>NC_140955.1:138705710-140165710 GCF_014529385.1 Adiantum capillus-veneris | reverse complement strand
CCACTGCAAGGAAGGCAGGCAAGGGTCCAGGATTAGCATCGAAAGCAAGTGGTAGATCAGCAACCCCAAAGAAAAGACTTGGAAAACCAAATAAAATTCTGAAAGGGCCAAGGATGAAGAAGCTCCAAACCTGCATGGGACTTTTCAGAGAAATCAGAAAGGCACAGAAATGTGTAGATTTATGCATACCAAAGCTGCCCTTCCAGAGGATAGTGAGGTCCATATGTGATGAAGCTACCTGGGGCACCAAAAGGTGGAAGGTGGTGGCATTAATGGCTCTACAGGAAGCAGCTGAGGACTTCCTACTGGAGTACTTCAGTGACATGACCATTGTTGCAGCCCAGGCCCACAGGGTTACTATAATGGACAAAGATAGTGAGACATTGAAAAGAATAAGGTGGAGGTATGACAAACTGCTGGTCCCCAATGTCTGCAAGGATAAGAAAATGAGAGAAATTTTGTTATACCCCCCGGAGCTAGTGCCTCAGCTCACAGTTGTAGATGTCACACATGATGTGAATACAAGGGCAAAGGCAGAGACTATTGCTCGCCAAACAGAGGAAATGAGGGAAGCAGAGCTTCAGGAGAAAGCAAAAGTAGCAGAGGTGTCCCAGAAACAAACAGAGTGCAATGTGACCCTGTCTATAGAGGCAATGAATCAAGAAACTCTACTTTCAATGAAGAATGGTTTGCTTGCAGAGATACCATTTGTAGATGGAACCAGAAACCTAGCTCTGGAAAAGGTGGACATTGATTTATTGCAGAATCCAGATGCTCAGATTTCAGACACAATTATCTATGCTTGTCTTAAGTAAGTGTTACTATCTTGCTAGCTTTGAAAACTCAGATAATAGGTTTGCTAACTCAGGTAGAGTCTCTGCAGCCTGATCAAAAGTCAACTCCCATTGCACACTCACACAGAGGTGTTTCTCCTTGATCCACAAATGTCTGTAATTATTAGACAAAAGAATAGTCCATCTGGGACCTTTGAGAGCTGGTTTCGCCACCGTGCTATGCTGGAAGTTACTGTGATCATCTTCCCATATGAGAACAACCATCACTGGAGTCTCATATGCCTTGATGTTGACCAACCAGCAGTGTGGGTGTTCAATTCAATAAAAGGAACCCACCCTGAAATTAGGCTGTAAGTGTTTTGTGTCAGAAAGTGTTTATTATAGATATCCATGTAAATTTGAAGCCTCATGCTAACATCTTGACATTGCCTTGTGCAGTTGTATAAAGAGGTTGTTGCTTGCCTATGGCAAGCTATGTGGAAGGTATGAACTATACAAAGCCACAATCAAAGAAGTACCTGTCCCAAATCAAACCGATGGGAATTCTTGCGGCTGGAGATGTCTTCTCCATGCAGAATATGTCCTGCAAAGCTACTTTGCATTAAAACCTTTCATGACTAAGGTACCCATTTTGCAATGCATTCAGTTAGTTTTGGTTTAGTCTATAAAAGAATTCTCATCATGTGGTCTTTCAATTTTGCAGAGTGCTTTAAAAAACTACACATATGATTATTTGCAAAGATACCGGGTAAGTTTAATACAACACCTGCTTACTATGTCTAGCCCTAGAGAGCTTGAAGATAGCGGCCTGGATGAGCGCACTATTGATCTTACAAAACATGACGTGCCACCACGACAAACCCCTACATCCGATACAGTGGAATCGCATCGGGCCGAGGGTGTCATATCAGTAGAAGATCAAAGAGTCGAGGATGAGGAAAGGACAAATGAGCATATGGAAGCTGCTAAGGTTCAACCGGAGGAGACAATGAAAGAGGCAAGTCAGCCTGTGGAACAGCCAAAAGAGCCTATGGCTGAAACCGAAGATGAGGAAAGCAGGCATATAGATGAGCAAAAGGATATGGATGAGGAAAGCAGGCCTCGGGATGAGCAAAATGATATGGATCAGGGAAGGATGTATGAGGCAAGCCGATCAACCTTGAATCAGGCAGAAAGGGCCATGGGGGAGACCCCTGATGAAGATTTGAATGATGACTATGAAGATAAAGCGGAGGAGAGCAACAACGACATGAACACTACAGAGACCCAGTATGGACCCTTGCTACCTGTAGATACGGTTGTTCCGGTAATGTCTATTCAAGTATGGCAAAATATGTTCAGCTTCTAACTACTTATATGTACTTGTCAACTTTTACAGAGGTTGATTATCTTGGACGTCAATGGATTGCTGCTGATGCGGGTGCCTCTCGGTGACAGAGGACCCTTTGAGGATTTGCAAACGTTTCGGATGGGAACTTGTCGAGTCGTGGTTCGTCCAGGAACCAAGGAGTTTATTGAGTTTCTTCTTCCGCGCTTCAGAGTTGGCATATGGTCTTCAATGCAAAGGCACTTATCGCCACTAGTTGCAATAGTTTGCAGTGTATGCCAAGCTCACACGTCAGATTTTGCCTTTTTGTATGATCAAAGAAAATGCGTTACTGTTGAGGGCCACTACCACCCTAAAAAACCAGGATTACCTCTTTTGTACAAACCGTTTAGCCAAATCGGTGTACCCTTTGATGCAACTAATACACTACTAATTGATGATACTCCCGAAAAGGGAGAACTAAATCCGCCGGGAACAACTATCTCACCACCTTCTTTCGAGGGGCATTCCTTCGATTTTTACCTTGAAGACATTCTGATTCCATACTTACAGAAATTGTATCTCAGTCCATTGTTCACGAACGAGTTTGTACTTTCTAATGAATTAAGATGATTCTTCTATCTGTCTTTGTCTTGTCTAACATATATATATATATATATATATATATATATATATATATATATATATATATATATATATATATATATATATAATATAGACAGAGAGAGAGAGAGAGAGAGAGAGAGAGATTTGATGTGGTAAAGAAATGTATTTCAAGCACACTTTTTCACAGGGCACAATTGAAAAATGAGATCAATAAACTTCATGTCTTGAAAGTCATTTGTATACACTTGGGTTTACAAGAATATCTGTTACATTGACACTACTTCAACCCGACCATCCAACTCTTTGCACAAAATATCTTTTTCTCTTCGCCGCATCACCTTACGGCCAGCTAAGAAAAAGGAAAAATCTGATAGTTCCTTGTCCATTGACTCTTCAATGATGTCATTTCGCAAATGCTGAAGACTGCATAGCTCCCTTATTGTAACCACCAATAGTAGGCCATTCTCTTTATCAATCACTTCCACATCCACAGTAGGATTATCTTCCAAACCTGCAGAAACTTGGTCCATAGGAATGTACTTACCGTTTAGCATTTGTGATCGCATATACCAAAATGAGAGTAATAGTGATTGGCTTGCAATCATGTACTTGACAACTAGAGTATCAAGCGCGACCTCGCACCGTAAACCAATCTCTTCCTTTGCATACCATCCTTTGTCAAGAAGTTTGTCACAGGATGACTGCTGAAATGACTTGCACATGAACATAGTTTTTGTAACTCTGATGTTGTAGCTATGAAACAGCTCTATGAAGAGTGCAACAGGACAAAAGTTTGCAATTCGAACCAGTTTGGTAGGAATAGAGCTACGTAGAGACCTTTGTATATCCTTGTAGAGCTTACTTCGCATTGCCTCCACCATTGTTTCCTCGGGAACTGGCCAGTCCACAGTGTTCCAATCGGTCGGTAGAGGCAGTTTCACCAACATGCCATTCTTATTGCCTGAGCTGAGTTGGTAGAAGTGGTCATAAAAAAAGATTCCCTCATCAGCCAATCTTTTGCTGCTCCTCTCTGAATACTGTAGAGAACCAATATGGGCATGTACAACATGGAAGAGGCCTATTATGCACTCCACAGGCTCCCATTGCTCATAAGAAGAGGGATAAACATCTGCAATATATATAAGAAGAGTTAAACTAAGAGTATCAATAAGTACAAATGACAAATCTAATGTAATTGAGTTGTGAAGAGTAGAGACATTACTCATAACAAGCGGGAGAAACATTGCAAAATATATAAGAAAAGTTATAATGAGAGTATCAGTAAGTTCACATGTCAAGAGTACTTACAATTGCAACGTGGTTGATGTATATTTGATACATTTCCACCGTTTGCTATCACCTCTGGATGGGTAAACACATGCTGAACAAGAACTTCCTTTACAGATCTTTTGCCGATCTCAACTTTGAAATCCAACACCCTGGCCTTCCATGCTGAGCGGTAAACGTTGATACCACTAAACCTCTTGGGTCTTCTTGGTTGCATGAGGACCCATGAACCTTTGTTTATCCTTTGTCCAACCCATTGATTGTCTGCACTTATTGAAGCTGGTATTGTAATTGAGGATATGCTACTACTTGGCCTTCTAGGCAAAGTGCCGTTGTTGTTTGTTGGTGTGAGAGACAGTAAACACCTTGAGGCTCTTGGGCGAGAAGACGTGGATGCCATAACTCTCAGAGAAAAGCTTTAGTGGAGGGAGATTCACTTTGAAAGCATTCTAATGGAGGGAAAGTGTTTTAAAATTCCAATATCTTGTGCGGGCTTAATGGTCACCCTCCAGTACGTTAATGACCATGAGAGAATATCAGAAGTGGGACCACACGCAAGCCCCTAAAAGCTCGGTAAAAGTAAGGAAATTACTATGCTACAATCCTAGTTTCGTGAAAGTTTTATGCTATTTTCCTATTTTTTGAGTCTTTCCAGGTACTTTTCTACGTAACGTAGCCTTCATGCTCATTGGACGCGCTCTATTTTTCTCTCTCTTCATATGGCCCTCCAAATGACCTCCAAAATTTCCTAATCGAAGGTGCCAAATGAATTTATCTTGCAGAGTCAGGTCAAGCTTGTAAACTTGTTTACGATGCTACTGGTCCTAGTCCTTAAGAAGAAGAAATCTTGATAGCAACATTGAATCTATATAGGGATGCATTTTTAGTTTGTATTAGGAGCTTAAGGGTGTTGATCTAAACCTTTGTCAATACACTATACCCTCTCCATGCATACCTTACCAGAGCTAACACTGCGCTCACTCCAATTGCCTCCCTTGATGTGTTTCGGGGGTAGTTGTTCCCTCAAAGAGCACGGTATTGTGAAAGTCATAGGGTGTATTTTGAGGGGATTCATTGTCTATCGAATGATAGTTATCGCAATATCGGGTGAATCTGACTTGCAAATTTTGGTATACACCTCCTCCTCATTGATAGTTATTCAAAGGTCACAATACATGAAGTGGATGTTTGAAAAGTTAGAGATAAGTGCAAGTGGTGGTTCACAAGATAAGGAGGGGATTAATTAATAAGAAACCAAAAATACAACCATAAGCCCAAGGATGGGGTTGAGGAAGAGCTTAGAGACCCTGCAGTTCAATATATACAAGCAAGATCAAAGTTCAAAGACCATGGTTATCAATATACAAAAAACTTGTTGTGGGTATCCTAATGTTCTAGGGGAGAGCATCAATATCCTTTTGTAGATCATCCACAAATGCATAGCTTCCACTTTCTTCTTTGCCAAATTGGGATCTCATCACAGCAATCTCTTGGCCCCAATTATGGGCTAGTTCAACTATTCTATCAACGATCTGACCCTCAAGAAATGAGCCACATCTGTATTGTAGAACTCTTGGGACACTTTGATAATGGTCACCTTGGATTTGTGTAGTCTCACTTGGTCCAACTTGAGATTGACATCATGCAAATTACAATCAGAAAGCCGTTCTCTCAGACTAGAAGTTCGGTAAGCCTTATCAAAGACTGTCAAAGACATGTGCATTCCAATGCTTCTAAATGACCCATTGACTTTTTCTCTAGCCTTGGTCCATAAATCTGTGATTTAAATAGAATTCTCAGGCAATAGTTATTTCCAACTAGGTTTAAATTTAAAAGCCTTAACACTAGTCCTGTAAAAAATCAGCCACTTTTGTGGCTTTTTGAGACTTTTGTAGAAAAATTATCAACACTATGTTAGTTATCTAAATATAAAATGGTTTCGGGGAATTATGATCAACAATCAATATGAGTTGATAAAAAATAGTACAGAGCTAAATGAAGGTCTAAAGATGTCTTTCCATTGCCATCTTCTACAACTAATTTGTGCAGATGGACAAAAATTTTCTATTTTCTTTTGAAATTAAGTCAAATCGCTGTTGAGTAAGCCCAAACTTTTTTGAAAAATCCGTCAATAGGTATGTAATAGATGTGCCAAGCTTTTTTAACCCATCTACAAAGACTGGAGACATTTTTTACTTCTCCAAGTTAAGTGTTGAAGCGCAATTTTACGTAAAATTTACTAAATTTAGAAAAGTAAATTTTTTTATTTTTAGCTTTTCATGTAAATTGTGTATTTAGAAAACTTTTTCATATCTTGAACCCGTAATTAAGAATTTTCATGAAATTTTAATGTCATATACAAAAGTTACATTTCATTTACTAGAATTCTGATGTGAGCCATTTTTGTGGCTTTAGCTAGTTTTGTGGCTCATTACAAGTCTAGTGTTAAACAGTGGTTGTATGATAGGTCCATTGCTAGGACATGAGAGAAAAAGATGACAGATATCTTCAATGTTTCTATGACACCTCTGACAACTGTCTTGACAACTTTGTTAAGGATCAGTCAGGTGATATCTTCAATGTTTCTATGACACCTCTGACAACTGTCTTGACAACTTTGTCAAGGATCAGGGGCACCCACTTTGTGTACTTTGGTGTGAAGTGTGATACTTTAGATGTCCTAGGCTCATGCTTATGTGGAGCTTCCACTTTTTCTAGTACAATGACCAGCTAGGATTTGAAGGGATAAAAATTTTCTCTTGGATGATAATAAACTCCTAAAAATCTTAGTTTTGACCCTAGTATATGTGCCAAAGATGACCTAAATGAACAATTTTTTGTGAAGTGGATGGAAAATGGACTTACATAGATTTTTTTAATGTGAACACCCTTGCATTAGATACTATAATCTGTATAGACGTTTCAAGAAAAATATTTGGTATATATTTTGATAAATTTTTTAATAAAAATTAACATAATATTATAGCAATTTATAGAATGAATTTATATTAAAGATCCATCAAAATCTAATCGTCAAAATTTGAAATTTTTGCAACTACTCAAACCTCACACAATATAGCTTTTACTGTAATATAGGTGGTGTCTCTCCTGAAAGAGTGTAGCTTCTCTAGTTACAGAGTGTTCTTGGTGGTGGATAACATATTGGCCAATCACACTCCACAAGCAGTAAAGAGGATTCTTGATTTGGGCTTTGGTCATGGTAGCAAAGTAATTCTTGTGGCCCACACTTTGGAAGTCCTACACGAGACTCTTGGCTCTGCACACAAACATGGGCTGCCTTGGGCTTCTGACACGATGGTCGTCCCAAGCATTGACGAGATGGAAGCCATTGAAATCCTCTTTCGTGAGACTGCAGCAAGAGACAGCTTCGACAAGAGAATGTCTTCTCTTATAAGAGAATTAACCCTTATAAAAAAAAATGGAATTTTTCAAGCGGATTGTGGACATGTGCAGTTATCGTGATTGCGAAGGCAAAAAAGTGTGGTTACCTTTGGTCATGCAAGCTACGGGAGTTAGGCTACTTCGATACGAGGGCGACGATGTGGAAAAATGGGAAAGAGATCTAGATCAAAACTTATGGCCAAGGGTGAAAGCATATGAACAGAGTGTGCTGATTGACGTGCTGCTTGGGGAGAATTTCAAGGCATTGTGTGATGAGGATCTTGGGCTGTTGTTTCTTGATGTGGCTCTCTTCATCTTGCACCTTAAAGACAACAACATTGATACAGTGATACTGGTGTTTTAAGTATGATGCACTGTATCGATACGCCAAGGATAAAGATGATGGTATGTGTACGTACTATCTTCTTCTGTGTATGATTTGTATGCGATCTGCAATAAGAAATGAGAGTTTCGAAGCTGTCTGAGTTAATATTTATTTGCTTTGTTCCGTTTAATGGCCTCCTCCAGATACGAGATCTTCAAAGGCGCTGCTTCTTGACGGTTTCCGCACATGATGATTTCATTGGGGTTCATGACGTGTATCTGCAGTTTGCAAAGGGTGTTGAGGAATATGGTACCTCCAAATATAATATATAATATGACAAGCAACTGGTGCTGGCTAGATCGCCGAAATGTTAGGGTGGAAAGGAGCTGTAATTTACTCCGGCTGGATGGGGATGAGATTTCAAACGAATATGGGCAAAAGGCAAGAGCTGAAGAGCCTGGTGACGCTGTGGAATTCTTGCCTCCAGTCCTCTGTGTATTGGCTCAAGGAAATAAAAAAGGTAACGTCTAGCTGCTCTCTGCCTATTGATTGTACCAGCGTTAATTATGACTGACTTTTGAGGGTGATGATGCAGACAAAGCGGCGGGTGGTGGAGGCTTGTCGTGCATCCCCGAACGTTGTTGGGTGGGCCAGAAACCGACAGAGCTGGACGAGGCATGCCTGAGAATGCTGTTGCAGAGGCTCCACAGTACGCCTCCAAGGTATACGTATCACTCTGACGTCATCGACGTCCACGCGGATTCACGTCCACCCGATGCTACCCATTACACCGCTTATCCCGCTTTATAATGATGCCACGACCAGCTCGGATGCGCATAAGTGAGCCGAAGGGTTTCCCGCTCATTTGGGGTCATGGCATAAGAGCGCCTTCTCACAGCCCTGATAAAACTGCTCCTGAAAGTGCAACTGAGTTGAAACGTCATCCCCATACTCCATCCAAAAACGCTACTGGACCGAAAAGTGTCTCTAATTTGGAGGGTGCTTGAACCACCCTCTACAATCGCATTTGCTCAACTTAACGGGCTACCTCCAGTTCATCTTAACGCTCCACCTACTGCCCGAGCCATATTTAGCCCTGTTTTTTGACTGTTCGGTTGCAACCAATGCCTTCTCCCTCTCTATAGCTTCTTTTGCCAGTTCGCTTGTTTTGTATGGGCACGCCAATTGATTTTTGAAGGGCCATCCCATTTAAAAGGCCCTTCCGTAGAGCTGCAGTCCTTTCCTAGCTATGAGAAGGCACTCTAAGCGTCCCCAGCTCTCCAATCGCTTTAATAGACTCCTTTCACTCACAGGCCCACTTGACTTATATTAATAAAAGCACTCTCTTGATGTGTGTGTATATTCTAGGGATTCTCTTGCATAACATTCCTTCTATATATATATCTATATTTTATTATATATAATGCAGCTTAAAAATTTCAAGCAAGAAGAAGGCTTCCATATGTCATGCATTGATTCACTTCACAAAAATTTAGAGCAAAAATCTAATGTAAAATGTAAAAGTGAAGGATAAGATTTGACATGCATAGAGAAATGAAAAGCTTTTCACAATGTACAGTGTAAAAGTGTAAAGACAAAAGACTTTCAATTGTACATAGAATAAATGTATACGTTGAGTTTCACTCCACCTATGTACGTAAAGATAATTTTTGTGGAGATTTTGTTATTTTAGAAAAATTAGATTTTTAATGATATATGTGGCTTTGTTTTATCACGAGGCTTTTTTCAAAACCAATATTGATACCTTTTAGAAATTTGTGTAAGTTTTTATTTTTTACACTGGCTGAGAAAAAGAAGAAGATTTGCATGTCCGCGCATTGATTTATGCCGGTCTCGCTTTGAGTGCATGCATGTAAATGAAGATTGTCAAGTTGACATGCCTTTTACCTGTTCTAAGGTATTTTATCCCCTTTTATTTTTACGAGTTAAACTATGTGCCACCCTTAAAAATCCATAGATTCTCTGAGTTATGGACGAGCCTAAATAAGTAGATTAAAAAATATATATATATATATCCATATATGAGAGAGAGAGAGAGTTTGATATTATTAGAACAATCGTAAATAGTTGCTCTCAAATATATATACATAGAGTCTTGAGCTCAAGCACACACTTTGTGTGTGTGTGTGTGTGTGTGTGAAAGAGAGAGAGAGAGAGAGAGAGAGAGAGAGAGAGAGAGAGAGAGATGGAAGCCTCACTGCTCGGTGCCAGCTTCTAAAGTTTTGAGTTATTATTACTCTAAACATGCACTCTTATGCTCTTTCTTGAAGTTCTAGAAAAATTGACACCTCCACGTGTCACAAGAAAACATGCTACCCCGTCCCCTCTCCCACCAAGTTGTTGATTATTACGATAAGTGTGTGTAGCACGAGAGAGAGAGAGAGAGAGAGAGAGAGAGAGAGAGAGAGAGAGAGAGAGAGGAAAACTTAAAGGTTGAGTATGTTTCTATGAATAGAGGGAAACTTGCATATCGCAAAGTTAAGCAAACCACATGCCATATCCAAATGTAGTTTAAGTTTATCACCAGAGGAGAGAGAGAGAGAGAGAGAGTTGGTAAAGAGAGGAGGTTTGTGGAAAGGCTATTGTCATATTCAACAAGAGTGCACTTGCTTGTGTGAATCTGCTTCTAAGATCATGGGTAGGCCACTGCCAACGCACGAGCATGCATGTGTGTGTGTGTGTGTGACATATATATATATATATATATATAGAGAGAGAGAGAGAGAGAGAGAGAGAGAGGAAAAGAAGAAGATTAGTTCTACCTCCAATACATCTAGGACGCTGAATCTATTCCTTAGCAGGGAATTTGGATAACCAATCTACTACATGTTGGCAATAAAAATAAATTTTTGATTTCTCTCTCTCTCTCTCTCGCTCTCTCTCTCTCTCTCTCTCTCTATCAAAAGAGGCTTATTCGTATTACTTGAAAAATCTCTTTAGAGTGCCCAAATAATGATGAATCTGAGAGAACTAAAGCAACAAATTGGAATTGTGAGAACCAACTACAACTAGCTACATGAGCAAATGAAAAAACAAAAAACTACAAGAAAAGTCTCTCCTAAAGGTAGTAAAATTCCACGATAAGTTAAATGGAGAGAAGATGGCAACAACCTTGAAAGATAGGGCACCGTTCCACCAAAACCACACTTTGCAAAAACTCTCTCTCTCTCTCTCTCTCTCTCTCTCTCTCTCTCTCTCTCTCTCTCTCTTAAAATATTTCATACACACACACATATAAGTGAAGGGTAAGACTGCATGAATGAAAAGCCTTTTGACCGTGAAAAATAAAAAAACTTACTTTGTTTTTTTTTCAACAAAAGACTTTCTACTCTACTAGAATAAATTATACAGAAAAGATAAATTTGAGGGGGATTTTGCTTCTCAATGCAAATTTGGCTTTTGAAGATTTACTTGGATTTTTTTAAAAGGAAAATTTGTCAAGACCAATATTGATATTAGTTTTACAAATTGTGTAATTTTTTATTTTAAAATTTAAAAAATTTATTCTAAAGAGGCATTCCTATACTCTTTCTTAAAGTTCTTGAAAAATGGACACCTCCACGTGTCACGAGCAATTGTGCTACCTCCTCCTCTTCATTCCCCCACTGAGTTGTTGATTGTTGCGATGAGTGTGTGTACGCATGCGTACACGAGACATATGTACATGAGAGAGAGACTGAGGAAAACTCAAAGGCTAAGTATAATGTTTCTACAAATAGAGAGGGACTTGCTTGCTTATGGCAAAGTTAATCCGCCCACATACCAACTCCACATGTAGTTCAAGTTTGTCACGGGGGGAGAGAGAGAGAGAGAGAGAGAGAGAGAGAGAGAGAGAGAGAGAGAGAGAATTGGTAAAGAGAGAAGGTTTGTGGAAATCCCATTATCAGATTTGACAAGAGTGCATTTGATTGTGTAAATCGTTTTCTAAGATCATGGCTAGGCTACTGTCAACGCATGGGCATGCACGCGTATGTGTGTGTGTGTATTTGCACGCACACACACACACACACACACAAATATGTTTCCACTTTCGAAGAAGGTGAGGGAGGAGAGTGCCACAGTTACTTCTTCACGACCACAACAATGCACCGGTCACATACTACTGTATATATGTACATGTTGCCACCTTTGGGGGAAGGTGAGGGAGGAGAGTGTCACGATTGCTTATTCTTAGCCGCAGTAAGGCGCGGGTCACATACTAGTTTCCTATAAAGGGGACAACTTTGTGAAAGACTACTTTCGTCATCTTTTGGTATCACGAGCTACCATACGCATATGGCATACCATCACAAGAACTTGGTGACGCGTTCCCATGTGGAAAAAGGGCCCTTTTTTCCATCAGCATTCCCTACTTCAACAAGAAATAAGACATGGTTTTTTTTCTCCCATCTAGAAATATACTAGTAATTCTTTTCCAACTTGGGAAATAAAAGGAAACAAAATTCTAGTTGGAATGGAAGAGGAAAAACAAAATCACTAAGTGGAGAAAAGAATTTTGCAACATGGCAATAATAATACCATGTGGAAAAACCAACATGGAGAGTTTGTAGTCAAACGTGGAAAATTTTCGCATATGGAAATTTTATATTCCATTATGGTGATAGAGAACTTTACAACATGGAAACTTTCTCAAATGGAAATTTCACGTAGGAAAAGTGTATTTGGAAGTTCCCAAGTTTTACTCCTCAAGGCTATCTAGTCTCTTAAGTAAAGCTTGTATTATTTATTCCCCATTGGAGATGCCATATTTTTGGCCTGCTAAAGCATTGGCCTTAGTGTTGGGCCCATTTAGGTGTCCTTTAGTCTATGGTGTCCATGTGGAGGCTGGAGGCGTGTGAAACTCTGCAGAGCTTTAAAGGCTTACAGGCGAGTCGATGACTGCGTCCAAGGCGTGTGAAACTCTACAGTGGAGGTCAAGCGCTTGCTTGAGCAGCGCCTAGGGGCTGCCACCCGCCACCATCGGTTTCCATCACCCACGTGCCCTAGGATATTGGGGTGCTACTACTGTTGGCGCTTCGTCTTGCCAGGTCCAACATCGTGCATCACCCCATGTCCGTGCCTAGCTGTCGTAGACTACCATCGTATCACCCTATTACCAACCATGTTGTGTGCAATTGACGCGCATGGGGAGCAGCCTCGAAGTTTGTAGAGCTTTAAAGACAGTCCACTGCAGTCAGCGAAGGTTGGACAGTCCCGAAGCACTGACGAACTGGTCTTTGCGAGGTTGCGGATGTTAAGTATGGAGCCTGATTTACCCTTGTAAATTTCTGTGGTAAAAGCGCACATTTGTAAGGCCCCATTATGAGGAGAAGCCATCATGCGTGAAGAAAAATCACTCACCGGAAACCAAAATTTTCACGGACAAGAATCGGGGGCAACTTTAGAGGCCTCCGGGGCGGAGGTCCCCGAGACCTTTTTTTTGCCGGAATATTCTTTTTTGTCGGAATATTATGGCCGGACGGCGGCCAGAAAGTGATCGGAAAACAACCGGTCAGTTGGCTGGTGGCCAGTAGTCAATGGCCGATGGCCGGTGGCCGGTGGTCGGAAGTCAATGGCCGGTGGCCGGTGGCTGGTGGCCGAATTCAAAAGCGGACTTGTCTTCTCAAAGGTGGCCACACATGGGAGGATTGGAGGGTCCGATTTGGACTTATTCGCACAAGGGCGGCTACACATGGCTGCCTCTCATAAGAGAGGGCAACCCTTTTGGCCTATAAAAGGAGGCCATTTCTACACACATTTCATAGTGTGAAGTTGATGCAACAAGGTGAGTGTGAGGTGGTGAGAGTGAAGCAAGGCGGGAGCTCTATCAAGGGTTTAATCCCTTTGTAAACTACTTCTTCTTTTGAAGTGCTAAAGCCATTGAGTGGCTACTTTCCCGTGGACGTAGCCCACATTGGGTGAACCACGTATATTGTGTGTACTCTCTCTCTCTCTCTCTCTACTCTATAATCTCTTGTGTGTGAAATCTATCTCTCTCCATTAAGTAATCTACTCAAAAATCTATTTAGCTACGTCTTATTTCCTAACAACTGGTATCAGAGCAAGGGTTGCTCGTAGCTAAATTATCTCAAGGAAAGGATTCCTTGAATTGAGTGGGAGTTATGGCAGAGGAAGGGAAGCTCAAGATTGAGAAGTTCAACGGCAAAAACTACCAACATTGGAAGATGCAGATTGAAGACTATCTCTACCAGAAGGACCTCTATTTGCCTCTAGGCGGTCTCGCGAAGAAGCCCGCAACAATGGAAGATGAAGCATGGATTTTCCTTGATCAAAAGGCACTGGGAACAATCCGGTTAAGCTTGGCGTCAATGGTGGCCTTCAATGTTTCGGAGATGAAGACCACGGAGGACTTGATGAAGTCACTTGACGACTTCTACGAGAAACCATCGGCATCCAATAAGGTATTTCTTATGAAGCGCTTGTTCAATCTAAAGATGGCAGAGAATGGTTCAGTTGCAGAACACCTAAATGACTTTAACACAAAAATAAGTCAACTTCGATCGATGAAAATCAATTTCGATGACGAAGTGCGAGCTCTCCTTATACTATCATCTCTACCGGATAGTTGGGATAGCCTTGTGATGGCTGTAAGTAATTCTATTTCTGGTACAAAAACTCTTAAGTTTGATGATGTTGTGGGTGTTCTCCTAAGCGAGGAAATGCGAAGGAGAAGCACAGGAGAATCATCAAGTGCTGCACTATCAGTGGAAACAAGAGGAAGGCCTAAGGAGAGGTTCAAAAACCAAAAGGGTCATGATCGCTCAAGGCGGAGCAAGTCACGCACAAAGTCAGTTCTTGAATGTTGGAACTGCGGCAAGAAGGATTGCTGGTCCAAGAAGAAGAAGGAGACAGAGTCTCAAGACAACAAGCCAACATCGGAGGCCAATGTGGCAGGTAAAGTAGAGCAAGATGCTCTAATTATCTCATTAGACAATGTGTCTAATTCCTAGATAGTAGATTCCGGGGCTTCATTCCATGCGACACCACACAAGCAACATTTCCAAGACTACACCAAAGGTAATTTTGGGTATGTATACTTGGGAGATGATGAAGCTTGTGAGATTGTCGGCAAAGGTACAGTTTCTGTCAAAACTGCTATCGAAAATGAATGGAAGCTTAATGATGTTAGGCATGTTCCTTCTCTTCGCAAAAATTTGATCTCTACAGGACAATTGGACGATGAAGGTCACAACATTGCATTCGGAAACAAACGGTGGAAGATCTCAAAGGGATCTTTGGTGGTTGCCAAGGGAGAAAAGGTCCGTACACTTTACTTGTGTACTGTTAGCATGCAACCTTCAGCTTGTGCAGCAACTACAGAAGTTGACAGTGCGGCGTGGCACTACCGACTTGGGCATATGAGTGCCAAAGGAATGCAAATCCTTCAAACAAAGAAGCTTCTACCAGGTTTGAAAGAAGTGGACTTAGAGTTCTGTGAAGATTGTGTTTATGGTAAACAAAAGAGGGTAAAATTTTAAAAATCAGGAAATGAAAGCAAAAATAAAAAACTTGAGTTGGTTCATTCTGATGTTTGGGGTCCTGCAAGTACACCATCACTTGGTGGCTCATTGTACTATGTAACATTCATAGACGATGCGACTAGAAAAACGTGGGTTTATGTAATGAAGAATAAATCCGATGTATTTTCCATATTTCAAAGGTGGAAAGTGGAGAATGAAACAGGTACCAAGGTTAAATGCCTCAGATCCGACAATGGAGATGAATATTGCAGCCAAGCTTTTGAAAGCTTTTGTGCTAGCAATGGAATTCGGAGGCAAAGGACAACCCCAAGGACACCTTAACAAAATGGGATTTCAGAAAGGATGAACAGGACAATTATGGAGCGAGCGCGAAGCATGCGGCTACATGCAGGCCTATCGCTTGAGCTTTGGGCGAAAGCTGTAAGTACGTATGTGTACTTAATCAACAGGTCACCCTCAATGGCATTGGATGGGGGAGTTCCAGAAGAGGCATGGACAGGTAAACTGGTGAATTATGCATTTCTGAAAGTGTTTGGGTGTGAGGCTTTCATGCACATAGATAGAAGCCTAAGATCAAAGCTAGATGCAAAGTCCAAAAAGTGTTTCTTCATTGGCTATGGAGAAGGTGACTTTGGGTATCGCCTATGGAATCCTGAAGATGGTAAAATCTTAAGGAGTAGGGATGTAATTTTTAATGAACAAAATATGTACAAAGATTACTTGGAAAGAAAACAAACAAAAGAAACATGGAGCTTGAGGACGGTGAAGACTGAAGGACTGCAAACGGTAACAATGTGCAACAACGTCAACCAAATGCGGAGCCTCAACCTATTCCCCGAAGATCTACAAGAGCAAGTAGACCTCCAGAAAGTTTTGTTCCTTCCTTCAACCATCTCTTGATCTCAGATTCTGGAGAGCCGGAATCATATGAAGAAGCTATGCAACATGAATCCAAAGAAGAATGGACGAAGAGCATGCAAGTGGAGATGGACTCACTACATCGCAACCAAACATGGGAGTTGGTTGAGTTGCCTAAAGGTAAGTGGGCACTTCAAAACAAATGGGTATACAAGCTGAAGGAAGAAGAAGGTGGGAAGAAAAGGTACAAGTCTAGGCTTGTGGTAAAAGGTTTTTCTCAAAAGAAAGGTATTGACTTCAATGAAATATTTTTTCCTGTTGTAAATGAACTCAATTAGGCTTGTCTTAAGCCTTGTGGCTGCTCATGATTTAAATCTCGAGCAAATGGATGTAAATACGGCATTCCCTCACGGTGACTTAGAGGAGGAAATCTACATGCTTCAACCAAAGGGGTATGAAGTAAAAGGTAAGGAGAAAATGGTTTGCAGATTAAAGAAGAGCTTGTATGGTTTAAAGCAAGCATCAAGACAATGGTACTTGAAGTTTTATCGATGGATGTTGGATCATGGATTCACAAGATGAAACTTGGATCACTCCGTCTACACGAAGAATTTGGGATATGGAAAGTTCATCATCCTAATGTTGTATGTTGATGACATGCTGATTGCAAGTGCTAACATGCAGGACATCAAAGACCTAAAAGAGGAGTTGTCTAAATCTTTTTCAATGAAAGATTTAGGTGCTGCAAAGAGGATACTTGGTATGAAAATATCAAGGGACAGGACGAAGAAGACAATAAAGCTATCTCAAGAAGATTACATCAAGAAGGTACTAGAAAGGTTTGCAATGCAAAATGCAAAACCAGTTTCTACACCTTTGGCTGGTCATTTTAAACTAACGAAGGATACGTGTCCAAAGACACAAGAGGAGCTAGCCTATATGTCTAAAGTTCCATATGCTGCAGCGGTAGGTTCTCTAATGTATGCTATTGTCTGGACAAGGCCAGAAATTGCACATGCAGTGGGAGTTGTGAGTAGGTTCATGGACAACCCAGGTAAAGAGCATTGGCAAGCTGTGAAGTGGATACTTAGGTATCTAAAACGGACAACAGCAAATGCTTTGTATTTTGGAGGAACTGATATTTTTCTAGAAGGGTATGCTGATGCAGATATGGCAGGTGACAAAGATACTCGAAGGAGAACTACTGGCTATGTGTTCATGGTTGGAGGCATAGCAGTAAGCTGGGCTTCAAAGCTGCAAAAAGTGGTTTCACTTTCTACCACGGAAGCAGAGTGTGTAGCAATGACGAAGGCAAGCAAAGAAATTATGTGGCTTCACAGCTTCTTAGAAGAGCTTGGATTCAAACAAAACAATTGTGTCTTGTACAGTGATATCCAAAGTGCTATCCATCTTGCGAAGAACTCAGCCTTTCATTCAAGGATAAAGCACATTGAGGTGAGATATCACTTCATACGCACTCTTTTGGAAGAGGAACAACTAAAGCTAGAAAAGGTGCATACAAGTGAAAATCCTGCAGACATGTTTACAAAGGTGGTCAACAAGGAGAAGTTGAGCTTTTTCTCATCTTCAATCAGCATTCAAGGATAAAAAGCTAGAATGGAAAGCAGTCACAGATTTGGTTTGGAGATCAGTCTCCAAGTGGGAGATTGTTAAGTATGGAGCCTGATTTACACTTGTAATTTTCTGTGGTAAAAGCGCACATTTGTAAGGCCCCCATTATGAGGAGAAGCCATCATGCGTGAAGGAAAATCACTCACTGGAAACCAAAATTTTCACGGACAAGAATCAGGGGCAACTTTAGAGGCCTTGGGGGCGGAGGTCCCCGAGACTTTTTTTTTCGTCGGAATATTCTTTTTCGCCGGAATATTATGGCCGGACGGCGGCCAGAAAGTGGTCGGAAAACAACCGGTCGGTTGGCCGGTGGCCGGTAGTCAATGGCCGATGGCCGGTGGTCGGAAGTTAATGGCCGGTGGTCGGAAGTCAATGGCCGGTGGCCGGTGGCCGAATTCAAAAGCGGACATGTCTTCTCAAAGGCGGCCACACATGGGCGGATTGGAGGGTCCGATTTGGACTTATTCGCACAAGGGCGGTACACATGGCTGCCTCTCATAAGAGAGGGCAACCCTTTTGGCCTATAAAAGGAGGCCATTTCTACACACATTTCATAGTGTGAAGTTGATGCAACAAGGTGAGTGTGAGGTGGTGAGAGTGAAGCAAGGCGGGAGCTCTATGAAGGGTTTAATCCCTTTGTAAACTACTTCTTATTTTGAAGTGCTAAAGCCATTGAGTGGCTGCTTTCCCGTGGACTTAGCCCACATTGGGTGAACCACGTATATCGTGTGGACTCTCTCTCTCTCTCTCTCTCTCTACTCTATAATCTCTTGTGTGTGAAATCTATCTCTCTCCATTAAGTAATCTACTCAAAAATCTATTTAGCTACGTCTTATTTCCTAACAGTGGAGGGCGAGGGAGGTGCTCAGTACGGCTGCAGAGGGTTGGCTGTATTATCTCAAGTTAATACTATGGCGTTTTCGATTTTGAAAACGCTGTCAATCTCAGAGTCTTAAGAAAATACACTTCTAGCATATTTAAGGCTTTAACCTTTGAGGGCTCTTTGTGTCAGTGGCTTGTGGTGAACTACAGAACTCAAGGTGAAATGGATTATGTGGCCATCATTCCCAATATTAAAAAATAATAAGCATGATCTCCATTCTCTCGATTTAATAACATGCCACCAGTGTCCCGAGAAAATGTGTCGCAGCTTAATATCGTGCCGTCTTCAATTTCCAAAATGCCGGTTGAGCACAAGGGGAAAAGGAGAAACTCCTTTTCGCCCTAAAATAGAGAAAAATAGTGTAAAAAGCGAAAAAAGTAACCTAATTTTCTAAATTTTCCTCTTGGCAAAAATAAGGAAAGACATTTTGTATGTTTGAGAAAATGTTTTTTCCTGAACATTGCATGCTTTTTTCGATTTCGAAAATGCTGTCAACCTCTACAATTTCCAAAATGCCGCTTGAGCTCAAGAGGAAAAGGAGAAATTCTGCCCCAAAATAGAGAAACATAGTGTAAAAACCTAAAAAAGTAAGCTAATTTTCTAAATTTTCCTCTTGGCAAAACTAAGGAAAGGCATTTTGCATGTTTGGGAAAATGGTTTTTCCCGAGCATTGCATGCCGTTTTTGATTTCGAAAATGCTATGAACCTCAAAAGGAAGAAAGTGTTTCGCTGCAAGCAGTCTTACGAAAAAATGTGTCTCAACTGAATACGATGTCGTTTTTTATTTCGAAAATGTTGTCAACCTCAAAAGAGAGGCAAAAAGTGTAAAAACGCAAAAAAAAGTACCTACTTTTCCAAAATTTCCTCTTGAAAAATTTTGTCGGGGACAAATGTGCCTCGACCTAATACCATATCGTATTCAATTTTGAAAATGCTCTCAACCCCAGAAGAGAGAAAAATAGTGTAAAAACCCATCAAAAAATTAGCCTGGTTTTTAAAATTTCTCGGTATTTTAGACATTCAAAATGGTATGGTGTTAAGCCGAGGCACATTTTCCCCGAATACTGCTCGGCAATGGTGAGGCTATGGTGCGAACATATTTCAAGAGGAAACTTCAAAAAATTAGGCTATTTTTTAAATTTTCACACTATTTTTGTCTATTTTGGGGCGGCATTTCTCCTTTTTCCATGCCCTCAATCGGCACTTTTAACATTGAAAACGGCATGATATTAAGACGAGACACATTTTCCCCGAACACTAGAGAGGAATTTCAAAAAATCAGGCTGCTTTACAAAATTTCAACATTATTTTTTGTCTATTCTAGGGCAACGTAGGCTCCTTTTTCCCAAAGACTATCGTGCCCTCGAGTGGCATTTTTGAAATTGAAATCGGCACACTATTAAAAAGATAGACTATTTACGACGAGCACTGGTTTTCGGAATATCCTTTTCCTTCCAAGTGCTCAGAAAAAATCATTTTCTCGAGCATGTAAATTTCTTTTCGCTGAGTTTGTCAAGAGAAAATTTTAGGCTCGTTCATTCGCTATTTCTATGGTGTTCAACACATGATCAGCATGGTGGGAACTCTAGACCATTAACACACACTTGTCCACTAGTTCATTAATCCCTTTGAATTTTATGTCACTTGTTGTAGGTGTTTAAATGTGTCAAATCCATTTATGTGTCAAATCCATTTGGTAGATGTGATAGTAGGTTAACTTTAAGACATAGTGAACCGTTGAGAAAGGCAAGGGAGCTTGTACTATATAAGGGGTCTTGCTGCTTTAAAAATTAGTTCAAAAACATCCCTCTCCCTTATTGATCCTAAGATGCTTTGTGACTTAGTGAAGTATTATTTCTATGAAGTTGTTCATCCTTTAGCTAAAGCATGTTATTACCCTTTGCTTCTTTTGAACACATCAAGTGATAATTCTGTGAACATTACTTACTGTCCTCTCTTAATATGGCTGCCTCTTCTTCCTCGCGAAATCCACTCGATGGACATTACGATGGCTACGATGACAACTTCGAACCCATGTGCGATGAATCTAATGATTTTCGCTCGATGGAGTTTGAAAATGGTGACTCAATAGCTTGCTAGCTTATAGAAAATGATTGATATATGCTTGGCAATAATGTGACTTTCCTTTTTGTTTCTACAGAGTTACACAAGATAGTGCACCGTGATACAACTGCATCTTTTTTGGGACCCGATAGTGCCCTCGTTCTTGATCGTGTGTCTCCACTCCGTACAAGGAGCGCTTCAAGCCTACCTAAGGTTGATGTTTCTTCTTCTCTTGGAGTTGGGCCCAAATCCCTCAAGCATGTGGAACAAAGTGGTGCAATAGCATGTACACTTTCCAAGATGTGCGAGGCGACAACGGAACTAAGTAAGACTTGCTTGCACCGTGTAGATATTCTACTGTTGTATCCAACCCTTACGAGTTTTGTTTTTTGTTGTGGCAGCCAAACCTTTACTGGGGGGACCACCACCTGTAGTTGCAAAAAAAAAGAGCGTTGCGTAGGGTGCCAAACTAGAAGCACATATTGGTACTGAGTGTTGCCATGATAATGTAACACTACAAGAGTTTGTGTGCTCTTGTGACACTGTTAGCGATGGAAATACACTGGGTTTTTATAACCCCCGGCGTCGCTAAAACCGTCGCTAATAGCGTCACTACGAGAGCGTCGCTATAGGCGTCGCTATATGCGTCGCTATATAGAGACGCTCATAGCGACGCTCATAGCAACGGTTATAGCGACGTTTACACAGAAGTCTATAGCGACGCTCCAGAGCCATAAATAGCGACGGTTATAGCGACGCCCGAGAGATTTTTTTTTGGTGACAGGGCATTGAATGCCCTGCCACCCATCAACCATATTGTACTTGATTCACTTTTTAAAAAAAGTGCAAGGGTAGATAATAGACCCAAAATAGTCACCCACAAGACGCATTGTTTGCAAAATTGACAATTGTACACATCATAGGCAAAATGAATTGATTGGCAAATGTAATAATGACAATTGTACAACATCATAGGCATAAAGAATTGATTGGCAAAATGAACTGCGGTGACAAATATAATAATATACATGGTTCAAAAAGACGTATAAAATCCGTCTCATGATACATAAGCTATGAGAAACCCTAAACTAATGCTATCTAGCTACGGCTAAACTGACGTCGTCTAGTCAGACGTCTCATCGTGTCCAAGCGGCGTATCTGTCGGATTCTGCAAAAAAAGACAATAAGACAGCTTTCAGTAAGTATAAACATATAACGACATTTATAAAACAATACAAAAAATAGAAAAGAGTAAACCCTAATACTAACCATGCTGCTGCGAGAACTGAGAATGTCCATCAGTGCGTTTAAGCCCTTCTTGCCTGCGTACTCGCACTCGTACGGTGTGGGATCACGTTCTGTCATCGGCCACTCTCAAAACATACAAAGATTTCATTATGTTAGAATTAAAAAACTCATAAAACCTAAACTATCGAACATAAAGAGCAATGTGAAAACACTTACAAAATCGGCCTCAAATGATGCCCATCCACCGCTCCCCAAGTGGTGCGAGCTCCCTGCCTCTACTCACGCTCTGGCTGCATCCTTTTGTTGCTTCTACTTGTCGAGATTCTCGCGCGCTGCTTTCTTCGCATTCTTCCAATCTTCTTTGGCCAGCCAATCTGGCCTGTTCCACCCATGCTTGATTGCTTTTTGCACTTCGGAACGCTTGTGTTTGCAGTATTCGCGCATTCGAATCTTTATCAGGTCTTCATTGAAGCGCTGATCCCGTGTTGGAACGGAAAACTCATCATGAAGTATGCTGATGACTCAGTCTTTTAAATCACTTGGTACTTCACTCCATTTGTTTAGTATGTAGTGTCTAAACAGTTGAGAGCAAAGACCACGCATGCGCGAGATCACCTTCTTGCCGTCATCATCCATGATGATGCCGCCGTTGAAGTCGATGGAGTAAGGCAAGCCCACTGGCAGGTGACGCGTGAACCTAGGTGTCCCGGCACGGGTCTCTAGCGGCGTGTCGATGGGGGTACGGACGTCAGGTGTCTCCACCGGCGTCTGGGCCCCGAAGCGAGGAGTGTCGAGTGGGGTGGCTCCTGGCGGAGTAGGTAGAGGTGTGTAGCTGCTAGGAACAGTCAGCCGCGCAAAACCTGGCGTAGATGGCGATGCTGTGGCTGGTGTGGGGGCGGGCAAAGAAGGGGAGGGTAAAGAGCCTCTTCGAACACGAGGCGGTGTGGAGGTATCGGCGGCGGAATCCCCACAACAACCGCCACCGCCACCACTAGAGCGCCGGTGTCTAGATGAGTGTGAAGATCGCCTCGTCGTCACTGAAGCTTCGGAGCGCGCCGAATGCTCCGAAAGAGAGGGAGATGCGGATAGAGTAGGAACGCGCGATGATGCGCCAGAGCAATGACGCTCCACGTACCACTGTCTCTGCTACGGTGACAAAGAAGAAATAAACTCCTCATCATCCATACCTGCATTAAACACACGAATATTTAAACTTAATATTGAATGAATAGAGTAGACAATGACGCAAAGACCATTAAATACAATGACATAATGACGCATATAAATACAATGACGCAATGAATTGAGTGATAGAAGAGGCAAGTCGAAAACTCAGAATTTTCAATCAAAAGATGTGAGCGTGAGTAGAAAAGAGCGTTATACACCATGGAAGGTACTTAGAGAGCCAGAGCTTTTACAACACAGAGCAAAATTGTTCAAATACAATATTTGTGGCTTTAAGAGATCTCTCTCTCATCCTCGTATAACTCAGCATAACTTCCTATATCTATATAGAGCTCTCCGTTTAAACACATATCCTCTGTTTCATTTTGTAGATCCTCTGCATGCACCCCATATAGAGTAGTAGCATCTTGATGCTCGTTTGGCACCACCGCAGCGGCTTCTGATTGAGCATCTTCTCTTATCTCCTCCATTGATGCCGTTGTGATTGGCACATGGTAGCCTTCATACGTCCTTGCACTACGAGGGGCTACCTCTATGACGTACCACCAGTTTGATGTAGACTTTGTAGAATGAAATATTACCTGCCAGAGCCACATAACTTACATGAGAGCTTTCAAGCACATAACTTGTAAAAGGGGGATGTTAACTATTTACATACTTACTTGTTCACAATGCTCGGGTAGTACGAAAGTGTCTCTTAGGTCAGTCC
This sequence comes from Adiantum capillus-veneris, assembly GCF_014529385.1. NCBI lineage: Eukaryota > Viridiplantae > Streptophyta > Polypodiopsida > Polypodiales > Pteridaceae > Adiantum > Adiantum capillus-veneris. The sequence goes on along the minus strand of NC_140955.1, from coordinate 140,141,888 downwards.
ATTTCTTAGTAGAATCCACCTCAAGAAAACTAGACTCTCCTCTACGCACAGTAGCGTTGCGACCCTCCATGATTATCTTGAACCATTGCACGTCGAAGTAAGTGAGTTCCGCCACCACAGGATCTGCATCAGAGGAACGTCGTCGACTAGACTGTTCAAATTTTGCCATGATTCCACAATCTTGAGTAAAACGCTTTTTGTCGATCCGTTCCACCCTAAAATGTCGACCTTTACGCCATGCTGCTGTGTATGACTTATACTACAACGAACAAAGATTATGAGTGGCCGTTCAAACGTTTAGAAATAAAGTCACTAGCTAGTCATACATTGCAAACTTACCTTGGTCGCGCAACCCCGAGAGTACTCCCACTCTTCCTCAGTCACTTTGTCACCGCATTGTTGTGCGCTTTTCAATTGGTTGTGCAACCATCTTAAGCTCATGAATGTTGGTAGGCTCTCCAGACCCTTCGGATAGTGTATCGGTGGTCGTCTTCCCCGTCTCCACTCGATTCGTGCCCTTTGTCGCTCTTGCTTTACATCCTCATATTGTGAAATCCACTTTTGCATCACTGGATTGTGAAGCATGCAAAATCGGTTGATTTTAGCCTCTAGATCTTCCGTCATCTTCTTCTGAACACCGAGATTGCACATGACAATCCCAGATATGCGCTCATCATCGATGGTTCGCCATAGCGTGTCCCGGGCTTTATCAAATCCGTCGAGCCACTCTCCAATGTACACTAGGGACTCTGATACCAACCAACCTTCTGCCATGCTACCCTCCGAATGTGCCTTTTGATGCACATATCCCTTAAGCGTGCCTTAAGCTGTGTGAGCGTCGCTTATATGAATAGCCTCTTGTAGTGTAATTCCCGCTGGTTCATCTTCTCTTGTGCCTTATATTCCCACTAAGATCCCTCTATTGCGCATTGTTGACATCACTGAAACTTGCCCTCGTTTCGCATTTGAGGGGTGCATACTTAACCGTTATGGAACCTACAAACAAAGCCCAAAAGTCGCTAAGTATATGCGTTACCTTAAGGCAGACCTAGTTGATCCACTCAACACTGACACCATCACTTTTCCTGTTAGCGATCAATTTATTGAGTAATTCATTGACGCCCTTACTATAGGAGACTTTGTCCACATTGAGAATGTAACTTTATAAAAAAAAACTAAGTCAGATGGTTGCACATCTCCTCATGTACTATTTTTCAATGCTTCCATAGTTGTTGAAAAAACAAAGCCTTTTGAAGTCAGCTTTAGTTTCTACCCAGAGAGCAAAGTGCGTCAATTTGTGGATGAGGCACAGTCCTTGCATGCACGAGGCACCCGTACACACTTTGGAACTGTAGCTTTTGTTGTTATACAAGGCCATGCTAGCACTTCAAAAGTTGGTCTTTCCCAAGGTGATCTTGTGAGGACCGTGCCACTGTAATGCTTACTTATCTTCACCCTCCTATAGATTTGCACCTTTCTAATATTTTTTCTCTCTTGCTATCAAAGCTTAGCTTCGTGAATGCACGTAAAGATGATTACCACGCTATTCTTCGTGCTCTGGAGACCGATGTGCATCCTATGTTTGTTGCACGAAACATAGGTTCCTTCACAGGTCAAAGCAATACACTCTCAGTCTTGGATATTACTATCCTAGCACATGTCAAAAGTCCTCCTCTCAAGTATCGTTTGGAGGAAGCATATAAGGCCCATATTCTTGATGTTGGTCACAACCAAGAAGTAAGTATTGATCTTGCTTTTCCTTTTTCATCATAATAACTCAAGAAAACTCTAACTCGTCAGGTGCCTCTACATAGGTAACTGGCACACTTCACTTTGTGAATGTGAACTCAATTTTGGTGGAACATTTCTGCGGTCAATGCAAATCTACTAAGATTCACCACCAACAAGAGGTGGACTTTTGCTCTATTTGCTCAAAATCTACAACTATTGTTTTGGTGCCCAAGCTTGAAAGAAAGATTTTGGCCAACAAAGCTTCCCCAATTGATGTTTCCTTAGCGGGTGACATAGTCGACAAAGTATTGCACCTTGACAAAAACTTTGTTGACTTATATGCTTCTGATGTGCTAGATGCACGTGAGCTACTAGCCTCCCTTGTTCGCAATGGCAAATTCAATGTCAACAAATTAGGCCTCATCACATCGTTTGACGAAGAGACAAAGTAGTGCTCCTCTACAACATTGAAGCTCCATCACCTCCATGCCAAAGAACACCCTTTGTATTATATTGCTTTCATCCATGCTCATCTTGTAATTACCATCTCAATATTTCAAAAGAAAAGTTCAAAAAATTACGCAGTTTTTTATAATTTTTACACTATTTTTGTCTATTTTGGAGCGGCATTTCTACTTTTCCCATTAAAAACAGCATGATATTAACACAAACTAAGTCAAACGGTTGCACATCTCCTTATGTACTATTTTTTAATGCTTCCACGGTTGTAGAAAAGACAAAGCCTTTTGAAGTCAGCCTTAGTTTCTACCCAGAGAGCAAAGTGCATCAATTTTTGGATGACGCATAGTCCTTCCATACACAAGGCACCCGTACACACTTTGGAACTATAGCTTTTGTTGTTATACAGGGCCATGCTAACACTTCAAAAGCTAGTCTTTCCCCAGGTGACCTTGTTGTTGTAGATCAGCCAACAGCTGAGGACCGTACCACTGAAAGGCTTACTTATCTTCGCCCTCCTATAGATTTCCAGCTTTCTAATATTTTCTCTCTCTTGCCATCACAGCTTAGCTTCGTGAATGCACTTAAAGACGATTATCACTCTATTTTTCGTGCTTTGGAAACCGATGTGAATCCTACATTTGTTGCACAAAACATAGGTTCCTTCACAGGTCGAAGCAATACACTCTTAATCTTGGATATTACTATACTAGCACACGTCACAAGTCCTCATCTCAAGCACCGTGGAGGAAGCATATAAGGCCCATATTCTTGATGTTGGTCAGAATCAAGAAGTAAGTATTGATCTTGCTTTTCCTATTTCATCGTAATAACTCAAGAAACCTCTAACTCGTCAGGTGCCTATACATAGGTAACTGGCACACTGCACTTTGTGAATGTGAACTCAATTTTGCCGGAGTGTTTTCACGGTCAATACAAATCTACTAATTTTCACCACCAACAAGAGCTGGACTTTTGCTCTATTTGCTTAAAATGTACAACTATTGTTTTGGTGCCCAAGCTTGAAGGAAAGATTTTGGCCAACAAAGCTTCCCCAATTGATGTTTCCTTAGCGAGTGACATAGAGGACAAAGTATTCCACCTTGACAAAATTTGTTGAGTTATATGCTTCTGATGTGCTAGATGCACATGACCTACTAGACTCCCTTGTTCGCACTAGAAAATCCAATGTCAACAAATTAGGCCTCATCACATCTTTTGTCGAAGAGACAAAGTAGTGCTCCTCTACAACATTGAAACTCTATCACCTCCACGCCGAAGAACACCCTTTATATTATATTTCTTTCATCCATTGCTCATCTTGTAAATTCCGATCTCTCTCTCTCTCTCTCTCTCTCTCTCTCTCTCTCTCTCTCTCTCTCTTAGTGTGTGCGTGTTTCATTTACTTATCTTCCTTCCACCGCATAGCATAAGGGGAGGAAAAACTGCATGTACATGGCTTCCTCAACCAACCATAATGCGTCTTTTGAACAACTCATCCAAAATGAGATTGATAGTGCTTTCCTTGCTGATCACCCATGGAATAATAATGTTTTCCTCGTGCTCAATAAAATAATAAAGTCGCGCTCGTCATTACAAAAAATCACCAACATTATGATAGAGACAGTGAGACTATCATTGGAGCAAACACCAATGATCACACCTTCTCTAGCACATTTGGCTTCCAGTGAACATCATTCCTCCATTTTGACCCAAGTATTAAATAGGCACACATCATCAATTAGTATTGCACTTGATATTATCCATGTGTTCTCCTTGAGATTTACTATTGCATGTGATGTTTATATTTATGGTGTGCCAATAACGTCACTCAAAAACACAACATTCAATACTGGAGCCGACCCAACGACATTTCAAAAAATCATTATTGTTGATAGAAGTGGTAACCTATTTTTTTACTTGGGGGACAACCTATCCTCACACAAACGCAAGCTTCGTACCTGGGACAAAAATGAGACAGAGTCATTGACAGCTTTGATTCTCCAGCAACCGAATGAACTCCCTATCTCCATCGCGAGGCAATTTGCTTGCTTGGGTGACAGAACAATTCAAGAAATAGGTGCAATAAAATAAAAAAAAGTTTTAAAAAAAAACACCCCACAGCTCCGTCCAACATAAACATTGAACAAGCCTCCCCATCAAAAAAAGCTATACAACAGTACATAGAAATAGCAAACGATGTTCCTATATATCGATGTTATAAATGTGGACGTTTAATGTTTTTTTCACAATTAGCTCGAAAAGGGCGTAGGTCGGCACTTGGAAGGTCTAGAAACAATGAGATACACGAAAACTATGTTTGCGCTTCATGCAGTCGTAGAAGGCAAAAACATGGTGACTGCTCACCCAATTGAATTCCATAGGATCTAACCTTCCCTTGGCTACAGTAGAGAAGCTAAATCATTTAGAAAGCCGCCTTGTAAGTCCTAGGCTACCTTTCACCAAAATTAGGGAGCTTACATACGATGGTCAATTTGGCTTGCGAGGTAGAGTTGTTAATGTTTTGGCATCCTTGAGGAAAACGCAAAAAATATTGCCAAGGTTTATTCATGATGAAGGCTCGATAATAGTGGGTATTAAGCGTCGTCTGCAGTACAATCATTGCTACCTTTCCGGGGTTGTTCGGCCATTGCTTACAATGAAAGCCACTGTTCAACTATTGCAAACATCTTTATACAAGAACGAAATATTGCTCTAAACAACGAGTGGGTAAGCCATTTCCATAGTCTTCATGGTCCTTTGCCTGATGATTTTGTTGATGACAATCAACCATCAGAAGAAGATGATCTAGCTACAGATGTCATGCTCCATGGAATTGAGTCATCACAACAAGTAGTAGATCACAACGACAAAATCTTCTTTTTAGCTCTTGCCGAGGGAAATAATCCTTTGAGTATTTTCAAAGATGAATACTGTGAAGAACTTAGTCTCCCTACTATTTTCTATGGTGAGCCCCGTAAGTACCATACACTTGCTAAGCATAAATATCAGCACGTGGCTCAATGGGAGCTTATGCATAGTGATAGAAGGTTCTCGCTAAATTTAGAGAATCTTTTTTTCAAAACAGTCAAATTCATGACTCAAAAAATCATGGATCCGTTTGTGCAAAGGCAAGCTAAACCACAATAAACGTGGCCGCACAGGTTATTGGAGATACTAACATTGAGAAGGTCTTGTCTTCCCAACTTGGATATCGTGACTTCAAGGCATTGCGAACATCGCCTGACTACAAAGAGAAACTAAAAAAAAACGCCTTCGCCGATGATTAGACAACTTGGACCACCAACATTCTTCATCACATTTTCTGCAGATGAGAAACGTTGTAGGCCCTTGATTAGAGCACTTACTAAGCTCAACCCCATCACGCGTGCAAGCACACAGACAGAAACGTCATACAAACGAGATTTGGTACGAGCCGACCCTGTAACAACAGCCCGCTTTTACTTGAACCGATTTAGCGGGATGAAGAAATTGCTAACCAAGGATATAACCATATTGGGAAAAATCAAAGATTAATTTTTTGTAACTGAGTTTCAGAGCCGAGGTAGCCAACATGATCATGGGCTCCTATGGATAGAAAATGCTCCTATCTATGGGAAAGATCCCAATGAAGATGTTGTGGATTTCATTGATAAGTACATAACAACTGACTCCATGCTCCTTCCTATAGATTTACAAGAAATTCAAACACACAAGTATAGAAAGACTTGCTTCAAAAAACGCAAGGGATTCCGCTTTGACTTTCCTTGCTACCCAATTCCTTTTACTATGATTTTAGAACCCTATCGTTCTCCAAATAACAATATCCAATACAAAAGAAAGAAACACAAATAAATCAAAGATAATTTACTACTACTAGATTATAAATCAAATATTACATTCGAATAGTAGCTTCTATCTATGAACCTTCGATTTGACGATTACATCGAAGCTATATCATCCACAATCTCATGCCCAACACTTTTGTTGAAAAGAAATATCAAAGATATTTATATAAATAACTTCAATCCAACCATTTAAAAGCTATGGGATGTTAATTCAGATATACAATACATTTTAAATGCACACGGAGCAGCTACCTATTGCACCTCATATATAACAAAATTTGATAACACACTCATCAAAGCAATCAAAGAACAATTTGACTCTTGCATTGAAAACAATGCAACTACATACGATAGACTTTGAAGAATAGGAAACACAATACTAAATACACAGCAAATAAGCTCACAACAAGCATTATATATTGCACTCTCCCTACCTCTCTACAGCGCAACTCAAGAATTTATGTTCATAAACACAAACCCTCCCCACGAGAGAACAATGCTTCCCTCCTAAAAAAATATACCCGACTAGCACAAACATCTTTTATGAGAAAAGCATAGACAAATACTGTACACGTCCTGCCCAGCTCAATACCATATCATTGGCAGACTTTGCCTCCACATACAATACAACAAACAACACATACAAAAAATGTACCAAACCAAAGATTATACAATATGTCAAATATAATGCCGCAAAAAATCCAGATAATTATTATAGAGAACAATGTCTTTTATTTCTGCCATGGATAAATAATGAAACTCAACATCTAACAGATGGACTCACATGGAAATATGTATACAATCAAAACAAACCTACCATTGATATAAACGAATCCAAATATAACAAAACCACAATACTAAAGGACAACCTTAACACCGACTCACTAACCACCAATACACCTCCGACATCTACAACACTATCTAATATTTCCTCCCATATTCGTGTCGACATCACACAAGACCTAAATATCCAACACCACCAGCTGCATACACACACCATACCAACCATAAAAATACTATTGCAACCAAACGATATGTATTACAAGAGCATTCTACTACTTAACACACAACAAAGGCTAATATTCGATGATATTATGCTAAGAAAATGTATATTTCCTACAGAACCAATCCATATTTTCGGCGACTCTTGGATTTCTCCAAGAAACATCAGTTGCTCGAAGCTATCTCACCCTCTTTCTGGCATGACCACATAAAGTCTTATGAGTTAACAAGCACCATGAGACAAACTAACAAGACATTCATCGACATACTCAACAGGATACGCATTTCAAAACACACCAACGAAGACATTTTGTACCTCAATACACATTACATGCGCACACTACCTCATCCAGCCATCGTCTCCCACCTTGACTATGCAAACAAAGATAAAGACCTACACAAGCAACATATTTTCAACACTACCATAGGGACACCACTATTTATTGAAGCACAAGACACAAGGGCAAAAAATTACAGCAAAACCATTTAAATACCAATAGATCCAAAATTGACAACAAGTCTTCACAAAACACTTCACTTGAAACCAGGCTTAATTGTAGAACTTTGTGCTGGAAATATTGACATTCTAGATGGCCTAGTAAATGTTAGGAAATAAGACGTAGCTAAATAGATAATTGAGTAGATTACTTAATGGAGAGAAACAGATTTATATACACGAGATTATAGAGTAGAGAGAGAGAGAGAGTACACACGATATACGTGGTTCACCCAATGTGGGCTACGTCCATGGGAAAGCAGCCACTCAATGGCTTTAGTACTTCAAAACAAGAAGTAGTTTACAAAGGGATTATACCCTTAATGGAGCTCCCGCTTTGCTTCACTCTCACCACCTCACACTCACCTTGTTGCATCAACTTCACACTATGAAATGTGTGTAGAAATGGCCTCCTTTTGTAGGCCAAAAGGGCTGCCCTCTCTAATGAGAGACAGCCATGTGTAGCCACCCTTGTGCGATTTAGTCCAAATCGGACCCTCCAATCCGCCCATGTGTGGCCGCCCTTGAGAAGACAAGTCCGCTTTTGAATTCGGCCACCGGCCACCGGCCACCGGCCATTGACTTTCGACCACCGGCCATCGGCCATTGACTACCGGCCAACCGACCGGTTGTTTTTCGACCACTTTCCGGCCGCCCGGCCATAATATTCCGGCGAAAAAAAAGTCTCGGGGGCCTCCACCCCCGAGGCCTTTAAAGTTGCCTCTGATTCTTGTTCGTGAAAATTTTGGTTTTCGGTGAGTGATTTTCCTTCACGCACAATGGCTTCTCCTCATAATGGGGGCCTTACAAATGTGCGCTTTTACCACATAAAATTACAAGGGTAAATCAGGCTCCATACTTAACAGTAAATGGAGCCGACGGTATATTCAAAGCGATAACACAAATCTCCACGACACAAACAATCTAGATTCACTTTCAAACCACTAAAGTAGGCCATAAAACTAGGTATGAAAACCAACAACTATACATTACATCAATAGATAGACAATCGACACCAATCCAAAAAATAGCATGTGAGTTTCAAATAGGAAAAAAATTCCTAAACACTATTACTAGAACACAATTCCCAATTCAACCTACAGCTGCTAGAACCATACACCGTGCAGAAGGCTTGACACTAGACACCTTGGCGTTCGATCCAACCAGCATTCAAAGTCACGGCCTTGTGTACACTACCCTCTCTCGCGTAAGAGATCCCAAAAACCTTTACCTCCCGGTAGAATTAACTCCCAACCATATTAAAGTAGACCAAACAGTTCTTACTGAGTTAGACTGCCTCAAAACACCTGCCACTTGGCAACCTACACAACTTGACCTCCACTCTTTGGCCGAAAATCACTTGATAATACAATCTCTTAACATTGTGTCCCTAAAGAAACACCACAACAACCTTATTCATGATAATTGCTTAATGGCCTCCCACATTCTTTGTCTCCAAGAAACAAAACTACAACATCCTAACACAGTGGTCATAAACGGTTACCCACATACTCAAACAAATGGCCCCATGGGAGTATCCCTCTTCACATCAAACAAAAACATGCATCTACAACACCATAACATCATTTCCACGAACACTACAAGAGGTTTTGTGCTCTTGTGACGCTTATAACGATGGAAATACACTGGGTTTTTAAAACCCCCGACGTCGCTAAAAGCGTCGCTATTAGCATCGATACAGGAACGTTGCTATAGTCGTCGCTATCGCAGTCGCTATAAGCGTCGCTATAGACGTCGCTATATAGCGACGCTGCAGATCATAATTTAGCGATGCCGGAGATTAAATTTTTTTGGTGGCAGGGCATTCAATGCCCTGCCACCCATCAACCATATTGAATGTTTCATTGGTCTATTTACCTTTGAAAAAAAGTACAAAGGTAAATATAGACCCAAAATAGTCACCCACAAGACAATATAATCATTAACTCCATCATCCATAGTACGTATTGTTTGCAAAATAAAGATACAAAAATGACAAGCGTGAATTGATGGAAGTAAATAAATGACAATTGTACACAACAGCAAAATCACTTGATTGTTAATCATTGCAAATGTAATAGTTACAAACCATTGTCCTTATTTAAAAAATATACATGGTTTTCAAAAATACATAGTTACATGGTCTCATGATACATAAGCTAGGACAAAAAGAAACTAATGCTATCTAGCTATGGCTAAACTGACGTCATCTAATCAGACGTCTCATTGCGTCCAAGCGGCGTATCTGTCTGATTCTGCAAAAAAAAACAATAAGATAGCTTTTTGTAAGTATAAACATATAGCGAGCGACGTTTATAAAACAATACAATAAATAGAAAATAATAAACCCTAATACTAACCATGCCGCCGCAAGAAGTCAGGATGTCTATAAGGGCATTTAAGCCCTTCCTGCCTGCGTACTCACGCTCGTACGGAGTGGGATCACGTCCTGTAAACGATCACTGTCAAAACATACAAAGAATCCATTATGTTAGAATTTCAAATCCCATAAACCCTAAACTATCGAACATAGATGCAAAAACACTTACAAAATCGGCCTCAAATGATGCCCACCCGCCGCTCCCCAAGTGGTGCGAGCTCCTGCCTCTACTCGCGCTCTAGCTGCCTCCTTTTGTTGCTTTCACTTATCGGGATTCTCGTGCGCTTCTTTCTTCGCATGCTTCCAATATTCTTTGGCCAGCCAATCTGGTCTATTCCATCCATGCTTGATTGCTTTTTGCACTTCGGAACACTTATGCTTGCAGTATTCGCGCATTCGAACCTTCATCACATCTTCATTGAAGCTGTCATCCCGTGTTGGAACGGGAAACTCGTCATGAAGCATGCTGATGACTCTGTCTTTTAATTCATTCGGTACTTCACTCTAGGTGTTTAGTATGTAGTGTCTAAACACCTTCTTGTCGTCATGATCCAAGATGATGCCGCCGCTCAAGTGGACGGAGTAAGGCAATCCCTCTTGCCGCTGACGCGTGAACCTGGGTGTCTCGACAGGGGTCTCTAGCGGCGTGTCAATGGGGGTACGGACGCCAGGTGTCACCACTGGAGTCTGAGCCCCGAAGCGAGGAGTGTCCACTAGAGTGACTTCTGGAGGCGTAGCTAGTGGTGTGTAGCTATGGGGAATGACACTCAGTCGTGCAAAACCTGGTGTCGATGGCGCTGCCGTGGCTGGTGTCAGGACGGGCAAAGAAGGGGAGGGTAAAGAGCCTCGTTGAACACGAGGTTGTGTTGAAGCATCGGTGGCGCCACCCCCACAACAACCGCCACCGCCACCGCCACCACCACCAGTAGAGCACCGGTGCCTAGACGAGTGTGAAGATCGTTTCGTCCACATCGAAGCTTTGGAGCGCACTGAGGACTCCGAAATAGAGAGAGATGCAGATGAAGTAGGAACGCGAGATGGTACGCCAGAGCAATGACGCTCCACGTACCACTGTCTCTGCTGAGGTGACAAAGAAGAAAGAAACTCCTCATCATCCATACCTGCATTAAACACACAAACATTTAAACTTAATATTGAATGAATGGAGTAGAAAACATGGACAAGTAGATAGAGAGAGAGAGAGAGAGAGAGAGGGGGGGGGGGGGGGGGGGGGGGGGGGAGGAGGTGCTCGTCGTCTCTGCTAATGAGAACATACCTAGAGCATAAGTACCTGGAGTGGACGCAAAGACCATTAAATACAATGACGAAAATACTTAAAGAGCCGGAGAATCGTACACGAACTTGAATGTGCTTGTAGCTTTGGAATGAAGGCTAGCAGCAACAGAAAGCGTTCTTCTTCTATTCAACTTGAGTGATGAAAGAGGCAAGTGCATAACTCTGAATTTACAAAACGGAGCAAAATTGTTCAAATACAATATTTATGGCTTTAAGAGATCTCTCTCTCATCCTCGCATAGCTCAGCATAACTTCCTATATCTATATAGAGCTCTCCGTTTAAACAGATGTCCTCTGTTTCATTTTGTAGATCCTCTGCATGCACCCCATAGAGAGTAGCAGCTTGATGTTCGTCTGGCACCACCTCCACGCCTTCTGACTGGGCATCTTCTCCGATCTCCTCCATTGATGCCGCTGTGATTGGCACATAGTAGCCTTCATACGTCCGTGCACTACGAGGGGCTACCTCTATGACATACCACCAGCTTGATGCACACTTTGTGGGATGAAATATCACATGCCAGAGCCACATAACTTACATGAGAGCTTCCAAGCACATAAATTCTAAAACACACGTTAACTATTTACATACTTACTTGTTCACAATGCTCGGGTAGTACGAAAGTGTCTCTTAGGTCAGTCCGTTTCTTAGTTGAATCCACCTCAAGAAAACCAGAGTACTCTCCTCTACGCATAGTAGCGTTGCGACCCTCCATGATTATCTTGAACCATTGCACGTCGAACAAGTCGACAAAAAATCCTCTATAATCGATCCTCAAAATCTCTTGTAGCGTGCCGAAGTAAGTGAGTTCCGCCACCACAGGATCTGTATCAGAGGACCGTCGTCGACTAGACTGTTCAAATTTTGCCATGATTCCACAATCTTGAGTAAAACGTTTTTTGTCGATCCGTTCCACCCTAAAATGTCCACCTTTACACCATGCTGCTGTGTATGACTTATACTACAACCAACAAAGATTATGAGTGGCCGTTCAAACATCTAGAAAGTTACTAGTCGTACATAGCAAACTACCTTGGTCGCGCAACCCCTAGAGTACTCCCACTCTTCCTCAGTCAACCACGGGGGAATGTTGTAGTTGAGGATGACAACGGGCCATACACTGTAAGATGTTGATCTTTGACCAAATGGATTTATTCCATCCATACCCAGGCCTAGGCGCAAATTTCGAGCTTCCCTAGCAAAATCCGTCCATGTTTCATCTATATGTTTCCAGGCTGCACAATCTGCAGGAATCCGTAGCACACCATCCAAAGATTTATTCTCCTCATGCCATGATGCTAGGGCGGCCATGGACTTACATTCGAAGAAATGCTTGATGCGAGGAAGCAGAGGAAAATGTCGCAAAACCTTTCGTGGAATTTTTGTTACGTGGAGATCTACTCGATATCTTTCGGAATCACATTTCGGACACTTCTCCATGTCTATGTATTCCCCTCTGAAAAGAATGCATTCATTAGGACAAGGGTGGATCGAATTGTAATCCATCCCCAAGTTTTGCAAAATCTTTTTTGCTTCCTCTCGAGAATCTGGCATCACATAATCAACTGGTAGTATGTGCTCTTTGAGCAATATACACAACATAACAATACGGTACAATTGTGTAAAAATCTATCAGATCATTATACATTTAAAGTTTTATTAAAGTAAACTAATTGTAATAGATCACCTGAAAAGCGCTGTGACGCTAGTGTCACTCCATCCAAACTTTGTCTGCATGTTGAGAAGAACTAGGAGCGCTTTCAATCTAGACACACGTGCTCCATTATACAATGGCATATCGTCTTCACTTTTCATATCATCATAGACAAGCCTTTGTGAATCCATGATCGTCTCGATCATTTCATCAATTTCGGGCTCAAACATTGCCTCATTGGGAATGTGGTCTGCATGATCATCCCACGAGCTGTCAGAGGCTACATCTTGTGGCCTCACATATGCTGCTTGACCAAAGCGCCTGCAAACACGTCTATTGGGTTGCAAGATTGGTGCCTGTTGGCCAGCGTCAGAGCTCGACGAGTTATAATTGGCAACAACTCGATCTATAATAGATGGATCGAACTCGCCAAATTCGCGAACGTGATACAAAGAAATGCGTCTTGTCCGTCGTAGAGCATGCTTGCAACGGTTACAAGGACATAAGATCCTCGTTGAGAGATAGGTGTTTCGGTTGGACGGCCCCACATCCTTGTCACTACTCATAATGAGGGCAAAAATCTTATAACCTGGACAACAAATTTAATCTTCTATTGACATTCTTCGTCTTTTATCTCTCTCTCTCTCTCTCTCTCTCTCTCTCTCTCTCTCTCTCTCTCTCTCTCTCTCTCTCTCTCTTTGTTCACACTGTAAACTACCTCACATTCTCTAGTCATGTCCAATCCCCGCACACCTTGGTCTAGAGGTGCACGGAGATCAGAACCACCACGTTATAATCTCGTCTTTATTGTTCAATGCCTATATTTGTGGGTAGAAGAAATCTACACACCCACATCTACATGATACTGCATGTAGTGGACAAAACCCCTTTGTCTCTTCTCTAGCTGTAGCATTTCACAGCATCTTAACATCTTTTCATAGTAGATCTTTGTTTGTAGCATACAGGTACGTCATTCTTGCAATGTGGTTGATGTCTTCTCAAGGCACTTATTTCTTATTCTAGATTTGACGGGATGTGGTGTGTGTGTGTGTGTGTGTGTGTGTGTGTGTGTGTGACCCTTGGAATCTTCATCTTGCATCACTAATTTCTATGTATGCTCAATTTTCTCTTCCATTAGCTGAACATGACGGCTTATTGTATGGTAGCAACAGTCGAACATGCAGGTGGAATTGTTGGTCCACATGGACTGTCGAGGCTGTGAGCGTAGGAAATTTTCTCGCCATTTCTTCTAACCTTAATTGAATAACCTAAATCTAATTTAATATAGCATATATAAACCTAAATCTAATCTAATATAACGTAAATCTAAATCTAATGTAAATAAACCTAAATCTAATTAAACGTAAATCTAACTAAAAATAAACCTAAATCTAATCTACTTTAATTTAAATAAACCTAAATCTAATTTAACGTAAGTCTATATCTAACCTAATCTTTAACATCTTTTGGGAAAGTTTTCTACGGCGTTAAAACTCTCTTCTTGTTGTGTGCGTGTGTGTGTGTGTGTGTGTGTGTGTGTGTGTGTGTGTGTGCGCGCGCGCCAATAAAAAGAGAAAAATGGTATAACCTTTCTATCACCCAAGTGTGGTAGATTGGTTATGCCAATTTCCTCTTGAATAACAAGTCTTGGTTTCAACTCCTCGTCGGCTAGATTTTTAGGTCTCTTTAATTAGTTTCCTACGACATTAAATTAAACTTTCTTCTTCTCGGGTGTGTATGCACGCCAATAAAAAAAGGAGAAAAATGGTATAACTATTCTATCACCGAAGTGTGATAGATTGGTTATGCCATTTTCCTTATGAATAACATGTCTTGAGTTCAACTCGTGTCGACTAGATCTTTAAGGTCTCTTGGGATACTTTCCTACAATGTTAAAACTCTCTTCTTCTTCTTCTTTTCTCTCTCTCTCTCTCTCTTTGTTTTAGATATATCTCTCTCTTTCTCTCAATGTGTGTGCATTCTTTGATTATGCATGTGTGTGTGCGCTTTTTTGGTTTATGCATGCTCTCTCTCTCTCTTTTCTTCTCTCAATGTGTGTGCTTTCTTTCATTATGCATGTGTGTGCGCATTTTTGGTTTATGCATGCTCTCTCTCTTTTCCTCTCTCAATGTGTGTGTGCTTTCTTTGTGTATGCATGTGTGTGTGCGTTTTTTGTTTATGATTGTGCTCTCTCTCTCTCTCTCTCTCTCTCTCTCTCTCAAAAACACAATGTGTGTGTGTGTGTGTGTGTGTGAGTGAAAGAGAGGGAGAGAGAAAGAGGGGAAGGGACCATGAGAGTGAGGAGAGGGAAGGAGCATACCTGGCTCTCCTTCATCTCCTCGTGTGTGTGTGTGTGTGTGTATGTGTGTGAGAGAAGAGGGGAAGGGAACATGAGAGTGAGGAGAGGGAAGGATCATACCTGGCTCTCCTTCCTCTCCTCATGTGTGTGTGGAGAAGAAAGAGAGAGAGAGAGAGGGAGAGTGTTACCTTGCTTGCTTGAGCGCGCGTCAAAAACTTAGATCTGAGATCTGAGTTTTTGGACGCTCTCGGTTATTTTTTTGGCTTTGTCGGCGTTGTTATGAGCGTCGCTATGTTACTTGTAACATAACGACACTCATAGTGACACTTATAGCGACGCATATAGCGACGTCGTGCATTTTCATGTTTGAGCGTCGTAGTATGAGCGTCGCAGTATGAGCGTCGCTAATGTTAAGCATGACTTGTAGTGGAATGAAATAGAATGCATTGCAGCGCTCCTCAGGACGCCACATAATCCACCAATAACCCTGATAACATTGTACCGCAGACCCTCAGCTCCACTTCCCTTACTCCTGTAAACATTGACCACACTACTCACACCTCGCCTCCAACACACCCCTACCATTTTACTCGGTGACTTCAACATCAATGCTAAATACCAAACACCTGAATACCTTGCACTTTCTAACCTTCTCTCCACACACAACATGACATAACATATAACCCAAACTACAACAATCTACGATTCAACTTTGGATCATATTTGGACTACAAATTCCTTCACTAACATAACAACAGGCACTAACTTCTCATTCTGGTCATACCACTCCATTATTTACTTGTTGCTCCCACTAAACTCCAAAAACACATTCCAATGCTCGCCTCTTCCTACTTCCTAAAAGCACCTCCACAAATACTTCCATTGGCAGGCCCTTGTTATCCCTCACCTTCTTTTAATAAGAGTCATCTTTTCCACATGAAAATGTACTAAGTCCGTATTTAAAGGCCTATGCCAAATGAAAATTTACTAAACAAATGCCAATTTAATGTGCTCTGACTTTTTGGAACAAATGATCAAACTTAATGAGTGGTAAGTGTACTTTGTTGAAGATTACCCATTGCATGATCAAACATGACATAATAGAAGTATAGATATTCTCCACATGAAAGCTCTTCAAAAGGAATTCCATCAACTAGTTAAACACACGGTGCATAGGAAAAGAAATTGTCACCATCCTATCTATATTGATGATTTCGAAATTAAGACGCAATGAGATTTTGGGAAAGGGTTCTTTTAAAAAAACGTACATGCTTTTGAGCTCAAAGATACTAGCTTAACATTCATTTGGAATCCCTATTACTAAGAATCCATTGAATCCATTGAGTGCGCTTTGCAACTCTCTTATATTTGTCCATACATATCATCCACATCATTGAGCTTCATGGCTTCCATTGCTATCACTTCTTGTTGATCAATGCTCAATATGACGGGTGCTATAACCTTACAATATACAAAAGAGATAGAATATTCATGAGACAAAAAATGAGAAGTGGATAGGCGGATGATTCCATTTAAATAGAGCCTATTCTTTTCTAACCTCTTGCTCAACACCATCATGGAATCTAGAGGGCCTTTTGATAGTCCTAGAAGATCTAGTGACTTTAATCACCTAAACATTACATGTCAAATACACCCTTCATTAAACTCAAATGTTTATCCTCTCCACCAAACATTTATGGAAATTATACTTAAACTTACTTGACTATTTTTGGGGGTTGTAGAGACGTGCATGTTTGAAATGTCAGCAAATGCCTATGAAACACAAAAAGTGGTTTAGTATTCCATACTAATAAGTTAATTTGAGTGAGAAACTTACCTTTCTTTTTCTAAAAGTAGGCATGTTGTTGATTGCACTCTTTTCCTTTGAATGTCCTTGGTTATCACGATTATTCTATGAAACTCATAAATGACAGACATTAGCATTATATAATATATAAGTGTTTATATTCATGATGTAAGCTCACCAAGACAATAGAGAGACTCGCAAACTTTTTGGCTTTCTTCTTTATAGCGGTGTTTGAATTCTTCTACAAAACAAATATAAACATTACCTACAATGGGTGTGTGTGTGTGTGTGTGTGTGAGAGAGAGAGAGAGAGAGAGAGAGAGAGAGATGCATGACCTTAAAAAAGATACCTTTCTAGGTTTTTTGCTTGGTTTGGTGAATTGATACTCCCTTGAGGTGACCCATCCTTGCTAATGACATGTGTGTTAACATCCTCATGCAAGTGAAGTATGTCATCATCATCATGTAGTTCCTCATACAAGTGTATATTCTCTTCAATATCCCTTGAAGCATTATAAGTCATAAAGTCCTAGAAATATTCAAGAGGTAAATTTGGTGCAAAGAAAAGAGTCAAGAGATATACATCTATGTTCCTAACATGAAGATAAAATCATTGGATCTACATGTTATGAAACAACGTTTATTTCAAAACTACATAATACATGCTTCTAAGTTACATTAGTCACACATCTTTAGAGAGAGAGAGAGAGAGAGAGAGGAACCTTGGAAACAACATTGTAGATACTAAAATTATGTGAGTGTTTAATGGATTAACCTTAACTTGAGTTGAGGATCCCTTGATGCCTATGTGTTTATTGAGTCCAAACTCATTCTGAAAAAGGAGGCTAGATTCTTCCAGTTAGGTCTATTGTACATTGTTGCACCTCTCCTAGATGCAAATTAGGTATCAAGCCCTCCTAGCGAGTTATGAGAACCACAGGATTAGGAAGTGTTACTATTGTCAATGTATCACAAAAGTAGCTTCTATTCATCACATTAGCACTTGAATAAAAGCAAAACTTTAGAATTTCACTTACAAAATCTTTTGCATGTTCTCTTGCACTGTGTTGCACTTCTTCACATGTAGAGGAATAAGAGCTATTTTCATTACACCCATTACCATCATGAGATCTTATACTGCAATCTTCTTTCAATTCCTTGCCGATGTGTTGCTATCCATCACTTGAGAGTGTGGAGATGGAGACGATCTATCAACACTCAAGAGAATTCTTTGAGTTGGTAAGAGTAACATCGAAACAATTTGAAGCACACAACCATATATTGAAAGATTTTGAAGCACATAACCATTTAGAGATTTCAAAGGTTATACCACATCATCATGGTTAGGACTTGGGATCCCTTCAAAGCATGTGGTTTGGTTAGGAGAAAGTGGAAGAACATTGTTTTGATGAAGCTCTTCTATCCATGGTTCCTAATAGACACTCTAACATTTAGCAATGCCAAGCTCTTCATGTAGTATTACACTCCTATCTCAAGGAACATAAAATAGTCTCCTACATAATAATAATAATAGTAACACTAATAGTAATAATCATAATAATATTGGAATTATACGAATGATATGTACTAATGATGCCCCTATAAAAACACTAAAATGGTGACTACCATTTGTACGCTAGCCCCTAATGAACTAGTACAACACTTGGTACTCGCACAAATGAAGCTTGGTAATCATTATCGCCATAATTTTGGAAGCATAATATATTGATATGCATTGATGTAGCCTCTATAGTGGCTACATACAATTGTATGCTAATAATAAAAATAATAATCATAATAATGTTGGGAGAGTACTTATAATGATATGCACTAATGATGCACCTATAGAAATACTAAAATGGTTATTACCATTTGTATGCTAGCCCCTAATGAACTAGTATGGCACCTAGTACTCCCACACATGGTTGATATTCCACAATATTAGATCAAGCTAACGATGCCTTATTGATGTCCTTGTCGAAATTCCACCTTAAATTAAAATGTCTAAGACCCATTTTATAGGGAAACTAATATCATGATTACCATTTGTATGCTATCATGATTACAATGGGGGGGCACTAATGGGTTTCCCTATCGCAAGGAGCATAAAATAGTCTCCTATATAATAATAATAGTAATACTAATAGGAATAATCATAATTATGTTGGAATTATACTAATGATAAGTTCTAATGATGCCCCTATAAAAACACTAATATAATGACTAATGTACTAATGTACTAATGTAGCCCCTAGAAAGAGAGTTTATGCACTGCAAGCGAGAGAGAGAAAGAGAGAGAGAGAGAGAGAGTCAACAAACCAACTGGTACTTGGTAGTCGCACAAATGAAGCTTGGTAATAATTATCGCAATATTGTGGGAAGCATACTATATTGATATTCACTAATGTAGCCTCTATAATGGGTTTCCCTATCTAAATGGAGCCTTCACAATGTTGTCTCCATGAAAACGCCAATATAGTGGCTACCATTTGTATGCTAATAATAATAATAATAGTAATAATAATAATAATGTTGGGAGAGTACTTATAATGATATGCACTAATGATGCACCTTTAAAAAAACTAATATAGTGGCTACCATTTGTAAGGTAGCATCCACAATATCCAATCAAGCTAACAAGGACTTATTGATGTCCTTGTCAAAAGTCCATGAACCTTAAATTATGATGTCTGAGTTTATGAAAAAAGACACACACACACACAACGAGAAAGAGAGAGAGAGAGTAATCATAATCACAATAATGTCAAAAGTATACTATATTAATATGCACTAATGTAGCCCCTAGAAAGAGAGTTTATGCACTGAAAGAGAGAGTTTATGTTTGTGTTTACTTTTAAAATACATACCTTTAACTTCAAGGAACTAGAACTCTGGGAGTGCACGAGGGAAAGCGCATGCACAGAGAGAGAGAGAGAGAGAGAGAGAGAGAGAGAGAGAGAGAGAGAGAGAGAGAGAGAGAAAGTGAGTGAGTTAACAAACCAAGTGGTACTTGGTAGTCGCACAAATGAAGCTTGGTAATAATTATCGCAATAATGTGGGAAGCATACTATATTGATATGCACTAATGTAGCCTCTATAATGGGCTTCCCTATCTAAGTGGAGCCTTCACAATGTTGTCTCCATGAAAACTCCAATATAGTGGCTACCATTTGTATGCTAATAATAATAATAATAATAATCATAATAATGTTGGGAGAGTACTTATAGTGATATGCACTAATGTTGCACCTTTAAAAAAAACTAATATAGTGGCTACCATTTGTATACTAATAATAATCATTATAATGTTGGAAGAGTACTTATAATGATATGCACTAATGCTACACCTATAGAAATACTTTTGAAATACATACCTTTAACTTCAAGGAACTAAAACTCTGAGAGTGCAAGTGGGAAAGCCATGAATGTGTATACTAATACAACACCTAGAATGTGTATAAAAGCCATGGAAATTTCTTGTATCCATGAAGGTGAGAGGCGAGAATGGCATATGGTACTCGCACACATGAGATTGACAATCCACAATATTAGATCAAGCTGATGATGGCTTATTCATGTCCTTGTCAATAGTCCACCTTATATTATGATGTTTGAGCACAACTTAGATTATTACAATAAGAGATGACTAATGGGCTTTCCTATCTCAAGGAGCCTAACAAAGACTTCTACATAATAATAATAGTAATAGTAATAATCATAATCCCCTAGTAAGTGTATTAAGGATATGCATTAATGACGCCCCTATAAAAACACTAATACAATGACTACCATTTGTATGCTAGACCCTAATGAACTAGTATGACACCTGGTACTAGCTGATCGCACACAAAGCTCGCTAATAATTATCGCAATAATGTGGGAAGTGTACTATATTGATGTGCACTAATGTAGCCTCTATAATGGGTTTCCCTTTCTAAATGTAGCCCCTATGAAAACACTAATATAGTGGCTACCATCTGTATGCTAGTACCTAAAGAACTAGTATGGCATCTGTTGCTCGCACACATGAAGGCTGATAATCTACAACATTAGATCAAGCTAACGATGGTCTATTGTTGTCCTTGTCAAAACTCCACATTATATTATGATGTTGGTATGCTAGTAATCCATGTCCTAGTGTGGAGCCTTGTATACGCAAACATGCCCCGATTGATAATCCTGAGAAAATTTGTCCATACAAATTTATAATAAAGATAATACTCAAAATAATCATTCGAATGTTAGAAGTGTATTAATGTAGTCTCTATAAAGCACCTGTATTAATGGGCAACCTCCTATGATATCCACTAATGTAGTCTCTATAAAGCAACTATAAAATGAGAGAGACGAGAATACATGATGCTACTTAATAATATTTGATATTCCTGATAATATTTGACCATAATAATAGTAATAATATTCATAATAATCATGAAACTGTTGGAAGTGTACTAATGACATGCACTAATGCTGCCCCTATAAAAACACTAATAAATATAGTGACTCCCATTTGTATGCTAGTGATAATTTAAAATAATAGATCAAGCTAATGATGGCTTATTGATGTCCTTGTCAGTAGTCCACCTTGTATTATGATGTTTGAGTTTATGACACAGACACACCGGCTGGGGGGATAAAAATGGTAAAAATGGCAATGTTTTGCATCTCTCTCTCTCTCTCTCTCTCTCTCTCACACACACACACACACACACACACACATGTTTCAGGTCGGGTGTGGCACAAAGTCCTAAAATTGACGGGCAGCTCAAAATTTACATAGCTCATGCATTTGTGTACAAGAAAAAATGACATGCAATTTTTACATCCTAGCATGTCAAATGGGATGGGATTTTTTAGAGCACTTGTTTTGACAGACAATTTTTCATCCTAGCATGTCAAATGACATGGGATTTTTTAGAGCACTTGTTCTGACAATCAAAGAGGCCCGCCCTTGACAGGAAAACACAGCCGTCAAATTTAGGCCTTGCAGTGAGTGAGGGTGAGCGTCTATGCGAGACGACGTCCATCCAAATTCGAAAAAAAGATAGTAAGGCGGGTTGGGCCCAGCTCTGTGGTTGCGGGTCTGAGCGGGTTGTGGGAGGCCTATCCGGATACTTGTTGCGGGAGCATCCGAGGCACATGTGGCGTAGACAATGCGAGTCTGACGTTGAACCGAGCTAGCTGATAAGTAGTTGTTGTGCTAGCTGATAAGTAGTTGTTGTGCTAGCGATAAGATGTAATCAGAGTCCTGCTTACAGGGTGTTGGTCTTGACAGGTTCTTTTTAAGATGCAAGGAGATTCCTCATCAAGGATACAACTAGAGCGCACTCCAGACTTTGTGCTAAATGAAGCTTTATGGAGCAAGATTGTTAGTGTACAATCTATAATGGACATTCATTGAGCTTATATAAAGCTCCCGGATGATGTGTTACGAGCCATGTTTGTGGGCTTAGGCACATGTGTTCATGGCGAAGCTGAATGCCTTGCCTCTATGTTACTTCAAAAGGATAGAAATTGGGATGGTTCATTGAATGCTTCTCATGTTCCCAACAGTTTTGTAGAGTTACTAAAACAATACATGGACAGCGGTATGGTTACCCCTCAAGAGTGGCGATTGTGTATTGGTAGTGACAACCATTATCATGAGCCGCAAGATTTTCCACCCTCCAAAGAGGATGTGCTGGATGTGAATCCTTTGTTGTGTGTGTGCGCAGATGGTGTTCCCTCAAAGCGTCTGCAACCTGACTGCAAAGTTTGCTGTGAAAAGTGTGCAGAATGTAAGAAGCCCAGACGAGAGATGATAAGCTTCTTGTACATTTCGTTAATTGATCAACTCCAATGCCTTTGTCGTAGTGAGGTCTACTGTCATAATTTTATGAGCATGTGGAGAACAAGGGAAAGATGGTTGGGAAAAGAAACTTTTGAGTACCTTGAATTTATACATGAAGTTTGGGATGGAGAGAAGGTGTGACTCGACCAGGATTTTTGGAATCCTGATGCTTCTTGGGAAGCTCCTGTCGTTTGTGCAAATGAGAACTGTAGGATGATGTATCGAGCCTTTCTTGCCTCCCTTGTGAGTAAGGAGCTTGCTACAGGGTGGAATGAAGTTTCTGAGATGTACGATTTTTCATGCTCTAGATGCAAGGGAAAGATCCAAGAGAAGCGAAGATTTGTCCAAGGAGATCCAATAAATTTTTCCCTTCTCTTGCATTGGGACAGTTTTCAAGCATCTTCTACAACTTTGAAGGATAGTGCTGTTGTAGCGATTGTTGTGTTGAATGGCAGTAAAAGATCAATGTTGGGATCTATTCTTGTTTTGTTTTTGCCTCTCTCAAACAAAGAGCTTGAGAAGAATCATGGGGATATTCTCTCTGCTTTTCTACAATCATTGATTCTTGAGCTAGAGAACATGTTTATAAATGGGATTGAGGTAGACTATGCTTATCCCAAGAGTCATATCCATGAAAGTTTACTGGGTGGAAAGGTCATGTTACGAGGTATGTTGATGATGTGCATTGGGGACCATCCAGCCTAGTGTAAGCTCGGCCTGCTTAAAGATGGTGGGAAAAGCTTTTGTAGATGGTGCAAAGCCCATTCATTTCTTCGGCAGGATGCAACTTGTTCTCGATATGTTTTTGATCAAAACAGGTATCAGGCAAGACATATTCCTGAAAAGAGGAACATTGAGTAGATGTGGAGAGCTATACATCGTGCCAAAAGATCCGCTACAAAAGAAGTAAAGGAAGACATTCTTTGAGATGCAGGTCTATCAGTCCAGTCTTGTCTATGGTGTTTGTATCATTTGTATGCATTCGATATCTCTAAAGATTTGGTCTATGACACTATGCACATTTTATCGTTGAATTTGTCTCAAAAGTACATCAAGAAGATGATGTCCAAGGCTACTTCACGTATGAAGAGAGATATCGACAATATAGTCAAAGATGTTGCAGAGGCTATTCCTAAATCAATTTTCAATGCAGGACGATGGCCAAGAAATCCATCGAAGCACTATAAAATGTTCAAGGTTGAAGAGTGTCAAAAGTTCATTCAGTGGTGCTTACCCCATATATTGAATGTGGTGACAGACATTAGTGTGGAGAAGACCCAACTCGGGCTTTTACTTATTGACATTGCACACCTTTTCTTTACTTGCTCTAGAAAAAGAGGTTGGTCAACTAAAGATTTAAATACTTGTCGCTCCTTGCTAGCTTCATGGTGGATTTTGTTTGAGGAGTACGATGGTCCAAATAGCTCACCTCTTAAACATGTTGCAGGTAGCGTTTGCCCTAGACTTTGTGATTTTGTCCTTCTCAATGTGTAGGTTTACTGATTATTGCTTTATTTTTTGGTTCATGCAGAAAGTGGTGAAATCATGGATGACATTTTATGCCATGGTTCACACGAGTGCTTTTGGTGCTTTGCATTTGAGAGAAGTATTTCTGGATATCTAAGCATTAATTCCAACCAATAACAAAGCCAATGAAATTTCCTATACGAAATTTCATAATTGTTTGTTGTTTACAAATCTATGGAGACAGATGGAGGCAGAGAAGGACGGTGTGTTTTCTGTAAATAGGAGTCTCAAGTTTGTCCATTCTTGCTTGATTTTCCCCCAAGGATGTAGTGTGCTTGTCTTAGAACTTCCGGAGTGTTGTGGGTGGCATTCACGATGCGCCTTTCTCGCGACTTTGGAGAAGCAGTCTTTGGAATTATGGAGTGCTTGTCTTAGCTTGATGTCTTGTGCTTGTAAATTTATGATACAACAAAAGGGAGTGCTTGATCGGCGCAAGCAGGGAAAGATGCACTTTGCATTGAGCGAAGATCAGAAAAATTCCATTAAGGAGATGAGTGGAAGGAGGGAATGGTCTACAAGGGACGTTTCTTCTTAAGGCTACGAGTATTCTAAGGTATTTGTGAATGGTGTGAAGTACGCAGCAGGTGACCTTGTTGTTGTTGCAAGGGAAGGAGGTTCAAATTTCTATGGGGCAATTTCAAAAATTTTCTTTCATGAGCAGGCAAGTGAAGTGAATGTGTATGTTTTTGTGGATGCCATAATTGAAGCTTCAATTGCATCGATGAGATGTCCGGAATGTTTTTAATACACAAAGAGCAAAAAGACAATGTCTTGTCTATTATGCGACCGGTCCATTGCATATGGCATAAGTTCTTCTTTCTTCCAAGGCTTAATGATGACATGCTAGTATTGTATGAGGTTGGTGGTCAGGCTGTGCACCATCAACTAGTACTTCCAGGAAAGATCGGTTGTGCTCCTCCTTGGCTAGAAAAGGGTGATTGGGTTTGTGCTAGGGTTCATGGAACCGTGTTGAAAAAGGTTTTGGTGCAAGAGGTTGACTATGAGAATAAGAAGGCCCTACTTTGTTGGGGAGATCGACTACAAAGAGAGAGTTTATGGCTGGAGTGGAAAAACATTTTCTCTTTGCCATGGAGGGAAGTCTTGGTAAGATTTTCAATGCTTTATGTTTAAAAAGTTTATGTATATTTAGCCTTGTTTAGAATCTGGGATTTTTTGTAATTTATTTGAGAGTGCATTTTGATGATTGGCAGGCACGACACGTTCGGGATATCTAGCTGTATTTGGAAGCATATGTTGCAATGGATTAGTCGAGGGATTGGTCTGTGGTTGCAGATATTGGAAATGTTACTGATTTTGTTTTCGGGATTGTGATGAAATTATGCAAGTTTCTTGTTTATTGCAAAAATTTTAGTTTGCTGGTCTTATTCAATTTAGTATGGGAACATTGAGTATACCGGTCGTCTTGTTTATTTTGAACTTTTGTCCAGAAATTGTTTAACTATTTCTTCTACCACATGCTAGACAGATTCATTGGCTTTGTTGTATGTTGAATGCCCAAACTGTGTTATTTTTTCAAGTCTTTTGTCTATAACATGGTTTATTCATCTTTTTATGTTGGAAGAAAGAGAGCCATACAATAGTTGGAAGAAGTATCATGCACAGAAAGAGATAGGGATGGTGCACCTGTGGAGGAAATTGTGCCACATGTTTCAGACCAACCCGCACCTTCATTTGGAGCTACCCAAATTAGTAGTCAACGATCGAAATCCACTAGAAATGGAAGATGGGGATGCAAACTTCTTTCGCGAATTTGAGTCAGTACTGTTCTCCAGGAAAACAGGTTGGCCACTTTTTCTTTTTTGCGAGCAGATGCATGTATTTTGATGGTGTCCAATGAAAAGGACAACAGCTTTAGGGAGGTGCTTGCTGTTAGATATTGAGCTCCGGCAGAAACGAATGGTGGTGATTGTGCTCTAAGCTCGTCTTTGTGTACAGGAGCATGGACATTAATGAGTAGAGCGAGCTTTGGAGCAACGAGCAAAAGCTGCTTAATGACCTTGTAGAAAGTGCAATGAGACCTCCTAATGAGCCTGGTTTTGCACAGAAATTGCATAGGGTTAGTTTTGGTTGTGCTGGAATAGATGTACTTACATTTTGGTTGTGTCCCAATCTTGATGTTCATCCACATTATCAGGCTGTATATTGCAGCATTGCATCATAAGGCTGCTCTCCATGGGATCGACAGGATTTGGTGGTGGAGGGTGACATTATCGCGGTAGCGGCCCTGCTAGAAGTAGGGAATGCAGAAGAGGCCCAGCTTGCATTACTACTTGTACCAGCTTGCCCCTCTCAAGTACGGTACACAACATGACCTTGGGTCAGACTCGGGGGGCTCTTGGAGATGCTTTGGAGCTCCGTAGAGGCCAGCGTTTCCCTGTGTCGGAGTGCAGGGGTTTCTTACATGCATGTTTGATCCATGATCTGATGCTTGCCATGGAAGCTCCATTGAGAATCCAACATCAAGATTGGGACTAATACTTGCTGCTGCTTGCACACATAATTGATCCCGACCAGCACCTAGATCAGTACATGACAAGAACTCATGCAAAACATTTACCTCGCTTGGTAGCTCCGCCAATTAGCTTACCGTGTCCTTGAAAGGATGTCGTTGAGACACTGGATTAGGCCTAATATCACCTCGGCTATGCAGGTGCTCTGCTAAATTTAGAGACTGCTCATTCCTCATCAGAATTTAGAAGCAGTTCTTGATCATGCCTTAGCGACATTTGATGCTGCGTATCTGATAATGCAAATGAATGTTGTTGAGCTTGAATGTTCATCATGTGTGCTAATTTCGTTCGACATAAAGGTGCCACATCAGTAGAAACCATATCTTGTCATTGCAAGTCTGAGGGCTCTAGCGTAGGGCCGCATGAAAGTAGACCACGTGAGTTTAATTCAGAGTTTAGCATCCGGTGTTTTGTCAGTTCTCAATACATTTCGAATGCACATCCAGCATTGAAATAGGGTGCATTTTTGTGAGCCATATTCATCATTGTACTGCTCATATTCGTCATTGTACTGCTCATAGAGGTTGCCATGATGATTGTTATACTGGTCCTTTTCACACTCAGATAGATGCATGTAATAGTGGTTGTCTTCATACTCATATTGGTGAGTGTACTGGTTGTCACGACAATTGTCAGGTTGGTTGTCCTCGTGGGGAGATTGGTTAGTGTACTGCTTGCCTTCATGTTCATGGTCGACCCCATGCTCAGGTTGGTTGTGGGAGTGTCCATACTTTTTCATATCAAGATGACCATATTGCTTATTTTCACACTCTTGCTCATGTTCATAGAAGTATATCATTTAAAGTGAGGTTGCAATATAGTGTAATGGTTGGAATCTTATGTGCAAGTGAGGATCATGTGCTATTGCATGTGGTTGCTATGGCTAATCATGTTGCTATGTAAGGTTGCATAGGAAGTGGATTGTCAATTGTTGGTGCATGGTGAGGTAGGCAATAAAGAATCTCGACTCGTCTAAGTCAAGAGTGCAAGCGACTGAGGAGGGTTTGTGCTGGACGTGCATGGTTGTCCTATATGGTGCATTCATTTCATGTTCAAGGTTCGGAGTCATTCAAGCATCATCGAGTTTGTACTAAGATGTACTTAGCTCTACTCTTTGGATCAGATTGGAAGGACTTGTAATTTTGAAATTTGCAAGTGGTTATGCTCTTTTCAGTTTTGTGTATCCACCTCGAAGAAATAGCTTGTTTTACTTTTCATCCTCTTGTCTTAGTAGTTAACATATGATGATAATAATATTTTCCTCAAACGTTATTCTAGCTAGTAGTAATGTGTGACAGGAGAGAGATGCTTGCTGATGATGAGGGGTAGATAGTTCACTTTTGTTTGTTGATTTTTAGCGTCAACCTCAGATTGTGTTGTTGGGATCAAGTGCCACACATATTTTTAAGCTATATATTTAATGACTGATGTTTATGTATTCCATCATCGGTGCTTAAAGATTGTAGATGTTGTCCTTTATGAATGTACATGTTCTCCTAGTTACAAACATTTACATTAGAGAGTAAGGTTATTATATGTAATTTGGGTATGGTGGTTGCAATCATCGATCTCAAGTAGTTTGAAAGAAATTTTGTTGTCTTGTTTGATGTCATAACTAAATGCTTTAATTGCCTTTAAGCCTAATTGTCCTAAACCTTTTGCCATGTGGTAAAAGACATATTGCTATGTGAGACAAGGCGCCGTATTCATTGAATTGGAAATTGCCATGTGGGACTCTAAAGATGTGGAAATATTGCTAGAAGAGCATGTAGAGTTTCAAAAAAGAGGGGTCGTAGTTATTCCATTTCAAAAGTAATGTTGAGATCACCATGGGTGGAAAGTCGGTTGTATTGTTTCCATTTGGGAATGGCCATGTGGTAATAATGGGATTACCATGTGAGAGGAGAAAAAAAAAGTTTTTCCTAGTTGGGAATTGAAGATATGTACATGCGGAAATATTTATCCCATGTGGGGAAATGGGATTACCATGTGAGAAAGGGGAAACGAAACGTTTTCCTAGTTGGGAATTGAAGATATTTACATGTAGAAATATTTGTCCCCTTTGGGAAAGTTGACCCTTGCTTTTTCCTAGATAGGTTCATTTTCCTATATGGAAAAAGGATTTTCCATAAGGGATGATTGGATTTGATTGTGCTTTTCTAGATGGGATTTTGACTTCCATATGGGGTTTAAAATGGAAAAAATAGTTCTATATAGGAACTTCATCTTGGAACGGGTCACCGAGTTCTCGTGACTACACCTTCATCAATCATTGCCTGGTCACACCAGACCACCCTCGTCTCTCCACGTGGCATGTTCTGTGAACCTGCGCACACCGATGCTGATCAGCCCCTACGCCTACATGCACGAAATAATTATGTAGGCCTTGATCTTGACGTGCCCGGCCAGCAACCATGCACCCAGCATTGCGTCGTCTCACTATAGTTACGCATAAGCCTCATACTATCTCCGCCCCTGTTTACGCATAAGCCTCATACTGTCTTCGCCCCTATTTACGTTGTTGCTGTTGATGCACATATGCCTGGTGCCTCAACCTCGTCCTGGCATGGTTCTAAAATTGCCTCTTTTCACGCCACACCATCACTCGGACCACCTTTGTGCTCAACAAAATCGTTTGGAGCGGTGCTTCCGCCAAGCTTCTTGGGAGTGCCACCGCTTGATTATGTCATACCTGCACTTGAAGAACCTATCCATGGTCGCATTACCTCACCACCAACCTCGTTTATGGACGGCGCGCTAGATTCCAATGATCCTTGGATCCTCATCGGTGTCGAAATTCCTCACATTAAGGATGACCTTGCGTTCTATGGTGCTCCTGATGAGAAAACTTCTATGTCTCTGCAATTCTCACTCATCCAAAACACCATAACACCACCTCTATGTGATGTATTCCATAAACCTACATCCATGACATCACCTTGTTTCGACTACACTTGTGTGTTTACAATTCACTTAACACACTTAACAACACTTAACCATAATCACCATGCATCATGTCAAACCGCTTTTGTTGTCGCATCTCACACTTGCTTTAACACACTCATCCCACTAACTTCACCTAATCACTTTACTATGCACGATACACCACTCATTGACACTAGTATCCTCTTGAGGGGGAATGGTGGATTACAAGAGCACACTACTATCAATAATAAATCCAAAAATTTGATGCTAATTATAGACTTAAGTAAATCTAGCAAACCTAGAGTTAAAATGAAAACGGATGATGCTAGAGCTTATCTTCTACGCTTTCCCTGTGATCCAAGAAAGGTCATAGCATCAGACAATCCATATTTTAATTTCCATGGCACCTACTTATGCATGTTCCTTTTAGACCTTACTTGTCTTAAGGGAGCATGTAGGAATTACTAGGTAAGACCAACTAAGATCTAACACTAAGGTTAGCCAATGGTTGAAAGGTTGTGATTCCTGGGATGAGACACAACCTATCAACGAAGAGACACATGTCTCATGACCATTCACCATCTATAAAAGAACAGGCCTAGTGCCACAATTGTAATACGATCAATCAACTAATGAAGCAAGACACTTGCATGTATTGGTAACTCTGTCTCTAAGCAATTTCTATTGAATGAAGATCTAAATTATGTTCTAATTGAAACACTAATTGTGATTAATTATAAGTGTGAGAAACTCTGACAATTTCCACACAACTCTCGTCGACCACAGATGATCCCATATGCTAGAATCCGAACGTCTAATCATACATCCACCATACGATCAGGGTGCAGGGATGTATAAGGATGAGAGCTCATATAGACTCCATGTGATATTCCTTTGGGAAAGAGAAGGGTTTTGTTAAGGATCTCAGACATAATGGCTTCAACACCTTCTTCTACATTGAGCACCATAGCTTGCCGCCCGGCCACCCAGCATTTTCCTTTGCACATCTTACAGGAAGCAAAGAGCTGTGAGGTTGCTTTGGTCCTGCTATCAGAGGACTTTGTGTGCTCCAAATGGCCCATGGTGGAGTTGTGTACCTTCGTAGACACCATGGCCAAGAGCGTACTAAAGCTCTTTCCTCTTTTCTACAAGCTCTCCTATACGGATCTCAAATCTCCTGACAATCTCGAGAGATGGCGCAAGGCATGGGAGACCATGCAAGTGCTCAGCACCCCATCGACTTCGACAAGTGAGAGAAGGCTTTGCGAATAGTGAGCTCACATAATGGCCTCGTGTTTGACCAAGCCTTGAAGGGAGAAAAGACTTTTATAGACAAGATTGTGTCAGCAGTCGCTAAATCTATCGCGGCTCCTTCTATCGAATTCGATACAACCTACATACGTGGCAAAGATCACCTGTGTCAGAGGAGAATTAGCTCAAGTCCAGATTATAACCCTAGATGCACCTTGCCATAATTACCATTATTTATCTATGTTTCAATTGGAAATGAGGAGATGTCCCCCGGTGTAGTTCATTTTGGATAAGTTTAAGGTGATGGAACGTCATTATATCTAGAGTGCTCAATTTGCCTCTACTTCCACGAGCTCGGAAGCAAGTTTTCAAGAAACCGCTCGAGTATTGGCTAAAGCTGCCCTTCGCGGCCGAATTGATTGGCTGAAGGGGAAAGCAACACGCAATACCTCCAATTTATTTATGTAATCTATCAAAAAAAAAAAAAGAAATGCGAAATAATTAATCAATAACGTTTTTTCCAGCAAAATCTTACTTATTTTGGCAAACCCGCCAAGGTCACTTGCGTGCTGGGCTTGTATGGACTTCCAGAAAGTGGTAAGTCTACATTGTGCAAATGTTTGGTTGACCACTTCCGACCCTTGTTCGGCAACACCAAGGTTCTCCACTTGGAATTCTCTTCTTCTCTGCCCAATGCAGAGGTGGTTAAGAAACTTAAGAAGCTTCGTTGCCTGACCAGTTTTCGTAATAAGGTCTCGGTCGACGAAGTTTCAAATTTGGAAAGTGTACGTTCATCTCTTCCTATGCTCATTTATTTAGACCAGATATAGTGTTATCATCGGTGAACCTAGTGTTACAAGTATTGTATCATCATATTACATCGCCTCAAAGAAACGCTAGGAAGGCACGACATATCTTGTACCTAAATACGCTAGGGCATTAGGGAACTGCTGCTCCTTTGACCATATCTAGAGGAAAATATTATTGTCTAGCTTGAGGTAATGTTGACGGTTGGAAATCGCAGACAAGCGAAGGGTGGACTCTACACCTCCGATCGTCCGGACTCCAAGATCACTCAAGGGACATTGACACGACATACTGGGCAGGTAAAAGGATTTTGCACAAAACACAGATGACACACGGGAAAGAGAGGGAAAACATAGAAAGCATGAAAGAGAGAGAGAGAGAGAGAGAGAGAGAGAGAGAGAGAGAGAGAGAGAGAGAGAGAGAAAGAGAATACTTGCCGCTTGATTTGCTTAGGAAACAAAAGAGAAAAATATACCCAAAAAAAACTTATTTAAATATGGTATGATTTCCAGATACACAAGGGAGAAAGACGTGGAAGTAATGAGGATAACTCCACCGCCTTTTACAATGTTGGGCTACTGTGGTGGGAGAAAGCCTTTTGTTTGTATGAGAGCTACGTGGGAAGATCGTTGCCAAATGAGTGTCGGAGTTGCTTGAAAATGATATGGGGTGCGAGAGATGGTGATTTTCAAAGATGGGAGAGAGATTTGCCTAGACTATGGTGCATAACGAACAGTAATAACTGATGCTTGTGTGGCGTTCCGATGGTGAAGTGGCTTATTCTTGGTGACGATGTGTGTGCTTGTGCTTATGCTAGGGAGAGTGACACATATGATGAGTGGGTAGTGGTGCAATTCGAGGGTGTGCATCTTCTTCTCAAGTGTAAGCTCATGTTCCTTACTAATCTCTCCCTAAGTTAATTATGTCCACCATCTTGTGTTCTCTCAAGTGCTACTACCCAAGTGGTTCCCTTGTCTCTTAAACTTGTGCCTCGTGAATGATTGTTGTTTACTCTTTTATCATCCACAATTGTGTTTTCCTCTTCCCTCCTCCCCCAAGTGCTTGGTCGAAGGCTCCTTATAAAGGAATTGGTGGTTGATCCTTGTCATGGGCTCTCTTGGATGACCTGGTGGTTATTATAAGTAGCCTACTTGTTGCAGCTAAAGACTTGCTCCTCTAGCCCTAGCTGCTAGAGGTATGAGGTGAAAGTGGAAAGGGAGAAAGAAAGAGAAAGGAGGAGAGTGATTGGTATTTACAAGGTTTAGTCAAAAGGTTAGGTTTTTAGGAGAGGGATTAGAGCCGGGTAAATACAAGGAGTATGATTGAGAGTGGGTGGTCATTCTCGTGAGGTTTACATCATCAGGGGTTGATGCTTCTTTTGAGTATCCGACAAAATTGTGGATGGGGTTTTGTGAGATTAGAAGGTGATGATGGTGGTGATGGTGATGATGTAGCTCTTCTTGATATTTTGCGATGATGGTTGTGTCGATGTTGCCTGCTACTTCTTTCTCTTGCCAACACGGCGCTAGGGAGAGACAATCTTCCAATGGTCATCTTAATGGCACAAGAGAGAGAGAAAGAGAGAAGGAATGTCTTTTCAATGAAGAGATAGAATGAGGATGT
Source organism: Adiantum capillus-veneris (assembly GCF_014529385.1). Lineage (NCBI taxonomy): Eukaryota > Viridiplantae > Streptophyta > Polypodiopsida > Polypodiales > Pteridaceae > Adiantum > Adiantum capillus-veneris. The sequence goes on along the minus strand of NC_140955.1, from coordinate 140,108,421 downwards.
GTGCATGTGCGTGGTTATGTGTCCATACATGTGGAGAGAGAGAGATAGAGACACAAGTGGATATGTGCATGTGCACTTGTTGAACTCTTCATTAGCCTTCCAATTGATAGAATGTTGTAATCCATAACTTCTTATAGCTCTTTGGATGAAGATATATCCACATTTTAAACCTTAATAGTCATAGAGTTGATATCAAGATAGCCACTTGTGTGTGTGTCTACATGAGTGTGTGTCCAAAATAAAACGTAAGAGAATTTTTTGAAATTAGTGTGTGTGTGTGTGTTTCACATTCAAAACTGTGTGTGGGTCTATGAGTGAGTATGTGTGTTTGAGCAATTGTGTGTGTGAGAGAGAGAGAGAGAGAGAGAGAGATTGAAATTGATGAAACAACGTATTTTTTCTATAAATATCAACGGGTTCTTGACCAATGTTTGTGGTTGATGTAGGTTCAAAAAAATTTGTTTGGATATAGAATTAAGTACAAAAAAAATACATTTTCCTTATTCTATTGACCTATCATCGATGTTTCTATGCAAACACCTATCTTACCATTAGAAATTCTTCCAACTTACACACTTTGATTCTTTACTTTAAGGGTAAGGCATGGAAAGCATCAAAAGCATCGCAACCTATTTTCATAAGACAACTTGGAACACGCCTATGAAGTTCCAAACCGCACGGATGAAAAAAATGACTTCCACAATGTGGCCTTCCATATCTCTTATAAACCTATCAAGTTGGTGCCAAATTGAGATTGTATGCTTATAATTGGACCTAAGCTTCAAACGCACCATGTTGATTGAGTAAAATTTAGAACTTTAAAGACAACATAATCATAACTGAAAATGAGTCTGATTCTGGTAAAATGCAAAATCACTCTCACCTTTGTGTTGTTTGATATTTAGGGTCTTAGGTGCCCCAAAACTCAAGAAAGAAGAGTTACATAATGAACACTCCATGAAGCACTCAAACTTACCTTATGATTTTAAAAACACTTCCAAAATATTCATCAAAGTGTGAATTTTACTAATAAATCAGCATAAAGAATTTTTCATAAATTGAACATAACTTCCAATGCATACGCTTTGGAAGTTATTAGAAGGATGAAAACACCTTCAGAGCTACCCATGCTAGTTATGTAGCACTTTAAAGGTCATTAAGTTGTGTTTTAGGGTGATCTAATGCTAATTTCATGAAATTTGGCCAAAAACAGCACATGTTTCTCAACTCAAGTTAGGTTTTAAATTTCTATTCAAACCAAACTCTAAAGGTGAAATCAGGAGGCCCAAAATATTCTAAGATTTTTTTGGGTCATGATCTAGCTTTGTGGATATAGAACACTTTAGAGGCTACATAGCATCTCAAGCAACAATTCTTGCAAGTTGCTGAGTTAAGAGGACGTACACAAAAGTGTCCAAGGACATAAAATGTCATGTTACTAATCTAGTGTTAAAGGATGAATACTTTATGGGACTATGTTAAAAGGGTTACCAAAAGAGCATTCCTAGAGTGTGTTACAAAACCAAAGGAAGGGATTTCTATCACAAAATTATTAAGGGTGTTTAGTGTTGTTATGCTCAATTGTTAGGGACTAAGCGTCATAGCTTGGATAGGGAAAAGACTGAGTTGTTCCTACTGGCTGTAGGTCCTGAGCTTTAACTTGAGAATCCTGAGCTACTCTTGGAGGACTAATACAGAGAAATGATTAAAGACAAATTGGAAAGATGTTCAAGATGCGGTTTCATTGCTTGTTAAGTGGCAATGATGGAGGGACAAGATGGTCGTGAATGGTGTAAGTCTTATCTCTAGCATGCTTGAAGATGCGGTTTCATTGCTTGTTAAGAGGCAATGATGGAGGGACAAGATAGTGGTGAATGGTGTAAGTCTTACCTATAGCATGCTTGAAAATACAATGAAGCATGTTATTGTTGTTCCAAAGGGTAGCAAATCAATGTTTAATGAGCTTGTTAAGGGAATGCATGATCTAAAGCTTAAGCTGACCATGCTTGAGGAGAAGAAGTAATGACCTGGATATCCCTCAACCAAGATATCCCTTAGCACAAAGACCTTAGAAGGAAGGATTTGTTCATGGGATGAATATGGTGTGCTAGTATGGATCATGTACAAAGTCACTGTGATAGTTTCAATGATGCATTGAAAAAGGACCTTATCTTCTTTAAGAATGGAAAGATCCACTTAAGAGAGTCATGTATGCCCTTGGTAAATAGCTTTGGAAATGGAGGGATGCAAAATATAGTGGAGGATATGGCAATTAATCATGCCATCTCTTCAATTGAAGTAGCTACTAATGGTATTAACACTAGAATGGTAACCTAACAGGACATAAAAGTATCCTTTCAGGGTTTTGGGAAAAATTCCAAAACCATAGTAGATCCACTCATTTTGAAAAATCCTTTCATGATCTTATAGTTCAATAACTACTACATATGGAAAAAAGGAGAAACTTGTAATTTTTCTCATCCCTTGGTCACTACAAGACTCCAAAGTTGATGGACCAGTGCATTTTGCCCAAAACAGCAATTTCTTACGGTTGATTGCATATAAATAAGAGTGGGGATTTTTGTAGGACATGAGATAAAATGCCCCGTTAAGTTCAGTGGGTTGGTGACCAAAACATATGGTTGCTTTTACCTCACTAATTTTTTTTTGGGCAAAAAAAAAGGTACAAAAAAGTTGCATTGTTGCCATTCTGCGGACCTATCATCAAAGTTTCTATAGTCACGCTCAATACAGATACTATATACATGTTTTCTTAGTTCCCTTTGAGCCTTTGGATTCAAAAGGAGCCATGGAGAATGTCAAAAAGATAATGGATCTCTTACAATTGGAACTTTGGGGGCAATGATAAAGTGCTAAATACAGCAAACATGAAAAAACTGGGTTTAGCATTATGACCTCTAGAAACCCATAGAAACTACTCAATATCTAGCCAAGTTTGTAGTCTATGATTAGATATGGTTACTACCTACAAAATACACACAATTGGCCTAAGAAACTAGCAATATTGAGAAAGTTATACTTGCTACTCTAAAATGTATCGTATTCTTCAGCAATCAAAAAACTCAACCATCATCATATACTATGCTATATAGCATATTAGGTCCCACTAAACTCAAGGAAGATTAGCTTTATGTTATACATTACACTCACACAATCAAAATTGAATTTGGATATCAAGAAAGCCACTAAAAAACTCATAAAAGTGCTAATTTTGGCCAAAAAACAGGATTATGCAATTCTTGTAAATTGGTCATAACTTTCAATTTTAACACTTAGCTCTCCCTACAAGCATCAAAACATGTTGAGAACTATGAAGGCCTAACCTCTAGCCATCTAAACCTCACAAACATGAAGTTTAGAGTGGTATAGTTGCCAAAAATTGAAAAAAAACCAAAAACAGGACCCGTTTTTTCACACAGTTTAGGTTCCAAAATGTTGTGAAAGAGTAAGGTTAATGGTGAGATTGATACTGCAAAAAAAATGCTAAGTTTTTTTCAGCTCATAAGGCAACTTTGTGGATATATAGCACCTAGAAATTCATTTTCATACTCTTCAAATAATTCAAGAAAAATGGTCAGTTAACAGGACACAAAAGTGTCCAAGGACATAAAAGTGTCCTGTTACCATTCTAGTGTTAAGATAGGACACTCTAAGAACACTGATTCAAAGCCTGAGGAAGAGGAGGACGATGATGATTAATTGTGGCCAAATACTATGACATTATATATGAAAGGAAAGATTTCCAAAAACAAGCTTTTACATGATGCAGGTGATTGAATATGTTTAGAAACAAGTTAGAGTGGTCCATTGGGCTATTTGTCAGTACATGCTTATATTACAAAATGCCAAAACAATGAGGCCATTGTAGAAGAGAAGAGTAGACGTGATAATGTTGATAAAGGTCCATCAAAAAGAGAAATTAGAGGCGGTGGAAGAAATGACACAACGCTTTCTTGAGTGGCCCCATTACAGGAGCCACCTCATCCTAAATTTTCTATGGCGGATGCTCTATGAAAGAAGGAACCAACAAAATGTAAGCCAAAGAATCCAACTTATAAACTCCAGTCTAATATTGAGGTGGCAATGGATTTAAAGAAAGTCTTGGAGGAGAGGATTTTGAAAAGCAACGTTGAATTTACTTTTGGTTAGGTGCTTGGCATAGCCAAGTGCGAATTCTATTAGAAGATTATTCGCAACATCAAGGAGAAGAGGCAAACTCTATTCATTCACAGGAAGGAGGTGATACTTTAAAGACACAAGGAATCCAAGTATATGTTTAAGAGGGTGATGCAAGTGAGGTAGGATACTACCAATCATTTGGAAAAGCAAAACATATGTGATTTGTTGATGATGATGAAGATTATGAAGCTATTCCTAGGAGTCGCTATCTTAAGAGCCACTGCCCAGTTATAGCTACAACTTAGTCAAGGCGGGTGACCTTGAAGAGCCATTTTTGCCTTGATTGACCATGTATAAAAAATAATATAATGTCCAAGAGTCTTTACAACAAATGCAAATGGCCACTGGATACAGATCATGAGTGGATCGTCAGAGTTGCAAATAATGCATCATGTGATCTATATGCAGCTTGTCCAAGTGTGAAGTGACAATAGGTGATGTAAAAGGTGAGTAAAGCTTCTTTGTACAAAAAACACGTTCATATCCTCTTATCCTTTGGCAACCCTATATCGTAGAGGCATTCTAATGGACACAAAGGTAATAGATGATGGTTCTACTTATGTCAAGATAAGAAGCAAAGATGAAAAAAGTATTGTCAAGTTTCTCAATGTTTGGATCAACCATGAACGAAATCGTGACAATATTCGAGAGAATCCTTTACCAAAGGTAAGTAAAGAGTTTCAAATCAAAAGGAGATTAATGATTTTGACAAGGTATTGGGAAGCGGGATTGCAGTGGTACAAATAGTAAAAGGTTCTCGCTTGATCCAAAATAGGATGAAGCCGTTTCTACAAGTGTCATGTCGACAGAACATGGATCAAAATGTTTTACAAAGCTTGAGGATTTGAGAAACTGTGAGAAAAAATATGTACATAGTGTTCAAATAGCGTTGAAAGATAATGGTTTGCGAGATTTTGAAAGCATTCAGGTTTGTTTGAGGAGGTTTCTTTTGTAGATACTATGGCTAATCTTGATGCTATAATGAAGTCCAATTTGCATCTTGGAAGTGAAGTTGTGGAAGTATGCTCTATGGATGTATATGAAGTGATACAATGTTTCAAAGAAAAGGAATGCTCTAAGAAAGGGAGTGGACTAGAAGTGCTAGTGGAGACTTAAGTACAAGAGTTGCAGAGAAGGTGAAATCAATGGCACTAGCATTACCTCTAGGGAGTAAAGAGAAGATAGAACAAGATTCTTTGCAACCAAATTTAAAAAATCCTAGAAGGATTGGACACAAGTATAGATGAACATTTAAAAGAGTTGAAGGTGGGTCGCAAGGACTTCCTAACATAAGAAAGAGAGAGATTAGAAATTCAAAAATAGAAAGAGAGAGAATTTTTTCATATATATATATATATATATATATATATATAGAGAGAGAGAGAGAGAGAGAGAGAGACCAAATTGGTGTGTGTGTGTGTATGAGCGATGTGTATATATGGGTGTGTGTGTGTGTGTGTGTGTGTGTGTGTGGGAATAGTGCCCCACTCCGGTTCATGTGCTTGTAAAGAATAGCTCTATCAGTAAAGGATTGATAGGGGTGTCCCATCTTCCAGTCCCTAACACTATGTCGACTCTCCCTCTCTCTCTATTATTTTAGTTTGTATTTCAATACGCTTCCGATTTTGTGATAGTGGTATCAGAGCATAAGGCATCCTCTGTTTTCTCAAATCAAGGATGATTCTGAGCAAAAGAAAAAGCAGAAGCTATGGCATCTACATGTAAGACACCCATGGAGCAGTTAAAAGTTATTTTTGAACGAAGATTTGCAGAAAAAAAATTCTTCCTCGAAGATTCCAAAAATTACTTCTACAAGTCAAAACACAAAAGGAAGTAGACCCAGAAAACCTATTTTTGACCTATATATGCAAAAAGATGAAAGAAGAAAGCAAGAAAAAGTAGATTTCTAAAAATCGACGAAGGGTCACGGTGATCGATGGTTGACCGACAATGACGCAAGTGGAAATGTGTGTGGTGGCAAGGATAATCATGTGTAGGAGTGTTCCTTTTTGTCAATAAAAGCACCAGAAAAGTGCTTTTGACCATAAAAGCACCAAAAACAGGCTTTTTTAGTGTTTTTGACCATTTTCACTGCTCAACAGAATACTCTAAAATTGATGCACAAGGAGAGTTTGACTTTTCCCATAAAAGCACCAAAAACAGTCTTTTTAAGTGCTTTTGACCATTTTCACTGCTCAACAAAAGACTCTAAAAATCTCACAAACCGCTAGGAATTTGATGATGCCATAGAAGACAAAGTTTATCTACTCAACAAAAGCTATCTTTTAACATGAAAAAAATTTCATTTTGACAATCCTAAAAAATCAGGGTTTATGACATTTGAATTAGGGTTTTTTGCAAAATTTTTAGTAGTGGCAGATTTGATTATTTTTGGACCCATTGGATTTGACATTGTTAACTTGCTAAATCTTGATGATTATAGACTCGGGGTGAAAAGATTTTATGAAGATCTATTATGGATATTATTTTGGACGCTTTATCGAGTCACTTTCACAAGAAAAGAACATCTTTGAAGAAGGAACTAGAACAATTTTCATGTGAGGCATGATAGGAGTTATGATTCCTCTAAGAACCACAAGTGATAGTCAGCTCTTACCCCTTCTTATTCTAAGAAGTCAAAGGGTAAGATAAAGAAGAAAAAAATTATAGAAGTTGAATTGATATTTTAAAAGAGGCAGATGATGCTTGAGCAGTAAGTCAAGTAGATTATGCTTAAGCAGTAAGTCAAGTAGAATATGATTATACTTGAGCACTAATTCAAGTAGATTATGTTTATACTTGAGCAGTAAGTCAAGTAGAACTGGCTTATACTTGAATAGTAAGTCAAGTAGAATATGCTTATACTTGAGCAGTAAGCCAAATAGAATCTGCTTATACTTGAGTAGTAAGTCAAGTAGATTCCTCTTATACTTGAGCCATAAATCAAGTAGAATATGCTTTTACTTGAGCAGTAAGCCAAATAGAATTTGCTTATACCTGAGCAGTAATTAAGTCAAGTAAATTCCTCTTATACTTGAGCCATAAATCAAGTAGAATATGCTTATACTTGAGGAACAAGTCAAGTAGACCCTAATATAGAATAGCCAAGAAGTATTTACATCAGTTTAGAGTCATTTTCCTTCTATGAGTCAATAGTAGAGGTCAATTGTGTTGAAGTCAAAGGGATGAAACTAAATTGTCTATTTATAGCACTAGAATACAAGCACATGAATGAAGATCGGTTCTCAGTGCATTGGCATGTTTGAACTGAGTTTGTATGCATCCAGGGATGCCTGGACAAGTATGTCTGCATCTCACATGCTTATGTTTATGTTTTATGTAGGTAAGAGTTGTAGAACATGAAGAGCAGAAACCTTGGCCCTAATCTCAATTCTAATCCTAACCTAACCCTAACCCTAAACCTCTCCAAGACCCTGCAGAAGCACCTAGGATAAAGAAGAACCAGTGCAAGATCCCATATTTGCCAAGAAAAGCCAACGCAATCAATTTCTGCAGGTAAAAAGCATGCATAGGCACTTGCTATAGTAGTTTCTAGAAAACTCCACCACTTTTGCCTAGTTTAGGACAAGAATAAAGCAACTGAAGAAAAACAAACCGCTCCACATAGGTTATAAGTAGAGGAGGGTGTGTGACTTCCACAGACAGAGATTCCAAATAGCAGCCCTTGTGGCTGCTCGTGCTTAACTGACCTTAATTCTTTTTGTTCCATAAGAAACATCTTGCTTTACAATTCGCGGGATGGCATGGCACATGGGCCCTTTAACATATGAAGGGCCCCTTGGGCGACCTTAGGGTAGTTCATGAGCACCCAATATGAAAAACTTTTATGAAATCAAAGCTTAACATATGAGCGCTTGTAGCGAGATAAGAGATGCACATCTTTTTGGCCTGCTGAAGAAAAGGCCTTAGTGTTGGGCTGGGTTGGGCGTCCTTTGATGGATTGCATCCACATGGACGGCTAGTAGCTTTTTAGCTTTGTGTGAAGGCGAGGGTTGCACGACGACGTGACCTCGATGTGATAAGAGGAGGAAAACAAGGGCAGGCCTCTTCTACCCACTACAAGAGGCTATTCATATTAGCGACGCTCACACAACGACGCTCAAAAAAAAATTCCCGGCGTCGCTATGAGCGTCGCAAATTTCTTTGTAAATTTGCGACGCTCATAGCGACGCCGACTGGGCTAAAAAAATAACAGAGCGCGCCCAAAAACTCAGATCTCATATCTGATTTTTTCGGCGCCCTCAAGCAAGGAGCAGGTAACGCTCTCCCTCTCTCTCTCTCTCTCTTTTTCTTCTCCACACACACACACACACACACACACACACACACACACACGAGGAGAGGAAGGAGAGCCAGGTATGCTCCTTCCCTCTCCTCATTCTCATGTTCCCTTCCCCTCTTTCTCTCTCCCTCTCTCTCTCTCACACACACACACACATAGTGTTTTTGAGAGAGAGAGAGAGAGAGAGAGAGAGAGAGAGAGAGAGAGAGAGAGAGAGAGAAAGAGAGAGAGAGAGAGAGTACAAACAAAAACAAAAACACACACACACATACATAAACAAAGAATGCACACACACATTGAGAGAGGAAAAGAGAGAGAGAGCATGCATAAACAAAAAACGCACGCATTGAGAGAGGAAAAGAGAGAGAGAACATGCATAAACAAAAAATGCACACATTGAGAGAGGAAAAGAGAGAGAAAACATGAATACGATCCAAAAAAACGCACACACATTGAGAGAGAAAGAGAGAGAAACTAATTTAACGTCCTAGGAAACTAATTAAAATTAAAATACCTAAAGATCTAGCCGACGAGGAGTTGAACTCAAGACCTATTATTCAAGAGGGAAATGGCATAATCAATCTATCATACTTGGCATGGGTGATAGAAAGGTTATACCATTTATCTCTTTTTATTGGCACACACATCCACACACGCGCACACACACAAGAAGAAGAGAGTTATAACGACGTAGGAAACTATCTTAAAAGACGTTAAAGATTAGATTATATGTAGACTTACATTAAATTAGATTTAGGTTTATTTTTAACTAGATTTACGTTTATTTATGCTAGATTTAGATTTACGTTATATTAGATTAGATTTAGGTCTCCATAGACTGCGATGCCTGCATGAAGCGGGTGAAGAAAGCCCTCAATGGAATATAGGGTACTGCTGCCTTCACTCATGGTGGGCTCCGTCGATCCAAAAGTACTGGTGAAATGTCTTCAGAAGATAGGGAAGAAGGTGGATCTTCAGGGTGGCAAGAGTCACTACATCCCCGACACAATGACCATCTAGACAACCTCTAGTCATTCAACAGCAACTTCAAAGTTAGTAACAAGAGCAAGAACGGTCTAAAGGGCTAATTGCTGTCATCATATGTGGATGGAGATGAGGCAGCGTCACCGCCGGAAGTTAACTCTCACATCTTTAGTGATGAGAATGCCAACTCTTGCTGAGTTATGTGAAAAATTATGTGTTAAATCAGTTTTAAGGTTCTTATAATCCCTGTTAGTTTAGTTCTTTGTTTTTAATATAACATAATTTACATTAGATTTAGATTTATGTTATATTAGATTAGACTTAGGTTTATTTAGGTTTACCCACACACACACACACACACACACACAAGAAGAGGAGAGTTTTAACGTCGTAGGAAACTATCCCAAAAGACGTTAAAGATTAGGTTAGATGTAGACTTACGGTAAATTAGATTTAGGTTTATTTTTAGTTAGATTTACGTTTATTTAGATTTACGCTTATTTAGATTTACGCTTATTTACGTTAGATCGAGTCCACGCAAGAATTACTTACGGTTTAGGGTTTAGAGTTAGACGAATAGTGAAAAGATCTACTGTGAAAAGATGTTAAGATGCTGTGAAGTGCTACAGCTAGAGAAGAGGCAAAGGGGTTTTGTCCACTACATGCAGTATCATGTAGACGTGGGTGTGTAGATTTCTTGTACCCACAAATATAGGTATTGACCAATAAAGACGAGATTATAACCCGATGGTTCTGATCTCCGTGCACCTCTAGACCGAGGTGTGTAGGGATTGGACATGACTAGAGAATGTGAGGTAAAGAGAGAGAGAGAGAGAGAGAGAGAGAGAGAGAGAGAGAGAGAGAGATAAGACGAAGAATGCCAATAGAATATTAAATAGACGAGGATGTGGGACCGTCCAACCGAAACACCTATCTCTCAACGAGGGTCTTATGTCCTTGTAATCAATGCAAGCATGCTGTGCGACGGACAAGACGTGTTTCTTTGCAGCACGTTCGCGAATTTGGCGAGTTCGATCGATCTATTATAGATCGAGTTGTTGCCAATTATAACTCATCGGATTCTGACGCTGGCCAACAAGCAGCAATCTTGCAACCCAATAGACGTATTAGTTTACTTTAATAAAACTCTAAATGTATAATGATCTGATAGATTTTTACACGACTGTATCATATTTTTATGTTGTGTAGATTGCTGAAAGAGCACATACTACCAGCTGACAATGTGATGCCAGATTCCCGAGATGAAGCAAGAAAGATTTTGCGAAACTTGGGGATGGATTACAATTCTATCCACGCTTGTCCTAATGACTGCATTCTTTTCAGAGGGGAATACATAGACATGGAGAAGTGTCCGAAATGTGATTCCGAAAGATATCGAGTAGATCTCCACGAGACAAAAATTCCACAAAAGGTTTTGCGACATTTTCCTCTGGTTCCTCTCATCAAGCATTTCTTCGAATGTAAGTCCATGGCCGCCCTAGCATCATGGCATGAGGAGAATAAATCTTCGGATGGTGTGCTACGAATTCCTGCAGATTGCGCAGCCTGGAAACATATAGATGGAACATGGTCGGATTTTGCCAGGGAAGCTCGAAATTTGTGCTTAGGCCTAGCTATGGATGGCGTAAATCCATTTGGTCAAAGATCAACATCTTACAGTGTATGGCCCGTTGTCATCGTCAACTACAACATTCCCCTGTGGTTGACTACGAAGAAGGGGCACCTATGGCTAATCTTGATTGTGCCAGGGCGATATAAAGTGGGGAATATGGATGTGTATCTTCGTCCACTATTGGAAGAGCTACAACAATTGTGGATTGGCATAGAGGTGGTGGATATGAGCCGACACACAGGACGACGGAATGCTTTGATTAGAGGCATTCTAATGTGGACCATGCATGAATATCCCGGGCTAACAGAATGCTCAGGTGATCTATTGACACTCCTCACTGAGACACTGTAAATCTTGTTTTTTCCCATAGTTGTTCTATTATCATGTGTATACATGCAGGACTTCAAACAAGCGGATACAGAGCATGTGTCACATGTGGACCTAGACTGAATGCACGTAGGTCACCCTGATTGAAGAAGCAAATCTACGAAGGTCATCAAGCGTATCTTCTAGAGAATCATGTGTTACGCGACGGCTTTTTGGGAAGAGAGCCACCAAGGATGTCTGCACAAGCATGGTTAGAGCAGAAGGAGATGTGCGATGACGGATTGCCTCCAGGGATGAAGAGACTATCTCTATGGTACGAGTTACCATACTGGCCCTGACTCATGATCAATCACTTGCTCGATCCAATGCACATATTCAAGAATGTGGGTAATCTACTATGGGACCATCTGACCGGCAAGAAAGATACTTTGGGAGCCAGAGTTGACCTTAGAAATGTGGATCGTATGGAGCAATATTGGCCGCAAACAGCGTCTGATGGATCGATAAAACTCCCTAAAGCACCATGGATTTTCACAGGAGCCCAAGAACGCAAAGTAAAAGAGACCATTTGATCTTTGCGGACCCCCACTGGCGTAATGCACTCGCTCCGAACGTGTTTTACTAAAGAAGGAAAGCTTACCGGTTTGAAGTCACACGATTGGCATAAAATGTGTCAGGTACGTTCATAGTGGACTTTAATATCATTGCGTAAAATGTGGACTTTAATATCATTGCTGCACATACTCTATAGTTTATTTTACCGGTTGCCATTGAGGGATGTTTGTCTCTCGACATCCGTAACACAATCTACAAACTTGCAAAGCTGGTGCAATGGATCTCACAAAAGGAGATCAACGTAGACTCCATATCATTCGCCAAACTAAATGCTGCGGAGCTTGTGTGCATGTTTGAGAAACATTTTCCTACTACAATGCTAACCATTCAGGTGCATCTTCTTGTTCACATAGTTGATGAGGTGGAAATAGCTGGCACAATTCATTCCAGATGGATGTTCTTATTAGAACGTTTCATGAAAACGCTTAAGGGATATGTGCGTCAAAAGGCACGTCCGGAGGGTAGCATGGCAGAAGGTTGGTTGGTATCAGAGTCCCTAGTGTACATTGGAGAGTGGCTAGACGGATTTGATAAAGCCCGGGACACGCTATGGCGAACCATAGATGATGAGCGCATATCTAGGATTGTCATGTGCAATCTCAGTGTTGAGAAGAAGATGACGGAAGATCTAGAGGCTAAAATCAACCGATTTTGTATGCTTCACAATCCAGTGATGCAAAAGTGGATTTCACAATATGAGGATGCAAAGCAAGAGCGACAAAGGGCACGAATCGAGTGGAGACGGGGAAGACAACCACCGATGCACTATCCAGCGGTTCTGGAGAGCCTACCAACCTTCATGAGCTTAAGATGGTTGCACAACCAATTGAAAAGTGCACAACAATGCGGTGACGAAGTGACTGAGGAAGAGTGGGAGTTCTCTCGGGGTTGCGCGACCAAGGTAAGTTTGCAATGTACGACTAGCAAGTGACTTTATTTATAAACGTTTGAACGGCCACTCATAATCTTTGTTCGTTGTAGTATAAGTCATACACAGCAGCATGGTGTAAAGGTCGACATTTTAGGGTGGAACGAATCGACAAAAAGCGTTTTACTCAAGATTGTGGAATCATGGCAAAATTTGAACAGTCTAGTGGACGACGTTCCTCTGATGCAGATCCTGTGGTGGCGGAACTCACTTACTTCGGCACGCTGCAAGAGATTTTGAGGATCGATTACAGAGGATTTTTTGTCGACTTGTTCGACGTGCAATGGTTCAAGATAATCATGGAGGGTCGCAACGCTACTGTGCGTAGAGGAGAGTCTGGTTTTCTTGAGGTGGATTCTACTAAGAAATGGACTGACCTAAGAGACACTTCCGTACTACCCGAGCATTGTGAACAAGTAAGTATGTAAATAGTTAACATCCCCCTTTTACAAGTTATGTGCTTGAAAGCTCTCATGTAAGTTATGTGGCTCTGGCAGGTAATATTTCATACGTCATAGAGGTAGCCCCTCGTAGTGCAAGGACGTATGAAGGCTACCATGTGCCAATCACAACGGCATCAATGGAGGAGATCAGAGAAGATGCTCAATCAGAAGCCGCTGCGGTGGTGCCAGACGAGCATCAAGATGCTACTACTCTATATGGGGTGCATGCAGAGGAGCTACAAAATGAAACAGAGGATATGTGTTTAAATGGAGAGCTCTATATAGATATAGGAAGTTATGCTGAGTTATGCGAGGATGAGAGAGAGATCTCTTAAAGCCACAAATATTGTATTTGAACAATTTTGCTCCGTGTTGTAAAAGCTCTGGCTCTCTAAGTATCTTCCATGGTGTATAACGCTCTTTTCTACTCGCGCTCACATCTTTTGATTGAAAATTCTGATTTTTTGACTTGCCTCTTCTATCACTCAATTCATTGCGTCATTGTATTTATATGCGTCATTACGTCATTGTATTTAATGGTCTTTGCGTCATTGTCTACTCTATTCATTCAATATTAAGTTTAAATATTCGTGTGTTTAATGCAGGTATGGATGATGAGGAGTTTCTTTCTTCTTTGTCACCGCAGCAGAGACAGTGGTACGTGGAGCATCATCGCGCGTTCCTACTCAATCCGCATCTCCCTCTCTTTCGGAGCATTCGGCGCGCTCCCAAGCTTCGGCGTCAACGAGACGAGCTTCACACTCGTCTAGACACCGGCGCTCTAGTGGTGGCGGTGGCGGTTGTTTTGGGGATTCCGCCACCGATGCCTCCACACCGCCTCGTGTTCGACGAGGCTCTTTACCTCCCCTTCTTTGCCCGCCCCCACACCAGCCACAACATCGCCATCTATGCCAGGTTTTGCACGGCTGACTGTTCCTAGAAGCTACACACCTCTACCTACTCCGCCAGGAGCCACCCCACTCGACACTCCTCGCTTCGGGGCCCAGACGCCGGTGGAGACACCTGACGTCCGTACCCCCATCGACACGCCGCTAGAGACCCCTGCCGGGACACCCAGGTTCACGCATCAGCGGCCAGAGGGCTTGTCTTACTCCATCGACTTTAGCGGTGGCATCATCATGGATGATGACGGCAAGAAGGTGATCTCGCGCATGCGTGGTCTTTGCTCTCAGCTGTTTAGACACTACATACTAAAAAAATGGAGTGAAGTACCAAGTGATTTAAAAAACAGAGTCATCAGCATACTTCATGATGAGTTTCCCGTTCCAACACGGGATCAGCGCTTCAATGAAGACCTGATGAAGATTCGAATGCGCGAATACTGCAAACACAAGCGTTCCGAAGTGCAAATCAAGAATGGGTGGAACAGGCCAGATTGGCTGGCCAAAGAAGATTGGAAGAATGCGAAGAAAGCAGCGCGCGAGAATCCCGACAAGTGGAAGCAACAAAAGGATGCAGCCTGAGCGCGAGTAGAGGCAGGGAGCTCGCACCACTTGGGGAGCGGTGGATGGGCATCATTTGAGGCCGATTTTGTAAGTGTTTTCACATTGCTCTTTATGTTCGATAGTTTAGGGTTTATGAGTTTTTTAATTCTAACATAATGAAATCTTTGTATGTTTTGACAGTGGTCGATGACAGGAGGTGATCCCACACCGTACGAGCGCGAGTACGCAGGCAGGAAGGGCTTAAACGCCCTGATGGACATTCTCAATTCTCGCGGCGGCATGGTTAGTATTAGGGTTTACTCTTTTTTATTTTTTGTATTGTTTTATAAATGTCGTTATATGTTTATACTTACTGAAAGTTGTCTTATTGTCTTTTTTTGCAGAATCCGACAGATACGCCGCTTGGACGCGATGAGACGTCTGACTAGACGACGCCAGTTTAGCCGTAGCTAGATAGCATTAGTTTAGGGTTTCTCATAGCTTATGTATCATGAGACGGATTTTATACGTCTTTTTGAACCATGTATATTATTACATTTATCACTGCAGTTCCTTTTGCCAATCAATTCTTTATGCCTATGATGTTGTACAATTGTCATTATTACATTTGCCAATCAATTCATTTTGCCTATGATGTGTACAATTGTCAATTTTGCAAACAATGCGTCTTGTGGGTGACTATTTTGGGTCTATTATCTACCCTTGCACTTTTTTTAAAAAGTGAATCAAGTACAATATGGTTGATGGGTGGCAGGGGATTCAATGCCTTGCCACCAAAAAAAAATTCTCTCGGGCGTAGCTATTTATGGCTCTGTAGCGTCGCTTTGAGCGTCGCTATAGTCTTCAGTGTAAACGTCGCTATAACCGTCGCTAGGAGCGTCGCTATGAGCGTCTCTATATAGCGACGCTTATAGCGATGCATATAGCGACGCTCTCGTAGCGACGGTTTTAGCGACGCCAGGGGTTATAAAAACCCAGTGTATTTCCGTCGCTAACAGCGTCACAAGAGCACACAACCTCTTATAGTGACCGTCGCGTGCACACACAGATTGTGACACACATAGGCACTCCATTAGGCAAAATTTGGACTCACAAAGGGGCCCTTTAAGGAGTTTGACTTTACCTCTCTCTACCAAAACGAGCGCATGGATAATTTTTTGCAAACAAACTCTAAAGTTGGCAGAGGTTTGACAGTTAGAATGTCCTCTTCAAACTCTATCTACTGATATATAGCACGCCATGAGATTCCTCATATTTTAGAAGATTCTTTTTTTGATTCACTTAGATTCCGACAGAGTTGTCACATCATAGGTGAATCAAAAAAAGAATCTTCTAAAATATGAGGAATCTCATGGCGTGCTATATATCAGTAGATAGAGCTTGAAGAGGACATTCTAACTGTCAAACCTCCGCCAACTTTGGAGTTTGTTTGCAAAAATTTATCCATGCGCCCATTTTGGTAGAGAGAGGTAAAGTCAAACTCCTTAAAGGGCCCCTTTGTGAGTCCAAATTTTGCCTAATTCTCTCTCTCTCTCTCTCTCTCACCCAGAAACCGGACGGCCCGCACCTTCTTCCATCAGTCTGGTCTGTAGCTTGCCTCCTTTCACCCATTATAAGTTATAACTTGGTCCTCAAATCCTCCTAATTCGAAGACTTCAGAATCGTAGCGTCGATGCAGCTTCTCCAGCTTTGCTTGACTAGTGTCGATTTAAACCGTTCAAGTACCAAGGTCAAGCTTGCTACAAGCTATGTAGCAGGCAATGTTGTTTCTTGAGCATCTTTTGCACGTCGACCTGCAGATATCACAGTACATCTAGGGGGTGTTGATTATTAATGGGGACTTCTATCAACAACTGGCTTTCCTTCTCGTTGTCTCCTTACTTGGCTATAGAGGAAAGATCCCCTGCAGAGGAAGCTGAATTTGTCGCTCATTAAAATGCTATGCATGGCACAAGAGGTGTGTACAGAGGCGCTCACCTCAACCTTTATCAAAGCAGCGATCATGAACATCATCAACACTAACCGCCAGCTTAGTTGCATGCGGAAAGTTTGAGCTCTCCTTTGAGTTCTGCCTGCTACAGTAGCGGCTGCACATCCGCTTCCTTATGCTTTTCTTATTTACCTGCAGAAAATCACGGCTCCTTCACCTCTCAGAGGCTTGATATTGCTCGCATCAGGCCACATTCAGCAGGCACCAGCTATCATAGAAGCTTTTCCCAACTCGTCCTCTTCATCTGGTAAGCATTCATGGTCATTTAGCAATTTCTTCTCCTCATTTTTCAATGTAAGTAGCGACTCCTTGAAGTAAGTGTAATTAGTCACTCCTTGATCACGCTTCTTTGAGCCTTAATTATTCCTGCCTCTTAAATGAAGACATCGAACATCCACAATGCCTACCAACAATGTGCATGCAGTTTTCTTGCTTCCGAAAATTGATTATTACCTTTGCGCGTTGCTTCGCGAAGCTCCTTCACTCTCACCATGTTTTCTCTTCTGGTCTTCTGTAGTTATCTCTCGCATACACAAATATGTCCTTATGCCGGCTAAGCTAGTTTACCTCTTGGCTGTCCTGCACCTAAGGTTCGAGGGAACTCGTGAATTAAAGGGTCTTAGCAAGTATTTGTACATGCAGATGGCCTCACTTTAAAGATTTGGAGCAGTTTGCACCTGTGCAGCCGCACTACCTGATGAACACAGGTTTGGTAAATATGGTAGGAGGCAACGGTGATGTAGGTTACGATTTAGAAGATCGTCACGATCCTTGTCAACACTATTTCCAGGCAGAGGCAACAAGTCATCTTAGTAATATATTGGCTCTACAGAACTTTGGTGTCCGAGTGAAGACTGAAGATGGGCCTAAGCTGGAAGACTTCCTAGGATCTGGAGGGCCAGATTATAACCATGCGGGAAATGAAAGCATGTAATATCATCACCCTCATGACCATTGCACGCTGGAGGTTGGGATCAACATCAACTCCACGCCCTTCCCCACATCATCATCTTCATCACCGTCATACAAGCAGATACCCCCCTCCATCCATGTTGTCGGAGCTTCTGGACCACTCTATAACCACAATGCAGACAATCTACCCCAGACAAGAGCAGTTCCACTCCTTGATCATTACGATGTACAATCAAGCAAGTTTCTTCACTTGCATGGCCATCAGCCCAATCCCACTCCTAACTTTCTTCATTTCCCACCATCGCTGCATCCTCAAGCTCCTTTCGTGGTTGACAATTTGTTGACGACAAGCACTGTTGCAACGAGACATGGCTCCATGGTTATGGAGAGTTGAGGAGTTCATTAACGTTGTGGAGAAGGCGTGCGAGTTTACGTTGCTGTCACCTGATGCTTCCGCCAGCTCGCGTGTAGTTGCAGCTCGTCTCTCTTTCAATCTCTGACAGGAAGCCCTCTTCTCGGCATTGCCCAGCTCTGCCTGCCACAGTGCAAGCTCTCTCTTCGCTACACACACACGCGCGCATATCCACACGCCCTTTCTCTCCAACATGCACCCGTCTAGAGGTAAGCACAATTTCATCAGATCAGGCAAGCATATTGGCATTTTATCCCCACGCAAATCCTACATTCTTGCTGAGTTAAATCTTTTCAAGCTTTAGACTACCTCTCTATCCAAAACTCGTACCTTATTTGTATGTCTTTGAGCTGCTCATCTTAGCTCAATCTTATTTTTGATCCTTATAGACCAAGATCATCATCATCATACAAAGCCAATTCTGTATTGTGTGCTTTCCAATTCAGCTGTATGACAAATTATTGATCCTTAATTTCAACTCAAACCAATTGAAACATAAATTCTAGTGGCCACGGGGGGCTTCTTGGGGCTTAATCAATGCTAATTTGAACATTTTGGAGAGATATATTGGGAGCTCTTGTTAAGAAGGGCACTTGATTTAAACATGATGGAGATGGACACAGAGATGGAGATGGAGGAGGTGCGATCAGAGGAAAGAGCTATGTATGGGCAAGGAGGTGGTGCAAGTGAGGAAGGGGTGTTGTGCTCAGTGGGTGCGAGCGGCGAGGGCTTTGATGACGAGCTGTCTATGTTGCCGCGCCACACCAAGGTCATTGTGATAGGCAATAATCGAACAAAATCTGTTCTAGTTGGCCTGCAAGGAGTTGTGAAGAAGGCGGTTGGCCTTGGAGGCTGGCATTGGCCGGTACAATGCCATGACATTATATCTCATTGCATTATCTTGGGAAGGTCTGCTTTTGCTTATCTTCTTTGCTGTGTTGCATTGTCTTGACAGAAAAACAAACATCCCCCATACCACCTCTGTCAATCTTTGAAGGCCTCTCTCTCGCACCTGAATTCCACATTTTAATTTTCATGTTTAGGGTTAGATTTTATTCTGCCTTTGAAGTAAGCATTCTCTCATCTGCATTCATTTTTAAACAAAAAATTACTAATCATCTCTGCAGGCCATCGTAACTCCTCACCTTGTTTTGTGTGCATAGAGCACATGAGGAGGAGATTAAGGGATTGATAGATTAAATAGTACGGTGTACCTCCAATATTTTCTACACTCAAGGAGGTACCAATATATCTCATTCTACAATTCCAAATCAAGTGGGTACAACAAAACTTTGAGGAAGAAACAATAAGCTGACTAGCAATAGACTACACTTTCAGAGGAGCATGTGATCCCAATCCAATAACTACATATGTGTGATTGTGTGTTCATGTATTTGTATATGTGTGTGTGTGTGTACGTATATGTGGACACATGATGTTTGCATGCTGCATCTCTCTCTCTCTCTCTCTCTCTCTCTCTCTCTCTCTCTCTCACACACACACACACACACACACACACACACACACACACAAGTTGTTGTTTTCATACACTTACATACACATATACTCCTGATGTAGTGCATTTAAAATCTAAACTAAGCAGCACTTGGCATTAAATGCTCATGACCTCGGTACACATGATGTGACACGCACATTTTTTAGGCCTAGATACTAGAAGCATAAGTTTTGGTCACACTTTTTGGTACATAGAACACCACTTGGGGCTCTTAATGAACTTGGCACTAACTCTTTGGAAGTATTGAAACAAGCAAGGATGCTTTCCCTGGCCTATATCTCACACGGGCATGGGAGGAGATGGGATCTACGGTGGGATGATTGAGCACCGTAGATCTCGGGCTTCCGTGGACAATGTAAACTCGGGAAAAATGTAAACTCGGGTATCCGAGTTTACTTCGCCCCTCCCTCCTGCCCCCAAGGATTGAACCCACAACCTAGGGTTTGAGGGCCATGTGGCCTATCCACCACGTCCGCGCATGTCACTGTGGAATGTACACGTTTCCATGGAGTTTTGACATGCAAAAGTATCGGGGCGAGCAAAAGTAAACTCGGGTATTTTTGTAAACTCGAGTTTACTTTTGCGACAAGATCTACGGCGCGCGCCTAATGTCGGGGCCCAAAAGTGATGGGAGCCTTTGATCGCATCTCCCATGCCCGTGTTAGATATAGCTGAGGGAAACTTTCCCTTCCCTGCTTACCCCGTGAAGACTTAAACCTCCCTCTCTGTTCAACGCACTTATGTGTGGCTTTCCATGTAGTGTGAAGATACCTATCGCGCCTGTGCACTCACATCACAAGCCTCATCTCTTCTGCTCAAGTCTAACGCACTCATGATGGTGGCCTCGTCACCACTTGAGAGAGTGTATAGCTCTGCTCACTCATTCAATGGATGGGAACCCAATGTCTGTACTGATGATGATAGGTCACAGAAACTGTTCTGTGCCTACAACAATGCAAGTTGTCTGGGAGCGGACGTTGACTAGATGAGGAACAAGGAAAGGCATGTTATCTTAATACTCTTTCATTCTTTCTCTTGGGCTGAGAAGGATTAGGCTTGTTGAGGCACTTCTGAAAGGTGTGATAGCCTAGGTTTGGTTTGTTTTCATTTGCTTAGCACCTTGAATAGAGGCTGTATTGTTTGTTGGTTTGGTGATGTTGACTGGTTCATCTCTTTGATCCCTTTGACTCGTACATCTCTGGCCTTTGGGCATCAAATCTACGTAATCTTCACGACAAATCTCTATTGGGTTGGAGCTTGGAGCCTTTGTTTACATACTAACTCTAGATAATCTTCACGTCAAATCTCTATTGGATTGGAGCTTGGAACCTTTGTCTACATACTAACAAGGGTTTGGTTACAAGAACCTCTCTGCACATATAGCAATAATTTCCTTTGGTAACCAGCCTTGATATGGATGGCTATTGCTCATAAGTTGACCAATGATAGTGGATATGCATGCTAACTTGGCTCAAGGCTCAATTACTTTCTGGTGTGCATAATAACTTGGTTCTGGGAATGTCTCTACAAGTTTTGGATGGGTAAGTAACCGTCTTTGGTATAGTTGGGGTTTGCTCGAGAATATTCACTATCAAAAAATGTTCCCTCTCTCTCTCTCTCTCTCCATATCTATCTATATATATATATATATATATATATATATATATATCGCTCTCGCTCTTGTTAGAGTAGCCTTTTGTGAAAAGAAACACGCATTCCTTTTGGCATAGACATGGTATGCTTGGCTATGGTTCAGGAGACGCCCAATGTTATTAGAAATAATTAAGAAGTATATGACGTTGTTTATATTGCCTTAAACCTCGTGTGAGGGTCTCTTATGAGATGGCATGGTTTATTTTGAAAAGTATCCGTTTTTCAAACAAAACTCTGGCCAAATTTTTCAAAAAATTGGAAGAACATTGGAACAACATCACTTAGCTATTTGCACACTCTGTTTGATTGATGGGCTCTATGATGGTAATCAGTGCTTGTCGATAATCTCTTATAGTCATGGGACTCTGACTTGGGTATATTTGGGTATCACTTGGATTACGACACTTCACTAGCCTCCCCTAGGATGTAATGACCTATGGGATGTAATGTCTTCTTAACTAGACCTTTAAGGAATGCACTATTAGGATTAGTAGTAGGTTAAGTTTTTAGTGGATTGACATGAATAAACTGATTAGACATGTTGATATTTGTCTATACGCATTCAGAACTAACGAATTGTTACTCTGTTTGTATGGATGCATGTAAGGGTCTATCTTGTCTGTTGTTGCTTACGTTGCTGCTATCTGACACAGATGGATGACAATATCATCCTCCCTTTTTTTTTAACTCCAAGACTTGATGGGGTCTTTATATTGTAAAATGCAAAATATATGAAATGACAAAAGGTGTTTTGTATTATTTTGTTGAGATCACGAGTCTAGATTTTGATGAGCAAGTGATTGTTCAGTTGTGGTTAAGTAGCCTTAGAATAAATAAACACACACACTCTTAAACACAAGGTCATTGCAAGAAATTGTTGTGATCAAGGCTCTGATTCTTGGGTACACTAAACCCAACAAACTGTAGATACCCACTGCTCTAATCCCTGAAAAGGTCAGTAGGTGTTAGGTGGTGTCTCATAGACCAAGAGTGGGGTTCCTCCTCCTAGTCATGATATCCTCTTTAGGATGATTGGTTCTAAAAGCAGTAGGAACTACCAAATCTTTGATCTACTTGCAGCTAATTTGTTTGATTATTTTCACTTACTTTTCTCAGGAAAAGAGTCACAGGTTAACTATCCGAGTAAGGGTAAATATTGACTCATTTACTGGCTAACAAGGCCTTAAAACTCCAATTGGATTACAAAGCATGATGAGTAATATACCTTTTTCTGACTACTTTATCCTTGGCCATTGATGATGGAAACTAGCCTAAAACTTGACTTTTTCAATACTAAGACACTCATCACTCTGATGAGGTAGTAGGCCCAAACTCCATGGGCCTACTACCTCATAGAGTATGGTGCTTGGGATAGGGAGGGAACACACACACAAACACACACACATACACACAAGTTGTCGTTTTCATACACTTACATACACATATACTCCTGACGTAGTGCATTTAAAATCTAAACTAAGAAACACTTGGCATTAAATGCTCATGACCTTGGTGCACATGATGTGGCGCTCACATTTTTGAGGTCTAGATAATAGAAGACATAAGTTTTGGTCAGACTTTTTGGTACATAGGACACCACTTGGGTCTCTTAATAAACTTGGCACTAACTCTTTGAAAGTATTGAGACGAGCGAGGATGCTCTCCCTTCCCTTTTCTCTGACACCTATGCTTACCGCGTAAAGACTTAAACCTCCCTCTCTGTTCAATGCACTCTGAGTGCATTTGGACTTCCATGTAGCATGAAGATACCTCTCGTTCCTACACACTTACATCACAAGCCTCATCACCTCTCCTCAAGTTTGCGCACTCACGATGCTAGCCTCGTGACCACTTGAGCCAGTGTATACCTCTGCTCACCCATTCAATGGATGGGAACCCAATGTCTGTACTGATGATGACAGGTCACAGAACATCATGAGCCTCATCACCTCTAGTGAAGTCTGCGCACTCACGATGATAGCCTCGTGACCACTTGAGCCAATGTATACCTCTGCTCACCCATTCAATGGATGGGAGCCCAATGTCTGTACTGATGATGACAGGTCAGAGAAACTGTTGTGTGCCTAAAACTATGCAAGTTGACAGGGAGAGGACGTTGATTGGATGAGGCAATACTACTGGTGTCACGGGCTCTCTGCTATATAATATGGTGAGTGCTATCTTCTCTAGCTCACTTAGTTCTGTTGCATTGTCAGGAGTTTTTTGGAGCAAGGGATTGCGCATATGTACATATACATGCATGGTACATATACATGCATGGTGCATCAAATAAAGAATTGCCCATTTTTCAGAGCCAGGTGGTTACGTGGGGCCCACATGTGTACAGGTAGGACAGGGTGTACATAGTGCATCGATTTTCACTATTACCAGTACCACTGTGTGTTTTCTACAATAAGGAGGAGTTGGTAGCGCGTAAAACTTCTCGAGGAATCTATCCTCGGGCCGACGACATGAGGTAAGTAGGTGCCTCAGATGGCATCTAGTGGCGTCAGGAGGGTGAACGGGGTCAATATTTGCACGCGGATGAGGACGGACACAACATGGGTGTTTTCTTGTGAGAGTTATCCAGAAAGGTCATCATTAGGACCACTTTTTGGGGCCACTTCACGTGGTTGCGAGACGCATTATTGAAAAGAAATGAGTGCCAGGTGTGCGGATGATGCAAAAAGGTGACAGCTATGCACTGCGAGGTCAGTTTTTGGCCTGTTTGGGGTACGTTTGAGGTCATCTAAAAGGCCACGGGTGCCCAACTAATAAAGCTAAGTGTGGGAACTGAAAAAACAGAGAGAAGACTAGAAAAAAATGTGGAGAAGGGAAGAGGATCAGCCGCAACTGTGTTTTTTGCTGTTTTTGGAGCATTTTTTGGCCCTAAACTGCTCATCCAAGGTCGGATTTGAGCACTTTGACATTGTAGACTGGGGTTTTTGGGCGTTCCGGACGCAATGGCACTGTCCATTTTTCCAAATTCCTCACAGATTTTCTGCTATTTTTCTGTGTAAACTTCTCCGATGAGTGAAGCCTCTGCTTAACTTGTGGTTGTATCTGGTGTATTTCCTCAATACTGTGTAAACTATTTGCCCCATTGGTGTTGGGCTGAGCTTCATTGAGTCTAAACAATAGAAATTTGCCTCCTTTGAGCTGAATTGAGAGTGTGTGTGTGAGTGTGTATGTGTGAGTGTTGAGTGGGCAAGTGGGAAATCTCTCTCTTCTCACTCCGTTTGTGTGTTTTCTATCTCGGCCAAGGTGGTTGTGTAAGCCGAGTGGTGCCCCATAATGTGTGTGTGTATCATCCCAAGAGTGTGTGTCGGGTCATTATAGAGGCGTTGTGTGTGTTTCCATCCCTCTCACATTCTTTTGGCGTCCCTACTGAGGATCTTCTTCGAGTACCTTCTGCTTCGAGCTTCGAGCTTCGAGATTCGGGGCTACTGGTTATAGGTTACAGGGACAGGTACAGGTACAGGTGATTCACACAGGTACAGGTAGTTGGAGTACAGTGATATACTAGCAGTGATGTCACTTGCAGTTGTTGTGGGTATGCATCACTTGGCGCCTATTTGAGCGCATTGTCTGCTGGATTGTACGTTACTTGTGGAAACTGCCATTGTACGCATTTGTGGAGCCATACTTGGTTGTATTTGGCAGTCCCAGCCATTTCTGAGACTTGGTCTGGAAGATAGTCATTTCTGAGACTTGACTATACGCGATTTGCATTAGGCTTCGTGTGAGGGTCGATAGCGTGAGGTTTTTATTGAGCTGGGGGGTTCTCAAATGTGGAGATCCTTTCGGTGATACAGGTAGCTGGAGCACCCTTTTTGTGACCTCGCCATAGGCTATGTACTAGTGAGTCCTACTTGATGCTCGGATTCTATTGTTGACAGTTTATGAATACATATACAGTCTATATTTTGGGTTCCTAATGCTCTATTTCTGGGGAAACTCTGTCAAAATTTTCCGAAGTTATGATGACTAGTTTTTTGGTCTTTTGAGCCATTTATGTTGTTATGCTGCTGAAATTTTGGCAAAATCAGAGGTTAAGTCAGGTGTGCCTTCTTGGGAGCTTCATGGTTGGCTTTAATGGATGATCAAAATGGCCCTCAATTTACTCCATTTCATTTAACTGAAAGAATCCAGATAAATGTTCATGTGTCCAGGAAGATTTTTTTCAGCAGCGCATAGTCTTTATGTTCGGGCCAAGAAGATTACGAGAGATCTTGGAATGTCCTTTGCCTGTTGTCATTCCAATGATTAACTATGAAAACTCATTTGATGTGCATGTGTTTGTCCTTATCTAAAGCTGAGCTCCATTGAAGTTTCTAGGGATTGGGTAGTCAAAAGTTTTGGGTTCTTGCACGTGTGTTCAAAGGGGTTCTCAAAGCATTGTAACTTGGGTAGCCATGGCTTTCTCTTATCCGGAGTTTCATGGAAGAAGTGATGAAGATGTGGAAGATTGTTTGGAAAAGATGGAGGTTGCCTGCATTAGCAACCAGATTCATGACCCTGCGCAGATGTTACGGCTTCTCCAAATTTGTTTGAAGAGTGATGCACGAGTCTGGTCCAAAACATTTGAAGAGGAGTTGCGTGCAACGGATCCACCTGTAAGATTGAGTTGGGACAATCTAAGGCATGGGTTGGAAGTGGAGTTTGTGAAGATAGAAGATCCTGACAAAGTGTAGCAAGAAGTACAAGGTTTGGTGCAAAAGGAAGGTGAGCCAGTAGATGCGTACATACGTAAGTTCTCATTGACATAGGAGCGGATGTGCAAGGACTTAGCACCACAGGTACCCCCTCCTGACATGATGAAGAAGGACAGGTTCTTGGTTGGTCTTTGGGAGAATATACGTTGGAGAGTGGAGCTAAAGAAGCCTAGGACATATGAAGATGCACTAGAGGTAGCAAGGAACAAAGAGTGGAAGCTGAGAAAAATGAGCCAGTTAGGGGTGGAGTCTTTGCCAATGAGTTCTGAATTTCAGCCTATACAGTCTTTACAAGGTCGCATGTCAGGGGTTCATCATGAACCAGTTGTTCCTGTTACTACTCAGGTTATGCCAGCAGTGGTCACTACATCGGTGCAAGATGATGGGCTAAGGCAAGACATGAGGCAAGTGGTAGATTTGATGAAGAATCTCAGCCTAAACATGCTAGGTCAAGTGGGAAATAATCGAGGTCGAGGGAGGTTTGCAAATCAGCCAGGAGGTGAAGAAAGGCCTAGGAATGGTGTTGGACAAAGCAATGGTAGGTTTTGGAGGCAGACGTCCACATGTTACAATTGTGGAGAGTTGGGTCACATCAGCCCGCAATGTGATAAGCCACCAAGGATGGGGGGAGACATGTATCCATTGCCAAGACAGGTGCTAACTAGGTCAAATGATTATGGCATCGAAATTAAGGGAGATGAAGGAACCAATGGACTGACCCAGGAGGAAAAGGGAAAGAAAAAAGTGCTAAGTGTAGTCACTTTGGAGAAGGCATCAAAGCTAGAGGATACATTAGTGATGCCTATTGGGAAGAGGACCATAGAGGATAAGGAAGGAAGAAGTGCCCCAGGTCCTAGTAAGAAGAAAGGAAAGATCCATGAAGGCGAGGATGTCAAGGCCAAGAGGAAAAGGAGATCACGTCGAAAGTTTCATGTTTCAGATTTTCCACTAGGGGATGGGCAATTAAGCTATGACTTGAAGGAGGATCTACGAGCAGGAAGGCAGATGTTACTTTTGGGCAGCTTATAGAGATGGTGCCTAAGCTAAAGCGACAGTGGAAGAGGATGGTTAACCCAATGGAGAAAGAGCCAGAGAGAGGTTCAGTAAAGGTGTTGGCAATGGATGAGCTACCAGACATTTGTCCAATAGTAGATGTGTGGCATAAAAGGAAAAATTTGGGACAAGGTTATGTGGATGGCGGAGCCCAAATATGCGTCATAACACACTCATGTGTTGAGAAGATGTGTCTCACAGTGGCTGGGGTGTCAGGTTTTCGGATCAGATTGGCAAACCATCAAAAAGTAAAATGCTTGGGTGTTGTAAAGAGCTTAGAAGTGGAGGCATATGATGCAAAGGTAGTGGTTGATTTTCATGTGATGCCAGCAGGGTTGGGAGCATATCCTATTATACTGGGCAGACCATGGTTACGTGCAGTGGGAGCTGTTCAAGATTGGCGACATGGTACGATTAGCCTCTATGGAAAGACAGGCACCAAGAAGCTTTATAATATGGACACAAAGAAACGATTAGAGGAGCTTTATGAAGATGAGGATGAGTCTAGTGATGAAGACTCTTCCACGGTGACAGATGAGGACAGTGATAGCACTACCAGCAGTGATGAGAATGCTGATGTTGCATTTCTTTTTATGGACGAAGAAATCTAGGAGTTTGGTTTAGTTGCATTTGCGAATGAGGTTGAAGATGAAAGTCAAGGGCCTTATGAAGTGATTGAAGGGCTGATTCAAACCAAGGTTGATTTGTCAAAGAAGCAGGAATTGATGACACAAATGATCAGTGAAGACCTCTCAGCTATGGAGAAGGATATATATTTGCACATGCTGGCTAGTTTTCCTGATTTGTTCATTACTTCATATGAAGAGATCAGAGGGTTCAAGGGCGAAGAGATGCATATAGAGCTGAAAGAAGGTGCTAAGCCAGTGCGGAAAAGGCTAAGAAGGATAGGTCAAGAGCAAATGGAATCCTTGAGAGAAGAGGTGGAAAAGTTGTTGAAGGCAGGGTTCATAGTCCTTGTGGAGACCATAGAATGGGTGAGTCCAGTTGTAGTCAGTCCAAAGAAGGATGGGAAGTGGAGAATTTGTGTAGATTTTAAACCCTTAAACGCAGCCACTAAGAAGAACACATATCCTCTTCCATTCATCGATCAGATCTTGGATTCAGTGGCAGGTTATGAGAGGTACAGTGTGTGTGATGTTTTTTCAGGCTATTTTCAATTGAAGATTGCTCTTAAAGACCGCACAAAGACCACTTTTATTACGCCATGCGGCTGCTATTGCTACACAGTATTTCCATTTGGGTTGTCAAATGGACCTTCCTTCTATCAAGAGAGAGCAAATTGGGTGTTGGAACCATTCATTGGTAGTTGTGTTAAAGCTTTTATGGATGACTTCTGTGTTTATAGCAGTAGGGTTGAACACCATGAGAAGCTGCAGATGGTATTGACTCGATATGATGAATGTGGAGGACAACTAAATCCAAATAAATGTCATCTAGCACAGCCAAGGGTGACGTTATTGGGCCATGTGGTGTCAGAAAATGGCATTGAGGCTGATCCAGACAAGGTTAAGTCTATTATTCTTCTTCCATCACCTACGAGTATGAAGCAATTGGCAACTTTTATACACAAAGTGAAGTACATGGCAAGGTTTATTCCATTGTCTTCTCAGATTCTTTATCCATTACAACAAGTGGCAAAGCATGATCCATTGCAATGGAATGACAAGTGTGAAGAAGTGTTTCAAGAGGTGAAAGAGGTGTTAGGGGGCTTGTCAGCCATGCAGGCTCCTGATTGGGAGAAAGTATTTTATGTAAATCCCTCAGTAGGGGATGATGCCATTGGAGCCATGATATTGCAAAAGGGTAAGGGCAGCCATTATATGAGGCCAGTGTATTGTGCAAGCCGAGTGAAGTTGGTAGCGGAGAGAAAGTTCTCGGAAGTAGAGCTAGTGATGGCCAGTGTAATATTTGCTTGTCGACAATTTCGTCATTACTTGCTACCACGGCCTTTTGTTTTCTTGACGAGTTATGCCTTTTTGCCACAGTTAATTAATGGCACTAACATGTCAAATGTGGTGAAGAAATGGGTAATTGATCTACAAGAGTTTGAGTTCTCTTTTCTAGTGGAAGATAGTACAAGGGCTACCCTAGCTGATTTGTTGACCTACAAGGAGAATCCCCTTATGGTTAAGGAAGAGGTGGTGAGAAAGGTAGTTGAAGAACTGCCACAGATCAGCAATGCACATGTGTTGTTCTTTGATGGTTCATACAGAAAGAGCCATGATGCAGCTTCAGGGGGTATAGTACTTTATCATCCAGAGGGGAAGCTAGTATGCAAGAGAGGGTTCAAATTGGATGCTCATAGTAACAATGAGGCTGAATATGCTACTCTGGAAGCCGGATTACACATTTGTTTGAAGTATGGGGTTCGAAGATTAAGCATAAAAGGTGATGCCTTGTTAGTGGTGAAGCAAGTGCTGGGTGTGTGGAAGAGCAAGAACACCTCATTGAAGGAAATGTGCTTCAGAATTAAAGGCCTGTTAAAAATTTTTGAAGCATGGATCATCAGACACATTGAACGTGCTCTAAATGGAGAGACACATGAAGCAGCTCAAGGCATGATTGGGGAGCTATTTGTGTTGAGGACCACCTTACCTCTTTATCATGGCCGGGAAAGTTTGGCTCAAGAAGAGGAGTTTTTGCTAACAGGAATCATTCCAAAGGAGATTCAGAAGTCGAAGAAGTATGGCTTTGTGCGTAGAGCATATAGGTACAAATTGATTGGTGATGTCTTATACATGAAAGGGGCTGATCTCGTGTTTAGACGTGTACCTTGGCGGGAGGAGCTTTACAATGTGTTGGAAGAGAATCATGAAGGCGCATGTGGTGGCCATTTTGCTCTAAAGATCACCTTGCATAAGATATTGCAAGACGGGTATGTATGGCCTAGTTTGTACAAGGATGTTCACCATTGGTGTAGGTCTTGCAATAGGTGTCAAGCATTTGGGAAGAGAGTGTTGAAGCCAGAGCTACGAAAAACCATTATGGCGTTTGATGTGTTTGGAAAGTGGGGGATTCATGCAATAGGCCCGTTACCTATCACAAGCAGGGGCAAAAGCTATATCTTGACGGCAGTGGACTATCTCTCTAGATGGGCAGAGGCTATAGCAGTAAAACAGATCACTGCAAAGGATGTGGCAAAATTTGTGTATGATGAAATATGTTGCAAGTTTGGGGTGCCATTAGAGCTACTTTCAGATAAGGGACCAGGATTTAGAGCTAAACTGTTAGACTTCTTATGCACAAAGATGAAGATTAGGCACCAGCATAGCACTCCTTATTACCCGCAGTGTAATGGCTTAAATGAAAGATTCAATGGTGATTTGGTACAAATTCTTTCTAAAGTGACAGAGCACCAAGAAAAGAATTGGGATTTGGAATTGCCTAGTGCATTATGGGCTTACCGTACTTCGGTGAAGACAGGTACAGGGTTTACTCCATTTCATTTGGCGTATGGAAAGGAAGCACTATTCCTGTGGAGGTAGAGTTGCCTGCGGTCAAGATGTTAGAGAAGTTGCTTGGGCCGCCTAGTGATGCATTCAAAGAGAGGCTCTTGCAGTTACAAGAGGTCCAGTTGGATAGGATGAGCGCATTGGAGCATTATGGGGAGATGCAGGATAAGACTTTGGCAAAGATAAATGAAAAGGTCAAAAGTAAGGGTATCAAGAAACATGACTTGGTTTTGCGCTACAACAGTAAGCTGGACAACACCTTCCAAAAGAAGTTTCAAATTAAGTGGGAAGGCCCTTTCAAGGTAGTGGAGTGTTTTCCAAATGGCACATATCAGCTGGCTAACCTCGATGGTGTTCTACATAAGTCAAGGGTAAATGGATTGCGTCTTAAATTGTATCATGCTAGATTGATGATGGTGGAGCTAGATGAGCTATCTGTGGATCAAGCAGTGTTGGGGAGGGATGAGGAGACCTGTGATGCGGCGAGTCTCATATCTCTCTTTGTTGCTGTTGATCATGAATGATCTAGCAGGCTAAGGGATGGGCAAATTATGTCAGGAGTTTTTTGGAGCAAGGGATTGCGCATATGTACATATCCATGCATGGTGCATCAAATAAAGAATTTCCCATTTTTCAGAGCCAGCTGGTTACGTGGGGCCCACATGTGTACAGGTAGGACAGGGTGTACATAGTGCATCGATTTTCACTATTACCAGTACCACTGTGTTTTTTCTACAATAAGGAGGAGTTGGTAGCGCGTAAAACTTCTCGAGGAAGCTATCCGCGGGCCGACGACAAGAGGTAACCAGGTACGTCAGATGGCATCTAGTGGCGTCAAGAGGGCAAACGGGGTCAATATTTGCACGCGGATGAGGACGGACACAACGTGGCTGTTTTCTTGTGAGAGTTATGCAAAAAGGTCATCATTAGGACCACTTTTTGGGGACACTTCACGTGGTTGCGAGACGCATTATTGAAAAGAAATAAGTGCCAGGTGTGCGGATGATACAAAAAGGTGACAACTATGCACTGCGAGGTCAGTTTTTGGCCTGTTCGGGGTCCGTTTGAGGTCATCTAAAAGGCCACGGGTGCCCAACTAATAAAGCTAAGTGTGGGAACTGAAAAAAAAGAGAGAATACTAGAAAAAAACGTGGAGAAAGGAGGAGGAACAGTCGCAACTGTGTTTTTTGCTATTTTTGGAGCATTTTTTGGCCCTAAACTGCTCATCCGAGGTCAGATTTGAGCACTTTGACATTGTAGACTGGGGTTTTTGGGCGTTCCGGACGCAATGGTGCTGTCCATTTTGCCAAATTCCTCACAGATTTTCTGCTTTTTTCTGTGTAATCTTCTCCGGTGAGTGAAGCCTCTGCTTAACTTTGTGGTTGTATCTGGTGTATTTCCTCAATACTGTGTAAACTATTTTCCCCATTGGTGTTGGGCTGAGCTTCATTGAGTCTAAACAACAGCAATTTTCCTCCTTTGAGCTTAATTGAGAGTGTGTGTGTGAGTGTGTATGTGTGAGTGTTGAGTGGGCAAGTGGGAAATCTCTCTCTTCTCACTCCGTCTGTGTGTTTCCTGTCTCGGCCAGGCTGGTTGTGTAAGCCGAGTGGTGCCCCATAATGTGTGTTTGTATCATCCCAAGAGTGTGTGTCGGGTCATTATAGAGGCGTTGTGTGTGTTTCCATCCCGCTCACAACGTGTAGACAGTTGCATTGCTTCAGAAGTGTGTTTCATCCCTGTGAAGGAGTTCTAGTGTGTCCCGACTTGCCTAAGAAGAACACTACAGCTACATTGTCTGATCTTGAAGTATCACAAGTTTGTTTTATTTTTCTACATATGTGATCTATCTACAAGTGATGATGAGCTTGTATACTGGCCAGTGTCTAGTTTGATCGATCGACACCATATAGTCTTTTCTGTTGTCAAACTAGTAAAGGCATGTCATCTTAATACTCTTTCTTTCTTTCTCTTGGATTGTGAAATATTAAGCTTGTTGAGACACTTCTGAAAGGTGTGATACCCTAGGTTTGGTTTGTTTTCATTTTCTTATCACCTGGAATAGAGGTTGTATTGTCTGCTGGTCTGGTGATGTTGAATGGTTCATCTCTTTGATACCTTTGACTCGTACATCTCTAGCCTTTGGGTCTCAACTCTAGATAATCTTCATGACAAATCTCTATTGGATTGGATCTTGGAACCTTTGTCTACATACTAACAAGGGTTTGGTTACGGGAACCTCTCTGCACATATAGCAATAACTGACTTTGGTAACCAGCCTTAATATGGTTTTCTATTGCTCATAAGTTGCCCAATGATAGTGGCTATGCATGCTAGCATGGCAGTTACTTTCTGGTATGCATACTAACTTGGTTCTAGAAATGTCTCTACAAGTTTTGGATGGATAAGTAACCATCTTTGGTATGGCTAGGGTTTGCTCAGGAATATTCACTATCACAAAATGTTCCCTCTCTCTCTCTCTCTCTCTCTCTCTCTCTCTCTCTCTTGTTAATTAGAGTAGCCATTTGTGAAAAGAAACATGCATTCCTTTTGATGTAGACATGGTATGGTTGGCTATGGTTCACGAGACATCCAATGTTATTGAAAATAATTTTATATATTTCCTTCAACCTCGTGTGAGGGTCTCTTATGAGATGGCATGGTTTATTTTGAAAAAATATCCATTTTTCAAACAAAATTTTGGCCAAATTTTTCAAAAAGTAGAAGAACATTGGAACAACATCACTTAGCTATTTGCACACTCTTTTTGGTTGATGGGCTCTATGATGATAAGTCGTACGTCTGGGTAATGTCTTATACTCATGGGACTCTGACTTGCATATATTTGGCTATCACTTGGATTACGACACTTCACTAGCCTCTCCTAGGATCTAATGACCTATGGGGTGTTAATGGATTTTTAACCAGACCTTTAAGGTCTGCACTATTAGGATTAGCAGTAGGCTAAGTTTTTAATAGATTGGCATCGATAACAACTGATTAGGCCCGTTGATACTTGTCTATACGCATTTAGAACTAACGAATTGTTACTCTGTTTGTATGGATGCATGTAAGGGTCTATCTTGTCTGCTGTTTCTTAAGTTGCTGCTATCCGACTTAGATGGATGACAGTATCATTCCCTTTTTTTACTGTAGAATGCAAAATATTTGAAATGACAAAAGGTGTTTTGTATTAATTTGTTGAGATCAAGAGTCTAGAGTTTATTGAGCAAGTGATTGTTCAAATGTGGTTATTGTAGCCCTAGAATAAATGCACACACACACACACGGGTGAAGGGGACACACACAAAATAGAGCAATAAGCCAACATCCAACAAGAACCCGCATGAAAAGAATACTTTGGGATTCTCAATCATTGGACACTTGAACCAGAGCATTCACTACAAGAGGTCACCTTAATTCCGACGCCACATTAATGGCGTCACTAGCGAGCGTCGATATATGTGTGTGTATTTATGGAGGGAGCCAAGGTTTTTTTTTAAAATTCAATTTCAAAATTTCGGTACCTTTTTCGGCAGGTATTCCGATGCCAGCATGAGTGCTCATTCCAACGGCCTGACCGTTGGCTGTTCCGACGCCTATACCGAAAGTTGTACCTGCAAAAACAAAAAACGCGGGTTTTCTCTGTGCATTTCTACTACTTCTTGCGCCACATCTCAAGCTCTCCTCTTCACCCTCTCTCACAGATCTGCTGCCATACACGCCATCGGAGGTACTAATCTTGCTTGTGGGTTAGCGCATAACACTAAGGTAAGAATATTTTCATGTTTTCTTGTAGATTTAGGGTTTAGAGCTTAACTTTGTGTTTGTGTTTGTGTGTGCGGTTTTGCAGGTTCTACGACTTAGGCGACAACTTTCATTGCTCAAATAGGACTAATGTGAGTGCTCAAACCTTTAAATGCATATTAAATTTATTTAAATTACTTGTATATTAAAAAAAGAAAATTTCATGCTTTAAACTTTCAATGCTTTAAACTTTCAATGCTTTAAAAGAAATCAGGATTTGTTTTGTGAAATTTCATTTTAAATTACGAAAAAAATTGTTCAAGTTTATGAAAAAATCTTGTTTTGAAGAAATATTTTATTGAATTATATATGTCGTTTTACAAATTATGTAGTTGATGGGGTTTATGTTTTAGGTAGAGCTTAAGTTACACATTAAGTTAGATTAGGTTAGGTTATGTTAAGTTAAGCTACGTTGTTATGCTAGGTTATACGTTAGGTTAGGTTAGGTTATTTTATACGTTAAGTTAGATTAAGTTAAGCTACGTTAGGTTAAGTTATATTAGGTTAGATTAGGTTAGGTTAAGCTACGTTAAGTTAAGTTAGGTTATCTTATATGTTAGGTTAGGTTAAGTTACCTTAGACAATACGGCAAACTATAGAGCTTACCCACAACGCATATTAAAAACAACACAATACGGCAATCCATAAAGCTTACTCACAATACATATGCATTGTGGGCAAGCTCTATGGATTTCTGTATTGCCAACGGCTCGCCATTGTGTTGTTTATATGTCCGCGAGCGGATTTCAAGTCTTAAAATAGCACCATGGCGATCCGTTCGGCAATACGGCAAGCCATAGATCTTGCTTACAACGCATATGTTTGCGAGCAATTTTCAAGCGCTTAAATTACCTCGTGTCCCTAAAAACAACAAAATGGCGATCCGTTTGGCAATACGAAAAGTCATAAAGCTTGCCCACAAGACGTATGCATTGTGGGCAAGCTCTATGGTTTTCCATATTACCAACGGCTCGCCATGGTGGTATCTATATGTTTATGAGTGGTTTTCAGGCCATAAAATCGCTTCGCAACTCTAAAAAAAACGCAATGGTGAGCTGTTTGCCAAATTGGCAATCCATAGAGCTTGCCCATATCGCATATGCATTGTGGGCAAGATGTATGGCTTGTCGTTTTACTAAACGCCTCACCATTGTACTGTTTTTATGTTAGGTTAGGTTATGTTAGGTTTAGGTTATATGTTAGGTTAGGTTAGAGCTATGGATGGCATAATAGTTGAGAAAATACAAACGGATTTCGAATATGATGTGTGTACTTCAAAAAACGCAACCGAACTTTGAAGTGACTTGTGTACTTGTAAAAGTGCAAACGTACTTCGGTTAGGTTAGGTTTTAGGTTAGGTAGATGTTATAAGATACGTTATATTAAGTTTATGTTAGGTATAGGTTTTATGTTAGGTTAGATTATATTATAATTTAAGCATAATGATTATAGATTAGGTTAGAGCTAGCGTCAAATTAATAGTAGTAAAAATGCAATCAGACTTCGAGGATGACTCGTGTACTTCTAAAAACGCAAATGGACTTCAGTTAGGTTAGGTTATAAGTTAGGTAGATATTATAAGATAGGTTATATTAAGTTAGTGGGTATGTCGTGGTATTTAGTCAATACTATGCATGATGGAGTTGATGGTTATATTGTCTTGTGGGTGACTACCATGGGTCTATACCTTGCACTTTTCTTTAAGGGTGAATCTGGGCTTATCCTGGATTCATCTAGGTATATATAGGTAATATTAAGTTAGGTTAGGTTAGGTTTAGGTTATAAGTTAGGTCACACTAAGTAGGTTAGAGTGATGTTATAGGCTAGGTTAGAGCTAACGTCAAATTAATAGTAGTAAAAACGCAATCATACTTCAAGGATGTCTCGTGTACTTCTAAAAACGCAAACAGACTTCGGTTAGGTTAGGTTATAGGTTAAGTTTAGGTTATAAGTTGGGTTATATTAAGTTAGGTTAGGGTTATGTTATAGGTTAGGTTAGATTATAAGTTAGGTTAGAGCTAGTGTCAAATTAATAGTAGAAAAAACGCAATTGGACTTCAAAAGTGCACACAGACTGAAAGAACCTTAATATATAGTCATTGACCAATAAAGATGAGATTATTACCTTGTGGTCCTAATCTCCATGCACTCCTAGACCGAGGTGTGCGGGGATCGGGCCTGGCTAGAGAATGTGAGGTTGTTAGAGCTAGCAAAAAAATAGTTGAAGAAATGCAATCGGATTTCAAAAGTGCACACATACTTCAAGAACTTTAATATATAGTCATTGACGAATAAAGACGAAATTATTACCCTGTGGTCCTAATCTCTGTGTACCTCTAGACCGAGGTGTGCGGGGATCGGGCCTGGCTAGAGAATGTGAGGTTGTTAAAGGTTGTAGTTATAACAACTAGAGTATTTTAATTATTTGTTGCATCATTGGTAGATAAAGTATGGACAATAGGATGGTGTGTCCTTGTGCGCATTGCAAGCATCAGATCTTTCAAAAATGAAAAATCTGCGACCAGCACATACGCAATCACGGTCTCTTTCCGATAGAGCAAGTACAAGACCTGCGTGATCTATCTCATGGTCTAGAGATTGAAGTTCAAAGTCCGCAAGTAGATATTGCTCCAACTTCATCCCAGAGAAGAAGATTTTTAAACGAGCAGCTATCGACTGAGTTCTCCCAACTAATACCTGAAGCGATATTTCAAGAAGGAGAGATGGAGCAGATGTTGGACGCGTTCTTTGACATAGATTCCAACATAGAAGATGACAACATTGAATGCAGTACTGGTCTCAGCCGTCCCGTTCATATCGACGGCATGGTAGCAATGATGAGGAGGGAGAGATGATGCAAAGTCTTGCACGCATGCCGCTCTACACTGGTGCAAAAATCTCAGTTCTCCGTACCGCATTGGCAATGCTTAATTTGCAGTCTGTCTACGGTTAGTCTGACGCCTTAATCACAGAGCTTTTCAGGTAAACATATTTATCCTAAGCATGGTAAAGTGAAAATTACAAAGGGTTGATCATGACTTGTTCATGTAACGTCAGGTTGCTAAATGAGCAAATTGTGCCAGAAGGGAATCACATGCCCCCTACCCGTTCAACCACTAAAAAGCTTCTTACTAATTTGGGCTTGGATTATCAAAAAATACATGTATGTCCTAATGATTGTATAATTTTTCACAAAGAATATGCAAACCTGGAACAGTGTCCCAAATGTGGATCAAACAGGTACAGGGAGGACACACAAGGAAAATTTATCCCTGCAAAGGTCCTTCGACACTTTCCTATCATTCCAAGAATAAAGAGCTTGTTCAGGTGCAAGGTTATAGTGGCTTTGATGACATGGCACTGAAATACTAGATAGACAGATGATGTTATGCGGGTACTTGCTGACTCTCGTGCATGGAAGCTCATAGAGGAAAGTTGGCCTACATTTAAGAACGAGCCTCGATGTATCCGCTTTGGTCTGGCAATGGACGGAGTAAACCCATTCGGATTACGGAGTTCGTCATGGAGCAGGTGGCCTATTTGTCTGGTTAATTATTATCTTCTATCGTGGATCGCTATCAAGAAGGGCCATTTGTTGCTGTCATCAATTGTCCCAGGAAAGTACAAAGCAAAGAACATGGACGTCTATCTGGCACCACTTATAGAAGAGCTCCAAATCTTGTGGATAGGAATCGATGTGGTTGATATATCCCAACCAATCGGACGACGGAGTGTACATGTGCAAGGAATTCTCATGTGGACCATGCACGATTGGCCAGGATTCGATGAGTGCTCAGGTAAGTGCCTTTAAAACCCTCACATGCATGTGACTCATGGCTATGTCAACGCTTTTAAATATTAATATGTGATGTTTCAGGCTTGAGTTACTCGGGCAAGCATGCATGTCCGAAATGTGGTCCTTGACTTGGCTTCCGTCGCTCTGAGCATTTGAGAAAGACAGTTTACGAGGAGCATGGTAGATTTTTGCCTGAAGGACATGAGCTACGTGGACCAAACATATGCAAACATGACATGCATCCACTGAAAGCGAGCGATTGGAAAAACATGTGGCTCAACAGGGGAGATTGGATGCCACCTGGAATGAAAAGACTTTCTATTTTTCATGATCTCCCGTACTGGAGTGACCTACTGATTAATCATTTGCTTGACCCAATGCAAATCTTCAAGAATGTGGGGGAGATCATCTGGAAGACCATCACTGGAAAAAGGGAGAGCAAGGCCCAAAGAGATGACCTGCAGGCTGTGGGTCGAATGTCAGAGATGTGGCCTCGACTAAAACCCAATGGAAAGTGGTCTATACCAAAAGTTAAGGTCCATGGATTTTGAGTCGTGCAGAAGAGCAACAAGTGAAGAAGACTATATCTACATTCAAGACTCCCACAGGGTGCATGTGATGTTTGAAAACGGATTCTACAAGAGATGACAATCTCAGTGGTCTTAAGTCCCACGATTGGCACAAATTTTTACAGTTCATCTAACCAATTTCCATAAAGGGTTGTTTGACAGATGACATTAGAAGAACAATCTACAAAATCAATGAGTTGGTACGCTGGATCAATTCAAAAGAGATAAGAGAAGACAGCATCGATGCAGCATGCTTAAATGCTATTAAAGCAGTGTGCATGGTGGAGAAGTACTTTCCAACAAACATTCTTACTATCCAAATGCATTTACTTGTGCATGTAGTCGATGAAGTTGCAGTTGTTGGGGTGGTCCATAGTAGGTGGATGTTCTTCTTGGAGAGATTTATGAAGACTTTAAAGGGGTTTGTTCGTCAAAGGGCTCGCCCCGAGGGTAGCATGGTGGAAGGATGGCTTGTACAAGAGTCTCTTGTCCTCATCAGTGAATTTTTGGTCTCAATTGATCCAGAGATGCCCCGAATGTGGACTACTGAGGTAAACGTCAAGGTGACACTACAAGAGGCTATTCATATTAGCGACGCTCAAAACAAAATTTCACGGCGTCGCTATGAGCGTCGCAAATTTACTTGTAAATTTGCGACGCTCATAGCGACGCCGGCTGGGCTAA
This sequence comes from Adiantum capillus-veneris, assembly GCF_014529385.1. Taxonomy (NCBI): domain Eukaryota; kingdom Viridiplantae; phylum Streptophyta; class Polypodiopsida; order Polypodiales; family Pteridaceae; genus Adiantum; species Adiantum capillus-veneris. The sequence continues at coordinate 140,068,945 of NC_140955.1, read as the reverse complement.
AAAAAATAACAGAGCGCCCAAAAACTCAGATCTCAGATCTGAGTTTTTCGGCGCCCTCAAGCAAGGAGCAGGTAATGCTCTCCCTCTCTCTCTCTCTCTCTCTCTCTCTCTTCTCCACACACACACACACACGCACACACACACACACTCACACACACACACACGAGGAGAGGAAGGAGAGCCAGGTATGCTCCTTCCCTCTCCTCACTCTCATGTTCCCTTCCCCTCTTTCTCTCTCCCTCTCTCTCTCTCTCTCACACACACACACACACATAGTGTTTTTGAGAGAGAGAGAGAGAGAGAGAGAGAGAGAGAGAGAGAGAGAGTACAAACATAAATAAAAACGCACACACACATACATAAACAAAGAATGCACACACACATTGAGAGAGGAAGAGAGAGAGAGAGAGAGCATGCATAAACAAAAAACGCACACATTGAGAGAGGAAAAGAGAGAGAGAACATGCATAAACAAAAAACGCACACATTGAGAGAGGAAAAGAGAGAGAAAACATGCATAAACAAAAAAACGCACACACATTGAGAGAGAAAGAGAGAGAAACTAATTTAACGTCGTAGGAAACTAATTAAAATTAAAAGACCTAAAGATCTAGCCGACGAGGAGTTGAACTCAAGACCTATTATTCAAGAGGGAAATGGCATAACCAATCTATCATACTTGGCATGGGTGATAGAAAGGTTATACCATTTATCTCTTTTTATTGGCACACACATCCACACACGCGCACACACACAAGAAGAAGAGAGTTATAACGTCGTAGGAAACTATCATAAAAGACATTAAAGATTAGGTTAGATGTAGATTTACGTTAAATTAGATTTAGGTTTATTTAAGTTAAATTAGATTAGATTTAGGTTTATTTTTAGTTATATTTACGTTTATTTACGCTAGATTTAGATTTACATTATATTAGATTAGATTTAGGTCTCCATAGACTGCGATGCCTGCATGAAGCGGGTGAAGAAAGCCCTCAATGGAATATAGGGTATTGCTGCCTTCACTCATGGTGGGCTCTGTCGATCCAAAAGTATTGGTGAAATGTCTTCAGAAGATAGGGAAGAAGGTGGATCTTCAGGTCGGCAAGAGTCACTACATCCCCGACAATGACCATCTAGACAACCTCTAGTCATTTAACAGCAACTTCAAAGTTAGTAACAAGAGCAAGAACGGTCCAAAGGGCCAATTGCTGTCATCAGATGTGGATGGAGATGAGGCAGCGTCACCGCCGGAAGTTAACTCTCACATCTTTAGTGATGAGAATGCCAACTCTTGCCGAGTTATGTGAAAAATTATGTGTTAAATCAGTTTTAAGGTTCTTATAATCCCTACTAGTTTAGTTCTTTGTTTTTAATATAACATAATTTACGTTAGATTTAGATTTATGTTATATTAGATTAGACTTAGGTTTATTTAGGTTTACCCACACACACACACACACACACACAAGAAGAAGAGAGTTTTAACGTCGTAGAAAACTATCCCAAAAGACGTTAAAGATTAGGTTAGATGTAGACTTACGTTAAATTAGATTTAGGTTTATTTTTAGTTAGATTTACGTTTATTTAGATTTACGCTTATTTACGTTAGATCGAGTCCACGCAAGAATTACTTACGGTTTAGGGTTTAGAGTTGGACGAACAGTGAAAAGATCTACTGTGAAAAGATGTTAAGATGCTGTGAAGTGCTACAGCTAGAGAAGAGGCAAAGGGGTTTTGTCCACTACATGCAGTATCATGTAGACGTGGGTCTATAGATTTCTTGTACCCACGAATATAGGTATTGACCAATAAAGACGAGATTATAACCCGGTGGTACTGATCTCCGTGCACCTCTAGACCGAGGTGTGCGGGGATTAGACATGACTAGAGAATGTGAGGTAGAGAGAGAGAGAGAGAGAGAGAGAGAGAGAGAGAGAGAGAGAGAGAGAGAGAGAGAGAGAGAGAGAGATAAGACGAAGAATTCCAATAGAATATTAAATTTGTTGTCCAGGTTATAAGATTTCTATCCTCATTATGAGTAGTGACGAGGATGTGGGACCGTCCAACCGAAACACCTATCTCTCAACGAGGGTCTTATGTCCTTGTAATCAATGCAAGCATGTTGTGCGACGGACAAGACGTGTTTCTTTGCAACACGTTCGCGAATTTGGCGAGTTCGATCCATCTATTATAGATCGAGTTGTTGCCAATTATAACTCGTCGGACTCTGACGCTGGCCAACAAGCAGCAATCTTGCAACCCAATAGACGTGTTCGCAGGTGCTTTGGTCAAGCAGCATATGTGAGGCACATTCCCAACGAGGCAATGTTTGAGCCCGAGATTGATGAAATGATAGAGATGATCATGGATTCAGAAAGGCTTATCTATGATGATATGAAAAGTGAAGCCTATACGCCATTGTATAATGGAGCACGTATGTCTAGATTGAAAGAACTCCTAGTTCTTCTCAACAAGCAGGCAAAGTTTGGATGGAGTGACACTAGCGTCACTGCGCTTTTCAGGTGATCTATTACAATTAGAATACTTTAATAAAACTCTAAATGTATAATGATCTGATAGATTTTTACACGACTGTATCGTATTTTTATGTTGTGTACATTGCTTAAAGAGCACATACTACCAGCTAACAATGTGATGCCAGATTCCCGAGATGAAGCAAGAAAGATTTTGCGAAACTTGGGGATGGATTACAATTCTATCCACGCTTGTCCTAATGACTGCATTCTTTTCAGAGGGGAATACATAGACATGGAGAAGTGTCCGAAATGTGATTCCGAAAGATATCGAGTAGATCTCCACGGGACAAAAATTCCACAAAAGGTTTTGCGACATTTTCCTCTGCTTCCTCGCATCAAGCATTTCTTCGAATGTAAGTCCATGGCCGCCCTAGCATCATGGCATGAGGAGAATAAATCTTTGGATGGTGTGTTACGAATTCCTGCAGATTACGTAGCCTGGAAACATATAGATGGAACATGGTCGAATTTTTCAAGGGAAGCTCGAAATTTGCGCTTAGGCCTGGCTATGGATGGCGTAAATCCATTTGGTCAAAGATCAACATCTTACAGTGTATGTCCCGTTGTCATCGTCAAATACAACATTCCTCTGTGGTTGACTACGAAGAAGGGGCACCTATGGCTAAGCTTGATTGTGCCAGGGCGATATAAAGTGAAGAATATGGATGTGTATCTTCGTCCACTATTGGAAGAGCTACAACAATTGTGGATTGGCATAGAGGTGGTGGATATGATCCGACACACAGGACGACGGAATGCTTTGATCAGATGCATTCTAATGTGGACCATGCATGACTATCCCAGGCTAACAGAACGCTCAGGTGATCTATTGACACTCCTCACTCAGACACTGTCAATCTTGTTTTTTCCCATAGTTGATCTATTATCATGTGTATACATGCAGGGCTTCAAACAAGCGGATACAGAGCATGTGTCACATGTGGACCTAGACTGAATGCACGTAGGGCGCCCTCACTGAAGAAGCAAATCTACGAAGGTCATCAAGCGTATCTTCCAGAGAATCATGTGTTACGCGACGGCTTTTTGGGAAGAGAGCCACCAAGGATGTCTGCACAAGCATGGTTAGAGCAGAAGGAGATGTGCGATGACGGATTGCCTCCAGGGATGAAGAGACTATCTCTATGGTACAAGTTACCATACTGGCCCTGACTCATGATCAATCACTTGCTCGATCCAATGCACATATTCAAGAATGTGGGTAATCAACTATGGGACCATCTGACCGGCAAGAAAGATACTTTGGGAGCCAGAGTTGACCTTAGAAATGTGGATCGTATGGAGCAATATTGGCCGCAAACAGCGTCTTATGGATCGATAAAACTCCCTAAAGCACCATGGATTTTCACAGGAGGCCAAGAACGCAAAGTAAAAGAGACCATTCCGACGGGGCTGGAGAGCCTACCAACATTCATGAGCTTAAGATGGTTGCACAACCAATTGAAAAGCGCACAACAATGCGGTGACGAAGTGACTGAGGAAGAGTGGGAGTACTCTCGGGGTTGCGCGACCAAGGTAAGTTTGCAATGTACGACTAGCTAGTGACTTTATTTCTAAACGTTTGAACGGCCACTCATAATCTTTTTTCGTTGTAGTATAAGTCATACACAGCAGCATGGTGTAAAAGTCAACATTTTAGGGAGGAACGGATCGACAAAAAGCTTTTTACTCAAGATTGTGGAATCATGGCAAAAATTTGAACAGTCTAGTCGACGACGTTCCTCTGATGGAGATCCTGTGGTGGCGGAACTCACTTACTTCGGCACGCTACAAGAGATTTTGAGGATCGATTACAGAGGATTTTTTGTCGACTTGTTCGACGTGCAATGGTTCAAGATAATCATGGAGGGTCGCAACGCTACTGTGCGTAGAGGAGAGTCTGGTTTTCTTGAGGTGGATTCTACTAAGAAATGGACTGACCTAAGAGACACTTTCGTACTACCCGAGCATTGTGAACAAGTAAGTATGTAAATAGTTAACATCCCCCTTTTACAAGTTATGTGCTTGAAAGCTCTCATGTAAGTTATGTGGCTCTGGCAAGTAATATTTCATCCTACAAAGTCTACATCAAACTGGTGGTACGTCATAGAGGTAGCCCCTCGTAGTGCAAGGACGTATGAAGGCTACCATGTGCCAATCACAACGGCATCAATGGAGGAGATCAGAGAAGATGCTCAATCAGAAGCCGCTGCGGTGGTGCCAGACGAGCATCAAGATGCTACTACTCTATATGGGGTGCATGCAGAGGATCTACAAAATGAAACAGAGGATACGTGTTTAAAGGGAGAGCTCTATATAGATATAGGAAGTTATGCTGAGTTATGCGAGGATGAGAGAGAGATCTCTTAAAGCCACAAATATTGTATTTGAACAATTTTGCTCTGTGTTGTAAAAGCTCTGGCTCTCTAAGTACCTTCCATGGTGTATAACGCTCTTTTCTACTCGCGCTCACATCTTTTGATTGAAAATTCTGAGTTTTCGACTTGCCTCTTCTATCACTCAATTCATTGCGTCATTGTATTTATATGCGTCATTACGTCATTGTATTTAATGGTCTTTGCGTCATTGTCTACTCTATTCATTCAATATTAAGTTTAAATATTCGTGTGTTTAATGCAGGTATGGATGATGAGGAGTTTATTTCTTCTTTGTCACCGCAGCAAAGACAGTGGTACGTGGAGCGTCATTGCTCTGGCGCATCATCGCGCGTTCCTACTCCATCCGCATCTCCCTCTCTTTCGGAGCATTCAGTGCGCTCTGAAGCTTCGGTGTCGACGATACGATCTTCACACTCATCTAGACACCGGCGCTCTAGTGGTGGCGGTGGTGGTTGTTGTGGGGATTCCGCCGCCGATGCCTCCACACCGCCTCATGTTCGAAGAGGCTCTTTACCCTCCCCTTCTTTGCCTGCCCCCACACCAGCCACATCATCGCCATCTACGCCAGGTTTTGCGCGGCAGACTGTTCCTAGCAGCTACACACCTCTACCTACTCCGCCAGGAGCCACCCCACTCGACACTCCTCGCTTCAGGGCTCAGACGTCGGTGGAGACACCTGACGTCCGTACCCCCATCGACACGCCGCTAGAGACCGCAACCGGGACACCCAGGTTCACGCGTCATCGGCCAGAGGGCTTGCCTTACTCCATCGACTTCAGCGGCGGCATCATCATGGATGATGACGGCAAGAAGGTGATCTCGCGCATGCGTGGTCTTTGCTCTCAGCTGTTTAGACACTACATACTAAACAAATGGAGTGAAGTACCAAGTGATTTAAAAGATAGAGTCATCATCATACTTCATGATGAGTTTCCCGTTCCAACACGGGATCAGCGCTTCAATGAAGACCTGATGAAGATTCGAATGCGCAAATACTGCAAACATAAGCGTTCCGAAGTGCAAAAAGCAATCAAGTATGGGTGGAATAGGCCAGATTGGCTGGCCAAATAAGATTGGAAGAATGCGAAGAAAGCAGCGCACGAGAATCCCGACAAGTGGAAGCAACAAAAGGATGCAGTCAGAGCGGGAGTAGAGGCAAGGAGCTCGCATCACTTGGGGAGCGGTGGATGGGCATCATTTGAGGCCGATTTTGTAAGTGTTTTGGCACTGCTCTTTATGTTCGATAGTTTAGGGTTTATGAGTTTTTTAATTCTAACATAATAAAATCTTTGTATGTTTTGACGGTAGTCGATGACAGGATGTGATCCCACACCGTACGAGCGCGAGTACGTAGGCAGGAAGGGCTTAAACGCCCTGATGGACATTCTCTGTTCTCGCGGCGGCATGATTAGTATTAGGGTTTACTCTTTTCTATTTTTTGTATTGTTTTATAAATGTCGTTATATGTTTATACTTACTAAAAACTGTCTTATTGTCTTTTTTTGCAGAATCCGACAGATACGCCGCTTGGACGCGATGAGACGTCTGACTAGACGACGTCAGTTTAGCCGTAGCTAGATAGCATTAGTTTAGGGTTTCTCATAGCTTATGTATCATGAGACGGATTTTATACGTCTTTTTGAACCATGTATAGTATTACATTTGTCACCGCAGTTCATTTTGCCAATCAATTCTTTATGCCTATTATGTTGTACAATTGTCATTATTACATTTTCCAATCAATTCATTTTGCCTATGATGTGTACAATTGTCAATTTTACGCTTGTCAATTTTGCAAACAATGCGTCTTGTGGGTGACTATTTTGGGTCTATTATCTACCCTTGCACTTTTTTTAAAAAGTGAATCAAGTACAATATGGTTGATGGGTGGCAGGGCATTCAATGCCCTGTCACCAAAAAAAATTTCTCTCGGGCGTCTCTATAACCGTCGCTATTTATGGCTCTGGAGCGTCGTTATAGACTTCTGTGTAAACATCGCTATAATCATCGCTATGACCATCTCTATGAGCGTCTCTATATAGCGATGCTTATAGCGACGCATATCGCGACGCCTATAGCGACGCATATAGAGACGCTCTCGTAGCGACGCTATTAGCGACGGTTTTAGCGACGCTGGGGGTTATAAAAACCCAGTGTATTTCCGTCGCTAACAGCGTCACAAGAGCACACAACCTCTTGTAGTGTGACAGGGGACGAGCCGCAGGGTCAAGGCATCGTTGGAAAGATGGACATCAATGTGAGAAAAGGTTATGATATTTTTCCTTCTCAACTCATACATCATGCAAAAGTGGCTAGAGAGGTACGAAGGGGAAAAGCAACAAAGTTTGACAGATCGCCTTCAATGCAAGCGCAACTGTGCAACTAGAAACCTTCCTTTTCTAGACCGTCTCCAAAAATTGCCTGACTTTCCAACTGGGCGGTGGTTAGATGCGACACTTTCAGAGGCAAAGAAGAGTGGAGTGTTGATTACTGAAGAGGAAGAGGAGATGTCAAGGGGTTGCATGTACATTTCACAACTTCCTTTTCGAGCTCCATATGAAAATTAGTTTTCTTTAATAACTTTTAGTCTGTTTCAATTTTGTGGTTGCAGTATCACAAATATGGAGCTTTGTGGTCGCATGGGAAGCACTTCAGAGTGCAACAGATTGACGAACAAAGGGTCACTTTCGACAGTGTTGTTAGGGCAAGCTTCATCCAAGAAAGTAGGAGTAGTGTCAGGGATGAGAATACAGAGACTAGTCAGCTAGAATACTTTGGCTACATCCAAGACATCTTGAAGATTAGCTTTAGAAAGTTTGATATGTTTATCTTTGACGTCAAGTGGTTCAAAGTTATTACCAGCGGTCCTAATGCAAATGTGCACAAAGACAAGAGTGCATTGATTCAAGTGAACTCTAGGTGGGTGTGGACAGATGCGCGGGATACATTTGTCCTTCTGCAGCATTGTGAACAAGTTGTGTTCATACACGATCCAGTATGGACAGAAAATGATGAGAATGATCTGTCTAAACCCTGCTGGCTCTATATCGTTCAAGTTGCTCCACGTAGGAAGCAAGTGTGTGAAGGATTGGATGTTGAGCTCGAAGAGGTGATTCATGAACAAAGCGCAGGACCGACTCCAACTTTAAGTTTAGATTTTGAGGTGGATGTCAGCATTGAGCAAGTGTCTGAACCTAGAGATGAGGTGTCAAATAGTGAAGTTGATGTGGAGAGTGACGAAGAAGTAGAGTTCGATGAAGAAGATGCAGAAGTACATTGAGATAGATATCTTTGGTGCATCAGATCTCATAGAGTATGAGAGATTAACTAATGACATTTGCTAGGAAACCTTCTGTAAAGCTCTTTTTATTAGTCTACAATACACTCGCGATGTTGTCATTTATGTAGCAGTTTCGTTGATTTGTTTCATTTGTGTAGAAGTTTCATTGATTTGTTATTTGTATTGATTAAACATTTCTTACGTTATCTAACGTATTTTGTGGGTGTTGCTTGTGTATAATTAGCCATGGCCGATGATGATGAGACATACTCTTCTAGTTTTAGTTTTCCATTCACTCCGGCCAACATGTCACCCGAGCAGATGGGCTCGTTTTTGCCTCAGTTCACAACAGAGCATATTGCGATGGCACAGTACCTTTGGGGTGCAAGTACCTCTAGACCTACTACGGCCGAACCTATGCCTGGTACTAGTGTGGTCCCTACACCGAGCGGCCCCACACCCTAGTCTAGTGTACCCCCTACGCCTAGGACTCGTGTGCCCTCTACACCGATGGGTGGTTCATCCTCTAGACGACGTAGCCGTCGTTCCAGAGGTGCTGGTTGCTGTGGTAGTGGTTCTACCGATGCGTCCACACCACCGAGAGAGAGTCCACCACTCTCTTCGGTAGATAGTTCACTAATGGGCACACCACGTATAACTTGGGGATCACACGAGCATGATCCTAGCAAGGTGTACAGGAGCAGGGATGGGACTGTGGTGGTAGATAGGGTCGGAAAGGAAATGCGACAGAGGATTCGACACCTATGTACGATTCAGTTTGGTCACTCTGTGATGGATACTTGAAAAAACCTCGATGTTGAGAGAAAGAATTACATCGTCGACGCCATTCAGAGAGAGTACAGGCCAGCAGAGGGGTACGATCCGGTCTCGAACGCCTGGATTTTGAGTGTGGTGAGGTCCACAATGTCACACCGTCGGTGAGAGGCCAGAGACAGGTATAATGAAGGCAGTCCCAAGCCGCATGGTTGGATGCAGAGGAGTGGATGGGGATTGCACGAGAGACACAAGACAATCCCAATAGATTTTTGTTGGGGTATAAAGCCCAATGTGGTCGCCCAGGTAAGTGGGCAGGCCGCCAGGTATGCACACATATTATTTTGTAAAAACCTAATAAGAACTCACTATGCTCTACACATTACAATAGAGCGAGTTCACCATATCGTCGTGCTCTTCTTCTCGCACTCTCTCTCGCATCGCACTTCCGTTCGTACTCCTTCAACTGGTATCAGAGCTCAGATCGAGGCTCGGGGCAGCACTGCAGGAGGCTAGAGTCACCAACTCAAATTGGAGTGAAATTCGACAGGCGAAGACACGGCCCCAAATCCTGTGGGACGGCCTGAAGGGCTTGGTGTTCTCAAAATTTCATTCTGAGGTCATCTCGGCCACCGTTCGGCTTCGACAAAGGTCTGCGCAGGCCATTTTCGACTACGTGGTCTCAGCGGGTGCAGATCCGACTCTGCAAATTTGGGGTTTTCGCCTTACGACTGCAGGGGCTGAGGATATCGACACTCCCAGAGTGTTGATTTGTGGTTGTCTACACATCAAAGGACGGTTCACAGTTCTTGGAGACGTGTCACATACGACACGGGCGCATCTACACACAGATTGTAGGCGACATCCACTAGTTCATCAGGTAGCTTGTGTTTGCTGGTTGATATTCCAGATTTCATCCTGACATTGCAGGTACTTCCACATGGGATGTATTGTCAGAGATGATGTATGTCTGTTGAGGGTTTGCTGGCTGTGAGTCACGCAGCAAACAACCGCCACAGCAGTTACAACATACAGTGGGAAATTTGTGGATGTATGACTTTGTGGGAAGTCTATGTACTGTCAGATTTACTGCAGCCTTTGTTGAGGGTCGAGTGAGGTTTTATTGAGCTAGGGGATTCTCGAATGTTGAGATCCTTTCGGTGATACAGGTCTTGGAGCGATCCCTCGAGCACCCTTAGATAGGCAGCTAGGATGTATTGACTGTGAGTTAGACAGTTGGGATTGCATATTTGCTTTATTGCCGTTGAGGCATTGTCGCAGTCTATGCTTACAGGACAGTGACAGGACAGTGAGAGACAGTACAGGTACAGGACAGGTTTACCCGCAGCTTACAGTTTCAGAGAGACAGTGTTTTTTGAGCTGTTTTTTGGTCTGTTTTTTTAGTACACCAGAGCCATTTTACAAAGGAGACTTTGCTGAAATTTATGCAGAATCTGAAGATTTCTTGGTTCATTTGACAGGTTGATATTGGTTCAGAGGTCAGTTTACAGGGGAAACTCTGCCGAATTTTTCCCAGGAAAGTAAACCACTGTGAAGCGTAGCTATGGCTGGATCATAGGACACTGCTCTTTACAATATCAAGAAGCTGGATGGAACCAATTTCCCATTGTGGAAGAAGCAGATTTGGCACGTGTTGGTACAAAAGAAGCAGATAAAACCTATAAAGCTCAAGGGGATAAAACCAGAAGATATGGACGAAGATGAATGGAGCGAAATGGATGAATTGGCACTTTCTACCATTATGCTGACTTTGGTAGAAACCGTTTACTTCAATGTAGCAGACGAGATGTCGGCTTATCAAGCATGGTTAAAGCTCAGTGATCTTTATGAGAAGCAGAGTGCAGCTTCACAGGTATGATGGCTTAAGAAGCTTGTTGACTTGAAGATGAAAGAAGGGACACCTATGTCCAATCATCTGAATGAATTCAACACAATCTATAGTCAGTTGTCAGCTCAAGGTGTCAAGTTTGATGAACCTGTTAGAGCTATGTTCCTGTTGATCACATTGCCGAAAAGTTGGGACACTTTTCGCACAGCTTTGAGTAATTCTGCACCTCCAGATGGTTTGAACATAGCAGGTGTAGAAGGAAGTCTGCTTACTGAAGAAACCAATAGAAAGACAATGGACAAAGGCAAAGGAACAGCCTTAGTTGTCAGGGGAAGGACCAAAGAAAAGTACAAATGTGGAAAGAGGAATCAGTCTCGTAGCAAGTCCCGTAGTGCTAAAGGCAAGAGTGACATAGAATGCTACCATTGTGGCAAGAAGGGTCACATGAAAAGAGACTGCAGAGAATGGAAAGCAGAAAAAGGCAAAGAGAAAGCTGAAGACCATAGTGAGAAGAACAAGTCCTCAGTGAAGATTCAAGAAATAAATGTGACAAACACTGTTGCAGAGGATGACAGTCTAGTGTCAGGAGACATCTACTTCTTGAAGAATACAATGGACTCAGCTCTTCTTACAGCATCTGATGGAAATGCACTGAGTGACTGGATTATAGACTCAGGGGCATCACTTCATGTGTCTCCAAACAAGGAGTGGTTTACCTCTTATGTGACCACTAAAGATCATGTTCGGCTAGGCAATGGGCAGACATGTGAGATCTTAGGTGTTGGAGATGTTCAATTGAAGTTTCAGAATGGCTCTTCTTTCACGCTGAAGAATGTGAGACATGTTCTCGCAATTACAAACAGCTTGATCAGCATAGGTTTACTTGATGATGCTGGCTATGTCACCACTTTTGGACAGAACATGTGGAAGATATCCAAGGGTTCTATGACAGTAGCAAATGGAGTAAATTTTGGAGGACTTTACATGATTTATGTATCAAATGTCTCTAAAAATGTAATCAATGTAACCGAGCAGCCGAACGTTTCTTTGTGGCATAGCCGGTTAGGACATATGTCCAAGAAGGGAATGGAAATCTTGTCTCGTTCTGGTTATTTGCCTGGCTTTTCATTTAATGATTTTGAATTCTGTGAACATTGTCTGTATGGTAAGCAAACACAGCAGCCACATAAGCATAGAAGCAGTAGAAGAGATACACAGTTGGCACTTGTTCATAGTGATTTGTGTGGACCTATGCCTAACCTATCTCTAGGGGGAGCTTCTTACTTTATGACATTTATAGATGATTACTCGAGGAAAGTATGGGTTTACTTTCTCAAGCACAAGGATGAAGCGTTTAGTGTTTTCAAAACGTTTGTGACACTTGTGGAGAATCAGAGTGGCAAGAGGCTTAAATGCTTACGCACTGACAATGGTGGAGAGTATGTTTCAAAGGCCTTTCAAGACTTTTGTGAGTCAAAAGGTATAAAACGTGAACTTACTGCTTCTTACAATCCTCCTCAAAATGGTGTTGCTGAGAAGATGAATAGGACCATACAAGAGAAGGTCAGAAGTATGTTGTCTAATGCACAACTGCCAAATGGGTTTTGGGCTGAAGCTGTATCAACAGCTGTTCATCTTGTAAATAGATCTCCTAGCAAGATTTTGTAGAAGGATTCAGTGCCAGAGATGGTATGGTCAGGCAAAATGCCCTCATACAAGCATCTCAGAGTCTTTGGCTGTGAGGCATATACTCACGTTCCAAAGGAATTCAGGAACAAACTTGAGCCAAAGAGTAGAAAGTGCATCTTTCTAGGCTATGGTAATTCTGGTGAGATGGGGTACAGACTTTGGGATCCCGAATCCAAAAAGGTTGTCCGCAGCAATGATGTTCACTTTAATGAATCCAAATATCATTCTAAACCAGAGAGGGTTGAGGAGATTAGAAGAGTTGTCTTCCAAGAAGATGGACCTGCACGTGCAGGACAAAATGTCAAGGCTCAAGAGGAGCAAGGACAGGATAGATTGGAACCACAGGTTGTGGCTGAGCTTGAGCCACCTATTGTGCGTAGATCTGGACGTGTCACGTGACCTCCTGATAGGTTTGTTCCATCTATGAACTATGTCATGTTGATTGATTGCAATGAGCCTTCATGTTACAAGGAAGCAGTGCAAATGAAGGACTCCGGGAATTGGCAATTGACCATGCAGTCAGAGATGACAGCTCTGCATAAAAACCAGACATGGAGGCTAGTTAAATTACCACGGGGCAAAAAGGCTCTACCTTGTAAATGGGTTTACAGGTATAAGATCACCGCTCATGATAGTCAGCCAAAGTACAAAGCAAGGCTTGTTGCCAAGGGCTTTAAGCAAGAACAAGGCATTGACTTTGATGAAGTCTTCTCTCCGGTGGTCAAGATGACTACATTGAGATGCTTTCTTGCATTGGTTTCCATATTAGATTTGGTGTTGCACCAAATGGATGTCAAGATAGCGTTCTTGCATGGTGATTTAGATGTGGAAATTTACATGCAGCAGCCAGAAGGGTTTGTTGAGAAAGGCAAGGAAGACTGGGTATGCCAGTTGTTAAAGAGTCTTTATGGCTTAAAACAATCACCGAGGGCATGGTACCATAAACTCCACAAGTTTATGCTTTCTCAAGGCTACAAACGTAGTGAGTTCGATCACTGTCTATATACAAAGAAGGCTAAGGATGGCAGTTGGCTGATCCTTATTTTGTATGTGGATGACATGTTGATTGTTGGCAAGCACTTGGAAGAAATTTCAGCTTTGAAGTCAAAGATGGCAAAATCGTTTGACATGAAATACATGGGTGAGGCAAGTCATATACTTGGTATGCGCATTGAGAGAGACAGATCAAGGAAGTTGATTTGGTTATCTCAAACAGAGTATATTGACAAGGTTTTGCAACGTTTCAATATGGAGAAGGGAAAGGCATTGAGTGTTCCATTGCCACCATATGTGAAACTTAGCAAACAAGATTGTCCTGTGTCTGAGGAAGAACAGGCTGAAATGGATAAGATTCCATATGCGTCTGCAGTGGGTAGTTTGATGTATGCAATGATTGCTACTCGCCCAGACATTGCATTTGCAGTGGGAGTAGTAAGTCGATACATGTCAAACCCAGGCAAGAAACATTGGGAGGCAGTGAAAGGAATATTGAGATACTTGAAAGCTACAAAGAGTATGCGTATATGCTATGGGAGTCAGGAGCTAAGTGTAAAGGGTTTTACAGACTCAGATTATGCAGGTGACTTAGACAACCAAAGGTCTACGTCAGGGTATGTCTTTACATTGGCTGGTGGAGCAGTATCATGGCGTTCTAGATTACAAGATTGTGTTACTCAGTCTACTACAGAGGCTGAATATGTTGCAGCATCAGAGGCATGCAAAGAATCAATTTGGCTTAATCGACTAGTAACAGATTTGGGAATCAAAGAAGAGATGCCTGTGTTATATTGTGATAGTCAAAGTGCTATACAATTGGCTCGCAATCCAGTTTATCACTCAAAGACAAAGCATGTGGATGTGAAGTATCACTTCATCAGGGAAATGCTCGAGGATAAGCAACTTCAGCTTGTCAAAGTTCACACCACAGAAAATCTTGTTGATCTACTTACAAAAGGACTTCCCTCAGAGAGCTTTGCGCATTTTCACAAGCAGTTAGGTGTAGGGTAGTACATCACTTCTCTACATCACTTGTATATTAGCTTGTATAGTAGCTTCTCTCACACTTAAAGTACCACATTGGACTTTAAGTGGGAGGTTGTTGGGGTATAAAGCCCAATGTGGTCGCCCAGGTAAGTGGGCGGGCCACCAGGTATGTACACATATTCTTTTGTAAAAACTTAATAAGAACTCACTATGCTCTACACATTACAGTAGAGCGAGTTCACCATATCGTCGTGCTCTTCTTCTCGCACTCTCTCTCACGTCACACTTCCGCTCGTACTCCTTCAATTTTAGCAGAAGAGAGATGCAGCCAGAGCACGTTTGGAGTCTGTTGGGGCATCACATCTTGGGAGTGGAGGCTATGATACGCTTCGATATGAGTTTGTAAGTATTATACGTCTACTTTAAATTATTGATAATATATATGTTATTTGAAGATTTATCTAATGATTAAACCATAATTTTGCAGTTTGTCGTGAAGCGCCTTCCGACACGCCGAGAGAATAAATATAGGTACAAGCATGGACTTGTGACCCTTTTGATCCAGATGCAGGAGGAGGGAGAGGACGTCGATTGGGAGGCATTACCATGAGGGTCTTCTCACTCAGTGATTATTTGCATTTGTACAATTTTGTAGTGCCTATGTTTATGGCTTATGGTTATGTTTATGGTATGGCACAAATGTTATGGTTAAGGTTTGACAGCCAACTTAAGATTATGGTTTTGCTATGATGGTATGACAATCATTTGACGGTTATGGTTATGGTTATGGTTATGGTTGTGCAAGGTTATGATTATGGTTTTGGGTATGGTTATGTTTATGATTTTTCTATGGTTATGGTTTTGTTATGGTTATGTTTGTGCAAAGTTATGGTTATGGTTGTGCAAGGTTATGGTTATGGTTTTGGTTCAGGTAAAGGTTATGGTTTTGCTATGATGGTATAGCAATCATGTGATGGTTATGGTTATGGTTATGGTATGACAAGCAAGTTATAGTAATGGTTATGGTATGGCAAACAGGTTATGTTTATGGTTTTACAGTTTTCGACTCATGTTTTAATTATGTTAACAAGTTATGTCATTCTTACAATTTTGCTAATTGCTATACACTCGCTCTTTAGCGTCAGCTTGTGGGTGGAGTACGGTTGCTTGTGCACTCTTCATTTGGACAGAGAGGGCTGTTTTCTTTTGCTGCAGTACGTGCAGCATTAGTTCCCAACCCTCTCTGCCCAAAAAAAATTTGCAGTCTTTGGTCGTCGGTACAAGTAACGGTATGTCCGCGGATAGTGCTAACGGTATGAGCGTCGGTACGGTTGACGATATTTGCGTCGATAGACCTAACGGTATGAGCGTTGGTATTAATTATTAAATTTCGATGTATATGACGTTGCTTATTCCGACGCCTATTTAAAATTTTATTCCGATGTTAGCTATACCGATAGTTATACCGACGTTACGATACTGACGTCTTTTACAAGGCTTATTTCAACGCTTTTTAGTTTTAAACTTAGTGCTTTTTTGTCGGTACCTACGCCATTTTCTGCGCGTCTTGTAGTGATTGCTTCTACTGTTGGTATAGGCTCTAATAGGTGTACCTTTATTTGCATTGAAATATGGAATAGTATTTGCGCCAAAAGACACGCTAGTATTTGGATCGGTTATCTCATTTTGATTTTTGAGCAAAGTCTCACCTCTATAACATACGGCCATGCATATACCAAAGGCGCCTAAGATTTGCTAAAATATGGTCTTCAAAATGTGTTTTTGTTGTAGTGGTTGTGGATGTAATAAAGGAACCAACCCACTTCTAGGATTAATCTCACACATAAGGATTTGTCAGTCACTATAGACCCTACTAGAAGCATAGATAGCTTGTAAACTTTCGTACTTTGCGATTGGTCTTAGCCATAGTCACAAGGGATGTTCATTTTTGGGGCTTCCCGTCCCCACTTGCCATCCCGCTCTCTTTTTTACACTAAAAACCCCTCTGAGACCCATCCCCATTCCGTCGTCCCCACTTCTTGGGACATGCATGTCCCATGTGATCTAGACCTTTGTCAATACACTATACCCTCTCCATGCATCCCTTTACCAGATCTGACACTACTGTCACTCCAATTGCCTTCCTTGATTTCATTCGGGGATAGTTGTTCCATTGGATAACACGGTATGTGAAAGTTGTAGGTCGTGTTCTAAGGGGATTCATTGTCTATCATCGGGTAGTTATCGCAATATCGGGTGAATCTAACTTGCAAATTTTGGAATACACATCCTCCTCATATGATAGTTATTCAAAACTCACAATGCATGAAGTGGATCTTTGAAAAGTTAGAGATAAGTGAAAGTGGTAGTTTATAAGATAAGAAGGGGATTAATTAATAAGAAACCAAAAATACAACCACAAGCCCAAGGATGGATATCTCAGACACCCTACAATTCAATATACGAGGAGGGGCTAAGTTCAGAGACCATGGTGATCAATATACAAAAAACTTATTCTGGGTACATCCTGATGTTCTAGGGGAGAGCATCAATCTCCTTCTGTAGATCATCCACAAATGCATGAGCTTCCACTATCTTCTTTACCAAATTGGGATCTCATCAATAATCTATTGGACCCAATTATGGGCTAGTTCAATTGTTCCATCGACGATCTAACCCTCAAGTAACAAGCCCCATCTATGTTGTAGAACTCCTACGACTCTTCGATAATAGTCACCTTGGATTTGTAAAGTCTCACTTGGTCCAACTTGAGATTGGCATCATGCAAATTACAATCAGAAAGCATTTTTCTCAAACTAGAAGTTTGGTGCGCCTTGTCAAAGACTATCAAAGACATGTGCATTCATGTGCTTCTAAATGACCCATTCGACTTTTGCTCTAGCCTTCGCCCATAAATCTATGATGATTTTAATAGAATTCCCAAGCAATAGTTATTTCCAACTAGGTTTAAATCTAAAAGCCTTAAACAGTTGTTGTATGATAGGTACATTTCTACGACATGAGAGAAAAAGATGATAGATATCTTCAACGTTTCTATGAAACCTCTGACAATTGCCTTGAAAACTTTGTCAAGGATCAGTCGGGTGGGTGCATGATCATATGTACCCACTTTGCTCGTTAAAATTTGAGCAACGATGGCCTCTCTCACAAGATTTGCGATGCTACTAAATGAAATGATGTGTAACAAAATAGGGTACCATCAAACTACCAATAGGGGTGAGTTAAAGGACACGAACACCAACAAAGCTTAAACCTAGATGTAACAGTTCAGATTTATTCTCAGCTGAGCTATCCACACAACTACTAGTTGCAACTTGTCTCTCTTTTGGTGCTCAACACACTTTTATTATGCACTACAACATAACACCCAAATTTCGACGCACCGTACCTTTCCACGTGTCTTTTGACGGATATGCTGCTCGTCGATATACACGTCGATAGGGGCGTCGAAAAGCGCGTCAAAATACGCGTGGAAAGGTAAATATTACTGCACATATTTCCACTGGTATTTTCATGCGTATTTCGACGCGTATTTCGACGAAAACAAATTGGGGGGAAAAAAGGAAATCCGCGCGTAGGTAGTTTTTTTCACCTGCGAGCACGCACAAATCTGCTCTTGGCCAAAACCTATTGCGGAGGAATTATTGAGCTCTCTCCCCCCCCCCCCCCCCCCCCCTCTCTCTCTCTCTCTCTCTCTCTCTCACACACACACACACACACACACACACACAAGCTACATCGTGTGTGTGTGTGTGTGTCCGTGTGTGTGTGTGTGTAGGACACAGAGAGAGAGAGAGAGAGAGAGAGAGAGAGAGAGAGAGAGCTTGTGTGTGTGTGTGTGTGTGTGTGTGTGTGTGTGTGTGTGAGAGAGAGAGAGAGAGAGAGAGAGAGAGAGCGGTGTGTGTGTGTGTGTGTAGGAAAGAGAGAGAGAGAGAGAGAGAAATGTGTGTATGTGTAGGAAATTAAAGAGAGAGAGAGAGAGAAACATGTGTGTGTGTATAAGAAACTAAAGAGAGAGAGAGAGAGAGAAATGTGTGTGTGTAGGAAATCAAAGAGAGAAGAGAGAGAGAAATGTGCGTGTGTGTCTGTAAGAAATTAAAGAGAGAGAGAGAGAGAGAGAGAGAGAGAGAGAGAGAGAGAGAGAGGTGTGTGTGTGTGTAGGAAAGTAGAGAGAGAGAGAGAGAGAGAGAGAGAGAGAGAAATGTATGCGTAGGAAATTAAAATTAAAGAGAGAGAGAGATGTGTGTAGAAATAAGAGAGAGAGAGAGAGAGAGAGAGAGAGAGAGAGAGGGAAATAGAGAGAGAGAGAGAGAGAGAGAGATAGGGAACTAGAGAGAGAGAGAGAGATAGATAGATAGATAGATTTTATTATCGTCCTCGGAGGTCAAATATGACCTATGGGACCAAAGTTACATGTGATGTAGTATGTGTACGGCTGATGAGTGACTCTCGATGCTCCAAAATTGTAGTGATGAGAGTCGCAATGGAGAGCCCACACTTTGGCTGGGAGAGGAAAGTGTGTAGGTCTAAGTTATGGCTGAAAATGTGAGAGAAGCAAGTTCGGATGTGATCAAAAGCTGAGCACTCTAGTAGTGTGTGGTACTCAGACTCTCGAACTTGCAGTGAGCATAATGTGCACAATCGATTTGACTCTTCTCCATTGCCCCAATGCCCTATCTCGCATCGAAGGAAATGGGAGCTAAGCCGAATTGCTGCGATAGTGTGTATCGCGGACAAGGGAATAGGCTCAAGCATGTAAGTGTGAGTACGGTTTCCTCTCTCAGCGAAGAACATGGTTTTGTAGTTGGGGGCAATATAGGTGGTGTAATGTGCATCATGTAGCAAGTGTAATGCATCCCATCTCCCAAACCACTTCTTTATGTCTTGCATCCATCCCGTGCTCAAGATCTTGCTTTTATGCGTCTTTTGAACTTTTTTGCTTGCTTCCCATGCAATTGTAGGAAGTCGATGTGAGGGGTTTTGACGCATCTTTATCATGTACTCCACAACCCTTTCCATGCCCATAACCTCAATTGGAAGAGATCCCGACTCAAGAAGTAGGAGCATATATGGTGTTTGTGTCTTAACTTGGAGAAAGTTTGTAAGAAAACGCTTTTGGACATTCTCAAACTCTTTCCAAGTAGACTTTGAGATGCTCCCACCCCACACTTCAACTCCATAAAGAAGAACCGGTGTCACCAATGCATCAAAAAGATACTTCTTGAGAACCCAACACTTGATGTTTCCCGCATCACACATGTTCTCAAATGCATAATATGCTCTCTTTCCCGCTTCCAAACGACGCATAGCACATTCATGCCACTTGTGATTGGATGGAACCTCAAGGCCAAGGTACTTAAAGCTCTCAACAACTTCAAGTGTCTCGTTGTTGTACACAATGCATGGCTTCTCCTTATGGTTGGTTTTCACAAGCATAACCTTTGTTTTGGATTCATTTACAATCAGCCCACTATGCAAGCAAAAGTTCTCAAGGACAACCATAAGCTTTTGTGCATCTTCTAAAGTGTGTGCTAGAAGCACTACATCATCCGCATACAACAAAAGCATGATTACCGCATTGCAAATAGTGACCTCTTCAATGCCTTCTTCTTGCATAAAGTCAAGTACCATTTGTTCCAATTGATCGATGCATAGACCAAAGAGAGTTGGTGACAATGGACATCCTTGTTTAACCCCAATAGTGCTTACAAAATTTTTTGAAATTTCTCTTCCCATGTGCAATTGACAAATCACCTTCTCATAGATTCGAGAAACCGCAAGCATAAACTCACTTGGCACTTGGAGTTCTTCCATCCTTCTCCACAAATTGTTACGTGGAATCATATCAAAGGCTTTCTTAAAGTCCACAAAACAACAATACAATCGCTTGCCTTTCAACCGACTTTCCTCCATGAGAACACGAAGAGTGACAAGATGATCAACGGTGCTATGGCATCGACGAAAACCCGCTTGTCCCTTTGCACGCTTGTCATTCTCTTCAGCCCAATCACTCAATTTCATCTCCATTATGCACCCAAATAACTTTGCCATAAGAGACCCAATCATTATAGTCCGGTAGTTGCTTACATTCTTTACATCCCCTCCTTTATGCAAAGGCTTAACCCAATTAGTACTCCAATCATAAGGCATACCATGTTGAAGTGCAAGGTTGAACATATCACACATCCACTCATGGGTAAAATCTCCCGTCCATTTGATCATCTCCGGCTTGATACCTTGAAGATCTCCCGCTTTGCGAGTGGCCAACTTTTCAAGCCCACCGCATACATCCTCAATAGTAAAAAAAAGACGGCATACATGGGAGTGAACCATAAAATGGCATTTTTTCAGTATTTTCTTGCTCATATAATTGCCTACAATGTGTGTACATATCCACTAGACTCAAGTTACCAAAATTCTCAACCCGCTTGCCTCTCAAGTTTCTCCAAAATCTTCCACATGCATGTGCCTTTTCTTGGACTTGAAATTCTTGTTGCTTTACTTCCCATCTTCTTCTCTTCTTTTGAATCAATGCCTTGTATGTATGCAAATGACTTTGATAGTTGTCTTTGTCCATAGTTGCATCAAGCTTTATCAAGGACTTTCGAGCATCTTGACATTCTTTATCAAACCACCTTTTGCGTGATCTATCTTTGTTGATACCATGGAGATGCTTTATGGCAAAGCATTCTTCTGCACAAGAAGAAATAGCTTTCTTGAAAGCTTCCCATTTAGTTTCCAATGGTGCATCACATTGAAGCTTTGTCATCCATAATTTTTGCTCAACCATTTCAATGTACATTGGTGCCCGTTTGAAATCCATACATAGTGATAACTTCTCTTTCCTTTGGCTGAGATTATCATGCTTAGTTGCTTCTCCACATGAAAGGTCAATACATAAGGTGTGATGGTCGGATTCCGGGGTCCATTGACCAAACATAAAACTCTTTATGCGATACATGATGGCTTCAGAGAGTAGCATATAGTCAATCACACTATCCCCATTATGTCTTCTACATGTAAATCCATTGGTTCCACTCCACAAAGATACACCATTGGCAATGAGCATACCCGTGCTATTACACATGTGTAAAAGTAACTTTCCATAGTGATCCGGCTCTTTCTCATCCATTGAAGTATGATCATACAAGTGAGCTTCCTCCAACTCCCTTGAAATGTATGGCATATCAAATTGTTGAGTATCATGTTGCAATGTTTTTGTGCGAGCATTCATATCCCCAAATACAATAACATCACCTTCACCTTTGAAATAAGCAATGTCCTCTTCCAAATAAGAAAATGGTTGATCTCTATCCATGCAAGCATAAAAGGGAGAATCATGATGAGGAATGTAGCAACCGGCTACAAAAATGGGTGCTCTTTTTGGTGTCATAATTTTCAGCCATACATAACGTTTGTACTTGTCATCTTTCACAATTGATACAAAATCTTCCAATCCTTTCTTAACCATACATGCTAACCCTCCTTGTCCTCTTCGTTGCTTGAGATTCTTTGACCACATCAATGAATGTACATTGTAATCCTCCAAGCCGTTAATCCTTTGTGTATCATGCTCCCAAGTTTCAACAAGAAGTACAACATCGGCTTTGCTTGTTAGTTAATCAATGCCAACCCCCACATTCCATGGGTATCCATTACAATTCCAAAAGCATATTTTCAATTGTAACTCGGTCTCATAGGTCACGCATCCCTATTTGCTTGAGAGACTTGCCTCCTCCTTGGGCACATTTTCTTCATGAGAGATTTCCTTGTTTTTATTATTCTTTTTCTCATATGCCTTGCGACGCATATTTTGTTGCTTAATAGTGCGATCTTCACATACAAAACATTTTGTATTCCTCAAATAGATCCAACTATTATCAAGGATAATCTTTTGCTTGGTCTCATCCGGCATGGTGCATACAATTGGCCGTTCTCCCGAGCGAGGAGCTCCTTGCTTCCCCACTCTATGTGCTCCATAGACCATAACTCCGGACATGCCAAAGTGGGTTTTGAAGAAATCTTCAATAACAATGACAAGAGAAGGAGGTGTCTCTAACTTCTCTTCGGGAATTCCACGAATAACAATGTTCTTGGAACGTCGCTCCCGTTCCTTCAACTCCTCCACATCTACATTCTCAACATTCTTTGTTTGAACCATAGCTTATATGAGTGAGGAATTAGAAACCACATTGCTACCACATACATCAGCCCAAGACTTGTTTGTGCATACATTTTTCATGTCGCATATATCCCGGCTCATAGTGTCAAATTTCTCCTCTTTCAATACATGGTCATGCTCTACTTTGCTCATCCGCTCCTTCAAAGCATTCAAGTCCACAAGAGAGCGTTTACATTCCTTGACTTCCTCTTCAAGTTGCATCAAACGTGTTTTTTGCATCTCAAGTGTCCTCTTGAGATTCTCATTCTCAACCACAAGTACCCTTAGTGTGCCATTCTCCATTGCAAGTGCTCGTAAGTCTTCGCCTTGTTTGTTTACGGTCTCTTGCAATGATACCAAGTACGCCATGATCATGGTTTCCGATGTCGTTGGTTGGGTGGTTGTGTTGCTATCTCCACACTTAGGAGATTTTGGATCATTTTCCACAATGGTTGTGGACCTTGTTGAAGAAGAAGAACCCTTGCGAGTGCCGTAAGACATTGTATGTAAAATAGGAGATGAGAATCAATTTTGTTGAACCTGTTCACTTCGGAAATGCTGCTACAGAAACGCCTTCCATAACTCTGAAAATTTCTGTCTTTACATCAATGCGTAGAGGACTTCGTGCTCTTCGATTGAGGCTATAGATCACCCAAATCGGAGTTCGGATGAAGAAGTTATGATCAAAAGAGTGAACTGCTGTCTACTAGGTCAAAAAACGGCTGCACTGAGAGAGAGAGAGAGAGAGGGGGAGAAGACAAAAAGAGAGAGAGAGAGAGAGAGAGAGAAATAGAGAGAGAGAGAGACAGATAGGAAAATAGAGAGCGAGATAGAGAGAGAGAGAGAGAGAGAGAGAGAGAGAGAGAGAGAGAGAGAGAGGAAAATAGAGAGAGAGTGTGAGAGATAAAGAGAAAGAGAGATAGCGAGAGCGAGATCGAGAGAGAAAGAGAGAAAGAGAGATAACGAGAGCGAGAGCGAGAGAGAAAGAAAGAGAGATAGGGTACATAGAGAGAGAGAGAGAGAGAGAGAGAGAGAGAGAGAAATAGAGAGATAGAGAGTGATATATATATATATATATATATATATATATATATAGAGAGAGAGAGAGAGAGAGAGAGAGAGAGAGAGAGAGAGAGCCAAAGATAGAGGTAGAGAAAGAGAGAGAATTAACTAAAGATAGCTACGGAGATGGATCGAGAGAGAGAGAGAGAGAGAGAGAGAGAGAGAGAGAGAGAGAGAGAGAGATAGTAGATAGAGAAAGTCAGCGTAAAAGAGTTAGCTTGGCTGACCAATTGTGTGAAAAGGACAGAAACTCTCTCTCTATCTCTCTCTCTCCCTCTAGAAGAAACTATGGAACTAAAAGAGGCAAAGGGATTTTGCCCGCTACATGCATTGTCATGTACACCTGGGAGAGCACGTATGTGTCTACCCATATAGGATTTGACCAATAAAGACGATATTTTGACCCGGTGGTCCTGATCTCCGTACACCTCTGGACCGAGGTGTCGAAGATTGGGCAAGACTAGAGAATGCGAGGTAGTTTACATTGTGAGGAGTATATATATTAAAACAACATTCATAATCATTGTAGATGACAATGTCATCAACTAACATGGAGGAAAAGATTGCATGCTCGTGCATGCTCTGCAAGTATCAAATCCTGCGCAAGTGTAGGATATGTAATGAGCATGTGTACAAGTATGGAGAGTTTGCTATAGAAATCGTACAGAATCTATGGTACGACTCCTACGGAACTGGCATTGATTTTCGCGACATAACACCTACATCTGAGAGAGAGAGAAAAAGGACTATGCGTGAAGGTCCGACCAATATAGAGCCAAGGATGGAAGCATAAAAGGGCTTACAGACAGAAGACGACAACATGGAGGAGATGCTGGATGCCTTCTTCTAGACAAGCGAGGAGAACGCTAACGAAGCAGCACCAGAAGCCGTGCGCCTATCTCCTGAAGACATGTTGAGAAAGTTGGCACGTCAACCAATCTATGAAGGCTCCAAACTATCTGTGCTTTGTACTTGTCTGACGTTTTTGAATATGCAGTCAGTGTACGGGTGGTCAGATGCAAGCGTCACTGCTTTGTTTAGGTACGTAACTTACCAAAAGAGATTTTTCAATTGCAACGGTGACGTGCTTGGGGAGCTTTTAATTTAATGTGGCTTAAACAAGTTGTTGCGGGAGAAACTTCTCCCGGCTGGCAATGAAATGCTCCCCTCCAGGCCAGGCGCAAAGTAACTATTGACCTCAGTTGGCTTCGACTACAACAAGATTCATGCATGTCCAAATGATTGCATTCTTTTTCGCAATGATTGCATTCTTTTTCGCAGATTGTCTGTCGTGTCCTAAGTGCGGAGCAATGCGCTGCAAACAAGAAGCATTTGGCGAGACAGTGCCAGCTAAAGTATTGCGGTATTTCCCTATTATTCCTAGGATAAAAAGCATGTTTCGTTGTGGTTCCATTGCAAATTTGATGTGGTGGCATTCTACAAATAGATCCACTAACGCAATATTTAGGGTGCCTACTGATTCAAAGGCCTGGAGGCACATTGAAGATACCTGGCCACATTTTAAGAGTGAACCACGCAATTTGCGTTTGGGCATGGCAATGGATAGAGTCGATCCATTTGGCTTGAGAAGCTCGTCATGGAGCACTTGGCCTGTGTGCCTTATCAATTACAACCTCCTGCCGTGGCTTGCCATCAAGAAGGGTCATTTGATATTAAGCTTGATTGTACGTGGTAAGTTCAAGGCAAAAAACATGGATGTTTATCTAGCTCCAGCAGTTGACGAGCTCCAGGAGTTACGGCATGGGATCAACATAGCAGATGCGGTTGAACCAGTCTTTGGATGTGCGCTATTCTGCCTCTCTTCGAAAGACAATTTATCAAGGCCACCACCGTTATCTTCCAGATGGCCATCACTTGCACGAAGGTCAGCTTAGTCATGTTGAATGTCGTCCTATGCATGTACAAGAGTGGCGTCGCCGATGGGAGCAACATGAGGGGCAACCTGTTCTAGGAATGAAACGTTTTTCCATTCTCCATACGTTGCCGTAGTGGGGTGATCTACTAATTAACCATTTGCTAGATCCAATGCATATATTCAAGAATGTGGGAGAGCTCCTCTGGAAGACAATCATGGGAATAAAAGACAATCGAGCTTCACGAGATGATTTGCCGTGAATTGGAAAGATGCCAGAGCTGTGGCCTTTATCCAATGCAATAGATGAGGTTGTAGTGGCAGGTACAGTCCACAGCCATTGGATGCTCTTTCTAGAGCGGTTCATGAAAACAGTTAAGAGTTTTGTTCGCCAAAAAGCGCGTCCAGAGGGGAGCATGGTAGAAGGATGGCTAGTGTAAGAGTCTCTTGTCTTGACGACAGAATTTCTATCCGTTTCTGACCCAGAAATGCCTCGATTGTGGAGCGATGAGGAGGATGCAAGACTAGTGGGAGAGGAGCCGCAAGGGCAAGGGGTGCCGAAGAAAATGAACGACGCTATGCGAGAAAAGATCATGAAGTTTTGTATACTAAATTTAGCGCCGATGCAAAAATGGCTTGAAAGGTACGAAGAAGAGAAAGAGAGACGCAATAGGGAGCGACACAATTTCAAGCGAAGCCGAAGGAGTAGAGGCTTACATTACATTATCAACTGGTAGTATGTGCTCTTTGAGCAATCTACACAACATAAAAATACGGCAGAATTGTGTAAAAATCTATTAGATCATTATACATTTAGAGTTTTATTAAAGTAAACTAATTGTAATAGATCATCTGAAAAGCGTTGTGACGCTAGTGTCACTCCATCCAAACTTTGTCTACATGTTGAGAAGAACCAGGAGCGCTTTCAATCTAGACACACGTGCTCCATTATACAATGGCGTATCGGCTTCACTTTTCATATCATCATAGACAAGCCTTTCTGAATCCATGATCGTCTCGATCATTTCATCAACTTCGGGCTCAAACATTGCCTCGTTGGGAATGTGGTCTGCATGATCATCCCCCGAGCTGTCAGAGGCTACATCTTGTGGCCTCACATATGCTGCTTGACCAAAGCGCCTGCCAACACGTCTATTGGGTTGCAAGATTGCTGCCTGTTGGCCAGCGTCAGAGTCCGACGAGTTATAATTGACAACAACTCGATCTATAATAGATGGATCGAACTCGTCAAATTCGAGAACGTGCTGCAAAGAAACGCGTCTTGTCCGTCGCACAGCATGCTTGCAATGGTTACAAGGACATAAGATCCTCGTTGAGAGATAGGTGTTTCGGTTGGACGGCCCCACATCCTCATCACTACTCATAATGAGGGAAAAAATCTTATAACCTGGACAACAAGTTTAATCTTCTATTGGCATTATTCGTATTTTATCTCTCTCTCGCTCTCTCTCTCTCTCTCTCTCTCTCTCTCTCTCTCTCTCTCTCTCTCTCTCTCTCTCTCTCTCTCTCTCTCTCTGTTCACACTGTAAACTACCTCACATTCTCTAGTCATGTCCAATCCCCGCACACCTCGGTCTAGAGATGCACGGAGATCAGAACCACCGGGTTATAATCTTGTCTTTATTGGTCAATGCCTATATTTGTGGGTACAAGAAATCTACACACCCACGTCCATATGATACTGCATGTAGTGGACAAAACCCCTTTGCCTCTTCTCTAGCTGTAGCATTTCACAACATCTTAACATCTTTTCATAGTAGATCTTTGTTTG
Organism: Adiantum capillus-veneris; assembly: GCF_014529385.1. Taxonomy (NCBI): domain Eukaryota; kingdom Viridiplantae; phylum Streptophyta; class Polypodiopsida; order Polypodiales; family Pteridaceae; genus Adiantum; species Adiantum capillus-veneris. Next base: position 140,041,528 of record NC_140955.1, on the reverse strand, counting down.
TAGCATGCAAGTACGTCATTCTTGCAATGTAGCTGATGTCTGCTCAAGGCACTTAATTCTTATTCTAGATTTGACGGGATGTGGTGTGTGTGTGTGACCCTTGGAATCGTCATCTTGCATCACTAATTTCTGTGTATGCTCAATTTGCTCTTCCAGTAGAGCTGAACATGACGGCTTATTGTATGCTAGTAGCAGTCGAACATGCAGGTGGAATTGATGGTCCGCATGGACTATCGAGGCTGTGAGCGCAAGAAATTTTCCCTACATCTTCTCACCATTTCTTCTAACCTTATCTTAAACGATTTCTTCGCCATTTCTTCTAACCTTAATTAAATAACCTAAATCTAATTTAATATAACATATATAAACTTAAATCTAATCTAATATAACGTAAATCTAAATCTAACGTAAATAAACCTAAATCTAATCAAACGTAAATCTAACTAAAAATAAACGCGCGCAAATCTAATCTAATCTAATTTAAATAAACATAAATCTAATTTAACGTAAGTCTACTAAAACCCTAATTAATCTTTAACGTCTTTTGGGATAGTTTCCTACGGCGTTAAAACTCTCTTCTTCTTGTGTGTGTGTGTGTGTGTGTGTGGGTGTGTGTGTGCCAATAAAAAGAGAAAAATGGTATAACCTTTCTATCACTCAAGTGTGGTAGATTGGTTATGCCATTTTCCTCTTGAATAATAAGTCTTGGTTTCAACTCCTCGTCGGCTAGATTTTTAGGTCTCTTTAATTAGTTTCCTACGACGTTAAATTAAACTCTCTTCTTCTCGGGTGTGTGTGCACGCCAATAAAAAAAGGAGAAAAATGGTTATGTCTTGAGTTCAACTCCTGTCGACTAGATCTTTAAGGTCTCTTGGGATACTTTCCTACGATGTTAAAACTCTCTTCTTCTTCTTCTTTTCTCTCTCTATCTCTCTCTCTCTCTCTCTCTCTCTCTCTCTCTCTCTTTGTTTTATATATATCTCTCTCTTTCTCTCTTTTCCTCTCTCAATGTGTGTGCATTCTTTGATTATGCATGTGTGTGTGCGCTTTTTTGGTTTATGCATGCTCTCTCTCTCTCTCTCTTTTCCTCTCTCAATGTGTGTGCTTTCTTTGATTATGCATGTGTGTGTGCGCATTTTTGGTTTATGCATGCTCTCTCTTTTTCTCTCTCAATGTGTGTGTGCTTTCTTTGTGTATGCATGTGTGTGTGCGTTTTTTGTTTATGCTTGTGCTCTCTCTCTCTCTCTCTCTCTCTCTCTCTCTCTCTCTCTCTCTCTCTCTCTCTCTCTCGTTCTATCTCTCTCTCTCAAAAACACAATGTGTGTGTGTGTGTGTGTATGTGAGTGAAAGAGAGGGAGAGAGAAAGAGGGGAAGGGACCATGAGAGTGAGGAGAGGGAAGGAGCATACCTGGCTCTCCTTCCTCTCCTCGTGTGTGTGTGTGTGTGTGTGTGTGTGTGTGTGAGAGAGAGAGAGAGAGAGAGAGAGAGAGAGAGAGAGAGAAGGAGAGAGAAAGAGGGGACGGGAACATGAGAGTGAGGAGAGGGAAGGAGCATACCTGGCTCTCCTTCCTCTCCTCGTGTGTGAGCATCGCTAATGTTAAGCATAGCTTGTAGTGTTAAAGTTAATTTAAACAAAGGTGTTCTGACGCTTTATTTTACTTTCTTTGTGCAGGACTTTAGTATAGCAGACCAGTTTCCAGATCCCGCTTCTATGAGTGCAGATGCATTCATGGGCTTCGTCACACGGATGACGCCCAGTCAGATGGCAGATGCTTCTTAGTACTGGGTAGCCAGAGGCACGAGTACTAGGCCTCCGGGCTTCACACCCGAGGGTCTGACGTCTATGGGGGGGGACACCTATGGGGGGGACGCCTACAAGTAAGACGCCTGCGAGGTCTCCCATCACGGCCGCTTCAACACCTAGGGGTGCGACAGAGGCGGGTACGTCCTTATCTCCGCAGCACAGGCGCACTCGCCGATCTCGGCGATCGTCAGGTGGAAGTGGTGATTGCTGTGGAGGAGGGTCCACAAATGCTTCGACCCCTCCTCACTCACGACCCCCGTCCTACCCAGGCACACCTCTTGGCACAGCTCGGACACCTTGGGAGGCACACGATCATAGTGCCTCCAAGCTCTATACTGTACGGGCAGATGGTTCTGTTGACATGGATAGAGTCGGGACTGAGATGAGACAGCGGATTCGTCAGCTCGCGGAGCTGCAATTTTCGACCAACATTCTGACGCCTTGGCTTGAGCCGGATGAGGACAAAGTCAGTTATATAGTGGAGACCATCATGAGAGAGTACCAGCCTGCTCCGGGTTCAAAGGCTGTTCCAAGGACGTGGATCAAGGGTGTTGCACGAGACACCGTGAATCATCGACGAGATGCATTTCGGCAGGCTTTCAGGACCGGCTCGCTGAAGCCTTCGGGCATCTCACATGAGACGTGGCAGCAGAGTAGGGAGGATGAGCGCACAGCGGACACGTGGTTCAAACTGCAGCTTCAGGACGCGCAGATACGACAGATGACCAGGGGGACATCTTATCTTGGCAACGGAGGCTTCGACACCTTTCGCTATGAGTTTGTGAGTTTCTAATCCAATCCTACCTATGGCGTTTTTTAAAACGTGATGAATCGTGTATTCTTATTACTTTGATTTTTGTATAACGCAGAATCTTGCGATGCATCGAGCCCCGACACGCTAGGAGGAGACAGATGGATATCGCAGAGGTATTGAATGATCTTGATGCTTTAGGAGAGCCTGTAGATTGGGAAGCCTTAGAGTCTCGCTGATCGCTTGAGGTAAGACGTTAATATGTGTGAGTTGATTTATTTAAATAAGTATATGTGAAGTAATATCAATACTAATTTTGTGACTTGTCCTATGTGCCGGTTGTGAGGCTCAGTCATCAGTGGATTTTATATATATGCTTTGTGAGACATAGACACGCTTCTGTGTCTCTTTTTTGTATAGACATATATGGTTATGGTTATTGTTCAGACAATTATTGTTTTCCTTATGGTTATGGTTATTGTCATTGTCATTGTATATACATGGTTATTTCTCCTATTCTTGTATAGACATGGTTATGGTTCTTGTTTTGTTTATGGTTATGTTTGACTTTCTGGTTATGCTTATGGTTATTGTTAATTTTGTTTATGGTTCCAGTTATCTGCATTATGATTTTGATCAAAGTGGTTATAGCCGGTTATGGTTTTAATTTGGTTATAGTTTTGCACAAATTAAGTTCATTATGGTTATGGTTTTAAGTTGGTACAGTTATGGTTTTGCACAAAGTTCATTTCATTTCTTTCATTGGCCTTAAATCTCATGTGAGATCCTACATGGATAGCATGTAGGAGGCATATACATGATATGCTTTTTTTTTGAAAAGTTTTTTGTAAAAGCGAAGGGAACTCTGCCGAAATTTCTACGGGAGCACGGTTGATTTTGCTGCTGCTCGCTTTCTTGGACAGAGGACAGGCAGTCTGGCTATGGCTGTGTCCATCTTTTCACTGGGCACAGGCCAGGCTACGTGTCCTCTGTCCAAGAAAAGAAATTTCTATTATGGTTGTTGCTATATGCGTCGCTAAGCCCGTCGAAATACGCATCGATAATATTACCTTTCGACGTGTATATCGACGCATATAGCGACGTTTTTGTAGGGACCCGTATATCGATGGGCTTTTCGACGGGATGCGTCAAAACCTGCGTCGAAGGTCCCCTTTTTTGTTGTAGTGTTTATGGTTATGGTTATCATTATGGTTTTGATCAATATGGTTATGGCCGATTATGGTTTTAATTTGGCTATAGTTTTGCACAAAGTTCGTTATATATGAAGTTCGTTATGGTTATGGTTTTAATTTGGTTATGGTTTTGCACAAAGCTCGTTTCATTAATTCTTTCATTTGCTTTAAATCTCATGTGAGATCCTACATGGATATCATGTAGGAGGCGTATACATATGGTTTTTTTTTTAAAGTTTATGTTAAAACGAAGAGCACTTTGCCGAAATTTCTGCGGGAGCAAGGTTGATTTTGGTGCTGCTTGCTTTCTTGGGCAGAGGACAAGCAATCTTTTCACTGGGCACAGGCCAGGCGGCCTGTCCTCTGTCCAAGACTTTTTTTTTCATATATGGTCGTCGAAATACGCGTCGATAGGGACGTCAAAATACACGTCGAAAACAGTGCCTTTCGATACATATATCGACGCCTATTTTGACGTTTTCACAGGGACAAACATTTTGACGCACTTTTCGACGGATGGCGTCGAAACTTGCGTCGAAGGCACCTTTTTTTATTGTAGTGATGGGAGTAGACTAGTCTCTTTAGAGGTACCCGGTTTTTAATTGGTCCCTTTACCCTATGGCAAAGTCATTCACTTCGAGGAGGAAGGGGGCGGATCCACAATAATATGGAAGAGGACCTATGTATGCCTGACCCAAATTAGAGAGACAAAATGTATGACACGTCCCTGTCCTTGAGAGCTGGCTAGAAATCAGTTGTGAAGCAACACCGTGGTTCTCTTGTGAATTTTTGTATAATCTCCTTATCGTGGTAGAGAATAGGTTATCTAGAAATAATTTTTTTGTGAGGAGGCTTTTAACTTCAACTCAAACCTCACACAATATTGTTATTGTAATATAGGTGGTGTCTCTCCTGAAAGAGTGTAGCTTCTCTAGTTACGATTGTTCTTGGTGGGGATAACATATTGGCCAACCAGACTCACCGAGCAGTAACAAGGATTCTTGATTTGGGTTTCGGTCATGGTAGCAAAGTAATTCTTGTGGCCCACACTTTGGAAGTCCTACAAACGACTCTTCGCTCGCGCAAATATTGGCTGCCTTGGGCTTGTGACACTATGGTCGTCCCAAGCATTGACGAGATGGAAGCCATTGAAATCCTCTTTCGTGAGACTGCAGCAAGAGACAGCTTCGACATATTTGGAGGAGTGGATAAGAATGCCTTCTCTTATAAGAGAATTACCCCTGGACAAATAAAAATTCTCAAGCGGATTGTGGGCATGTGCAGTTTTCATGATTGCGAACGCAAAAGAGTGTGGTTTGTGAGAGAAAGGGAACTCACAGAAAAGAGAGAGAGAGAGAGAGAGAGAGAGAGAACACTCAGAGGCGTGGCAAGCTATAGGCCATAGGCCAGAATGAGATATGTATTGATTAGGGAAGACACACTTATATACAGGACGTATGGCAGTTAAAATACGGTTCACTTCAGGTGATTCATGGGAATGCGAGCCGTTTGGCATCTGACCACCTGTGGGTTGCTGATTGATGTGATGACATGGATTAATCATCTAACACGCCCCCGTAAGACATGTCTTCATACAAGGGCATCCATGTGTTATGGATTCATGGTGATTGCGAAGCTACATGCTTTGGTTTTTATACAATGAGCATGCTTATGCAACCTTTACATAATGGAGTCATGAACAAGGCTGGAAATTGATTCAGCCAGGGTCAATGGTTGCCTTCATCAAGAGTCTAATCTTCAACTCCGATCTTCTCTTTGTTATCCTTTGATAGGTCCACTGCGTGCATGCTTTCACGATCTTGAACATTACATTTTCGCCCCCGCAAGAGAGATGAAAGCATGACATCATTATTGAATGTCATAGTTGGTGTCGAGGATAAGGTGAATTGATTGTAGAGACATGCCAGCTGATAAAAGAGAATGGTTTTGTGTATCAGCCGAGCGCAAAGGTAAACAACCCTCTATAGTTTGGCGAGGGATGAGTTTGGAGGCTTCAACAGGGCAATGTGGGGGGTCGAGGGGAGTAGCTGATGATGAGGATGGGTGTGCACTCTAAGGAGAGGTATGAACTGAGCCTCGTCATGCTGACCAAGAGGGACTCTACCACCAGTATCAAAGGGAGCATAGACGAGTGTGGGAACAACATGTACAAATTGACATCTAGAGATGAGGGGGGAAGTATTGCTGAAGTGTTGCATTGCATGTGTGCTGGAAAACCAATGAGCACCGGACATGGAACGAGCAAGTGGATGCTTAGAAGACAAAGGATGGAAGGGGTCCTCAAGAGGAAGGGATGTCTCAGTGTACTTAGCACCAAGTAAATCCAGCTTGAAAAATGGATTTGAAGAGGTATTCATAGTAGCTTCAAGGAGAGGCCAGAGATTGGATTTGCTCCAATCCTTGGAGGAAAGGTGGAAAACACCACTCGATCTAGGAGGCTTGCGAGGTGGCTCACCATCAAAGTGGGTCTTCGGTGTTGAGCAGGTTTTGTGCGGGGTTCTTCGACAAAAGCGGCATGTGGGACCAGCAATGAAAGTGAAGGAGTACGAGCGGAAGTGCGACGCGAGAGAGAGTGCGAGAAGAAGAGCACGACGATATGGTGAACTCGCTCTACTGTAATGTGTAGAGCATAGTGAGTTCTTATTAGGTTTTTACAAAAGAATATGTGTACATACCTGGCGGCCCGCCCACTTACCTGGGCGACCACATTGGGCTTTATACCCCAACAACCTCCCACTTAAAGTCCAATGTGGTACTTTAAGTGTGAGAGAAGCTACTATACAAGCTAATATACAAGAGATGTAGAGAAGTGATGTACTACCCTACACCTAACTGCTTGCAAAAATGCTCAAAGCTCTCTGAGGCAAGTCCTTTTGTAAGTAGATCAACAAGATTTTCTGTGGTGTGAACTTTGACAAGCTGAAGTTGCTTATCCTCGAGCATTTCCCTGATGAAATGATACTTCACATCCACATGCTTTGTCTTTGAGTGATAAACTGGATTGCGAGCCAATTGTATAGCACTTTGACTATCACAATATAACACAGGCATCTCTTCTTTGATTCCCAAATCTGTTACTAGTCGAATAAGCCAAATTGATTCTTTGCATGCCTCTGATGCTGCAACATATTCAGCCTCTGTAGTAGACTGAGTAACACAATCTTGTAATCTAGAACGCCATGATACTGCTCCACCAGCCAATGTAAAGACATACCCTGACGTAGACCTTTGGTTGTCTAAGTCACCTGCATAATCTGAGTCTGTAAAACCCTTTACACTTAGCTCCTGACTCCCATAGCATATACGCATACTCTTTGTAGCTTTTAGGTATCTCAATATTCCTTTCACTACCTCCCAATGTTTCTTGCCTGGGTTTGACATGTATCGACTTACTACTCCCACTGCAAATGCAATGTCTGGGCGAGTAGCAATCATTGCATACATCAAACTACCCACTGCAGATGCATATGGAATCTTATCCATTTCAGCCTGTTCTTCCTCAGACACAGGACAATCTTGTTTGCTAAGTTTCACATATGGTGGCAATGGAACACTTAGTGCCTTTCCCTTATCCATATTGAAACGTTGCAAAACCTTGTCAATATACTCTGTTTGAGATAACCAAATCAACTTCTTTCATCTGTCTCTCTCAATGCGCATACCAAGTATATGAATTGCCTCACCCATGTCTTTCATGTCAAACAATTTTGCCATCTATAACTTCAAAGCTGAAATTTCTTCCAAGTGCTTGCCAGCAATCAACATGTCATCCACATACAAAATAAGGATCAGCCAACTACCATCCTTAGCCTTCTTTGTATATAGACAGTGATCAAACTCACTACATTTGTAGCCTTGAGAAAGCATAAACTTGTGGAATTTATGGTACCATGCCCTCGGTGATTGTTTTAAGCCATAAAGACTCTTTAACAACTGGCATACCCAATCTTCCTTGCCTTTCTCAAAAAACCCTTCTGGCTGCTGCATGTAAATTTCCACATCTAAATCACCATGCAAGAACGCTGTCTTGACATCCATTTGGTGCAACACCAAATCTAATATGGCAACCAATGCAAGAAAGCATCTCAATGTAGTCATCTTGACCACCGGAGAGAAGACTTCATCAAAGTCAATGCCTTGTTCTTGCTTAAAGCCCTTGGCAACAAGCCTTGCTTTGTACTTTGGCTGACTATCATGAGCGGTGATCTTATACCTGTAAACCCATTTACAGGTTAGAGACTTTTTGCCCCGTGGTAATTTAACTAGCTTCCATGTCTGGTTTTTATGCAGAGCTGTTATCTCTGACTGCATGGCCAATTGCCAATTCCCGGAGTCCTTCGTTTGCACTGCTTCCTTGTAACATGAAGGCTCATTGCAATCAGTCAACATGACATAGTTCATAGATGGAACAAACCTATCAGGAGGTCGCGTGACACGTCCAGATCTACGCACAATAGGTGGCTCAGGCTCAGCCACAACCTGTGGTTCCAATCTATCCTATCCTTGCTCTTCTTGAGCCCTGACATTTTGTCTTGCACGTGCAGGTCCATCTTCTTGGAAGACAACTCTTCTAATCTCCTCAACCCTCTCTGGTTTAGAATGATATTTGGATTCATTAAAGTGAACATCATTGCTGCGGACAACCTTTCTGGATTCGGGACCCCAAAGTCTGTACCCCATCTCACCAGAATTACCATAGCCTAGAAAGATGCACTTTCTACTCTTTGGCTCAAGTTTGTTCCTAAATTCCTTTGGAACGTGAGTATATGCCTCACAACCAAAGACTCTAAGATGCTTGTATGAGGGCATTTTTCCTGACCATACCATCTCTAGCACTGAATCCTTCTGCAAAACCTTTCTAGGAGATCTATTTACAAGATGAACAGCTGTTGATACAGCTTCAGCCCAAAACCCATTTGGCAGCTGTGCATTAGACAACATACTTCTGACCTTCTCTTGTATGGTCCTATTCATCCTCTCAACAACACCATTTTGAGGAGGATTGTAAGGAGCAGTAAGTTCACGTTTTATACCTTTTGACTCACAAAAGTCCTGAAAGGCCTTTGAAACATACTCTCCACCATTGTCAGTGCGTAAGCATTTAAGCTTCTTGCCACTCTGATTCTCCACAAGTGTCACAAACGTTTTGAAAACACTAAACGCTTCATCCTTGTGCTTGAGAAAGTAAACCCATACTTTCCTCGAGTAATCATCTATAAATGTCATAAAGTAAGAAGCTCCCCCTAGAGATAGGTTAGGCATAGGTCCACACAAATCACTATGAACAAGTGCCAACTGTGTATCTCTTCTACTGCTTCTATGCTTATGTGGCTGCTGTGTTTGCTTACCATATAGACAATGTTCACAGAATTCAAAATCATTAAATGAAAAGCCAGGCAAATAACCAGAACGAGACAAGATTTCCATTCACTTCTTGGACATATGTCCTAACCTGCTATGCCACAAAGAAACGTTTGGCTACTCGGTTACATTGATTACATTTTTAGAGACATTTGATACATAAATCATGTAAAGTCCTCCAGAATTTACTCCATGTGCTACTGTCATAGAACCCTTGGATATCTTCCACATGTTCTGTCCAAAAGTGGTGACATAGCCAGCATCATCAAGTAAACCTGTGCTGATCAACCTCTTTGTAATTGCGGGAACATGTCTCACATTCTTCAGCGTGAAAGAAGAGCCATTCTGAAACTTCAATTGAACATCTCCAACACCTAAGATCTCACATGTTTGCCCATTGCCTAGCCGAACATGATCTTTAGTGGTCACATAAGAAGTAAACCACTCCTTGTTTGGAGACACATGAAGTGATGCCCCTGAGTCTATAATCCAGTCACTCAGTGCATTTCCATCAGATGTTGTAAGAAGAGCTGAGTCCATTGTATTCTTCAAGAAGTAGATGTCTCCTGACACTAGACTGTCATCCTCGGCAACACTGTTTGTCACATTTATTTCTTGAATCTTCACTGAGGACTTGTTCTTCTCACCATGGTCTTCAGCTTTCTCTTTGCCTTTTTCTGCTTTCCATTCTCTGCAATCTCTTTTCATGTGACCCTTCTTGCCACAATGGTAGCATTCTATGTCACTCTTGCCTTTAGCACTGCGGGACTTGCTACGAGACTGATTCCTCTTTCCACCTTTGTACTTTTCTTTGGTCCTTCCCCTGACAACTAAGGCTGTTCCTTTGCCTTTGTCCATTGTCTTTCTATTGGTTTCTTCAGTAAGCAGACTTCCTTCTACACCTGCTATGTTCAAACCATCTGGAGGTGCAGAATTACTCAAAGCTGTGCGAAAAGTGTCCCAACTTTTCGGCAATGTGATCAACAGGAACATAGCTCTAACAGGTTCATCAAGCTTGACACCTTGAGCTGACAACTGACTATAGATTGTGTTGAATTCATTCAGATGATTGGACATAGGTGTCCCTTCTTTCATCTTCAAGTCAACAAGCTTCTTAAGCCAGTATACCTGTGAAGCTGCACTCTGCTTCTCATAAAGATCACTCAGCTTTAACCATGCTTGATAAGCCGAGGTCTCGTCTGCTACATTGAAGTAAACGCTTTCTGCCAAAGTCAGCATAATGGTAGAAAGTGCCAATTCATCCATTTCGCTCCATTCATCTTCGTCCATATCTTCTGGTTTTATCCCTTTGAGATTTATAGGTTTTATCTGCTTCTTTTGTACCAACACGTGCCAAATCTGCTTCTTTCACAATGGGAAATTGGTTCCATCCAGCTTCTTGATATTGTAAAGAGCAGTGTCTTGTGATCCAGCCATAGCTATGCTTCACAGTAGTTTACTTTCCTGGGAAAAGTTCAGCAGAGTTTCCCCTGTAAACTGACCTCTGAACCAATATCAACCTGTCAAATGAACCAAGAAAGCTTCAGATTCTGCATAAATTTTGGCAGATTCTCCTTTGTAAAATGGCTCTGGTGTACTAAAAAAAACAGACCAAAAAACAGCTCAAAAACACTGTCTCTCTGACACTGTAAGCTGTGGATAAACCTGTCCTGCATCTGTACTGTCTCTGACTGTTCTGTCACTGTCCTGTAAGCATAGACTGCGACAATGCCTCAATGGCAGTAAAGCAAAGATGCAATCCCAACTGTCTAACTCACAGTCAATACATCCTAGCTGCCTATCTAAGGGTGCTCGAGGGATCGCTCCAAGACCTGTATCACCGAAAGGATCTCAACATTTAGAATCCCCCAGCTCAATAAAACCTCACTCGACCCTCAACAAAGGCTGCAGTAAATCTGACAGTACATAGACTTCCCACAAAGTCATACATCCACAAATTTCCCACTGTGTGCTATAACCGTTGCGGTGGTTGTTTGCTGCATGACTCACAGCCAGTAAACCCTCAACAGACATACATCATCTCTGACAATACATCCCATGTGGAAGTACCTGCAATGTCAGGATGAAATCTGGAATATCAAGCAGCAAACACAAGCTACCTGATGAACTAGTGGATGTCGCCTACAGTCTGTGTGTAGATACGCCCGTGTCGTATGTGACACGTCTCCAAGAACTGTGAGCCATCCTTCGATGTGTAGACAGCCACAAATCAACACTCTGGGAGTGTCGATATCCTCAGCACCTGCAGTCATAGGTCGAAAATCCCAAATTTGCAGAGTCGGATCTGCACCCGCTGAGACCACGTAGTCGAAAATGGCCTGCGTAGAACTTTGTCGAAGCCGAACGGTGACCGAGATGACCTCAGAATGAAATTCTGAGAACACCAAGACCTTCGGGCTTTCCCACAGGATTTGGGGTCGTGTCTTCGCCTGTCGAATTTCACTCCAATCTGAGCTGGTGACTTTAGCCTCCTGTAGTGTTGCCCCGAGCCTCGATCTGAGCTCTGATACCAGTTGAAGGAGTACGAGCGGAAGTGCGACGCGAGAGAGAGTGCGAGAAGAAGAGCACGACGATATGGTGAACTCGCTCTACTGTAATGTGTAGAGCATTGTGAGTTCTTATTAGGTTTTTACAAAAGAATATGTGTACATACCTGTTGGCCCGCCCACTTCCCTGGGCGACCACATTGGGCTTTATACCCCAACAACAGAAAGAGGTGGCTTGATTACCTGCAACCAATGGATTTCTATAATTTTTTGCAGCATTGGTGGATCTATCAATGCTTTGAGGTTGGATAGAAACGTCCCAAGAGGCAGCCGGTGCAATAGTGCTTGTTGAATGGCTCGCTTCAAGATGCCACCAAGCTTTGCGAGACGCCAAGTTTGTGAACGGTCTGCTCTTAGTGCAACCAAGCCTGCTTGTACTTCTGTTGGTGCTGCGACCGAAGACCCTGTTGTAGATGACCATCCTGCTGTGCAGAAGATGTTGCTGTCGTACCTTCTGCAGACGACCCTTCTACGGCCATTATCACCGTCAAACCCTTCCAATTGAAAGCTGCTGCAGCAAAGAGGTCTTCCCTTGCTGCCCGCACATCAGATTATACTGTAGATGGTGCAAACATCATAGCAGCCTAGGTTGACAAAATCCCTGCGGCCATTAAAACTGATGGTGCCCACGCCACTGCCGACAATGGTGTAGTCCTTAAAGCAAGCAAAAATGATGTTTCCATCCCTATAGAAGAAGGTGTTGCACCCAAAGACGCTGCTGCAAAGAATGCTAGTGTACCTCGTGCTGTCGATGCCGCCTCCTCGCTTGAGTCCCTCCTCTCAATCAGCGCCAACAAGCTGGAGAGTTATTTCCTTGGGGAGCTCTTGCATCCTCAATCAGTGCAGCCCCATGCTACCTACAACTCCCTCGGCCTGCTAGGCCGCGTGTAGGTGGGCGTGACTGGCCCAGCCGATCACGTCGCTTTTTGGGGGGGCAGGAGACATCTTCAACATATGTAGCGCATGCGTCCCACCATGTGCATATGCATGCACGTAGTGCAGTGGTTAGGGTAGTGCTCCTGGGATGTGAGATCGGGGGTTCAAGACTCCGTTTGAGCTGCACGTGTTGACTTTTTGGTCAACGGTCACCTAACGGCTACATTCGACCGGCAACCGACGACCCTTGCTTTGCCACGAGGCCTAGCAGGCCGAAATATAACCAAATCCGTAGCGGATTGATTTACACCAGGAAAGGCTTTGGTGGTGCAAACAACCAGGTCATATGCTGGGTTGACAGCGCTTGCGATGGGTCGATTCTGTGTGGATTTAACGCAAGTCGTAATTCCAGAGGCAATGTGGGCAGGGGCTGCGCCTGCAACAGTATGTCGTGCCTAGTGGATTGAAACAAGGCGCTGAGGTTAGCAGTAGATCAGACCTCATTTCCCGAGAGGACTTGAATGGTGGCATCAGCACCATTGGCATCATCAACCTTGGGCAGTGCCTCATGTGGTGGTGGGGAGAGGCAGCCTGGATAGGATGTTGAGCGGTGAGACTTGAAAAGTTCAACATCAAGGCATGCAGCTAGCGGCATGCTGACGCCAAGCGGGTCCTCATAGGTGCCTGCAGGTTGGACCTCAGCAAGGGCTTGCGAACCAGTATTGAGGTTGCATGAATATGAGGCTGCAACAGAGTCGCCTGCAGGTGCGGCGGCAGCAAGGTTGACGACTGTCATGGCCGTAGAGAAGGCGGCGCAGGAGGCATGGTGAATGGCACGAGCCAGGGACTCACCATCAACAGGTGGCACTGTGTGAGTAGGCAAGAGATCTCCATGGGTTCCAGGGCTATGACGGGCCGTATCAGTGGGCTTGCAGAAAGAACCTTGGGTTGGCTTGTTGCATGAGCAGACGTTGGTTCTACGTCCAGTGCAAGTTCTGCAACAGCCAGGTTCTGCAGGAAAGCGCCAATGATGGTTGCATCATCATCATTGGCGTCTGTTGCTGGGCATGAATTAGAAGGGCGAGTAGCTGCGTCTGCAGGAGGTGTCTGATCCATAAGTGGAGAGCAAGGCAAGGTGTGTGCATCTGCCACTGGGCCTTCGGGCTTGAAGGTGGAGTACCTCGCCACAACAGATGGTCCATCAAAGGCATGCAGGACTCGCTGTATAAGGGCTGAGAGGAGAACCAGGATGAGGTTCTTTGCCCATAGCAGAGGATGCACAGTGGGCATGGCGTGGGACATGGCAGGAGGCAGCATGATGGTGCTTTTCAAGCGGGTTAGCGGCCACCAAGGGAATGTGCAGGGGCTGGTAGGTGTGCGCAGTGGGCACTACAGGGCTCCTCATAGGCCGGGAGACAGGATCTTTTGAGTTGTTCGATGATACCATGTGAGAACTCACAGAAAAGAGAGAGAGAGAGAGAGAGATATATATATATATATAGATAGATAGATTGAATTATCGTCCACGGAGGTCAGATATGACCCATGGGACCAAAAACAAAACATTATAACCAGTTCTTCTAACTGCGGACAATCGATACATATCAGTTAAGGAGTGAGGGTCCATCAAAGAAAAATAAAAGCCTAAGGAGAGGTCCTATGGGCTAGGGACCAGTTTAGGCGTTCGAAACTCCTGAATGATGGCCTTCCCTCCGCGGTATACTGCCCACTTGCCTTTGGCTCGTGCTTCACGCACTTTTTTCAACTCTCCACCTTTGTGCTTGACTTGTGTCGGGGTGAGTTCTTCGGCGATCCAAAATCCGGTGTCTCTAAGGAGACACGATTGCTGGAGTAATCGGAGCCGTTCCTCCTTGTCTTTGAACTCAAGAATGGCATGTCCACTAGGTGTGCGCTTGGTGTTGAACTTGTTGACGATACATTCCACCGAAACGTAGTCGATATGGACCGGTTTAAGAGTTTCGTTGAGGAGGTCAATTAACTTGCAGAAGTCTTGTTGGCACTCATCCCATGCTTGGGGCAGCCCTCCAATGCGAAGCTTGAGGGCATTCTCTTCTTGAAGTTGACGTTCCCGCAATTTTGTCTTCACACAAGTTTCCACTTTGGCGAGTGCAATCGTATGAGCTTGAGTGACCTTTTCTTTGACTTCCTTCACCTTGTCTGTTGTGAGGCCGATCATGGAGTCAAATCGTGCCTCGAGCGTGCTAAGGCGCGCTTTGAGGTCGCGGTTTTCTTCCATGACCATGTCGAGAGCAGCTTGCAATTGTCCGATGCGGTCTGTCTTGCTAGGAGCTGCGAGGACAGCGGCAAAGCTAGCCCGTGCTCTCCCCGATGTTTTGGGGCTGTTGGTGGCCATCTTCTCGCTTGCTGGAGGCTTTGGTGAGAACATGTTCTCAGAGCTCTTGAAAACTTGAAACAAGTTCACCTTCTTGTTGAGGGTGTGAGTCGAAAACTGTTCGAAAACAGAGACCTAGCTTGAAAACCAGAGACCTGAGGGGTGCTCTGTGTAGGCGGGAACAGAGGCTTTTTAATTTAAGTTGAAGCCTTAGGGTCGGTAGCAAATGTGCTTGCTGTATAGTCGGCAGAGAAGCGCTCTGTGTAGTCGGCAGTTGTATAGTCGCGTCGGCAACAACAAATCTGTGTTGTATGCAGAGAAGCCTCAGGCGCAGTTGAATTCGATAGGAGGGCACAGTTGAAGTCCCTTTGTGGCGGGTCAGCAACAGAAGGCAGCGGGCTTGTATTGAGCTTAGGCCTTGGGCGGTGCTGACGCATTAACGCCCCCCCACAGGGCCGCCCTTGCCCAGGGGGAGACGAGCAGAGGAGCTTAGGGTTTCTATGTAGTCGGCAGAAGAGAGAGAGAGAGAGAGAGAGAGAGAGAGAGAGAGAGAGAGAGAGAGAGAGAGCACTCAGAGGCGTGGCAAGCTGTAGGGGATAGGCCAGAATGAGATATGTATTGATTAGGGAAGACACACTTATATACAAGACGTATGGCAGTTACAATACGGTTCACTTCAGGTGATTCATGGGAATGCGAGCCATTTGGTATCTGACCACGTGTGGGTTGCTGACTGGTGTGATGACATGGATTAATCATCTAACATGGTTACCTTTGGTCATGCAAGCTATGGGAGTTAGGCTACTTATGTACGAGGGCGACGATGTGGAAAAATGGGAAAGAGATCTATCAAAACTTATGGTACTTTCATTGGGATTCATGATGTGTATCTGCAGTTTGCAAAGGGTGTTGAGGAATATGGTACCTCCAAATATAATATGACAAACAACTAGTGCTGGCTAGATCGCCGAAATGTTGGGGTGGAAAGGAGCTGTGATTTACTCCGGTTGGATGGGGATGAGATTTCAAACGAATATGGGCAAAAGTCAAGAGATTTGGTCTTGGAGCTGCAGGGAGAATATATATTGCCACCAAAAGACTTCTTGGGAGGATGCCCAAACTTGAAACAAGTGGAAATGCGCTCCGCCTTTGTCAGGCAAGAACAATTGGCCTTAAGAGTTTGGAGGTGGTGTACTTGGGTATTGCCACGACACTAAGTAACACATAACATTAAAGAGAGGGGGGTGATGGGATCGATGGCGTGGAAGTGGACGCAGGAAGCCCGAGGCAGATTAAACCCGGACGCGCGGCAAGTCAACGCGAAAAAGTGGGCGGGCGTCGACTCGATTTGAACCCAGGGCCTCGTCTCCCAGATTGAGACGCATGGGGCAACCCTTCCACCCGCGCGCACATACTGTTACCATGGCTTGTTTTTTTGGGTTTTATTATTAAAACATAGGTGCTGCCCGGTGTCGAGAAATTTGCGGTTTTGCCGGAAAAGCACCGGGCTTATGGCTGTGAGAGTTTGTGAGAGAACTAAAAAAAACTATATGAAGGAGTTAAACCATAGATGCCATGAAGACTAGGGTTTGGACGGAAGTGCAATCAAAGAAGACCCACTCTTTCTCTCTTGCACTCACACACACAAAGAAGGAACACAAAAGAGAATGTCAAAATAACACAAAGATGAAAACATCAAGGCTATGGTCATATCGTATCATGGGTAGTGTGAAAGGGTTAATAGATGAGTTAATGGCATTCAATCTTGGCTGACCAAATAGGCTATGAATTGTTCTTTGGAATTGTAGCTTTGTGCTTACCATAATATATATATTTTGTCTAGTAATTGGGATTAATTGTGTATACAAATCCTCTTGGTTCATAGCAAGATAACTACGCTTACGTCAAAAGAAAAGTTATAGTCTATGAGAGGTAGTATAATGGGATCCGGTGATAGAAGTATCTCATTGAGCCTTTCTGGGCCAAAGAGAAACACTATACGTTGTTGAAAGTGTATTTTACGGCTAATCCATACGTTAATTCTAATAGATCGTACAGAGTGAAAGCGATAGAAATTATCATCATATGGATTATTCATCTACGATAACTTTAGTAAATGTAAAATGTAGATATGAGAGAAGAGAAGGGAAGAGAAGAGAAGAGATTTTCCCTCCCAAGCCCTATTCTTGCCCATAGGCAATAAGGATACTACTTGGAGAGATGTACCTGTAAGCAAGGAGAACCTAAAATTTGTAGAGAGGATGAATTACTAAGAGTGAGAGAGATAGATTTGGTTAAGGAGATGATATTATATATATATATATGTTGGATTAGAGATGAAAAAGAAAACAACAAGAAATCAGGAAAACATCAATGTAGAACACATCTTACTTGACAAACCCTTTGGCACCATTATTGATGGAGAGAGAAGAAGAGGAGAGAACTCCACTTTGATTGATACGCCAAGTGCAGGACCTTCTTTGATTAGAGTTGATCTTCCAAGAATAGCGTACAAGAATGGCTAGTCTTTCTCTAGGAGAAAGTGTAGGCTTGGGCTTATGTTAATGGCTAAGTACAATTAGGCATTACTACTCACTCCCTCAAGAATTCCTCTCATCAATGGCTTGAATACTTGAGTTCTTTTCAAGGAAGAAGAGTTCCCCTTTTATAGGTGAAGGGAACCCCCAAGGGTTTACACAAGAAGAGAGGAGCCAGTGTGAACAGGAATTGGAAAAGTTTGAAATGAGCTGTCCCTGCATGATGTGGGTAGACTGGGGTCCAATATTTTGATCATATCTCCTCAACCGTGGCTCCAAATAAAAAAGTGAAAATATGGGCAGAAACTTCAGCTCATTAGCTACGATTTTCATTTTAAAATCGTTAACCAATTCAGATTGGAACCTTGTGTAAAAAATTCATCAAAATAGGGTCCATTTCTGGCAGCAAAAGTCTTCATGTGGTCCCCTTAGCTTAGACTTTCATTTGATTCCAAAGGACACCTCATGCCATATGAAAGCATGAAATTACTCCTTGACAAAGTTTTGTAATCATGCTTGAAATAATGCATTAAAATAAGTGTATCTTTGAAATCATGCCACCTAGTGTCCCACTAGGATTTGATTCCCTCCTAGTAGCTATTTAAAAAGAAATATAAGAAAAATATGAAAAATACATAGAATATATATATATTGGAGTTTACCCTAAATATAGGATCTTGCTAGGGTGTGAGATGATGATGAGATAGTAGAAATAAAGAATCAATGCTTTTTGTCCCAAGTTAAAGAGGCGGAG
This sequence comes from Adiantum capillus-veneris, assembly GCF_014529385.1. Classification (NCBI taxonomy): domain Eukaryota; kingdom Viridiplantae; phylum Streptophyta; class Polypodiopsida; order Polypodiales; family Pteridaceae; genus Adiantum; species Adiantum capillus-veneris. Next base: position 140,023,311 of record NC_140955.1, on the reverse strand, counting down.
CTATTGATGCTTTTCCCATAGTATTTTCTGATGGTAAAGTAAGAATAGGTTACCCTTGAGAAAAATAATAGGATGAGATAGAAGGCTTACTATTATACTTAAATATGCATATGTACATTATAGGAAAGATAATTATGTATCTAAAAAGTTACAAGATAACTCTTGTAGGATACGTTCCCACTATGTACGTGTCACAGCATGACACCGGGTTTAGTCTGTGGTCGGGTTTAGTTTTTAAGTGTCCATCTAAGGCTGCAATCTCCCCGATCTTCTCTGCTCTCAATCCCCTTACCCCTCTCTCTTTAATGATCCGTGTTATTTAGTCCTGAGGCGGATATTGGTGCCATAGAGCTTCCAGATCTTAATTTCTCATCGAGAGCCCACACAATTCTAGTACAAGACCTTAAAGTTGGGTTTGAGATCCTCAGAACCCTCATTATTCACAGCTGCCATGAAATTGGTGGAAATAGTTGGGCTTGGGTCCCTTTCCAGCCTTCGTGTCTTGAAAATTTCAGGGTGCATCAAGCTTTAGAGTTGAGAAGCTTCGAAAAACTGGAAATGTTGAGGGAGATTTCGTGCTTCAACTCGAGTAATTTGAGCGACTTGCACACACTGAGGTTAGAAGGCTGTGCCATCAATCTATCGACGTCAATAACAGCTCATCTGAGTGAGATGGCAAAGGTCAAATATGCGCCGTTTCTGCCTTTCAAACAATAAGAATCGTGAATTTGTCGAGGTGAATTATAGCACTGAATATATATTGTCCAAGCTGGATATTTACAACTAGATGGCCCGACACATGTGAATTTTGGGATACTCCCTGGTGGCTCAATCGTTGAACTTAGAGTTGACCATTGTGACTCGATAGACTTGACTATTGTGATCAATTGCATCTAGGTGCCACGCTCCAAGCCTGTGCCTTTATTTTTCTAGACTAGTAAAACGGCGCCGCCGAAGGCGGCGGCATGCCCCTCTTACCCTCAAGCTCCTCACTCTTGACATATTTCACAAAAAAAGATCAAGAAAATCTCTCTCTCTCTCTGTGTGTGTGTGTGTGTGTGTGTGCTTTTGTTTGTAGCGGGTTTCGTTCTCTCTTACCACCAGTGCAACGGTAAGACCTTCAACTGTGCTTAGGCATGCCAACAATATCTACATAAGCCCTACATTGAGAGAGAGAGGGAGAGAGAGAGAGAGACATGTTTGTTTCAAATAACCTACTATCAGGAATATCAGCATGTATCATACTACCTTGGAACAAATCCTTCTTCTTAGCACAGTTTTCAGTGAGCTTACAAAAGAAAGATGTATTCTCCTCATCTCCATGTTTGCTTATGTAGCAGATATTGTTGCTCTCTCTCTCTCTCTCTCTCTCTCTCTCTCTCTCTCTCTCTCTCTCTCTCTCTCTCTCTCTCTCTCTGGGCGTGGTGAGCAAGAACGTGGATAGCTCTCTTTCCCTCTCAATGCTGCAAGCATCAATCGCCGTAAGTGCAATGTTGAAAAGGGAATGGAAAGGAAACTTGTATGCTTGGAAAAACGATTTTTCCCAAACACTACCACTCGCCAGTACTCTGATCTCTCTCTCTCTCTCTCTCTCTCTCTCTCTCTCTCTCTCTCTCTCCCCACCCCCCTTTACGTCCACAGAGGACGCCAACTCCCACCCATCACCATCATTGTTGTCTTTCGCTCTTTGGGTCTCTCTCTCTCTCTCTCTCTCTCTCTCTCTCTCTCTCTCTCTCTCTCTCTCTCTCTCTCTCTCTCTCTCTCTCTCTCTCTCTCTCTCTCTCTCACTGACGGTGGGTCTGACATGGCCGTTGGCCTTTGGTGGTTACTCAATGGAGCCTTCATGCACACTGAGCGTACGCCAGCCGCGAGCGACTTTATAGGGGGCCAACGAATTGAAATTTGCACCTGATGCCACATGGGGGCAGGGACTCCCGTGTGCCCGCCTCTCTCTTGTGCAGTCTCCTCTCTCTCTCTCTCTCTCTCTCTCTCTCTCTCTCTCTCTCTCTCTCTCTCTCTCTCTCTCTCTCTCTCAGCACAAACAACTGCAAGGATCACTGTCGAGGGAGGCCGGAGCAAGCAGGGTGCCACGTGTTGGTTGGAAGGGGGAGGGGGGGGGGGGGGGCGATCCCTCCCCCTTTTATTATAGTGTCTCATATGTCATTTTGGCCTCTTGAAGACGTTAATATATCATTTTGGTCTCAATCTTGAAGTTAATATATAATTTCATTTCTCTGTGGTGGCCATCAACATCAAATTCAAGGCATTACCTAACAACAATCTCACTCTCTCTCTAGAATGTCTCGCTCTCCAGTTCGCTCTCTCTCTCTCTCTGTCTCACCAATGTGTGTGTCTCTCTTCCTCAAAGTTCCTCTCTCTCTCTCTTTCTCTCGTTTTTTTTTTGGGAAAAACTTGCTCTTTATATTACAATAATTTACAATCTGCTGTCACACTGACAGCTTTTGTATGATCCATACCACTTTGTCTCTGAAGGCTTGATCTGTGAAAGAGAGAGCATCTTCCATCATCCTATCTCTAATGACAAACATGGGAACTGTATGATTGACACTCTGGCCCCGATCAAATGTACATTGATTTCTCATATTCCATACAAACCATAAGAACCATACTCTGAAGGACTGTAGTGAAAATTAACTCAAGTGCTCGATCTTCTTGGATTTGGAGCTTGAAAAAGGTCATCTGATACCTAGATATGGAGATCCCCCAAGCATCATACCACATCCATTTTTCCCACTTCCACTATTCCATAACAGGCTTGCATGACCAGAATATATGTCTAGTGGTTTCAGGGCAAGAGCATCTGATGCATTTGCCAGAGGTAATATCCTTTTTCTTTAGATTCATGGCAGTGGCCAATACACCTGTGAGAGCTCTCCACAAAAACAGCATGAATTTAAACTGGTTAGGAATCAACCATACATCTGCAAGAGTTTTTTGCCACCAATATGCATCTTGATGAAGGGACCATTGTGAATTACATCTTACAAAAATATTTGGTTTTGGTAACAACAAAGCATAAAAGACAGAGGTGTTAGCGATCCACCAATTAACTGCCTGATTAGGAATGTTCCAATCCCGATGTCGTTCTTCCAGATTGAGAGCATCTCTAAGAGGCAAGCCGTGAATCTGAGCACAAAGCTGATGCCAAGGTATTCTGAAGCCAAACCCTACTCTATATTGTTGTTTGGCAACCGAAAAGAGTTTCAAGTCAAGGTTAGAATCAACCATCTGCTGAATTTGATTAAGACCTTTTCTATGCATCGACAATGCAGCCTTACCCAACAACCTGGCTGGTGGGGTTTTAAAAGCAAAGCTCCAGAACAAGCTCTCCCCCCCCCCAATGAGTTCCCTGTATACCTAGCCCTACCTTGCTAGACCAAAGCAGAGCATATCATATTCCAAGAAGATATTAGCATACTTGACACATCATATCCTTTTTTAAGAGGAGCAGCTGAGAAAACTTTATCCCAGGCTAACATATTCCAGATTCCATGGAAGTAAACAACTGATTTGTCAACCAGCTTCCACAAACATAAAGCCCAGTCAGTATCAGAAGCCAGCATATGCTTGATAAGGGAGGCCCTCCTAGCCTGAGCATGGACCTGTAGATTCAAGATGTTTAAGCCTCCCTGAGAGTATGGTACTGCAATTTTGCTCTAAGCAACCAAAGCATTGGAATATCGAGAGGAGTTCCACAAAAACTTAGCCAAGACCGAGATGCATTTCTGAAGCATTTTATCAGACCAGTTGATCAAGGGCAATTAGTAAAACAGCAAATAAGGCATGAGAATACTCTGAACGATTCTGAGCCTGACATGTAAAGGCCATTCATCACAATGCCAAGAAGCAAATTTAGCCAACACTCTCTCCAGAACCCACTGTTGCAAGTGTTTCTGAGAGACCATGACCCCAATTGGGTAGCCAAGGTGTCTAAAGACATGACCCTTAGGAATTCTTTTCCCAGACCAAATCAGAGAGTCAAATTCCCTTGCAGATATGTCAATCAAAGAGCATACACACACACACACACACACACACACACACATATATATATATATATATATATATATATATCTCACTGTCTCTCTAAATCACCTACACACGCCTCTGCACTCTCTCCAATTCTGTAAGATATATCAACATCTTCTTTAATGCCACATGCCTTCAAGGTGCAAACATGGTATCAGATTCACCAGTTTATGTCTCATAGGTCATTTTGGCTCGTCGATGCACTCCATGAGACAACATTTCTGTGTGTGTGTGTGTGTGTGTGTGTCGCACTCACTGTCTTGTCGAGCTGACTCGTGAGTCTCTCTCTTTGTTTCTCTATGTGTGTTTGTGTGTGTGTGTGTGTGTGTGTCACCCTCGCTACAAAGGAAATTAGGTCAAAAATAATGAAGCAATTCATCTCCAAAGCCTACATAATCAACTCGGGTGTGAGGAACAATCAACCAACCAATCAGTCCATACAACTAAGGATTCATTTAAGAGTAGGATTTCCCCGAATATGTAATTTTCCAATAATGCAACAATTTTAAGACCCAAATGAGAATTAGCATGAGAATGGGAAAGAGTCGACGGATGAAAAAGTAGTCTGGAGGTCGTCTCTCTCTCTCTCTCATGCGCAGATACCAAGTTCCAACGCTGCAAGTCGTCTCTCTCTCTCTCTCTCACACGCTCTCTCTCTCTCTCTCTCTCTCTCTCTCTCATGCGCAGATACCAACAAATAGCGCAGGGCTCTCTCTCTCTCACTCTCTCTCTCTCACTCACTCTCATCAGCAGACCATACTAATTACCCTTAATACTCGGACTTGTTTGCAAAAACGATGGGCACAGACACCGTGGGTGTGGAGCTCAGAGCAGGCGTACAGAACAGCCCGACTCAGGCCGTGTAGAAGAAAACACAGGTGCAGTTGAAGGAGACTCAGAAGAGAGAAAAAAACCGACGCAGACGCAGAAACGCTAGAAGGTGCGAGAACACAGGCGCAAGCAACATGGAGGGAAGGGCATGAGAGCAGAGAGAACGTCTATGTTGGAGCTGATGGCATGGGTCGCATCAAAGCTTTCATGAGCCTTCTCTCTCTCTCTCTCTATCTCTCTCTCTCTCGCGTGCGCCAAATAATGGATTAGGCGGCTTTCAGTGCCTAGCCAATAATCTCTTTTCGCGCAGCCGCCCGCCCCCCCCCCCCCCCCCCCCCCCCCCCCCCCCCCCCCCCCCCCCCCCCCCCCTCTCTCTCTCTCTCACAACACACTGAGGGCTATCTGTGATGCCGAGGGCTCGGGCCACACTGGCTGGAGGAATGTACTGCGGCCATGTGGCAAAGGGGGGGGGCGGAATTCCCTCCCCCTTTATCTATTAGTATAAATAATTTGAGGAGCTTGCGGGGACTAGAAGCTCGTGTGTACCACCCGGTGTTGCCACTTACATACCGATTACACCTCTTATAAGCTGCTTCTCCTGCCTTAATTAAGATATTTTCAATAAGAGCTCCTCTCCAAACTCCTTATAATGATCCCACATGTATTTTGGTGAAACCTAGACTTTGCTGACTTTTCTGGCACTTTACTTTTTGAACAGAGCTAGCTATGTCGATGCCACAACCACCTCGGATGCATATAATTGCATAAGTATGTGGCCCCTAACAAGTGAAAAGTCCCAGAATAGGAGGTAATCTAAATGCAATTCTCCCCTCTCAATCTCTGTCACATCTCTCTCTCTCTCGCTCGCTCGCTCGCTCTCTATATGGCGGGTTCCCTCTCTCCCAGGTGGTACGTTGTCCCTCTCTCTGGCAGGTCGGTGCCGTCTCTCCCTTTCTAACTCGCTCTCGCGCTTTCTGTCTTGCTCTGCAGCCCAGCTTTGCTCACATCTGCCTCTCTCTCTCTCTCTCTCTCTCTCTCTCTCTCTCTATCTCTCGCTGCATGTGGAGCACAGAGACGCTCTCTCTCTCTCTCTCTCTCTCACCTGAGCAAGACGGGAGGGTGTAGGTTGAAGTTATCACCATGCCTCGGGAGGGTGTAGGTCGAAGCTATCACCATGCCTATGACGCTCTCGTCCGTGTGTGTGGAGTGAGGCAGCGTCGGAGAGAGGCGAAGAGGTGCAGGAAAAAGGAGGGGAGGGGGGGGGGGGGGCAAGGGGGGGCGAACAAATCTTGAAAAGATTCAAGCCACTCCGATTAAATAAAAGTCCTATACTACTTGCTCTCCTTTAAATAAAAGTTATTAACGGCGAATATTCGGCTCCCCTCACGCCAGCCCCTAACGAAACCCCTGCGTCGCCGCATTACCTTGCCTCCATCGCTCTGCAGCGCTTAGCCTCCATCGCTTTGCTCCACACTTTCTCTGCGTAGCCTCACCTCCTGTCATGCCTGCGCGATTGCTGCACATATGGATTGAGAGAGAGAGAGAGAGAGAGAGAGAGAGAGAGAGAGAGAGAGAGAGAGAGAGAGAGAGAGAGAGAGAGAGAGAGAGAGAGGCGAACAGCCTTGTGCCCTCCTCCCTTGGCCTATCCTCCTCCTCCTGTCGCCCTCCATGGCTTTCCCTCTCCCCAAGGCGTTGCTGACCCCCTCTCTTCAGGGACTGTGAGAGAACGAAAGAGCAACACTGCTGGTGAGAGAGAGAGAGAGGCGAACAGCCTTGCGCGCTCCTCCCTTGGCCTATCCTCCTTCTCCTGTCACCCTCCATCGCTTTCCCTCTCCCCAAGGCGTTGCTGACCCCCTCCCTTCAGGTACTGTGAGAGAATGAAAGAGCAACACTGCAGGTGGAACTCGATGTAATCCTCATGCACGAGTTGCAGTTCCACTGGAACTCCCAAAGCAGAGAATATCTTCGAAGATTCTCTCCCACATTTCTTTTTCACAATGTGTAACCGCTACTCCCAATTTTGGTGAGGGAGTCACTACTATGTGACCACGTTTGTGGTTTATCCTCTAAAAGAGGGAATAAACCAAAAATGCCTCCTTTGATTTATAACCATTCCCTATGTTTTGTCCCTCTCTCTAAATCTCACACGTCTCTCCCCTCGCCTGACAGATGGAACGCCATTAGCTAACTCTCTCTCTCTCTCTCACTCGCGCAGTCGAGAGCGCTCTCTCTGCCCCCTCTGTCATGTCCGCGAACTATCGCGAGCTGCTGTAGCAGGTGGGGGTAAGGAAGAGCTAGTGAGGGACAGAACCGTCTAAGGTGAGGGATGAGGGTGCAGGAGGTGGCGAGAAGGGGGCGAGGGGCAATGCGACAACCTAGAGGGCATCAGGGACAGGGCAGGGGAGGCCGGAGCTTGGAGGGGATGGTCTCGCATGAGGTAGGCGAAGGAGAGAGGAGGGCCTGGGGAGGGAGGGAGGGAGGGAGGGAGGGGTAATCTTCGAGGGTAATGGGATTTTTTAAAAGGTGAGCGAGAAAGAGAGAGAAGAGAGCCAATAAGAAAGTAAGAGAGTAAAGTAAGCATAAGGGTTTTCCCCTCGTTGGGATTTTTACCTTTGGTACTAATAAGCGTCCATGGCTCACCAGTAATCGCTTTAGCTCAACCTAAACTCCTTTCACTCATAGATCCACTTGACTTATCTACTAGTCTACTAGCATAATATTATGGCAGAAGGGGGAGCCCTTGACACGTGTCGCAATCTGCGATCTGAAGGCTAAAATTCAAAACAAAAACAAACCCTTTTGCACGCGATAAAAAGGGAAAGAGGGAGAGAAAGAGAGGCCGCCGAAGATGACCGGCCGTACTAGTATTAATAAAAGCACTCTCTTGATGTGTGTGTGTGTGTGTGTATATATATATATATATATATAAATGTATATATATATTTATGGATTCTCTTGCACAACAAACCTTTCCCTATAAAAGGCGACAACTTTGCAAAAAGCTACTCTCGTCATCTTTTGGTATCAAGCTAGTTTAGAGACACAAAGGCAAAAAAACATAATCTTTTTTTTTTTTTTGGGGGGGGGGGGGGGGGGGGGGGGGTGTGTGTGGTTGGTTGTTGTTGTTGTTGTTTTGTTTTGTTTTTGCATATCTCATCAAAAAAAAGATTTGAAAATTGCATCATATGCCTTGTGAAAAGACGCATTGAATGATACCAAGTTGGATATTTTTTAGATTTTATCTCGATACTTTAATTTAGAAAATAAAAAATTTGATGCTTTTTAAGGTTTAAAGACACTTAAGCCCCAATAAAAGTACACTTTTCAGCAAATCAAGAGACGACACATAAACAATATTCCAAGAATATTCCAAAATAGTGTCCCTAAATTGGGGGTACGTCCGTGTTCCTACAGGGGCGTGGACATTTATTGGCACTCTTACCCTACTGCTAGGCTTGTTTGAAATCACTTTCCCTTTCCTTTTAAAAAAGACATTCAGAGTACTAATTAGCATATGCTCAACCCTTGAGGCAGTTTAGTTTCGTTCTTTGTTGCTAGGAGGGCCTTCAAATTGCACTTTTTGGGTACAAAATTGCATGGCACTTTCTGCATGGAGTCACTCTTAGAATTAGGAATCGTACTATTCTGAATTTGTTGCCACATTTAGGGATTTTACGTTTTACTACTGCTACCCGGTGGACTTCAAGTATACAAACGTTTTTTTAATATGATTGTTCCGGCTCATGGTTTGAAGCAAGATGTTATTCTTTATTGCACAACCAAATCCCAACTGTGGTGGAATATCGCATTGTATGCATCTTTTAAATCTAATTTTTTTCAAATCCCAAAAGGGGGGGGGGGGGTGTTTTCAATTTAAAAATAATTGGAGTGACGCCTAAAATTTTTAGAAAAAGAAAAAAAGGTGTGGCTTACACGAGCATTTTGCTTCACATAAGCAACGCGAATCAACACAAATAGCAGAGCAATGAGCATAAGAGATGCAATTTTGCGACGCTTGAAACATGAAAAGCGTCGTCGATTAAGCGATGTCTGTGAATATCGCATTGTAGGCATCTTTTAAATCTATTTTTTTTTTAATCCCAAGGGGGGGGGGGAGGGGGGGAGGGGGGATAGGGAGAGGGTAGGTACAATTTAAATTGGAGCGACGCCTATAATTTTTAGAAAAAGAAAAAAGGCTGTGGCTTACACGAGCATTTTGCTTCGCATAAGCAACGCGAATCAACACAAATAGCATAGCATAAGCGATGCAGTTTTGCGGCGCTTGCGACATGAAAAGCCTCGATTAAGCGATGTCTATGAATATTTTTTTTTTGGTATATTTTGTGGGTTGGGCTCATTCCAGCACACACACCAGATGAGGAGAGAGAGAGAGAGAGAGAGAGAGAGAGAGAGAGTATGAAAACGAAATGTATATTAACGTCTGCAAAATGTCTGAAAGACCTATGAGACCAAAAGAGGTTACATCATCATGATCATATGATCCATATCTTAGCATGAAAATACTAAACAAAATACCAAACAACCTAAACAAGCAATGGCATCACATGAAGTCCCTCATACGCCTATGTATCATGGTCTCAATCTCCTCCTTGTGAAGAACCTGATAGGGGCGGCTCTATGCCTCTCAATGATGGCATGAACTCCGACAATGAAACATACACCATTGGCGTGATCTACCATAGAGTTGTGGTCATCTGGATCAGCTAATCTGTGCAGCTCTATCTATGAGAGTCCCATGTGTGGGTGTCAGGAGACTCCTCGCGGTCTCTTGAGGATGACCCCCTCTAAAGAAATGAGTGACTTGCCTCTACATTGATACTCTTAATGGAGTTGAACTCCAAATTAATGTTTTGCTATGTCTACGTATCTCTAGTAGAAAAAGCCCAAGACATCTCTCATCAATGTAGTCCATCACTCTAGCAAGAGGACCAAAACCCTCTCTAAATAAATAGTGGAAGAAGCCTGATATCTCGTAACACACTAGGCATCTACATATGTGATGCTCCTATCTATCTGGATCTAGGTGACATAGCTGACAAATCCTTTGATTTGGGGGGAACTAATGTACCACTATCTAGAGTTGGTGTGAGGATGTGTATAGCTCACGAATCAGACATGGAACCCCATGTGAAAGATGCTCATTGCTCATCCATGTAGCTCCGTCGTATGATGAAGCCATCCTCACATGCTTGGAGAAAGTTATCTTTGCACTACAAGAGGCTATTCATATTAGCGACGCTCACACAGCGACGCTCAAAAAAAAATTTTCCGGCATCGCTATGAGCGTCGTAAATTTCTTTGTAAATTTGCGACGCTCATAGCGACGTCGGCTGGGCTAAAAAAATAACCGAGCGCGCCCAAAAACTCAGATCTCAGATCTGAGTTTTTCGGCGCCCTCAAGCAAGGAGCAGGTAACGCTCTCCCTCTCTCTCTTTCTCTCTCTCTCTCTCTCTCTTTTTCTTCTCCACACACACACACACACACACACACACACACGAGGAGAGGAAGGAGAGCCAGGTATGCTCCTTCCCTCTCCTCATTCTCATGTTGCCTTCCCCTCTTTCTCTCTCCCTCTCTCTCTCTCTCACACACACACATACACACACACACATAGTGTTTTGAGAGAGAGAGAGAGAGAGAGAGAGAGAGAGAGAGAGAGAGAGAGAGTACAAACAAAAACAAAAACGCACACACACATACATAAACAAAGAATGCACACACACATTGAGAGAGGAAAAGAGAGAGAGAGCATGCATAAACAAAAAACGCACGGATTGAGAGAGGAAAAGAGAGAGAGAACATGCATAAATAAAAAACGCACACATTGAGAGAGGAAAAGAGAGAGAAAACATGCATACGATCCAAAAAAACGCACACACATTGAGAGAGAAAGAGAGAGAAACTAATTTAACGTCGTAGGAAACTAATTAAAATTAAAAGACCTAAAGATCTAGCCAACGAGGAGTTGAACTCGAGACCTATTATTCAAGAGGGAAATGGCATAATCAATCTATCATACTTGGCATGGGTGATAGAAAGGTTATACCATTTATCTCTTTTTATTGGCACACACATCCACACACGCGCACACACACAAGAAGAAGAGAGTTATAACGTCATAGGAAACTATCTTAAAAGACGTTAAAGATTAGGTTATATGTAGACTTACATTAAATTAGATTTAGGTTTATTTTTAACTAGATTTACGTTTATTTACGCTAGATTTAGATTTACGTTATATTAGATTAGATTTAGGTCTCCATAGACTGCGATGCTGCATGAAGAGGGTGAAGAAAGCCCTCAATGGAATATAGGGTATTGCTGCCTTCACTCATGGTGGGCTCCGTCGATCCAAAAGTACTGGTGAAATGTCTTCAGAAGATAGGGAAGAAGGTGGATCTTCAGGGCGGCAAGAGTCACTACATCCCCGACACAATGACCATCTAGACAACCTCTAGTCATTCAACAACAACTTCAAAGTTAGTAACAAGAGCAAGAACGGTCTAAAGGGCCAATTGCTGTCGTCAGATGTGGATGGAGATGAGGCAGCGTCACCGCCGGAAGTTAACTCTCACATCTTTAGTGATGAGAATGCCAACTCTTGCCGAGTTATGTGAAAAATTATGTGTTAAATCAGTTTTAAGGTTCTTATAATCCCTGTTAGTTTAGTTCTTTGTTTTTAATATAACATAATTTATGTTAGATTTAGATTTATGTTATAGTAGATTAGACTTAGGTTTATTTAGGTTTACCCACACACACACACACAAGAAGAAGAGAGTTTTAACGTCGTAGGAAACTATCCCAAAAGACGTTAAAGATTAGGTTAGATGTAGACTTACGTTAAATTAGATTTAGGTTTATTTTTAGTTAGATTTACGTTTATTTAGATTTACGCTTATTTACGTTAGATCGAGTCCACGCAAGAATTACTTACGGTTTAGGGTTTAGAGTTAGACGAACATTGAAAAGATCTACTGTGAAAAGATGTTAAGATGCTGTATAGTGCTACAGCTAGAGAAGAGGCAAAGGGGTTTTGTCCACTACATGCAGTATCATGTAGACGTGGGTGTGTAGATTTCTTGTACCCGCAAATATAGGTATTGACCAATAAAGACGAGATTATAACCCGGTGGTTCTGATCTCCGTGCACCTCTAGACCGAGGTGTGCGGGGATTGGACATGACTAGAGAATGTGAGGTAGAGAGAGAGAGAGAGAGAGAGAGAGAGAGAGAGAGAGAGAGAGAGAGAGAGAGAGAGAGATAAGACGAAGAATGCCAATAGAATATTAAATTTGTTGTCCAGGATATAAGTTTTTTATCCTCATTATGAGTAGTGACGAGGATGTGGGACCGTCCAACCGAAACACCTATCTCTCAACGAGGGTCTTATGTCCTTGTAATCAATGCAAGCATGCTGTGCAACGGACAAGACGTGTTTCTTTGCAGCACGTTCGCGAATTTGGCGAGTTCGATCCATCTATTATAGATCGAGTTGTTGCCAATTATAACTCGTCGGACTCTGACGCTGGCCAACAAGCAGCAATCTTGCAACCCAATAGACGTGTTCGCAGGCGCTTTGTCAAGCAGCATATGTGAGGCCACAAGATGTAGCCTCTGACAGCTCGGGGGATGATCATGCAGAGCACATTCCCAACGAGGCAATGTTTGAGCCCGAGATTGATGAAATGATCGAGACGATCATGGATTCAGAAAGGCTTATCTATGATGATATGAAAAGTGAAGCCGATACGCCATTGTATAATGGAGCACGTATGTCTATATTGAAAGCACTCCTGGTTCTTCTCAACATGCAGGCAAAGTTTGGATGGAGTGACACTAGCGTCACAGCGCTTTTCAGGTGATCTATTACAATTAGTTTACTTTAATAAAACTCTAAATGTATAATGATCTGATAGATTTTTACACGACTGTATCATATTTTTATGTTGTGTAGATTGCTGAAAGAGCCCATACTACCAGCTGACAATGTGATGCCAGATTCCCGAGATGAAGCAAGAAAGATTTTGCGAAACTTGGGGATGGATTACAATTCTATCCACGCTTGTCCTAATGACTGCATTCTTTTCAGAGGGGAATACATAGACATGGAGAAGTGTTCGAAATGTGATTCCGAAAGATATCGAGTAGATCTCCACGGGACAAAAATTCCACAAAAGGTTTTGTGACATTTCCCTCTGCTTCCTCGCATCAAGCATTTCTTCGAATGTAAGTCCATGGCCGCCCTAGCATCATGGCATGCGGAGAATAAATCTTCGGATGGTGTGCTACGAATTCCTGTAGATTGCGTAGCGTGGAAACATATAGATGGAACATGGTCGGATTTTGCCAGGGAAGCTCAAAATTTATGCTTAGACCTGGCTATGGATGGCGTAAATCCATTTGGTCAAAGATCAACATCTTACAGTGTATGGCCCGTTGTCATCGTCAACTACAACATTCCCCCGTGGTTGACTACGAAGAAGGGGCACTTATGGCTAAGCTTGATTGTGCCAGGGCGATATAAAGTGGGGAATATGGATGTGTATCTTCGTCCACTATTGGAAGAGCTACAACAATTGTGGATTGGCATAGAGGTGGTGGATATGAGCCGACACACAGGACGACGGAATGCTTTGATCAGAGGCATTCTAATGTGGACCATGCATGACTATCCCGGGCTAACAGAATGCTCAGGTGATCTATTGACACTCCTCACTCAGACACTGTAAATCTTGTTTTTTCCCATAGTTGATCTATTATCATGTGTATACATGCAGGGCTTCAAACAAGAGGATACAGAGCATGTGTCGCATGTGGACCTAGACTGAATGCACGTAGGGCACCCTCACTGAAGAAGCAAATCTACGAAGGTCATCAAGCATATCTTCCAGAGAATCATGTGTTACGCGACAGCTTTTTGGGAAGAGAGCCACCAAGGATGTCTGCACAAGCATGGTTAGAGCAGAAGGAGATGTGCGATGACGGATTGCCGCCAGGGATGAAGAGACTATCTCTATGGTACGAGTTACCATACTGGCCCCGACTCATGATCAATCACTTGCTCGATCCAATGCACATATTCAAGAATGTGGGTAATCTACTATGGGACCATCTGACCGGCAAGAAAGATACTTTGGGAGCCAGAGTTGACCTTAGAAATGTGGATCGTATGGAGCAATATTGGCCGCAAACAGCGTCTGATGGATCGATAAAACTCCCTAAAGCACCATGGATATTCACAGGAGCCCAAGAACGCAAAGTAAAAGAGACCATTCGATCTTTGCGGACCCCCACTGGCGTAATGCACTCGCTCCGAACGTGTTTTACTAAAGAAGGAAAGCTTACCGGTTTGAAGTCACACGATTGGCATAAAATGTGTCAGGTACGTTCATAGTGGACTTTAATATCATTGCATAAAATGTGGACTTTAATATCATTGCTGCACATACTTAACAATTTATTTTACCGGTTGCCATTGAGGGATGTTTGTCTCTCGACATCCGTAACACAATCTACAAACTTGCGAAGCTGGTGCAATGGATCTCACAAAAGGAGATCAACGTAGACTCCATACCATTCGCCAAACTAAATGCTGCGGAGCTTGTGTACATGTTTGAGAAACATTTTCCTACTACAATGCTAACCATTCAGGTGCATCTTCTTGTTCACATAGTTGATGAGGTGAAAATAGCTGGCACAGTTCATTCCAGATGGATGTTCTTCTTAGAACGTTTCATGAAAACGCTTAGCGGATATGTGCGTCAAAAGGCATGTCCGGAGCGTAGCATGGCAGAAGGTTGGTGGGTATCAGAGTCCCTAGTGTACATTGGAGAGTGGCTAGACGGATTTGATAAATCCCGGGACACGCTATGGAGAACCATAGATGATGAGCGCATATCTGGGATTGTCATGTGCAATCTCGGTGTTGAGAAGAAGATGACGGAAGATCTAGAGGCTAAAATCAACCGATTTTGCATGCTTCACAATCCAGTGATGCAAAAGTGGATTTCACAATATGAGGATGCAAAGCAAGAGCGACAAAGGGCACGAATCGAGTGGAGACGGGGAAGACGACCACCGATGCACTATCCAACGGGTCTGGAGAGCCTACCAACCTTCATGAGCTTAAGATGGTTGCACAACCAATTGAAAAGCGCACAAGAATGCGGTGACAAAGTGACTGAGGAAGAGTGGGAGTACTCTCGGGGTTGCGCGACCAAGGTAAGTTTGCAATGTACGACTAGCAAGTGACTTTATTTATAAACGTTTGAACGGCCACTCATAATCTTTGTTCGTTGTAGTATAAGTCATACACAGCAGCATGGTGTAAAGGTCGACATTTTAGGGTGGAACGAATCGACAAAAAGCGTTTTACTCAAGATTGTGGAATCATGGCAAAATTTGAACAGTCTAGTAGACGACGTTCCTCTGATGCAGATCCTGTGGTGGCGGAACTCACTTACTTCGGCACGCTACAAGAGATTTTGAGGATCGATTACAGAGGATTTTTTGTCGACTTGTTCGACGTGCAATGGTTCAAGATAATCATGGAGGGTCGCAACGCTACTGTGCGTAGAGGAGAGTCTGGTTTTCTTGAGGTGGATTCTACTAAGAAATGGACTGACCTAAGAGACACTTTCGTACTACCCGAGCATTGTGAACAAGTAAGTATGTAAATAGTTAACATGCCCCTTTTACAAGTTATGTGCCTGAAATCTCTCATGTAAGTTATGTGGCTCTGGCAGGTAATATTTCATCCTACAAAGTCTACATCAAACTGGTGGTACGTCATAGAGGTAGCCCCTCGTAGTGCAAGGACGTATGAAGGCTACCATGTGCCAATCACAACGGCATCAATGGAGGAGATCAGAGAAGATGCTCAATCAGAAGCCGCTGCGGTGGTGCCAGACGAGCCAGACGAGCATCAAGATGCTACTACTCTATATGGGGTGCATGCAGAGGAGCTACAAAATGAAACAGAGGATATGTGTTTAAACGGAGAGCTCTATATAGATATAGGAAGTTATGCTGAGTTATGCGAGGATGAGAGAGAGATCTCTTAAAGCCACAAATATTGTATTTGAACAATTTTGCTCCGTGTTGTAAAAGCTCTGGCTCTCTAAGTACCTTCCATGGTGTATAACGCTCTTTTCTACTCGCGCTCACATCTTTTGATTGAAAATTCTGAGTTTTCGACTTGCCTCTTCTATCACTCAATTCATTGCGTCATTGTATTTATATGCGTCATTACGTCATTGTATTTAATGGTCTTTGCGTCATTGTCTACTCTATTCATTCAATATTAAGTTTAAATATTCGTGTGTTTAATGCAGGTATGGGTGATGAGGAGTTTCTTTCTTCTTTGTCACCGCATTAGAGACAGTGGTACGTGGAGCGTCATCGCTCTGGCGCATCATCGCGCGTTCCTACTCCATCCGCATCTCCCTCTCTTTCGGAGCATTTGGCGCGCTCCGAAGCTTCGGCGTCGACGAGACGAGCTTCACACTCGTCTAGACACCGGCGCTCTAGTGGTGGCGGTGGCGGTTGTTGTGGGGATTCCGCCACCGATGCCTCCACACCGCCTCGTGTTCGACGAGGCTCTTTACCCTCCCCTTCTTTGCCCGCCCCCACACCAGCCACAGCATCGCCATCTACGCTAGGTTTTGCACGGCTGACTGTTCCTAAAAGCTACACACCTCTACCTACTCCGCCAGGAGCCACCCCTCTCGACACTCCTCACTTCGGGGCCCAGAGGCCGGTGGAGACACCTGACGTCCGTACCCCCATCGACACGCCGCTAGAGACCCCTGCCGGGACACCCAGGTTCACGCGTCACCGGCTAGAGGGCTTGTCTTACTCCATCGACTTCAGCGGCGGCATCATCATGGATGATGACGGCAAGAAGGTGATCTCGCGCATGCGTGGTCTTTGCTCTCAGCTGTTTAGACACTACATACTAAACAAATGGAGTGAAGTACCAAGTGATTTAAAAAACAGAGTCGTCAGCATACTTCATGATGAGTTTCCCGTTCCAACACGGGATCAGCGCTTCAATGAAGACCTGATGAAGATTCGAATGCGCGAATACTGCAAACACAAGCGTTCCGAAGTGCAAAAAGCAATCAAGAATGGGTGGAACAGGCCAGATTGGCTGGCCAAAGAAGATTGGAAGAATGCGAAGAAAGCAGCGCGCGAGAATCCCGACAAGTGGAAGCAACAAAAGGATGCAGTCAGAGCGCGAGTAGAGGCAGGGAGCTCGCACCACTTCGGGAGCGGTGGATGGGCATCATTTGAGGCCGATTTTGTAAGTGTTTTCACATTGCTCTTTATGTTCGATAGTTTAGGGTTTATGAGTTTTTTAATTCTAACATAATGAAATCTTTGTATGTTTTGACAGTGGTCGATGACAGGACGTGATCCCACACCGTACGAGCACGAGTACACAGGCAGGAAGGGCTTAAATGCCCTGATGGACATTCTCAGTTCTCGCGGCGGCATGGTTAGTATTAGGGTTTACTCTTTTTTATTTTTTGTATTGTTTTATAAATGTCGTTATATGTTTATACTTACTGAAAGCTGTCTTATTGTCTTTTTTTGCAGAATCCGACAGATACGCCGCTTGGACGCGATGAGACGTCTGACTAGACGACGTCAGTTTAGCCGTAGCTAGATAGCATTAGTTTAGGGTTTCTCATAGCTTATGTATCATGAGACGGATTTTATACGTCTTTTTGAACCATGTATATTATTACATTTGTCACCGCAGTTCCTTTTGCCAATCAATTCTTTATGCCTATGATGTTGTACAATTGTCATTATTACATTTGCCAATCAATTCATTTTGCCTATGATGTGTACAATTGTCAATTTTGCAAACAATGCGTCTTGTGGGTGACTATTTTGGGTCTATTATCTACCCTTGCACTTTTTTTTAAAAGTGAATCAAGTACAATATGGTTGATGGGTGGCAGGGCATTCAATGTCCTGCCACCAAAAAAAAATTCTCTCGGGAGTCGCTATAACCGTCGCTATTTATGGCTCTGTAGCGTCGCTATGAGCGTCGCTATAGTCTCCAGTGTAAACGTCGCTATAAGCGTCGCTATGAGCGTCTCTATATATCGACGCTTATAGCGACGCATATAGCGACGCTCTCGTAGCGACGCTTGTAGCGACGGTTTTAACGACGCCAGGGGTTATAGAAACCCAGTGTATTTCCATCGCTAACAGCGTCACAAGAGCACACAACCTCTTGTAGTGCTGTAGAAGGCCTTTCTTTTCTAGCTCCTCTTGAGGTGACAACCATGTCCTCCTCGTGTCCAACAATGTGAGATCTTGTCTAATAGTCTTGATAGTCTCTCATTGTGTCAGTGCGAGCAATGGTGCATCCTATGAGTACTGAAAAGGTGATAGTCTATCCATAGTGAAGCCATGCATTTGAAACCAGGTTGACATTTAGGCATACCAGCAAGAGGAATCTCCTCCTATAGCAAGGTCTCATGATGACTCTAGTGATAATCTGGTATATCAATGATGTGGAAGCTCCCATAAGCCATGTATATATGATACTAATCTCATTAGTGCCTTGACCACAATCAGTGTCACCCCTAGCTTTGCTCCGACAATGTCATGCAAGATTGTGGCATGGCATTTGATCAGCCTCGATATCATAGTCACTAAAGGTCTCTTCATCACTCTCCATCCATCATAGGTTCGCCGAGTCAGAGTGCATTGGTCTAAGCTAGGGCCCCAAATCTACACTTCATACAATATTAATGTGGAGGTCACCAATGTGTCAAAAGTCCATAGCTTAGTTTAAAGGGCCCCCTAGAATTTCACCTGTGAGTGCATCCGCTCTAAGCATCCTAATGTTGCATTCCCTCGTGTCAATCTCGCTGCTACTGCCTCTCTCATGGAGAAGGACGACTGTCTAAACTGCACTCCCAAATACATGTAGCACTCCAGATATGCTAGCACCTCCTGACCATACATAAGAGTCGGTGCTAATGCCCTCACCCATTGCATTGTATGGTTAAAGATCATTACCTTTGTCTTGCGAAGAATTACCGACATGTCTCTTTCCTATTCAAAGGCTTGTAATGAATCAATCTGCTTCTGCATCCCCTATTGTGAGTCGTCTATGAGCACAATGTCATCTTCATATAACAATCGGGATGTCCAAGTACCTGATAGTTGTGCTCCTCTATCTCCCTGTTTGTCAACTCTTACACTTCATCAACATACATACCAAAAAGAGTAGGTGAAAGTGGACATCCCTATTTCACTCCAATGGTGGAGTAAACCACCTCTATTGTGCGTACTTTTCCCTTCACTCTCTCATATAATGTCATGATTCCCCATCTAAGGTCAGTGGGGACCCCCAAATCATAAAGTCTGCACATCAGCCTCACTCTAGGGACTATGTCAAACACCTTGCAAAAATCCACAAAGCAACAATAGATTCGCTGTTGCCATGCGCTCTACCCTCCTCAATAACGGCTTTGAGTGTGAGTATATGATCCAAATTAGAGTACCCCCTCCTGAACCCTACCTGCCCTTGAGCTCTGATACCCTCTCTCTCTGTCCATCGGCTAAGTTAACGCTCCAATATAGGTCATATAACTTGGCCAATGTATGACCAACCATGATGGTGTGATAGTTTCTAGGAAGCATAGGATGTCTTGCCTTTAGTATGAGCATGATGGTAATAGTGCTCCAACTCCCAGGAAAGGTTCACACATCACTCTATTGAACATGTCTCTCAATAGAGGTGCCATCATATTTTTGAGCATGAGATAGGTGCTCTGATAGTAGCCCATCATGGTCCTGTGCTCTCCTAGTATGTAATTTGTTAATGGCATGATGCACCAGTTCAAGGGTGAAAAAGGTAAATGTAAGGGGACAAGATCTTGGTGGTGGTTGTATGGGGGGCTGATCTAGTGCTGTATATAGACTCGTAGCATGCTCGCCCCATGTGTCTAAAGAGGTGATTGGTGTAGGTGTCGGTTGCTCCTAAAAGAGCCTCCATGCATCTCTAGAATCCTTACTCAAGATTAGTTGATAGATGTCCTACTCAAGTTGTGATAGAAAGGCCATCTTCTTCTACCTCACTAGGTGTCGAAAGATATTCCATGAGTAATCTCCATAGGGGCTACCTCTTGTTGTAAACATGCTCAAGTCTCCCTGCACTCATCATCATACCAATTGTTCTAGGGCACGGTCCTAGTACAAGGTACACATATCGCTCGATAGTGGGGGAGGGCTTTTCCTTCTGCAATGTGGATGGCATCAGTGAGCATACAAGTCTACTCTGTAAGAGTTACATAAGGGCCTGCAAAACTGCTAATGATCTATAAATCCCAGATGCATATATACCCTTTGTCTCTCTAGAGAAATGATATCTGGGGTGGCACTGTCTTTGTATAGCCCTCTGTTGTTTAGTATTCTAACAATCTAGTCATAAAGATATGTATGCATGGTCTACTGCAACTCCAATATGCCTGCACAATACTACTAAATCTCATATCCATGGAATGAGAGTGAGTGGAGAAAGTACATAGTCTACTATACTAGCGCGATGTCGGTGTTGTGTGTCGCATGTAAATCCTCTAGATAGTGACCATCTAGCAACGCCATCGAGTGTGGACAACTTAGGTGGAACTCCCATCTCCAGAATCTACCATACTCAATGTATCCTCTTGCATCCTATTAGGATCTCTCAATGCCAAGATCTAATGAGTCATGCTATCGGAAGCCTTCAGATGATGTGTGAAAGAAAGCCATCTGGCGTACAAAATTAAACAAGTGATACTTGGGTAGTAGAGGTAGAAGATTCACGGCATAATGATACAATGATAGATGGGGGTATGGAGCTCTATGTCTACGAGGGGATGCATGTCTATATGTGCAGGGTAGTACAATCATGAAAATGCATGAAACTAACTAGTTCCATCTTATCTTGATCTAGGGGTATATTACATGGTACATAGGTGGATTTGGGGCGAGAGTAGATCCTAAGAAAGCTATTGGATCCTCCATCATCGGGGATCTCCTCTCCTCAACTACCTGGTGGTTTTAAGCCTGGATCTCCTTGATCTATCTTTGGTGAAGTCTGGGGGCTCTATATCCTGGAACTCGTGATTGCCTCCTAGTTGTGACCCACTCAACCTGCTAGAGAGCAACCCCCCTCGTGTGGTGGGTGTTGGTGGGGCTTTGATGCAGTAGAAGAAATTAGCGAGGAGAGACTACCTCCCACCCTCTATCATGGTAGCTGCGGGCTCCAACAATGTCTCTCTATGTCAATGTATCTTTGATAGAAAGCGGACGGAGCTGGCGCTGATCCTTGGACTCCATAAACTCTTGTAGAGTGGGCTATCTAATAAATAGAGTCTCGTATCTGTCTCTGATACCCTCATAAGCTCTACATCTATAGACAAAGTGCTTTTCACTCTTAACCTCCTCCTTATATACGCGGCATGTCCTCTCTGCTCTGGGAACTATTGCAGCTCTACTAGTCTCTATCTCAAGTCAATGGGATGATACTCTGAGCTGGACTGTAGTACAACATGTTTGGGGGAAGAGGTTGTGTAGGTGTGATCCATGCCTCTCTGATGTGGAGCTGCCATAGGTCCTGTTTGAAACTCTATTACACTCACTATGTGAGAGGTGGGTGTAGGGTGAGTCCGGATGGTACTAGAAGGTTAGCTATGTCTCCATATCCAACCCATGGGCTATAAACCACTGTGTGACCTATGAATACTAGGATCCTTGCTCTCTTGAATTAACTAGTCGCATAGAAGCCTCAAATGCTTTGTATGTGAGTCTGTCTAGTTGTAGCTCCCTCTAGATGAAACAGACTATCTATAAGAAGAGTGCCTCGGCTAACATGGGTGGGGTGGCCAACTCTGCTCTAATAATATCATGTGGATGTGTCATCCATCCTTCAACAAAAGGACATGAGGTACAAAATAAATCATGCGATCTGTGGGTTGCTCGGGTATATAATACATGGCATAGTAATACATGGGGGGGGTGGGTATGGGCCTCTGGTATCCCAAAATGAAAACTGAACTGAAAAGAAACTTCTAACTTACTAGATATGGAGGCTAGAAGCTATGGCTATGTGGGAGTACAATTCATGGGGTACAATAATGTGGGAACAACCATAATGCATTCAGTATTTAGCCCAAGCATCAGGTACATTGTAGTTTGAATTGTGCAATCTAAAGCAAGTACTGCTCCAATAATGGAGTGGAGGCCTTAGAGGGGGTTTGGGATCCCGTCTCGTGTCATTTAATATCTCTCTCTCTCTCTCTCTCTCTCTCTCTCTCTCTCATCTCAACAAAAGGATTTCCTCTTCCACCTAGACGAGTACATCAAGTACCCCCAACTTTCGACATCTCGTGGTTCCCTCATTGCATGGATTGCTCAATCTCTGCTTTTCAATGGAGCTTCATCCCCCTTTTGATGCACTTTCACATTTGGACAACACCCTTACTTTTCTCTGTTAGCATCCCTTGGATTCCACTTACCTCTCCCATCATTTGCCTCTTCTTTCCGCTCAATTTATAAACGAAGAAATTTGTAATGGATATACTTAGCTTATAGTGTCCAAGAGAGATTTTGTATCCAACATACCAGCTTTTGCAACCTGGACCACAAACCCTGCATTATTTTGGGCACAGCCACCACTTGTCCTCACAACCTCAATCTCAAGCACTTCACCATGGCGCTTTAGCAAACAATGACCACAAAATGCAACCTTGTCAGAAGAGTGTGTGTGTGTGGAAGCGTGAGAGAGGAGAAAAAGAAATACTTTTTTACGTCTATTAGAGGCCAAAGTCGGCCTATCAGACAAATCAGATGTACATGTGTCTGTCCTCCGTCCTCCATGAATGAAAGGATAAAAGGTACAAAACAAAACATATGACCCTAGATAACTGAGGTACATGATCTATGGGATATGATGATCATAGGTAATTCCGATTTGAACGATCAAGTACTTGTTAGAACCGGGCAAGAAACTCTATGCATAGAGAAAATCAAAGTTAAGTTTTGTGAAGTTCCAAATTTCTGTCAGACATCTATCGCGACTGTGTTTGGGTCAGGATTTTGGCTTGAGAAGTTGAGGGATCAGTGAGTCCAAGGCGGTCGGTCCCCCATCAGGTGGACGTCGGCACAGAATTTCCATCAGGATTAGGGCCAGAGCCGGGCGTGTCCAGGCGTCGGCGAAGGGAAGAGGCTGCAGACCGCTGTAGGTGGCGATGAGTGTGCTTGCTGTGGCCATGATGATTCGGCGGGTCCAGACTGTGTGACCCGTCTCTTTTTACAATGGAGCGGCATTCAGCAGCAACAAGAGGAGGAGGAGCGAGGGGGCCTGCCGTGAGAATGAGCGCCTGCGGGGTGGAGCCGCATGGAGGGCGGCTGTGCCCATGCAGTCCTTTACACGCGCAGAGAGAGAGAGAGAGAGAGAGAGAGAGAGAGAGAGAGAGAGAGAGAGAAGAAGAAGAGTTTTAACGTCGGCGCGTACGTAGGCACGGTGCAGACAGAGAGAGAGGGGGGGCCGGGGTTGGGTGGCTCCTCAGGGCCGCCGCCTCACCAAGGGTAGCCCCTTGGGCACCCCATGGGTGGGACGGGCCACTAGGGGGTATCCTTGGGCACCCACGTGGCGGCAAGAGCCCTAAAATAAAAATAAATTTTTTTTTTTGTTGCAGCGATGGCGTGCCGATCTGTGCAGGCAAGGAAGGCGATCTTCTACGTCTGTGTGATCATCATGCGGCCGTGCAGCAGAAGCAAAATTTGTTGCTCAGGCCAGCACGCATCTGTAGACCCTCTCCATGCAGGGTGTCATGCAGGTCAAAGTCGGCCCTTTCTCTCCCACAAGCCTTTGTGCCCACGGTTGTACTTGCCGAGCCTGAGCATCCATGCATGCCATATTCCTATCGTACCTTCATGCAATTCCATGCATGCCATATTCTTCTCGTACCTTCATGCAATTCCATGCACGAATTTTGCCATGGTTGTGAGAGAGATTGAGAGGGATGCCTTGCAAGAGAGATCTTCGAGAGAGAGCAAGAACGAGAGGTAAAGAGAAGACCGTGCTTCTTCCCCTCCTCCATGCCTCCCCCTCCCCCTCCCCTGAGCTTTGATACCAGTGTAATTCCCAGGGAACTGCCTGGCCTGGATTCACCACCCAACCTCCCTTATATAGCCCTTGGCTACTAAATCCCTTGTTCCACACTGGCAGCCGGCCACTTACTGGCCCAGGTCCGTGACCTCCCCTGGGTATGCCCTTGGCATGACACTCCCCTCCAATAGGCTCTTGTATTATAGATTCTCCCATCAAGAGAGACTTGCTACAATACAATCTTTGTGTTCCTTGTGACCTAGGTGACGCAATGAAGATGCAAAGATTCATGCATCACGAGCATAACATAAAATTCGCAAAAGCATTAACCATCCCTAGCCTGATTCCCAAGGCCTCAAACACCTTCAAAGGTGGATAGAGATCACAGGGAATAAGGGTAGGGAAGAGGAAGAAGAAACATTCATAAGAGAAAGAAATAGTTCCTAACTTATTATCACTCTTCTTGCTTAGCATACATAATAGCATAGTAATGAAGATGGAGAAGATGGCAAGCTTAAGCATTGGAGCATGGCTCTTGGTTGGATTTGCATTCCATAGGCAAGAGTGTTGGTGTAGGCTCTCAACTTCTCTACAAGCTTGGAGAAGGAGATGGAGCTCTTGAACTTTGCACTTCTTCACCCAATGAGAGTGTGCACGTGCGTGTGGGAGAGTATACCCTACAACCAAGTTCCCTAGTTGCTTGGATCGACCCCTCTTTCTAGCTAATGATTTTTTCTCATTAGATCTCTCAAGCCTAGCCAAACACAAGCCTGGGTCAAGTCAAGCACTACAGGTAGTCTTTGGAAAAGTGTCCCCCTTTCCTCTTTGAGAGAGAGGACTTGAAAAATTCCTAAACAATTAATTTAATTAGCTAAATCCTCATTGGACCTCTGTAATAGGCTTTAGAAACTCCTTGAGGGAAACCTAGCTAGGGGCTTGACATGTGTCCTTCTTGTCTCTTGAGCAAGGTGTGCCCTTTGGGATAGAGAGAGAAGTCATCCACCCATCCCTCCTACTTGCATGGCTCGCCCCCTCCTTTGTAGGCTTGCATGTTGACTTTCAAGCCCAAGCTACTTGGCCCCCTCCTTACTTAACCACCTAGTCATCAATGGCATAGGGTTAGTAAGAGTATGGTCTCTCTCTCTCTACCATCCCCCTGCCTTCAAGGGCTCGCCCCCTCCTTGTAGGAATTGACTTGGACCTTCAAGCACATGCCTAGCTTAATTTTCACCTTAGCTATCAAACATCTCATGCACTTTTAATTATCAAGCACCTCAAGCATAGGGCTAGCTTTAACCTAAGGTCTAAGGACAAACCTTTGGAAGTCTTTAATGAATCTAACCCTAAGGTCTTTAAGCTCCATTAGCTAGCCTTGCGCTTTGACAAACCATCTCTCATTTGGATCCCTTTAACCTCAGCCCCAGGTTGAGACAGATCCATACGCACATGTCTATATTCTAACCCTTGTTCTCGTTTATTCTCCCACATTAAATGATCAATTTAATGACTAATCCATTTGGTGCTTGGGAGTCATAGCTGTCACAAGCATGTCTTCTCTTTAGTCCATTTCATTCTCCCAAGTAGAGTGACAAATTCTACTTGGTGTTTGAGAGATGTCGTCGTCACAAACATGATTGTAAGCATGCATACTACTTAAATCTGTGCACAATAAAGAGAATTAGTCTTATAAGACAAAAACATTGGTCATTTAAAAGAAACATGTACATTAGCTTACTCTAATATAGCATTGTCAGCATTGACAAGGTTCATACTATCCTTAAGATGTATGCCTTGCATCCATCTAGCATCTTCAAAAGGATAATTTTATACTTAATAAGATACCATTGGATAAAATTACCATGGAGTAATACGTTGTCTTCATGTCGAAGGATAGCTTCAAGTTGTAGCACTTCTTCTTGGTCTTTGATTTTTGGAGGGTCTTCAATAATTGGTTCACTTGGGGGCTCTCCTTTGTAGGGCTTAAGTAGGCTCACATGAAATTGATGGCCGGCAGGATTTTTGCCCATTTTTTACCTCAATCGAGCCTTGGGGAAAGATTTTCAAAGTGACCTTTCCAAAAATTAATGGTCATTGTAGGATCTCTATATCACACGATGGATGCTGGTGAGGCGGTCCGGGGCGGGCAACAAGAAGAGCAACCTCTAGACACCCTTCAAGTCTCCCGTGTTGCTCAATGGGGCTGGGGCACAACACAACACAAACCAAAACAACAAACCCACAGCCAAATCCCAACTACACAAGGGGCACCACCTAGTTTAAGAGCGAACTAGGACGCAAAAGAGGAAAATCGTTAGAGCAACCCACAAACAAGCAAGGAATTTACACTAACCCTAACACCAATGGAACATTCTCACACACTAAAACACGAGAGAGAGAGAGAGAGAGAGAGAGAGAGAGAGAGAGAGAGAGAGAGAGAGAGAGAGAGAGAGATGGTGTACAACTTAGCTTCAACTTTATATTTTGCACAAAAAGGAACTTAGAGCTTGCGGAATCAAGTGACAAGATTTGGTTATAGCATCACTAGCACATTGTCTTAGGGTTATGGGAGCCCTCTCACCATCCACCCTCTTACAACGGTAGCCAAACAATAGCCAATGAATCACAAGCAACAAAACAACAACCTTCAATGAAACAAGTCACCTTATGAAGCTGAATGAGTTGGCCAAGCCAAATTGGAGGAGAAGCGTGAGCCTTTGGACATGAATTGCACCCAAAACTACCAATTCATTGATGTTGGGGTAGATACAACAATGGTAGGATGAAAATCTTCTACTCGCACTCACTCAAACTAGCTCAAGCTTTTCTATGCACCAAGGTGATGGTGTATAGAAAGCTTTACAACCAAGATAGAACTGGCGTGTGGTACGCTCAATCTAGTGTGCAATGGTATAGTCATGTCTTTTACAAGGAGGAATGGGTTCTATTTATAGGTTTTAGAAGCCTTGATTAGGATTAAGCCTAATTAATTTTATTAGGAAAGATCAAGGATTATGAATTTTTATGAATTTCAAATGAGAATGGGGTCTCTCTTTTCTCTTGAGTCACATGGATGTGGGCTCAAGTAAGAGAATTATTGATGTGGTGAAAGGAGAGAAACTTCCATGGGAGTGAGTGAATTTGGTTTACTTGTGCGGTTGCCTACTCCATATGTTGATAGTGTGGGTGCATTTTTACAAGAGAAGTTAGTTGTTAGTGCTAATAATCACTAGAATTGTTAGTGATACATTTACAATGGGTAGGATGAGTTGATTTGATGAAGGAAGAGGGGTGAATTAAAAGAGAATCATTGAGATGGTGAAGCTTTGAAGAAGCTTGAACTCACCCTTGTGTAGATTGTGGAAAAAA
This sequence comes from Adiantum capillus-veneris, assembly GCF_014529385.1. Taxonomy (NCBI): domain Eukaryota; kingdom Viridiplantae; phylum Streptophyta; class Polypodiopsida; order Polypodiales; family Pteridaceae; genus Adiantum; species Adiantum capillus-veneris. Next base: position 139,995,918 of record NC_140955.1, on the reverse strand, counting down.
TGACCGCTGGTCTTCTTCTTCTTCTTCGCTTCTTTACGCCGCCGCCACGGTTGACCACCACGATGAAAAGAGGATTTGTTGATGAAAAATCCTCAATTTGCAAAAGTTATCATGGTTAAGATGCTGAATTTTAGATATTTTTAGGAGAGGTAAATGAAATTGTAACATAGAAGCAATAGAGAGAGACATGGAGAGGGTGTATGTATGTAGAGGTTCATAAAAGAACTATACGGATGAGAGAGAAGGGTAATGGTGAAGAGGGTGGGAGAAGCCATGGAAATTGCAGGTTTGAGTGAGGGAAGGAGAGGGAGGGATGTGTAAGAGTGAGTAGGTGTGTGGAAGGGTGAGAGAAGACTAAGGGCTACTTGTGAGAAAAGTGGGCAGACTGGGGTCCACTCAAAAAATCATAGCTCACCGCTGGTAGCTCCAAAAATCATGAAAACATTTGAGGTGATTATTCAGAGCGTGGGCTACATTTTCTCTTTTTACCACCGCTCCAAATTCGGAGTGGAGATAGGTGCCAAAATTCTCACCAAAAAGCCTGTTTTTATGCTTGCAAAAGTCTTTTAGTGGCCCCCGCCTTTGTTGAATTTGTACAATGCATCCAAGAGTGAGCCCCTCCTTTATCATATTATAATACAAATCATCCAATTTACCCTTGACCCATGTATGGAGGAGGATTATTGGTGAATAAAGAAATATATACATGGTGGGACTAGTGTATGGACTATTCATGGACTTTAGCTCAATGAGCACATGGTGTTAGAATAATGAGTAAAAATAATAATAAAAATATGGAGGATTTATGGATATGGAATGATATTGGAATCATATGATATGGTCTCTCCTTGAACTATTTTGGGTGAAAGAGGAAAAGGTATGCAACTAAATAATATAATAAACGTAACCAATGAGTAGAAATCAATTTTTTGTTTTCACGAGGGTGAGGGTGAAAATGTGGGAGTGATTTTTATAAAGGAAAAATATGAGGTTAGAGTATGTACATATTGGAAAAAAATATAATTATGGTGTAAGAGGATGAAAGAAGGTGTACATAGGTTTAATAAAACACACACCTAAGTAGAAATATTTAAATAAAATACCAAAATAATTATAAAAAATCCCTATATTTAGGCCATATATACAATGAAATATTTACACACAAAGAGGCCATAATATACTTTTATTTTTTTATTTTTTTTATTTTTTTGGCTCAACTAGCGTAGTGACTATCTAGCTGAGGGTTTTTAAGAAGATATGCGAAAAGCCCCCTAACTCACACACGCCTATGTACAGTGAAATGGTAGGGATAGCCATAGCGTTTGGGTGAATTTGGTAGGGTGGAGTAACTTACTATGGTAATTATGGAGAGTCGAAAAACGGCTATCATTAGCGCTCCCCCATGATGATGGTATATTCATGTACCATCGTAGAGGATCTTTTCCAAAGAGAGTGCTTTAGAGTCCTTCACGAGATCTTCATTGTTTGGCCCCTCAGAATTTTGGCTGGAGTTACACTCATGCTTCATGTAACAATACTTACATGAGACAGCGGCCTTTGGACAGATCTTTGGTAGATCCTTTGGTAGAAGGCGACTCAAATAGGGCTTCAAGCGATACCCGTTTACCTTCCTAGAGTGCTCTTTAGCCTTCTTGACTATGTATGGCCCTTGCCATCTAGTTTCAAACTTGGCATCAAAACGATTTTCAAGTCGATTGTCATACCTTAGCACAAGCTCTCCTTCCTTGATGCCTTTGTCCTTTAGTTTCTTGTCGTGCGTTTCTTTCGCTTGTGTGGCTTTCCTCTTGTAGCACTCATATGTTGCTTCTCTTTTCCACTCAAGCTCCACTAACGTAAGAAGTCGATCCATCCATACCTCTTGATCATCTTGTGCTCCTTTGCCATGAAGTGACATTGTTGGAATGTTGAGCTCGATAGGCTGCAAAGCCTCTTGACCATAGACCAAGTGAAATGGTGTGAACTCCGTGGCTTCCCTATATGTGGTTCGATATGCCCACAAGGCACCATCCAAGAAGTCATCCCATAATTTGGTCTTGTTTTGCACCATCTTTCTAATGATTCCTGCAATGACACCATTAGCCTTCTCCACCAAACCATTTGCCTGTGGGTAGTATGGTGTGCTATGACGATGTAGAATGTGAAGCTCTTCACAAACTTCTGTGAGCAAGCCCTTCCTAAACCCTGGACCATTATCAGAAACAATCTCCAAAGGTGTGCCAAATCTGCAACAAAGGTGATTGTACACAAACTTGCTAACTGTCCTCTCATTCAGCCTTGCCACACTTTGAGCTTCCACCCACCGGGGATTTCTAATCATCGAGCAAAAAAAATTGAGCGAAGTCACATTCCGAGCAAGTCCAAGGGTAAGCAGCCACAATAGAAACAATTGTGAAATAAAATAATTATGCCATGCATGTTATTTTCATTAACACAAGTATGTGAACCAATGGAGACAAATTTAGATTTTAGAATCATTCATAAAACATAATACTCGACACATTGCGTAATTCTAGGTGATCCTCTCCAAAATAGGCAACCACAAATTTGGCACAAACATTTCCCAAAAAAAGTCAATACATGAACTCTAGCACCTATGATGCTATCCGAGAACCTCCTAAAGCTTGAAATAGCTCTACTTTTGTAAGTGCAGATTGATGCACAAACTCATGAGCAAAGGAGTCCAAACCCAAGATTCTAAAAAACACAAAGTAGATGTGCTTGCAAGGCACATATGCCACTTGTTTGCTATCACGCCTTTGAAAATCCTCACATGAGCATCGAGGGAAGTCTGCAAGTGTGATAGCATACGTAACACCTTTCTCCACCGATCCAGCTGTACTAACATGAAACACATGTGATACATTCGGGACCACAATTACCTCCCTTACTAATTTGGCAGCCATAGTTCTTCCCTGCGCAATCCTATCGTGAAAATCTCTTGTAAGTTTTGATGTCCATCTAACAAGTTTGCCATCTCTAAATTTTGGACGAAATGAACTCGGTGTGCTCCCACTTGTTTTAACATTGCGACTACACTCAGCATTTGCATTTGCTTCTTTAAGAACAAACCCATTGTTCAACAACATTTCAACTTCAGATGGCTGCAAATTAGTGCCCTCATCCACAACCCAAGTCCCAGGTGCAGGTCCTGGAGGACCGACAATCATGTCATCCATATTCCAGGTATGAGTGTTACTACTGTTGCAGAACCATACAAATCCCTCAAAAAATGCCTCCTAGATTGGATCCTTTTGCAGGATATCTCCGCCTTCCCCAGAAGCTTGGTGCAGGCACTCCGTGTTTAACAGAAGGTGCAATTTCATCAATAAACCTACCACATCTTGTTGTATGATTTGCAAGAACGCCAAAGCATGTCATTTTTCTCCGTGGCTCAGTACGCCTAATTGCCCACAGAGTCCGAGACACTTTTTGCTCCAACAACACGAGGGGAGTTGTGGAATCTTTCTGCTGTGCACTCCTAGGTAGCCCATTGGTCGTTGTGACTGTCACATACTCAGTTCTGTGGCTATCATCTTCTAGAATTTCATCAGGCTCCACAAATATTGGTCTAGATCTTCGAACACTCTTTTACCTCATTGATTCTCTGTTCATCTCAGGACATGGCATGCGCATCTCCCTCAAAGAAGAATTAGCCAGGTCTATGAGCTTCTTACCCGACCCACTAGCAGCATGTTGACTCATAAACCTTGCAACCAAATCTGCCACTACTGGTCCAGTGCATGTGTTACTCCCTTTAAGGTATGCATTGTATCTAACACTCTGCAACACAACTAGAGCCATATCTGCACATGTGGCTTCATACAAACCGATACTAGACTTGTATCCAATAGCTGCATGCATGCTAGCATGCTTTGCCTCAGCTAGATTGGTTCTTGGCACAAAAGCACCTGCTGCATCTTGACAAACAAATCTATCACCCCAATGAGGCACTCTTACATCCCACCAAGACAACCATGTTTCCAATGATGGAATCTCTGACTCAATGGCATGCCCAACATGCCAAAATTGTCTAATCTCCTCTTTACAAACATTTGCAGCATTCTCTGTGGAGGCATGCATCCACTTTCGGCATTTAAGTTTGTGCTCTTCTTGGTAAGAAGGTCGGATACATTTTGAAGTATGCCTAACCATACTTTGCTCCCAATGGAAAACGCATGATCTTTCTTTCTCAGGCATTTTCTTATTTGCACCGCCAAAGTAAACCGTGCGAATAGCAATCCAATTTGCATTAGCCTCATCTGCCATGAAACCTCTAAACTTAGGTTTTTGGAATCCCAGATCCATCACCACCTTGTTAAGCATTCTCCAAAACTCAATCTGTGCATGCTTATTTTCAACTGTAAATTCACATATTGCAAAAGTTAAAAGTTCTCGAACGTAAGGATCATATACATGTGCTGACATAGTAGGCCATCCATCAACTCTATGCACATGGTCAAAGTGTACCCACATATCTTGCAAGTTACCTCCAGGACGCATACGATTCACCAAGTCCACCCCACTACCTGGACCCATTGTAGACATTTTGAAAACATGAGGTTGTTTCTCTGCTCCCAACTGGCCTGGAAAAAGAACACTGTGCAGGTATGGGTATTGGCTATTGCTTTTTAATTTCAATATGGACTCAAATCCCATTGAAGTGATGCCCTTGGCTTTCTTGGCTGTTTCCAAAATTTGCTGCACACGATGCTTATTAGAGAGTGGAGTCACTGTGTCAAGGAACGTGACAAATTCATCTTCGTCCAAGGCAGTATTCCTAGAGGAACTTAGCCCCATGAACCTATCCATTATTATCTCTTCTGTTGTTAATCTCTCCAATTGTTTGGCTGTTGTCAAAGGATCTAAAGCTGCGCGTGCAAGCAAAGCTTGGGAAATAACCTTGTCAGTAGCTCTTCTTTTTCCCTCAGCCACTGGATGCTTGTGATAACCAAGATGAAGCACACATCTACTAACAGACTCCTTTTCAATAGGGATGCAATAATAAATGACTGCAGCACAAGCATTTACACAATCTGGCATCTGATGACAATGGACACACACAAGCTTTCCAAATTCTGCTCCAATTAATCCCCTTTGTGGTGCTCGCGATAATCGTCCCTTCCATTGACTCTCATTTGGAAGCTTTGTTCTCAAATGATAACTACAATCAAGATTGACACATCGCAGATGGCCACAGCATCTGCTAAATCGCACGACACCTTTGGACAAATCACTGCTACAAGTCACATATTCTACCCAAGAATGACCATCAAAACGTTTCTCCATACCACTCATACTTGAGTTTTCAGTTTGTGGAGGTAACTCAAAAGCAATATACCCATCATACTGAGATGGACCTCAAACACTTGCACAACTTTCTGAACTTGACTCAAAGCCACAACCAGGTTACTTTGCAGTGGTAGAGTTCTAATGAAGTCAATTACACTCGCACATGGAAGCCACAGGTCATCTAATTTCTCTTTGATCACTATCGGTGAAACCTTTGAGCCATCAACATTAGGCAATAGATAAGAGGTGACAAGAATCTTGTAAAACTGTGAAACTTCATGGTCAAGGGTGTAAAATAGTTCCCCATCATTGTTCTCTCTGGTTTCAAGATGGCCAGTATCTCCAGACAATGTAAGGGGACATAGAGCGAAATCAACATTTTGAATATCAAAATGCTGCTTAATTGTGGCTACCTTGATCTCTTGGAACCGATTGTCAGATAGAAGAACAAGCTTTTGACCTCTCTGGGTTCCGTAAATAGTAAAGTGTCTGCTCATTGCTCCAGATTAGACAGGAAATAGCAAGAAAAAAGAACAGATGTAGTGGGAAAAGAAAGAGAAAAGGTGATACTCGCCACAATAATATGTGTTATTTAGTATAACATTTTTTATATTTTCAAATGTTATCAAAATCGTAGTCGGTGCTTGCTTTTTCATGAGCATAAAAAATATTTTAACAATGATTTGTATTTGAAGATCATCCTTGAAAACGTCGTAGGTGTCAGAGTCTTAAAGTCGTTACTGACAGCCGTGTCGAGATGAAGTGTTGAAAAATACAATATACCTATAACGTGGAAATAATTGCAGACTAAAAATAATACAATTCAAAAAAATCATACTTAAACTTATCAATTTTATTAATTTTTTTAGAGCATTTAGTAGTGATTCTAAATGGACTATAGTATTTTCTTGTTTAAATCTGTGAAAAATATTGCCTTAACATATTAAAATTTGAAAAAAATATTGCTAATTTTTAAATATTTTCCTTTTTTCACGCATTAAATAGTGATTCTAAATGAACACAAGCTAGATTTTATTGCTCCAATTTCCTTGCTCATTCACAGCTCTTCTTGCCTTTGTGGGCGTCCGGCCAAGTTTGAATCTAACATCTATCCTATTGAACCTAATTAATTTGGCTACTGTTGGCGCACAGAGCTCGGGCCATACCTGCGCATGCTCGCCGCCTCCAACCACAGTGCTTGTTGCGGGTAAGTGAACCTCTTCAGTCGCTTGCTACTCTTGCAGTTTATATCAATTCCTTGAATATTATTTCGCCCTCCTGCTGCTCCTCAGCCCGCACGTATTCCAATGGGCAAAGGGCTGGTTCGGTGCTCCAACCAGTCCGCGCCGGCGGGTAACATGGCAGAAGGTTGGTTGGTATCAGAGTCCCTAGTGTACATTGGAGAGTGGCTAGACGGATTTGATAAAGCCCGGGACACGCTATGGAGAACCATAGATGATGAACGCATACCTGGGATTGTCATGTGCAATCTCGGTGTTGAGAAGAAGATGACGAAAGATCTAGAGGCTAAAATCAACCGATTTTGCATGCTTCACAATCCAGTGATGCAAAAGTGGATTTCACAATATGAGGATGCAAAGCAAGAGCGACAAAGGGCACGAATCGAGTGGAGACGGGGAAGACGACCACCGATGCACTATCCGACGGTTCTGGAGAGCCTACCAACCTTCATGAGCTTAAGATGGTTGCACAACCAATTGAAAAGCGCACAACAATGCGGTGACGAAGTGACTGAGGAAGAGTGGGAGTACTCTCGGGGTTGCGCGACCAAGGTAAGTTTGCAATGTACCACTAGCTAGTGACTTTATTTCTAAACGTTTGAACGGCCACTCATAATCTTTGTTCGTTGTAGTATAAGTCATACACAACAGCATGGTGTAAAGGTCGACATTTTAGGGTGGAACGAATCGACAAAAAGCGTTTTACTCAAGATTGTGGAATCATGGCAAAATTTGAACATTCTAGTCGACGACGTTCCTCTGATGCAGATCCTGTGGTGGCGGAACTCACTTACTTCGGCACGCTGCAAGAGATTTTGAGGATCGATTATAGAGGATTTTTTGTCGACTTGTTCGACGTGCAATGGTTCAAGATAATCATGGAGGGTCGCAACGCTACTGTGCGTAGAGGAGAGTCTGGTTTTCTTGAGGTGGATTCTACTAAGAAATGGACTGACCTAAGAGACACTTTCGTACTACCAGAGCATTGTGAACAGGTAAGTATGTAAATAGTTAACCTTCCCCTTTTACAAGTTATGTGCTTGAAAGTTCTCATGTAAGCTATGTGGCTCTGGCAGGTAATATTTCATCCTACAAAGTCTACATCAAACTGGTGGTACGTCATAGAGGTAGCCCCTCGTAGTGCAAGGACGTATGAAGGCTACCATGTGCCAATCACAACGGCATCAATGGAGGAGATCAGAGAAGATGCTCAATCAGAAGCCGCTGCGGTGGTGCCAGACGAGCATCAAGATGCTACTACTCTATATGGGGTGCATGCAGAGGAGCTACAAAATGAAACAGAGGATATGTGTTTAAACGGAGAGCTCTATATAGATATAGGAAGTTATGCTGAGTTATGCGAGGATGAGAGAGAGATCTCTTAAAGCCACAAATATTGTATTTGAACAATTTTGCTCCGTGTTGTAAAAGCTCTGGCTCTCTAAGTACCTTCCATGGTGTATAACGCTCTTTTCTACTCGCGCTCACATCTTTTGATTGAAAATTCTGAGTTTTTGACTTGCCTCTTCTATCACTCAATTCATTGCGTCATTGTATTTAATGGTCTTTGCGTCATTGTCTACTCTATTCATTCAATATTAAGTTTAAATATTCGTGTGTTTAATGTAGGTATGGATGATGAGGAGTTTCTTTCTTCTTTGTCATCGCATCAGAGACAGTGGTACGTGGAACGTCATCGCTTTGGCGCATCATCGCGCGTTCCTACTCCATCCGCATCTCCCTCTCTTTCGGAGCATTTGGAGCGCTCCGAAGCTTCGGCGTCGACGAGACGAGCTTCACACTCGTCTAGACACCGGCGCTCTAGTGATTGCGGTGGCGGTTGTTGTGGGGATTCCGCCACCGATGCCTCCACACCGCCTCGTGTTCGACGAGGCTCTTTACCCTCCCCTTCTTTGCCCGCCCCCACACCAGCCACAGCATCGCCATCTACGCCAGGTTTTGCACGGCTGACTGTTCCTAGAAGCTACACACCTCTACCTACTCCGCCAGGAGCCACCCCTCTCGACACTCCTCACTTCGGGGCCCAGAGGCCGGTGGAGACACCTGACGTCCGTACCCCCATCGACACGCCGCTAGAGACCCCTGCCGAGACACCCAGGTTCACGCGTCGCCGGCCAGAGGGCTTGTCTTACTCCATCGACTTCAGCGGCGGCATCATCATGGATGATGACGGCAAGAAGGTGATCTCGCGCATGCGTGGTCTTTGCTCTCAGCTGTTTAGACACTACATACTAAACAAATGGAGTGAAGTACCAAGTGATTTAAAAAACAGAGTCATCAGCATACTTCATGATGAGTTTCCCATTCCAACACGGGATCAGCGCTTCAATGAAGACCTGATGAAGATTCGAATGCGCGAATACTGCAAACACAAGCGTTCCGAAGTGCAAAAAGCAATCAAGCATGGGTGGAACATGCCAGATTGGCTGGCCAAAGAAGATTGGAAGAATGCAAAGTAAGCAGCGCGCGAGAATCCCGACAAGTGGAAGCAACAAAAGGATGCAGCCAGAGCGCGAGTAGAGGCAGGGAGCTCGCACCACTTGGGGAGCGGTGGATGGGCATCATTTGAGGCCGATTTTGTAAGTGTTTTCGCATTGCTCTTTATGTTCGATAGTTTAGGGTTTATGAGTTTTTTAATTCTAACATAATGAATTCTTTGTATGTTTTGACAGTGGTCGATGACAGGACGTGATCCCACACCGTACGAGCGCGAGTACGCAGGCAGGAAGGGCTTAAACGCCCTGATGGACATTCTCAGTTCTCGCGGCGGCATGGTTAGTATTAGGGTTTACTCTTTTCTATTTTTTGTATTGTTTAATAAATGTCGTTATATGTTTATACTTACTGAAAGCTGTCTTATTGTCTTTTTTTGCAGAATCCGACAGATACGCCGCTTGGACGCGATGAGACGTCTGACTAGACGACGTCAGTTTAGCCGTAGCTAGATAGCATTAGTTTAGGGTTTCTCATAGCTTATGTATCATGAGACGGATTTTATACGTCTTTTTGAACCATGTATATTATTACATTTGTCACCGTAGTTCATTTTGCCAATCAATTCTTTATGCCTATGATGTTGTACAATTGTCATTGTTACATTTGCCAATCAATTCATTTTGCCTATGATGTGTACAATTGTCAATTTTACGCTTGTCAATTTTGCAAACAATGCGTCTTGTGGGTGACTATTTTGGGTCTATTATCTACCCTTGCACTTTTTTTAAAAAGTGATTCAAGTACAATATGGTTGATTGGTGGCAGAGCATTCAATGTCCTGTCACCAATTTTTTTTTTCTCTCGGACGTCGCTATAACCGTCGCTATTTATGGCTCTGAAGCATCGCTATGAGCGTCGCTATAGACTTCTGTGTAAACGTCGCTATAACCGTCGCTATGACCGTCGCTATGAGCGTCTCTATAGAGCGACGCATATAGCGACGCTCTCGTAGCGACGCTATTAGCGACGGTTTTAGCGACGCCGGGGGTTATAAAAACCCAGTGTATTTCCGTCGCTAACAGCGTCACAAGAGCACACAGCCTCTTGTAGTGATCTAAGAGATGAGTTGGTGAATTGCGCAAACATTTTCTCTTCGGATCATGAAGATTACCTTCGTGCATTACCGGAGAATGACCAGAAATTGATCGACACTCTGCGCAAGAGAACCACAAAGGGAGAAGAGCCATGGCATCCTCTTACACGAAGATATCTAGCTAGGCTTCTTTTTGATGTAAGTGTGTTTGACATTGGATCTCTTTTTTGTATGCTTTATCTGAAGCTGTTTGTTTTAAAAAGTAGTAGTTTATTTTGAAGGTTCAAATGTCAAAAGAACTACACACTAAGCTAGAGAGCAAGAAATTATTGCTTTCTAAAGAGGACTTGAAAAAAGAAGAGACTAAGATCATGAATGATCTTTATTATAAATATTCATATCGTGTAGGGAAGGTATATAACGATCTCTTGGTGTTTTTTTTAATACATGGTAAGATGCAATTTTATTTTAATTGAATAATGTCTTTGTTTGGTAGATTCTCAATATTGTTGATCCAAGGTTAGGAAAGGATTGGTTTGATCGTGTGATGAGCCTTCAATGGGGGGAAGATAGTTGGGCCACTCTAGAGAAACTTAACTTGATTGCTCTACATGATGCTTCCATAGAAAATAAAAACCTCTGGGTGTCCTTACTAGAGGCAAGCAAGATCACTCGTGCTGCTTATTGCATGGTGAAAGGAGACCACAAGTTTCGAGGGTGAGCATCTTTATGCAAATGGTTTATGATTGAACTCGTGAATGTTAATAAGAAGTTTGATTCTTCTCTTGCATGCTTGGTGTGAAAGGTGGCTAAAACGAGAGGGAGCTTTGCAAAGGATCTTGGAAAAATCTAAGAAGCTTCTTGTGGACTATGTGGATGTGCCTGGAGGGATTGATATTCCTCCCTCGTGCACCATGGATATGTTTTACACGGAGATTGTGGTGGAGGGAAGAAAATTCTTATTCCCTCTTGAGGTGGCTTTGAAAAACAAAACGAAGGATGTAGAGTTGCAAGCCTTAAAGAGGATTGACTATTGCCGCATGGCTTCTCAGCGACTGGTTTACAGGTAGATAATGATTTGACTATTTTTGTATCATAATATGTGCTTCAACTAATATAGGGTATGCATTCCTTTTTGAGTTTAGAATAATTCTTTGTTGTCTTTTGTAGATACTTTGCTCACCTCTTGACCATGCATCACATTGCTGCGATACCTGTTCTTGCACGCTCTTGGCCACACATTGAGAGCGGTGAGGGATGCATGTATCCACCAACCATGCATCAGCTCTCACAGTGGGAGCTTGATCATTGCCCTTGGTGGATTGACATGGATAGAGGCCATGTCCTTGCTAGAGAGAGAGAATTGCATAATGTGCAGTTTAGAGGAGCCGCATCTACGGATCTTCCACCACCCAAAGCCACAGATGTTGCTGATCCATCTTCTCAATCTCTACCATCTCGTCCACCTACTCGAACTTGTGAGTTAGATTCATTCTCACTTTCTATGTGTCCTACACTTTGCTAATTTAATAATTATTAATAATTTTGACACTTTTTTCTAAATTTAAGCAACAAGCTTTTTGGATAAGAATCAGAATGCATCTGCTACTACAAATCATGTGATTGATGATCTGCCGTCTATCTTAGGTATAATCTTGTTTTTTATTGGAGTCTTGTTGTTGCAGCTCTATTGTATTACTCATATTTATATAGATAATGTGTTTGCTCATGTAGAGAGTGGGGGCACACACAGATTGCGACGTGCCCTACATTTTGTGTATGCACCATTGCCTATTCAGCCTGTTGTGCAGAATGGTTGCAGTGATAGTAGGTGTGTTGCTTTGCATGGTGACTATATTGCGATTGCTGAGGATTTTCGTAGCGGCGTGCAGTCTAGATCATGGATTCCTGTACACGAGCATATGACTAGAGCTCGATCCACAGATATTACATATCGGAGGAGTGGTAGATCAGTGTCATGGGCAGCTGACTTTATCTTTGTTGACTTACCTTTTGGAGGCTTTCTACACTCACCATCACCTCAACCTACATGGGATACATGTACAGAGAATCATGTACGATCAATTATTCATTTGAGCCATAGTACCTTGGCGGACTCGGGGTGGCTACTTGTGATGGCGCCTCCTGCAGGTAACAAAATTAGTCCTAGATATTGATATTGTCATTAATATGTTCAGTTTTAATCATTGATGGATTTTTTCCTTGTAGGAGACACAGTCTTTTGGGTTGAGCGATTTTGCAGGGCATCGGAGTTGATTATTCATCGACGTGTGGTGGTTTTGCATCATGCACCTTATGGATATGTAGAGTCATCCGGTGAGCGACATGAGGTGATCACTCTATTTATAATTTCATGGTAAGTAAGCGCCAATGTGCAGCTTTTGAAATTGGTTTTTTTGCTTCCTTGTAGTGCAACACTTCTATCATGTTCTTGGTCCACAGGCATGGACCACCCCCACCACTTTACATTGCAGAGAGTGCTTCTTTGTTTCATGCACTAGGGATGAGTGCGATGGATAGCACTATGCGCCACTATTTGCCAGATTCAGATCGAGTCCTTATGGATTCCGGATTGCCATGGAGAGGGTCTGCACAGAAGAGCCATACTTTTGTGGCATGCTTTATTGAGTTGTTGTGTCGTCCTGGGGGGTTGTGCCTTGAGTTTGGATGTGGGACGGCTCCTATTTTGACAGGTTGTTTGGTCTCTGGCCGTGCATGTGCATCTCTAGATTTTGATGAGGCACTTGTTTCTACTTGCTTGCAGCCCTTGCTTCGACCAAGGAAGCGAGGGAGAGAGGATGCGACCACATCCATAGATGTGGTGGACGACGGAGACCGTCCCGTGGGTGGGAACTCTTTTGATGATTTGTGAGATTCCCATTCTCGACTTACCACAAGACATTCATAGTGTTTTTCTTTTGTTTGGGTTATGTTAGTAGACATTTATGGTTGATTATCTTTTTGTTGTCTTCCAAAACATTGTATGATTCATGGATAGACATTGCTATTACCACTTGTAGATTTTTTTGCATATGAATTTATGGGTCATGGTTGTTTTGTTGAATTGAAATTTTGTGTGTATTTTGTTTCATTGAAGTGCATTACCTGAATATATCGAGGCGGAGGCGAGACACATGACATTGGACCCACGTTACGATGGTCGTCCAAAAGATAGGCCTCGAAGATGGCATCTCTTCATAGATGATGAGTGTGCTTCAAGTTAATAATTTGTATGTATCCGATGGTATAATGTGGTTTGGACTATTGATCCAGAGTGCAGTTTAGTAATGTTTTTTAGCATTTCTTTCTCACAGGAAGTCCCACATATTTTGTTGGGTACCTTCTCATGTCAATCTCTCGTGTATACCAGCATGTCTCCACAATAGAGTGACTTTGTTTTTGTGTGTGTGTGTGTGTGTGTGTGTGTGTGTGTGTGTGTGTGTGTGAGAGAGAGAGAGAGAGAGAGAGAGAGAGAGAGAGAGAGAGAGAGAGAGAGAGAAGCCTCATTGGGTTGGCACACAACCATCTAGTGCAACTACTTTTTAGTTTTTGCGAAAAAGAATGTAAATTTAATTTCATCCATTTTTTAAACCAGTTTTCTTCTTGAAAACTAGTTTGTCTTTTGACTTTTAAGCTAGTGATAATATGTTAAAGTTTATTTTTTTAGAAACCTCTAGTTATAGCAGTGGTCTAGTATTATGACCCTAGGAGCCTTGGAGGAGCATCATAGGGAATGTATGTGATGTTTCATTGTCGCAGCTCCATGAAAAATCAAGAAGAGGTAGTGGTAGTAAGTGGTGTGGCTACATTTGTGCTAGTAGAGTGACCTATTGTCAACTCATATGGTAGAGTTTGAACAAAAGTTATTTAATTAAATCTGGCACTCAATGTATGGCAACCATAGGTCTCTCGCCTAAGGATAGTGTTCAATTGCATTCTTTCGGATGGGTCTTGCTCGGCTTTACCATTCGCTCGGTAAATTTCACTCAGTCTATTGTAAGACTCCCACCCACCTAGTCATATAGTCTACAGCCACTAGAATGTAGAGTTTACCATTTTTTGTCCTAGGCAGAGGACCCATAGCATCAATGCCCCACTTTTCAAAGGGTCCATTTGCAAGCACTATTTGCCTCGGGCCATGCACCAACCTTCTATTTCCATTTATCTGACAATTGTGACAACTTTTACACCAATGTTGAACATCCACATGCAAGCTTGGCCAAACATACCCCGCAAGAAAAATCTTCTTCATAGTTGATTCTTGGGCAAAATGACCACCACATGCCTCTTCATGCAAACCTTTTAGAATGGCTGGAATTTCCTCGATAGTTGGTACTCTTCTGCACACTTGATCCTTCCCTCTTTGATAGAGGGAGCCTTCTAGGAAGAGATAGAAACTTGCCTTCTTCATGAGTCTCCTCTTCTGAGCCTTCGTGAAGTCTTGTGGAAACTCACCCTCCAAAATGTAGCCAATAATGGGAGCGAATGACTCCAATCCCTGGTATCTCGGTTGCTTGACAGCTGCTACCACCATGATGACCTGCACTTCTCTCTCAACACATGTAACTGCTTGTTGTGCAAGTAAATCAGCATCTTCATTTTGTTTCCTCGGAATATGATATAGTTGCACTTCTTCAAACTGATTAAACATCCTACGAATGGCATGAAATTTTGTCCTTAAGCTTTCATTATTGCATGCCCAAATGCCTAAAATCTGTTTAACAATGAGAAGTGCATCTCCCTTTACCATGAGACGTTTTATCCCTTGGCCAATGCACATCTTCAAACCATGAAGTAGTGTGTCGTATTCTGCTTCATTGTTGCTAGTTGAACCTGGTAGATTGACCTTCTCTTTCATGACACCTCTCCACTTGGGTTGAGCAACACTAGCCCTCCCCCTGCTTTCCGTGTGGCTCGTCGAAAAGCTCCATCAAAGAACAAGGTAAAAGCATTGGGAATACTCTTTGGTGGTGGCAATGGTAGGGTCTTTACTTGAGGCACCTTCATTTCCTTCTCATGTACCCTATAAGTGAGAATCCCTGCCAATTGTGCACGCACACTATCTTCTACCTTGAAAGAGTATTGGAACTCTTGCAAATCCATAATCCACTTTGAGATCCTAGTACTAAGATTCATTTGAGATGACACCCAAGGGAACAAATTTTCTGCAGTGAGAATTACAAAAGGTTTTGGTAGCAGGTAGGATCTAAAATTTCTCACTGCAAACATGAGAGAAAGCATCATGAGTTCTGCTTCTGTGTAGTCTCTCTCCAAAGCATTCATGACCCTACTAGCAAAGTAGATGGGTCGCATCCTTGTACTGTGGGGATCTTGTTGTAGCAACACAGCACCAATTGTTTCCCTTCCAACATTAGAGCTAACAAAGAATGTGTACTCCCAACAAGGAGGCATGAGTGTTGGTAGCTCTGACAAAATGACTTTAATGTTACAAAAATACTCTTCAAGCTCATCAGACCATGCAAATTCTACTTGTTGTGTCAACTTTTGCAAAGGATGAAGCAACTCCGAGGCTAAGTGAATGAAGCGTGACATATACTTCACCTTCTGAATGAAAGAGATGACCTCCTTAAGACTCTTCGGTGATGGGAGCTCAATAAGAGCCTTTGCCTTTGAAGGATCCACCTCAATGCCTTTATAGGAAACCTTGTGACCGAGCAAGATCACTTCATCCTCACCTATGTGGCACTTGTCGGGGTTGAGTTGACCACCCATGTCATAGAGCTTCTTTAAACCTTCTTCTACCCTTTGTAGATGCAATGATTTTGAGCTATAAATGCAGAAATCATCAATGAACACCCTAATTGACTTTCCAAAGAATGCTTGAAACACCATGTTCATGAAACGTTGGAATGTTGCAAGAGCCTTTGTCAGACCAAATGGCATGACTCTAAAAGCAAAACAACCCCAAGGAGTGATAAAGGTTGTTTTCAATTGATCTTCCAATGCGATACCTATTTGAAAGTAGCCTGAGTAGCCATCACACACAGTGTACTGCTCATGACCAGCTACCTCATTTAGTATCTCATCCTGAAATGGGAGGGAAAAGTGATCTCTTTTTGTTGCCTCATTGAGTGGACGATAATCCACACACACCCTCCACTTTCCGTTTTTCTTAGGAGTGACAACAACGGGAGAGACCCACTCTGAATTCTCCACTGGATAAATGAAACCTACTGCTAGAAGCTTTCTTACCTCCTTGAGTAAAGCCTACTCCTCGATGACTCCTAGCCTTCGTAGCTTCTGAGCCTTAGGTGTGGCCTCTGGCTTCAACTCAATTTTGTGTTGAACAGCATCTACTCCACGCACATCGGTGTAGTCTTTAGAAAAAAGCCTAGGAAATTTCCTTAGCACACATTTGAACTCCTCTCTTTCATCCTTTGTAAGTGTTGTAGATAGCATACCTTCTAGCATTCTTTCATCTTCCACTTTTTGGTTCTCTTGGGAACCTACCTCCTCCAAACCTTGACAAGAGGTCTCTTGGTTGGTTGGCTTAAACCTTACCCCCATGACTTCCATGGAAGACTCCTCTTCAGTAATGCTGCCGCTACTTTCTTCTTCTGAAGTGTTATCGGTCCAACCTTCTTCCGTCTCACTTTGAGATGATTCTTCATGGAGCTCCTCTTGGCGTTGCTCCTTCATGTCAAAGACAACCTTCTTATGATTTTCGTTCCTGCAAATTAGCTTTCCACTCTCCCAATCCTGCAAAGCTCGCATTTTCATTAGCCATGGTCTCCCTAGGATAAATGGGTAACCATTTCCTTTGGTAGACATGACATAGAAATCCACTGCCTTCTTAATGCCAAAGGCCTCCACAAAAACATTTTTACAAATGCCTACACACCTAGCCTTGCTATTGTTTGCCATCTTGACCTTAATTTCAGGTGTCTCATGGATGTGCATGCCTAGTTTTTGCATGAGTCCCTCTGTCATGATCCAAATTTTTGCACCCCCATCCACTAGACCTTTCCTAACCAATCTCCCTTTTATGTAACAATCTAGCACAGGTGTAATGTCCTCATTCATTTCAGCTTGTGCAATTTTTGCAACAGGCACACTCTCTTTTACCTTTGTCCTAGTGCTAACTGCCCTTGTTAAATCCCTCCTAACTTGTGGACATAATGCAAGAAATTGAGGCCATGAGATATCAGGACCCTTACCTCTCATGTCTTCCAACAGGTTGTATGGAGCCATTCCATGTCCAAGAGCAAAGTCTTGGAGGTTGATACGACGTCGAGTCCTCTTAGCTTCCTTGGTCTCCTTTGCGTTCTTTTCTCGTCCATGGTCACTTTGTGATGTAACTCCTTCTTTCTCCTTACCTTTCCCTCGGCCACGCTTAATGCCATTTGCTTCCATGTCACCCTCTCTTGAATTTGTCACCTCTACCACATGCACGTTTGGGTCTGGCAAAGGTGGAACTCCTTCCACTCCTTGTGGAGGTGGTCTTGCTCCATTTGGCCTTTGTATAAGCCGTGGTTGCTGACTAGTTCCTTCACCTGCATTCATCACTGGGTAATTCAAGTTAGGTCTCCCTGGCTCCCCACGGGGCCAAGGACAATTATACATCCCATGTCCAGACTCACCGCAATTCCAACATTGAAAGACTCTCCTAGGTCGTGGGTCTCGCTCTTCAGACTTCTTTGCTTGTCCCTTTGGACCTACAGCTTGAGCAAGGTGAATTGACAAGCTGCTTAAAGATTCATTTAACTTCTCAATCACTTCCGTCGTTACCTCAGGAAGCTCCTTAGATGTTGATTCTTGTGACTTACCTTTGGGTCTAAGACCTTCTATTGGAACCTCCCCCCTTAAGCACTTGAGTTTCCTATATTTCTCAGTAGCCCTAGTTTCAGCTGCATCAAAGGTAGCAGGTGCACCCGCCTCAAATTTTACCTTAAGGTCAGGAAAGAGTCCGGCTATGAACCTCTCCTTCTTTAGAAATTCTGCACCATCACCAGGGTTAGCAACATTTCGTATCCATAGAGCCCAAAGACGTAGGAACTCTTGCTTGTACAAGTAGTAGTCATCTAAGTCTTTTTGCTTATAAGAAACAATGTCTTGCCATAATTTCTGAGTGTTTTGGGGATCAAAGAAGTATTTCTTGAAACGATTCAAAACTTCTGTGTAATTCCCTTTAACTTCCTCAGGCAAAGAGTCAAACCAAGTGCTAGCATCTTTCCTAAGGACCACCTCAAACATTTCTACATGTTCTTGATCAGTTACTATCCTCTTGATATGGCAAGACATCTTGAAATTTGCTAGAAATAATTCTGCATCCTCTCCAGGCTCTCCAAAGAAAAGAGGATATCCAGACATTTGGCGTTGGCTCTCCATTGAATTGATTTCAAAGTGACGCGTTTTTGTTTTTTCTTTCTTTAAAAGATTTACACAATAATATTTTCTAAATTGCAATCTATTCTACAGCAAAATAAAAATATTCACATCAAATGACCTATGATAATCAATAAGAGGTAGAATGACAGGGTTTGGTGACGTGAGAATTTCTCCTACTCTTTGGGCACCAAACATGAATACCATACGTTGTTGAAAATGGATTTTTCTACTAATTGCAATGTTTACTCTAATGTATGGAGTGAAATGAAAGGGAAAAACCTGTATTCCTGGGCCATTATCCATGGTCTATGCATGACCTAATTCTTAAAACAAAACAAAAATATAGACGTCCAAACTAAGGTCGTACCTAATGAATTTACTGATGCGTTTATCTCTACCAACCTAAGACGACCTAAAATTCTACGAATTACTCGCTGAAATTGCAAATTAGTACTAACAATTATGTGTACCTTTTGCCTTGCAATGGGAATGAAGGGATCATACAAATTCTCGTGATTCATGCAAGCTACTTGATTATGCTAAAGGTTGAGCCTTCACAAAACATACACAAGCCTGTCCTCCGTGGGGGCACCAAAATTGAGGCGGTCTGGGGCGGGCAACGAGAAGAGCAACCTCTAGACACCCTTCAAGGCTCCCGTGCTGCTCAATGGGGCTGGGGCACAACACAACACAAACCAAAACAACAAACCCACAACCAAATCCCAACTACACAAGGGGCACCACCTAGTTTAAGAGCGAACTAGGACGCAAAAGAGGAGAATCGTTAGAGCAACCCACAAACAAGCAAGGAATTTACACTAACCCTAACACCAATGGAACATTCTCACACACTAAAACACGAGAGAGAGAGAGAGAGAGAGAGAGAGAGAGAGAGAGAGAGAGAGAGAGAGAGAGATGGTGTACAACTTAGCTTCAACTTTATATTTTGCACAAAAAGGAACTTAGAGCTTGCGGAATCAAGTGACAAGATTTGGTTATAGCATCACTAGCACATTGTCTTAGGGTTATGGGAGCCCTCTCACCATCCACCCTCTTACAACGGTAGCCAAACAATAGCCAATGAATCACAAGCAACAAAACAACAACCTTCAATGAAACAAGTCACCTTATGAAGCTGAATGAGTTGGCCAAGCCAAATTGGAGGAGAAGCATGAGCCTTTGGACATGAATTGCACCCAAACCTACCAGTTCATTGATGTTGGGGTAGATACAACAATGGTAGGATGAAAATCTTCTACTCGCACTCACTCAAACTAGCTCAAGCTTTTCTATGCACCAAGGTGATGGTGTATAGAAAGCTTACTCTCTCTTTACAACCAAGATAGAACTGGCGTGTGGTACGCTCAATCTAGTGTGCAATGGTATAGTCATGTCTTTTACAAGGAGGAATGGGTTCTATTTATAGGTTTTAGAAGCCTTGATTAGGATTAAGCCTAATCAATTTTATTAGGAAAGATCAAGGATTATGAATTTTTATGAATTTCAAATGAGAATGGGGTCTCTCTTTTCTCTTGAGTCACATGGATGCGGGCTCAAGTAAGAGAATTATTGATGTGGTGAAAGGAGAGAAACTTCCATGGGAGTGAGTGAATTTGGTTTACTTGTGCAATTGCCTACTCCATATGTTGATAGTGTGGGTGCATTTTTACAAGAGAAGTTAGTTGTTAGTGGTAATAAGCACTAGAATTGTTAGTGATACATTTACAATGGGTAGGATGAGTTGATTTGATGAAGGAAGAGGGGTGAATTAAAAGAGAATCATTGAGATGGTGAAGCTTTGAAGAAGCTTGAACTCACCCTTGTGTAGATTGTGGAAAAAATGACCGCTGGTCTTCTTCTTCTTCTTCGCTTCTTTACGCCGCCTCCATGGTTGACCACCACGATGGAAAGAGGATTTGTTGATGAAAATCCTCAATTTGCAGAAGTTATCATGGTTAAGATGCTGAATTTTAGATATTTTTAGGAGAGGTAAATGAAATTGTAACATAGAAGCAATAGAGAGAGACATGGAGAGGGTGTATGTATGTAGAGGTTCATAAAAGAACTATACGGATGAGAGAGAAGGGTAATGGTGAAGAGGGTGGGAGAAGCCATGGAAATTGCAGGTTTGAGTGAGGGAAGGAGAGGGAGGGATGTGTAAGAGTGAGTAGGTGTGTGGAAGGGTGAGAGAAGACTAAGGGCTACTTGTGAGAAAAGTGGGCAGACTGGGGTCCACTCAAAAAATCATAGCTCACCGCTGGTAGCTCCAAAAATCATGAAAACATTTGAGGTGATTATTCAGAGCGTGGGCTACATTTTTTCTTTTTACCACCGCTCCAAATTCGGAGTGGAGATAGGTGCCAAAATTCTCACCAAAAAGCCTGTTTTTATGCTTGCAAAAGTCTTTTAGTGGCCCCCGCCTTTGTTGAATTTGTACAATGCATCCAAGAGTGAGCCCCTCCTTTGTCATATTATAATACAAAGCATCCAAGTTGCCCTTGATCCATGCATGGAGGAGGATTATTGGTGAATAAAGAAATATATACATGATGGGACTAGTGTATGGACTATTCATGGACTTTAGCTCAATGAGCACATGGTGTTAGAATAATTAGTAAAAATAATAATAAAAATATGGAGGAGTTATGGATATGGAAAGATATTAGAATCATATGATATGGTCCCTACTTGAATTATTTTGGGTGAAAGAGGAAAAGGTATGCAACTAGATAATATAATAAACGTAACCAATGAGTAGAAATCAATTTTTTGTTTTCACGAGGGTGAGGGTGAAAATGTGGGAGTGATTTGTATAAAGGAAAAATATGAGGTTAGAGTATGTACATATTAACAAAAAATATAATTATAGTGTAAGAGGATGAAAGAAGGTGTACATAGGTTCAATAAAACACACACCTAAGTAGAAATATTTAAATAAAATACCAAAATAATTATAAAAAATCCCTATATTTAGGCCATATATACAATGAAATATTTACACACAAAGAGGCCATAATATACTTTTATTTTTTTATTATTTTTATTTTTTTGGCTTAACTAGCCCAGTGACTAGCTAGCTGAGGGTTTTTAAGAAGATATGGGAAAAGCCCCCTAACTCACATACGCCTATGTACAGTGCAATGGTAGGGATAGCCATAGCGTTTGGGTGAATTTGGTAGGGTGGAGTAACTTACTATGGCAATTATGGAGAGCCGAAAAACGGCTATCACTGGTAATCCATGGTGTTTGAAAATCTCAGATATGAAGAGATTTGTTATTTGGTGTTCCTTAATAGTCTTTTTGACAAGAATAAAGTGTGCTTGCTTGGTAAACCTGTTTACTATTGTCCACATTCTTGTATTCCCATGGATAGACTTGGGTAATCCAAAGATAAAATCCATGGATTTACTCTTCCGTAGTGAATTAGGGATTGGCAATGGCTGGAGTAATCCAGGTTTCTTTCTTCTATCATAGTTAGTCTTTTGGCATACCACACATTTTTAAACGTACTCTTGTATGACCACTTTCATGGTAGGCCAATAAAAGTATGTCTCTACTCCTCGAAGAGTACATTGAATGCCTCTATGACCCGCATAGGGAGGAGCATGGGATTCGTACATGACTTTCTCACGAAGGGAGTGGGTAACACACAGCCTATTGCCGTTGAGAAGATAAAAGCATGGCCTAAACCAAACAATCTACATCAGCTTAGAAACTTTATTGGTATGTGTGCATACTATAGATGCTTCATAGAAAAATTCTCTCAAACATCACAACCATTACATGACTTAACAAAGAAGAACATTAAGTACTCAT
Source organism: Adiantum capillus-veneris (assembly GCF_014529385.1). Lineage (NCBI taxonomy): Eukaryota > Viridiplantae > Streptophyta > Polypodiopsida > Polypodiales > Pteridaceae > Adiantum > Adiantum capillus-veneris. Next base: position 139,973,631 of record NC_140955.1, on the reverse strand, counting down.
GTACGTCTAAGCAGCAAAATTCTTTTGACAAGCTCAAAGGGAAGCTTACCTACCAACTAGTCCTAAAGCTTCCGGATCTCTCAAAGCCATGTGAGTTCCAATGTGATGCCTATGGTGATTGCATTCTTGCTTCAAGAAGGGCATGCCATAGCATATGAGAGCCAAAGGCTCAATATGGATGAGCAAGTCTTGGGCAAGTACCACCAAAGTCTCAAGTACTTCATGACGCAAACCAAGCTTTCCGACAAACAAATGAGGTGGGAAAATTTTCTTTTGAAATTTTATTTTTATATTGCTCACATTGCTAGTAAGCACAATCAAGTGATCGATGCACTTTCACAACAACCAAAAGGTAATGTGGTGTGTATAGCAACTCACAATGATCTATCTTCTATGTAGATGAGTATGCTATTGAACCTCATTTTAAGACATAATGCCATCCCTTGCATTGGGGAAGAAAGAAGAACCATTCACCTTGCACAATGGTTATCTTCTCCATGGCAATAAGCTATGTGTTACCCACTCCCTTCGTGAGAAAGTCATGTATGAATCGCATGCTCCTCCCTATGCGGGGCATAAAGGCATTCAACTTACTCTTCGAGGAGTAGAGACGTATTTCTATTGGCCTACCACGAAAGTGGACATACAAGAGTATGTTTCAAAATATGTGGTATGCCAAAATACCAAGTATGATAGAGGGAAGCAACCTAGATTACTCCAGGCATTGTCAATCCCTAATTAACCATGGGATAGTATATGCATGGATTTTATCTTTGGATTACCCAAGTCTATCCATGAGAATATGGGAATATGGACAATAGTCAATAGGTTTAGCAAGCAATCACACTTTATTCTTGTTGAAAAACCTATTAAGGCACACCAAATGGAAACTCTCTTTATATCTCATATTTTCAAATACCATGGACTAGCAACATCCATCGTGTTAGATAGTGATCCTAGAGTGACCAGTAATTTCTGAAAAGGTCTCTTTGAAAATCTAGGTACAAGGGCCTATCACCCACAAACGGATGACCAAAGTGAGATAGCCAATCTTACATTACTCGATCTACTAAAGAATTATGTTATAGAAGTAGATCAATGCTCAAAATGAAAGAATTACTTACACCTTGTAGAGTATGCGTACAATAATACTATCCATACCTCAATAGTAAAAGCACCTTCTGAAATCATAGAGGGAAGACCTAAAAGTCCCTTGCTACTTAAAGTACATGGGAAGATCTTCACTACAGATGAGTATAGCCATGACCTACAAGAATCTTTTCAAAAGATTAAGGAGGCTATATCCATCTCTCAATAAAGGAAAAGAGTTGTTTCTAACAAGCACAGAAGGGCCTTAATATTTAAAGAAACTGGTTGGGTATTACTTAAGTTCCCCAAGCCTCAATTGAGGCAAATGACGGGAAAAACTCCTACGGGCCATCAAAAGTATTATGCTAGACTAGCAAAAAGATACTATGGTCCTTTTCAAATATTAAATCCAATCAATGAGATGGCTTATCAACTCAAGTTGTCCAACCATTGGCTCATACACAATGCTTTTCATGTAACCTACTTAAGCCCTACAAAGGAGAGCCACCAAGTGAACCAATTATTGAAGACCCTCCAAAAATCGAAGACCAAGAAAAGGTGCTACAACCCAAAGCTATCCTTCGGCATGAAGACAAGGTATTACGCCATGGTAAGATGATCCGACGGTATCTTATGAAGTTCAAAAATTATCCTTTTGAGGATGCTAGATGGATGTAAGGAATATAGTTTAAGGATAGTATGAACCTTGTCAATGCTTATAATGCTACATTAGAGTAAGCTAATGTACATGTTTCTTTTAAATGACCAATGTTTTTGTCTTATAATACTAATTCTCTTTTTTTGTGCACAAATTTAAGTAGTATGCATGCTTACAATCATGTTTGTGACGACGACATCTCTCAAACACCAAGTAGAATTTGTCACTCTACTTGGGAGAATGAAATGGACTAAAGAGCAGACATGCTAGCTAGGTCTCCCAAGCACCAAATGGATTAGTCATCCATTGGGCATCTATCTTGGAATTATGTCTTGGGGTAAAAAGGGATCCTCTATCTGCTAAGAAACATCGACTAATGAATAATGCTTTATCTCTTCTACCTCATAGTCGAGGACGACTATAATTTCAAGAGAGAGGTAATGTCATAAAATCTAATATCTAACCAACCAAAATGATTTTCATGTTTAAACTCATCATTTAATGTGAGAGAATAAACGGGAGCAAGGGTTAGAATATAGACATGTGCTTATGGATCTATCTCAACATGGGGCCAAGGTTAAAGGGGTCCAAATGAGAAACGGTTTGTCAGAGAGCAAGGCTAGCTAATTGACTTAAAGACCTTAGGGTTAGATTCATTAAAGACTTCCAAAGTTTTGTATAAAAGATCTTAGACCCTAGCTTAAAGCTAGGCCTATGCTTGAGGTGCTTGATAATTAAAAGTGCATGAGATGTTTGATAGCTAATGTGCAACTTAAGCTAGGCATGTGCTTGAAGGTCCAATTAAGTCCCTACAAGGAGGGGGTGATCCCTTGAAGCTAGGGGGATGGTAGAGAGAGATAGAGACAGAGAGAGAGAGAGAGAGAGAGAGAGAGAGAGAGAGAGAGAGAGAGAGAGAGAGAGAGAGAGAGAGAGAGAGAGAGACCATACTCTTACTAACCCTATGCTTGATGACTAGGTGCTTAAGCAAGGAGGGGGACAAGTAGCTTGGGCTTGAAATTCAACATGCAAGCCTACAAAGGAGGGGGCGAGCCAGGAAAGTAGGGGGGATGGTTGGATGACTTATCTCTCTCCCAAAAGGCACCCCTTGATGAAGAGGCAAGAAGGGCACATGTCAAGCCCCTAGCTAGATTTCCCTCAAGGTGTGTCCAATGCCTATTGGTTGATCCCTAGAGAGGTCCAATGAGGATTTAGCTAATTAAATTAACTGCTTAGGCATTTATCAAGCCCTCTCTCTCAAAGAGGAAAGGGGGACACTTGTCCAAATACTACCTCTAGTGCTTGACTTGACCTAGGCTTGTGATTGGCTAGGCTTGAGAGAGCCAATGAGAAAAAAGCATGAGCTAGAAAGAGGGGTCGAACCAAGAAACTAAGGGGCTTGCTTGCAGGGTATCCTCTCCCACACACATACACACACACTCACTTTGGTTTACAACTTTGCTGCTGCTCTTGACCTCCTTTAGAGAGGCAGAGTGGGACGTAGCCCCCTTCCAGTCAAATTGTTTGCTAACGATTGCACCCTTTGGCCTCCTCTCTCATGACGTCGTGACCTCATCTCTCTCTCTCTCTCTCTCTCCCCCCCTCCTCCTCCTCCTCCGTTTCTTTGACTGTCTCCTCATTTTAGTCTAATTTATGACACTTCCACATTCCTGTTCAACCTTCCTCGTGATCGCCATTTCAAACATTTTCTGTTGCTAGCCTACGCTCACCCGACGCTTTTGTCTAATGTTATGTACACACCATGTCAAAGACAAGGTCACCAACTATAGTAAACAAAGACATTGCAAAGCATTGGCCAAAACAGCACCCAAACTTCAAAGGACCAGTTTCTTCAACGATTTGATCTTCTTAGAGGTTAAATGTGCTCTTCATTCTCTAAAAGTTTCCCATGATACTACATACTACATGATCATAATGCAGATGCTGGGTGGAGTCTATCCTCTCTTTACCATATTCTAGTTTGTGATCCACGCGTTGTCGAGAAATTTGCGGTCTTGCCAGGAAAGCACCGGGCTTATGGCTGTGAGAGTTTGTGAGAGAACTCAACAAAAACTATATGAAGGAGTTAAACCATAGATGCCATGAAGACTAGGGTTTGGAAAGAAGTGCAATCAAAGAAGATTCACTCTTTCTCTCTTGCGCTCACACACACAAAGAAAGAACACAAAAGAGAATGTCAAAACAATACGAAAATGAAAACATCAAGGCTATGGTCATATCGTATCATGGGTAATATGAAAGGGTTAATAGATGAGTTAATGGCATCCAATCTTGACTGACCAAATAGGCTACGAATTGTTCTTTGGAATTGTAGTTTTGTGCTTACCATAATATATATATTTTGTCTAGTGATTGGGATTAATTGTGTGTACAAATCCTCTTGGTTCATAGCAAGATAACTACGCTTACGTCAAAATAAAAGTTATAGTCTATGAGAGGTAGTATGATGGGATCCGGTGATAGAAGTATTTCATTAAGCCTTTCTGGGCCAAAGAGAAACACTATACGTTGTTGAAAGTGTATTTTTCGGCTAATCCATACGTTAATTCTAATAGATCGTACAGAGTGAAAGCGATAGAAATGATCATCATGTGGGTTATTCATCTAGGATAGTATGTGAGAAATGTAGATATGAGAGAAGTGAAGAGATGAGAAGTTTCCCTCCCAAGCCCTATTCTTGCACGTAGGCAATAAGGATACTGCGGGGAGAGATGTACCTGTAGCAAGAGAACCTAGAATTTGTAGAGAGGATGAATTACTAAGGTGAGAGAGATAGGTTTGGTTAAGGAGATGAGATTAGATATATATATATATATATATATATATATATATATATATATATATATATATATATATATATGTTGGATTAGAGATGAAAAAAAAAACAACAAGAAATCAAGAAAACATCAATGTAGAACACATCTTACTTGACAAACCCTTTGGCACGATTATTGATGGAGAGAGAAGAAGAGTGGATAATTCCACTTTGATTGATACACCAAGTGCAAGACCTTCTTTGATTAGAGTTGATCTTCCAAGGTTAGCTTGTTGCAAGAATGGCTAGTCTCCCTCTAGGAGAAAGTGTAGGCTTGGGCTTATGTTAATGGCTAAGTACAATTAGGCATTACTACTCACTCCCTCGAGAATTCCTCTCATCAATGGCTTGAATGCTTCAGTTCCTTTCAAGGAAGAAGAGGTCCCCTTTTATAGGTGAAGGGAACCCCCAAGGGTTTACACAAGAAGAGAGGAGCCAGTGTGAAAAGGAATTGGAAAAGTTGGAAATGAGCTGCCCCTGCATGATGTGGGCAGACTGGGGTCCAGTATTTTGATCATATCTCCTCAACCGTGGCTCTAAATAAAAAAGTAAAAATATGGGCAAAAACTTCAGCTCATTAGCTACGATTTTCATTTTAAAATCGTTTTCCAATTAGGATTGGAACCTTGTGTAAAAAAATCATCAAAATAGGGTCCATTTATGGCAGCAAAAGTCTTCATGTGGTCTCCTTAGCTTAGACTTTCATTTAATTCCAAAGGACACCTCATGTCATATGAAAGCATGACATTGCTCTTTGACAAAGTTTTGTAATCATGCTTGCAATAATGCATTAAAATAAGTGTATCTTTGAAATCATGCCACCTAGTGTCCCACTAGGATTTAATTCTCCCCTAGTAGCTATTTAAAAAGAAATATAAGAATAGTATAAAAAATACATAGAATATATATATATTGGAGTTTACCCTAGATATAGGATCTAGCTAGGGTGTGAGATGATAATGAAATAGTAGAAATAAATAATCAATGCTTTTTGTCCCAAGTTAAAAAGGCGAAGCTATTGATGCTTTTCCCATAGTATTTTCTGATGGTAAAGTAAGGATAGGTTACCCTTGAGAAAAATAATAGGATGAGATAGAAGGCTTATTATTATACTTAAATATGCATATGTACACTATAGGAAATATAATTATGTATCTAAAAAAATACAAGATAGATCTTGTAGCATGCGTTCCCACTATGTACGTGTCACAGCACGACAGCGTTGCCACAAGCAAGAACATGTGTAGTGACTTTTGATCTCCTTCCTTCCACGGCGGTGGGTAAATGCGATGAGTATGATGTGTCTTTTTAGAGCTCTTTGGTACAAAAGAAGACACTTGAGTGTCTCTTTCTCGTGAATTTACATTGAATATACATGGATTCTAGAAAACATCTCAAAAAATCGCTTTTGCAAACTTATAAAATGTTAACCAAAGTACTCATAAAAGTTATAATCTCTCACTTTTCTACACAACATCAATAGTAACTTCACTCATAAAAGTTACCTATGCAATACAAAAAAATTGATGTATCATTAAAAAATGCAAAGGGACTGCATCTGAAGCTCAGCACAAAAGGTGGCTTGGAGCCAAAACTAACTTGGTAGATCATCAGATGGAGGAAGTAAAAAAGGCCAGGTTGTTGTCAAGAGAAACCTACCTACATCTCGAGGCGGCAAATCATGAGCACTTTTTAAGAGCCTTAAAAGTCAAGAGAGGCCGGGGCCTAATCCACTCTAATAAAGATGGGGAAGAGAATGAAGTGAAGGATCATGATGAAATGGCTTAGCTGATGCTTGATCATATTTGCCAGATCATAGGTCAAACTAAGGTCCGCTCGTCGAAAATGAATGAATCCATGAATAATCTCTTGAGCAGTGTCAAGGCTACAACTTCGCACTCTGAAGCCAATCTCCTGGAGAAGGACTTTACCGAGGAGGAATGATTCTATACGTTGAAGGCTCTAGTTAAAGAGAAGTCCCCTAGGTGGGATGGACTGAATACATAATTCTTTATTGAATTTTGGGACAATCTCAAGTCCCCTATTTCGCAAATGGCTAACCAAGCTTTGAATAATGGAGCCCTTGACACAAGTACTAAAAGGGGCATCATCAAACCGATTTCAAAGCAAATATGTTGCTCTGAGCTAAAACACTGGAGACCTATAACGATGATGTTAGTGACCTACAAGATTATTAACAAGACCGTTGCCCTTAGGTTGTCTCTTTCATTGAGGAGATCATGAGTCTTTAAGATTTGGGCCACGATTGTGTCAGCTAGTTCTTACTCTCAGTGTCGAAAGCCACTCTAAGCTGCTCTTTATTATAGGATTGTGGATGCATTTGAAGGCAAAAGATCAATTAAGCAAGGCTGCCCTCTTGCCCCATTTCTTTTTGCCATCGGCTCACATCCACTGGACACCATGCTGCCAGGATAGTGTTGTGAGAGGGGAGATCCAAGGTTTGTCCTTTCTTAACAAAAACCAACTCCTAGCAAAGTTCTCTCCTTGATTCTATGCTCTCTCCCAAAGCCTTCCCACAGACTTTTCGAAGGGTTTTCGAGCTTGTATAGATGTTCTCCTTAGTCTCTGTTTCAAAATGCAATATTTTTAAGTCTAGATTAATCTCGCTGAAAAAGAACGACTCGTTCAATCCATTCTTGTGTATTGGAGAGATTGTTCCAAAAGGGAAGATATGTTGCCACCTTGGTGCTCCGCTGGGGGTTGATATAACACATAAACAAAGACTCAAATTGGTTATGGAAAATATTAGAAGCAAGATGAGAAGGTGGGATTATGTGTTTCTCCCATTCCCGAGCATGGTTAAAGTGATCAATTCATTTTTTCTCCCATACACAGCTTTCACTAGCCCGTTGCTCAAATTAGCCAAGTGCAATTGAAAGGATTTCTTGAAATTGGTGAAAAGGTTCCTATGGAAAAATAACACAAAGACTCGATGCCATGGTAGTGGGCCAGTTGGGAGACTGTGGCAAGGCGGATGGAGCAAGGAGGCATTGGGATTTTAAACCCTGCTATTCATGCAAGGAGCTAGTGTGCCATGTTCTTGATGTAAATCACTTTGCACGACCATGCTTGGGCCATCATGGCGAAGGACTTGATTGACAAGGAAAAACTTACTGCTAAGGGATGTTAGTGAAAAAATATACAGGTACATGAAAAGATGCTCACGCCTTGATGGGCCAGCTTAAGACTAGGAGGCATAACATACGAGATCGTGCAAAAGTGTACTTGATCTTTGGAGGCGCATGAATGGAAATATGTGGCAAGTTATTTCCAAAATCCCAGTACTAACTAGTCCCCTTGGCTGTCCAAAGTCCGAAGCCTCCAGCTTATCCCCTTCTTGAGAGAAATAGCTAGAAAAAGAAACAACAAAGGGCTCAGACATCTAGGCCATGTTTGGGACAACATCAAAAAGAGATGGAAAATTAGAGACCAACAGTTGGCTACCCAATTCCACCTTAACGGGATCAAAAGACTACTATTCAATAGATTTTTGTATAGGTTGGGAAAAAAACATATGTTAGTGTGTGAATCTGGTTCAAATGGAAGGCTCGGTGATGGCCCAAGTATAAGTGGGCTGGTAGGGAGGAAGACGTGCAAATGGGTACAAAAGACTTGGAAGATTGGTTTCTTCAAGAAAAACTTGATCTTTGGAGGGATTAGAATGAAAAGCCACATTTACTAATTTACATAAAAACTGTTAGATTTAACTACTACAAGCAAGCATTGAAGGCTAGGAACTATTGGGTCTTTGAGAATTTTCCCTCATGTAACATGTGCTAGTTTCTCATAGATCGTGCAAGAAAGTAGGGAATTTATCATATCAAGTGGTAAAAGAAAGGACCTAGACAAATAATATTGGGCCATCAATGTTGTTCTGAGAGGCTAGAGCTAACCTGAGTCTACGACACCTCTGGCTCTTGGTTGTCCTTTGAGCCTTGTGATATCTTGTGTATCTTTATGGTCCTCTGGATGCCGTGGCTTGACTTGTGAGCAAGGCTTACCTTGTAATTTTCTGATATCTTTAATATAGCATCACTCACTTTTGTGATTTTTGATGAAAAAATGAGCAAGGTGCATGTAACCAGCCATGGTGACTACTTATATATGTGCTTGAAAATTTTTGCAACTCTCACATGAATTTTTTTCTCTTTGTGACTAGTATTAAATATAGAAATTCATGTGGGTCAAATATGAAACATTTGTGAATTCAATTAATTACCACAAAAAACATTTAGTTCATCTAAATTTTCATTTTCATATAGTTCCTCACTCCATCACTCTTCTTGCTTAGCATACATAAGAGCATAGTAATGAAGATGGAGAAGATGACACGCTTCAGCATCGGATCATGGCTCTTGGTTGGATTTGCATTCCATAGCCAAGAGTTTTGGTGTAGGCTCTCAACTTCTCTAAAAGTTTTGAGAAGGAGATGGAGCTCTTGCACTTTGCACTTCACACAGGCACACACATCGTATCATGCATGGTCTTGCGAGAGCCTCATCAAGTGGATCATGGCTGTAGGGCATGCAACGGCATGAAAGGTCGCCAAAGGCCATTTGCAAGGTCACGGACAAGGCACTTGGAGCTGGCACGCGAATTCGAAGGACGTGGTTGACCTCAGCTAAGGACAAGCAATGATTATCAGGTTTGATATTTCGTGTTATTGAAGTTTTCATAGCTTTATGTAGGTGATTGTATGCACTTCTATGGGTCACATATGACCATGGTTAAGAATACAACAAGCTCTTATGTGCACGAGCAAGGATCAAGCATGCATGGTCATGCAGTATACACTATGGAGTTTTTACTCGATTGTGTAAGACGCGCTGCGGCTACAAGCCACACTCGAGACAGGCACGGCCTATTGCTCGACTAGTTGAAGGCGGCAAAGGTGTTTGGCATAGTTGACCACTTGTTACAAATTGAGACGCTGCTTATTCTGAATTTGACTTTTTGCTAAGAACATGGTTCCTAGGGAAAGTTTGTCCGCATTTTTAGTTGCTCACAACAAACCTATACGATCAAGAATAACAGTAATCAAGATAAGCAAGTACGCATACATACCTTGCCATTATTTTTTTGCTTCTCAATCCACTGTACATGTAGACAAGGTCATTCTTGGTACATGATCGACAAGGTCGAATCTCTTTGTTATGACATCTGTCGCCAATAGCGTTGACGGGAGCAAAGCGAACCTCGAAGCCCGACGGCCTCTAAAACACCGGGGACCGAATGGCGCGCCTCGAGCCTGCTGTCATGGTAAAGCAAACAGGGGGGGCACCACCTAGCTTCAGCGGCTAGGACGCAAACAACACACCACCATAACAAAGTTTTCATCCAAGAGAGATGGATGCTTGGGAGCAATGATGAAGAGGAAAGGGAATGAGATCAAGTGAGAGAGAGAGAGAGAGAGAGAGAGAGAGAGAGTGAGGGAGGGGGTATATCGGCTTAGTACTTAGGCACCACAAAAGGATGGCGAATCCGCACACCCTTCACACATACAAAGCTCACTCCAAACACAAGACTAGGTGGCGATTCCACACACCTCACATGGGCAAAACATTGCAAGAAAACATACTCACAAAACCTCAAGCTTTATTTAGAGAATAAGGCGATGAAATGGAGAGCATAGGGTAGGGGAATGAGAAGGGAGAGCGTGGTAGAGCACATGGCGGATAGGTGGGAGTTGATGGCGAAGACTCGCACGAGGGTTACGGCCATCATCCTTTATTTAGTTTCCCTTGATCTTCCATAGCCCAAGGGTGTAGAGGTCATGCTTAAGACGAGCATGGTGATTACGGTGATGGTGATGGTGTGGGTGTGTGTGTGTGCACTAGGCACACACAGTGCATAGTGTACTCTTTGGTGATGGTGTGTGTGTCTGTAGTGTGATGGTGACCCCTCTTTATATAGGGGAGGAGGGGGGAGAAATTCTAGAATTTAGAAATGAAGAAATCATTATCTACAGAAACCATGTGATTGTGGGCCCCACTTGTCTGGCTGTGTGTATATATGCCAGAATAGCAGTCTCACGAGAGAGAGAGACTAAGAGAGAGAGATGGGCTGATGAAAAAAAAGTGAGAGGTGACATGGAGAATAAAGTAATTACAAGACGGGAGAGAGGGGAGTGTGTTCAGAGGTGAATCTGTGTGCAGATGTGTGTGAACAGAAGAAAAATCAGGTAACCACCAGGTGGGGAGGGGTCTGTGGGCACCTTTTTCAGTGAAACTGAGTGTGTGTGAGTGTGGGGGAGGTTATTTAGCTACAAGACAAGACACATGGTGCCCTTTAGAGAGAGAGGGGGGTATTTGGGTCATGGGATATGATAGGAGAGAGAAAGACGGGGTGGGGTATACTATTTTGGAAGATAGGGTAAGTTGTATGTGAGTTAGGGTGCATTATTGGTGGGTTATAATGCATTATTGGTGAGAGGTGGGGTAGCTTGAGGGGAGAGAGAAAGAAGAAAGGACAAGGGGAAGAGAGAGGGGGTTGACCTTTTGAGTGGTGGAGAGAAAAAGGGACACACGGCGGGGCAACAGTGAAGAAAAAGGAGGCAAGGTGGGGATGGGCTACCCTGCAGGCATGAGGTGGCCTATTTTACCTTTCTTATATATTTACATAATCATAATTTATTTTTTTTCTTACTTTTTCCAATGCCTTTTATCACTCCCTCCCTAAGAGGGGGTTTTCATGGGGTGGGGACGAGATAAGAGGGGTATGGGAGCTTGGCTTGTGAAAAGCTCCCATCATTAGCCCTCTTCTTTTGGCTAGAGGCATTCATGTCTCTAGCTCATCTGTTTGATCATTATCGTCGGAGGTGGCGGCTGATGGTGTGTCCTCATCTGGAATGTCAATTGGTGGAGCATGGTCAAATCAAAGAAAATAAGGTTTAAGTCGCCAACCATTTACCCTGGTTTTATGAAGTTTTCCATCAGCCTCCATAAGCTGGTAGCTTCCATTGGCATACTTTTTCCTGATGATGAAAGGCCCTATCCATGGGAGCAGGAGTTTCTTATCCTTGCGCGTGTCGAAGTGATTGTCGTAGTGGAGCACCAACATTCCTTTCTTCAATTATTTTTTCCGGAGATGCTCGTTAAAGCTAAGCCGTCTATGCTCTGCTTGTGCTGCATAATAATTTATTGCTTCTTCTCTGTCCAGCTGCAGTCTTTCCAAGTTGATGATGTGATCTCTCAAATGCATGTTGGGTTTTTGAAGTTGCCTTGCCATTACTCTGAGACTTTGTAGTTGCACTTCAATGGGCAAGATTGCTTCCTTACCAAATACTAGATGATACGGTGTGAATCCCAAGGATGTACGAAATGAAGTTCTGTAGGCCCATAAAGCTGGTAGTAGATACTTATCCCAGTCTCCGGGATGATTGTTTATCTGCTTGGTAATAATTTTAGAAACCATTCCATTTACCTTTTCAACTAGGCCATTACATTGAGGGTAATATGGTGAAGAGGGCCTCCTTATAATGCCCATTTTCTGCATTAATTCTCCTACCAAGTCTGCTCTGAAACCTGGTCCTCTATCAGATATGATCTCTAAAGGTGTGCCAAACCTACAGCATATGTGCTCGTAGATAAATTTAGCTACCTCTACCGCTGTGATTCTAGTGGTGGTTGTAGCCTCTGCCCATCTAGTCATGTAGTCGACCCCCATGATAATGTAGAATTTTCCTGAGTTGGCCCTAGGTAATGGCCCAATGGCATCGATACCCCATTTTTCAAATGGTCCATATGAGAGAATAGGTGTCTGTGGTTCAGGCATAAGTGACCTAGTGCTGCCCTTTTGACACAACTTACACGTTTTGCACCAATGGTGTACATCACGGTTGAGGCTAGGCCATATGAAGCCTGCCTGCAAGATTTTCCTACTTGTTATGTCTAGGGCAAAGTGACCACCACAAACCCCGTCGTGACAGCTAGCAATTACTCCCATGATTTTGTGAGAGAGAGGGACCTTCCTGAGTATTTGGTCCTTACCCTTACAGTACAAACCATCATTGATGAGTCGATACCTTGTGGCCTTCCGCGTCAGCCATTGCTTTTGTCCCTTTGTTAAATATGATGGGCATTCCCCTGTTTCCAAAAAATGCATAATGTCAGGCAAGGCATCACTGCCTTGAAATAGAGGGAGCTTTAGTTTTATTGCTCCAACCACCACTTCCTGTAGTCTTTCACTTGCTAGGGCATCTGCTTCTTGGTTTTGAGCCCTTGGGATATGGTGTATTTTAACTTCTTCAAACTTACCCAACAAGGTTTTTACACCACTTAAGTGAGTCCTTAAACTAGGATTCTTGCATGTCCATGCTCCATTTACTTGCCTTACCAGAAGTAGAGCATCCCCAAATACATTAAGGTGTTGTACACCTTGCGAGACGCACCATTGTAGACCCTTGGTTAGTGCTGCATACCCAGCTTCATTGTTAGAATGTGAATCTAACAATTGGCCCAACGAAAATACCTTTGTCCCTTTGTCATCAAAGACCACTATGCCTACAGTTGCTTTGTCGGACGCTCGCTTGTAGGCTCCATCAAAGTAGAGAGAGTATGCTCCTTCTACCATTGGTGGTACTGGAGGTAATCGGACTTCTCCTTCCTTAGATTGCTTCTCCTTTCTTTCAAAGACTTGGTATGTCATGAGTCCCCCCAAACTTGCCCTTGTCGTGCTTTCTACCTGTACCGTGTAGTCAAACTCTTGCAGACGAACTAGTCATTTAGTAATTCTAGCAGACACATCCATGTGTTGTACAACATAGGGAAATATTTCATCCGTGGTTAGAATCACAAATTGCTTAGGTAGCAAATATGACCTAAACTTTGTAGTTGCAAATCTAAGAGCTAGGACTAAGTGTTCCACATGGGTGAAACCTTTCTCTCTTGCTGTCATCATTCGACTAGAGAAGTAGATTGGCCTCATGAAAGATGTCGTCGTATCCTTTTGGAGTAGCACAGCCCCCAATGAGTCATCACCAACACTTGAGGTGACATAGAATTTTTCATCCCACTTAGGTGGTGAGATAGTTGGCAGAGTGGCTAAGACCTCCTTTACCTTGTTGTAGTGATGTTCGCTTTCCTCGTCCCAAGTGAAAGTTGATCTTTGAGTGAGTTGTTGTAGTGGTAGAACAAGTTGTGATAGTAGATGTATGAATCTATTTAAGTACCTCACCTTCTGTAGAAAAAGGACCAGTTGACGTGCGGTCGTTGGTGAAGGTAGGGCCATGAGTGCGGACACCTTACTTGGGTCGGTGTTGATACCTTTTCCTGAAATTTCATGGCCTAGTAGAATGACTTTACTCTCCCCAATGTGACATTTATCCACATTTAATTGCCCACCTAGGCTCTGCAACCTGGCCAAACCTTCAGTTACCTTTTCTAAATGTGAAATACGGGAGCTATATATACAAAAATCATCAATGAACACTCTTATGGATGTTCCAAAGAACGGTTGAAAAACATATGTGACATATCTTTGGAATGTGGCAGGTGCATTTGTGAGACCAAATGGCATAACCCTGTATGCAAAACAACCCCATGGCGTGATAAAAGTGGTTTTTAGCTGATCTTCCAAGGCTATGCGTATTTGAAAGTATCCTAAATAACCATCACAGACGGTATAGCATTCAAAACCCGCTACTTCATTCAGAATTTCATCCAAGAAAGGCAGAGGAAACTGGTCTCTCTTTGTAGCTACATTTAGTGGTTTGTAGTCAACACAGACCCTCCACTTACCATTCTTTTTAGGCGTCACCACTACGGGTGACACCCATTCTAAGTTTTCTACAGGATAGATGAATCCTGCCTGCTGCAGTTTCCTTACCTCGGCCAAGAGTGCCTTTTCTTGTACGACCCCCAGTCGTCGTAGCTTTTGCACAACTGGTTTTACCCCTTCCTTCAGCTTAATATGATGTTCCACCACTGTAATGCCTGTGATTCTTTCATAGTTGTCAATGAACAAGTTAGGAAATCCCATCAACATTTGCAAAAAACTATCTTTCTCCTCAAGTGTTAATTCCGTAGACAACATACCCTTCAACCTACTTCCTCCTAGGCCAGGTGATTTGCTCTCCTCTTCATTGGGTTGCCCTTTTGGGGATGGATCACCAGTTGTGCTTACCCTTTGTGGATCCTTCATAATGATACCCATCACATCAATGGAACTGTCACTTTCGTCGGTGGATGTGGTCTCCTCCTCAGAATTGGAAGATTCGCTAGTGGTTTCATCTGCCGATGTTTCCAGATTCATTTGCTTCTGCTTGCCAATCCTCATGTCGTAGTAGATTGTCTCCCCTTTCTTACCGGTCATGCGTAGAAGGCCAGTACCCCCCCTGTTTTGCCTTCATGGCTATCAGCCATGGCCTTCCCAAAATTAGTGGATAGCCCTCCCCCTTAGTAGGCATTACAAAAACATCTACCTCTACCTCAGTGTTGAAAGCTTTGATTTTCACGGCACTTACCACACCCACACACTTTACTTTTGCGTTGTTTTCCATCTTTGCCTTGCATGGAGAAGGCATGTCAACCTCGAGCCCTAATCGAAGCATCATAGCTTCGCTCATTACAAAGATTTGTGCACCTACATCAATGTAGGTGTTTCCAACCCTCTTTTCGTTTATGTTTACGTCGACAATTGGAAGGATGTCATCCATGTTGCATCCCAAAATTGCTCTGGCTACCTTTGTTTTGGAGCGTCTTGTACTTACCATTTTAGACTATTGTCGCCTTACTTTAGGTACAAGATGTAGCAGCTGTGGCCATGTAATCTTCGGTCCTTGCTCTGCCACATCCAATGTTAGATCATAGGGCTTAGAACTTTCCCCTAGCTGGAAGTCGGTGATGCCCAATTTTCGTCGTGGCCTGGATGGCCTCTTGCTAGTTTCTCCTCTCATGCTTCTCTCATCATCTGATTGTGTAGCCTTCTCCCTCCTAGCTCTTTTCACAGTCATGGCCTCAAGTGGTTCTAAAAAGGTTACCTTCTCCTTATCCTTGTGCCTCTCCTTTGCTCTGGGTGGATCCACTACTACGGCTTTTCCTTTCTCTTCTAGCCTTATGATGTTTACAGGGCGATCGGGTGGTGGGGCTGGTGGAAGAGGTGGAATGGATGCTTGTAGTGGTGTCTGGGGTGGACGTAGAATTTGTGTTGGTGGGGTTGGTGCTCGGGGTGGGGGTGTTCTTTCTGTAGGGGGTGAAAATTGGTTCCTCCTACCTCCTCTATTATAGTTTTGTCGTGGTTTGGGACAGTAGTACATACCGTGATCGTCTTCTCCGCGGTTGTAGCAATGATACTCCCTGTTTTGTCGTCGTGCTCTTCCAGGCTCTTGATCTCTTTCTTGACTCCTCCCTTGTTGTATCAAGTGGACAGACAAATTCTGTAGTTGGTCAGTAATATGGGCCAACATATCTTGTTGGTCATCTCTTACCCCAAGAGCCGGTGGTGGTGGTGGAATGGTGGTTGTCGTAGTTGCTGGTCGACGTGATGTTGATGTTTCTGTTGACTCGGTTTCTTTGGCTTTCATTCGTAGCTTCTTGTCCTTAAGGCGAGCAATCTCAACGGATAACTCGTACGTAGCCGGGAATCTACCTTTCACCTTCTCCTTGAGAAGCGGCCATAAGCCATGCGTGAACCGATCTTTTTTTAGGAAATCGGGTGCAGCTTCCCCCCTTGCCAGTGACTCAACCCACCGCTCCCACAAATCCACAAATTTGGACTCATAGGTGGCATATTCTAAAAGACCCTCCCGCTTCAAGTCTCTCAACTTGTCCCACAACTTTTCTGAAGTGGTACCTCCCCCAAAGCGCCTCTTAAAAGCGGTTTTTAAGGGTTCCCAGTCATCCTTGGTTGCTTGTGGAAGTGCATTGTACCATGATCTAGCTTCTAGCTTCATGAGATGCTTAAAGATTCTAACCCGGGATTCATCAGTATCTTTGTTGCTCACTACACATGCTACTTCAAAGTCATCTAGGAAGTCTGTTACCAAATCCTCCCCCTTCTTTCCTTTAAATGTTGGAAATGCTACACTTTCCATGATTACAGAGACAGAGCTAGAAAGACACACTGCTTAACTTGCAAACGTTTTTTTCTTCTTTACAAGGAGGCGTGTATACCCTCTTATACTAGGACATAGATTAAAACTTCAAACGGTACATTGCCTTGTACCAAAGGTAGGACAAATGGTTGATCTGATGCCAGAACCTTAAAAAATCGCTCCCCACCCAGCATGGTGTCAATGACGTGCTGGTAGTGAGCCTTCAAATCCAGTATTACCTTGATTGAGCGTACACGTGTTGGTATGTGTGATCTGTCTTGAGGTAGGTTGTACTGATTCATGTGAAGCTTAGAGGTGCTTAGTCACTATCCAAGCTTGTGGGAGAGGGTGGTGTTCTTTTCTAAAACAAACTCAGTAGATCCGTAGTTTCTCTAGTGAGAGTGTGAGCCAATGATTCCGTTATCTGTGCTGTAGCATCAGGTGCGACTTGAAAACTGACTGTGATAATTACCTCGGTGACTTGAGTTACCCGATTCTCAAAGTAGAATAGTGTTGATTCTCTATTGTGTAGAGCTCCTTCCATTTTGTTATTGTGGGTTGGTTGTAGGTTGCGGACATGGTTTCGACCTTCTCCTTCTTCTTCTTGGCACTTGGCCTATGTATATCCACTGGGTTTGGCGTGTTGGTTGACTCTCCCACTGCAAATCGATTACCCTTACGCCTGGCACTCGAGCTTCGATGGAGATGCGGAGTTCGTCTAGTTGTGCTTGGAGCTCTTCTTCTTCTGTCGTCCAATTAGCAAATCTTGCTAGCCATTCATCCATTCACAATAGTTTAGGGGTTTCAGTCTTGTAAACTGAAGGGTTTCATGAAAAGATCCTTAGTGGGGGCACCAAATGACGGGAGCAAAGCGAACCCCAAACCCCAATGGCCTCTAAAACACTGGGGACCGAATGGCGTGCCTCGAGCCTGTCATGGTAAATCAAACAGGGGGGGCACCACCTAGCTTCAGCGGCTAGGACGCAAACAACACACCACCATAACAAAGTTTTGATCCAAGAGAGATGGATGCTTGGGAGCAATGATGAAGAGGAAAGGGAATGAGATCAAGTGAGAGAGAGAGAGAGAGAGAGAGAGAGAGAGAGAGAGAGAGAGAGAGAGAGAGAGAGAGTGAGTGAGTGAGGGAGGGTGTATAGCGGCTTAGTACTTAGGCACCACAAAAGGACTTAGTACTTAGTACTTAGTACTTAGGCGAATCGGCACACCCTTCACACATACACAAGCTCACTCCAAACACAAGACTAGGTGGCAATTCCGCACACCTCACATGGGCAAAACATTGCAAGAAAACATACTCACAAAACCTCAAGCTTTATTTAGAGAATAAGGCGATGAAATGGAGAGCATAGGGTAGGGGAATGAGAAGGGAGAGCGTGGTAGAGCACATGGTGGATAGGTGGGAGTTGATGGCGAAGACTCGCACGAGGGTTACGGCCATCATCCTTTATTTAGTTTCCCTTGATCTTCCATAGCCCAAGGGTGTAGAGGTCATGCTTAAGACGAGCATGGTGATTACGGTGATGGTGATGGTGTGGGTGTGTGTGTGTGCACTAGGCACACACAGTGCATAGTGTACTCTTTGGTGATGGTGTGTGTGTCTTTAGTGTGATGGTGACCCCTCTTTATATAGGGGAGGAGGGGGGAGAAATTCTAGAATTTAGAAATGAAGAAATCATTATCTACAGAAACCATGTGATTGTGGGCCCCACTTGTCTGGCTGTGTGTATATATGCCAGAATAGCAGTCTCACGAGAGAGAGACTAAGAGAGAGAGATGGGCTGATGAAAAAAAAGTGAGAGGTGACATGGAGAATAAAGTAATTACAAGATGGGAGAGAGGGGAGTGTGTTCAGAGGTGAATCTGTGTGCAGATGTGTGTGAACAAAAGAAAAATCAGGTAACCACCAGGTGGGGAGGGGTCTGTGGGCACCTTTTTCAGTGAAACTGAGTGTGTGTGAGTGTGGGGGAGGTTATTTAGCTACAAGACAAGACACATGGCGCCCTTTAGAGAGAGAGGGGGGTATTTGGGTCATGGGATATGATAGGAGAGAGAAAGAGGGGGTGGGGTATACTATTTTGGAAGATAGGGTAAGTTGTATGTGAGTTAGGGTGCATTATTGGTGGGTTATAATGCATTATTGGTGAGAGGTGGGGTAGCTTGAGGGGAGAGAGAAAGAAGAAAGGACAAGGGGAAGAGAGAGGGGGTTGACCTTTTGAGTGGTGGAGAGGAAAAGGGACACACGGCGGGGCAACAGTGAAGAAAAAGGAGGCAAGGTGGGGATGGGCTACCCCGCAGGCATGAGGTGGCCTATTTTACCTTTCTTATATATTTACATAATCATAATTTATTTTTTTCTTACTTTTTCCAATGCCTTTTATCACTCCCTCCCTAAGAGGGGGTTTTCATGGGGTGGGGACGAGAGAAGAGGGGTATGGGAGCTTGGCTTGTGAAAAGCCCCCATCAACGTTTGTTGGCAATGAGGCCAGGCGTAGTTATATGAAGCAAGGATTCCATTTCTCCATCTTGTTTTGCAACTCCCCACATTTGACATATGCTATGTGCCTACAAAATTGGGAAGGACTAGGCAATGTGTTTGCAGGTTATTTCATTATCTACCAGATGGTGTATAGGATACACAAGGGCGTGTATGCATATGTATCAGACCAATGGACTGCTAGACCCGGTCCATCCGCCCAACCTCCCTTTTATAGGCTTCCAGCTTGCCTGAACCCGTTCCCACTTGCAGCCGGCCCCTGGCCGAGTCCGTGACCCCATTGGTTTGGCCCTTGGTCTGACATTACTCCCCCCTTGGAGAAGCGTTTTGAAATATCTTCTTAAGAACACTAATTTTTTCCCAAGTGGCACCTTCCTCAGGTCGATCTTTCCACTTGACTAAAGCTTGACTACGTACATGCTGACGAGTACGTAGTTCATGAAAATCTAAAATGCGTTCAGGTTCATGCGGTTGAATGGGAGGTTTAGTGAAATCAATCGATATCTGCTGGCCGATAACATTGTCGTCCCCATGCAAGCGTTTATGTAAACAACTTACATGAAATACCGGATGGACACGAGAGTGCGCACGTAACTCAAGTTTGTAGGCCCTATCACCAACTCGCTTGAGTATCTTGAATGGCCCACAATAACATGGAGATAATTTAGGTGTAGGCCTAGTCTTCAGACTTTTTGAATGCTCTGGCATACACAAAAATACCTCTTCTCCTTCCGTGAAGGTAACTTGCCGACGTTTCTCATCAGCATACTTCTTATACCGATATTGTGCTTGTCGAACATTTTGATGAGCAAGTCTCAACATTTCCATATGATCTTGGAGAAACTTCTTGACCTGTTGGAGCTTCTCAGTTGCCAACCCCATCGTCACTGGTGATCTAGGTTGAAAACCATACATAAGCATGAATGGACTAAAACCAGTTGTAACATGCTTAGCACTATTATATGCAAACTCAAGAATAGGAAGATAATCTTCCCAATCTGATTGCTTCTTGCTAACGTATGCTCGTAGCATATCCTCTAGCACTTGGTTGACTCGTTCCATCTGACCATCTATTTCAGGGTGATCAGTTGTACTTAAATTAAGTTGTGTACCCAATCGTTTAAAAACAGCCCTCCAAAAATGACTGTTAAACTTGGCATCACGATCACTCACAATGTTACTTGGAAATCCATACAACCTGTAAAGATTGTCCACAAATAACTTAGCTAATTCTGGAGTCTTAATGGTTGACTTGGTTGGAATAAACCGACAAAGTTTAGTCAACTGGTCTACGACCACCCATACGGAGTCATGTCCTCGAATAGTGGTTGGTAAACCCACAATAAAATCCATGGAGATACTTTCCCATTTACCGTTGGGAATCTCTAAAGGATGAAAGAGTCCTCCTGCTTTCAGGCGCTCTACTTTATTAACTTGACATTTTTGGCAATGCAAGACATAGTCTTGAACATACCCATGCAAACCTGGCTAGTAAAACTGTCGTCTTACGAGTGCATAAGTTTTCTTAATTCCCGGGTGCCTTGCACTTGGACTATCGTGACATTCATAAAGAATTTGGCACCAAATGTCTGCGTCCGTCGGTACACACACTCTCCCCTTGTGGAGTAGGTACCCATCATCTATGGAAAATTTCTTCCATCTCTGCAGTTCATCACTCGAAAGAGGAGAACTGGGTGTGGAGGAAACAAAACCACTACCAACATTGGAGTGAGAAGGATCCCTCTTTCTAACATAGCTCCACACCTTGGAGTATGCAGTATCATGCTCTCACTTACCTTTGAGAGATTCCAAAAACTCACTCCGCAATTCCGTGAAAAGGAGAGAGTTGATCTCTGGCATTCGGCTGAGAGCATCAGCCACTACATTGTACCGCCCTTTGCGATATCATAGCTTGGCATCATACTCCTGAAGAATCTCAGCCCACCTGGCCTTGTGACCCTTCAAATCACTTTGTTGTGTAAACCACTTGATGCTTTCATGGTCAAACAAAATCTCGAACTGTGCACCATACAAATAATGTCGCCATGTCTTTAAAGCAGACACTATTGCATAGAGCTCTCGTTCGTAAGCAGAGTAATTCTGCTGTGCTGAATCCAACTTCTTCATTTCAAATTCAATTGGCCTTCCCTCCTGCAGAAGGACTGCTCCAATCGCACGATTACTAGCATCCGTTTCCAAAACGAATGGCTTTAAGGGATCCACAATAGCCAAAATAGGAGCTGTGGCTAATGTGTCCTTAAGTTTGTCAAAACTTTGTTGTTGTTCTAATCCCCACTGAAAGGTCTTGCCCTTGGCTTTCAGCTAATCTGTCATGGGAACAGCAATATGGGCATAGTTTTTAACGAATTGACGATAAAAACCTGCAAAGCCTAAAAAAATCTGGAGCTCTTCCACATTTTTGGGAGAGGGCCACCTTCGAATGGCATCCACCTTGGATTGATCCATGTGTAACCCTGCAGCCGAAATAACATGCCCCAAGTAGTGAATTTCCTCCTTGAGGAAATCACATTTGGATTCCTTGGCATATAACTGATTTTGGCATAGCAAATGAAACACTTGTTTCAAATGTGCTAAGTGCTCTTCCTCAGAGGCACTATATACAAGAATGTCATCGAGGAAAACGATAACAAAATTTTCCAAGTATGGTCTCAAGACACCATCCATGAGTGTCATGAATGTAGCTGGAGCATTGGTTAACCCAGGGCATCACCAAGAACTCATAATGTCCAAACCTTGTTCGGAACACTGTTTTGGATATATCCGCAAGCCTGATGCGTACTTGATGATACCCAGATCTTAAATCAATCTTTGAAAATATACGAGCGTGGGTGAGCTTATCAAACAGCTCATCCACTCGTGGCAATGGGTAATTGTTCTTTACAGTAACCGCATTTAATCCACGGTAATCTACGCACATGCGCATACTACCGTCCTTTTTCTTCACCAAGAGAATGGGAGAGGCCCATGGTGAAGAACTTGGTTGAATAAACCCTCTACTGAGATAGTCAGCAAGCTGACGTTCCACCTCAGTAGCCTCAGAATGAATCATTCTGTAAGGTGGTTTACTCACTGGCTTACTGCCTGCAACCACGTCTATGCCATGTTGCACAGAACGTGTAGGCAGTAGCCCTGGTGGTAAATCATCTGAGAACACATCCTTGAATTCCCTTAAAAGTTCCTTTAATTCATTAGCAACATTTTCTTGTTTTGAATTAGTAGGCATAGCTGGAAGAGGAGAGAGAGAAGAATGCGGCGTTGAGGAAGTTTTATTCAAAACATTATCAACATTAAAAACATCATCCACATTGGAAATAAAATGGCACAGTGAGTAACACAAAAAGAGTTCTTCTATTGCATCATCATAAGAGAGCTTCATAAGCTCAGCTGTACAAATAAGTGGTGAGGAAGGTACATCCTTCTCCCCCAACAGAAGCACGTGCACGCCATTGGATTCGAACATTAGACTATTATGCTCATAGCTACGTCTAAGTGATGATCCTAAACTATGCAACCATTCATGACTAAGAACCACATCTATCCTCTCCATATTCATGACTTGGAAATCCAAAGAGGTATGGTATCCTTGAATTTCCAGAGGTCATCTTTAACCTGAGTGTCCCATATCTCAGCATCATGGCCATTAATCATTGCTACCTTGTAGCGATGGGAACTCAGGGTTTGGGCAATTTGAGTCGTTTGACCAATTTATAATTGATGAAATTGTGCGACGCACCATCGTCTACCAAGATCCGCACCCTGTGCCCTTGGATAGAGCCATGCATACGCACCAACTCATGTGATCCGAAAGTCTGCTGCTACATGGAGGCCGTGATACAACACTCATGCACCGCCTCGGTGTGTGTTACTTCCACATTAGCAAACTGGGAAGAGGATTCAAGAGGTAAAAGCTGCACCATGTGCACTGCTTTTTCCTTTCCCTTATTTTGAGCAACAGATTTCCCCGTGGGACAATCCTTTTTGCTATGTCCAGTTCCCAAACATTTAAAGCACAACTTTTCTTTTTTGGATTTCTCAAACTCTTCCGTTGAGAGAGGACCTCTAGACCCCTTTCGGATTTTTGGAGGTCTCTGATGCAACAGATGCAAATTTTCTTTTATGATGCACATGCTGTGGACGTGTTGAAACAGGTGTAGTGTCATGCACATGCGAACTATGCAATGCCCGATTATCGGGATCATCATGGATGTGAGCTTGCACTATTGCTTCCTCAAGTGTTTGTGGATCCTGGGTTTTAAAGTGCTTCTTAAGCTCAGGATTTAACCCACGGATGAACCCACGTACCTGCTGAAAGGTGTCCATCCCTTCCAGCTTGAGGATCACATCTCGATAATGGGAAATATATTCCATAAATGTTTTATGCTGGCGCATAGAATATTTGTCCCAGGAGGTCCAATTTCTATCCTTCTCATTAGTAGGTAGAAATTCCTTCTTGAAGACAGTCTCAAAAGATGCCCAAGTCCGTGGTAGGATGCTCTTCTCCTAGAGAGACATCCACCATTTGTAGGCCTTGCCGTCCAAAGTCAGACTTGTCTGCAACGCCTTGGTTACATCCGGGGTACGTCTAAGGTCATGAATACAATCCCACTTGTTGAGAAAAATATTCACGGTGTCCTTGTTTCGCTCACACTCTTCTCCCCGAAAAATTGGTGGCTTTGTATTTTTCAACAATTCGTCCACCTCTTTTTGGGTCAGAGAGTGCAATGGTCCCGGAGGAGGGCCTTGCCCAGCACCCGGCCCTTGGCCTGGTGTGGAGCCGTGCTCCTGATTTTGCTGACCAGCAGGGCCCGTGGCCTGCTGCCGCATATGCAACTTAATCAAATCGGATAATGTTGTGACATTCTGATTTAATTGTGCAAAATTCGTTTCAAGCACAATCATGTGTGTTTGCAATGCACGGAAATCTTGCATGTCCAGCAACTCATACGCATCATTTGTCGCCGTTGTGGCACGATTACCCTCCGTGAGAGGAATCGTCCGTGTGGCATCGACAGACGAAAAGGGTGCGGACTGCTCGAAATTGAATGCATGATGCATATCTATGTCCGAATCCATGATGTGGACGTACTGTGCGAGAAAAGAAAGGAGAATACCTGAATTCCAACGAGCTCGTAGCCGTATGCGATAAGGAACCATATAATTACGCCTTTGAGAAGAAACAACGCCGACTTCGAAAGAAAAGTTCAATCCAAGACCACTACTAGCTTGACAACAACGAGCAAAACTGCAATGGATGATTCACTCGAAAGCAGTGAGCAAATTCGAGTTGCCAATAGTCTGGTGTGCGTCGTATGCAATCACCAAAACGATGAAAAAATAAGCCAATCGGTGGCTTGTCGAAGCTTCCAAAAAGTGTGTTCAGCAAGTTCAAACTTCAGGATTTGCAATAATCAACCTAAATGATGATTTATGGGATCCCCTATCCAAAAAAGAGAGTTGTAGCTGCACGTTGATGTAATTCTGCAGGGCACAGCCCTTGTTGTAGACCCATGAGGGGTGGCCGGGTGTGAACGGTCAACCCTTAAGGGTTTTTTTTTTAAAAAAACTTGACGAAACTCTGCCCTGAGACAGCGTGGCCGGCTGCGTGCTCTTTGTGATGGAGCTAACTCGCGATGGCGAGCTCGTTTGAAGCCGGGCAAGAGACGACAGTTGTCGGTCTTCCCCTTGCGCTCCCGCTGAGCCCGAGCTCGATGGTTTTGGAGCAGGTCGACAGACGCTCTCTTCCCCCACTAGGGGTTGCTGCACACGCCGTTTTTGGCTTCTCCTTCCTCCTCACTTTGAGGTTGCATGCAACATGCATCCAAAAGCAGAACGTGCCCCTAGTTCTAAGTTTAGCTCTGATACCAATCTCAAACCAATGGACTGCCAGACCCGGTCCATCCGCCCAACCTCCTTTTTATAGGCTTCCAGCCTGCCTGAACCCGTTCCCACTGGCAGCCGACCCCTGGCCGAGTTCGTGACCCCATTGGTTTGGCCCTTGGCCTGACAATATGCGACAACTCTCTCTTGCAAAGTAGATATGGCTATGATCCGGTCGGAAGGAGTTTTTTCTTCCATATTTCATGACAATTGGTGGCAGTCTGATGACCAGGTTTGCCAAGTTTTAGTTTTTCTTCTTTTGTTTTCTCCATGTGTACACTTTACTTGGCAACTATTGTTGTTGTGCAAATCAAAGTGCTTTGGCAATTTTACACGACAGTTTTATACTAAGCCAGACACGTGGTTTTGGCTCTCACGTTTGAGTCCATCACTCTCGCCAAGGGCTTCAAACTTTGTATTATGCAAGGCATACTAGCTAGGTGGGTTCAATTCTATCGCCTCATGAAATACGCTTCCGCTATCACACTCGCAACTCTCTCAAGGACAAGATAAGTTTGGGATTGTTTAACAGGCAAAGTTCCATTTTTAAGCCATTTTTGTAAAGTCATGACCCCATACATGGTCAGTGGGTCCAGTTGTGGCTTTTGTTTTCCGTTACCTCTCTCGATGAGAGTGTTATACAGGAAGATTGTTGCATGCTTATAGGATAAGCTGCAGGTCAGGCATAAGATGTGTAAGAGCACACAGATTGGGCACCCACTCTAGAAATTTAAGGAAAGATCCTCAGCCTAGGGTGCTCTTCTTCTCTCTCCTTCTCTCTCTCTGTCTCTTTCGAAGAATAAGGAAAACTTTCTAAGAAGCTCTTTGACACATGTTTTGCTTGTGAGTCAGTTTGAGCCCAGGTCCTCTAACTCTGAGCTAGAACTTGGCCAAGATGCCATTCACATTAGTCTTCATCGGCTCATCGATTGAACACTAATTTCCATAGGGGCTATGAGCCACACATAGGCTGGCTAAGAGCCATTGTCAGATCTTGGGTAAGACCCGACTATTGGCATTCCTTGGGTGATTGTTCTTAATATCGAACAGATCTGCCCATGGAGTACACATCAAATACATTGACGTTAATGGACAACCAGGAGTCTTGTCATTATGGATGTTGAAGGTGTCATTTTTGCACTACATGTTTTGAGTGCGACGCTCAAGTTGAGTTTTTGATAATCTTAAACTCACATCTGCTAATCTATACCACGGAGTCTAGAGGCAGCAAACAGTTGAGACAACATGGTTGTCCATAAGAGCTAGGCATTTCACTTGTGTGGATCCCCGTGCTCTCTCTATAGCACTACGAGTGTCTATGGAAGCACAGTTTTGGGGTAAGATCTAATAGGTGATTATTGTTGGAATTAGGGTTGCAGAGAAACACACACAGCTTGGAGAAGATGAAGGAAGCTCAAGGCACACAATAGAGAGTTTGTTACTTAGTGCAATGGAAAGATAGATATCCCTAGAGTGATGGGCGTATATACAATGCACGGAGGAAAAAACCTCCTAAAGAGGAAAAAAATGCCCCAGCGGTCTTAGTGTGTTCACACACATCACTACCACATGTATATGGTAACAAGTCCCCCCTGGAGTGATGGGGTGAACGAGAGTTGGCACATGAGTAAAGGGAAGTGCCATGCCCTAAGGACATGATCAGTCCACAAAGGGGAGTAAGCCCAAAGATTTGCGGAAAGCTTCAAGCTTCTCACGAGACAATGCCTTTGTGAAAAGATCTGCAAGGTTGTCCTATGTTGGCACATAAGCCAAGCTGATCTCTCCTGCTGAGAGCCTCTCCCTGACATAGTGGTAATGCACCTCAATGTGCTTTGTGCGAGCATGAAAAACTGGGTTCCTCGCAACTGCCAATGCGCTCTGACTATCAGTGTAGATAGTGTTGGCAGTGTCCTTTCCAACACCCAAATCAGCCATAAGGCGTCTGAGCCATACACACTTAACCATAGCTGTGAAGACTGCCCTGTACTCAGCCTCACAACTCGAAGTGGCCACAGTAGGTTGCTTCTTGCTCAACCATGATATACATGAACTGCCAAGCATGAAACAAAAACCACTTATGGACACTCGTGTGTCAAAATAACCAGCCCAATCTGAGTCCGAAAAAGCATGTAAGTCTGGCGGCAATGATCCCCCCTTGGGATAAAACAATCCAAGATGTAAAGTGCCACTAAGGTAGCGGAAAATCCTCTTGACAGCCTGCCAATGCTTAGACCCTGGGCTATGCATAAATCTGATAACCCGTGAGACTGCAAACTGACTATCCGGCCTCGTGTTGCATACATAAATGAGGCAGCCAACAGTAGTTTGGTAAAGAGTGACATCAGCAGGATCACCAGCATCATGTAGACTCAAATTCAAACCTGTTTCCATGGGAGTGGCAATAGGTTTGCAATCCTCAAGTCCAAACTTACATAGTAATGTTTCTATGTAACTTTTCTGACACAAGGCAATACCACAATCACAGTGCTTAAACTGTATACCCAAGTAATGATGCAACAGTCCCAAATCTTTCATCTTGAAAGTAGCATTCAAATCAGCCTTAAATTCAGCAATATGTCTCTCATTTGGTCCAGTGATCAGCAAATCATCGACATAAAGAATCACAATGAGAAGTACATCACCCTCACGCTTTGCATACAATGTGCTTTCTGTTGGACTGTTACGAAAGCCTCGTTTAACCAAATGAGTGTCAGCTTTCTCATACCAAGCACGAGGAGATTTCTTCAACCCATGCAAAGCCTTCTTACATCTGCACACTTTGTCCTCTTGTCCCTTTATGACAAAACCGCGAGGCTGCGTTACATAAACTTCCTCAAATATGTCACCATTCAAGAAAGCAGTAACAATGTCTGATTGATGTACATCCCAACCAAAATGAGCTGCCAATGCACATAGAAAACTCACAGTAGTCATACGACAAGTGGGAGAAAAATTCTCTTCATAGTCTATGCCTTTTTGCTGTGCATAACCCTTTGCAACAAGTTGAGCCTTATGGCGATCAATCTCACCATCCGGTTTGCGTTTCAACTTGTAAACCCACTTCGTACCAATGGCCTTTTTGCCAGGAGGCAAATCACATAAAGTCCATGTGTCATTTTCTATAAGTGTATCATATTCTGATTGCATGGCAGCCATCCAATTTTTTGAATTCTGTGCTTCATCAAAAGACAGAGGCTCCTCAACATCATGTAAACTAGACACAGCCAAAGCATAACAATCTGATGCATAAGATGCATGGCGAGAGCCTGAACGAGCTGTACGACTAGACAAAGGTGCATCCAATTTACTGTCACGCAAAGTGGCCATTTCGGCATACCTCTAGCCTGCTCATTTTTAGCCCTTTCCGCATCAAGTACATCATGTACATCTGCATCAGTAATAGGCTGACCCTAAAACATTTTTAGAAACCCCCATAGGCTGTACATTTGCCTCATTGGAACTTACATTCGTATTTCCACCATTGAAAAGAGGAAACAAAGTGTCATAAATGTCTTGTGACCTTACATTACTGTCTTTAGTACATGACAGCAAGGACTGAACAGAATCTTCCACAAACACTATATCCCGTGAACCAGAATACGTTTTTTTTGCGGATGATACAACCTGTAACCTTTGCTTTTAGCACTATAACCAAAAATAATACATTTGATAGCCTTATCATCCAATTTTCTGCGCTGCACTTGTGGCACCAAAGCATATGCCAAATAGCCAAAAACACGCATGTTCTCAATAGAAGGCTTTCTAGCATGCCATGCTTCATATGGAGTAATAGACTGCAAAGCTTTCATAGGACACCTGTTAAGTACATAAGTGGCACACATGATGGCCTCAAGCCAAAAAGAATGTGGCAAAGCTTGACTTTTGACCATACATCGTGCCATTTCCATCAGTGACCTATTTTTCCTCTCAGGAACACCATTTTTCTGAGGTGTATAAGGCACTGTACATTGGTGTTTTATCCCACGACTAGCGAAAAATGCATTAAATTCATGAGACATATACTCCCCCCTTCGATCTGAACGGAGGGTGCCCATAGTACATTTTGAGACATTTTCAGCCATAGCCAAAAATTGTTTGAAGCACATAAAAACTTTGGACTTCGTTTTAAGCGAAAATACCCATGCATGCCTAGAGTAATCATCAATGAAAGTCACGAAGTACAGGTAATTTCCCAAGGACGGAGTTTGCCACAAACATCAGTATGCACAAGTTGCAACCTGCATGTGGCCCGAACTGAACCATCCTTTGGAAACTTAGAACATTGCATCTTACCCAAAATGCACCCTTCACAAACATGTTTGACACGTGCTTCAAGAGGCGGCAAAGAAGCCACCATATCAAATTTCTACAAACGCAACAAACTGGAAAAATTCAGATGACCAAAACGTGCATGCCAAAGTTTTTCATCTGAAATAGCCCTTGAATCTGCAACAGCATTTGCAAAATTTTGTCCACACTTGTCATACAAAGTGAGCTTATACAACCCACGGCACAAAAGGCCAGATGCAAAACTGAGATCATGAACTGTACATCTGTCATCCACAAATTTGACTACAAGTCTAAGTCTAGCCAGTGCGGATATAGACAAGAGATTCTTCTTGATCCCAGGTACATAAAGTGCATCAAAAAGTGTGAAGGAGCTGCCATTAGCAGCAGTGAGCACAATCTTTCCAACTCCCTGAACTGGATAAGAGGCATTGTTGGCACAAGTGACTGAATTCCCATGAGGGACAGAATCGAGAGAGGTAAACAATTCACGATGTGCGGTAATGTGCTTTGTAGCACCACTGTCGAAATACAACACATGTGAATCTGTAGCAACTGACAAGCATGCATCATGGACAACAGGATTGTAAGTGCACTCTGCGCTAAGAGCCCATTCTGCATCAACATCAGCAACACAGTCTCCTTTCATAGAAGACTCAACAATGGCTGCATTTGTAGTGGAACCAGTTTTTGCAGTGGAACCACCCTCTTTCTTCTTAGCCTCTTTGGTCTTCAACTTAGGACACGCGACTTGATCAAGTGATCATTGGCTTTACGATAATGGCAACGCATCTTCTTTTTGCCCTTATCACCAGAATTTCCAAATGAATTGCTGGCAGCAGAAACATTAGGAATAGAACTTTTGCCACTCGCAGCAGAACCATAAGAAGTGGCTGCATTGCTTCTACCACCCTTTATTTGAGAAGCAATAAAAGCCTGTTCAACTGCACGTTGTCTAGTGCTGTTTTTTCAGGAAAGTGACTCTTGCAACAACAATGTGCATAATGCATCAAACTTGACAACTTCTGAATTTCCTTGGGTCATAAGTCTCCAAGTACTAGCAAAAGTCTGCTAAAATCTGGTAAGGCATCAAGAACAGTCTGCACAAGGGAACTGTCTGAAATAACTTCACCTGCAGAAATAAGTTGCTCATTGATATCCTTGACACTAGCAAGGAAAGTGTCCATATCATCTTCCTCATGCATAATCTTCGACTCCAGATCTTTACGCAGCAAATAAATTTAAGCCTCATTGCGACTTGCATAAAGACTAGCTAGAATATCCCAAGCCTGTTTTGCAGATTTTGCAACGGATGTGAGGAACAATGGTGTGCTTCACAGACAACGCAATCAATGCATGAGCCTGTTCATCATTAACATCCCAACGAGCTTGTTCTGCCATAGGCAAAACAACTCTAACAGCTGCAATCCTTGCAGCAAGACTTGCAACATCCTCAACATCGCCTACATCCTCAGAACCAGGACGTACATCAATGCCCTGCACAATGTTCCAGATGCCTTTTGATACAAGAACATGTTGCATCATATAAGCCCACATAGGGTAGTTGTCCCCATCCAACCTGTCCTCAACAGCAAACATCTTGAACACATCTGTGTTGTTGTTGTCAGCCATGGTAAATGCTGCACCTGATGTGAAAACTTCTCAAAAATAGGAGAAATGGAGCGAGAACAACACGTGATATATAGCACAAACCGTAAAAGACTATAAGACACCTATTATGCAAAAAATGGCACTGAGAGAAACTTTGCACAAAATGACGAAATAGCCTGTGCAGTACTACCTATAGTGGAACCGGAGGCCGAAATGAGCCCAAATCAAAATTTTGAGCAGACCAAGCTCTACGAGGTCTCCCAAAATATTTGTCGGCCTGAGAACGCTTGCCAAATCTCACTGAAATCGGAGAAAGTGAGCAGACGTGTGCTGGAGCAGCTGGCGACTAAGCCCAGGAGGACGAGACCTGCTCTGATACCAATTGTTGGAATTAGGGTTGCAGAGAAACACACACAGCTTGGAGAAGATGAAGGAAGCTCAAGGCACACAATAGAGAGTTTGTTACTTAGTGTGCAATGGAAAGATAGATAGCCCTAGAGTGATGGGCGTATATACAATGCACGGGGGAAAAAACCTCCTAAAGAGGGAAAAAATGCCCCGGCGGTCCTAGTGTGTTCACACACATCACTACCACATGTATATGGTAACAATTGCTAAATCACTCCATCGGCATTCAAGATCACATTTTGATCTATCACAGTTGCACTTTCAAGGAAAGACGTCCGCAATCTACCATGGGGTAGTGGACAAATCTAATCATTTTTGTACACGGTCGACTATGTTAGTTATCGTTAACTGCTACTTGTGCAGTTTCTCTCATAGGTCAGGCCAAGGGGTTTGACTACAGAGATTCTAACCAACAAGTTTGGATTGCGAAGGTAACACCCAAGGTTTCCATTGCTATGTTGCTTATTCTTCATTTTTCCATTAGTTCTCCTATGCATTTGAACACGGGTAAGTGAACTTTAAGCTCAACCTTCAGGTACGCATCTAATTTGGTTATATTTATTTTTTGTTTGTTTTTTTTCACGTCGGATTTTCACACTATGTTATCATCCAATTTTGCTCTTAAGAGAAATGACACGGTCATGTAAGAGTCAAGCCATTTGGGTTGTACTGTCCAAAATCAATTTTTGCATCTTGAAGTTATAGACCCACTTGTAGGGTTTATTTGGCACATGTTGTCACATAGGATACAACATGGTCTAGGGACTCACGGAATTTGGTTTAGCCTGTGTGGAGCAAGGTTAATGAAGGTCCCTCTCACTCCTGTCGTAGAGTGTTTGCAATTACCTCCACACACAAGTACATCTTCTACTTGTAGGATGTTCTTTTTTTAAACATCCTTAGTTGAGACATATTCCACATGTGGCGAATATGAGTCTCTGGGATTGACATTGGTGCCCACTATTTCAAGTATGTGTCACAACAAAGTCCCTATGTGCTGGTCAAATCTGTTTTCTAGACCATTTTCAGCACGACGTATCAGGAGCACTTTCAGTGGGCCAGAAATTTTTGGATACTTAGAAAGACTTGTTAAGGTACAAGTACTGCTAAACAACATTAACGGATGGTTGTTTATACATATAACAAGGCTATGAGTTGTTAATAAAAAATTTTCATTGTTTGTACCTAGAAGTGATAACTGTTTCACCTTCTATTATGGTCCTGACATTTCAACAAGGCTTGAAAATGATTGCAACGGACCGTATTTAGTTTCTTTTCAGAACTCTTTACATTCCTCTTTAATGTGTGCTAGGCGCATCACATTCGCCATAAGTATTGGCAAGGATGATCATAGATATACAGGTTCGGATCCGTTTTTTGCTAAATGCATGCACACTAGGTGTTATGGGCCCTAGTGTTTTAGCAAAGGCTTATTTGGAGTAGCATGCATATTCATCACATTAGTTTCTTATGAAGCATTTCGCACTATATGTGCAATATCTCTATGCGATTCCTTTTGGGGTCTACTAATCACCCACATAGGTCATGGCTCGGTTTGGGTGCTTGTGGATCTTTCAAGGTGACCACGATGGTTATTTCGAACATTACTGATTCGACACCACTATTGTACGATATTGTGACCTCCATTCCGATAGGGGAAACACACCTCAGTATTGTCAGTTATCCAAGGGGATAGACATATTACACAGTGTAATCTTGTGCTAAAGGATATGCAAAGTGCATACATTACCACCAAGAAATTCAATTAATAAGCATTTATTGCTATACTTGGAGTTTACTTACCATAAGTTAAAGCATGTTTGCGACTAGGTTTAGTCTTTTCATGTATAAGTCAGGTTCTCAACCTAGAATACTAGCTATGGTGGGGTTGTCTACTGATGGAATTTTAGAACGTCAAGGACTTAAACTTGACCGATTAGTTATGCATCAAGTTACTTTCATGGACAGTGTGACAGGAGGTACTCTTTCAGGTACATATTTGTCGTGATAGCTCATTTAGCATGCTCATGTGCATTCTAAATGGAGTCTACACACTATGATTAGATAGGAATTGGTAACACAAGATGGTTTACAAAGGGACAACAATGTGGAAAATCAAGATGCTACTCTTGGTTTCATTGAACCTCCTATTGAATCGGGTTCCACTCAAGCAAACAGATGGATCCATGAAGGATGCCACTGTGGTAAACATTAGTGTATTATCACTCTTATTTTTTAGGAGGAAAAGGGGGGAGTACTGTCATGCCAAGGGCTTACCCAGGGGAGGTCACGGACCTGGGCCAGTAAGTGGCCGGCTGCCAGTGTGGAACAAGGGATTCAGTAGCCAGGGGCCGCTATAAAAGGGAGGTTGGGCGGTGAATCAAGGCCAAGCAGTTCCTTGGGCATTACAAGGGGACCTCCGGCTCCACATAAATCGGATCCTCAATTGTTGTCAAGTTCTTTAAACTCTCTCTCTTGCAAAATTATTGTTCATGCCAAGTTAATTAAGTATTATGGTTATGTTGCTACTGCTAATTAAGTTTATCCTCTATGTTCTCAAAGTAGTCTCACAAAAATGCTAACTCTAATTCTCCTAGTTCCACTATTCTTAAAGTTCATAGGCCATTTCCATTACAATTCGTCTCTTGCATCTGTGAGGTCCACAGTTTCTTCAAATTATGGTAGCCCACCCTTAGTAGATGTACTGGGTAAATCCACCGGGGGAAGGTTTACTCTTGTAATTTCTATAATAGGTGTTGGTTTCTATTGAGCAAGTACCACTAATTTTTCCTTTGAGGGCACTGATTGCCAGCTCTTTTCCTTATCGCTCTTAAGCATGCTTTTCAGTTTGGGTGGATAGCTTTGCTTGTGCCTTTTCCAGATGTTCCTTTAGTTCTCAGATCTTCTGATCTTTTTCACCCTAAAAGGCCATGTGTTCAGCTGTCATAACCTCCTAACGGTCATACATAACAACTCTACCTTTACTGTCTTGAGCTCCTCTAGAACAGTTGTTGGTGCTTGAGAAGTGGAAGTTGGCGCAAATGTGTCTAGCATTTCCATGAGCTGGGAAGTGTATGCTTCATGACATCATGTGAGTCACTCAGCTTGGAATTTCTTTTTTGCTCTCCTACTAGTTCTCCTATAATTTTTGTTGCTCCACCTGCATCTCACTATTGGCTGCAATGTGATCTTATAAATCATGGAAGTAAATTTTTTCTTCTCTCTTTTCTCGTTTCAGTAGCTCTTGCAAGTTTCTTTGGTCCTCTTGTAGGCTCTCTATGTGCTTTTGGAACCTTGCATTTTCTATTTTTGCTGCTTGTAATTCCTCTTATGCATCCCGAGCATCTAACTCCTTGAGCTGAGACACTGTCCGCTTGCACTTGAATTGAAACTTGATTGCTTCCAAATGCTCATCTAAGTCAAACTCCCGGATCAGTCTATCCGCATCTTCAATCATAGCTCTGGAGTGTGGTGACATTGGTCCTCCTTCTTGAGTAGTCTGTTGTTGGGACGTCCCAAGAACTGACTCTTTTCTTTGTTGCTGGGCATGTGCATGGTCCTACCTTCCTTCTATTTGTTGTTGATCATCTTTCACAAAGTCTTGTTTCTTAGTTTGATCGTGAGCCTGCTCTTGATTCTTGCGAGTCTCCTCTTTTTCTTTGTCCATAAGAAGTGGTGTCATCGGCTTTGGTGAGACCTATTGCCCAGTCTCTATCTCAGTGTCTTGTTGTTGTTCAACATTAATGTCCTCCCTTGCAGGCTCCTCTTGAGTAGCATTATTGCCTTTTGGAGAGTCTACTAGAGATTCCAGATCATCTACCTTTTACCTCTTTGATTCCTCAGCTTTGCGTTGTTCAACTTTCCTTTTAATCACGTCATGAATGTGTTGTGTGAATGTCCCGGCGAGCTCTACATCTTCAACAAATTTTCTTTTTCTATATTGTCAAATCTTCTCCAGTTGCTTCACTTTTCTTTCTCTAGCTTATTATCTAGCTCTAAATCATCTTCATCATCTACGTTGAAACCCACTTCATCCATCTTCTTCTTTTCCTCTTCAATATTCTTTAGTCTCTCCTCTTGCTTCGGTTGAGCCTTGTCATAATAATCAATATCTAATTCTCCTAAATGATTTTCTCATATTAAACTGATCATTTAATGTGGGGAAGTGCCAAGGGAGAAAAAGCTAGAATATTGGTTAAGCTAGCAGACCGGCCACAGTAGGGATCCAAAGGAGGGAAAATAGGGATCCAAAGGGGGGGCCATCTGCAAAAGAGCCATGTGAAACAATGGGCCAAAAAGACCCTAAGGTTCAGCCCATTAAGACTTCCAAAATGCTAAGGTTCCAAAATTCAAAGGTTGTGTCCAAAGGTCAACCCTAGGGAAAATTGGATGCTTAGTGTGTGCCCTAAAAAGTCTTTGCACATCCCTACATGGGAGGGGGCGAGCGCCAAAGCTAGGGGATGAGAGAGAAAGCCACACACACACACACAGGCTCCCTTTACACAAAGGGAATGAGGGACACATGTCAGCTCCCTAGGCCAGATGCCCACAAGGTGTGCCCAATTCCTATTGGAAGACCCTTGAAGTGGACCAATGAGAATTAAGCTAGAGTAAATCTAGTTTAATTAATTTAAAAACATTTAATAAAAGAAACCAATGAGAATTAAGTCTCCTAGAAGACTATTGGGCAGTCTCCCAAGGGGTCCAATGAGCATTCAGGAGCCCCATGGCTTGCCTGATTCCTATTGGCCAGGAGGCAAAGGGGTCCAATGAGAGTTTAGTTTAATTATTTAATTACCTAAAGCTCTCACAAAAGGGGAAAGGGGGACACATGTCAGAAGGCTATCACTTATGCTGCTTAATGCCTATTGGCTTGACCTGGGGAGGTCCAATGAGGCAAAAGCCAGACCTAATTAGCAGCTAGGGCTCGCCCAAGAGAGAGGGGGGGCTGATTTTTGCTTGGCATTGACACACACACACTCACACTTGACCATGTGTGAAGGAAGAATACTCTATCTCCTCCCAAGCTTTAATGGAGAGCTCATCACCTACTCCAAGCTTGTGAGATAGAAGCCTACATCAACACTCTCTTGGCATATGGATGCAAATCCAACCAAGAGCCAAGCTTCAATGCATGCTCATCTTCTCTACCAAGCTAATTACTAAGCTAAGCTATGCTAATATGAGTGATTATGTGAGGAGATGTACATCTTTCTCGTAAGATACTTCTTTTTCTTCTCAATCTACTCTCATACCCTGCTAGCTCTCACCATCTTCGAAGGTGTGTGAGGTCTTGGGTCTGAGAACGGGGATAATTCAAGTTGTGTTTGATTAAGTGTTTTGCTTGGTGTATGAAGCTTCCATCTTCATTGCACTAGCTAGTCTTGAAGGAACACAAAGAATTGTATTGTACAATGTCTCTCTTGATGGGAGAAACCATAATACAAAGCCTTTTGGAGGGGGGACCGGCTCCATCAAAATCCGGTCCTCAACTGTTGTCAATAGCTTAATTGCTCTCTCTTTTGAAAGTATTGTCGATGCTATCTAACTAGGTGTTATGCTTTTTGTTGCTCTCTCCACCCAAGCACTTTTGTAATTCTCATTAAGAATCTATTCTAATGAAATGCCCACTATATTCATGCTAATTTCCGCTACACATAAGATTTTAGGCCATTAAATGTTACAAGCCTCCTCCATAGATCTCCGAGTCTACTTTTTAGGTATCTCCTCGATTGATTTGCCTCTTTTTCTGACAAGAGAGACAGTGATGTCATCCTCTTCCTCCTCTTCTATCGTTGTGGGCTGATATTCAAAGGGGTATCTGTATTTCTCGATTTAACCTCTTTGTTGATCTCCATATCTGACTCTGTAGCTTTTCTATTAGTAATCTTTGCCTTTGAACTTTGTCCTCTTGTGCGTCCTTTTGTAGATGTGGAAGTGGATCCTCCAGTTGAGCGAACCAAGTTCTTAGCTTTGTGTAGTAGATCCATATGAGACTTTGCCAATGGTAGCTGATAAATCATACTAAGGGATTGGTATGAAATCCTCCTTTTAGGATTGGGCCTGCATTCATGTATGTCTTGTTTTTGGGTGAAAGCATGTTAACGTGTCATGCTTTTTGCTGTCTCGGACAGTGCTAGTTAGCACAATTTTGGCATATGCTAACTACTACATGAAATGAGCTAGATGTCTAAGATCTATGATGTATGATATATTAGTAGAAAGCTCCTGAAACAAGGAATCCAAATGTACAAACTCCGAAAAATTTTGATATTATTTGTGAAATTTACCGTGCGCCCAAGTTTTTTGATATGCTAACTTGGATATGCTAACTAGCACAAAATGCGTGTCATGTTAACATGCTCTTACCCTTTTGTCATTTCCCTTCAAGTTCACTTCGAACAAATTTTCCAAAATATAATTGCCTAGGTCATAGCCCCAGGGCATCCACTAGGAAATATGTAAGATAGCACATGCGAACTAAATAAGGGATTTATAATTAGATACATTTACATAAAATTTACTTACATAAAGGGTTTTTTAATTAAGAAAGTGAAAATTTTCATACATAAGGGCTAGTTGTTTTTACAAAATTGCATACATAAGGGATACATATAATACTTGAAAATATACAAGTAAGGGATGATTTAAATACTTCTTGTTTGCATGTGCTATATGCAAATTTTACATAGTGGACTCCCCGGGGTCACAGCGGATGACCCTCTACTCTACTAGACCCATGACCATTACCATCGCTATGTGCAAATTTGGCTCAGTGTAACGGGGTGGTTTTGTACCTTGAGGTACTTTGAGATCAGTCTTAGGGGAAGCTCTGTTTTGGTGTAGATCAAATCCTTGTAGGTGAACTTGTGCCCCTTTTTCTTGATAAAAGTTTTATCATTGTCAATGGCCTTGGTTTTGTGAATTAGCTTATGGTTCCTTTGCTGATATGTGGAGTGCCTAATTAATGAGCTCATTTGTGATCCTGACTTTGATAGTAGCACCGTCTTTGTTGGTTAGTGTGGCTTCACCATTGTATTGGATTGAGCTCACAAGCTTGTGGGCTCTCTAGAGGTTGGTTCCCCACAGTGGTAGCCAAAAGAAAGTGTTGAGTTGAAGGCATCTAGACACTTTAATTGCCTCTCTCCGCTGGCACAAGGTCCATAATTCTCTTGGAAAGATGGGTCGTTTTTACTTTGTTACCATCTGTAGCTTGGAACTTGTCGATAAATAGGTTGGCTAGAATTTTTGCTCGTTCTTTCTCTTAGATGCGTGCCTTCTCATTCTGAGATACATCAAAGTCTTCATAAGGACATGCTTCCCACTCTTTCTGAGCTTCTCTTTGAGGCATTCTGGTATCAATAACCAGTTGATTAGCTCCAAAACTTTGTCAAATAGTCGTCAACAAAGTCAAAAAAACCACAAACTGGTCCATAAAATGAAAAATGAGCACAACTTAATCAAAATAGGTTCAAATTGGACCAAATTTTACCAGTGCAACTAGGGAAACTACATGCACTAGGTCATGTGGTGATGGGGGCTTTTCACAAGCCAAGCTCCCATACCCCTCTTCTCTCGTCCCCACCCCGTGAAAACCCCCTCTTAGGAAGGGAGTGATAAAAGGCATTGAAAAAAGTAAGAAAAAAAATAAAGTATGATTATGTAAATATATAAGAAAGGTAAAATAGGCCACCTCATGCCTGCGGGGTAGCCCATCCCCACCTTGCCTCCTTTTTCTTCACTGTTGCTTCGCCGGGTGTCCCTTTTCCTCTCCTCCACTCAAAAGGTCAACCCCCTCTCTCTTCCCCTTGTCCTTTCTCCTTTGTCTCTCCCCTCAAGCTACCCCACCTCTCACCAATAATGCATTATAACTCACCAATAATGCACCCTAACTCATATGCAACTTACCCTATCTTCCAAAATAGTATACCCCACCCCCTCTTTCTCTCTCCTATCATATCCCATGACCCAAATACCCCCTTCTCTCTCTAAAGGGCGCCATGTCTCTTGTCTTGTAGCTAAATAACCTCCCCCACACTCACACACACTCAGTTTCACTGAAAAAGGTGCCCACAGACCCATCCCCACCCGGTGGTTACCTGATTTTTCTTGTGTTCACACACATCTGCACACAGATTCACCTCTGAACACACTCCCCTCTCTCCCCTCTTGTAATTACTTTATTCTCCATGTCACCTCTCACTTTTTTTTCATCAACCCATCTCTCTCTCTTAGTCTCTCTCTCATGAGACTGCTATTCTGGCACATATACACACAGCCAGACAAGTGGGGCCCACAGTCACATGGCCTATGTAGATAATGATTTCTTCACTTCTAAATTCTAGAATTTCTCCCCCCTCCTCCCCTATATAAAGAGGGGTCACCATCACACTAAATACACACACAACATCACCAAAGAACACACTATGCACTGTGTGTGCCTACTGCACACACACACACCCACACCATCACCATCACCACAATCACCATGCGTGTCTTGAGCATGACCTCTACACCCTTGGCTATGGAAGATGAAGGGAAACTAAATGAAGGATGATGGCCATAACCCTCGTTCGAGTCTTCGCCATCAACTCCCACCTATCCGCCATGTGCTCTACCACTCTCTCCCTTCTCATTCCCCTACCCTATGCTCCCCATTTCATCGCCTTATTCTCTAAATAAAGCTTGAGGTTTTGTGAGTATGTTTTCTTGCAATGTTTTTCCCATGTGAGGTGTGCGGAATCGCCACCTAGTCTTGTGTTTGGAGTGAGCTTGTGTATGTATGAAGGGTGTGCGGATTCACCATCCTTCTGTGGTGCCTAAGTACTAATCCGCCATACCCCCTCCCTCACTCTCTCTCTCTCTCTCTCTCTCTCTCTCTCTCTCTCTATTGATCTCATTTCCCTTCCTCTTCATCATTACTCCCAAGCATCCATATCTCTTGCATGAAAAATTTGTTATGGTGGTGTGTTGTTTGCGTCCTAGCCGCTGAAGCTAGGTGGTGCCCCCCCTGTTTGCTTTACCATGACAGGCTCGAGGTGCGCCATTCGGTCCCCGGTGTTTTAGAGGCCGTCGGGGTTCGGGGTTTGCTTTGCTCCCGTCATTTGGTGCCCCCCATAGAGGACCTTTTCATGAAACCCTTCAGTTGACAAGACTGAAACCCCTAAACTATTGTGAATGGATGAATGGCTAGCAGGATTTGCTAATTGGACGACAGAAGAAGAAGAGCTCCAAGCACAACTAGACGAACTCTGCATCTCCATCGAAGCTCGAGTGCCAGGCGTAACGGTAATCGATTTGCGGTGGGAGAGTCAACCAACACGCCAAACCCAGTGGATATACATAGGCCAAGTGCCAAGAAGACGAAGGAGAAGGTCGAAACCATGTCCGCAAACTACAACCAACCAACAACAACAAAATGGAAGGAGCTCTGCACAATAGAGAATCAACACTATTCTACTTTGAGAATCGGGTAACTCAAGTCACCGAGGTAATTATCATAGTCAGTTTTCAAGTCGCACCTGATGCTGTAGCACAGATAACGGAAGCATTGGCTCACACTCTCACTAGAGAAACTAGGGATCTACTGAGTTTGTTTCAGGAAAGAACACCACCCTCTCCCACAACCTTGGACAGTTACTAAGCACCTCTAAGCTTCACATGAATCAGTACAACCTACCTCAAGACAGATCACACATACCAACACGTGTACGCTCAATCAAGGTAATACTGGACTTGAAGGCTCACTACCAGCACGTCATTGACACCATGCTGGGTGGGGAGTGGTTTTTTGAGGTTCTGGCATCAGATCAACCATTTGTCTTACCTTTGGTACAAGGCAATGTACCGTTTGAAGTTTTAATCTATGTCCTAGTATAAGAGGGTATACACGCCTCCTTGTAAAGAAGAAAAAAACTTTTGCAAGTTAAGCAGTGTGTCTTTCTAGCTCTCTCTCATTAATCATGGCAAGTGTAACATTTCCAACATTTAAAGGAAAGAAGGGGGAGGATTTGGTAACAGACTTCCTAGATGACTTTGAAGTAGCATGTGTAGTGAGCAACAAAGATACGGATGAATCCCGGGTTAGAATCTTTAAGCATCTCATGAATCTAGAAGCTAGATCATGGTACAATGCACTTCCACAAGCAACCAAGGATGACTGGGAACCCTTAAAAACCGCTTTTAAGAGGCGCTTTGGGGGAGGTACCACTTCAAAAAAGTTGTGGGACAAGTTGAGAGACTTGAAGCAGGAGGGTCTTTTAGAATATGCCACCTATGAGTCCAAATTTGTGGATTTGTGGGAACGGTGGGTTGAGTCACTGGCAAGGGGGGAAGCCGCACCCAATTTCCTAAAAAAAGATCGGTTCACGCATAGCTTATGGCCGCTTCTCAAGGAGAAGGTGAAAGGTAGATTCCCGGCTACGTACGAGTTAGCCGTTGAGATTGCTCGCCTTAAGGACAAGAAGCTGCGAATGAAAGCCAAAGAAGCCGAGTCAATAGAAACAGCAACATCACGTCGACCAACAACTACGACAACCACCATTCCACCACCACCACCGGCTCTTGGGGTAAGAGATGACCAACAAGATATGTTGGCCCATATTACTGACCAACTGCAGAATTTGTCTGTCCACTTAACACTAGGTTGGTAACCTAACAGGACATAAAAGTGTCCTTTCAGGGTTTTGAAAAAAACCTCCAAAACCATAGTAGATCCACTCATTTTGTAAAATCCTTTCATGAGCTTATAGTTCAAGGCCTACTACACATGGAAAAAATAAGAAACTTGTAAAATTTATCATCTTTTGGTCACACCAAGCCTCCAAAGTTGACAGACCAGTACACTTTCATCAAAACGGTCATTTCTTACGTTTTGTTGCATAAAAATAAGATTAGGGATTTTTGTAGGACTTGAGATAAATTCCCTAGTTAACTTCACTGGGTTGGTGATCAGAACATATGATTGCTTCTCACTCACTATTTTCTGTTTTGCGAAAAGAAATAGGTACAAAAAAGTTGAATTTTTACCATTCTGCAAACCTATCATCAAAGTTTCTATAGCCACGCTCAATACAAATAATATATGCATGTTTTCTTAGTTCCCTATTGTCCTTTAGGTTCATAAGGATCCATGGAGCATGTCAAAAGAATAATACATCTCTTACCAAGGGGAATCTTGGGGACAAAGATGAAGTACTAAATACAGCAAACATGAAAAAACTGGGTTCAACATTATGAGTTGTAGAATCCCATAGAAACTATTCAATATCTAGCCAAATTTGATCCTTATGACTAGATATGGTTACTACCTACAAAATGCATGTAGTTGTCACAAGAAACTAACAATATTGAAAAACCTATACTTGATATACTAGAATGTTTTGTTTTCTTCTATAATTGAAAAAATCAACCATCGTTGTCTAGTATGAAAAATAGGGTATTAGGTGCCCCAAAACTCAAGGAATATTAGCTTTATGTTACAATATGTGACATAGAAAATCAAAACTGCATTTGGATATCATGAAAGCCACCAAAAAAATCATAGAAGAGCTAAAATTGCCTAAAAAACAGGATTTGACAATTTTTGTAATTTGGTCATAACTTACAACTTTAACATTTATTTCCCCCTAGAAGCATCATGACATGTTGAGGACTACTAAAGATAGTTCTCTAGCATTCTAGACCTCACAAACATGAATTCTAGAGTGGTATAGTTGCAAAAAGTTGTAAAAAGTAAAAAACAAGACAACTCATGAGACAACTTTCTAGACAAATAGCACCTCAAAATCCATTTTGAAACTCTTGACATAATTCAAGGAAAATGGTCACTTAACAGGACATAAAAGTGTCCTAGGACATAAAAGTGTCCCATTACCAACCTAGTGTTAATACAACAAGGGAGGAGTCAAGAAAGAGATCAAGACCCTGGAAGAGCACGACGACAAAACAGGGAGTATCATTGCTACAACTGCGGAGAAGACGGTCACGGTATGTACTACTGTCCCAAACCACGACAAAACTATAATAGAGGAGGTAGGAGGAACCAATTGTCACCCCCTAGAGAAAGAACACCCCCACCCCGAGCACCAACCCCACCAACAAAAATTCTACGTCCACCCCAGACACCACTACAAGCATCCATTCCACCTCTTCCACCAGCCCCACCACCTGATCGCCCTGTAAACATCATAAGGCTAGAAGAGAAAGAAAAAGCCGTAGTAGTGGATCCATCCAGAGCAAAGGAGAGGGACAAGGGTAAGGAGAAGGTAACCTTTTTAGAACCACTTGAGGCCATGATTGTGAAAAGAGCTAGGAGGGAGAAGGCTACACAATCAGATGATGAGAGAAGCATGAGAGGAGAAACTAGCAAGAGGCCATCCAAGCCACGACGGAATTTGGGCATCACCGACTTCCAGCTAGGGGAAAGTTCTAAGCCCTATGATCTAACATTGGATGTGGCAGAGCAAGGACCGAAGATTACATGGCCACACTTGCTACATCTTGTACCTAAAGTAAGGAGACAATGGTCTAAAATGGTAAGTACAAGACGCTCCAAAACAAAGGTAGCCGGAGCAATTTCGGGATGCAACATGGATGACATCCTTCCAGTTGTCGACGTAAACATAAAAGGAAAGAGGGTTGGAAACACCTACATTGATGGAGGTGC
The DNA here is from genome assembly GCF_014529385.1 of Adiantum capillus-veneris. Taxonomy (NCBI): domain Eukaryota; kingdom Viridiplantae; phylum Streptophyta; class Polypodiopsida; order Polypodiales; family Pteridaceae; genus Adiantum; species Adiantum capillus-veneris. The sequence goes on along the minus strand of NC_140955.1, from coordinate 139,929,613 downwards.
ACAAATTTGTGTAATGAGGGAAGCTATGATGCTTCGATTAGGGCTCGAGGTTGACATGCCTTCTCCATGCAAGGCAAAGATGGAAAACAACGCAAAAGTAAAGTGTGTGGGTGTGGTAAGTGCCGTGAAAATCAAAGCTTTCAACACTGAGGTAGAGGTAGATGTTTTTGTAATGCCTACTAAGGGGGAGGGCTATCCACTAATGTTGGGAAGGCCATGGTTGATGGCCATGAAGGCAAAACAGGACTGGGGTACTGGCCTTCTACGCATGACCGGTAAGAAAGGGGAGACAATCTACTACGACATGAGGATTGGCAAACAGAAGCAAATGAATCTGGAAACATCGGTAGATGAAACCACTAGCGAATCTTCCAGTTCTGAGGAGGAGACCACATCCACCGACGAAAGTGACAGTTCCATTGATGTGATGGGTATCATTATGAAGGATCCACAAAGGGTAAGCACAACTAGTGATCCATCACCAAAAGGGAAACCCAATGAAGAGGAGAGAAAATCACCTGGCCTAGGAGGAAGTAGGTTGAAGGGTATGTTGTCTACGGAATTAACACTTGAGGAGAAAGATAGTTTTTTGCAAATGTTGATGGGATTTCCTAACCTGTTCATTGAAAACTATGAAAGAATCAAAGGCATTACAGTGGTGGAACATCATATTAAGCTGAAGGAAGGGGTAAAACCAATTGTGCAAAAGCTACGACGACTGGGGGTCATACAAGAAAAGGCACTCTTGGCAGAGGTATGGAAACTGTTGGAGGTGGGATTCATTTATCCTGTAGAAAACTCAGAATGGGTGTCACCCGTAGTGGTGACGCCTAAAAAGAATGGTAAGTGGAGGGTCTATGTTGGCTACAAACCACTAAATGCAGCTACAAAGAGAGACCAGTTTCCTCTGCCTTTCGTGGATGAAATTCTGAATGAAGTAGCGGGTTTTGAATGCTATACCGTCTGTGATGGTTATTCAGGATACTTTCAAATACGCATAGCCTTGGAAGATCAGCTAAAAACCACTTTTATCACGCCATGGGGTTGTTTTTCATACAGGGTTATGCCATTTGGTCTCACAAATGCACCTGTCACATTCCAAAGATATGTCACATATGTTTTTCAACCGTTCTTTGGAACATCCATAAGAGTGGTCATTGATGATTTTTGTATATATAGCTCCCGTATTTCACATTTAGAAAAGGTAACTGAAGGTTTGGCCAGGTTGCAGAGCCTAGGTGGGCAATTAAATGTGGATAAATGTCACATTGGGGAGAGTAAAGTCATTCTACTAGGCCATGAAATTTCAGCAAGAGGTATCAACGCCAACCCAAGTAAGGTGTCCGCACTCATAGCCCTACCTTCACCAACGACCGCACTTCAACTGGTCTCTTTTCTACAGAAGGTGAGGTACTTAAGTAGATTCATACATCTACTATCACAACTTGTTCTACCACTGCAAAAACTCACTCAAAGATCAACTTTCACTTGGGATGAGGAAAGTGAACATCACTACAACAAGGTAAAGGAGTTCTTAGCCACTCTACCAACTATCTCACCACCTAAGTGGGATGAAAAATTCTATGTCACCTCAAGTGTTGGTGATGACTCATTGGGGGCTGTGCTACTCCAAAAGAATACAACGACATCTTTCATGAGGCCAATCTACTTCTCTAGTCGAATGATGACAGCAAGAGAGAAAGGTTTCACCCATGTGGAACACTTAGTCCTAGCTCTTAGATTTGCAACTACAAAGTTTAGGTCATATTTGATGCCTAAGCAATTTGTGATACTAACCACGGATGAAATATTTCCCTATGTTGTACAACACATGGATGTGTCTGCTAGAATTACTAAATGGCTAGTTCGTCTGCAAGAGTTTGACTACACGGTACAGGTAGAAAGCACGACAAGGGCAAGTTTGGGGGGATTCATGACCTACCAAGTCTTTGAAAGGAAGGAGAAGCAATCTAAGGAAGGAGAAGTCCGATTACCTCCAGTACCACCGATGGTAGAAGGAGCATACTCTCTCTACTTTGATGGAGCCTACAAGCGAGCGTCCGACAAAGCAGCTGCAGGCATAGTGGTCTTTGATGACAAAGGGACAAAGGTATTTTCGTTGGGCCAATTGTTAGATTCACATTCTAACAATGAAGCTGAGTATGCAGCACTAACCAAGGGTCTACAATGGTGCGTCTCACAAGGTGTACAATGCCTTAATGTATTTGGGGATGCTCTACTTCTGGTAAGGCAAGTAAATGGAGCATGGACATGCAAGAATCCTAGTTTAAGGACTCACTTAAGTGGTCTAAAAACCTTGTTGGGTAAGTTTGAAGAATTTCAAATACACCTGTGTGCTCCTTGCCGCACTGTTGAAGAAAGGGACTTGCCGATACACCGTGTGCGAGCCACAAATGGCTCCAAGCACACAACAAGACTAATCTAGTAAGCTCAAAAGAGGGCAATGGTGTGTCACTCACCGCTCTATGCTCCTGCCGTGGAGGATTCCTCGCCGCGATGAAGAAGAAGCTGCAGTCGTGCCGAGCTCAACCGCTTCTCCGCCGTCGTGCCTTCGTAATGCTCGATTGCACACACACTCTCCCTCTCTCTCTCTCTCTCTCACATACACACACACACACGAGGAGGTGAAGAAGAAGAAGATGGAGATGGAGATGGAGCAAGAGCACTCTTCTATTGCACAAATGAGAGAATGAGTGAATTTTAGGCTTAGTTGGCTTTTATATGAGCTCACCCCATTCACACTTGGGCGCCCATGCTTAGCCAACTAATCCCTTGAATGTCCCAGTTAGAGTGCGCCTCTCATCGGCGATCACTCTTACCCTTTTCCTATTGGTCCGACAAGCCCGTACCTGACTCTACCAAATACATAATACACGTCCGTCGTAGGTGATGGGGTGTCCGTGAGCCGTGAGGGTTAACATGCCCCCCTTCCTGATGTAGATTCCTTCCTCAGAATCTATTGAGTTGAAGCTGGTTCGTCGAGGTGGAAGAGCATTTGAGATGAATGTCCTTATCCTTCTTCAGTCACTGCAAAATCAAACAACATTGGCACATTAATTGCATTCTCTTAAAAAGCATATGCACTTTTAGGTAGACAAATTGATTGGTAAAAGAATTTCAAACAATTTGTTAGCAATGAACATTAAATTGCAATGTAATCAAATGCATAAACAGATGTAAAGGTAAAAAATTAAACAAGTCTGGGGTCGCTAATTTGACGGTCGAAAGGCACTAGAGATCGAATATTAATACCATGGGTAAGCTTCTTAATTATCTGTGGTCAATTAAGTTGTTTAATCACGAGAGCCAAGTATTCATGTTCGAGGGCTGACTAGAGGCGATATTTAAAAGACCTTGTAGTTAAGCTACCATAAAAGGAATTTCTCATGAAATCATCGCCTGACTGATTACTTTTTCTTTGACCCCCCAAAATCTTTTCACAGTGATTCAATTTTTATGTGTGTGCTTATTTTGTATGCCTTGGATTTTTTGCTTTTCAAGTAAAAGCGCCCATACTGGGAACCTCTAGGGCTCTAGTACCATAGGCAATACATGTGAGTGAAGTACCAAATCAAGCTGAGATTTCTCTTCCAGCTTAAGATTTTACAGTGTGGCACTTTGATTTTTTGTTTGTTCATTTTCAGCATTTTAATTTTGTAACTTTGGGGGGTCATATAACACTGATACACCTCCCAGGCTCATCACACCAGTAAACTCCCTTTATAATACTTAAGCTAAAGGTCAATAGGGTCAAGCCCACTAGAAAGCCCTAGTACATTTCACACAACGCTGCCTAAATCGGATTAAGAACCTAAGTAACCATTAATTATTAGGAAGGCATTCCCCATGGTATTAAGAGAAGATTTCTAACACCTAACTTGGTCAAACTAGCTTAGTCGGACTGCTTGATTTTTAAACTTAGACAAGTGATTATGACAAAAAATTACATTGAATTAAATGTTTGATACTAAGCAAAAGCGGTGAATATTAGGCTACCAATCACAATTAAAGCTGACAATCATAGATGCAAAAAAGATAAGGGGCAATGCTAATGGACAAGAAACACCTGTTTGTGTCGATGGTCACGCTTGATTTTGAAGAGTGAGTCGAGATAAAGATTCCATGAAGGTCCAAATCCTACCAATAGCAACACGCTCCTGTACACACTAGGAAACAAAAGGAATACCTCCAGGAGGCACATTAGTGGAAAAAGGTACCAACACTTATTGAACACAACAAAAAACATAAGGAACCCTAACCTAATTATTTGCACTCCCCCTAGAGAGTCAAGGGAATAGGATATTGTAGAGGTTGGGGGGAAACCCTAAGGCTAAACCCCTATCCTCGTCGTCGAGATAAACAAAGTCATCATCCATGAGACCATATGTGCCATCCGTGTAGTCCTGTAAATTTTCTTCTTCATCATAGGTGCCCATGTTTACTAAGAAGGTCACTAGACTCCTATAGTCATCTTGGTCAAAAGGGTAGGCTTGTGCAATGGGAGAAACGCTCTCTACTAAGTATGGATCAGACGTGGTCAAGAGACGTATCAGCCATTCTAACTCCTCAAAATTTCTCTCACATGATAGCGTACCTATCAAATCCCATTCACATGCAAGCACTGGAAAGACCATGTGAAATATTTGTGAAAAGTAACGAGGGTACCTCTCACCCAAGGCAGGAGTGGATGACTCTAGCGTACTAGCCATATCTGTACACGCAAATAGATGATGGTTAGAGTGCAAATATTACAAGGGTCGTGTTCTTGTGCATAATTTGTTTTTATGATTTGTGTTATGGCTCTTGCTCTTTTACTTTTTTATCTTGTTTTTGTGAGTATAAGGCTTTATATATACATTCCCTAAGATCGGAGATTAGGAGGTCAGGGAGAAAGGTTGAGAGGGAAGCAAGTGAATGATGGATGTCCACAAACACTCCCCCCTTCCTTGGGTAGATCATACCGTTTGAAATGAGCTTGTCACCCTTTGAAACCAATTGTTCCAGTTGGTAATAGGTGAGGATTTTTGCCAGTAGTTTTCTATTACCCTTGGTGCCTCGTCAAGTTGCAAGGGTGGTAAGGTACTCTCCCAGGATCGAACTTGAAGTGGTTCATCAGGTGATTCTTGAACACTGGGAGGTGTGGATTCTTTTGTAGCTTCATGGAGGTCCACTACTATAGATGGAGGCTGTGTAGAAGCTTTTACCTCTATGGATGCATTACATGAGGAGCTAGAAGCTTCATGGAACTCCCCCCTTCCTGAGCTAGGTGGGATAAATTGGTTTTGCCTTGGAGCCCAAACTAGCTCTGGACTAGGTGTGTAGCATTCTGTGATCTTTCCCTTTCCACGGTCCGCCGTTGGCTTTAGCGTTACACTGTTTGACTCATATGGGTTTGTTGTCGATAGGGAAGGACACATTTTACATTTAGGTACCCAAATTTGCTCATTTCCATCATAGTAGCCTTGGGCTTCTAATAGTTGTTTTGGAATCCATCGTGATTTGGTCTTGACTCTCCTAGGGCGCGCTCTTGGTTTTCCTAGGAAATTTTTCCTTGGAATGGATGGGAGGGTTAAGGTAGTTGGAAGTAAGGCCTTGGGGACCCATTGATATGTACTCTTAGGTCGTGCAGGTTGAGTACTTGCAATATTACTGCTTGCTGCAACTACAAGTGTTGAAGTGCTAGATTCATGGGTAGCCGGCAAAGACGAGTTAACCACCTTGGCTTGTGAATATTGGCTATCCTTCAACTTTGCTAGAGTTTGCAACGTAGGTGACTTTGCTTGAATGATAGGGGTAAGAGTTGGTGGTCGCGTCGTGACACTACCAGTATCCCAATCAATAGTGCATTTGGTTGCCAACATCCACGTGCATCCCAGGTTTACGTTGCCTTCCATAGCTCCTGCGGGCATGACTAGAAACCTTTGCACTATGCTTCCATTTTCATAGACAACATGGGTGTGAAGGACTCCAAGAATAGCAGTTTTCTTTTTATTAATGCCCTTGACTTGCATCGTACTCGGGGATAGGGTCGGTTTCCCTAATTGACACCAAACTCCATAGGATAACAAATTGTGTTTAGCTCCCGTATCTAATAAGGCATTGTATAGTACTTTCCCATAGGGGCTATTTAGCTCAATTGGGTATCGTAGGGGTGGCTCAGATTCTAATGAGTCTTCATCTGTGTCCTCGAAAAATGCTTGCGTGATTCCCAGATTCGCCTCTCGTTGGCGTCTAAGACGTTGTTGTCGTTCTCGAGCCTCAACTCTTGCTTGGATTTTTTTAAGCTCTGCTTGTTCCTTGGCAGCCTTCTTTTGATGGATGGCTTGCAACTCTTCCTGGCTTAGAGGATCATAATATCTTTTGAATTTACTCCCATTAAGGAATCCAATGGTTTCAACTCCATCTAGAGTCTCCACACGAATGGTACCTTGCGGGGTAATTTCACACACTCGATATGGTCCCTTACAAGCGTATTTCAATTTCTTCTTTTCATTACGTACCCCGTACATAAGAACTTTATCACCAACCTTGATGTCTTTATCCTTTAAATGGCTATCAAACCACTTCTTTCTCCTATCCTTCTCCACTAGAGCATTTCACACAGCTAATTTCCTTTCTTCATCTAGCCTTTCTAGGATATATAAGCGCTCCACTAAGGGGTTACCATCCCAACCTTCTTGAGAAGCTACTCGAAGACTAGGAATGACAAACTCCCATGGCATAACTGCTTCTTGGCCATACACCATCTTAAACGGTGTGCAATTAATAGCAACTTTATACGCAGTACGATAAGCCCATAAAGCTGATGTAAGCTTTAGGTCCCAATCAGTGCGATGAGCCTCCATTGTCTTTGTCAAAATGGAGATGAGAGTTTTGTTGGTACTCTCAGCTTGGCCATTTGCTTGGGGATAATAGGGTGTAGACTTGTGGTGAGATATCATGAAGTTTGATGTGAGTTCTTTTATTACTTCATTTATAAAATGAGTTCCATTGTCACTCACAAGTTCAAAGGGGCATCCAAAACGTGTGATAATGTTCTAAAAGAGGAACTTAGCTGTTGTTTTTGCATCCGCCTTTCATGTTGCTTTTGCTTCAGCCCATTTGGTTACATAGTCGGTAGCCACAATGATATATCGTGATTGTGTGTTACGTGCAGCCGGACTAATCGGTCCTACAAAGTCTAAGCCCCACTTTTCAAATGGTTGGGTTACCTTGATGGGATGTAGAGGCATCCTATCACTTATTTGCGGCTTCTTGAAGCGTTGGCATTCATCACATCCCTTTGCAAAAAGTGATGCATCCTTAAACAGAGTGGGCCACCAATAGCCTGACTGTAAGATCTTTCGGGCACTCAAGTTTCCTGAAAAGTGACTACTAGCTACACCCATGTGTGCCTCTTGTAGAATATATAAATACTCATCCTCGCGGGCAGAGCGTCTAAGAAAATCATCTTTTCCTCTCTTATAGAGAGTTCCAGCCAGTAAGCAATAGGGTTCGCATTCCTTGATTAATTTTCGAGCTATATCTTTTCGCAGTTCTTTGGGTGGAAAACCATTAACTAAGAAGTTAACAATCTTTTCACTCCATTCAGGCATTGTCTCAACAATGAACAAAGGAGTATCATGCAATTCATCATCAACCCCCGTAGGAGCTTCTCCATTAGGGATACGAGATAAATGATCCGCCATGACATGTTTCCTCCCAAGCCTCACAACAACGGTGAAGTCAAACTCAAGAAGAATTAACAACCATCGTGTAATTTGACCTTTGGAACACGGCTTGTTTACCAAATATAGCAATGCTTGATGAAACAAACGTGGTAGCAAGAAGGTAATAGCAAAATTTCTTTACTGCGTAAATCATAGCTAGACCTTCGCGCTCTGTAGTAGTGTAGTTCATCTCGGCATCATTTAATTGGCGACTTGCAAAGCTAATAGGGTAGTCCAATTTATGTTCTCTTGGTTGAGTTAGAACACACCCAATAGCAAAATTTGATGCATCAATATGCACATGAAAAGGTACATTCCAATCAGGTGTTCGCAGGATTGGAGCACTTGTTAGGGCCTTCTTTAATAACTCATAAGATTGATGAAATTCTTCCGTCCAGTGAAACTCGATAAGAAGCTTGTACAATGGATGCGCTATCTCGGCAAAGTTTAAAATAAATCTTCGATAATAACCAACATGGCCCATAAATCTTTGAACTCCTTTATAGTTCGTAGGTGGTGGCAAATCGGCAATGGATTTAATCTTACTCTCATCTGTGGATATCCCGTTCTTGGACACTATATTCCCTAGAATGACTCCATGCTTAACCCAAAATTGGCATTTGAAAGGGTTCAATGAGATGCGATAAAATCTGCACCTTTCAAATATTTTTCGTAGATATAACAAATGCTTCTCCCAAGAAGAATAAACACAAAGGTCGTCTAGGAAAGCTTCACAAAACTCCCTTAGAAATTCTTTAAACGCAGTGTTTATTAAGCGTTGGAATGTAGCAGGGGCATTCGTTAAGCCAAAGGCCATAACACGAAATGCAAACACTCCAAACTCCGTGATAAAAGCAGTTTTAGCTTGGTCCTCTAATGCAATTGTGATTTGATTGTAACCAGAGTACCCATCTAAAAAGCTATAAGCCTCCTTGCCGGCAACTCTTTCAAGCACATGTTCTGAATATGGCAAGGGATAATGATCTCTCCTAGTGGCTGCATTAACTTTCTTGAGGTCCACGCACACTCTTAGTTTCCCATTCGTTTTTGGCACAATGACTATTGGAGAAACCCATTCTGAGTGCTCAATAGGGTATATGAATCCACATTGGATAAGTTTTTCAATCTCCTCTTGTACAATTTTGGCGTACTTAGGATTCATTGGATAGGGTCGTTGCTGGACGGGTTTAGCAATGTTGATCATGGGAATTGTATGTTGCACCACAGAAGGTGGAACGCCCTTCATGTCATGATATGTCCAAGCAAAGATATCCTTGTATTCCTTGAGGAGCTCCTTAAGTACAACCTCTTCAGTTTTGGTAAGGTGTTGAGTAATAAAGACTGGTTTAGACTCCTCACCTGGTTCTGCTAATTCTATCTCTTTAACTACCGCTGGACCATCATAGACTCCACTGCTTCCATTGGTAGGTATTCGCTGGGCTTTGGCATACACAACCTTTCCCTCCCCCGTGGTATAAGATTTAAAATGTTCAGGAGCCGTATGTAAGTCAGCAGGCTCTTGTCCTGACGGAGACCTTTCTTTTAGTTCTGCCTCCTTTTCTTGTTGTGCTAACTCTCGGTTTTGACGTCTTCTTATAGTTCGACTCAATTTCGGCTCTGTAACCTCCAATTGAGCGAGGTCAATGGGTCGCGGGTTGCACCACATGACATTCTGGAGATGTTCACCCCAATTGTCTACTAGCTTTCGATGAGCATCACATGCCCCTAGATAGCTAAGCCATTCTGCAGTAGATCTTTCCTTGTTTATCCTAGCTCTCACATTTTCTCGATATCGTCGTCTCTTATATGACCTTTGTTTCTTGTTAAGGTTTTGATTTTGGTAAATGTTTGAACTCGACTCGCTTGATAGGTCTTCGCTTGTATCTTCTTCACTCTCATATAAATTACCATAGATGGTCGTACTAGACCTTGAGTGTTCAGTTTCTATACTTGGCTCACTCGATGTTTCCTCAGGTTCTGAATCCATTTCTTCCTGAGATTCTGTTTCCGATGTGTATTGGCCTGAAGCCTTTGAGGAGTCATCAGTTTCACTCTCAGGTAGGTGTGCCTCTTTCTTATCATCGGATGTTACATGTGCTACACCTAACATGTTTACTGGTGCAATGTGTGGTATCTCTTCCCCATCTGGTGTTACCCAGGTTGTTCCTCTAGCTCCCCATGTATCTATAGTTGCCGCTAGGTGTACCCAATCGACATTGTCTGACTCAGCCATTCCGGGTAGGATATCCATATAAGGAGAGTTCTCCCCAATATCCGTGTCTTCGTTACACGTGTAACAATACTGTAATGGAGCTGAGTGAATTGTTGTGTCTGATCTATTATCAATGATGAATTTATTTCCTAGAGGATGCATTCGACCACTTAAAAGATCAACTCGAATGACAGAGTCTTGGAACTGTAAGTAGACGTGGTTTTTGGACCAGTCATGCACCATTTTTGCTTCCCTCATGAATGGACGCCCTAAGATCATCTCAAATGACATAGGATGCTTGGAAAAATCCATAACAATGAAAGTCTGCCTTACCTTGTGTCCCAAGACCTTGATCCTGAGATCCTTAAGCATTCCAATAGGCGTAACAATAGATCCATTAGCCATTTTTACCACTACGCTTGTGGCTTCAAGGTGAGGTTGCCCCATAGACTCCCAACAACTCTTTGCCACCATGCTGACTCCCGCACCACCGTCAAGGACTCCCTTTACAGTTAATCCTTTAGTAGTGATTGGCAGAGTAGCATTAGATTCATCACCTTCAAAGTATTGCCCCAACATGTTAACGGGTACTTCAATTACAGATTTATGTCCCGCTAGGTTAGATGGTGGTGCTAAATGTTCCTCATCATTCATTACTGAGTCAGGTTTGTTCATATGTGCAAACTGTGGTAATCCGGCCTGTAATTCTCCATTGAGGAAGGCTCGAAGAGCTGAGACTAGCTCGGGGTCTTTGTATAGTTTGGACATGATGGTGGTTCTAACTTCTGAAGACATGAAATCCATCAATTTGGCAACATTTAATGGCATCTTGTGGGACGTAGGACCCTGACAAGAGAATGGTGAATATGGAATCTCCACTTCCTCAAGGGGGTCAGGTATTCCCTCACCAAACATTCTCTCTAGTAGGAAAGGTGTGTGTCCACTTTCAGATGTCCTACCCTCACTCTCTTCTCGAATGATACTAGGTATAGCTAACGGCCTGTAGTTCTTGTGAGGTTGAACTTGTGTGGGAAACACTGTGTCCGACATTTGGATGTGTTTGGGTTCAGGTTCTAATGTTCGTTGAGTTTCTTCCACCAAACCCCTCAGTTATTGGACTCGTTCAATTTCCATTGTTGGGTTTGGATAGGTTCCAATCTTTCTCTTGCAATCCTCATTTTTTGTCTCTCGTGGCTTATCTTGGGGGTTCGCAACTGAGTAGTTTAACTTTGAATACTCTTTTGGTGTTCGTCGTAATTCCCTCTCGTGATCCTCCTCACTGGCTTTGTCCTTTGTAGTAACAGTTTTGGTCTCCGTGGTCTCTATCGAATCTGAGTCATCCTCAGGGTCATTCATATACATGGGATTCTCTCCTGTCCCTATGTTAGTCTTTGAACTAGGTTTTGAGCTAGAAGCATTAAGGGATTTCTTTCTTCGTGTTTTCTTCTTTCTTGCTCGACCAATGGATGCAGCATCTCTCTCTTCGAGGATGTAATTTTGCTTTTGGAGCATCGACCGTGTGAGTGCATTCACTGGTGCTATGTTTATAGTTGGTGGTGTCCCATCAACAATCTCTATTATGTTCAATGGTGTGATTTTCGGTGCGTTTGGATTGTTAGGACACTGTGCGATCAAATGATCTATGCCACAACGATTACAAGTGAGTATTGGCATTGCCAATGCACTCCCTTGACTTGTTTGCATTAGTGCGGCATTCTTTTGCATTCTAATGGGGCACTCAGCTACTCGATGTGGTCCACCACATTCGTAGCACTGAAGAGGTGGTCTCTTGGTAAAACTATTAATGTTTTGGCCTCTTGCTACTAGCGCAGTAGCTTGATATACCGGTTTGATTTGTCCCCAATGGTCTTCCATATAGTACATGGACACTCCTCAAGCATGTCAACTCCATAGGTGATACTAGAGTCTATGTCCTCTTCACAATCTACATAAGTACTAGATGACTCGCAACCTATTTGGTTCATAGGTGTAACTCTTGGATGAGGGGGTTGCGGTCCTAGCACTGGAGGTGGCAACGGTGTGGTTTGGACCCCATTTTGGGTTCTAGGGACCATGTGATGTAATGGCAATTGTTGCTCCATGGGTGGGGTAGGCATCAATGCAGGAACTCGAGGTGAGTCTGCCCAAGCTATAGGCGGTCTATTTTCCATGATGTGTTTAAGCATTAGGAAATCCTTCGCTTGATGGCCATACCTACCACATGCATTACAAGTCCCATTAAACTTTACTCTGAAAGTAGGGAATTCACTCGTAGTATGTGGGTCCAAGCAAATTGAGCACCATTGTTGCTCCCTTCTTGGATACATATGAGTGTTTTGTGGAGCACGATTACCCCTAAGGCTTTCTTGGATGGCCTTTGTGAGATCTGCCAAAGTCATCTCAGATATCGTTTGCTCTTTCACGATTGGATTTATCTTCATTGGCTCATGCCCTGATGCTTGCGAGCTACTAGACTTCGGCTCGGTAGACACTCTTTCTCCTGCAATCATTAAATTATCCTCCAATTGGATTGCATTCATGGTGACTGCTTCCCAAGTAGTGATACCTCTAATGACTAGGCCATTATAGATACTTTCATGTCGTAGTCCCCTAATGAATCTATCGAGCAATTGGTTGTTGTTGAATCGCTCGTTTGGATTGCATCGAGAATTCAAATTCTTTAGGCGACTAATGAAGTCTCTCACGGATTCACCTTCTTCTCGTTGGGCTTTCTGGAGCTGAGAGGCTACACCCCAAAGTACTCCCTCTCGTATGTATTCTTTTAAGAACAGTCTCCTAAGAGTAGAGTAGATCGTCTTCTCTTCTACTCTTAAGGTTCTATACCAATCTCCAGCCTTTCCGCTTAGGATCAAACTCAAAGCCTTACACTTATGTAGCTCATTGTGCTCTTCCAAGGAATCGCACACATGTTCAAAGACTTCCATATGCTTTCTAGCATATCCGTCTCCATTGAATTTCTGTGTGACCTTAGCTACTTGAACTGCCTTGCTCCTAGGCTCTCTATCATGTGCACTACGCATGTTTTCCGCAATAGAGCGACAGATAGTTTGAGCAAATGCTGCCAGATCTCCTATTTGAGCAGGTATAATGGGTGTATGTGCTCCTGGAACCACATGTGAGATGGGATCTGGCCTTGGCCTTGGCATACGCGCGGCTCTTGGGTCCCAAATTTTGTATGGTGGTGTACCAGATGGTGGTCCAAAGTTTACAGGCGTGGCCCTAGGCATAGGGGGTGCCTGATATGGCACGTTATTATTCAATGGCATGGCTCCACTTGTATAAGAGCTTGGATAATTCCATGGTGGATTGTAAGCTCTTGGAATAATCGGAGGTGTAGGAGCTACATGAGGCTGAGGTACGACAGGTGCACATGATTGATACATACATGTAGGTATAGTTGGGGGCATTGTGCTACTAGGCATCGGCACAGTATTAACAAATGAACTCCATGGTGTACTTCTTGTCATGCTCACCACTGGGATATGCATGGTAGCCGTAGTGTCATTAAGAGAAAGATGAGCTAGATCTGGGAAGGTAAAGCTGCCACTTGTGGGCTCAGATTGTACTGAGGCTCCTGGCGAAACAACATATGGAGGATCAAGGGGGCTCACTGAGGGAGTCTTGATTTGTGATAGGGTTGGTTGGTTGGCCTTTCCCGTATCCAAGAATCTCATTAGGCCTGTTGAAGGCATGTTGATCCCTGTGTTCTGTCTTTCTAACTCGACAATCCCATGGAGGACATCACAGACTTTCTGTTGTTGCTCATCTATGCTAGTAGCACCCGATGTGGATTGTAGAACATCTAACCAACCCACATGATAGGTGTGTCCTGTGTACGGATCAGTTAAAGCTTATGCTTGTAGGTCATACTCCCAATTTTCGTTTAGGAATATCCCATCTAGGCCTAGCGTGCTGGAGGTTTCCCTTGAAGTGGAAGCATTATTGCTCCCCATAGCTTGCCCCTCCGTGACTGCTACCTTGGGAGCACTCGGTTGCTCGGGTGGCATGATTGTTGTCATAGGAGCCTTTGCTTTCAGGGCTCGACTTTGTTCTAGCCCTTGTAGGTTCTCAATTTCCCTCTCCCTTGTTGCTTGCATATAGCGTTCGATCTCTTGCACTTCAGCAAGACTCCTACCATCGGGTAGTAAAACCTCAGAGGGAGATAGTCCTAAAGGATCAGGAGATGCAGTGGATGGAACATGCACATGCACACTCTCAAGAAGCATAGGGTCCATTTTAGGCATGAATGACGAATTTACTTTCCCACTCCCTTCATTTATTTCATTACCCGCATGTTCGGAGCGAGTAGCTCTACTAAGGGTCTCTTTTAAGCGGCTAAACACACTGGACCCGGGCCGTGGGCCCATGGCATGCATGTCTTGACTTGAACTATCAGGTTTTGATGTAGGATACCCCTCCATGACTTTGTAGTCAGAGGAAGAATCACTAGACGTGATATGAGGATCTTGGGTCACGCTACCTTGCGTCCCGGCCGAAGGTCCAGAACCTAGGGTGGAGGAATAACGGGTGCCCGCGTAAATGGAGACACTATCAATATGCTCGTGCTCTAACACTCGTCCAGAGCGTAGGTTCATATGACTTGGATCCCCTAGAAGTGTCAGTGAGGGCTCGTGAAGGCTGCTCACCTAGTAATTTTGGGTGTTTTGCAACCCAAGTCTTTTCTTCTTTTTTGATTTTTTGGTCCTTTTTTTCTGACCCATCTATAGAATAGAACGTATGATAGCTCAAAACGAGCATCTCGGTCAGAGGGACGTGCCGTGCTTTACAGCCCTCCGTTTGGTCACTTTATGCCCTCGGAATCCCTAAAACCGTCAATTTCTAGTAGGGAACTAGGCCCGAATTAGAAAGTCTAAGGGTGCAAGTGGGAAGAGAAGGGAGGAGAGTGGAGGACTTGCCCCACATGCTCTCATTCCCTCTTGAGGGGGTAGGGTATATATATAAGAGTGAATCTAGTCTATATCATAAGACTGAGGACTGAGGCCTAGGCTTGGGCCTGGGCCCGATCTCGATCAAAATTTTAGTGTAGCCCCCCAGTCACTCACGCTTAAATATTTTTGGTTTTTTTTTTTTAAAAAAAATATTTTTTAAAAAAAAACTTTTTTTTTTTTTTTTGGGGCGACGATCGCGCGCGGATTTGGTGACCCTTTCTTGGCCACACACACTCTCACCTACCTAACCTCCCAATCAACAGCTCACAGCTCACAGACAGCTCACTATCTTATCTACTTACTAACAGTGCTACTAACCACTAACTAATCTACTAATCTGTTAATTGCCTACTGACAGTGACCTAACTGTCCACCTACTTCCTTTCTCACTACCTTACTGTGCAAAAAACTGTGTGCAGGCAAACCTTGACAGAAACTGTGTGCAGACTGTGTACAAGCAGAAATTGCTAATTGCCTTCCTACTTATTCATTCACTGCAAACAAGCTAACGACTACTAATTGTGCAAAGACTCTGTGCAAACAGAAAACACATCATTATGCAGAAATCACAGAACTTGCAGACAACACAAAAATTAACAATTTACAGAAAAACAACTCATTCCTCTTCCTCTTCCTCTTCTTTCCTACTACAAACAACTCATAGGAGAAGCACAAAGTGCCTCTTGGGCTTAGTGCAGGGCGATTCCCCGGCAGCGGCGCCAAAAATGTGTGAAGGCCACCACCTCCGACGATAATGATCAAACAGATGAGCTAGAGACATGAATGCCTCTAGCCAAAAGGGGAGGGCTAATGATGGGGGTTTTTCACAAGCCAAGCTCCCATACCCCTCTTCTCTCGTCCCCACCCCATGAAAACCCCATCTTAGGGAGGGAGTGATAAAAGGCATTGGAAAAAGTAAGAAAAAAAATAAAGTATGATTATGTAAATATATAAGAAAGGTAAAATAGGCCACTTCATGCCTGCGGGGTAGCCCATCCCCACCTTGCCTCCTTTTTCTTCATTGTTGCCCCGCCGGGTGTCCCTTTTCCTCTCCTCCACTCAAAAGGTCAACCCCCTCTCTCTTCCCCTTGTACCTTCTCCTTTCTCTCTCCCCTCAAGCTACCCCACCTCTCACCAATAATGCACCCTAACTCACATGCAACTTACCCTATCTTCCAAAATAGTATACCGCATCCCCTCTTTCTCTCTCCTATCATATCCCATGACCCAAATACCCCCCTCTCTCTCTAAAGGGTGCCATGTCTCTTGTCTTGTAGCTAAATAACCTCCCCCACACTCACACACACTCAGTTTCACTGAAAAAGGTGCCCACAGACCCATCCCCACCCGGTGGTTACCTGATTTTTCTTGTGTTCACACACATCTGCACACACATTCACCTCTGAACACACTCCCCTCTCTCCCCTCTTGTAATTACTTTATTCTCCATGTCACCTCTCACTTTTTTTTCATCAACCCATCTCTCTCTCTTAGTCTCTCTCTCATGAGACTGCTATTCTGGCACATATACACACAGCCAGACAAGTGGGGCCCACAGTCACATGGCCTATGTAGATAATGATTTCTTCATTTCTAAATTCTAGAATTTCTCCCCCATCCTCCCCTATATAAAGAGGGGTCACCATCACACTAAAGACACACACAACATCACCAAAGAACACACTATGCACTGTGTGTGCCTAGTGCACACACACACACCCACACCATCACCATCACCACAATCACCATGCTTGTCTTGAGCATGCCCTCTACATGCTTGGCTATGGAAAATGAAGGGAAACTAAATGAAGGATGATGGCCATAACCCTCGTTCGAGTCTTCGCCATCAACTCCCACCTATTCGCCATGTGCTCTACCACTCTCTCCCTTCTCATTCCCCTACCCTATGCTCCCCATTTCATCGCCTTATTCTCTAAATAAAGCTTAAGGTTTTGTGAGTATGTTTTTTTGCAATGTTTTTCCCATGTGAGGTGTGCGGAATCGCCACCTAGTCTTGTGTTTGGAGTGAGCTTGTGTATGTGTGAAGGGTGTGCGGATTCGCCATCCTTCTGTGGTGCCTAAGTACTAAGCCGCCATACCCCCTCCCTCACTCTCTCACTCTCTCTCTCTCTCTCTCTCTCTCTCTCTCTATTGATCTCATTTCCCTTCCTCTTCATCATTACTCCCAAGCATCCATCTCTCTTGGATGAAAACTTTGTTATGGTGGTGTGTTGTTTACGTCCTAGCCGCTGAAGCTAGGTGCTGCCCCCCTGTTTGCTTTACCATGACAGGCTCGAGGTGCGCCATTCGGTCGCCGGTGTTTTAGAGGCCGTCGGGGTTCGGGGTTTCGCTTTGCTCCCGTCAGTGGTTACAAGTCTATCTGAGGTACATGGATCGCGATCCATGTTGGAACACATTTTGGACTTTTGATGATACCATATAATTAAGCATGATATGGGGATGCTATGGTCCAAAACTTTTTGGATTTGGCTCAATGGTTTGGGATTTATGCCAATTATTGGAAAATTTCCACACACTTAGAGAATTCTGGAACTTTGGCTAGGGTTTCTAAATCCAAATGGCTTGATACTTTAAAGTTAGGCTTTATTTGGCAATTAAGACCTGATGGTGGGGTTCGGGCTTGGAAAAATGAAAAAGGTACATGGATCGCGATCCATGTTTGGTAGCCTTTAGAGGTGAAACTTGGTACACATGTTCCTATAGTCTATCCCAGTACATTGGTGAAATCTTTTTAGATTTGGACAAGTTCTGCATAACTTTACCAAGTTTTCCAGTTTATAGCCCAATGTGGTATGACTTTGCCATATTGGGTTTTTGATCCCATCTTTGATCTCTCCTTTGTTCGTATTGTTTGAGATTTTGCAAATGTAATGATTTGAAGTTGAAATTCAGTCTCCACTCTATATGTTTGTCCAATTTCACAACTTTTGGGGTTTGTTTGAACCTTCCAGGTCTGTTGGCAAGTTTAGCCCATTTTGCAAGAATATTTTGCATTATTTTTGATACACTAAGCTCATCAACTACTTGACCAAAACTTAGACTTTTGCATGTGCACTTTGGAATTGCTAAATCTGACATATGAACCAATTTATGTATCCAAACACTAAAAATTTGACATACATTAAAACTTGACTTGTACCATAATTTGCACTCAATTTTTGGCAAATCAACTAAGAGGGTACATGGATTGCGATCCATGTTTGGTGACCAATTTTGACCAAACTTCAAGGGAAGGATCTTGACATGTTCCCTAAGCTATAGGTCTTTTTTCTTTGGATCACTTTTTCACATAATGGGTAAAAGTGACCATTTGAAGACAGTTTTTTTGTTTTCCTTCGTTTTTGGGTGATGGAAGATCCATTTTGTCCAAAACTTGCAAGGCACATTCCCCAAGGCTATATCCAATTGTATGTGCACTTTTAACTACTATTTGACATGTTGGGGACATGGATTAGATCAATATTTAGGTACTTTCGAGTAAAATATTTTACACCAAAAATATATGGGTTTGGAGGTGGGGAGACATGGATCGCCATCCATGTTCCATTACCTTTTGCATCTGTGATCACATAACTAGATCCTATCCTACAGGGGGGATTCTTTTGGTGAAAAAATATTTGAGTTTGTACTCCATTTGGTGCCCCACTAGGCCTTTGACAATTTGGGATATCTCCGCCTTTGAGTTGATTTGTGTAGTTGATGCGATGGTGAAAATTTGATTATACATAGCTGTTGTTGCACGGGTAAGGATCATACTTGTGAAATCGGGTGGGGTCAGGGTGTCCTCAGTTTTTGTAGCAAGAAGAAATCCGACAAGCAGCTCTAGGTCACACAAGCTCTCTCTCTCTCTCTCTCTCTCTCTCTCTCTCTCTCTCTCTCTCTCTCTCTCTCTCTCTCTCTCTCTCTCTCTCTCTCTCTCTCTCTCTCTCTCTCTCCCCCCCCCCCCTCGACTGTGATTGAATGAAAATGAGGTCTAATTTTTCCACTTTTTCCTATATGTGCCTGACTTACCTCGAGTTTCAAGTGTATACTTACCTTATTTGCTCATATTTTTCATGGCATACCATCTGCGGCTCAAACAACTCATCATTTGGATGCATGATCGTTAATTTTCCTCAATTTTGCGATTCTCGTCCGTCCTAAGTTGGCCCAAATTTTGACTTGTGCCAAATCCTTCCAAACTTGACATGTTCGAAGCTCTTGCTTTGTAAGGATCCCTAATTTTAAGAGATTAAGACTGAAAATCTGTGTGATTTAGGAGACAAGGCCATTGAATGAGGGTATTCTCATAGGATTTCTTTTTAGGTTGTCATAGGCTTTTTGTAGGTTGAAATAGAGGCTAGGGAGGGAGGATAGGTACATTCTCTCTCTCCCGAAAGAGTGTTGGTCCTTATGACAATAACTACCATCCCCCTATTTTTTCCACATCATCCAGGTCATCCATAGCCTTAGCCCAAAAAACAACTTTTCTAAAAAAAAACCTCACTTTTACTCAAAACGTATTCCCAACCTATATGTATACCCAAAAATCAATTTTCCCTCTCAAAATCTCACTGCTAGACCTGCTAAATATCAAACTTTCCACCTTTTTTTATTCCCCTCCAAAATCTCTCCCCTTTCTCTTACTCCTCTCCCTCTCTCTTCTCCCTCCTACTTTTCAGAACACACTCTTCCTCCTTCGCTCTCTCACTCCTCTCGCTCTCTCTTCTCTCTCCTACTTTTTAGCACACACTCTTCCTCCTTCCCTCTCTTTGTTGCAACTCCACTCCATAGCCCTCTTCTACACTCCATAACTCTCCTACAGCTCTCCACTCCATAGCTCTTCTGCAGCTCTCCATTCCAAAGCTCTCCACTCCTTAGCTCTCCTGCAGCTCTCCACTCCATAGACCTCTTCTCCGCTCAATAGCTCTCCTAGTGCTCTCCATCCCATAGATCTCCACTCCATAGCTCTACTATAGCTCTTCATCCCAAATCTCTTCACTCCGTATCTCTCCTCTCCACTCCGTAGCTTTCCTGCAGCTCTCCATCCCATAACTCTTCACTCGATAGCTCATCTCCCCCTTCCGTGGCTCTGCTGCAACTCTCTACTCTTGCTTGAGACCAGCTTTATTCCCCTTTCCATGGAGCAAGGAAACATTAGCAACCTCCCATCCACATCAAGATTGTCAAGTTCAAAAAACGATTTCTTTACATGTTTGGCTACCAAAGGACTTTGCACCCTCAAAGCGTCAATACTTTTAAACTGCATAACAAAGTTGTGGTGCAGGTCACACCAATGTGGACCTTTCAAGGGTGCACATTGGTGTGACCCTAAGGATCCAGCCATCAATGTGTATCCAACATTCAATAGCTTTGCTTCATTCTTACAATATGTAGATAGAGGGGATCACATTCTTCTTGGATACTGCAAGACATTGTTGTCTATTGGAGCTGATAGCACACAATGGTCTTTGCATCCCATAATATACAACCCATAATCTCTGCCTTGGTCCCTCTCTACCTCCTTCATTCTATTCTATACAACTCCATCTCTCCATGATATGGATACAAATGAAAATACAAATCTCCCATGCACAGCACGATTATCATGATAAAAAACAAAACACCTGCATATCTAGTTGTCAAAAGAGCTTGCACCCTCCAAGCGTTAAGACTTACATACAACACAACAATGCCGCAATTCAAGTCACACGGATGAGCACCTTTGGGTGGGTTGTTTCCTCTACCCAATGAAACTTTGGTTAATGTGTATACAACATTCAATAGTCTCCCTACCTTCTTGCAATATGTAGGTAGAGGGGAGACACGTCTTCTTGGCTACTGCAAGCGGTTTTCCACTATCAGAGCTCATAGTGTGCAATGATGGATGCATCAACACCAAGTTATCATTCATAACAATTCTAGTTTGCAACAGAGGATCATTCATGTGGAGAAACAAAATCTTTAGATACGTGTGGAAGAGAAGGATGGTAAGATTGCAAAGCTTGAGGGTACCATATTGGGTTTGAAAGAGACACCTTTAGGTGCAAGGGATCATAAGAGGATCTTCTCATCCATAGAGACCCTTGCTCCCAAAGGTGGTGTTTTGAAGAGAATAATTATAGCTACAAGGTGCATTTTGGAATACCCTATCACATTTCCTATATGTATGAAGTCTCTTTTGTGGTGATTGTTTTGTTTTTTATTCTTATTGCAATAATTTCATCCAAGAGACATGTGACAGCCAAATACAAGAGGATCCCATTAATTTGCTTACTACTTTCCTTAAGAAGTCAGATGTCATAGCACTTCTGCACACACCAAAATGAAAACATATCTCTTTTGTTGTAACCAAGGAGGTGATGCGTAAGTTTTATAATCTCATGAGTGATGTTGATTTACAGAAGGACTGTGATGAAGTTGGAATTAGTACAAAGGGTTACACTGCACTACATGGCCTCTTCAAGAACGCTTTGAGGGAACGAGGAGTTACTAAGAATGTATTCCCAGTTCCACACAAGGTGAAACTTGTAGAGGGGCCTCCAATGAAGATGTTTTCTCACGTCTAGGTCACTATTTGCACATCAAGGAGACAATGCCCTCATCTACCTTTGTAAAATCTCCACAAAGTGCTAAGAAAGCTACCAATGCAAGGAATCGTGCTGATAATATTGACAAGGGGTTTCCTTACTCTATGTCAAATAATATTTTGTCCATTTGAAGAGGCTTCAACAAGCAATGGTTGTCTTTTATTCACTACCTTCTAATGGTGAGGAAAGAATCATGTGACATTTTGCTTTCATTGTCGTTGTATGAACTTCACTTTTTGCCTTTCTTATCTTGCAGTGTTTGGAACTAAGTTGGTGTTTGTTATTAAGCTTGATGCATGCCAAATTATGAATCAATGAAGGCTAGAGAGGATGAGTGTCATAGTTTTATTGTTATTAAGACCTCAAGAATACGAGTCTAGCAAAAAACAAATTGTCCTAGAGGATGCAGCCCCACCCTCCAAGTGCTGCAACAAAACAAAGTTTTATAGCAAGACAGGCAAGTGGCACTACATAGGCAATCTCGCATAGTCCGTTGTTTTAGCAGAGCCTTTTCTTATATTCAACATTATTAAAAGTGTGTGTAACCTATCAT
The DNA here is from genome assembly GCF_014529385.1 of Adiantum capillus-veneris. NCBI lineage: Eukaryota > Viridiplantae > Streptophyta > Polypodiopsida > Polypodiales > Pteridaceae > Adiantum > Adiantum capillus-veneris. The sequence goes on along the minus strand of NC_140955.1, from coordinate 139,907,558 downwards.
TTGAAGGGCTCATTTTGTACGGACATGCGGGGAGATTATACAAAGCTACAACACTGAGCTACGCATGCAGCCTATCATCCTCGAAGGCCTCAAAAATATGCAGAAGCATAATTGGTGGGTTTATTTGAGGACACCAACTTGTGTGCCATCCATGCCAGGCATGTAGCTATGATGCAAAAAGATTTGGCACTAGCTCGTCAGATACAAGTGAACATGTAGCTAGTAATATGTACAACAATACCTTTTTGCAATGGATATGTAATGACTTCAAATTTGGAAATGAAATGATGCTTACTCTATTTGGAATGTGTCGCTTCTTATGTCATTTAAGCTCTTTGTATTTAATTTGTGTTCAATAAAGTTTTATAAGTCTATTGTACATTGGCGGGTGGTTCTTGCACACCATGCTATTGAACACAGAGGGGGAGACGGGGAGGGGCTTAGTTGTGGATGAGTAATTTTTTGGCTAGTGCTACAAAACGTTCACAACAAACTTCAAGTGCCATTTGTTGAAATGCACACATAATACCTGTTTTGGTCCTGGTGGTGCAAAAGGCCTCTGCCCACAAGGCAGCGAGTTTGGGCCAAACGGGGCTCCTGTCTGGCCCAAACTTGCTGCCTTGAGGACTAGGGCCTTCTGCACCACGAGGGCCAAATCAAATAATATGTGTGTATTTGAACTGGCAAATAAGACCCAACAAAGTAATCACTGATAGCTTTTTTGCTACTAGTGCCTTCCCAACCTTTTGTACATGTGGAAGACTGAGAGACAACCAAAATTCCTTTGATTGACATTTGGAAGGCACCAAATAGGCTTGTTTTGGCCCAAACACTGTTAACCCTTGTCCACAAGACATCAATTTTGCTTGTTTTGCCCAAAATTGGTGCCTTGTGGATAGGATTTTTTTGCAGTTTCTGGGATAAATTCAGCACAACATTAGCATTAAGAATACCATTTGAAATATAATGACACATCCTGTGACCATTACTCGCATGTACACTGACCCCTCCATCTGGCAAGTTGGGACCCTCGACATCGTCACAGTAGATAGAGATTGACCCACAAAGCTCTTGCACAATCATATCTTTTAGATTGATCTAATGAACACCATGTCTCTATACCAAATAAATATTCAAGGAAACTAATAAAACTCACAATAAACTTGCCCATTCAGAACTAGAAAATTAAATTTCACTGAGATCCATGTATTTACACCAAATTGTAAGTCAAGATAGGAAATTACACGTGGAATCGATATTATATTGATACATGAAATTACAAAAGGGGCTCATTACAGGTTTTGTGTTAGGAGGCACTGTGAAACTTCCTTGTGTATTGCTTCAACATTAGGAAAAATGGAATTAGGACTGAGGCCTCTATGGCTTGCACGTCTTCCACTCTTAAGGCTTGACTGATTGCTACACGGGATAAGACCTTGCCACAAAAAACTATACCAAAAGTGTCCATTGCAAGGGATTTGTTTACAAGAAAAACTACTTGCATAGGCTGAGGTATAGTAGACAAGCACAAGAGCCTGTTCACAACCTTCAAGACCCACAAAGAAAAATGTTCATCAAGGGAGAAGTCCTTGTGGATAATGCGGATGTTGCCCATGGGTAGTTTGCCGATGTAGTTTGCAACAAGTGCTGCTTCAAGGACAAAAACATTGCTCTCTCCCACCTTGTGAGCTGCTCACACCTCCATGTCCAAATGATCCTACAGAATTTTGTGTTAGGAAAATACATTGGGATGGCCAATTACACAATGAAGACAATTACCTCATGCTGCATGTCATCATCGTCCATAGTTGGTGTGAGTTAAAGGTTGAGGGACGATCTCCTCTCATCAAAAATGTTTGGGGCATGAGATTCAAGTGACTCCACATGAAGAGGTTGTTGATTTTCCACAAGCTGGCCTTAGGTTGCCGAGAACTCCTCCTCCATGACGTTTGTCTGCTCTACAACTGCAATATTTGAAGTGACCAAGGCAACTGTGTCAACAACGACTGCGATCACTAACTTGCATAGTTTTACAGACATCATTTGGCATTGTAATATGAATGTCAAATGTCGCAAGATTACCTTCAAGGGATTGTAGAGGTATTTATTTCCCAATCTTACACATCCACTGCTCGTAGTGGAAGTGTATATACAAAGTTGTGCAAACTTTTAAGTACCGTATCCAAATATAGTGGGTGTGACATTGAATGGCAAGGCCTTAAATAAATGCACAAAAACATGCATGAGACAACATTGAATTAGACCTAGAAACCTAAAAGCGTTCTCAAACGTCAACAAGGAAAGAATGTCAAAAATCATCTTCTCCTTTATGGATAAGATGGATGACAAACATCACGTAAAGTCTGAGCTTTGTCCTAAAGTGTGAGTCAAGGAGAGGAGAGTGAAATTATCGCACATGCTGTGGAGCAAGGGTATAGAGCTACTTAAATCTCATTTCATGAATGAACAAACATAACTCTATTTTGCACTACATGCTTGTCTATGGTGAGCTTGTGCTAAGCTAAGTCAATACTCAAGATTGTGTTTATGAGTCCAAGCTAATTCTATGTTGGAACCTACTTCACTTGAGTGATAATCTTGCTTACACACACACTCACACATTGACACTATGTTCCTCTTTCTTCCACCCTAGCTAGCACGATCCCATTCCTAGAAATTAGAGCTAGAGTATGCTAGCTAGGCTTGCTATTATGCATTTGCATGTTTGTACAGATAGCATTCATTAATCATCATTAGCTAGATCCATTAGTTTTTCTCTTTTATTGCATAACACATGCCTAATTAGTATTCCATTGGCTAGCATGAGCATGTTCTTGAGCTAAAGACTCTTGAGCCACTACTCACTAGCTAATTGGAAGCTTAATTAGTATTGGAATTCATTAATTCATCATTAGCCCTTGCATTCAGCTTAGATTTTTCATGATTTTAATTCCCCAATTACTCTTTGTGCAAGCTCTTCCTTGAAGTGTAACTTGTGTGTGTGAAAAATCATTATCGAGAGCAATTTGTTGAGCCTCTAACCTCTTCATTGGAACACAATTAGCCCATCTAATTTGATTTTCTATTTTAGGGTGTATGTGAAGCTTTTGTGTGTGCCATCCTGCTACGTATTTTTGAAACAATCTGTGTGTGTGTCTTGAACTTTGAATGCCTGTAATGGCTATTGTCCACACAGGAGCAATAGGCATTACGGGAATGATTACCCGCAACTACATTATATGAACATCAACGCACAGAATGACAAGAGAAGGAAGTACAAAGTACACAGACACAGAACAACCCTTGCTTCATTCATCTATAATCCAGACACAGAGTACAATAGATGATGCCATGAACATCATAGAGATTGGTTAAGTTACATCAAAAGAGAGGTATGCCCCTCCATATACAACCGCTGCTCCAACGCAGATCGGGAACGGTGCACACACTCCTGTCCCATGATATCCTATGAAGAACTGCTGCTCCGGCTGCCGCATACCGCATGACTCTTGACTCTTAATCCGCAGCTTCAAGAGGACTGCAGGACCGCATGTGCGGCTAATGCCGTAACACCTGGCACACACGGTGGATTACGCGAACCCACAATGAGCCCCTCCAGTTGGAAGGTTCCGGTGGTTGATCTGCACCCTGCTCTGGTGAAGAGGAAACATCAATATAGCCAAAGCCCCGAAAATGTGCAGTATGGTCTCGATAGACCTCATCCAAAAGACGTGGATCTATCTCAATTTGTTTCGGCCGGGCAGCCTGAGGAATAAACTGTGTTGGCAAGGAGATAGATTGAGGCGGCTGTGGCAGAGGAGCAAGAGGTGTATGCAAGGGATAATAACAAGTAAGGTAGCGATTAAGAGGAGCCCAAAATGGAGGGCAAGGTGGGAGACTGAGAGAAAAGGAATGAGCTAAGGTCTCCACCCAAAAACAGACCCTGCGCCTCTCCTTACGAAATCGACGAATCATTTTTTGCAAACGAGAGACATGAGCGTGGGCTTCAGCACAATACTCTGTAGCTTGTGCCCAATCAACAACATCAAAACCCTCTGGAACAACACTCTTACCTCTGTCAGTGTTGGATGACTCGGGTTGGTGCACCACAACCTGCTGAGCGGGTGGCTGTGCTCCCACCTCAGCAGCCAAGTGTGTGCTCCAACTTTGTAATTGATTATCTAAAAAAGTTCGGAGATCCTCTTGCATCTCCACTGCCAATGCATCCAAATCAATCATGTTGATCATTACATCGCCAGGGTTTGAGGTTAAGTAAGAAGCTAGGCTATGCTATGTTCTCAACTGAAGAAGTTCTTGTTGAATAGACCTTACAAACTCAGCATTAGCTCCTCTTAATCTTTGTATTTCTGCCCCTTGCTGGCGAGTAGTGGCAGTCAGCTGTTCATTCTGAGTGTTTAACTCATCAATCCGAGTCTGCGAAGTCGCTACCTACGCTTCCAGCTCATTGACTCGTACCTCTGTGGCTGGGGCTAGTGGTTGGGGCTAGCCACGCCGCACGAATAGACTCTGCAAGTCTGCTCAAAAATGTGCCACATGCCTGTAATTGGTCAGCAGGGGTCGCTGTTGCCGTAGCCTCCCAGGGTAGCGCTCCGGGGAGAATACCTCCCGTCGAGGTAGCCGTATTCGTAATACTCGACGTTTCCGGTTGAGCGGGGACGTCCGCAACCGCAGAGCTCATCCTCAAGGGAGTCATACTGCTAACTCTTTCCTGCATTCTGCGGTGCCAGCGAGCCACCAAAGAATCTTCCACAATAGGAGATATAGTTGCTGGATGAAAGTTCCGGAATACGGGTATCTGTGATCCTATTCGTCGGCAATGGGGCTGAATCATCATCCTCGCTTTCAACCTTCCCAATGGCGACTTCCCTCATCTTAGTGGCCATTTGTCGCAGCAATGCATTATGGAAATTCGAGACCAATTTCAACAATGAACCCAGAGGTACTTGAATTGGTGACGTGAGAACCTCTTTCCAAACTGAATTCCACTCCTCCTGTTCTTTAATATCACCCTTAATTCCATCTTTCCCTTCCCTTATATCCAGGACTACAGTGGTTGGCATAGTCGATGGTTCTGCTGTCTTTACTGGTGGTGCGGATTGTGGCAACCAGGAGACAGTATTTTGCTGCACTTCTTCCTGAGCCGTCCAATCCGGATTTTTCACATCGGGAGTTGGAACCACATTTTTACTCGATCGCGTGATTAATGAAACTGCTGGGTCAGACTCCTCCAATCCTTCAATCTGAACCATAGACACACTAGGCTGTTTCCCTTCAGCGCGTTCCTGCTTTTTCCGATCGTATTCCATAGCTTCAGTACACTCAGATCTCCAATGACCATCCCCCAAACAAAAAAGGCATGTCTTGGGGAAATTAGGATCTCGGCCACCTCTTCCGCGGCCTGGGCCTCCCCCTTGACGCCGTCCTCCTGCTTGACCTTGCAGAGGTAGCTCTGGTGTATGAGCATGAGCCATCGCCATAGCAGGCTCTTGTCCCTGCCCTATCTATGGTTGTTGCTAGGTAGAAGAGTCCCCTCGTCTCCGACGACCCCGGCCATTGAAATAACATTCCGCTGTATTATGAGTATTGGTCGTGCAAATCGCACACCACTTCTGATTCATTGCACATTTCTGAGCAGCATGGCCCGGATTCCGACATTGGGTACACCAGATTTTCTTTAGACTTTTAGCCACTGCAACCGGTTCCGTCGATCCAGAGGATACACCTTTCCCGTGACGCTGGGATTTTTTCCGTGGTGTCTCTTCCGATTCTTTTCCCGAATCGTTGTTGCCTTAGTTGGAGGAATCAGATCCTGCGGATTCCGACTCCGAACTATCACTGCCACTGTCCTGTGACTTCCAATGATATTTCTTTCTATCTTTCTTCTTTGACTTCTTTGGATGTTCCGTATCCTCTAAAGCCTCTCCTGCTACTACAGCCCTAGCAATTACAGTATCAAGTGGAGTAGTAATCTTATCCATTGTTGCCATAGCCGTTCTGAGATCCTTGTTGAGCCCCCGTAAAAAATAGTCATTCAGTACTTCCGCTGCCGGTCTTTGTGCCTGAGGTACCCTCTGCAAAAGCATCCAAAATTTTGCAGCGTAATCCTCCACTGGCAATGACTTCTGCTGGAGCGTTCGAAGCTTCTCCAAATGTTGAGGTACTGTCTTTTCCGTTCGAAACCTTCGTAGAAACGCTATGGATCCGTCAGCATACGTCTGGAAATGATCATCAGGATATTCGGACAACCATTTCGCAGCTTTCCCTGAGAGTGTAGATTCAAATATTGACTTTTGATGGAGAGAAATCACCACCCCGGGATGATTCAATCCATAAGCTTTATTGAATTGGCGTAAATGTGCATCCGGGTCTTCACTCGAAAGACCTCGAAACCGACTATACTTAATCTGAGGATGAGCCATCACTCCTTGCCCAACTGTTCCTCCTCTCCCCGGAAAAAGCTGAGGAGCACTAGGAGGTGGGGACAGTGGCGGAGATACTCTCGGACTGCTTACCGGAGACGGTGGTGGAGTAACCTGTGTGGGTGAGGGTGAACGTACGACAGGGGGACATGACTGATTGCGCGGAGTACGTCTCGCTCGCCGCAACCTCCTATCACGCACCGGGCTTGGTGATGGAGATACAGATTCCTCAATCTGCAGTGAAGAAAAAACAAATTCATCTAAACCGCCTCTCCTCCGACATCTTCCTACAATTGGAACCACAGGGTCAGGCGGACCCTGCGACCTAGTGCACATGCATATTCATCGCAGGCCGCTCATCACGCATCGTGGTCGCCAGATGTAATGGCTATTTCCCACACAGGAGCAATAGGCATTACGGGAATGATTACCCGCAACTACATTATATGAACATCAACGCACAGAATGACAAGAGAAGGAAGTACAAAGTACACAGACACAGAACAACCCTTGCTTCATTCATATGTAATCTAGACACAGAGTACAATAGATGATGCCATGTATATCATAGAGATTGGTTAAGTTACATCAAAATACAGGTATGCCCCTCCATATACAACCGCTGCTCCAGCGCAGATCGAGAACGGTGCACACACTCCTGTCCCATGATATCCTATGAAGAACTGCCGCTCCGGCCGCCGCATACCGCATGACTCCTGACTCCTGATCCGTAGTGTCCAGAGGACCGCAGGACCGCATGTGCGGCTAATGCCGTAACAATGCCCAAGTCCCACAAGATTCCAAATCATGGTGAGAACTCCCATCTTTAAATAAGTTAGCCAACCTCTTTGGGCCACATCCCTAAGGAGGGCACCCACCCACTGAGCAGACTGTAGGAGGCAAAGAGCTACTCTACATGCAGATTTTGGGTCCGAATGATCGCAGCCTTGACTGTGGCTTCGATTGGCTGTCTGATATTCCGGTGGCCTCCCGCATTAGGTGTCAGCTCTTGCTCCCGCCAATCGGTCGCAATGTGCAGTTTGCAAGATAGTCACGGCCGACTAGCCACTACCCAGACTGGCTGCCCTGCTGCCTGCGCATGCCCAAATAGCTGCCCTACTGCACGTCCTTGCCCTCATTGCCCAGTGCAGTGCACTTTCCCACCATGCAGTCAACTGTGACCACAAGAAGGTGCACCCGGACCACTACAAACCTCAATAGCCTCAATTTCTCCCACCGAGCCGCAACAAATTCAAAGCCATCGATCTCCAAATTTCAACAAGAATTACAAGTCGGGTTTCCAAGCAGCCAAAGAAACAAATTCTTCTTTGTAAGAGTGGCTTTACCCTGGTGAAGAGGAGATTCACAAATAAATAGAACTCTCTCTCTCTCTCTCTCTCTCTCTCTCTCTCTCTCTCTCTCTCTCTCTCTCTCTCTCTCTCTCTACAATTAAACCCTAAAATCATTGCAACCAAGCACGACAACTCGCCAACAAAAATTTTCAAGGGCTATGTGTGCTCGTGTAAAGAGGTAGACAGTGGCTAGGAGATTCTTCTAAGCTAAGACCCCTCTATTAGCACAAATGGGGGACAAGGGAATAAGAAAATTCAACAAAGAGGGATTTCACACTGACGGGAGCAAAGCAAACCCCGAACCCCCCACGGCCTCTAAAACACCGGGGACCGAATGGCGCTCCTCGAGCCTGTCACGGTAAAGCAAATAGGGGGCACCACCTAGCTTCAGCGGCTAGGACGCAAACAACACACCACCATAACAAAATTTTCATCCAAGATAGATGGAAGCTTGGGAGTAGTGCTGAAGAGGAAAGGGAATGATATCAAGTGAGAGAGAGAGAGAGAGAGAGAGAGAGAGAGAGAGAGTGAGGGAGGGGGTATAGCGTCTTAGTACTTAGGCACCACAAAAGGATGGCGAATGCACACACCCTTCACACATACACAAGCTCACTCCAAACACAAGACTAGGTAGCGATTCCGTACACCTGACATGGGCAAAACATTGCAAGAAAACATACTCACAAAACCTCAAGCTTTATTTAGAGAATAAGTTGATGAAATTGGGAGCATAGGGTAGGGGAATGAGAAGGGAGAGAGTGGTAGAGCACATGGCGGATAGGTGCGAGTTGATGGCGAAGACTTGCACGAGGGTTATGGCCATCATCCTTCATTTAGCTGCCCTTCATCTTCCATAGCCAAGGGTGTAGAGGTCATGCTCAAGACAAGCATGGTGATTGCGGTGATGGTGATGGTGATGGTGTGGGTGTGTGTGTGTGTGTGTGTGTGTGCACTAGGCACACACAGTGCATAGTGTGTTCTTTGGTGATGTTGTGTGTGTTTTTAGTGTGATGGTGACCCCTCTTTATATAGGGGAGGAGGGGAGATAAATTCTAGAATTTAGAAATGAAGAAATCATTATCTACATAGGCCATGTGACTGTGGGCCCCACTTGTCTGGCTGTGTGTATATGTGCCAGAACAGCAGTCTCATGAGAGAGAGACTAAGAGAGAGAGATGGGTTGATGAAAAAAAAGTGAGAGGTGACATGGAGAATAAAGTAATTACAAGAGGGGAGAGAGGGGAGTGTGTTCAGAGGTGAATCTGTGTGCAGATGTGTGTGAACACAAGAAAAATCAGGTAACCACCGGGTGGGGATGGGTCTCTGGGCACCTTTTTCAATGAAACTCAGTGTGTGTGAGTGTGGGGGAGGTTATTTAGCTACAAGACAAGAGACATGGAGCCCTTTAGAGAGAGAGGGGGGTATTTGGGTCATGGGATATGATAGGAGAGAGAAAGAGGGGATGGGGTATACTATTTTGGAAGATAGGGTAAGTTGCATGTGAGTTAGGGTGCATTATTGGTGAGTTATAATGCATTATTGGTGAGAGGTGGGGTAGCTTGAGGGGAGAGAGAAAGGAGAAAGGACAAGGGGAAGAGAGAGGGGGTTGACCTTTTGAGTGGAGGAGAGGAAAAGGGACACACGGCGGGGCATCAGTGAAGAAAAAGGAGGCAAGGTGGGGATGGGCTGCCCCGTAGGCATGAGGTGGCCTATTTTAACTTTCTCATATATTTACATAATCATACTTTATTTTTTTCTTACTTTTCCAATGCCTTTTATCACTCCCTCCCTATGAGGAGGTTTCCGTGGGGTGGGGACGAGAGAAGAGGGGTATGGGAGCTTGGCTTGTGAAAATCCCCCATCATTAGCCCTCCCCTTTTGGCTAGAGGCATTCGTGTCGCTAGCTCTGTTTCTTCTTCCGCTTAGCTGTAGGATTCGATATTGAGTTGCTTTCTGAACTAGCCATTCCATTTGGCCATTGGTGAGATTTTTGGGATATTCATGAATCTGTAACAGGTCCGAGTGATAACTTGTTCCTTGGAATAGTGTCAGTTGATTAAAGGGGAAGCCCATGGCTTCCAAAAATTTGTGCCAATGTCCTTTTGGATCCCAAGTGAAAAATAGGATCATTGTTTGCAGTGTCCGAACAATAAAATTTGCATGCCAAATTGGATCAAATTTGTAACCACCAGTAGCGAGAGGGGAAATGAGCATCTTGGCTCCTGCAAAGACAGAATTGAAAATTATGATTCCCAAGAGTGTACCAAGAATCCACCATATATGGCCGCCTTGTTGGTGTGGTGAGCTCAAGTTGTCTTCAGAATCCTGCTTACTCCCATGACTAGAAAAAACTGTGAGCATATCATGCTTCTTTTGGGTGTGCTCAAACATGTCAGCTTCCTTTACTGATGCTAATAGCAAGCCACCTCCCTTGCGGCTTAAATTCAAGCGTAATCCACATACCTTTCTCCAAAGAGAGGATGCACTATTTGTAAAAAATTGTACCAAATTGCGAATGAGGTCTTCATTCTTGCATTCTATTAGGCTTTTGTCTATCCATGGCTCCTTTGCTCTTATCTCCATGCTGATCTTCTCTCTATATGTTAGAGTAGCTAGCCGTAGCCATAGGTCTAATGCATCCCATGCAAACACAATGCTGTGTTGTGGAGGAGTTTGGAACATCCTTAAAAGGTTGGCAACATATTGATCATCAAACTTACTCTGAACACCCTCACATAAACTGGAGGCATTACCCATCTCCAAGTTTATAACACCCTTCAGTAGACTAGAGGCATTACCCATCTCTAAGTCTATAACACTACACAATAAAGTCTTGCTCGGCTGCCAAGCCTCTGGAGAAATATCCAACTCCAAACCTTCAGTCATACTTACCTCTTCGTTATGGTCCTCAAGTGAAACTGCCTTGATGCAAGATTCCTTTAGCTTGCTACACTGTCTTGGGTCCATGCTGGTGCACAGGCTTCCGTTTTCAAAGCCCTCCCCTTTGATTGATATGTTGTCCACCTTCTGCAAAGCCTTGCTAGCAGGCTGGTTTTCCTCTTCTCTTGTATCTTTCATGCCCTTTGCATTCCTCTTACTCTGACGAGGCCTAATCAACACTTTACACCTTCTTACGCTTACTGCCCAATGTTGTCGATTGATCGCTTTGGTGCCTATTTCATTCAAGGTTAAAGATGTACTCACATTTGTAACACAATTTTCTTGACTTACCTCCCCCACCTGGGTAGCATCTTTTGATTCTTTAACCTCTTGTTCCACTACTTCAGTTCTTTGAATAAACTTCTCGCTTGATCCTTCTTCGGTTACCTTCATCTTGACCTCTTCTGCAAGACCAATGATACTTGGTGTGCGGGTACCAATTGATGGTGGGCATAGGATGATTGTAAGTGGTGATTGTGGCGGTGGTTGCATTGGTGACTGGCGTTGAACTGGTGTGGCTAGCTGTGGTTGCACCGATGGTGGTGGGATTTGAACAGGTGGGATTGGTTGCCTGAGTGGCGGTGGTGTTCTTGGTGAAGAGATCTGATTCTGTCTCCCCCCTCGATTGAAATTCTACCTCCTCGGGTGTGGACAGTAGTACATTCCACGGCCATCTTCCCCGTAGTTGTAACAATGGTACTCTGGGTTCTGCCTTCCTTGTCCTCTTCCTTGTTCTGGGTTCCTTCTAGGTGTATGCCCTTGCTGCACCAGATGCACAGATAAACTCTCTAGTTGGATGGTGATGCGACTCAACAGGTCTTGCTCTTTTGATGCCTCCTGTGGTTGGACTCTATGATTGGCTGTTGCAGTCACTGGGGTTGGTTGGGCCGAGCTTGTTTTCTCTGACTTGTTTACTCTTGCTTGCATGCATAGCTTCTTGTCTTTAAGGCGGGCTACTTCGACTGCCAACTCATATGTTGCAGGAAACCTTCCCTTCACCTTCTCTCTAAGCGGCGACCATACACCAACAATGAAACGGTCCTTCTTTAGGAAACTAAGCGCTCCTTCACCTTCCTCCAACGAGGCAACCCATCTCTCCCATAAGTCCACAAATTTAGACTCGTAGGTGGCATACTCCAGCAGGCCTCCCTGCTTTAATTCTGTCAGTAACTGCCATAGCCTCTCCGAGGTTGTGCCTCCACCAAACCTCTTTACAAAAGCAACCATTAACACATCCCATGCATTCTTGGTGGCCTGGGGCAATGCATTATACCAGGACTTGGCCTCTACTTTCATCAGTAGAGGAAAAATTCTAAGTCGTGAAGCGTCGCCATCTTTGTTGGAGACGATACAAGAAATGTCAAAATCATCCAAAAAGTCAGTGGTGAGATCCTCTCCCTTATCTCCACTGAACGTGGGGAAAGAAACACTTGCCATGGTAGTGACTCAGGAAATTACAAACCTCTTTTTTTTTTTTTTTTTTAACATTACATTAACAGTAGCGGCTCATAGCAGCTTTTTACAGGGGTGGGTGGATAGGTTAAAACAAGATAAAGATAGAAACATTAAAGGAATGATGGTAATATAATATGGGGAGAATGATAGGGTTCGGGGAATTCAGGATTTCTCCTAGTACCGCCACACCGAATAGGTGTACGATCTTCTGTTGGTAGAAGACTTTCCTATCTACATAGATATTCACATGCATATGCTGCAAGAGTCTGAACGGGAATGCCGTTGGCCCGTTTTCCATCATGCACAGAGGATGAAATACTTACTTATACTCTTATCGTGCCAGTGTTGATGAGTCGGCACATTCACAAGAGGTCATCGCCTTTCATGGGCTCTACCTTTCCTTCGTTGCTCAGCACGTACGGGGTGAAGGGGACGCGTCTGACCACTCCCAGCCTCTTGGCTAATAGCAATTGCAGGTAATTTCCGTAGTCGGCGTGTTGCATGAATTCTACTCCATTCAGTTGCAACTCGTCCCCATCCCACTGGGTTTCTCCCGTGGTAGAGAGCTTCTTTAGGATAAGTTGTACAGGGAGAGGAGGAAGATCCTCCACTCTCTTTCCAAAACAGCGAGAGCAGTAGCCGAACCACTCTTCTCTAGGACATGGGAATCTTCTTACCACTTCTTCTTCCGGATTGTTGAAGTGGATTGGTAGCACTCGCATGCGTCGTGCAAATTGGTAGGCGACCTTTCGCCGCTTAGCTTCGGATGACTTCCTCTTTGGCAAACTGGGTACAACCCGGCTTTCTGAGCTTGAAGCACTTGCTTGGCCAGATGCTTCTCCCTTCGGGGTCATGTGTTTCCAGACTGGCTTATCTTCTCCTTGCCTTTGGCTCGAGCAGCCCCTTTAGGCCACTTTGGAGTTATAACTTTGACTGTAGTTTCTTTAGGGAAAAGAGGTCTCACCGTTTGCTTCCCTTCCTTGATGTGAATGACTTCTTTGCGATGAATGTCGATGTAGATGACTTCAGCCCTTTCACTGCCTTCGTTGCTAGCACTCATTGACAGTGTGCCTTGGTTGACAACAGTGATGGCACTTCACCGACCTCCCACCTGATGCTCTCAATTTATAGTTAGAACGAGTGACACGAGATGGAGAATTTACCTCTTGAATGCTGACGACACTGCATCCTGGCAGTAGCACCTCAATGAAGGCAGCTAGTGCCTCCTTCGTCTCTTCTTCTTCCGTCCTCCTGTTAAAAAATTCCTTCAGCCATTCGTTCATGATTGATAGTGGGCGTCACTTTCAGCATTGTAAACTGAAGGGTCTTAGAAAGCCCTCCTCAGTGGGGGCACCAAATGACGGGAGCAAAGCGAACCCTGAACCCCCGACGGCCTCTAAAACACCGGGGACCGAATGGCACGCCTCGAGCCTGTCACGGTAAAGAAAACAGGGGGCACCACCTAGCTTCAACGGCTATGACGCAAACAACACAACACCATAACAAAGTTTTCATCCAAGATAGATGGATGCTTGGGAGTAGTGATGAAGAGGAAAGGGAATGAGATCAAGTGAGAGAGAGAGAGAGAGAGAGAGAGAGATAGAGAGAGATAGAGAGAGAGTGAGAGAGGGGGTATAGCGGCTTAGTACTTAGGCACCACAAAGGGATGGCGAATCCGCACACCCTTCACACATACACAAGCTCACTCCAAACACAAGACTAGGTGGCAATTTCGCACACCTGACATGGGCAAAACATTGCAAGAAAACATACTCACAAAACCTCAAGCTTTATTTAGAGAATAAGGTGATGAAATTGGGAGCATAGGGTAGGGGAATGAGAAGGGAGAGAGTGGTAGAGCACATGGCGGATAGGTGGGAGTTGATGGCGAAGACTCGCACGAGGGTTATGGCCATCATCCTTCATTTAGTTGCCCTTCATCTTCCATAGCCAAGGGTGTAGAGGTCATGCTCAAGACAAGCATGGTGATTGCGGTGATGGTGATGGTGTGGGTGTGTGTGTGCACTAGGCACACACAGTGCATAGTGTGTTCTTTGGTGATGTTGTGTGTGTGTTTAGTGTGATGGTGACCCCTCTTTATATAGGGGAGGAGGGGGGATAAATTCTAGAATTTAGAACTGAAGAAATCATTATCTACATAGGCCATGTGACTGTGGGCCCCACTTGTCTGGCTGTGTGTATATGTGCCAGAACAGCAGTCTCATGAGAGAGAGACTAAGAGAGAGAGATGGGTTGATGAAAAAAAAGTGAGAGGTGACATGGAGAATAAATTAATTACAAGAGGGGAGAGAGGGGAGTGTGTTCAGAGGTGAATCTATGTGCAGATGTGTGTGAACACAAGAAAAATCAGGTAACCACCGGGTGGGGATGGGTCTCTGGGCACCTTTTTCAATGAAACTGAGTGTGTGTGAGTGTGGGGGAGGTTATGTAGCTACAAGACAAGAGACATGGCGCCCTTTAGAGAGAGAGGGGGATATTTGGGTCATGGGATATGATAGGAGAGAGAAAGAGGGGGTGGGGTATACTATTTTGGAAGATAGGGTAAGTTGCATGTGAGGTAGGGTGCATTATTGGTGAGTTATAATGCATTATTGGTGAGAGGTGGGGTAGCTTGAGGGGAGAGAGAAAGGAGAAAGGACAAGGGGAAGAGAGAAGGGGTTGACCTTTTGAGTGGAGGAGAGAAAAAGGGACACACGGCGGGGCATCAGTGAAGAAAAAGGAGGCAAGGTGGGGATGGACTGCCCCGCAGGCATGAGGTGGCCTATTTTACCTTTCTCATATATTTACATAATCATACTTTATTTTTTTCTTACTTTTCCAATGCCTTTTATCACTCCCTCCCTAAGAGGAGGTTTCCATGGGCTGGGGACGAGAGAAGAGGGGTATGCGAGCTTGGCTTGTGAAAAGCCCCCATCAACACCTGGCAAACTAAGTTAAGAGGATACGTTATGAAATAATGTTTGTGGTCTGTCATCAACACTTCCTTAGAGCAACAAACCGAACCCGATGGAGTGCACACTAGGGCAACTACAATTATAGAAAGTGCAGAAAATTTGGCCAAAGACGAACAAGTGTTAGGAATCATCATCTGCAAGCTAACCTGGATACCATTTTTTGGAGCTCTTATTGTAAAAACACTTATTATTTTGATACATCGAGAATATTTTAACTCTTATTTTTTGGATAAACCTTGTAATTGATGAGCCAGGGCTACAAGGTTCCAGATTGTATCCACCTGTCATTACACACCTTTAGTTTGAGCTCCCAGATAAGTAGTTTTGACCACCAAAAACCTTGGCTAAGGTATAAAAGACAATTTTTGTAAGTTATTATTAAGTTTTGGATAATGAAATACACAGCGTGAGCTAATAGCGCTCACTTATCTCCTTCTCACGCTTCCTACTCCCTCCCTGGTTGTCACATTGCAGTTGAGTTTGTTGCATTGCAACCATAGGTAAGAGCTCTACGCATTGATGTAAACACATCACAGTAATTCGTAGCTTTTGGTGTCGCGGACCTGCGACGACCGGGGCCTAATTTTATCATAAGTAGGAATTTACACTTCAAAATAAAAAACTAAGCATAGGCAGGGTATTGGGGAAACATTGCTAAGCATTTAGGTGCATTCTGGGTCAAAAACGACTAGGTCAAAAATCTAATCGTGATTTTTGCACTTGACCTAAAATGGGTCTTAAGACCATAAGCATGTGTGCTTAGGTCTTATAAACATGTCCTGGAGGTTTCGTTACATTTGGATGTCATTTGTTGTTGTAAACAGATGTGATTTTTTTGCCGATGAGCGATTGGGTTTTAGTGATTTCAGTCACTTGAGTGTAGCTTGTGTTAGATGCAAGTTGTTAGTTGTTTTTCGAGAGATTGACAACCTCTTGTAGCCTCTATGCATTAGTCGCGTCAGTTTCATCCCATGGATTGACAATTTAATCGTGGTTCTCGCTAAAACTGCAAGATAGGATAGTGAGGTTAGACACACGTCCCACATTTTGCGCCGCTGTCGAGGATCAAAGAGACCTAAATTAGGGAAAAACATGAGCATCTTGTGAAGTTATCCTTTAACTTCCTCTAGAATCTCCTAGAGTAAAAACTTTCTTTTAGAAACCGCATAGCTTAAGATTGTCGTCTTTTGCTGTGTAGAGGTAGCTTGGAAGTAATCGTACTTGTCGAGTGCCTTTAGGATTGTAGGATTATAGAATTAGATTAGGATTTTGAGAATGGTTGATAGACGAGACAAGCCTTAAGATCAGTGCTCAAGAAACTATAAAAAAAAAGAAAACGAGTGTGTGTGGACACTTTCCACAACCCCATTGCATGAGAGCCTAGGAGTAGGGTAACTAGGATCCGAGGTGGATTTCAGAACATTGCTCTCTCCGAAATAATCATTGTGAGTTGTATTTGAAGTTGCAGAATTTCAGGTCTACGGCTAGAAATAGCACGAAAAGACTCCAAACCACTCAATCCGACTGGAGAGTAAGCTTAAAAGTCGTATGAACGAGTCAGTAAGCTCAATGA
Organism: Adiantum capillus-veneris; assembly: GCF_014529385.1. Taxonomy (NCBI): domain Eukaryota; kingdom Viridiplantae; phylum Streptophyta; class Polypodiopsida; order Polypodiales; family Pteridaceae; genus Adiantum; species Adiantum capillus-veneris. Next base: position 139,890,823 of record NC_140955.1, on the reverse strand, counting down.
CACATTGAGGTAAAAATTTCAAGAGTTTACAAAAACTCATATTATTTACTTTTTCTTGACATTTTAGGCCAAATTAAGTTTTGACTTGATTCATAGGCTTGAAACAACTCATGAAAAGACTGTCCATGAAAAAAGTGCAAAAAATTGTTCATTTTGGGCATAAAGTAAATAATCGTGATTATTTACTTTCAGCTCAAATTTGACCAAGGTTCATACCAGTGAATCATTGCATGTGTACAAACAACTTTTGCAAAGGCACAAAAGATTTGGAACACCAAACTGGCAAAAAACTGGGTAAATACTAAAGTTTGTACTGCCTTTCAAGAACTTGAGTGGAAATTGGGAAAAAAATTGTCCAAACTTGATGAAAATTGATTCATAGGCTTGATGTGACAAACATGTGTACATGCTCATTTGACCAAAAAGATGCAAAAAGTTGTCAGTTGTAAATAATCGTGATTATTTACATCTGCCCTATTTTTCAATTTTTTTGACCAAGTCAGCATACCACCAGCTTTACCATGTTGTAATAAGCCCACAAACCAAATTTGGTAAGATTTGGATCATTGGATTGGAAATTGTGGCTAAATTTGGTAAGTTAGTCTGCGGATAGAAAATTGATGACCATTTGACCAAAAATTGTCCAAACTTGATGAAACTTGGCTAGGGACCTTAACTTGAGGTGCTTAACATATCTGTGTCAAGGTTGGGACAAAAACTTGCAAAAACATAGCTGGAGTAAATAATCGCGATTATTTACATCTGCTTCAAAACTTTACAATCTTGCATATTTGAGCATACCACAAGGTCAAGCATATCAAGTAGACCACACAAATCAATTTGGATCACAAAAGTGAGACTTAAGCCAACTTTTTGAAAAGGAGAGTCTGCGGACACGAAACAGTTGATAAACTTGAACATATTTTTTCCAAACTTGTTGAAACCTGTCCAAGGACCTTAACATGTTGTACACTTGGCAAATCAAGCCAAAAAGGGCAAAAAAGCTGACAAAAGTAAATAATCACGATTATTTCTACTGCTACACATAGCCACCCATTTTGACTTTTGAGCTTGTATAGTGTTAGACCAGCATAATACAAGACCACCAGCAAAGTTTGGATTCAATTGGATCCAAATTGGTACATGTTCACTCAGTTTTCGAGTTGCAGATTAGTCCTTTGATTTTTACCAAAGTCGAGTTTGGAAATTGCAACTGTTGACTCAATTAGCTTGATTTGCAGTGATACACATAGACCAATCATAATAGTTAGCAAAAATTATATTGTCATTGTGAAAGAATAGCTAACTTGATCAAAATTGTACAGGAATCAGGTTGTAGACGAGGAATCGGCAATCTGACAGAAATTGCAATCAAGTCAAGTGGAAATTGACAACAAGTCAATCCAAAGGTAAGTACTCTATCAAGGGCTTCATAAGTCTTTATGAACCTTAGATCTGGTAGTGTACTAGGAAATCAGGGCATACTTGGAGAAAGAGTATCCACCGAAGAAAGCGTGAACCAAAGAAATTCCTTGCACACTATCCCTGAAGAAGTCTCAGACACTTTTTCAAATTCAACATTTGAAATGTCTTCTTACTCGACTCACTCAGAGACCGGAACAACAGTGCGCTATAAGCATATACTCTGATTTTATAAGATTAATCTCCATGGAGCTCAGGTTTACCTGGATCCTAACGAAAAGTATGCTATTCGCATTGATGACCATGGTATTGAGTTCGAAGAAGAAATCAGGGCAAATAAACAAGGAAAAATGTACATGGACAGAAATGGAACTCAGTATTTACAAGTTGAAAACTTTGACATGATAGACAAATGGGGGTTAGAAGTAAACACCATAATCCTAGATATGTCAGCAAACGAAGGACCACCAACTTTAGAATTTGAGGGATACGATCAAGTAGATTTGAAGCCTTTGAAATGGCTTAGTACGGATTATCCTAGGATTGGAGTCTATTGTTGGGAGGACAAAAATTTAAAAGATCTTTTGTGGACTTCGCATGCCCAATTAGGACAATTGACGGCCATGAAGATCATCTATATCTTCAAGATCAAGGATAATTTATCGACAAACCTACCAACCTACCTATTTAGGGATTGTTATAACAACAACTTTGTTATGATGACTCATGAGGAGGTAGAACAAACCAAATACCAAGGGTATTAGGGATTGGATATTGGGACAAGGACCAGAAAAAATTCCAAGAGATGACCAGTTGGGAAATCTCCGCCTTTGAGTTGATTTGTACAGTTGATGTGATGGTGAAAATTTGATCATATACAACTATTGTTGCACTGGTAAGGATCATACTTGTGAAATCTGGTGGGGTCAGGGTGTCCTCAATTTTTGTAGCAGGAAGAAATCCAACAAGCAGCTCTAGGTCACACAAGCTCTCTCTCTCTCTCTCTCTCTCTCTCTCTCTCTCTCTCTCTCTCTCTCTCTCTCTCTCTCTCTCTCTCTCTCTCCCTCCTCGACTGTGATTGAATGAAAATGAGGTCTAAGTTGCCTATATGTGCGTGACTTACCTCGAGTGTCAAGTGTATACTTACCTTATTTGCTCATATTTTTCATGGCATACCATCTACGTCTCAAACAACTCATCATTTGGATGCATGATCATTAATTTTCCTCAATTTTGCGATTCTGGTCCATCCTAAGTTGGCCCAAATTTTGACTTGTGCCAAATCCTTCCAAACTTGACATGTTCGAAGCTCTTGCTTTGTATATTTGCGTTTTCTTTCAGAACTTGATTCTAATTTTTTTTACTTTGTTTATTGACTTTTGATCCTTTTTAAGATAAAAAGAAAAGAAAGTTACTGGAACTTATTATAATCGGCTAAAAATTTAGCCAAAATTATTCCTTACACTCATATACACATGCTCTCACTCTAGGCATCTTGTCCATCAAAATTTGCTCATTATTATACCCGATTCTATCAAAACGTAATAAAAAGGAAAAAATTAAAGTGGAAAAACTTACTTTGTACACCATACACATGATCTTTCATCATATTTCAGCTTTTAGATCGTGCAACAAGCTGCTCAAGCTACTATTAATCCCTCCTTCCCATTTTGAGTCCTCCCGGATGAAGGTTTGTGCAATGTGCATGGGTGCAAACAGTGTGTCTATGCAAGGCTCTAGAATGTGGCCCTATTATTCTTATGGAAGAGATGCAATGGGTAACAATATGTTTTGCAAGCTATGGGTACTAAACTGATGGTTCATTGGTTTTTGTTGGCAAGGTTCCATCTAATCTACGTTTTTTGAACAAAAGTGTTTGAAGATGGTACACCCATTCCTCATTGATGGTTGGTTTTGTGAGTATTATTTTCTTGTTGATGACTCGTTGATGATATCGTGTGGCTTAGCTTTAGATACCACTTTTGGTTTGGTTGTGGAGATTGAAAAGTTTATTGTTTTTGTGGCGGCTTTGGTCTCCATTTCCAATTGGGTTGTTGGGCAATTGGTGCTTTTTCTGGTTTAGATTTGAGAATCCATCTATACCTCGGGTGGTTTGATAGAGAGTTAATCCACTGTGTAGATTGCATCTCCCAAGTATAACCATTGTGAGGGGTTGTGTTGTCTTTTATTGATCCAGTTATACATCTCCTCTCCCTCTAATGTTGCAAGTTTTATGGCTCCACTAGGTGATATGTCAATGATCACAAATGGACATTTTCCTCCCTTTTTCAATTTTTTGTAGTGCTGCTTCAAGGTATATGATGCATGGTTTTTAGGACCCCTTCTGAAGATGCAATAAAGGCACAGTCAGTTGTTGGGGAGATGAGGATACTCTAGTCCAAGGGATCTCGAAAGAGAAGAAAAATCTACTTCACAAGCACCAAAGAGTAAAAAGTGCCATGGACAGAAGATACGTGGGAACGAGCTCTTATGCATGCCTACAACCTATATTTTACAAAATAGCCCATTCTAGGTGTGAATTTCTAGTGAAATTTACACGAGGATGTTCGTGTGGACTCACAGCACAGCATACTCCGTTTTCACTTTTTTACCGACAGTAAATATTTTTTACCACAGTAAATATTTTTTACCTACAATAAATATTTTTCACCTACATAGTAAATACAAATCACTTTTTACCTACAATAACTTTTTTACCCATGGTAAATATTTTTTACTGCACCATAAGTATTTGGTAGGTAACAGTTCACTATTACTAGAAGCAGTGATTGGGCATCAACAATGCAGTTACAGGAGGAGAAAAGGGGAAAATCTTATGGTAAAGGTGAGTCAACAGGGATAAAGACTTTTGAGTTGAAAAGAGACACGCTGATTTTTTCAAAAGAACACATGTCAAAAGAAGCCATGGTTGAGGATTTTTTGAGAATTTGATATTCAGGAGGACCCAGCTGCCACCTCCCCCCCGCAGGTCCCCCCCCTGACATGTGCAGAACCTCCAGTTTCAACAGCCACCTTACCTGCTCTTAAATGTTGGTCAAGGCCTTATCCCCATGTGTCACAATCAGAAAAATCAGCATTTACCCTCCCCTCTCACATCACTCTAGAGAATATCTTGATGGTGACATATCAGGTGACCTCAATCTATTGACCACCCTGAGCAAAAAGTAACCCCAATCAGCGGATTTAAGCATGTTTATCCCTAATCCTAAACCCTCTCAAAAACCTATATAAGGAGGCCTTCTCTCACTCAAAACCAACACTTCACCCACTTCACCAAGCAACGAAGCTATGACGACATTGCTCACAACGAGGAGCTATGGATGGAGCTCTACTCTCTCTCCCTCTAGTATGCTACATTACTAGCCCTAAAACCTAAATAAGGAGTCTTCTCTCATGCTCCATGGCCACCATCCTCGCCATCATTCTCTAAGGTATTGATGTGTTGCTAGTAGGATCATACCTACTTGCTGGGTTGATTGTTTTTGACAAGGGATTATGCCATCCTTGGCTTGCTTCTCTATATCCTTGTTATGTATGATCAGATGCCGTTGTATTGTTAAGCTGATGTCTTGGGTATATATATGCTACATAAGGTCCCTAAGCTTCGTTTCTATGTGTTTTGCCATATGTTTTGATGCCATCATAATGCCAGAAGTCTCACTTGCCTATGTGTACTATGTGTGAGGTCCCTAAACCTCTTAATTTAGGGTGGTGCCCCCTTTGTTTTGTTCTTTGCTTGTTTGCATGAGGCGTGGTTTTTGGAGTGTGCACGAGTATAGAGGCCACCCGATTGCACTGCTCTTTTTCCCGCTATCATTTTGGTGCCCCCACTGAGGAGGGCTACACAGACCTTCAGTCCACAAGCAATGAAGATGTGCAATCTACAACATGGACGAATGGCGTGAGGAGTTTGCAAATTGGAGAACAGAAGAGGAGGAGGCTTTAGAGGCCTTAAAAGCTTTCATCGAGGTCTTGTTACCAGGTTGCAGTGTCATTGAAATTCAAGAAGTAAGTTCTTCTACATGCCTTGTTCGTGATCGTCGCCAACAAAGGAGAGTGAGAAGAAGAGCTTGATTTACCTCTCCTCTCAACCTATGAGTGCTCCAGAAACCTCCAACGCACACGAGATTGAAATATTCTACATCAACATACACGAAGGTACTGTGACACACATTAAGGGAAGAGAAAGCATCACCAGACCTCTCCTTCTTGAGGAGCCGACTAAGAGGAGGAAGATCACCTCTACACCTAAGTGGCCCAAGGCCGCAGCGCGTGCTCAAGCGTAAGGTAACATTTGGCTTACTCTCATTAATAAGGGATTACATGACCACTACAGGCAAGAAAAAGGCTAGTGAGCAACCAACTTCAACCTCCAACTTGCAACCACGACTCTCACCCCTAAATCCTCCTGAAGCAAAGAGGCGAAGGCTTGCCTACAAGATTGCCGCCCGTCTGCGAGTGCTCCCAGTGCACTTTGTGAATCCAGACACCACCAATCCCAATCCAACCTCCTGTCCGCGTGAAGATCACTTTGGATATTGTCCAAAGTTCTTTGGAGACCGGGTGAAAAGCCTCCCTGCCCTACCTTTGCTGCTAATTTTCAAGAAGTTATCTCAATCTAAGGAAACTATCTTAGTTGATGATGTGCTGCACATTAATGGTGTCACTTTCATTCGTCATGCTGATTATGGTAATAGCATCCAATTGTTGCTTGCTAAAAGGCTCAGTATTGTACAAAGTGTTGCCATCACTCCTTACGTCTTCACAGATGCATCAGGAAGAGTCGAAGTGATCCGAGGTGCTGACCTTTTGTGGCTGATCAGGCTCATTGGTCCCAAGGTGGTGCAACTAAGCTAGGCTCTTGTGTGTAAGTATGGATGCCAATAATGAGAATGATGATCCCCGCATGTTTCCTTTCCATTTTGTGCGTCATATCCGTGTGAATATTTGTATTGATAGAAAAATCTTTTATCAGCAAAGAATAGCCCTGTTGTTTGGAGCCGAGAGACTTGGGGAAATCTTGCGCTCTCCTCATCCTGTCATTCTACCCTTACTAGACTATTACCATTCCTTTGATGTGTCGATCTTCATCCTATTTTGAGCTAAGTTGTGCTAAAGCTCCAAATTGTAATTACCATACTCTATTTTAAGATAAATTGGAGCTATTTGTGTAATTGTTTACTCTCTCACTTATGGCCTTCCCTAATTTTTATGGTAAGCCTGGGGAGGTTGCTCCAGACTTTTTGGATAATTTGGAAATGGGCTTTCTGGTATCGGGAAGGGATGACGAAGCTACTAAGTTAAGGGCCTTTCCTTTGGTCTTGAGGGAAGGTGCAAAATTATGGTATCAAACTTTGGCACCTGAAGAAAGAAGAGACTGGGAGTCCTTAAAGATGGCCTTCATCGAAGAATTTCGCCGCCATGAGCCTCCAGAGGAGATATGGAGACAGCTCTTAGAGCTACGCCAAACATCACCCAATGACTATAGAAGCTATGAAGGAAAGTTTTCCAACCTGTGGGAGAAATGGTGTGCATCACTAGGTGAAGGAGAAAGGGCGCCAGAATGCCTAAAGAAGGACTGTTTCCTGGCAGGGCTTTACCCCACCCTTCGAGAAAAGGTAAAAGGTAAATTCCCAGATACCTTTGATAAAGCTATGACTTATGCAAGGGAGAAGGATAGGAAGTTAAAATTCCAATCTCAACTACAAGGGGGAATGGAGCCTCCACTGCTAGCTCAACCTACGGCAAGGGTAGTAGCAGGGACAGGAGCAACAGACCAAGAGTCCTCTCAACAAGAATTACTTCAACAAATCACCAATCAACTAGAGAGCCTGTCCATCAATCTGGTTCAAGGTGTAAGGGATCCCCAGCCAGGAAATGAACGAAATAGACAAGAAGGACAAAGGCAAGCACGTGAGTACATTTGCTACAACTGTGGAGAGGTAGGTCACGGCATGTATTATTTCCCCCATCCACGACGCTATCAAGGAAATGGTAATCAAAGACGGCCTCCTCGCCAGCAAGTCACTCCTCCTCGAGCTAGGCCACTAAATGGACAAAATGCACACGTGGCTCCACCAATCCAAATATTGAGACCCCCTCCTCCACCACCATAAGCACCAGCAGAGATCCCTCCACTACCATCGGGAGGGGAGGACAGGGCTGTCTCTGTCATAAGTCTTGACAATGGTAAGGATAAAGGGAAAGAAAAAATGGAGGAAGCTGTTGCCATGCCAATAAAGAGAGTTAGGAGACAAAGAACTGATGAAATGGAAGCTTCAGAGCCGGATAAAGGGAATGAGGGTTCCTCCCAAGTGATAGGAGACAAGAAAAGGAAGAGTAGGTCAAGGAGGCACATAGGAGTAGAAGACTTTCCACGTGGGGTAGGATCCATACCTTACGACCTGGTAGCAAATGTGAGTAAGCAAGGACCAAAGATTTCATGGCAGCAACTCCTCCACCTTTCCCCAAAGATGCATAGAACCTGGTCTAAGATGGTCAGCACCAGGAGGGCTAAGGTAAAGTCAGTTGGGTCTATTAGTGCGAGAGGCATGAAGGATATCGTGCCAGTCATTGATGCAGAGATTAAGAGTCAGCGAGTCTCCAATGTGTACGTAGATGGTGGAGCCGAGATCTGTGTTATGACAGAGAAATTAATGCACATGTTGGGTTTGGAAGTAAACGAGAAAACTTCCTTACAAGCTAAGATGGCAAATAATGTAAGGGTGGCTTGAGTGGGAAAGGTTAATGGAGTGAAGGTTTCAACTTTTGGTGTGGCAATCTCAATTGATGCTTATGTGATCCCAACTAAGGGGGAGGGCTATCCGCTAATCCTTGGAAGACCTTGGCTTATGGCTATGAAAGCTAGGCAAGATTGGGAGACAGGTTCCCTTGAGTTGCGACCAAATCATAAGGTAGGTGGCAAGCAACAAAAAAATTTGTATGACATGAAGCAGGGTAGACAACAAGACCTAGAGATGGAGACTTCTGTAGATGAATGGAGCACAAGCAGTTGCTCTTCATCTGAGGATGAGTCATCTGAGGAGGATGCTAGCTCTTTGGAAGTCATGGGTATAATACTGCGAAACCCAGAAGGAGAAGGTGGTCAAGACTCTCTAAACAAGGAAGAAGCCACAGGCTTAGAGGAGATGCTAGCTAAGGACCTACTAGAAGAAGAGAGAGAACCCTATTTGCAGGTACTAAAGAAGCATGTTGGCCTCTTTATAACTGATTACGAGCACATTAAAGGAGTGACGGTAACTCAACACCATATCCAATTAAAGGAAGGTGCCAAACCAGTGGTGCAAAGGCTAAGGAGATTAGGGCTAGTGCAACAAGATGCACTCTTAAAAGAAGTAAAAAGATTACTCAAGGCAGGATTTATCTACCCAGTGGAAGATTCTGAGTGGGTGTCTCCAGTTGTGGTAGCACCAAAGAAAAATGGGAAGTGGAGGGTATGTGTGGATTACAAGCCTCTAAACGCAGCCACAAAAAGGGACCATTTTCCTTTGCCTTTTCAAGATGAAATACTAAATGAAGTGGTTGGTCATGAAAGGTACACAGTGTGTGATGGGTACTCAGGCTACTTCCAAATCAGAATTGAAGATGAAGACCAAAGAAAGACTACCTTCATAACACCTTGGGGGTGTTTTGCTTATAGAGTTATGCCTTTTGGTTTAACTAATGCCCCAGCTACTTTCCAGAGGTTTATGAACTTGGTGTTTCAACCTTACTTTGGTAAGACCATACGAGTCTTCATTGATGATTTTTGCATTTACAGCTCTAGGGAAGTACATCTGTCCAAGGTTGATGAAGGTTTCACCCGTCTGGCCCAATTGGGTGGGCAATTGAATAAAGACAAGTGCCACATAGGTGAGAGCAAGGTCACTCTACTAGGCCATGTTGTGTCTCAAGATGGTATTGAGGCTGACCCTGAAAAGGTAAAGACATTGTTAGCTTTACCTACTCCTTCAAACGTGAAGCAACTAGTCTCCTTCATTCAAAAGGTTTGCTACATGGGACGATTCATACATCTCCTTTCTCAGGCAATCTATCCTTTGCAGCAGCTCACTAAACACACTACATTGACATGGAGTGAGGAGGGTGAAAGGTGCTTTCAAGAAGTTAAAACCAATTTGAGCTCATTGCCTGTCGTCCTACAACCCACATGGGGTGAATTATTCTATGTAAATCCTAGTGTAGGTCCATAAGCTCTAGGAGCTGTCTTAATGCAAAAAGACCCAAAGACATCTCTCATGAGACCAGTCTACTTCTCTAGTAGAGTGATGACAGCTGTTGAAAAGGGTTTCAGCGCAATTGAGCAATTGGTGCTAGCTCTTAAGTTTGCAGTGGAGAAGTTTCGGGCTTACTTACTTCCGAGACAATTTGTGGTGATCACAACTGAGGAGGTTTTTTCATATGCCCTACAACACATGGAATTGTCTCAAAGAATAGCAAAGTGGGTGGTGCAGCTTCAAGAGTTTGACTACACACTACAAGTAGAGGATTCCACCCGTGCTTGTTTGGCAGATGTCCTCACACAAAGGTGTTATGAGAAGGCCAAGAAAGAGGCACCTAGTAAGGTACCGCCTATCCCGGAGCCTGAAGTTCTACTGGGAGCACACAGTCTGTATTTTGATGGGGCTTACAAGAGGACCAAAGACAAGGCATCAACAGGCATAGTAATATTAGGTCCAGAGAAGGAGAAGATCTTTGCAAAAGGGTTTCATCTAAAAGAGGTTCATTCCAACAATGAGGCTGAGTACCATGCCCTTGTTTTAGGGTTGCAATGTTGTCTTTCTCAGGGCATCACAAAGCTAAATGTTTTTGGTGACTCCATGTTGATTGTTAAGCAAATGGTTGGTGTATGGGCCTGTAAAAATGACAAATTGTCTGTTAAGATGAGGGAAGCAAAGGACTTGTTGAAGGGTTTTAAAGAAGTTCGAGTGCACTTTGTACCTAGAGATCAAAATCGAGAAGCAGATGCCATAGCAGGTGAAGAACTACAAACTCTCATAGTAGGTGCTATCCTTGTGAAAAGTCCTTTACACCAGGGAAAGGAGGAGCTTCATTATTTAATTTACTTTCTTGAGCATCGTGAAGCACCCTCTGGTATGAGTAAAAGTGAACGTAGGTGGTTGGCAAAAAAGGCTACCAGCTATAGCTTAGTGAATGAGAACTTGTATTGTAGAGGGAAAGATGTTGTCTTAAGGAGAGTTCCTGCATCCCAAGAGATAAAGGATATTTTGTTTAGTTGTCATGAAGGTGTGTGTGGTGGACACTTTGCACAAGAGATTACTAGCAGAAAGATTTTACAAGCAGGGTTCACGTGGCCAAGCCTCCATCGAGATGTACAACATTGGTGCCGCACATGTGAGGTTTGCCAAAAAGCTAGACCAAGGCATCTTACCCATGAAAATCAGCATCCAATCAAAACCTATGGGACATTTGAAAAATGGGGGATAGATGCAATAGGGCCACTACCTTGCACTCAATCAGGGAAGGAATACATCATTATGGGGGTGGAGTACATGACCAGATGGGCAGAAGCTCGTCCCACAAAGCGCATCACAGCCAAGGACGTGAGTGATTTCATTTTTGAATGCCTTTGTTGCCGTTTTGGCACACCTTTGGAGATTCTCTTGGATAGGGGACCGGGATTTCGATCTGATTTAGTCGGGCAATTGATGAGCAAGTTAAAAATCAAGCGCAGGCACTCTACACCATACTACCCTCAGTGTAATGGTCTTGTGGAAAAGGTAAATGGTCTTATATGTAAAATCATCACTAAGCAAGTGCATTTACATCCTAAGGCATGGGACAAACACCTAGATGCAGCACTTTGGGCCTACAGAACATCCTTTAAAACATCCTTGGGGTATACACCTTTTCACTTGGTTTATGGGCAAGAGGCACTATTGCCTATAGAAGTGGATCTAGCGAGCCTCCGAGTTCTAAAAGCACATCAAGAGGATAGTCAAGAGAAGCATGTGGAAGGAAGAATCATTGATTTGGAGAGGTTAGGGCTAGATCGAGAGTCAGCATTGAAGTACTATGCAGCCCAGGCAGAGAAGAAACGAAAGAAGTTCAATCGCAACCTTGTCAAGAAAGGTATCAAGGAAGGTTCTTTAGTGCTCAGATACGACAATCACTTTGATCGCAGGAAGGATGGTAAGTTCTTGCTTAAGTGGGAAGGCCCTTTTGTAGTGATACAGAGGTTCTCAAATGGTAGTTACCAACTAGATGACCTAGATGGTAAGGTACATCAGACCCCGGTAAATGGTTGGCGATTTAAGGCCTACCAATGTCGTCTTTCACAGCCATATGCTGGTGAAATCAATGCTAAGGATGGTTCAGAGGAGAGCTCATCATATTCGAGATCCAACTAAGGTAACAATCATGTACATAGTCGTTCCAAAAGAAGAAGAAAAAAAAAAACAGAAAAAAAAGAGAAGAAAAAAAGAAAAAAAGAGAATGCTACTAGTAAAAGCAGATATTGACAATGGATGGGGTATGGCTTTCAAGGGTCTAGGAGACCAGTTGTTAGTCATGGATGGATACAATTATTCATCAGAAAGGACTAAATAGGGTGCATCATCCAAGAAAGCAGTAACATGGAAAATTCAATTGGTACGAGGTGGGTAAGTATTCAAGAGAACCCTATTGTAGCACAACCTACAGCTAGAGGCATCAAATACCTCTAGCTTAAGGGGGAGGGCTATATGATGCATGGTTTTTAGGAACCCTTCTGAAGATTCAATAAAGGCACAGTCAATTGTTGGGGAGATGAGGATACTCTAGTCCAAGGGATCTCGAAAGAGAAGAAAAATCTACTTCACAAGCACCAAAGAGTAAAAAGTGCCATGGACAAAAGATACGTGGGAACGAGCTCTTATGCATGCCTACAACCTATATCTTACAAAATAGCCCATTCTAGGTGTGAATTTCTAGTGAAATTTACACAAGGATGTTCGTGTGGACTCACAGCACAGCATACTCCGTTTTCACTTTTTTACCGACAGTAAATATTTTTTACCTACAGTAAATATTTTTCACCTACATGGTAAATACAAATCTCTTTTTACCTACAATAACTTTTTTACCCATGGTAAATATTTTTTACTGCACCATAAGTATTTGGTAGGTAACAATTCACTGTTACTAGAAGCAGTGATTGGGCATCAACAATGCAGTTACAGGAGGAGAAAAGGGGAAAATCTTATGGTAAAGGTGAGTCAACAGGGATAAAGACTTTTGAGTTGAAAAGAGACATGCTGATTTTTTCAAAAGAACACATGTCAAAAGAAGCCATGGTTGAGGATTCTTTGAGAATTTGATATTGAGGAGGACCCAGCTGCCACCTCCCCCCCGCAGGTCCCCCCCCTGACATGTGCAGAACCTCCAGTTTCAACAGCCACCTTACCTGCTCTTAAATGCTGGTCAAGGCCTTATCCCCATGTGTCACAATCAGAAAAATCAGCATTTACCCTCCCCTCTCACATCACTCTAGAGAATATCTTGATGGTGACATATCAAGTGACCTCAATCTATTGACCACCCTAAGCAAAAAGTAACCCCAATCAGCGGATTTAAGCATGTTTATCCCTAATCCTAAACCCTCTCAGAAACCTATATAAGGAGGCCTTCTCTCACTCAAAACCAACACTTCACCCACTTCACCAAGCAACGAAGCTATGACGACATTGCTCACAACGAGGAGATATGGATGGAGCTCTACTCTCTCTCCCTCTAGTATGCTACATTACTAGCCCTAAAACCTAAATAAGGAGTCTTCTCTCATGCTCCATGGCCACCATCCTCGCCATCATTCTCTAAGGTATTGATGTGTTGCTAGTAGGATCATACCTACTTGCTGGGTTGATTGTTTTTGACAAGGGATTATGCCATCCTTGGCTTGCTTCTCTATATCCTTGTTATGTATGATCAGATGCCGTTGTATTGTTAAGCTGATGTCTTGGGTATATATATATGCTACATAAGGTCCCTAAGCTTCGTTTCTATGTGTTTTGCCATATGTTTTGATGCCATCATAATGCCAGAAGTCTCACTTGCCTATATGCACTATGTGTGAGGTCCCTAAACCTCTTAATTTAGGGTGGTGCCCCTTTTGTTTTGTTCTTTGCTTGTTTGCATGAGGCGTGGTTTGTGGAGTGTGCACGAGTACAGAGGCCACCCGATTGCACGGCTCTTTTTCCGGCTATCAGTATAGACCAATACATAGTCCTTTTTTGAAACTCCTTGTTTATTATTTGTTGGTCATGAAATGATTTCATTTGTCGTTGTGGCGCATATATGGCCGCAACAACTATAAGTTGCAATCCATCTAACCTAGTTAGCTTGAAAATTTTATTTGACAACCCATCCTAAGTCTTCTGCTATGCGTAGTGTGGGAATCACAAACTCTAAGGGCAATATAACATTGATCCCAAACACAAAATTGAAAGGTGTTGTATCCAATTCTGTTTTGTATTCTACCCTTTGTGCCCAAAGAGATGAATGTAATTTCTAGTCCTTCACTCGTCTACAATTTTGGTGAACACGGTATCCAAATTTTTTCTTGTGCTCTCTGCTTGAGAGTGATATGGCATTGAATTCTAATGAATCACCATGAATTCTTGCAATAGATAATCAATCCTATCATTTAAGAAGTGAGTCTCACTATCTCATTCCGAAGCCCATATCTAGTAAAGACATTCTTGTATAAGAACTGTAATATCGTCCTGGCATTGTTGTTTTGTGTTTTGTTGGCTTCTACCCACGTGGTCAGATAATCTATGGCCACTACGATGTACTGAGCATGCATCTTATAGGCATGTGGCAACATAGGTCCAACAAAATCTATCCTCCATTTGGGAAAATCCCTTGCACCCATAATTTGGTGTTAATGGCATTTCATCATGTCTCATAGGTGCTTTGGTATGTTGGCACTTGTCACAATGTCTCACATATTAGTTTGCATCCATGTGCAGGGTTGGCCACCAAATTCTTGTAAGAAGTATCGCTTTTGCAGTTTTGCCTACAAAAAAGTATCCACCTACTGTCCAATATGAGCTTGATCAAGAATCGATAGGTACTCGCTTTTTGTGGCACAAATACGCAAATGGCTATCAATTTCTCTTTGATAAAGGTGATTTTCAGTTATGACATAGTTTTTTGCCTCCTTCTGGATTGATTTTTATCTAGATCTACTCATGTACTATGGCAAGACTCCCTTCTCTAGGTAATCCACAATGTATTTACCCCACTTGGGTGCGGCTGCTAAGTGTAGCATGTTTCATCAATGCGTGAATTGCACAAGTATCACCTAAACTAGTATATTCATGAACACTCTGTTGCATGTGAGGCCAAAACACCCCAAGTCTCATCAATCTTTGAAATGTTTGCATTTTTGCATTGTGAATCCCCATCGTTTGTACATGAGCCTCCCTCACGTACACACTTTTCTCTGATATCTCTATACATAGCCTAAGTGTTCCATCATTTCCCTAATTATATAGTCGTCTTGCTATTAGCACAAGTGAGTTTTTGTTTCTGAAAACAATGACTAATGGTTACCTCTCAATTTTGAGAGAAACAATGGTGAGTAATGGTATTACATGTTTGATTCACCTCGGCACTATCTCAATATTAAAAAAGATACAAGTCTGGTAGATCATCATCAACTTTGAGAGGTGCTTCTCCATGAGCCAATCAAGATAAATGGTCCAATCTCTGATGCATAGTTCCCTTTTTTACTACTACTACTGATAGCCATTTTTTGGCTTTCCATAATTGCCATAGTAAGCTACCTCACCCTATCAAATCACTCAAACACTGTGGCTATCCCTACCATTTCACTGTACATAGGCGTGTGTGAGTTAGGGGACTTTTCCTATATTTTCTTAAAAACCCTCAATTAGCTGGTCACTCGGCTCTGGGCTAGTTGAGCCAAAAATTTTAAAAAAATAAAAAATTATAAGTATATTATGGCCCATTTGTGTGTAAATATTTCATTGTATATAGGGCCTAAATAAAAGGATTTTTCATAATTATTTTGGTATTTAATTAAATATTTCTACATATGGTGTGTTATTTATGCTATGTACATTGACTCACCATTACCATATTTTTTCTTACCATTTTGCATACTCTTTATTCTATATAAAAATAATTTCATGCAAGCTTCTCTTATTTTTGGTATAACTCCATCCCAACAAAAATCCCAAAAAACTAGTTCTATTTATGTGTATATTTTTTCACTATTGTGATTTTTTCCTTCCTATATCTATTCTCTATTACTCTCATAAATTAGACCACCAAAAATATTCATCTTTTTATGGTAGACTTATAATGAGAGAGATTTATTTTGACCCCTTTATATTTTTTCCACCTATATTATTTATATTTGACATGTACATATTTTTTTAGACCCCTCAATATTTTATTTTCTTAGTTGTACTATTCACTTATATCATGATCTCAACAATATCTTCAATTATAGACCTACCAAATAAGGTGAAGGGTATGTGGCATGCATGCATGCACCATGGGGAGCTCACTCTTGGAGGTATTCAAAAAAATAATCCAAAGAAGGACCTCACAAGGACTTTGTGCAGTGGAAAAAACAGTCGGTTTTGCTGAATTTTTAAAGATCACATGCTCCCCGAATTTGAAGAGGTGATACAAACAAAAGTTGTAGCTCGTGGGTTTAACTTCTACCTCAAAAATTTTCATATTTTTTTGAGCTATGGACTGTGAGCTATGATTTTATTGGTGGACCCCAGTTTGCCCATGCTATGCAGCCACACTCCTTCTTCCACTTTATCATTTTCCTCTTTCACACACACTTCTCCACTCATCATCCCTACCTCTCTCACCACTCCTCTCTGCACCCTACTCACCTTTTTCTCAACCTTGAAGAATAAGAGAAACCATGGTGAACTCATGTCTCCTACACACACTTCCATTCCAAAATTGACCACCTAGTCTCATTTTTCCTCATCCATATTACCCATATCTATCAAAAAAACCACAAAATTCAGCCTCTTCTCTTGAAAGACAGCATCACGGTTATTGATTACTCATGTTCACTTATCTTGGCTCCCAAAGAAGGTCAAGAGTGGAGAAAAAATGTACCGTCAAAGCTAGTGGACCGTCAACAAGCGTCAAAATTGACTCTACTCAGGACACTTGGAGTATCAATATTGTAAGAAATCCATATTTTCTTACCTTAAGAGTTTTTTCTTCCTTATTTGTATCCTACATGGATACTCCCATTGTAAATATCCAATTCCATTTGTAAATCAATAAAAATACTAACTCTACTAACTTACTAACACTAACCTACTATGAAAACTCCTATCACCTCCACTTCTCTCCTCTCTCTCTTCTTCATCTATCCCCACCAACTTCTTGATAATTCCAAGCAAAAAAATTAGATAAGTCCTAAAAATCTAACCCAACCATGGTTAGAGGAGTAACCCTAGCCCTCAAAATTGCTATAAAAGGAGGGTGTAGCTAGCACAAAAAGGGGGGAGCCATAAGCAAGAGCACTATGATATAGCTTGAGAATCCAAGCTCAACCTATCTAGAAGGATCTCTTGAGTGGAAGCTCATTGTCTTATGCATATGCATGTGCTGTATTAGGAGTGATTAGAAAGGGAACTCTATGCCATTGTAAGAGAGAGTGATCATTCAATTGAGAGTAGGAAATCTATCATTTCTCCTACTAGTGTAAGCCCAACATTTGTTGAATCAAGGAGGGTGGATTTGGAGTAAGCTTGGATACTTTGTCTCTCTTCCAACGTGAAGTAATGGACAACAATGATGTGTAAGTGTCTTGGTATTTTTTTTAAAAAAGTTCTTGATAGCTTGTGTCTGGGTGTTGTCATCAATTTAGCCATAAATCCCACATACTGTAAGAGGGCGATAGGGTGGAGAGGACTCCCCTGGCCTTGGCCTTAAGACAGTGATTGGGGTGGCTTTTCTTGTGATGTGTTGTGGTGAAATTTACTCAAGCTATGTTGAACAAATCCTAATCTCACTTTGATCGGTCATGACAGATTTGTAAGAAGGTATTAATGTAGCAAGCACCCCCTCCCTCTTCTCTCTCTTTCTTACATATATAATTGTGTTTGCTTGATCCTTGCCGATACATTTCAAAGCAGCCCGAGCTCTCTCTCTCTCTCTCTCTCTCTCTCTCTTTACGCGTCCTATTTCGCATCCAAAACTAGGTGGTGACCCAAATTTGTGTAGGGTTAGGTTGCGGATTTGTGTGTGTGTTTGTTGTTTTTTCCAACTCCAACCCAATTGAGCAGCACGGGAGCCTAGAAGGGTGCTTAGAGGCCACTCTTCTTGTTGCCCGCCCCGGACCGCCTCACTACTATGAAATCAACCTCTAGCAATATAATTTAAACCATTGAATAATTTGTCATGTATTGCATGGTTTGTTCACCAAGTACAATAGTTCTTGATGATCCAAATAGAATAAAATTTATTCACGAGAAGGTAATGTCTAAAACGTTTTACCACATAGACCATTCCCAATCCTTCTCTTTCTGTGGTGGTGTAATTTTGTTCCACACTATTGAATTGTCTACTAGAGTTGTCATGAGCTTCTTGTAGTATTTGAAGTTTGATTCCACCTTGATTTGGAATACAAAAATGGTTACTAAAGTCATCTCCTTCAATGTGGAAGCCTTTGATTTGTATCACTTGCTTCTCCGTGCTATTATTTAAGTTCATCAAGTACTGGGTTTTTATGTAATACGAGTACTAAGGCATACCTTCTCAAATAAAGTCAATGAAATTGATGGTATGCCGATGGTTGGCTGTTCAAAGGTTTCTATCTCCTCTTGAGTTTCTGTATGTCCCTCTCTTAGCAGTTGATTGGCTCTCTTCAATTCTTCTATTTATTTCAGTAATTGCTCTTCTCTTTGAACCCGCATCAATGCAAGGTCTTGTCTTTGTGTTTGTTTCCTCTTTTCTAAAGTCTTATAGACTTCATCTGGTCCCTTGATTGGGGCTACGGTGGGTTTCTCTTATTTGTCTTAGAAATGCCACTTGATCATTGAGTTGTTGCTTGGAGTACTACAAGGAGTCATTAGCTACATCTAGCTGCACTTGGATCTTTTGTATTGACAGAGTAGCCGTTAGTACATTGGTTACTTTTGTAAGTTGTTGATCTTTGATTTTGCATGCATCAGATAACTTTGTCAAGAGCTCTCCCAGCTCTTCCATCTATTTTTGTTGTTTTTCCTTGGCAATCTGGTGTTGTTTTGCTTCATTTTTCAGCTCTTTAATCTACCTTTGAAGATCTTCAATGATGTTCATTATGTCATCCAACTCTCCTTGTAGAGCATCAATGACTTGTTCTAGCTCTTTAGCCTTGGCATTGCGGCTAAGTGCTATGGTTCTCATCTTGTCAGTCATCAGTTGTATTTTCTTTGCATACTCATTTACCTCAAGGATGACTTCATCATTGGTTTCCTAGCCTTGAGGTTCTACTTGAGGTTGTTTAGAATTTTGTGGCATTTTGGTTTGTGGCTCTTTTGTTGGTGTAGCAGTTTCTACTTGTGGCCGTGGAGGTGGTTCTACTGCTTCTTCTTGATGCTTTTCAGGTGTAGCCACTTCTTCTTCTTGAGGTTTTGTGGATGACTCAGCTATTTTTGATTGCGCTATTGTAGAGGAAGGTCCTGCTTCAACTGTTTTGGCTTCCTTGGGTTGTTCAAATTTAACTTCTTCCTATTGCTCAGGTTCTTTTTCCTTTGCTATGTCGCCTTCATTAGATTTATCTGTTGGTGAAGGCTTTGGACTCATCATGGGCTGATCTTCTTGTTCTATAGTTTTTGGTGAAGAGGGTCTTGGAGACATCTCTCCTTGATCAGGATGTGACTCGCTTTGTTGTGCAGCTTCCGCTTGTCTTTGCTGCTCAACCGCTTCTTTTGTTTCTTTTCTTTGAGATTCTAGAGCTTATTTAATCTTTAAAGATTCAGCTTCTGCATACATCCACTCAAGTAAATCTTTGGGATCCTCTGGAACCTTCTTTGAAGGGTTCTTGGTTCTTGGTCCCTTTAACTCCCTTGGACTCCATTTTTCGGGGTCTTCACCTGCAGCTTGGCTGCTCCTTTTGTATGTTTGATTTTCTCTTTTAAATCTAGCCCTTTTTTGTTGCGGTGCCTCTTCGTGAGCAACGACTACTTTATTTTTTATTTCTGCCCTCCTTGCCCTGGTTTCTTCGTTGTTAGATCTTTCAATGCTGTGGGCTTCATGGGAACTTTCTTCAGATTCCTCATGTGATTTATATACTCTTCTTCGGAGAAGGTTGAGCTTATATGATCCATGTGTTCTGATCTAGGACTGGCAGAAAGTTGTCGGCTATTTCAATAGCATGATATGCTATTCTTGTTAGCACTTCCAGAGCGCCCATATATGTGATCTTTCCCTCTTTTTCATGCCCTTCAGTGTTGTAAGCACGTACTGTGCGTGATCTATTGCTTGTCTGGTTGTCGACTTCAATACTTGAGTGATAGTAGTTGCAACTACATGATTTGGAGTTGTGTACAGTGGCGGTCTCTTTGAGAGGAAGTGGAAATGTTCATGGTAGAGGCGAGTTGGATCCTCCACTTGCCTTTGGATGAGATCAAAAAATGTGATAGCATCAGTATCCTTGGTAAAAGTACTTTTTGTCTTTCTATCCCTGGCCCACATTGTCATACCCGTGACGCCAAAAGCTACGAAATACTGTGAACTGCTTACGTCAATGCGTAGAGCTCTTACCTGCGGTTGCAATGCAACAAACGCGACTGCAATAATGTGACAATCGGGGAGGGAGTAGGAAGCGCGAGAAGGAGAGGAGTGAGTGCCGTTAGCTCATGTTGTGTATTTCTTATTCAAAACTTAATAAAAACTTACAAAAATTGTCTTTTATACCTTAGCCAAGGTTTTTGGGTGGTCAAAACTAATAATCTAGGAGTTCTACCAAAGCTGGGTAATGACTTGCTGATACAATCTGGAAGCTTGTAGCTCCAGCTCATTAATTACAGAGTTTATCGGAGAAAATAGGAGTTACAATATTCTCGATTTATCAAAATAATAAATCTTTTACAAAGAGAACTCCGAAAAATGGTGTCCATGTTAGCTTGCTACTAACAAGTTCTCACAAATTGCAAGACCATTACATAACCTAACAAAGAAAAACTTTAGGTATACATGGTGATAGCCGTTTTTCGGCTTTCCATAATTGCCATAGTAAGCTACCTCACCCTACCAAATTCACCCAAACACTATGGCTATCCCTACCATTTCACTGTATATAGGCGTGCGTGAGTTAGGGGGCTTTTCCCATATTTTCTTAAAAAACCCTCAATTAGCTAGTCATTGGGCTAGTTGAGTCAAAAAAATAAAAAAAATTTAAAAAAATAAAATCAATTATGGCCCATTTGTGTGTAAATATTTCATTATATATATGGCCTAAATATAGGGATTTTTATAATTATTCTGGTATTTTATTTAAATATTTATACTTAGGTGTGTGTTTTATTAAACCTCTGTATGCCTTCTTTCATCCTCTTACACCATAAGTATATTTTTTTTCAATATGTACATACTCTAACCTTATATTTTTCCTTTATACAAATCACTCCCACATTTTCACCCTCACCCTCGTGAAAACAAAAAATTGATTTCTACTCATTGGTCACATTTATTATATTATTTACTTGCATACCTTTTCCTCTTTCACCCAAAATAATTCAAAGAGGGACCATATCATATGATTCCAATATCTTTCCATATCCATAACTCCTCCATATTTTTATTATTATTTTTACTCATTATTCTAACACCATGTTCTCATTGAGCTAAAGTACATGAATAGTCCATACACTAGTCCCACCATGTATATATTTCTTTATTCACCAATAATCCTCCTCCATGCATGTGTCAAGGGAAACTTGGATGCTTTGTATTATAATATGACAAAGGAGGGGCTCACTCTTGGATGCATTGTACAAATTCAACAAAGGAGGGGGCCACTGAAGACTTTTTGTGAAGAAAACACAGGTCTTTTGGTGGGATTTTTCATATCCATCTCCACTCCGAATTTGGAGCGGTAGTCAAAAGAGAAAATGTAGCCCACGCTCTGAATAATCACCTCAAATTGTTTCATGATTTTTGGAACTACCAGCCGTGAGCTATGATTTTTTGAGTGGACCCCAGTCTGCCCACTTTTCTCACAAGTAGCCCATAGTCTTCTCTCACCTCTATCCACACACACACACACACATCCCTCTCAATCCCTCACTCAAACCTGCACCTTCAATGGTTTCTCTCACCTTCTTCACCATTAACCCCCCCTCTTACTCCCATAGCTCTCATATGAGTTCTCCATGTACATACACTATCTCTATGCCTCTCTCTTTTATCTCCAAAGTACAATTCCATCTTACTCCTTATATATATACATAAATTCAGCATGTGTACCATGCTTAACCTCTGAAAATCAAGAGATCTCATCAAGGTAATTACCATTTTCATCACGATAATCAACCTTGGAGGTAGTGGCGTGAAGAAGAGAAGACGAAGAAGAAGATCGATAGTCATTTTGAGAACCTACACAAGTAAGTCCAAAACTTCTTCAAGCTTCACCATCAAAAGGATTTTCTCACTTCATTCAACCATCTTACTCCAACCATCTTACTCCAACCATCCACCCCATTCTACCCATTGTAAATATATCATTAACTTTCTAGTGATTACTAACACTAACCACTAACATACTAACACAAAATAGCATTGACCTAATCATAAAAGACACCTCACCTCAAGACATGTACAAAGTAACTCTCTCTCTCTCTCTCTCTCTCTCTCTCTCTCTCTCTCTCTCCTTACTTACTTTCACCATATCTACCATCAATAATGCTCTCTTTTGAGCCCACACCCATGACTCAAGCAAACAAAGAAGGCCCACAATGTTTTGATATTCAAAAAAATCATAATCCTGATTTGTTAGCTTGTAAATTAGGATTTCTAATAATCTTAATGAGGGGTCTCCAACCTATAAATAGGCCCCTTTCCTTCTTGTAAAACAACCTCCAATATCTCACATAGCACCCCAACACTCTATGCGTGAAGAGAGACTTAGGTGTAGCAACCACTTGTGAGCTTCAGTCTTGGTGTGAGAGAAGCCTTCAAGCTACACATTACAAGTGAGAGAGCGTGAGTTCCACAAATCTCAAAACCACTATTGTATATGCTCCTTCATCATCAATAAATTGAAGTTTGGTGCATCAGAGGCGTGATTCGACGTTCAAATCATCGTCCTTCCATTTGTGCAATACGGTTTGGTGAATTCAAGGTGACTTGTGTATTTTGAGTTTTTATCGGTTGATCTTGATTTTAGAGAGTGTTTTAGTGTGTTTTTCATTGCCAGTTTTTTGTCCATTGTAAGAGGGTATTGTGGTGAGAGATCTCCCACACCCTAAGACAATGTGTGTGTGTTTTGGCAATGTTTAGCAATCACTAAGCATTGAGTGAGTTTTGTACAAGTTCTACGATAGCATCATAACAAACCATCTCCATTTGCAAGTCACAAATAAGGTATTACGCAAGATCCTTTCCTCTCTCTCTTCCCTTTGCTCTAGCTCTCTCTGGTCCATTTCATGTGTGTCTTGGTGTGATGTTGCTTGTGTGTGTTGTGTGGTGCATCTTCTTGGTTGTGCCAAAATCTCTCTTGCGTCCTAGTTTGCATACCATAACTAGGTGGTGCCCCTATCTTGTTTGGGTTTGGTTGTGGGTTTTTTGTTGTGTTGTTCTTGTGGTTGCCCCAGCCCCAATTGAGCAGCACGGGAGCCTTGAGGGGTGTTTACAGGTCGCCTCTCTTGTTACCCGCCCCGGACCGCCTCAATTTTGGTGCCCCCACTGAGGAGTGATTGTGTGCTTAGTGTTGTTGTATTGCATGAATGCTTGAATTTCAGCATAATCAAGTAGATTTTATGAATCATGAAAACATGTATGACCAAGTTTAATTTCAGAGAAACAAAAATTGATCTAGAATATGGTTCAGATTATGCATAACATAAGAAAGGAAAAAAACATTTTCATATAAAAGTCTAGAATTCATGTTGAAAGACCTTTCAAAACTTTGTGTAGTTAGTTGATGATTGTTTTGAACTAATCTTTGTGTGGTTCTATCATTGAGAGACTATGACACGCTATACCTTTGATGATATCCCAATCTTCTTAGGAAATCCAGAAGAAGATGTTGATGATTTTCTTGCTGATTTTAGAATTGTTTGTCATATCCTTGGTAAAAGGGATGACATTGAAAAAGGGGATTTTCTATTGCTATGCCTTAGAGGCAATGCTGAGCAATGGTTTTGGAGTATGTCTTCTCAGATTGAAGATGGATATACCCAAATTTACAAAGCTTTGAAGGCCAGATTCTCTAAAGTTCCAACAACGGAGAAAGCATGGGCTTCACTACGGAGACTTCAACAACATGTTGAAGACTACTATGCTTATGAGAATATTTTTTCTCGTCAATGGGAAGGATGTGGATTTAGTTCTACATTTCCAGATTATGTAAAAATTGATCAATTTATTTCGGGTTTGTCTCCTTTCCTAATGACTAAGGTTACTTGTAGTGGACCCTCTACCTTTGAAGAAGCGGTCACTATTGCCCGAAGGAAGTTTCACAAGTACTTCTACATCAAAAATGGTTTCCATCATGCTGGAAGAACCAACCATCATGAAAGTGTTTCTATCAAGGAGTCATCTCCTTTGCCATACTTGTCTCCTTCTACTCCGACAAATGTTGAAGAAGTTACTTACATGCCAACTGATTATTCAAGTGCTAAAGTGTGTGGCCAAGATTCAAATGTGGAATCTCTTTCTTCTACCTTTATCACAAGCATGCAAAAATCGACACAAGATATCTCAAATGGCATTGATGATTCAATAATGGATACATCCAACCTTTTGGCGGAGGATCAATTTCTAGTCCGAGCAGACGAAGCTTTTGTGCAACATGACTCTATGGAGAATGAAGACCTTGAAGGTAACGTTGATCTTATGGAATGTTCTGAGAGTGTATCTTGTCTAAAAGAAGAGAGTGAAGAAAAAGATGAAATCATAGGTGGAGAGATCATAGACCACATTGATCATAAAGAGATGATTGTGTACATGGAATGCCAACTCCAAAACAAAGTAGAAGAGTGTGAGTTGAATCCAGGTGAGGATAATCTTGAAGAAGTGTTTGAGGATGTTGAAAAGCATTGGTATGACCCATGTATGTTAAGCATAGAGGAACCTATCATGCAAGAAGCCAAATGTTTCACAAAATCAAACAGTATTCCATCAACCATTGAGGTGGTACAATGTGAGGAGTTACAACCTTGCCAAAGGGGGGGCTTAGAAGGGGATGAATAACATGGGAGAGTAGTAAAAAATAAAATCATAAAAGGAAACTATCAGAAGGGTATCATTCTCTCCAATGGTGTTTTAGTGGGTGGCTCTTCATTCATGGGACAATCTCTTAGCAAGAAAATCCAAGCTTTTGAAGCCCCAATCATCTTCACATTGGGTTTCACCTCTTCAAGGTCAACTTCTCCTCTCTTCACATATACCTTTAATCGGGGACACTATACCTTCTTAAGTGGAAGAGGACATGAATACTTGGTGATAAACGGATGTTTCCAAATCTTAAACTTGTTGATTGCTACATGTGGATATTTCATCAATCAGTACCAAAATCTATTCTCTTCCAATGTGTTGGAGGCAATAGAAACCTTCCTCTGTTATCCACCTATGTGGTAAACTATTTGCAATACCTTCCAATAGCAGCTGGAAGCATGGATCAAGCTTTCCTAAATCATGAAGGCCATATAATTTTTGACTTGGTGAGCCTACCAAGGTTGAATGAATTTTATGAGCTACAGTTCAGGATTTCGCTCATACAAGCTCTTGAAGATCGTAGCAGATACATCAACTTTATACAGGACAAAGAGCAACCAATCTTTTATATCACATTCATAGTGATAGATGCAATGATGGACAACAGTAAAACCTACAAGTTTCTTCAATCAAAATCAGTAAGTGATTCCATACCATACATCTCGCTTTCGGAAACATATTTCAAGATCTTTGATCCTGGGGGGTGCTTATGGAAACTTTCTCGATGGAGGAGGTTTACTCCGTTACTCCATTTTATCCTCCGATTGGCTCCGAGAACCTTTCATATCACACAAGGTTTTTTAATCATACAACAAAGGTTCTTCAAAGATGAGAGCAGACAAAGACAGACGTTACACAATCTACATGTTGTATGATCGGATAAATGGTACATGAATGTACCATTATCTAAGGGGGGGGCTAATGATAGCCATTTTTTGGCTTTCCATAATTGCCATAGTAAGCTACCTCACCCTACCAAATTCATCCAAACACTATGGCTATCCCTACCATTTCACTGTATATAGGCGTGCGTGAGTTAGGGAGCTTTTCCCATATTTTCTTAAAAAACCCTCAATTAGCTAGTCATTGGGCTAGTTGAGTCAAAAAAATAAACAAAATTTAAAAAAATAAAATATATTATGACCCATTTGTGTGTAAATATTGCATTATATATATGGCCTAAATATAGGGATTTTTATAATTATTCTGGTATTTTATTTAAATATTTATACTTAGGTGTGTGTTTTATTAAACCTCTGTATGCCTTCTTTCATCCTCTTACACCATAAGTATATTTTTTGCCAATATGTATATACTCTAACCTTATATTTTTCCTTTATACAAATCACTCCCACATTTTCACCCTCACCCTCGTGAAAACAAAAAATTGATTTCTACTCATTGGTCACGTTTATTATATTATTTACTTGCATACCTTTTCCTCTTTCACCCAAAATAATTCAAAGAGGGACCATATCATATGATTCCAATATCTTTCCATATCCATAACTCCTCCATATTTTTATTATTATTTTTACTCATTATTCTAACACCATGTTCTCATTGAGCTAAAGTACATGAATAGTCCATACACTAGTCCCACCATGTATATATTTCTTTATTCACCAATAATCCTCCTCCATGCATGTGTCAAGGGAAACTTGGATGCTTTGTATTATAATATGACAAAGGAGGGGCTCACTCTTGGATGCATTGTACAAATTCAACAAAGGAGGGGGCCACTGAAGACTTTTTGTGAAGAAAACACAGGTCTTTTGGTGGGATTTTTCATATCCATCTCCACTCCGAATTTGGAGTGGTAGTCAAAAGAGAAAATGTAGCCCACGCTCTGAATAATCACCTCAAATTGTTTCATAATTTTTGGAACTACCAGCCGTGAGCTATGATTTTTTGAGTGGACCCCAGTCTGCCCACTTTTCTCACAAGTAGCCCATAGTCTTCTCTCACCTCTATCCACACACACACACACACACATCCCTCTCAATCCCTCACTCAAACCTGCACCTTCAATGGTTTCTCTCACCTTCTTCACCATTAACCCCCCCTCTTACTCCCATAGCTCTCATATGAGTTCTCCATGTACATACACCATCTGTATGCCTCTCTCTTTTATCTCCAAAGTACAATTCCATCTTACTCCTTATATATATACATAAATTCAGCATGTGTACCATGCTTAACCTCTGAAAATCAAGAGATCTCATCAAGGTAATTACCATTTTCATCACGATAATCAACCTTGGAGGTAGTGGCGTGAAGAAGAGAAGACGAAGAAGAAGATCGATAGTCATTTTGAGAACCTACACAAGTAAGTCCAAAACTTCTTCAAGCTTCACCATCAAAAGGATTTTCTCACTTCATTCAACCATCTTACTCCAACCATCCACCCCATTCTACCCATTGTAAATATATCATTAACTTTCTAGTGATTACTAACACTAACCACTAACATACTAACACAAAATAGCATTGACCTAACCATAAAAGACACCTCACCTCAAGACATGTACAAAGTAACTCTCTCTCTCTCTCTCTCTCTCTCTCTCTCTCTCTCTCTCCTTACTTACTTTCACCATATCTACCATCAATAATGCTCTCTTTTGAGCCCACACCCATGACTCAAGCAAACAAAGAAGGCCCACAATGTTTTGATATTCAAAAAAATCATAATCCTGATTTGTTAGCTTGTAAATTAGGATTTCTAATAATCTTAATGAGGGGTCTCCAACCTATAAATAGGCCCCTCTCCTTCTTGTAAAACAACCTCCAATATCTCACATAGCACCCTAACACTCTATGCGTGAGGAGAGACTTAGGTGTAGCAACCACTTGTGAGCTTCACTCTTGGTGTGAGAGAAGCCTTCAAGCTACACATTGCAAGTGAGAGAGCGTGAGTTCCACAAATCTCAAAACCACTATTGTATATGCTCCTTCATCATCAATAAATTGAAGTTTGGTGCATCAAAGGCGTGATTCGACGTTCAAATCTTCGTCCTTCCATTTGTGCAATACGGTTTGGTGAATTCAAGGTGACTTGTGTATTTTGAGTTTTTATCGGTTGATCTTGATTTTAGAAAGTGTTTGAGTGTGTTTTTCATTGCCAGTTTTTTTCCATTGTAAGAGGGTATTGTGGTGAGAGGTCTCCCACACCCTAAGACAATGTGTGTGTGTTTTGGCAATGTTTAGCAATCACTAAGCATTGAGTGAGTTTTGTACAAGTTCTACGATAGCATCATAACGAACCATCTCCATTTTCAAGTCACAAATAAGGTATTACGCAAGATCCTTTCCTCTCTCTCTTCCCTTTGCTCTAGCTCTCTCTGGTCCATTTCATGTGTGTCTTGGTGTGATGTTGCTTGTGTGTGTTGTGTGGTGCATCTTCTTGGTTGTGCCAAAATCTCTCTTGCGTCCTAGTTCGCATACCATAACTAGGTGGCGCCCTTATCTTGTTTGGGTTTGGCTGTGGATTTGTTGTTGTGTTGTGCTTGTGGTTGCCCCAACCCCAATTGAGCAGCACGGGAGCCTTGAGGGGTGTTTACAGGTCGCCTCTCTTGTTGCCCGCCCCGGAATGCCTCAATGGTCTGCCAAGGAGAACAATGCTTTCAAAAAGCTTAAAGAAAAGCTTATCTCTCAACCTGTGCTTACACTGCAGGATCTCTCGAAGCCATTTGAGGTCCAATGTGACGCTTGTGGTGATTGCCTTAGAGTTGTTTTGCTCCAAGAAGGGCACTCCATAGCCTATGAAAGTCGAAGGCTCGGACCGTGTTGAGCAAGATCTAGGCATATATAAAAAGGAACTCCTCGCAGTTCTACATGCCTTAGACTCATGGAAGCACTATTTATTGGGGACTCCTTTCATTCTGTGAATGGATCACCAAAGTCTTAAGTACTTCATGATGCAGACCAATCTCTCCGACAAACAAATGAGGTGGGAAAAATTTCTTTTGCAATTTCATTCTCATATTGCTCACATTGCTGGCAAGCATAATTAACTAGCAAGTAGCCGATGCACTCTCAAGATGGCTGAGAGTGAATGCGGTTTCCATAGCAACTCACAATGATCTATCTTCTATGATAGATGAGTATGCTATTGATCTCTATTTTAGAGATGTGATTTCAGCCCTTGCACTAGGGAAGAAAGAGGAACCATTTACTTTACAAGATGGTTATCTTCTCTATGGAAATAGACTATGCGCAACTAACTCACTCCGTGAGAAAGTAATGTATGCATCTCAAGCTCCTCCTTATGCAGGGCAGAGAGGGATTCAGTCTACCCTAAAAGGGATTGAAACATATTTCTATTGGCCCATCATGAAAGCAAACATACAAGAGTATGTTTCTAAATGTGTGGTATGCCAAAAGACGAAGTTTGATAGAGGGAAGCAACCTGGATTGCTTCAACCTTTGCCAATCCCTAATTCACCATGGGAGAGAATCTCCATGGATTTTATCTTTGGATTCCCTAAGTCTATCCATGGGAATACGGGAATATGGATGATAGTAGACACGCTCATTTTATACATGTCAAAAAGACTATCAAAGACCATCAAATGGAAACCCTCTTCATATCATAAATCTTTAAGTACCATGGCTTGCCAATGTCCATAGTGTCGGATAGAGATCCTAGAAGGACCAGTAATTTCTCGAAGGGTATCTTTGAGAATTTAGGAAAAAGGCTAAATTTCTCTTCGGCCTATCACCCGCAAATGGATGGACAAAGTGAAATAGCTAACCTAACAATTCTCGATCTACTAAAAGCCTATGCAACGGAAGTAGATCAAAGATCCCAATGGGAGAAGTACTTACCCTTAGTGGAGTATGCCTACAATAACACTGTACATACTTCCACGGAAAAACACCTTTTGAGGTAATTGAGGGAAGGTCAAAAACTCCCCTGCTACCTAAGGTACACGGGAAGATCTTCGCAGCAGATGAGTATAGCCGAGACCTACAAGAATATTTCCAAAATATTAAGGATGCTATCTCTATCTCACAACAAAGGCAAAAGGCTACTGATGATAAGCACAGAAGAGGCCAAGCCTTTAAACAAAATGATTGGGTCTTACTCAATTTTCCCAAGGCTCAATTAAGGCACATGACGGGCAAGAATCCTACGGGACACCAAAAGTACTATGCTAAATTAGCAAAAAGGTATTATGGTCCCTTCTAGATTCTTAGGAAAATCAATGAGATGGCCTATCAACTCAAGTTGCCCAACCATTGGCTCATACACAATGCTTTCCATGTGAGCCTACTAACACCTTACAAAGGAGAGCCACCTCAAGAAAAAACTATTGAAGACCCACCGGAGATCGAGGACCAAGAAGAGGTGCTACACCCCGAGTCCATTCTCTGACATGAAGAAAAGGTATTAAGAGGCGGTAAGACTATCCGATGCTATCTTATTAAGTTTAAGAATTATCCTTTTGAAGATGCTAGATGGATGCAAGGTATACAATTAAAGGATAACCTAAACCTTGTCAATGCTTACAATGCTTCCCTAGAGTAAGCAAATGTACAAATGTTTAAAATGAACAAAGTTTTTTTCTTATAAGACTCTCTTTTTCTTTATTGTGCACAAAAATGAAGTAGTATGCATGCTTAGATCAAATTTGCGGGGACGACATCTCCCAAACACTAAGTAGAACTTGTCACTCTACTATGGAAGATTGATAGGACTAATGTGCAGACATGCTTGCGACAGCCTCAGGCTCTCAAGCACCAAATGGATTAGTCATCCATTCTAGAACAATGTGGTAGGGTAACATAGCGATCCTCTACCCGCTAGAAAAAGGACTAATGAATACTCTTTATCTTCTCTACCCATAGTTGAGGAAGACTATGATTTCAAGAGAGAGGTAATGTCATAATAAGTAATATTTTATTCTCCTAAAAGATTTGGTCATGTTAAATTGATCATTTAATATGGGGAAGTGCTAGGGGAGAAAAAGCTAGAATATTGATTAAGCTGGCAGACCGGCCACAATAGGGATCCAAAGGAGGGAAAATAGGGATCCAAAGGGGGACCATCTGCAAAAGAGAAACGTGTAACAATGGGCTTAAAAGACCCTAAGGTTCAGCCCATTAAGACTTCCAAAATGCTAAGGTTCCAAAATTCGAATGTAGTGTCCAAAGGTCAAACACTAGGAAAATTGGATGCTTAGTGTGTGTAAAAAAAGTCTTCATAATCCCTACATAGGAGGGGGCAAGCCCTGGAAGTAGGGGATGAGAGATAAACACACACACAAGTTTCCTTTACACAAAGGGAAAGAGGGACACATGACATCTCCCTAGCCCAAATGTCCACAAGGTGTACTCAAATCCTACTGGATGGACATGGAGGTGACCAATGAGAATTAGGCTAGAGTAAATCTAGTTTAGATAATTTAAAAACACTCAATAAAAGAACTAATAGGAATTAAGCTCTCTAGAAGACTATTGGACAGTCTCCCAAGGGGTCCAATGAGCATTCAACAGCCCAATGGCTTGCCTGATTCCTACTGGCCAGGAGACAAAGAGGTCCAATGAGAGTTTATTTGCATTAATTAATTACCTAAAGCTCTCAAAAAAGGGGAAAGGGGGACGCATATCAGAAGGCTATCACTTATGCTCTTGAAATTCCATTGGCTAATCTTGGAGAGGTCCAATAGGGTGTGAGCATGAGCAAATAGCAAGAGGGGTCGACCAAGAGAGAGAGGGGGCTGATTTTCTCAAGGCATTATTGCATACACACTCACACTAGTCCATGTGTGGAGTAAGAAGACTCTCTCTCTCTCCTTCTCAAGCTTTAATGGAAAGCGTATCACCTACTCCAAGCTTGTGAGAAGGGAGGCCTACACCAACAACTCTTGGCTTTGTGATGCAAATCCAACCAAGAGCCAAGCTTCAATGCATGCTCATCTCCTCTACTATGCTAATTACTAAGCTAAGCTATGCTAATATGAGTGATTATGTGAGGAGATGTACATCTTTCTCGTAAGACTAATCCTTCTTCCTCTCAATCTACTCTCATACCCCGCTAGCTCTCTTCATCTTCGAAGGTGTGTGAGGTCTTGGGTCTAAGACCGTGAGGGAATTGATGTTGTGTTTTATAAGCGTTTTGCTTACTGCTTGAAGTTATCATCTTCATTGCACTAGCTAGTATTGAAGGAACACAAAGAATTGTATTGTAAAATGTCTCTCTTGATGGGAGAAACCTTTAATACAAAGCCTTTTGGAGGGGGGGGCGGCTCCATGTAAATTTGGTCCTCAACTATTGTCAATAGCTTAATTTCTCTCTCTTTTGAAGTATTTTTCATGCTATCTAACTAGGTGTTATGCCTTTTGTTGCTCTCTCCACCCAAGCACTGTTGTTATTCTTATTAGGAATCTATTCTAATGAAATGATCACTATGTTCATGCTAATTTACGCTACACACAAGTTACTAGGCCATTAAATGTGACACTTTGACATCGGGTATATTGGCTATCAAAGGATATTGGCTGTCAATGGATGCAACAAGAACCCAACATCGGCATTGGGAGTAGTCAACTTAAATGTGATATTACATGGATGTTCATGCCCTCATCAATTTATATGCTTACCAGATGAACACATGAATGGAACAATGATTCATGGAATCTCATGGATGCGGATGTACAAGGCAGTACCAGATTGGGATACCAATCAACTCAAGCTATCACCTAAAGGAGGACAACTCATCGTTCCAATTACACCAAGCAAAGAGGAATGGAAAAGAGGTTACCAACAAAAGAAACCACGAAGCAATCAGTCTTCTTCATCCTCTAGACAAGAAAATGCTACAAGTAGCATGCAAAGAGTTAGGCATATCTGGGTACCAAAAGCACAACTCAAGGACAAGCCATCTCAAATTTGGGTACCCAAGGCATCATCTATGGTACCAAAGAAGTTTCCAAAGTTAAAGACACAAAGAACAGCATCTTTGAGCAAGGAACCTAACACAAGATGGATTTGGAGGAAAAAGGAGCACTTATCTTCTCCACAAAATGTAAAACCGATGAAGCAGTGGAGAGTTAAGTTTCAAAACACTCACCCACAATAGTTCATCAATGAAAAACCAAGATACTAGTCGCAAGATAAAGCTCAACAACCATCATCATTGATACCGAAAACTCAGGAATTCAATGTGCCAAAGCATCCTTATGGTACAATAAAGCAAAGAGCACACAAGCTACAAGATTTTCTCTTTGGGAAACAACAACAAAAAACCTCGACCAGAAACCTTTGAGTTAATTACTCAAGACCCAACGCTTGCATAGCATAATGGTCTCAGTTGCATTGACCTTCAAAGCATGGTAGAGCCAACCAAGGCTATGCATAGACATGATTGTTCAACCCATGCACACATTCGTCCCGGAGTATGCCATCTAGGAAGGGTGAAAGGGAACTAAGTAATTAAGGTCAATGTTTGAAGAGGGAGGAGAAAGTTTGATGTTAATGTGTGATTTTTTGCAAAATTACCTAATAATTCCGTTAAAAAATCATCAACAGGGGAATTTTAACTGATAACATCTCCCCGATGAGTGTAAATAGTGTATATACTATTAGAAAATCATCAAAAAATAGCCTTTTTGTTTATTTTCATCATTTTTCTTGATATTGGAGCCTTAAAATGGAGAAATACACCAAAAAACAATAAAATAGTGTTCTTCAATGGATTTTCTTAATTATTGATTTTTCACTTTGTTTTTTTAGTGCATTTTATTATTTTCTTTGATTTTTTTGATAAATAGGTTCAAAATTAATAATAAATAGCAAATGAGCTCGAATGGAGAAACTGAAGATATGATGATGATCAAAAGAACAAGGCAGATAGGCACAAAAAGTTTCAATCAAAACGACAAATGGAAGCAGGAAGCCTTAATTAGGCCTCCAAGGCCTGCTTTTGCAAATTCTTGCAGAATGTGCTAACGGAATCCAATTGAAGAAAATTTTGAGTCTAACATAGATTTCACGGCCTAGTAGGACTAACAGAGGAATCTAGGGAAAAATAGTTTGGGTAGTCCGAGTATAGATATCCAAGGTAACCCAAAATCACCTCATTTCCACTAGTCACTATTGGAGGAGAGATCTTTCTGCCTTCTTCCTGTGCGATTTCCGGAGTCCACAGTCGCCCATTTATAGCGCCATCTCACACAAGACATGAGGGGTAAGTTCTAAACCCATCAAATAACATTTCTATATGGCCGAGTAGCAGGTCTAGGCTCAGGAAAAAACCCTAGAAACCCAGTTGTGCATGAAGTCCTACGACACAAAATTGACCATAGCGGCTTGTCAGCTCAACCAAATTGGACGAGACTTGAACTGTAGCATACCCCTATATAATAGAACACTTCAATATCACCAGATGACCAATTAGCAGGGTTCGAGAGGGTCCCAAGTACATAATGTAGGTTTTTGTCATATGCCAGAATTGGTTTCTGACTCCACGCGCAGCTTATAGACGAGGTCTATACACAATGTACCTAGATGGTTTCATGGAAACAGTCAAGGAAAGCTCTCGAACATCAAAAAACAACTTGAAGGCTACAAAGCATCAAATTTGATATATGAAGTCAAACTGACTCCAATTGGGCCAAAACTAGATGAGTAGCATCAGGACTATGTAGCGGACAAGTCCATAGCTTCAAAAGGACTAACCAACTCTACATGCCAAGTGGTCACAAAAATCAGTGATTTTAGAGTCGACAAGAGCACAAAGTGATGCCAACACTACCAAACCTTAGAGCCCAACAAAAACCTCAAACCAATTGAAGCCTATTGCATACAATGTTGCAAAAACGGAGGACACTTTTCGTAGTAAACGTAGTCCAAATGACGACTAGTAGCTCATCAAAGAGTGAACCGATTGTTCCAATCAAGGTAATCACTAGAGCCCAGGCAAAGAAAAAGAAACACAACTCCTCTGATGATTCAGAAAATACAAAAGTTTCTTCTCAAAGAATCAAAAGAAGCAGAAGCAAAAGATATAAGATGAGAAAACAAAAACAACGGGTTGAAATGGAAGAGAAAGCAAAGAAGCTAGCCGAGGACAAGTTGAAAGAAACTGACAGTGAATTCAAGGAAACAACCGTGAAATCTGGAGGGTCCATTCTAGTTGATAAAATTTTTGAGCCTATTAATGCCGCCTTGGAAGCCTACCAAGCAAGACTTAAAGGAGGTCAAAACATGGAAAGCAAATGGAAGAACTATCCATCTCCAGACATGGAAGCAGCTAAGCCAGAAGATTATCAAAACTTGGTAAGAATCACGCAAAAAATGCTGGAAAAACAAAAAACCAAGCTTCAAAGTATTGTAAAACCTGAAGAGCTTGTGGTAAAAGAAACGAAAGAAAAACCTAATGTGGTGGTAGAACCCCACCTTGAAACAAACAAACCAGAGCTTATAGTGCCTGACAGCGAAGATGCCATAGACAGAATTCCATTCGTAGAGGAAGACTGGACAGGACACTTATGGAAAAAAGTAAGAGAGATCAATGATGGGAGCCTAACTTTAAAGTCAGCTCCTATAGAAGAAGTCTGGTTGGATAACCTACCTTCTGATATGAACATGGATGTACAATCCTTATACGGGGATTGCGGATCGGAATCTTCAGGAATCTCAAACCATTGACATTAAAAACATTACCTTCTTACTTGGGAGATAACGAAGATGAATCCATCGTGTGCAAAACCACTCAAGTAAAAAGAGCTGAACAGACCCTAGAAGTAGACAATATCTATTCAATCATGTCTACACCCTTCCAATGCACTCTTACCTTGGGTGAAGTGTTAAAACTCAGACCATACTTATGGAACGATTTACAAAAAACCCTAGAGAAGGTTGGGATAACGGGGTTAATCTCAAAGAATTTGGAAAATTTGAAAAATGAAATGGAACATAAAGAGATTCGATCAGTCCCTATGAACAAGGTTGGAGAATATTATGAAGAGGAAGAAGGAAACACCACCCTCCCAGTGAAATATAATGACATTGAAACCCTGGCGATACTGGATAGTGGAGCTGGCATAGCCATAGCCAGTAAAGAAGTATGGGAATCCTGGGGACAACCAGCCATTATACAAACTCGAATGAAATTGCAGTTGGCTGACGGACACATTGAGAGACCATTAGGACTGCTTGAAAAAGTGATAGTCAATTCCTATGGAATTGAATCTCAACACACTTTTGCCATAGTAGACTTTGTGAAAAAACTCAACTATGAAATCATATTGGGAAGACCTTTCATGCGACAGGTACAGCTTATCCAAGATTGGGGAAACAATTATCTGTACTTGAAGCAAGTGGGATCTATAAAAAGAGTCAATCTAAAAGATCACACTTATAGAGATGGGTCAAATCATGGTTTGGTGGTACAAAAAGTAGTGTCCTTGACACAACATATGCTTGGTGATTCTTGTGTGTAAAAACCATGGGCATTTTTTTGGAATTGGGGAGGGCAAATAAACTTCTTTTTTAAGTGGACGTTTTTATAACTTTAGAAGCATTCAATCCTAAGAAGAGGTTGGGGTGACGGCGGGGCGGGGGGGTGGGGTTATGGTTGGGATATTTCACTCCAACGCCTCTCTCTCTCTCTCTCTCTCTCTCTCTCTCTCTCTCTCTCTCTCTCTCTCTCCCTCCCTCGCACGTCCCTCTCCCTGTGTGTCTCTCTCAGTTTTGAACCCTCTCGCCTTCCTTGCTGCCTCCATAGCCACCGAACTGCTGTGTTCGAGCTCTCTCTCTCTCTCTCTCTCTCTCTCTCTCTCTCTCTCTCTCTCTCTCTCTCTCTCTCTCTCTCTCTCTCTCTCTCTCTCTCTCTCTCTCTCTCTCTCTCTCTGCAAATGGATAGTAGCGCAGGAGATTATTGTCTTGGTGATGCTCAAAACATTTCTTTCGATGACATAGAAGGTGATGCTCAGGACCTCTCTTTCAACGAGGTAGAAGGTGATGCACAGCTCCTCTCTATCGATGAGATGGAAGGTGACACACAGTTCCTCTCTTTTGACGAGGTACAAGGTGGCCCAAGCAATGTTCAGCAAATGCACATCAATTCCATTAGCACTAGTATTCCAGCCGGTAATCAGGCTTTTCTTCGTGATTATTGGGCTGCAAAGAAACGCGCACAGAGAAGCAAGGAAAGACATCCTACGTCTGCTCTTGGATTACGGGAAGCTACGTCAAGAAAGAACATTTGTGCAGCGGTGGCTCGATGTTGGCGCAAACAAACAGTAGGGATTGCAAAGAATGAGCAGAAGGAAATATTCCGGCAACTCCTGGACCACCAAACATTTTCCTTGCTGCAACCATCAAATTTCAGCAAAGTCGAAGACACTGTTGTATCGGGTGTGCGCAACACTTTGACTCAAATCAAGGTCCCTCATTCAGCAAGTGAAATTTTTGTAAAGAGAAGCTCTTTGGCAATGATTCTGAACAATAGTACAAACTCACAATCAGTAAACCAATCCAGAATGGCTAGTATCTTGGGGATCCATCGAAGGAATATAGCTGCAGCAAGCTCACGGCTAGAGAATAAAGATGAAGATGAAGTGTTTCCATTGAGTGCTTGTAAGAGACAACTGCCACGAGGAACCGTTATTACCAATGAAACAAGAGATTTGGTATATGCCTTTTGGACATCAGAGAGCAGAGTTTCACCCAACAAGAAAGACATATGCAAGATGAGAATTGGAATGAAAAGTGTCGTCAAACATCCTATACATCTACTCCACGAATCTCAGGTACCAACAACTTCTAGTAATTGTACATCTTGTTTGGTGCTACTTAAGGCTTATTTGGTCCAGACAGTACCAAATTTGGTAGTCTGCTGTATGGCAGAGGGTGTTTACAGTACCAAAGAATATCCATAAAGTACCAAATCCTAGCTATCGACTGCCAAAGCCTATCCATAGAGTTTAAAACCCTCTCTATAGAGTACCAAAACCTAATTATCCTGTACCAATGCCTATGTATAGAGAACCAAAAGTCTATTTACAAAGTACCAAACTCAACGGATACCACCAAAGCCTCTCTGTAGAGTACCAAATCCTATCACTATAGGACCATGATCTATTTACAGGGTACCCCACACTTCTGATAGTACGAAAAGCCTATATGTAGAGCACCAAATCATGTCTATCGAGTACCAAAGGCTATCTACGGAGTACCAAAGCACATCTGTAGAGTACCAAATCCGGTGTATCTAGTACCAAAGCATATGTATGGAGTACCAAAGTAGATCTGTAGAGTACCAAATCCGGTATATCGAGTACAAAATCCTAGCTATCGAGTGCCAAAGCCTATCCATAGAGTTTCAAACCCTCTTGATAGAGTACCAATACCTATTTATCCAGTACCAATGCCTATGTATAGAGAACCAAAAACTATTTACAGAGTACTAAACTCATCGGATACCACCAAAGACTATCTGTAGAGTAGCAAATATTCTCTGTAGAGTACCAAATTCTATCTGTAGAGTACCAAAGCCTATCACTATAGGACCAAAGTCTTTTTACAGGGTACCCCACACTTCTGATAGTACCAAAGCCTATATGCAGAGTACCAAATACTGTTTATCGAGTACCAAAGGCTATCTATAAAGTACCAAAGCACATATGTAGGGTACCAAATCCGGTATATCGAGTACCAACTCAGATCTGTAGAGTACCAAATCCGGTATATCGAGTACCAACTCACATCTGTAGAGTACCAAATCCGGTATATCGAGTACCAAATCCTAGTGATCGAGTGCCAAAGCTTATCCATAGAGTTTCAAATCCTCTCGATAGAGTACCAAAACCTATTTATCCAGTACCAATGCCTATGTATAGAGAACCAAAGTCTATTTACAGAGTACCAAACTCATCGGATACCACCAAAGACTATCTGTAGAGTACCAAATCCGCTCTGAAGAGTACCAGATCCTATCTGTAGAGTACCAAAGCCTACCACTATAGGACCAAAGTCTATTTACAGGGTACCCCACACTTCTGATAGTACCAAAGCCTATATGTAGAGTACCAAACTCATCGGATACCACTAAAGACTATCTATAGAGTACCAAATCCTCTCGGAAGAGTACCAGATCCTATCTGTAGAGTACGAAAGCCTACCACTATAGGACCAAAGTATATTTACAGGGTACCCCACATTTTTGATAGTACCAAAGCCTATATGTAGAGTACCAAATAATATCTATAGAGTACCAAAGCCTACCGACAGTACCAAATCTACGGTACCATATTTGGAACTTTTTGGTACTGTTGAACTTGGGCGCACGTCTGTCCACTATTACAGTACCAAATTTGGTACTTTTGGGTACTGTTGAACTTGGGTGCACGTCTGTCCACTATTATAGTACCATATTTGGAACTGTCGAAAGCCAGTTTTGGCACTACTGCAGTAGTGAAATTTTACCAGTACCATGATGTTGGTTTTTTTCTGAATCGTTTTGTTTTTGTGCCATAGGTTGAGCTGTACCAAAGATTCAAGAAGGCTCACCCAACAGTGGTAGTGTCTCTTAGATGCTTCGAGGCATTAAAGACATACTTTGTACGGAAGTTGAAGGACATAAATACTTGTTTCTCTGTGGTTCATGTGCAGATGCTCTATATCAAAGAGGCCCTTAATCAAATGCGACAGAACAAGTTCGGGCACCACGGGAAAGGTCACCTTTGCACTTGCTCCGTTTGTTGCAGAGGTGATGAGAGAGGAACGTGTTTTGCAAACCAAGCAGTGTGTCAGCACATCACCGTTATGTGGGAATCCATCATGTGCCCAAAGCCTCCAAATTGTGAATACCATGCAAAGAAATGCTTGATGTGGGACTGCTCACAATGTGGAGTACGGAGGTTGACATTTTGTCCCGATGAGATAGCAAAGGATAGCAAGGAGGTGTCTGTGAAGGTTTTCATGGAGGTTGGAACATGACAGGTTCACGAAGGTGGGAGTGAGAAGAAGAGAAAGGACTTGATTGTGCAACGGATGAAAAGTGGGACTTTTCTTATCCTATTTTCAGCCCATCTAATAGGCTTCATCAGGCACAACTTTGTCTTCCGCTGGCAAGCCCAACAATTCAAGGACTGTTTGCAAAATTTTCCTAGCAACGTTGTAGTATCTGTTATTGACTTTGCAGAGAATTATTCCTTTAAAGTTCATAATGAAATTCAGTCAATGCATTGGTGGTCTACCCAAGTCACAATACTTGTGCACATCACTTATTTAAGAAATGCAGCAGGTGGTACACAGAAGACGCTACACTTCTACATATTGGATGACAAGCAGCATGACACATTGTTTGTACAACATTGTTTCTTGCTGCATGAAAAGTGGCTAAAAGAACAAGGAAATTCTCTGCAACAACATTGGGTTTGGTCAGATGGTGCTTCTTCACAATTCAAGGCCCGTAGACCTTACTATTTTGTGGCCAGGTACTATCAAATGACAGGCTTGCACATGATGCATAACTTCTCTGCATCCGGCCATGGAAAAGGTGAACATGATGGGGCAGGGGCAGTCATCAAGAGAACTTTGACGCATGAGGAATTGAAACCAGATGGCTGGCGTATGAAGTGTGCAGCCGATGTTGTCAACTTTTTGAAAACAACTTTTCAACCAAGAGAATAGTCTCAAAGGTGTAATACGCAAAGAGTCTTTTGGCTTATTGGCGCGAATGAAGTGCAGTGCAATCTGCAATGGGACTGTGAGCGCATCGTTGGCTCCCGCTCATTTCATTGTGCTGATGGCTATTCACAGGACAACCGCACCGCCATACGCTTTCGATCACTTTCATGCTTTTGTGATCCGTGTATGCGTGGGTTGTGGAGAAGATGTAGGAAGAGAATGCACATTGAAGAATGGAAATATGTTTGCATCAAACCCTTGCCAGAGTCCGGGATACAATTAGGGATGACGAATCAGATGACGAGGAGGAGGGTGGAGATTCAACATCGATTTCGATAAGCCAAGTGTCCAACCTGCCACTATATGAAGGATGCCCTGAAATGTTAAGTGGCATGCTATCCATAGGGGATAATTTTGTAGTAAAAGCAACTGAGGCAAACGAAGACTTCTACATTATCAAATGCACAAAAGTGTTGTACCAAACGGTGAAAGCACAAAAGGATAAGTGACATAACAAAATTGGTAGAGGAGGGAAGGTTGTTGAAGGCTTTTTTTATGGCCAAGTTGAAGGAAAAGCTGATACATACCGGCTATTGGATCACACATCTCCGGTAATGATCTACTCACATCTTGTTAGGGCCATACGTTTCCCGATGGAGCCTATTGCAGGATCCCTATGTCAAATTTTACAATACAAGTTGTCTACTGAAGTATATGAGAGTATATACAATAGCATGCCATATCATGATGATGAGAGTGACGAAGGTGCGTCCATGTTACTTGAGGGCAATGAGAAGCCCTGATTGAACAACTGAATCCGGTAGTCAATAGTACCAAATCTGGTAGTCAACAGTACCAAGTGTATTCCGCACTATGTGCTTTTTAGTGACTCAGTCAACTTGATTTTTTGGCCTTGAGCTTTATCTGTTCTCTCTATCTAGTTCTTTGTTGGTATGTTACCTTTCATTACATTACTGTTTCAGTTGTCCTCACTATATGTGCATTTGGTACATTTTGGTACTGTTGAACTTGGGTGCTTCTCTGTCCACTATTACAGTACCAAATTTGGTACTTTTTGGTACTGTGTTGAACTTGGGTGCACTCCTGTCCACTATTACAGTACCAAATTTGGTACAATTTGGTACTCCTTGAACTTGTTGTATCACTTATGGTTTACTTTATTTCTTGGTATTTTTCAGTTTGTCTATTCGTATTTGATACGACCACCTTGAGCAATGTCTAGAACTACGTTGATAACATGAAAGGTATGCCAAACATAGATGCTATCTGCCTCAAAAATTAAAATGTTGGTCAACCTGGTTAGCTCCAAGAGGTTTCAATAGAATTAGTCAGGGGTTTCAACACTAGAGATCAAGATACCAAGACAGTCTGAACAAGAGAAGTGGTTTTCCATTATGTATAGTATCGGGTTACAAAATTCCACTATTTACATGATTATGGAAATCTGCTACCCCGGGGGATCAAATTTAAAGGAGTACCCCTCCATCTGTATGAAGTAATCAGTAATGTACCCAGAAATATCGTCTTCAGTGTCAAAGACTGGGTTTTTGCGAGTGTACGCTGTTGGGTACCGATCCCTTATCCACCCGAGCAACCAAGGCAAAACAAAATCCAGCAAGTAAAACGGGTAATCGGTTCCTACTACCATGGGATCGTATGATCGGATTGCCATACAGTTTTCATAGTCATTTTTAAGAGACTTGTATCTACAATCATCTACAAGAATAGTGTTACTGGCATCGTACTTTGGGTGCCTTGCCCACAGCGTCCGTAGCTTCTTCAGGAAAATGGGCTTATCGCCAATGTGTTTGGGCACAACCGGCACCTCCGACATACGGGCCCGCCATATTTCACACTCCTCTTGGGAGAGAATATCTGCTAATGCCAAAAAATGAGGTTAAGAGGTATGCGTAACTTATGTCCTGCAACATTCAAAGCGGGCATGCTTTACCTGCAAAATATTTTTTCCTTCTATGGTTTGGGAAGCACGCGTTCACCATGTGTAACAGTTTTTCCCTTCTACAGCAGGACCACAACACTAGGCTGGCTTTCTGTTTAAGCCGTAGGATGAACTGCTCCGCATCCAGCCTTACAAGACAAATTACATTCCCTCCGAGATGGACTACCCGTGGAGTGTGCTCCTTTGGCAGGCACTCAAGTTCCTCAGGGATTTCGCTGCAGATGGTTAGTAGCATGCCATTAAGATCAAGCACAATCATCCGCCCGCGTCTAGCAGCCACATCAAGCTACAACAATGTGCTTGCCAATGTCTTGTCTAGCCACCAACTTACTACAGCACCAACAAACATAATGAGTGGGGACAAATACACAGTGCAAACATCATATCTAAAACAGAAAACTGGTCCAAAAACTACCAAATTTGGTACTGTATTGCACAAGTGATAAGGACTATCCAAAATCGCAAGTTCAAGAAGTACCAAATTGGTACTGTAATAGTGGACAGACGTGCACCCAAGTTGAACAGTACCAAAAAGTACCAAATTTGGTACTGTAATGCACATATAGTGAGGACAACTGAAACAGTAATGTAACGAAAGGTAACATACCAACACAGAACTAGATAGAGAGAAAAGATAAAGCTAAGGGCCAAAAAATCAAGTTGACTCAGTCACTAAAACGCACAAAGCGCGGAATACAATAGATTCTCACTGGCTACAGTTTTCATGCAAGGGATAATTGATCACGGGCGCAATTGCGCTTCTTTCTCTGCAAACAGAAAAGTTCCTGCAGGGTCACGGAATCAGGGGAATCACCTCTCCGCTTGGAAACAGCATCGATAGCAGTAGAGTCAACGCCCCCGTCGGTGCTGTCCACAACAGTATCGTTCGCAAGTAATTCTTCTTGCTCATCCTCGGCCTCCCTCCGATCTTTGTTGCCTTCCGATCCCTCTTTGACCTCCCCTTCACTCCCCTTTGTGGTTTCCACCCCCTCCCCAACACCCCCCTTTGTGGGTTCTTCCTCTCCCTTCTTGGCCGTTGCTTCATCGAGCTTTGTGTTGGCAGCATCCTGGCTTTCCTCCGCATCTAGCTCCACAACAACAGGGACTTTACCTTCCTCTTTGTCCTTGGTCTTTTTACCATCTCTGGCCTCCTTCTCAATTTTCCTTTCGCTGTCACCTGTCTTTTTATCATCTCTGGCCTCCTCCTCACTTTTACTTTCACTGTCACCTGTTGCCTCACATCCTTGTCCCGTCACATTGTCTTTCCCTACAGAATTACCTTGCTTCAGATCATGGAGAACATCTCATATCTCCCTTGTCACCTCATCCACATCCCATATTCGACTTGCAGCCGACTTTGTGGCGTGCTGGTCAGCAACTGCAGCATCCTGCTCCTCTGCAAACACAAAGAAAGACAGCAATACTAACTTGTATGAAAACCTCACTGAGTTGCAAGTGCGCATATGTATTCAAAAATGCACACATACTTACTCTTGACAACTTGAAGCCCACTGGCCCACGACTTTGCCAAATCAAAGATTACCATATTACAACCCGGCTTGACACACTAATACCTGCTTTGTAACAGAGCACTGAAGCACAAGGGATGATACTGGTGTCGGCACTCTAGCATGAAGGTTCCAACTACATGTGCGCACTCCAAGGGCTCACCGCATGCAACACACATACCAAACATCGGGATCACATTTACCGAATCATTAACCTAGGGCCTAGGATATAGTAGCAACCTCTTTCCAAGCCTGATATCAGCCAACATCTCCTTCACAAATAGGGTATGCTCTTGAGCTTCCTTCCATTTTTTCTCCAGAGTTTCATACTCAGCCTGTTGACAACCAGCGGTCCCAATTAGTTTCAAAAACTACCAAGAAGTCATACCGAGACTGGTACTTCTAAGTATTGTACTACGAAATAGAACCCAAACTACTAAAACCACCAAAACTACCAAACTCAGGAATCATATAGTACCAAAAACATATAAATACCTTCAATGCAGAACTAAACTACCCAAACCTTATCAAAACTACCAAAAGCCACTTTTTGCAGCACTTTCAAATAGTACCTAAAAGTACCAAAACTACCAAAATCAAACTACCAAAAGCCACTTTTTGAAGCACTTTCAAATAGTACCTAAAAGTACCAAAACTACCAAAATCAAACTACCAAAAGCCACTTTTTGAAGCACTTTCAAATAGTACCTAAAAGTACCAAAACTACCAAAATCAAACTACCAAACAAGATTTTTACATCACTCTCAAATAGTACCTAAAAGTACCCAAAACTACCAAAACTACCAAAATCAAACTACCAAAGAATCTTTTTGCAGCACTTTCAAATAGTACCTAAAAGTACACAAAACTACCAAAATCAAACTACCAAACAAGCTTTTTGCAGCACTTTCAAATAGTACCAAAACTACCAAAATTGAACTACCAAACCCACTTTTT
The DNA here is from genome assembly GCF_014529385.1 of Adiantum capillus-veneris. Classification (NCBI taxonomy): domain Eukaryota; kingdom Viridiplantae; phylum Streptophyta; class Polypodiopsida; order Polypodiales; family Pteridaceae; genus Adiantum; species Adiantum capillus-veneris. The sequence continues at coordinate 139,845,843 of NC_140955.1, read as the reverse complement.
GCAGCACTTTCAAATAGTACCTAAAAGTACCAAAAATACCAAAACTACCAAATCAAACTACAAAAGCCACTTTTTGCAGCACTTTCAAATAGTACCTAAAAGTACCAAAAGTACCAAAACTCCCAAAATCAAACTTTCAAATAGTACCAAAACTACCAAGACTACCAAAGAAAAACTTTTTGCAGCACTTTCAAAAACTACCAAAATTACCAAAATCAAACTACCAATTACACTTTTGCAGCACTTTCAAATAGTACCTAGAAGTACCAAAACTAGCAAAACTACCAAAGCTATCAGAATAAAACTACCATAACACCTTTTGCAGCACTTTCAGAAAGTACCTTAAAGTACCAAAACTTCTTCATAGTAACAGAAATACCAAACCATAAGACAGAAGGCAACCATAAACTACCTAGAATAAAAACAGTTCTACCATGAGTACCTAATACTACCAATCCCACCAAACCAAGCATAAACAGTTCTATCAAAGGTACCTAACACTACCAATCCCACCAAACCAAGCATTAACAGTTCTACCAAAGGTACCTAACACTACCAATCCAATCAAACCAAGCATAAACAGTTCTACCAAAAACTCCCAAAACTACCAGCACCTGTTGCTCTAGAATCTCCTTGTCGAGCAATGACGTATCTTCACTGATTCCGTATCGACGTAGCATCCTTCGACTGGCAGCCAAATCAGCTTCTATCACATTGATTTCTGCATCATCGCCAGTGTTGGCCTCTCTCAGTGTTTCCAGTTGGGTCTCATATTCCTTGATGTCGTCCATAATCTGCTTGACAAGCTTATTGGAACCCTCTGCCCTCAAGAGTGTTTCCTTCTTATGCTTCAAAGACATTGTCAGCTCTTTCAGCCTATTGGCTACCCCGACACATATCCGAGGGACTCTCCCAACCATAGCTTCAAGGTCCGCAATATAATCAGGTGTCTTCTCCTCATGACGCTGTGGGGGGACTTTCTGTGTAGGGGGAATACTACCAACTGGCGTAAGTCGGGGCTTCTTGGTATTTGACGGGTGGCCTCCTTGGGACGCACCGTTTGCCTTTCGCCAATTCTCAACCTTCTTTTCCAAGCCTGCTGGTCGGGAGGAACACATGTTGAGTACACTCTCACCAAACCTGGCCCATGCAACCCTATGGCCTGCAGGGTCCTTTGTGGTTGCATGACACTTCTCATATGCAAAACAGCGGGCAAATTTTGGCGTGATCTCCCCAGATGATGGTGGGGCTTGGTACACCTTATGGAACAGGAACCTACATTCATCTTGAAGCCGTGGCTTCATGTGATTTAAGTAAATCTTTGTCTTCTTCTGCCTGGAATGCCTGAATACAGTGAGCCACTGGTCATCGGGGATGTCATCTTCTGTAAGATCCTTTGGCAGCACCCCCTCCATGCTCAAACCATACTCATCATGAAGCTCTTGTGCTGTATAGCAGAACTTTGTCAAGATAGGGTACTCCTCCATCTTGTTTTTTCCTGCGATGTGGAAACAACACGCAAGTAAAGACATGCCCTCATTATATGCCTCATTTCAGTTGTGGAAAACAAAACACATGGAATGAAATGAATGTATGTCATTCAGGTGACAATTGAAAAATTAAGTTGTGTACAAAGCCAATTTTGGTTGTGGTTAGTATCAAATTTGGTACTGGTTAGTACCAAATTTGGTACTAACCAAATTTGGTTATGCAGACATCCCTACTGAGCTTCAACTTTGTGCTATGCTCATGCACAACATATACTGATTTTTTCACTTGCATGCATGCAAGTTAGCAATCAAAAGAGCAGCTTATACATGTAACTTTGTAACTTTCTTAAACCCTAAATTCCTAAGAAGATCCCAAACATGCACATGTACTTGCTGCATGCAAGAAAAGCAAATGCAGACCTCATCAGATAAAAGACATGCAGAAGCTTGCATGCATGGAAAAGAAAATGGTAAATCACCAGAAAACGCACAGCTCTCATAGCACCTACCTTCAGATGTTGTAGATGATCGTGGAGTCTCATCATCGGCAAAAAGAGGCCCAGGCTTAAATGAAGTCTCCATGGACACAGCAGGTTTCTCCCTCTCCACAAAGGAGGCCCCCTTGCTAGCCCTCGTATTTGGGGTGTCGATGTTCCGAGGGGATTTTGCATCCATTGTCCTCTTCTTCTTTTTCCCATGGTCCGGTGACGCTTTGGCTGCTGATTTCCTCGCTGGCGTCCTCATCTTCCTGATTGTGAGTAGCCGAGGAGCTTGTTACCTGCAACTGTAGTGGTTTGCAGAAGGCGATGTAGTAAGAGAGCAAGGCGGAAGCTGGAAAATGTGTTGAGCAACTACGCCACTCACAAACGCAGTCTGTGATGGGACTTTTGGCACGGTTTCAAAACACCACTCCCATTACTTATTTCCCCACCCACGTTTTCTTTCACGGAAAGTTTAAATCATACAAATTTCCCTCCTACCATTCTTTAACATAGATGAAAAAAAAGGTTCCCTCCAAAGTGTGGACATATGTAGAAGTACCAACCAGGTAGAAGCAAAATAGGTCCTTTTTTTGTACCACCAAACCATGCTTTCACCCAGATGTCTTGAAAACACCCATCCAAGAGTTTGATTTAGTCTCTTCGTCTATAACTAGACTCCCATCTTGGTTAAACAAAGACACTCCTATTTGGATGTGTGGAGCTTCAGACAATGGAAGCTTAACACTAGACTTGTAATGAGCCACAAAACTGGCTGAAGCCACAAAAAAGGCTCACATCAGGATTCTAGTAAATGCAATATAACTTTTGTATATGATATCAAAATTACATGAAAATTCTTAATTATGCGTTCAAGATATGAAAAAAGTTTCTACGTATAAAAATTACACAAAAAGATAAAAATTAAAAAATTTACTTTTCTAAAATTAGTAAATTTTACGTAAAACTGCACTTCATTACTTAACTTAGAGAAGTAAAAAATGTTGGCAGTCTTTGTATATGGATTAAAAAGTCTTGGTACATCTATCACATACCTATTGAGGTATTTTTCAAAGAAGTTTGGGCTTGCTTAACAATGATTTGATTTACTTTCAAAAGAAAATAAAAAACTTGTATCCATTCGCTCAAATTAGTCATAGAAGATGGCAATGGAAAGACACCTTTATACCTTCATTTAGCTCTCTACTATTCTTTATCAACTCATATTGAGTGTTGGTCATAATTCCCTGAAACCATTTTCTATCTAGATAACTAACATAGTGATGGAGAATTTTTTACAAAAGTCCACAAAAGTGGCTAATTTTTTACAGGACTAGTGTTAAGACGAGAAGAATGTATTCTAGAAAGGGACTTCACAGATGAAGCTACGTACCTGAACCCTTTCCAGAGCATTTATTTGATCCATTCAAGTGGACTCAAACTTTAGCAACAATGGATGTATGCGTGAATACGTCTATGCCTACTCAATTTTGCAATGAGGATGGCTACGACATAATTCCCATCCAAATGATTTCAATCCTCAACGTTGAAAATGAAGATGAGGAACCCAAGGACTTAATGAAAGCTCAACAAGTCTTTTCAGACCTCTATTACGATGCAGCTGATGAATTAGATGAACGCTCAGCTACCTCAGAAGATTCGGGGTCAGAAAAAAAGCATACGAGAGCTAAGTTACTCTTAAAAGGAGGGGAGGAAAAGTTTTTTGACTTTCCAAACCAGAAATCAAGAAGACAAAAATGGTATAAACGAAAGAGAGACACCAAAATTGTGAAAACACGACCTATGGCATCAATCTCCAATTAAACACAATTCCCTGATGCAGATAGATGCAAAGGATTGCATCAAGGAAAAATTAATTGGTAGATACCTTCAAACCAAAACTCAAAAATGTCTCGAACATCGAGAAAAACAAGGAAGGGTACTCAAGAAAAATCAGGATAAGAAACCACTCATGACTAGAATTGAGCGGAAAAAGAAGTATCAAGAGTTGAAAAAAACTATAAAGGAGATATACACAACCAAAATGGAAACCAGAGAAGAGGATGGTAAAGGATTTAATGCATGTTCCATCCCATTACAAAAAGTATACTCTCCAAGATCGGAAAATCATAGTTGAACAACCTGTTAGGGAACTCCGGAAACAGGGTGAGTCTTACAAAGGGCCTGAAAACGCTAAAAGGATAGACTTGGTTGAACCAAGAGAAGAGCCTAAACCTGCTTACATTGCGAATGACCTAACAAAAGAAGAAGAAAAGATTTTGTTGAGCTTGCAGTTAAAGGAATACCGAGATATCTTTGCTTGGTCTTATAAGGATCTCAAAGGTGTTGATCCAAAAATCTCTCAATATACCATACCCATGAGAGATGATGCGAAACCAAGTAGACAGAGACCATACACGTATAACGAAAGATTTTCCAGGAAGATAAAAGAAGAGATTGAAAAATTAAAGGAAGCCGAATTCATTTACGAAATCGAACACGCAGATTGGGTGTCTCCAATTGTGGTAGTACCCAAGAAGAATGGAAAATTATGAGTGTGTGTTAATCTCAAAAAGGTGAATGTAGCTATCATTAGAGACAACTTTCCTCTTCCGATAACTGAGCATGTATTAGAACAAGTTGCAGGAAAAGAAGCTTACAGTTTATTAGACGGATTTTTTGGATACAATCAACTTTTGGTTGACCCAAAAGATCAGCATAAAACTGCTTTTGCAACAGAATGTGGTATATTTGCCTATCGGGTTATGCCGTTTGGGTTAACTAATGCTCCAACCGCGTTTCAGAGGTTGATGAGCCATGCTTTCAAAGAATATCTTCGAAAATTCTTAGAAGTATATATGGATTATCTATGCATACATTCATCGATCCAAGCTGATCATTTTGAACACCTCAATAGGTATTCGAAAAATGTAAACTTTATAGGATTTGCTTAAATCCTGAAAAATGCACATTCATGGGTAGACAAGGAAAAATTCTCGGGCATATAGTATCTAAAAATGGCATAGCTACTGATATTGAGAAGATTCATGTCATTGTTGATTTGCCTAGACCAACAACAATCAAGGGGGTACAAGCCTTCATGGGGCATTGTGGATATTACCGACGGTTCATCTACATGTACGCTATAATTGCAAAACCCATGTATAGCTTGATTACGCTCTTTGAATAGACCGAGGCATGTGAAGAATCCTTCATGAATCTTAAGCAAGCTCTCACCTCAACTCCAATATTGAAAGCACCAAACTGGGATAAGGTACTCCACGTACATGTAGATGCTTCTAATTTTGCTATCGGTTGTATACTAGCTCAATCAAGAGATGGGAAAATTGACTTTTCTATTTCTTATTCTAGCCGACAATTGAACATGGCAGAAAAGAATTACACCACCACCAAAAGAGAAGGACTAGGAATGATCTATGTCGTAAATAAGTATAGACATTACCTATTAGCCAACAAGTTTGTGTTCTTTGTGGACCACCAATTGTATTTGGTCAATAACCATTTGAGTTTGTCTAATGGCTGGTTTTCCCCATGATTCCCATGCTGCTTTTGTGGCTATGGTTATGCTTGCCCCACTATCCAATATTGTCCTGGTTTCTATGACATTATATCTCACTAGAAGGGTTGTGTTTCTTTCTTCCCTTTGTAGTATTCTCTGACTTTGTTCATTGGGACATATCTAATCTCTTTGTTATCCAATTTGTGTTTCAATTTTTTCAAATTTTTTATGATTAGCCATGTTATTCCCACCTTCCTCTCTAGAGTTTTTTGTAGATCGTTCCATAAATATGGTCTAATTTTTAACAGTTCTCCTAAAGTAATAGTGCATTGAATGGGTGTAGACATGATTGAATGGATGTTGTCTACCTGTAGGGTCTGTTCCTCTCTTTTTATGTGAGTGGTTTTACACACTATGGATTCGTCTTCGTTATCTTTCAAGTAAGAGGGTAGTGTTCTCAGAGTCATTGGTTTAGAAATTCCTTATGCTCCAATTCCACAATCCCTATACAAGGATTGGATATCATTGTCCATATCAGGAGGTAAATGGTCTAATCAAACTTCATCTATAGGAGCCGACTTCAAGGTTATGCTCCCATCATTAATCTCTCTTACTTTTTCCCATAAATGTCCTGGCCAATCTTCTTCCACAAATGGAATTCCATCTAAAGCGTATTCCCTATCAGGCATTATGAGTTCTAGTTCTTTAGTTTCATGGTGGGGTTCTACCACCACTTTGGATCTCTCTTTATGATTTCTACCACAAGCTCCCCAGGTTTTGCTAGACCCTCAAGCTTGGGTTTTTGTTTTTCCGGCATCTCTTGAGTAATTCTTACCAGACTTTGATAAGCTTCAAGCTTAGCTGCTTCCATATATGGAGAAGGATAGTTTTTCCATTTGTTTTCAATGTTTTGGCCTGCTTTAAGTCCCGCTTGGTAAGCTTCCAAGGCTGCATTAATTGGCTCAAAAATTTTGTCTACCAAAATTGATCCTCCAAATTTCACCGTGGTTTCCTTGATTTCAGTTCTAGCTTCTTTCACTTTTTCCTGGAATAGTTTCTTGGCTTTCTCCTCAATTTCAGCCCTTTGTTTATGTTTTCTTATCTCATACCTCTAACTTCTTCTTCTCTTTGTATTTTGAGAGGAAATTTTAGTATTCTCTGAGTCATCAGAGGAGTTATGTTTCTTTTTCTTAGCCTGAGCTCTAGTGATTACCTTGATTGGAACAATAGGTTCACTCTTCGATGAGTTACTAAGTATCACTTAGACTATGTTCACTACTGCTTTACCCTTGTTTAACACTAGGTTGGTAATGGGACACTTTTATGTCCTGTTAAGTGACCATTTTCCTTGAATTATGTCAAGAGTTTCAAAATGGATTTTGAGGTGCTATCTATCTAGAAAGTTGTCTCATGAGCTGAAAAAAACTCGACATTTTTTTGGAATATCAATTCCATCTTTAACCTTGTCCTTGCACAACATTTCACAACCTAAACTCTGTGAAAAAACGGGTCTTGTTTTTGTCTTTTTTCAACTTTTTGCAACTATACCACTCTAGAGTTCATGTTTGTGAGGTCCATAATGCTAGAGAACTATCTTTAGTAGTCCTCAACATGTCCTGATGCTTCTAGGGAGAAATAAACGTTAAAGTTGTAAGTTATGACCAAATTACAAAAATTGTCAAATCCTGTTTTTTAGCCAATTTTAGCTCTTCTATGATTTTTTTGGTGGCTTTCATGATATGCAAATGTAGTTTTGATTTTCTATGTCGCATATTGTAACATAAAGCTAATATTCCTTGAGTTTTGGGGCACCTAATACCCTATTTTGCATAGTAGACAACGATGGTTGATTTTTTCAATTATAGAAGAAAACGAAACATTCTAGTATATCAAGTATAGCTTTTTCAATATTGTTAGTTTCTTGTGACAACTACATGCATTTTGTAGGTAGTAACCATATCTAGCCATAAGGATCAAATTTGGATAGATATTGAATAGTTTCTATGGGATTCTACAACTCATAATGTTGAACCCAGTTTTTTCATGTTTGCTGTATTTAGCACTTCATCTTTGTCCCCAAGATTCCCCTTGGTAAGAGATTTATTATTCTTTTGACATGCTCCATGGCTCCTTATGAACCTAAAGGACAACAGAGAACTAAGAAAACATGCATATATTATTTGTATTGAGCATGGCTATAGAAACTTTGATGATAGGTTTGCAGAAAGGTAAAAATTCAACTTTTTTGTACCTATTTCTTTTGGCAAAACAAAAAATAGTGAGTGAGAAGCAATCATTTGTTCTGATCACCAACCCATTGAAGTTAACTAGGGAATTTATCTCAAGTCCTACAAAAATCCCTAATCTTATTTTTATGCAACAAAACGTAAGAAATTGACTGTTTTGATGAAAATGTACTGGTCCATCAACTTTGGAGGCTTGGTGTGACCAAAAGATGAGAAATTTTACAAGTTTCTTATTTTTTCCATGTGTAGTAGGCCTTGAACTATAACCTCATGAAAGGATTTTACAAAATGAGTGGATCTACTATGGTTTTGGAGGTTTTTTTCAAAACCCTGAAAGGACACTTTTATGTCCTGTTAGGTTACCAACCTAGTGTTAAAGGATTTTTTGGACAATCTTCAGGGAAGTGTCCTCCCTTTTTACAACATTGTATACAAAAAGCTTCAATTGGCTTAATGTTCTTGTCCGACTTTGGGAATTCATTTTTCCAATGATCATCTGCACCACAATTATGGTAGTTTCTCGTTCGTGGCTTAATCATGGGTCTTACCATTTAAGTTCTAACACCTTGATCAACTACATAGTACATCGGTGCAAGATCTGGTGTAGCATAATTCACAGGTTCTTCCATTGGTGGTGGATGTGAATTATACCACTCTCCTTATACCATTATTGTAGATGGACTAGGCTCAACATAGGGTGTAACAAGCACTAGTGCTTGTTCATCTATGATTCCCTCTGAATGCATGTACTTTACAGCCACTTCATTATGTCCAAGGTATGGAGATTGTTGACCCAACACGGGTTGTGGTCTTTCCATACCCATCGGTGGTCTTTGATCTGGGGCCATATTAGGTTGATATCTGTACATGGGTTGCCCTTGTGGACTCATAGGCACATATTGAACATTTCCATCATACTTTGGTCGGTAATAGCACTCATTGGTCTCATGGTTGGTCCATTTACCCTCGATTGCGCACCATTTTTGTGGCCTAATTGGTTGTCCATGTTGAGGTATCCCTTGCCCTGGTCCCCTCATAGGTGCTTTTTGCATGTTATTCATCATTTTGTTCATCCGTTTGAGCATATCTTCTATGGTTGTTAGTGGTGCTGAAGTAGCTGTTCCCACTTGTATTGGTTTTGAGGATGCTGTTTTGTCACTCTGAGTATCCTTAGGGACATCTTCTTCATTGAAAATATCACAATTGTCTCTCAAGTCAATGGAATCCGATACACACTCTTCTAGGTCATATGTTTCTTGCTATAAAATATAGCATGAAGTTCTTTGTTTAGCAGTCCCTCTAGAAATAATGATACTCATCTTTCTTCTACAGGTATTTCTAGTTTTGGGTATCTTGCAATGTATTGCTTCATTTTAATTCACAATCCCTAACAATTGTTTTTGTTTGAAGCTATAGATTTGAGCTAACGTAGTATATTTGATTCCTGCTTTGGAATAAGTAGCTACAAATCCTTGAGCTAATGTGTTCAAGTCCATGATTGACCTTGGTGGAATGTTTTGGAATCATGTCAATGCTTTTCCTTCTAATGTCATTCCAAACCCCTCGAATTGAGTATGGAAATTGAATATGCGTTCTGCTCTTAGCACTTGCTTAAAGCTTGCTAAGTGGTCATATGGATCCCCAGATCCACTATATTTTCTGGCCCATTTTTGAAAATCAGCTGGTCTGACATGTTTATTTGGCTCAACTCCTGGTCTCCTTGCAGTTGGTCCTGTCTCGAGTCCTTCAAACCAGTATGTTGGAAATAGTGACTCATGTAGCCCTGGACTGGCTTTACTGTCATGCGATTTTCTTTGTGATGAGATAGGTTTGGGTTTTTTAACATTGCTCCCAAAAGATCTCTCATGGAGTCCCTCTCTTGGTATAGTTTCTGGTCCTTGGCCAAATATCCAATCTCTTATGGAGTACCCTTGGTATTTGGTTTGTTTCACCTCCTCAGGACTCATCATAACAAAGTTATTGTTATAAAAATCCCTAAATAGGTAGGTTGGTAGATCTGTTGAACCCTTGTCTTTGATTTTGAAGATATAGATAATCTTCAAGGGTGTTAACTGTCTTGATTTGGCATGAGAAGTTTATAGAAGATCTTTGACGTTTCTATCCTCCCAACAATAGACTCTAATCCTAGGATTATCCGTGCTAATACGTTTCAAAGGCTTCCAATCAACTTGATCGTATCCCTCGAATTCTAGATTTGGTGGTCCTTCTTTTGTTGCCATATCCGGAATGAGTGTATTCACCTCTAATCCCCATTTGTCTATCACATCAGGGTTTCCAACTTTTAAATATTGAGTCCCATTTCTATCCATATATATTTTTCCTTGGTTATTTTCCCTTATTTCCTCTTCAAACTCTATGTCATGGTCATCAATGCGAATAAAATACTCTTCATTAGGATCCAGGTAAACTTGAGCTCCATGGTCATTCGTCTCATAAAATGTGAGTATGTGCTTATATCACACTGTCGTTCCGGTTCCTGACATTAGGGCCAAAAACGACTCAAAAAGGGCTGTTTGTTAATCTAAGGATTAAGGAATAGTCCAATAGTTAGTTGACACGTATACAAAAGTATGGCACTCTTGTCTCCTCTATTGTGGGTTTTGGTGGTCCTATTTTGACAAAGAACCGCTAAATGTCTTTATCATAAGGTTGAAACTGCTATATTTGGGTGCTTTCGGCGAGAGAGCTCATTAAATTTGTGGCTCAAAGTAATGAAGTCTCGTCTTTTATTCTATTTTATATTTCAAAAAAGCGTTGTCAAAAGATACGAAATCTATGTCAGAAGGCTCTCAAAACAAGAGCATTAATGACAAATCACCTACTTTTTTCAAACGTATACCTTTCTCGCTCTTTAGTTTGTTAGAGGTTTTAAGTCTTTCCGTCTATACTTTCTTTCTTCTCTAATCTCTGAGTTTACATGGCGTCTTTTGCACGTCAACCTTCACATACCATAACTTCTTGTGACTTTCATAATGTTAGAGAGGATGGTCTTTGGAAGTCCATATCTTTTCGTGTGAATGACTGGGTAACAATGCTTCCTTCATGCAAAGGTGAGCACAAAGTGAAGAGAACTAAACGCGATAAAGTAAAAAACCATTGGAAAGGTCGTGTTCTAGCTTTCAAAGTGACCGACAATGGCTGGCTAGCTAAGGTTCAACATGTGTACATGGCCAAGGATATGGTGTTAGACTGGGAAGAACATCCCACACTGCATTCTTACTGTAAGTACGAAAAAACTATTTGATACGGTGAATTTTTTCATTATCCCATTATTTTTCTCATTTTTTGATTCCATTCTAGATATATTTCCTTCAACAGTTGTGGAATGGCAGCCTGTGGAGAGTCTAAGTGGGACGTTCAAAGCAATGCATAAAGGGATTGCAGATGCTATGTATGCTAACAAGCCACCTTCCTTTTACAAAACAATGGATTTGTTTGTCTTTTTTGCAGAATACAAAGTTCCATCACGAGAAGGTGCATATGGAGAACTACATCAGTTACCCGTTCCCACCATAAGCTCACTTGAATGGGAAGCTCCTGATGCATGTACTATATCAAGCTTCAAATCCAAGATCAAAGAAGACATCCTTAAAGCTATGTCTCTGGGAAGGATATCAAGAAGGATTAAAATTCAATGGTTCTTGCCTATACATGTCTTTGTGGCATGTTTCAAAACAACGGATTTACAGAGGACAAAGACGATGTGGCTTAATAGAAGACTTTCTATGACTGAACTTGATAATGTTCTTGGAGATGGATGGAGCACCAAAGAAACTTTCCATATTGGTGACAATATTAGTTGTAGAGTAAGCCCAAACTCTATGTCTATCTCATATCAACTATGTCGTCAATCATTAGTTCTGGGCTACGACTATAGGAGATGGAGAAGCAAATTAGGTAGCTGGGTTCCTCTCGACTCTGAGGAAAATTGTCCAGAGTTTGAACTAAAGTTCACAGTCCATCCACAACCGAGTATAGAAGCCTAATAGTAACAACAAATTGGAGACTAAATGATGTTAGATAATCTCTTGAGTTTCTTGATGAAACATCTCCCGAGTATAGATTCAAAGTGGATGAAATTGTGGTGAGCACAAGGATGGAGAATTCAACCTCTTGCATCACATGCCTTCCCCCAAAAAGAGTTGTATTTAAGCCACTTGCAAGGACTTGAAAAAAAAAGTTCAATATTGTAATCATTTTGCAAATATATTTATCTTTTCTCTACTTATGTTGTTTTAAACTTACATGACATCATGATACACATTTAAGAATCGACAGTTGGTATTAAGTATTTGAAGTAAAAAATTATGAATCACCAAAGGGTATATATATATGTTCATATGGACAAAATGAACAAAAGTGTACATAGTTTTTGTGGACTATTCAATCATGAAATTCCACTTTTCTTTTTGCCTGAGAGGATTCTGCATCCTTAGAGACTCTTTTCCTTTTGTGTTCAGAAGGGGGTGAAATTTCAGGAGTGGGTGGAGGTGGTGACTTGGCAGGGGTTGGTGCTTTGGGCCCCTTAGGGCTTGGCACGGGTGACTTGGCAAGGGTTGGTGCTTTGGGCTCCTGAGGACTGGCTGGCTTGGGTGATTTGGAAACTTTCTTTGGCAACATGAATGGTAGCTTGAAAGGTGAGCTAGGTGCCTCCCCCTTATTGTTCCTAAGTGTACGACGCTTTTGAACCTTGAATTTCAATGGTGAGTGGAATGGATGGCCCTTTGTATCTGTTGTTTTTTTTGCAGGGCTCTTAGTGGGACTCTTTCCCTTGGCAGTCTTCTTAGTGGGACTCTTCCCCTTGGCAGGGATCTTCTTTTTTGTAGGACTCTTCCCCTTGGCAGGGATCTTCTTCTTCGTGGGACTCTTCCCCTTGGCAGGACTCTTCTTGTGATCCTTTTTCTTTGTATGGATCTTCTTTGCAGGACTTTTCTTCTTTTGATCCATTTTCTTTGCATCCAAACCTTTGGTGGCTCTACCTTTATTTGGTGGCAAAGGAGAATCTAGATCATTTGGATTTATTGATCTTTCCAAAACCATAGAAACAGCCTTCTCCCTCACCCACGTGACCCAAGACTCTGGATAGTCATGCAACTGAAAAAAATAGAAAAAGGAACTAAAGGACATGAGAACATACATACATAAAACATCAAAATAAATACATGAACCACACTTACAGTGACACACTTACAGTGAGTGTAGTCATCCGGCACCTTGACTCAAGATATCTCCATGCATTTGCAAGCACCCTCCATCCACAAGATGTTGAGTCTGTCTGTAAAGGCACTTTTTGATTGTAGTACTTGAAAGCTTCTATATTCTAATCCTTATTTGTGGTACTCAGGTGACCAACAATAAGTTTGGCAGCACTGCAAGAAGACATTGAATCAAAAAGCTACTAATAGAAAACAATGGGCCATCATCAAGCATAGATTATGCTTCATACTTACAGTTTACTTTTCCCATGGATACTTGACAATGAATTCATAAATACAATATCTTTCTCCAAAAGATTGAAGATAATAAGACTCCAATGTCCTCTAAAAAATAAAAAACAATTAGCTAAGAATACCACAAAATGTTAAAAATAACATGTAAGGAGTTAAGAATTACCCTTCAACATAGGGGTATAATATGTAATTGCAGGTCAGCATGTTAAAATCATAAAAAAAAACTTGAAAGGGTTCCTTGCTTGTTAAAAAGGCATTGTGTCACTAGAGGGTCAAGTATGGCAATTTGCATAGCTAGAGCCTCTGGAAGATCCCTCATAAGACACCTGGAAAAGGAAACACAAGCCCCAATGAGCCCCGTGTGCCTGTCTGCCTTGCACATGCACTAATAATTAGCAAAGCAACACATACCTGAGACAGATATAGAGCACAATGTCACCAAGCTCAATGTTGGGATTTACAAGCATACTTGTGTCTTGAGGGAATATGTCCAAATATGCCTCAATATCTCCAAACAAGGAGACATCCACCACCATTTGGCCTATGACTTTTTCATAAAGAAGAGAGTTGGAGCTCTTAAAATTTCAGCTTTATCTTTAAGGATAGCATCCTCTAATATCATGTCTTGCTCCCTCTCAACTTCCTTTCCTGCTTTGATATCCTGGGCCTTTCTTGTCTTGTACTCATGTGTAGCATCCTCAATGACAACCCCAGAATCTTTCTGCTGCCTGGAAGGAGGGATGTTTAAAATTTGGAAGGCTCTAAGATCCTCACTAGGAATGAGCTCAAGAGCCTTATCAAACTTGTACCTTAGCCTTGACACAACCACAAAATCTTTGCTCATAAGTGTGACCCTGTGAGCAAATGCAGCTGCAATGTAGCTATCATTCATAAATTCTATGAGAAAATCCTCAGCAGCTTCCTGAAGGCACATCATAGCTTGAGATTGCCACCTTACTGAGACAAAAGTATTGATATTCATCATGCTTACAAGTCTATCAGATATCTCTTTGACAACTCTCATGAAAGAGAGCTTTGGAATCAGTAGACAAGTAGACTTTTGTGCTTTTCTTATTTCTCTTAGGGATTTCACCTGATAATTCAATCTTTTTTTGGCATTGGGCCTCTGACGAGGTAGTGGAGGGGGTGCTTTCTCTGCATCTTTCTCAACATCATCTATTTCTGGACCAGTTGGGGCTTGGTATACCTTCCTTGCAGTCTGTTTAGTCCTCGCCATTTGGGTAAAAGAACACAGCACCACGCGACAAACGCTTCACCCACAACCTGCAAGATGTTTATCCTACCATGTGTGAAGAGAAGGGTGACAACAACACGACGCGATAGAAGGGTGACCCAGGCTCTGGAATACGTCCGTATCGCGTCGTATGTGAGCACCAAAACCTCCAAAGAAAATCCTTGTACGACATGATAGAGGGCGCACCCACACCCTAGAACATCACCGTATCGCGTCGTATGCGAGCTGTGAAAACTTTAAGTAAGCCGAGCAGGAACCCCTGCACGACGCGATGAGAGCCTCCCCTAACCTTTGCAACATGCGCCTATCACATCGTATGGGATGCCATGAGTATTTCAAGAAACAAGACCTTCGCAAAGCGATAGAGGGCACACAAACACCCTATAACATCACCGTATCACGTTGTATGCGAGTTGTGAAAACTTTTAGTAAGCGGAGCAGAAACCCCCGTACGACGTGATGAGAGCCTCACCTAGACTTTGCAACTTGCGCCTATCGCGTCGTATGGGATGCTAACAGTATGGGAAGAGGTAGAAGGTGCGCCCACATGCCCAACACATCCGGGTTGCGACGTTTGAGAAGAAGCTTGGCTTGGCTTAGTGGACGGTGTACGCCCAGTGCGGAAGAGTCCAAAGCGCGGATGACTCGAAGTGCGAGTAGTTGAGGACGACATGGCACAAATGTCGAGTATGGGAGAAAGCAAAGAATGAGCACGTGACAAGGCTTTATATACATAAGACCGTCCATACGACGACCGTTGTACGCAGGCCATGTGGCACGTATGCATGGTTGACACATGTCACTAACGGTCATATTTCGGATCTTATATAAAGCTTGGTCTCGTAAGTTATTAATGTTGCACGTTCACTTGTCGCATACGATGCGAGTTATTATTCATTTTTGTGTACTAATCCTCTCGTCCCGCACGATCTCATCCGTTGCAATTGCACGTCGGTGGTCCCTCCCCTATCGCGTCTTTCGGGGTTCTTGTTTGCTTTGGTGTGGATTTGTCCCACACGATGCGCAGGGAAGCAGTTCCAAAGTCTAGGTCCAGCGCGTATCGCGTGGTTCAGGGTTGTTGTCCATTTTGGTGTGGCTTTGTCCTGCACGACGCGCAGGGAGGCAGTTCCAAAGCCTGGGTCCAGCGCGTATCGCGTGGTTTGGTGTTGTTGTTCATTTTGCTGTGGCTTTGTCCCATACAACACACAGGGAGCAAGTTCCAAAGCTTGGGTCCAGCACGTATCGCGTGGTTCGGGTTTGTCATTGGCACTAGTACATTTACAAACGTTGGGCATATTTTCGTACCTTGTACCTAGCTTCACCTGTCGACTTTTCCTCTAACATGATTGAAGGCCGGAAGGAGATTTTTGAGGAGAGTCCAAGTGAGAAACTATTGGTGGCTGTGATGGATGGTGGTGACATGGAACTGTACACCAAAGCATATGAAATATTCAACCCTGTGTTTGATCTTGCAGCTTTGTTAGACCATTTGAAAGACTTCTTGGCAGAAGAATTCAAAGAGTTTGAAGAGGCAGTTGAAGTTAAGTGTTTGGTTTTAGATGGGAAGGCTTATTTTCATCTAGCCGAATATATTACAAACTCAATTGAGAAGAGCAAAGTAACAAGGAGGTTTGGAAGATTTTCTAAGAAGACTTCCTTTGTTTGTCCACCTACCATTTCTTGTCAATTACATTTAAAACCTTGTAACCTTGTTCCAAAAGTAGTTGCTTTTCTTTTCTTTTTGTTCCTTAAAGTTGACATGCAAGGAAAAGCTGATGAAGTGAAAGATACAGATGAGGCAACAAATAAAAATGTTTCCACAGTTTTGCAGCTTGAGAAAAGTGAAATTCTAGAAGAGGAGGAAGTTGATGTTGCAGTTGAGGAGTAGGAGAGTGCAAATTTTGATGTTGCTCAATTTAGAGCTAGTACTGTCATTGATGAGCCAACAGATGAGGTAGAGGTATCTGAAGCTTCCCTTACTATTCCAAACCTTCCCTACTTCTTTATCAATGGGAAAGAGTATATCCCTCTCCATCATATCCAGTGTCTGCTTAATATGAGGGAGGACTACTATATTGCAACCATTTCTGAAGCTTCTGAGGTGGACAGAGATTTTATTGACACAAAAGAAGAGTCAAAAGAGGAGTTTTTGGCACTTGATCTTCATACATCCAATAAAGATTTTTTTCCTGCTCCTGATGCACTTGCTCTATGCATGAGAAGAATGGAAGAGGAAAAGCCTTCCCTCAAAGATGAGGATTTTGAGAAGAGGCTTGTTGAGCTTGGCATCCAATCTTTTGGCAGAGACTTTAAGCTCAAAAAAATTGGAAAGGAAGTTGACATAAGAGAGATGACCGGATCATGCAATCTCCTTCAAGAAAACGTCATTGCAAAAGGTGATCTCCCTACTGAAATCTTTCTCTTTTTTCAAGTTAGTTTTAATTACTCATTGTCTTTTTTTGCAGATTGAACTCCTTGACACAGACAATTTTCTTGGGAGAGCTAAAGGCTCGAGAGGGAAAGCAATAGAGGGCTCTTCAAGAAGGGATGCCTCCTCTCTCATGCACTACATGCCTACATTGGATAGTGCCACCTTCTGTGCTTTCCACATGCAGTATTCTGAAGATCCTGAGTTGCCAACGTTTGCACTGAAGATATTGTCACGGTTTTTAGGGTCCACTCCCCTTCAAATCAATGCAAACAAGATCATGCTACTTGAGAGAGCAGCATCACTTCAAATGTTTGGATATGCTTCAGGATTCAATGCCTTAAGAGCAGGATACTTTCTTTGCTACTCTAGCTATGCAGCAGCAGCTGAGGAGACAAATGTCAACCTTCTTGGGGGCTATAAAAGAAGAAAGTTTTTGAGATATAGGGGTGACATGCCTAGAGATTAAAAAAATTCAAAATCTGATGTAAATTTGACAATTTTTTGCACCAAAATATCTTTTTTGAATTTGGATCTCTTTAGAAAGATTTAGTACAAAGTTTCAAAGTGAAGCATTAATCTCAGATCTGTGGTTGAGCAGCATGGTTGTTTGATCTCATCCGTTGTAATTGCCTCCTATAGAACCAATTGAATAATTCCTTTAGTGCATTGATCCTTCTTTGTCCACCTCCCTTTCTCGTACATTTGAAAAAAGAAGTCCTAGCTTGATAGTGAGATTTCTCCATTCCCTAAGTATTCCATGTTGCAAGGGGTCCTTGTTTTGCAAAATATGGTCCATGTAGGTATAGAATATGCTAAAAATGAAAAAAAAGTTAGTTGAACTCAATAGGATGCAAAGTAAAATACTATCCGGAATTTAGAAAGTAATTGAATACTCATCAAGTAATATGTGATGTCTTTTTCTCCCCAGGCATCTGTAATAGCAGTCATTAAAAGCTTTATTGTCTTTTTAAAGTCATCTGCATAAGTAGAAGAGCTAACTTGTTGTCTCAAAACTTTCAAAAAATTGTCGAGCGTCTTCCACACTTCCATGCGTTTGTTGGCTACATCTGGTCTACTTTTGACATTGGTTGTTATAACACAAAGATCCTTCCAGCAGTTCCACATAGCATCAACTTATTTGTTGTCATGGTTACTCAAAAATCTTCTGGCTTTTGCTCCACCCATTGAAACATCTTGCAAAACATCACCGGTTCCTTTTGAAAGAGTGGAATCTTTGTTTAGATGCACTTGACCACCATGAAAACCCATTTGAGAGAGCAAAGTCTCGCATTTTTCTATGCACTCGTCTGCAACTTTAGTTGTCTTAATAGAATATGCATAGTCAAGATGGAGTCAAAGCAATTTGTCCAAGATTCTAATCTCTGCATGCATTGTGCATATATGTACATTTTTTAAATCTATTGTTAGAATTGGATCCCAAATCATAGAAGACGATGGTAGTCGATGACATTAACACTATTCCTCAATGGTTCTTTTCCAACCTCGTGTTCTGCAAGCCATCCTTTTGTTCCAGTGCTTGCCATGCAATATAGACATGGATACTTGGTATTGGCACCTCCATATACACCAAAGATGCACTTTAATGCTTTTAGGTCAGCACTCAAGTGCCATTCTACAAAAAAGTCACCCATGCCATCTACAGAGAGTTTTTCACCTACATTTTGGTCCTGTATAACAGAAGGGATATCGGTCTGCAAAAACAGCTATTTCAATGTATCGTGATTTTCTACTAGTATTTGAGCTGCTCTGATCCACCAAAGTTTCATTTCTGATTGATTTTTGTGGTATGGGGAATCAAGCTTACCCTGGCTATAGTCCAATCCTCTATTCATAAGGGATATAGATACTCTTTCCATTTTTTGACATTTTTGAATTTGAGCTTCATCCAATTTCAAAACAAATATAAGTTTTCCTTCACAATCTACTTCTTGCATATTATAGTATCTCACCATGGCAGATTGAATATTTTTTACACTCATCCAAATGTTATTAAAAACATTATACTCAAAAGAAGAATTTTTTTTTCTGTTTTTCATATGGCATCGTTCCTTCTATATGATAGTACTCTCCAAAATGTTCGGGTATTTCTTCCTTTAATAGAGTCCTAACTTTCCCAACATTATGAGGCCTAGGCAAATCCAAAAGCTTTAATCTTGTAATACTTTAAAACCTGAAACCAGGTTTTAGAGATGGCCCTGTAACCCCTTCTACTCACCCCCACTATGTCACAAACTTCTTGCATTTGAGAAGGTTGGACCAGTAAACCCATATCTTTAAGTAAACTTTGAAATACCAATTTTTTTTGAGTTTGATTTTCAGGAAGTTTCAAAAGTTTAAGAATGTCACTTTTGTTCATTACCTCATTCAAAAATCTCACCGTTTCTTGACCATTGGACATATCAAATCCTAAAAGACTAGTCACATGTTCTCTAGTAATCTTTAATCTTTTTTTTCTTTGTCCAGAACCTTCTGTTAAGTTTACTACATCTCTCATTCATTTTACTCGTGCTCTTAATCCTATTGGAGTTTCTTTTAAAGTCCGAAGTTGGTGATTTTCTTGTTTTAGAGATGCTATTTGGTTTTCAAGTTCTAAAATTCTTGTTGCATTTGAAGACAAAACAGTTTTGAGATATTGAATGTAATGTGTATGATCAATGTGTAAATGAGATAACCTAGAACTATATCCTAGTAAGCCATCAACCCCATCACCAACAAATCTCATCAAATCATGAGGTGTGTGAAAAGATGGACACCTTCCAGTGCTAGGATTCGGTGGATACAAGCTCCCATCTGTCCATATATCAATGTGTTTCTTTTCCTCGTTGCAAAGTTGTTGTGCTTCATTTGCAGTTGTAACTGGTCTTTGATAGACACTGCGCGTAGTAGCATATTCCTGGCTTAGCTTAATGTTCAAGTAAAACTTGCGGTTATCACTAATGAAAGATGTATTAGTCATTGTAAGTAATGAAGGAGCAGAAAGTATAATGGAAATAACGTTGCAGTAGAACAAGGTGCATCAGAGAAGAAGAGATAAATCTCGCGATAGGTGAGAGAAAAAAGAGAGATTCAAAAGTGGAAACAACTATTTGCCGCCAAGTGAAGTAAATGAAAACAAATTTCGAGGTGAGCCACAAAGGAATGTGAAGAAAACGATATCTTTTTGAATATTTAGAGATATGTGCCTAGATACGCTTTAGATTGCGTAGATATGCTTTAAATGACCAAAATGGAAAAATTTGGAGCTGTTTTGACCACAAACGGCTCTGCTAATTAGTAATTTAACCAATTCCTTACACAAGCCTTTTTGAGTCATTTTTGGCCCTAATGATGAGTCAAATAGGAAGACGTTTCAGATGTTGATTTTGAAAAAGTGTCTGAGACTTATTCAAAGATAGTGTCCAAGTAATTGTCTTGATCACACTCTCTTCGGTGGATACTCTACTAGTGGTCTCTCCAAATATGCCTTGGTTTGCTAGTATACAACCAGATCTAAGGTTCATATAGACTTGTGAAGTCCTAGATAGAGTGCTTACCGTCAGACTGACTTGTTATCAGTTTCTTCCACTTGACTTGAATGCAACTCCTGTCAAGATTTCAAATCCTTGTCTACAACATGATTCCTGTATCAGTTTTAATCAAGTTAGCTATTCTTTTACAAAGACTGTACAATTTTTACTTACTATTGTGACTGGTCTATGTGTATCACTTCAAATTGAGCTAAGTGGGTCACCAACTGAGACTTTCAGATTCTACTTTTGCCAAAAGCCAAAGGACTAATTTGCAACCTGGAAACTGAGTGACTATGTACTAATTTGGATCCGACTGAACCCAAAATTGACCGGTGGCCTTTTATTATGTTGTTCTAACATTGTACAAGCTCAAAAGTTCAAAATTCTATCTCTGTGTCTCAGAAGAAAATAATAACGATTATTTACTTTTCTCATATTTTTGCACTTTTTAGGCTTTTTTTGCCAGGTATTCAACTTGTTATGGTCTCTGGACAAGTTTCATTGAGTTTGAATAAAATTTGTCGAAGTTATCAACTGTTTCGTGTCCGCAGACTCAGTTTTCGAGAATCTGGCTTAAGTCTCACTTTTGTGAATCAAATTTCACCAAATTTGATTTGTGGACTCTACTTGATATTCTTGTCCTTGAGGTATCCTTAAATGTGTAAAAATGTCTAATTTTGTCGCAAATATAAATAATTGCGATTATTTACTCCTAGTATTTTTGTGCAACTTTTTGCCACAATGTTGACACAGAATAGTTAAGCAGCTCAACTTAAGCTCCCTAGCCAAGTTTCATCAAGTTTGGATAATCCCTATTCATTTGGTCAACAATTTAGTGTCTGCAGAATGACTTTACAAATTTGGCCACAATTTTCACTTCAATGATCCAAATCTTACCAAATTTGATTTGTGGGCTTAATATGACATGCTAAAACTAATGGTGTGTTGGGTTGGTCAAAAAAGTTGAGAAATGGGACAAAAGTAAATAAGTGCGATTATTTAGTTCCGATAAATTTTTGCATCTTTTTTGTCAACATTGCATGTACACTTGTTTAACACTTCAATATAGGCCTCTGAGTCAAGTTCCACTAAGTTTCAACAAGTTTTTCCCAAGTCACACTTAAGTTCTCGACAATCAGTACAGATTTTAGTTTTTATCAAGGTTTTGGTCAGTTTAGTGATCCAAATTCTATGGGTCTTTACAAAAGATGTTTGTACACATTACAAGGAGTATCTGGTATCAACCTTGGTACACTTACTTCCAAGCTACCTCTACACAACAAAAGACGACAATCTTAAGCTATGCGATTTTAAATAGAAGGTTTTGACTCTAGGTGAACCTAGAGGAAGTTAAAGGACAACTACACAAGACGCTCGTGTTTTCCCTAGTTTAGGTCTCTTCGATCCTCGGTAACGGCGCCAAATGTGGGACGGGTTTCTAACCTCACTCCTATCTTATTGCAGACATAGCGAGAACCACGAACATAATTGTCAATCCATGGTACGAAGCTAGCTCGACTAGTACATAGAGGCTACAAGAGGTTTTCAATCTCTTAGAAAACAACAGACAACTTGTATCTAACTCAAGCTACACTTAAATGATCTAAATCACCAAAAGCTAGTCACTAATCGACAAACAAATCATAATCGTTGCAGCATCAAACAACATCCAAACCTTACGAAAATTCTAGGACATGTTTATAAGACCTAAGTACACATGCTTATGGTCTCAAATCTCACTTTAGGTCAAGTGAAAAAATCACGATTATTAACAGTCGTAAGTTTCTAACCTAGTCGTATTCGACCCAGAATGCATTAAAATGCTTAGCAATGATGCCTCAGTACCCCACATGTACTTATTTAATGATTTTCTAACTGAAATTCCTACTTATGATGAAATTAGACCGCGGGTCGACTATGCCAAAGGCTACAGATTATCATAAAATGTTTACGTCAACGCAGAGCTCTTACCCGTGGTTGCAACGCAATAGACGGCACTGCAACGTGACAACCAGGAAGGGAGTAGAAAACGCGAGAAGGAGAGAAGTGAGCATCATTAGCTCACTCTGTGTTCTATTTTCCAAAACTTATAAAATATTTACAAAAATTGGATTTTATACCTTAGCCAAGGTTTCTTTGTTCAAAACTAATAATCTGGGAGCTCTAACTAAAGATAGGTTGATACAATCTGGAAGCTTATAGCCCCGGTTCATCAACTACACTGTTTATTTGGAAAGTAGGAGTTACAACATTCCGGATTTATAAAAATAATAAGCGTTTTTACACTAAAGGCACTGAAAAATGTTATCCGAGTTAGCTTGCTGCTAACATAAGGTAACTATGATCAACACTCTTCCAACAAGTTGTGCTTCCTGACACGTCGAAGACTTTGGTCCCAATTTCTATAAGTAGAAGTGTTCCCTTAGATCTCTTGATAACAGTGTTTCCATATTATTGAGCACTATGGCCAAAACCTCATTCCCCTGGCTAAAGCATTTAGACGTCACTCTAAGATCCATTTGTTACTACAAAAAAAACATTCAAAGAAAATGTTGGACACTTCAACCACTTTACAATAACTCAAACCAAACACTTATGTTCAAGAAGACAAGGCAAATAGGTACCACAAACCAATGTCACTTATAGATGCACCATGAATACAATATCCTTTCCCAACAAACATCATGTATGAATGCGTGCACGATGCATAACTAACCCGACTAGTATCAGGCTTTAGGCTATCCTCATAACCTTAAGCATTGGCTCTGATACCAAGTGAAAGATACCCCTCCTTGGGGGTCTATGCATAGAATATACAATTTACACCTTTATACAATTTTCAATATACATCATAGTTGTGGAAGAATTTTCATAGGGGAGGAGCTCTCAGTGCCCAACCAAAGCATGGATTTTAGGCCATAATCCGGATTGCATCCCGAGGTACCTAGAAACTACTGCTATCCCTGAATAGGTGTTATGAATGAAAGTGTACTCAAGAAAAATATAACATTTTGGAGGGTGAATATGTGTGTACACCTTATTGCAAGAAGAGAGATAGAGAGTGAGAGAGTATAGTGGAGGGTGAAATAGAGTGCACAGAGACGTGAGAGAATGACAACAAAGAATCTTTAAATACCCCATCTAAATGAAACAAGAAACCATGTACTAATGCAATCACAAAATATGGGTATACCATAACATCAAAAAGTTTATGAAAAAATTACTAGCCGAGCACCAGACCCTGTGTAGGGATCGACCG
The DNA here is from genome assembly GCF_014529385.1 of Adiantum capillus-veneris. Lineage (NCBI taxonomy): Eukaryota > Viridiplantae > Streptophyta > Polypodiopsida > Polypodiales > Pteridaceae > Adiantum > Adiantum capillus-veneris. Next base: position 139,822,162 of record NC_140955.1, on the reverse strand, counting down.
GTCCATCCATCCACATCCTCTCTACTACGGTTAGAGATAATTTCACTTTGCTCGAAGCGATCCAGAACACCTCCAACCTACCTGAGCCAGACATAAGGTGAGGCCTCTTTGCCTCCCTCCATGAACCCAAGATCTAAAAGGATCCCAAGTACCAGTAGGTGGTAGGGTATCAACACCAACCATACCAGTTTAGGTGCCGTGCCTCTTCGATTCCCAACACCGGGTGTTTAGGCAAATCCAAGGTAAAATTCCCGACACGTTAGCCATGTAGGTTATTCAATCCCCGAAGCACTAACTGTGAAGATGAACCTAACAAAAAAAAAGACCTACGAAACACCCCTAATCCAACAAAGCCCCAGGTAGACGACCCTTTTGTCGAAGGCTAAGTGATGTAAGTGATCCTAGTTTTGTAGTGACGCTTCCATGAGAAACATAACATTGATGGGAGCAAAGCGAACCCCGAACCCCCGACGGCCTCTAAAACACCGGGGACCGAATGGCGCGCCTCGAGCCTGTCATAGTAAAGCAAACAGGGGGCACCACCTAGCTTGAGCAGCTAGGACGCAAACAACACACCACCATAACAAAGTTTTCATCCAAGAGAGATGGATGCTTGGGAGTAATGATGAAGAGGAAGGTGAATGAGATCAAGTGAGTGAGAGAGAGAGAGAGCTAGAGAGAGAGAGAGAGAGAGTATGGCAGCTTAATACTTAGGCACCACAGAAGGATGGCGAATTCGCACACCCTTCACACATACACAAGCTCACTCCAAACACAAGACTAGGTGGCGATTCCGCACACCTCACATGCGCAAAAAATTGCAAGAAAACATACTCACAAAACCTCAAGCTTTATTTAGAGAATCAGGCGATGAAATGGGGGGCATAGGGTAGGAGAAAGAGAAGGGAGAGAGTGGTAGACCACATGGCTGATAGGTGGGAGCTGATGGCGAAGACTCACACGAGGGTTATGGCCATCATCCTTCATTTAGCTTCCCTTCATATTCCATAGCCCAAGGGTGTAGAGGTCATGCTAAAGACGAGCATGGTGATTGCGGTGATGGTGATGGTGTGGATGTGTGTGTGTGCACTAGGCACACACAGTGCATAGTGTACTCTTTGGTGATGTTGTGTGTGTGTTTAGTGTGATGGTGACCCCTCTTTATATAGGGGATGAGGGGGGAGAAATTCTAGAATTTAGAAATGAAGAAATCATTATCTACATAGGCCATGTGACTATGGGCCCCACTTGTCTCGCTGTGTGTATATGTGCCAGAACAGCAGTCTCATGAGAGAGAGACGAAGAGACAGAGATGGGTTGATGAAAAAAAGTGAGAGGTGACATGGAGAATAAAGTAATTACAAGAGGGGAGAGAGGGGAGTGTGTTCAGAGGCGAATCTGTGTGCAGATGTGTGTGAACACAAGAAAAATCAGGTAACCACCGGGTGGGGATGGGTCTATGGACACCTTTTTCAGTGAAACTGAGTGTGTGTGAGTGTGGGGGAGGTTATTTAGCTACAAGACAAGAGACATGGCGCCCTTTAGAGAGAGAGGAGGGTATTTGGGTCATGGGATATGTTAGGAGAGAGAAAGGGGGGGTGGGGTATACTATTTTGGAAGATACGATAAGTTGCATGCGAGTTAGGGTGCAATATTGGTGAGTTAGAATGCATTATTGGTGAGAGGTGGGGTAGATTGAGGGGAGAGAGAAAGGAGAAAGGAAAAGGGGAAGAGAGAGGGGGTTGACCTTTTGAGTGGAGGAGAGGAAAAGGGACACACGGCGGGGCAACAGCGAAGAAAAAGGAGGCAAGGTGGGGATGGGCTGCCCCGCAGGCATGAGGTGGCCTATTTTACCTTTCTCATATATTTACATAATCATACTTTATTTTTTTCTTACTTTTTCGAATGCCTTTTATCACTCCCTCCCTAAGAGGGGGTTTTCATGGGGTGGGGACGAGAGAAGCGGGGTATGGGAGCTTGGCTTGTGAAAAGCCCCCATCATTAGCCCTCCCCTTTTGGCTAGAGGCATTCATGTCTCTAGCTCATCTGTTTGATCATTATCGTCGAAGGTGGCGGCTGATGGTGTGTCCTCATCTGGAATGTCAATTGGTGGAGCCTGGTCAAATCGAAGAAAATAAGGTTTAAGTTGCCAACCATTTACACTAGTTTTATGAAGTTTTCCATCAGCCTCCATAAGTTGGTAGCTTCCATTGGCATACTTTTTCGTGATGATGAAAGGGCCTTCCCATCGGAGTAGGAGTTTCTTATCCTTGCACGTGTCGAACCGATTGTCGTAGCGGAGCACCATCATTCCTTTCTTCAATTCTTTTTTCCGGAGATGCTCGTTAAAGCTAAGCCGTCTATGCTCTGCTTGTGCTGCATAATAATTTATTGCCTCTTCTCTGTCCAGCTGCAGTCTTTCCAAGTTGATGATGTGATCTCTCAAATGCATGTTGGGTTGTTGAAGTTGGCTTGCCATTACTCTGAGACTTTGTAGTTGCACTTCAATGGGCAAGATTGCTTCCTTACCAAATACTAGATGATATGGTGTGAATCCCAAGGATGTACGAAATGAAGTTCTGTAGGCCCATAAAGCTGGTAGTAGATACTTATCCCAGTCTCCAGGATGATTGTTTACCTGCTTGGTAATAATTTCAGAAACCATTCCATTTACCTTTTCAACTGGGCCATTACATTGAGGGTAATATGGTGAAGAGTGCCTCCTTGTAATGCCCAGTTTCTGCATTAATTCTCCTACCAAGTCTCCTCTGAAACCTGGCCCTCTATCAGAGATGATCTCTAAAGGTGTGCCAAACCTACAACATATGTGATCGTAGATAAATTTAGCTACCTCTATTGCTCTGATTCTAGTGGTGGCTGTAGCCTCTGCCCATCTAGTCATGTAGTCGACCCCCATGATAATGTAGAATTTTCCTGAGTTGGCCCTAGGTAATGGCCCAATGGCATCGATACCCCATTTTTCAAATGGGCCATATGAGAGAATAGGTGTCTGTGGTTCAGACATAAGTGACCTAGTGCCGGCCTTTTGACACAACTTACACGTTTTGCACCAGTGGTGTACGTCACAGTTGAGGCTAGGCCATATGAAGCCTGCTGTGCGCTCCTTGCCGCACTGTCAAAGCAAGGGACTTGCCAATACACCGTGTGCGAGCCACAAACGGCTCCAAGCACACAACAAGCCTAAACTAGCAAGCTCAAGAGAGCAAAGGGTGTGTCACTCACCGCTCTACGCTCGCCTTCGTGGTGGATTCCTCGCCGCGATGAAGAAGAAGCTGCAGTCGTGCCGCGCTCAACCGCTTCGCCGCCGTCGTGCCTTCGTTATGCTCGATCGCACACACACTCTCCCTCTCTCTCTCTCTCTCTCACACACACACACACACACGAGGAGGTGAAGAAGAAGAAGATGGAGATGGAGCAAGAGCACTCTTCGATTGCACAAATGAGAGAATGAGTAAAAATTAGGTTTAGTTGGCTTTTATAGGAGCTCACCCCATTCACACTTGGGCGCCCATGCTTAACCAACTAATCCCTTGAATGTCCGTGTTAAAGTGCGCCTCTCATCGGCGATCACTCTTACCCTTTTCCTATTGGTCCGACAAGCCCGGTACCTGACTCTAAATAATACAACGTTTATAGATCATAGGGTGTCCGTGTGCCGTGAGGGTTAACATGCCCCCCTTCCTGATGTAGATTCCGTCCTCGGAATCTATTGAGTTGAAGCTAGTTCGTCGAGGTGGAAGAGCATTTGAGATGAATGTCCTTAGCCTTCTTCAGTCACTGCAAAATCAAACAACATTGGCACAGTAATTGCATTCTCTTAAAAAGCATATGCAGTTTTAGGTAGACACATTGATTGGTCAAAGAATTTCAAACAATTTGGTAGCAATGAACATTAAATTGCAATGTAATCAAATGCATAAACAGATGTAAAGGTAGAAAATTAAACAAGTCTGGGGTCGCTAATTTGACGGTCGAAAGGCACTAGAGATCGAATATTAATACCATGGGTAAGCTTCTGAATTTTCAGTGGTCAATTAAGTTGTTTAATCGTGAGAGCCAAGTATTCATGTTCGAGGGCTGACTAGAGGCTATATCTAGAAAACCTTGTAGTTAAGCTACCATAAAAGGAATTTCTCATGAAATCATCGCCTGACTGATTACTTTTTCTTTGACCCCCCAAAGTCTTTTCACATTGATTCAATTTTGATGTGTGTGCTTATTTTGTATGCCTTGGGTTTTTTGCTTTTCAAGGAAAAGCGCCTACACTGGGAACCTCTAGGGATCTAGTACCATAGGCAATACATGTGAGTGAAGTACCAATTTAAGCAGGGATTTCTCTTCCAGCTTAAAATTTTACAGTGTGGCACTTTGATTTTTTGCTTGTTCATTTTCAGCATTTTAATTTTGTAACTTTGGGGGGTCATATAACACTGTTACCCTCCCCAGGCTCATCACATTAGTAAACTCCCTTTATAATACTTAAGCTAAAGGTCAATAGGGTTAAGCCCACTAGAAAGCCCTAGTACATTTCATACAATGCTGCCTAAATCGGATTAAGAACCTAAGTAACCATTGATTATTAGGAAGGCATTCCCCATGGTATTAAGAGAAGATTTCTAATATCTAGCTTGGTCAAACTAGCTTAGTCGGACTGCTTGATTTTTAAACCTAGACAACTGATTATGACAAAACATTACATTGAATTAAATGTTTGATACTAAGCCAATGCGCTGAATATTATGCTACCAATCACAATCAAAGCAGACAAACATGGATGCAAAAAGATAAGGGCAATGCTAATGGACAAGAAACACCTGTTTGTGTCGATGGTCGCGCTTGATTTGAAGTGTGAACGAGAGAAAGGTTCCATGAAGGTCCAAATCCTATCAATAGCAACACCTGTACACACTATGAAACACAAACAATACCTCTAGGAGGAACATTAGTGGGAAAAGAGAACTTCGCTAATCTCTCAACTCTAAAACAGAAACACTCCTATCGTACTAATCTTACCTTACCCTCCATCACTCAAGTGATGCGGATCGAAGGTGTTTTATGGCATAGGTTTCTGTTTCACTGTACCAGATGTGACATGTGTAGGTCTGAGTCAATGTTTTGACTTTTATTGTGCATACTCGTTTGCTAATTGCTCTTGCTCTTTATTTTTATTTTTTTGTGAGTATAAAGCTTTATATGTACATTCCCTAAGATCGAAGATTAAGAGGTCAGGGAAAAAGGTTGAGAGGGAAACAAGTGAATAATGGATGTCAGCAAACACTCCCCCCTTCCTTGGGTAGATCATACCGTTTGAAATGAGCTTGTCACCCTTTGAAACCAATTGTTCCAGTTGGTAATAGGTGAGGATTTTTGCCAGTAGTTTTCTATTACCCTAGGTGCCTCGTCAACTTGCAAGGGTGGTAAGGTACTCTCCCAGGATCGAACTTGAAGTGGTTCATCAGGTGATTCTTGAACACTGGGAGGTGTGGATTCTTTTGTAGCTTCATGGAGGTCCACTACTATAGATGGAGGCTGTGTAGAAGCTTTTACCTCTATGGATGTATTACATGAGGAGCTAGAATCTTCATGGGACTCCCCCCTTCCTGAGGTAGGTGGAACAAATCGTTCTTTCTTTGGTACCCAAACTAGCTCGGGAGCGGGTGTGTAGCATTCTGTGATTTTTTCCTTTCCACGATTATTGATTCGTTTTGGAGCTACGGGATTGGGCTCACTTGGGTCAGGTGATAGGTAAGAGCACAATCGACGTTTTGGCACCCAGATTTGATCATTTCCTTGATAGTAGCCTTGGGCTTCCAATAGTCGTTTAGGGATCCATCGCAACATTTTCTTAATTTTCTTGGAGCGAGTGGTACGTTTCTTACAAGGCTTCTGTTTTTTAGCACTAGCTATGGTCACTAAAGAAGCTTTAGGGACCCACTTGTATGTTTTCTCCGTTACCTTAGGATGAGTCTTGCCGGAAGCGATATGCATTGCTTGTAGCATATTTAAGGGTATAGGCATTTCATCCCCCTCAGGTGTTACCCAGGTCGTCCCCCTATTTCCTCAAGTGTCTATGGTTGATGCTAGGTGGACCCAATCCACATTGTCTGATTCCGTCATACCCGGTAACACATCCATATAAGGAGAATCTTGGCCAATGTCTGTATCCTTCTTACAAGTGTAACAATATTGTAGTGGGGCCGAGTGAACTGTGGTGTCAAAGCGATGATCAATAATGGTTTTACTCCCTAAGGGGTGTACCTTACCAGTCACCAAATCCAATCTAAGGACAGAGTCTTGGAATTGCAAATAGACATGATTTTTAGACCAATCATGAACCATTTGTGCTTCCCTCATGAATGGTCGTCCTAAAATCATTTCATATGACATAAGGTGTTTAGAGAAATCCATTACAATGAACGTATGTCATACCTTGTGTCCTAGAACTTTGATCTTAAGATCCTTGAGCATCCCCATAGGTTTGGCTATGGTACCATTTGCCATCTTTACCACAATGTTAGTAACACTGAGGCGGGGTTTTCCCATGGATTCCCAACAATCTTTTGTAAAGATGCTAACTCCTGCACCACCATTAAGAATTCCCTTTATAGTTAATCCCTTGGTAGTGATGGGTAGGGTCGCATTAGACTCGTCGCCTTCAAAATACTACCCTAATTCGTTAATGGGTACCTCGATCACAGACTTGTGTCCATCTAAGTCAAGTGATTGCACATGATTTTCCTCATCAATCATAATCGAGTCAGGCCTATTTGGTTGCGCAAACTGCGATAATCCCGTTCGTAGCTCTCCGTTAAGGAATGCTCGAAGTGCAAGGAATAACTCAGGATCTCCATACAGCTTTGCTATGATCGTGGTTCGGCCCTCAGAAGACATGAAGTCCACTAGTTTGGCAACATTCATTGGCGTTTTGCAAGGTGTAGGTCCTTGACTAGGAACTGGTGAGGATGGAATCTCATATTCCTCAATGGGATCAGGTATTCCTTCATTAAACATCCTTTCCAACAAGAAGGGTGTATGCTCACTTGCTGATGTCCCGTCTTGGATGATACTAGATATGGCTAACGGTCTATGGTTCATGTGGGGTGGATGAACTTGCGTGGGAAACACTGTGTCATGAATTTTGACATGCATGGGTTTTGGTTCTAGTTTCCTTTGAGTCTCCTCCACTAAACCTCTTAGATGTTTCACCTGCTCAATCTCGTCTACTGGGTTTGGGTACGTCCCAATCTTCTTTTTACGATTCTTCCCTTTTTGCCCCTGCGGTTTATCTTGGGGGTCTTGGATTGGATTTGGAAACACTTGTGGTGTTTTCAGAGGCTCCTTATGGTTTTCTCTTATTCGGTTTTCATTTGGTTCCATGTTACGGTTTTCTTTGTCGGTCTTTCTCTTTGTGGTATTGGTTCTAGTCTCCATTGTCTCGACTGAATCTGAATCATCCTCGAGGTCATTCATATACACGGGGTCATCTCCTGTTCCTATGTTTGTTTTGGAACTTGGCTTTGAATTTTCCGTATTCTGCGACTTCTTCCTTCGTGTCTTCTTTTTCTTTGCTTGGATAACTGACGCGGTATCTCTCTCTTCGAGGATATGGCCTGGCCCTTGAAGCATGGACCGTGTAATCGCATAAGCGGGTGCGACGGGTGGTATTGGCGATGTCACACTAGCAATTTCGACCAAATTCAGGGGTGTGATTTTAGGCGCATTTGGGTTATAGGGGCATTGGGCAATCAAGTGATCTATGCCACAATGATTACATGTGAGTATTGGCATTGCAGACGTGCTCCCTTGATTCATTTGCATCTGTGCAGCATTCTTTTGCAGCCTAATAGGGCACTCCGCTGCTCGATGTGGTCCACCACACTCGTAGCATTGAAGAGGTGGCCTCCTAGCCTGGGTGTTGATATTTTGACCTCTGGATGCGAGAGCAGCAGCTTGATAAACCGGCTTGACTTGTCCCCAACAATCTTCCATGTAGTATATAGGACACTCTTCCAATGTATCAAGTCCGTAGGCAATACTAGTGTCTATTTCCTCCTCACAGCCATCTGGATAAGCATTTGATGGCTCGCAACCCACTTGGTTCATAGGGGCGACTCTTGGATGCGGGGGCTGCGGTCCTAGCACATGAGGTGGTAGCGGTGTAGCTTGTACAACATTTTGAGGTCTAGGGACCATGTGTTGCGGTAGTTGCTCAACAGGTGGAGCAGGCATCAATACAGGAGCTCGAGGTGCATCCGTCCAGGCTACAGGTGGTCTATTTTCCATCATACGTTTGATCATTAAACAATCCTTAGCTTGGTGACCATACCTTCCACACGCGTTGCAAGTTCCATTAAATTTTACTCTAAACATAGGGCACTCACCAGTGCTATGTGGACCTAAGCAAATGGAACACCATTGTTGCTCCCTTCTTGGATACATGTGACTATTTTGAGGGGGTCGATTATCCTTAAGAGACTCTTGGATTGCCTTGGTGAGGTCTGTCAAGAATGTCTCAAATACCTTTGGCTCATTGGCAATGGGCTTTGCAGTCATGGGTTCATACTCAATGGCTTGTGAGCTAGTGGATCTCGTGTCAGTAGACACCCTCATGCCTGCTATCATCAAGTTGTCCTCTAGTTGGATTGCATTGGCAGTGACATCTTCCAAGGTTGTGATACCTCTAATCACTAGTCCATTATAGATTCCTTCATTCCTCAACCCTCGAATGAATCGATCAAGTAGTTGGTTATTGTTGAAGCGCTCATTTACAGGGCAGCGAGAGTTTAAGTGCTTTAGACGACTAATGAAGTCCCTTACTGACTCTCCTTCCTTACGTTCGGCCTTCTGTAGCTGAGATGCTACACCCCAAAGCACACCTTCTCGTATGTACTCCTTTAGAAACAACCTTCGAAGGGTAGGGTAGATTGTTTTCTCGTCCACCCTTAGGGTCCTATACCAATCTCCAGCCTTCCCACTTAATGTCAAGCTTAAGCATTGCACTTATGTAGTTCGTTGCGTTCCCCTAAGGAATCACATACTTGTTCAAACACTTCAATGTGTTTCCTAGCATCTTCGTCCCCATTGAATTTTTGCGTGAGTTTGGCAATTTGTACTGCCTTACTTCTAGGCTCTCTATCAGATGCATGACGCATATTTTCCGCGATAGATCGACCTATGGTTTGAGCAAACGCTGCCAAGTCACCTATGTGAGGAGGCAGGGCCGGTGGAGGTACTCTTGGAATCATATGTGGGAGAGGGACGGGTGCCGGTCTTGGCATATGTGTGGATGATGCAGGATATGGAACATAACCGGGCATAGGTCCACTCGGATAAGGGCTAGGGAGCGGCACTCGAGGAGCATAAGCAAGTGGTACAATTGGAGGTGTGGGGGCCATGTGTGCATAAGGGGCTAGAGGCACATACGGTCGAGGCCCCATATTAGGTACTACGACACTAGGTAGTGGCACTGCACTAACCGTAGATGTCATCGGTACATTCTCTGTCAGGCTTATCCCTGGAGTGAGCACTATGTTTTCCTTGATAGAGGGTTGAGCCAAGTTAGGGAAGCTAAAGTTTTCGCTCGGAGGCTCAGATTGCATAGAGACCCCAGGTGAAATGACGTAAGATGGGTCCATGGGACTCATTAGAGGAGTCTCCATTTGTGATAGAGTAGGCTGTTGAGCCTTGCTCGTATCCAGAAATCTCATGGGGCCAGTTGAGAGTATATTTACCCCTCGGTTTTGCCTTTCTGATTGAATAATGCCATGGATAACATTACAGATCATTTTCTGTTGATCTTCGATGCTCGTGGCACTAGAGGTGGATTGTACAATCTCTATCCATCCTACATGGTAGGCGTGGCCAGAGTGTAGATCCGACAACACCTCAGTGTGGAGGTCGTATGTCCAATGATCATTAATGAACCATCCTTCTAGAGTCGACGTGTTAACGGTTTCTTGTGAGGTAGAAGCAATATTGCTCCCCGTGGTTTTACTTGTCACCAACGGTACTCTAGAGGGAACTTCTGAAGGAGGCAGCTCAACAGGGCCTTCTTGGTAAGAAGTTGGTAGGATATCCACATGGACACTCTTTGGGGGTGTGGGGTCCACGTGCGATGTGAAAGGAGAGTCCACTTCCCCACCCCCTTCGTGTGCTTCATTTGCATCAGGTTCCGAGCGAGTAGCTCTACCTAATGTTTCCATGAAACGGCTAAACATACTAGTACTAGGCTGTGGAGCTTCGGGAGGTGCATGGCCTTCTCTCTCAGTGTTTTGGGTAGGGTATGCTTCCATGATTTATGAGTCGGAGGAGGAATCACTAGCGGCTATTTTAGGGTCTTGGGTGGTGCTACCTTGTGTCCCCGCTGAGGGTCTAGAGCTTATCGTGGATGGGTAATGGGTGTCCGTATGAACAGAGGCACCCTCAATATGCTCGTGTTCTAGCACCCGCCTAGAGCGTAAGTGAATGTGCTTTTGATACCCTAAGGTGTCAAAAAGCTGCTCTAGGAGGCCTTGTGACTAGTTTTTAGCGTGTTTTTTGTTTGTTTTTTTGCTAGATTTTTTAGAGCGTGTCGTGGAATGGGCCGTGTGATAGCTCTAAATGAGCGTATCGGTCAGAGGGTCATGCCGTGATTTACAGTCCTCCGTTTGGTCACTCTATGCCCTCGGAATCCCTAAAACTGTCAATTTCCAGTAGGGAACTAGGCCCAAACTAGAAAGTCTAAGGGTGCAAGTGGGAAGAGAAAGGAGGAGAGTGGAGGACTTGTCCCACATGCTCTCATTCTCTCTTGAGGGAGTAGGGTATATATATAAGAGTGACTCTAATATATATCATAAGACTGAGGACTGAGGCCTGGGCTTGGGCAAATGATCCCGATCCCGATCTATCTTTTATACCAACCAACCCGTCCGTTTTAAGAGTCACGTTTTTTATTTTCGAAAAATTTCACCGCCCGCTCACTCGCGTTTTTAATTTCCTTTTTTTTGTTTCTTTTTTTTTTCTTTTTTTTTCCAGAAAATTTTTTTCCCCCAAAAAAAATATTTTATTTTATTTTTTTAAAATAAAAATCACTTTTTTTTTCAGAATTTTTTTTTGATGCAGAAAATACAGAAATTGAAAATGCATAAATGTAGAAAATTGAAAAAACGCAGAAATGCAAAAAATTGCAGAAATTGAAAATGCAGAAATTCAAAAAATTGAAAAAACGCAGAAATGCAGAAAATTGCAGAAATTGAAAACGCAGAAATTGCAGAAAATTGAAAAAACGCAGAAATGCAGAAAATTGCAGAAATTGAAAACGCAGAAATTGAAAATGCAGAAATTGTAGAAATTGAAAAAACGCAAGAAATGCAGAAAATTGAAAAAGCACAGACAATAGCAGAAATTGAAACTTGACAGAAAATGCAGAAAACGCAAAAAACAGAAATCTCCACACACTCCTTCCCTGCCTTTCCTATGATAAAAATTGCACCACAAGAAAGCGTAAAGTGCTAACCGAGCTTGGTGTAGGGCATATCCCCGGCAACGGCGCCAAAAATGTGCGCTCCTTGCCGCACTGTCGAAGCAAGGGACTTGCCAATACACCGTGTGCGAGCCACAAACGGCTCCAAGCACACAACAAGCCTAAACTAGCAAGCTCAAGAGAGCAAAGGGTGTGTCACTCACCGCTCTACGCTCGCCTTCGTGGTGGATTCCTCGCCGCGATGAAGAAGAAGCTGCAGTCGTGCCGCGCTCAACCGCTTCGCCGCCGTCGTGCCTTCGTAATGCTCGATCGCACACACACTCTCCCTCTCTCTCTCTCTCACACACACACACACACATGAGGAGGTGAAGAAGAAGAAGATGGAGATGGAGCAAGAGCACTCTTCTATTGCACAAATGAGAGAATGAGTAAAAATTAGGTTTAGTTGGCTTTTATAGGAGCTCACCCCATTCACACTTGGGCGCCCATGCTTAACCAACTAATCGCTTGAATGTCCGTGTTAAAGTGCGCCTCTCATCGGCGATCACTCTTACCCTTTTCCTATTGGTCCGACAAGCCCGGTACCTGACTCTAAATAATACAACGTTTATAGATCATAGGGTGTCCGTGTGCCGTGAGGGTTAACACCTGCCTGCAAGATTTTCCTACTTGTTATGTCTAGGGCAAAGTGACCACTACAAACCCCGTCGTGACAGCTAGCAATTACTCCCATGATTTCTTGAGAGAGAGGGACCTTCCTGAGTATTTGGTCCTTACCCTTACAGTACAAACCGTCATTGATGAGTCGATACCTTGTGGCCTTCCGCGTCACCCATTGCTTCTGTCCCATTGTTAAATCTGATGGGCATTCCCCTGTTTCCAAAAAATGCATTATGTCAGGCAAGGCATCACTGCCTTGAAATAGAGGGAGCTTTAGTTTTATTGCTCCAACCACCACTTCCTGTAGTCTTTCACTTGCTAGGGCATCTGCTTCTTGGTTTTGAGCCCTTGGGATATGGTGTATTTGAACTTCTTCAAACTTACCCAACAAGGTTTTTACACCACTTAAGTGAGTCCTTAAACGAGGATTCTTGCATGTACATGCTCCATTTACTTGCCTTACCAGAAGTAGAGCATCCCAAAATACATTAAGTCATTGTACACCTTGCGAGATGCACCATTGTAGACCCTTGGTTAGTGCTGCATATTCAGCTTCATTGTTAGAATGTGAATCTAACAATTGGCCCAACGAAAATACCTTTGTCCCTTTGTCATCAAAGACCACTATGCCTGCAGCTGCTTTGTCGGACGCCCGCTTGTAGGCTCCATCAAAGTAGAGAGAGTATGCTCCTTCTACCATCGGTGGTACTAGAGGTAATCGGACTTCTCCTTCCTTAGATTGCTTCTCCTTCCTTTCAAAGACTTGGTAGGTCATGAGTCCCCCCAAACTTTCTCTTGGCGTGCTTTCTACCTGTACCGTGTAGTCAAACTCTTGCAGACGAACTAGCCATTTAGTAATCCTAGTAGACACATCCATGTGTTGTACAACATAGGGAAATATTTCATCCGTGGTTAGAATCACAAATTGCTTAGGTAGCAAATATGACCGAAACTTTGTAGTTGCAAATCTAAGAGCTAGGACTAAGTGTTCCACATGGGTGAAACCTTTCTCTACTGCTGTCATCATTCGACTAGAGAAGTAGATTGGCCTCATGAAAGATGTCATCGTATCCTTTTGGAGTAGCACAGCCCCCAATGAGTCATCACCAACACTTGAGGTGACATAGAATTTTTCATGCCACTTAGGTGGTGAGATAGTTGGCAGAGTGGCTAAGACCTCCTTTACCTTGTTGTAGTGTTGTTCGCTTTCCTCGTCCCAACTGAAAGTTGATCTTTGAGTGAGTTGTTGCAGTGGTAGAACAAGTTGTGATAGTAGATGTATGAATCTACTTAAGTACCTCACCTTCTGTAGAAAAGAGACCAGTTGACGTGCGGTCGTTGGTGAAGGTAGGGCTATGAGTGCGGACACCTCACTTGGGTCGGCGTTGATACCTTTTGCTGAAATTTCATGACCTAGTAGAATGACTTTACTCTCCCCAATGTGGCATTTATCCACATTTAATTGCCCACCTAGGCTCTGCAACCTGGCCAAACCTTCAGTTACCTTTCTAAATGTGAAATATGGGAGCTATATATACAAAAATCATCAATGAACACTCTTATGGATGTTCCAAAGAACGGTTGAAAAACATATGTGACATATCTTTGGAATGTGGCAGGTGCATTTGTGAGACCAAATGGCATAACCCTGTATGCAAAACAATCCCATGGCGTGATAAAAGTGGATTTTATCTGATCTTCCAAGGCTATGCATATTTGAAAGTATCCAGAATAACCATCACAGACGGTATAGCATTCAAAACCCGCTACTTCATTCAGAATTTCATCCAAGAAAGGGAGAGGAAAGTGGTCTCTCTTTGTAGCTGCATTTAGTGGTTTGTAGTCAACACAGACCCTCCACTTACCATTCTTTTTAGGCATCACCACTACGGGTGACACCCATTCTGAGTTTTCTACAAGATAGATGAATCCCGCCTCCAGTAGTTTCCTTACCTCAGCCAAGAGTGCCTTTTCTTGTATGACCCCCAGTTGTCGTAGATTTTGCACAACTGGTTTTACCCCTTCCTTCAACTTAATATGATGTTCCACCACTATAATGCCTGTGATTCTTTCACAGTTATCAATCAACAGGTTAGGAAATCCCATCAACATTTGCAAAAAACTATCTTTCTCCTCAAGTGTTAATTCCGTAGACAGCATACCCTTCAACCTACTTCCTCCTAGGCCAGGTGATTTTCTCTCCTCTTCATTGGTTGCCCTTTTGGTGATGGATCACCAGTTGTCCTTACCCTTTGTGGATCATTCATAACCCATCACATCAATGGAACTGTCACTTTTGTCGGTGGATGTGGTCTCCTCCTCAGAACTGGAAGATTCGCTAGTGGTTTCATCTGCCGATGTTTCCAGATTCATTTGCTTCTGCTTGCCAATCCTCATGTCGTAGTAGATTGTTTCCCCTTTCTTACCGGTCATGCGTAGAAGGCCAGTACCCTAGTCCTATTTTTCCTTTTATGTTTACGTCGACAATTGCAAGGATGTCATCCATGTTGCATCCCGAAATTGCTCCGGCTACCTTTGTTTTGGAGCGTCTTGTACTTACCATTTTGGACCATTGTCGCCTTACTTTAGGTGCAAGATATAGCAGCTGTGGCCATGTAATCTTCGGTCCTTTCTCTGCCACATCCAATGTTAGATCATAGGGCTTAGAACTTTCCCCTAGCTAGAAGTCGGTGATGCCCAATTTCCGTCGTGGCCTGGATGGCCTCTTGCTAGTTTCTCCTCTCATGCTTCTCTCATCATCTCATTGTGTAGCTTTCTCCCTCCTAGCTCTTTCCACAGTCATGGCTTCAAGTGGTTCTAAAAAGGTTACCTTCTCCTTACCGTTGTCCCTCTCCTTTGCTCTGGGTGGATCCACTACTACGGCTTTTCCTTTCTCTTCTAGCCTTATGATGTTTACAGGGCGATCAGGTGGTGGAGCTGGTGGAAGAAGTGGAATGGATGCTTGTAGTGGTGTCTGGGGTGGTCGTAGAATTTGTGTTGGTGGGGCTGGTGCTCGGGGTGGGGGTGTTCATTCTCTAGGGGGTGACAATCGGTTCCTTCTACCTCCTCTATTATAGTTTTGTCATGGTTTGGGACAGTAGTACATACCGTGACCGTCTTCTCCGCAGTTGTAGCAATGATACTCCCTGTTTTGTCGTCGTGCTCTTCGAGGGTCTTGATCTCTTTCTTGACTCCTCCCTTGCTGTATTAAGTGGACAGACAAATTCTGCAGTTGGTCAGTAATATGGGCCAACATATCTTGTTGGTCATCTCTTACCCCAAGAGCCGGTGGTGGTGGTGGAATGGTGGTTGTCATAGTTGCTGGTCGACGCGATGTTCTTGCTTCTGTTGACTCGGTTTCTTTGGCTTTCATTCGCAGCTTCTTGTCCTTAAGGCGAGCAATCTCAACGGCTAACTCGTACGTAGCTGGGAATCTACTTTTCACATTCTCCTTGAGAAGCGGCCATCAGCCATGCGTGAATCGATCTTTTTGTAGGAAATCGGGTGCAACTTCACCCCTTTCCAGTGACTCAACCCACCATTCGCACAAATCCACAAATTTGGACTCATAGGTGCCATATTCTAAAAGACCCTCCTGCTTCAAGTCTCTCAACTTGTCCCACAACTTTTCTGAAGTGGTACCTCCCCCAAAGCGCCTCTTAAAAGTGGTTTTTAAGGGTTCCTAGTCATCCTTGGTTGCTTGTGTAAGTGCATTGTACCATGATCTAGCTTCTAGCTTCATGAGATGCTTAAAGATTCTAACCGGGGATTCATCCGTATCTTTGTTGCTCACTACACATGCTACTTCAAAGTCATCTAGGAAGTCTGTTACCAAATCCTCCCCCTTCTTTCCTTTAAATGTTGGAAATGCTACACTTTCCATGATTACTGAGAGAGAGCTAGAAAGACACATTGCTTAACTTGCAAAAGTTTTTTTCTTCTTTACAAGGAGGCGTGTATACCCTCTTATACTAGGACATAGATTAAAACTTCAAACGGTACATTGCCTTGTACCAAAGGTAAGACAAATGGTTGATCTGATGACAGAACCTCAAAAAAACCGCTCCCCATCCAGCATGGTGTCAATGACGTGCTTGTAGTGAGCCTTCAAGTCCAGTATTACCTTGATTGAGCGTACACGTGTTGGTATGTGTGATATGTCTTGAGGTAGGTTGTACTGATTCATGTGAAGCTTAGAGGTGCTTAGTCACTGTCCAAGATTGTGGGAGAGGGTGGTGTTCTTTCCTGACACAAACTCAGTAGATCCCTAGTTTCTCTAGTGAGCGTGTGAGCCAATGCTTCCGTTATCTGTGCTCCAACATCAGGTGCGACTTGAAAACTGACTGTGATAATTACCTCGGTGACTTGAGTTACCCGATTCTCAAAGTAGAATAGTGTTGATTCTCTATTGTGCAGAGCTCCTTCCATTTTGTTGTTGTTGTGGGTTGGTTGTAGGTTGTGGACATGGTTTCGACCTTCTCCCTCTTCTTCTTGGCACTCGGCCTATGTATATCCACTGGGTTTGGCGTGTTGGTTGACTCTCCCACTGCAAATCGATTACCGTTACGCCTGGCACTCGAGCTTCAATGGAGATGCGGAGTTCGTCTAGTTGTGCTTGGAGCTCTTCTTCTTCTGTCGTCTAGTTAGCAAATCCTGCTAGCCATTCATCCATTCACAATAGTTTAGGGGTTTCAGTCTTGTAAACTGAAGGGTTTCATGAAAAGATCCTCAGTGGGGGGCACCAAATAACGGGAGCAAAGCAAACCCCGAACCCCCGACGGCCTCTAAAACACCGGGGACCGAATGGCGCACCTCAAGCCTGTCATAGTAAAGCAAACAGGGGGCACCACCTAGCTTGAGCGGCTAAGACGCAAACAACACACCACCATAACAAAGTTTTCATCCAAGAGAGATGGATGCTTGGGAGTAATGATAAAGAGGAAGGGGAATGAGATCAAGTGAGAGAGAGAGAGAGAGAGAGAGAGAGTATAGCGGCTTAGTACTTAGGCACCACAGAAGGATGGCGAATCCGCACACCCTTCACACATACACAAGCTCACTCCAAAAACAAGACTAGGTGGTGATTCCGCACACCTCACATGGGCAAAACATTGCAAGAAAACATACTCACAAAACCTCAAGCTTTATTTAGAGAATAAGGCGATGAAATGGGGGGCATAGGGTAGGGGAAAGAGAAGGGAGAGAGTGGTAGAGCACATGGCTGATAGGTGGGAGCTGATGGCGAAGACTCGCACGAGGGTTATGGCCATCATCCTTCATTTAGCTTCCCTTCATCTTCCATAGCCCAATGGTGTAGAGGTCATGCTCAAGACGAGCATGGTGATTGCAATATAAAAATCCAATTTTGACAACATCCAACCATGCAAAGTTGACGCATCATATCTGCACTTCACCTCTCTAGCACATAGAGCTAGTTTTAACCTAGAAAGGTGGAAATCAATCATAACCATGCACATGAGGCATCCACATCAATCCATAAGGTTCCATACATCATATGATAACACTCCATCACCATAGACATGATGTAAAATAGCTCCGACCTTTAGGTCAACCATAAATTATAACTTCACACATATGCAAAAAACAACTTTTTGACATTTTTGGGAGCATGCATAACATGCAAATGACATTATTTGACCTCAAACCAATGCATCAAGCTAATCTCCATAATATAGACTAGCACTTCATCACATCACTTTTCCCATATGATACTCACACCTCAAACAGTAACCCAAAAAGAAAGCTCCTTTAATCATATCTGCCTATGCAGTCGGGTTGACTAGCCATATACCCTCACTTAAGTTTATGGGCATCTAATAATTGAAATCAGCTCACCAAAACAAACCATAAATCATACATAAGCGGCTCGGTTAACTCAAAATGTCATATGGTACTCCCCCTAGGTAGCACCCAGACACGCGTAGGTAAAACCATTTATGGAATGATTAATAACTCGCATACCCAAGGTGATAACGGAGACCTAAATACATTTATCATCAAGATTTTCAATTGGTTTGCCCATCTGGTGAAGAATCTATATAGTGGTTCTCCAAGGAGCCTGGAGTCCAAAATTTTGACCAAGTGCAGTGAGCAGCAAGCTATTTTTTGACCATATCTCTTAGCTCATGCGTGATTTTCGCATGACACCAAGAGGAAAAATGTTCTAAATGATGTGTTGAATCTCTGGTTTAAAGGGTTCGGGCTGATTCACAATGGTTTGTGAGTTATGACCAAAACCGTGTTCCTACCGCTTCTATGACGTGAAACGAAAAGCGCTTTTTATGCACGCAAGTGATCATAAACGCATCATGTGCATAAATCAATGTGTTAAACATGATGAAATAATCATGGGGCAACTTTATATGTACTCGGTAAATCCATACATGCACTCGTTTATGAAAAAACAATCACCGAGAGGGTGACTATTCAGAAAAACGATATAGAGAGTGATGATGATGGCTATGGAGTTTAGAGCTTCTCACCGTGCTTTAGAATCGATTAGGAGCTGCTGAAAGGCTTCTTGCTTTGTGGCAAGAGAGCGATGATGAGAGCTACGTAGAGGTATTCACCATGAGAGCTTTCGAAGAGTGCGTACACCGTGAAACGAGAGAGGAGATAGTAAGCAAGTAGAGAGAGAATATCCTTCTTCTTCTTCTTCTTCCCATATACGAGAGAGAAGAGCTTATGGAGATGGTGATGAAGAGGTTGCACCACTCCGTATAATAGACATGTATAGCCTTGCGGTAGTAGATGCAACAGTTAGCCTTGAAAACTGAGCACTAACTGTCAATTTATAGGCACTGCAGCAAGCCAGAGTGATGCCCAAGCCAGAAAACTAGCACTAGATTTTGGGCTAGGAATAGCTGCAGCTTTTTGTGAACTTTGCTAAAAACATGCCTTTGCTTTTGGTGGTAAACTCTCCCACTTACCATCCAATTTTTACAATAAAATTAGCCAATTGGACAGTATTCGATCAACTAATGGAACCTTGGCTAGACTATGCCGCACCATGATGTCCCGACATAATTAAGACTTTCTCGTACTGCCCCAACTTATTTACGGTATCACTTTTTATAAAACAATTCACATAAAAATCTTGTTTGGTCTCGTTTTTTCTCCAGATGATCATTTTTAAATCCGACGGAAACTAAAATTAATTTGTATGTTTAGGTCATCCAAAAAAGCACATTGCTTTTCAAAAACGTCGGAAACTACATAAAGCTAAAAATAGCGTAAAAAGAAAAAAAAAGTAAAATTTCCTAAAATTGAACCACGGGTTCCCCTTGTCCACTGGAATAAGAAAACAGACTCTCTTTTCTCTAAAAAGCACAAATAATCATGAAAAGATAAAAATAGCGTGAAAAGCACTCGAAAAGCACATTTTTGCAAAATTGAACCATAGCTTCCCCGGAGCTCGTAGATTAAGGATCTAACCTTGCTTTTTACAAAAAAACACCTAAAAGCATAAAAAAGCTAAAAATAGCGGATTTTTCCAAAATTGAACCAAACGTTCGTCTAACCTAATGGAATATGGATACGGCCTTGCTTTTTACTTTAGAACCTTACAATACTGTCAATCACGCATCTTGAATCAAAATTTGACAAAATAGATATTGAAAGTTATTTTTCTTATTTTTGAAAGAGACCCAAAAATTGGGGATCTTACATCCTCCCACACTTGAAAAACTCAAGGTGTCCTCACCTCAACATAAAATCAAGATAATTTAGTCTCATTACATCATCACGTTCCCAAGTGGCATCTTCCTGAGGATACGTTGATCGTTTAACAAGGTGTTGGTTCGATTACGTAGAGGCTTAGTTCTACTTTGAAGTATCACTTCGGGATATACTTCAAAAATTCCATCGATAGAGGTAGATAATAAAGAATCATCAAGAATGTGTTGCGGATCAGGTACATACTTCTTGAGTAAACTGACGTGAAAAACATCATGTACTTTTATGTGTGGTGGTAACAAGACTCTGTAAGCTTGATCATTAATCCTCTCTGTGATTACAAAAGGTCCACAATATCTCCACTGAGCTTCTTACACTTACCCATTGAAAAATAACTATGTTTGGGTTTTACTCTCAAAAATATCATATCGCCCTCTTCAAAAAGTTTGACACATCATTTTGGGTCAGCATAACTCTTCTATCTATCATGAGTTGTCTTAATATCCTGTCATATAAGATCTGTGTGTAGTTGCATTTCATCCAACATTTCTTTGGATGCTTGAACTCGTATGAGAGGGTCTGTCCATTTGAGTGGAGTAAGATACTCTTGTCCATACAATGCTTGAAAAGGAGACATCCCAATTGAGCATTGGAATGAGGAATTGTACACAAATTCAACAAATATAAATATCTAGTCCATTTACCTTGCTCATGCATACAATAAGCTCTTAACATGTCTTCAATGATTTGATTTGTTCTTTTTGTCTACCCATCAGTTTGAGGATGATAAGTAGTACTAAAGGCCAACTAGGTTCCTGTAGCTGAGAGTAAGGCTTTCCAAAAATTTGAGGTGAACTTTGCATCACGATAAAAATTTATCCATTGAGGTAAACCGTGATACATGAAAACACCTTTCATGAAGACTTGAGCTATATCCTTAGCTGTAAACGTTGTTTTGACTGGAAACAAATGGGTCCTTTTTGTGAGCATATCAACAGCCAAAAAAATAGTCATATCTCAGAGATGTAGGAAGTTCTGTAATAAAATCCATGGATATGCATTCCCATTTCATTTGTGGTGCATCAATAGGTTGAAGCTTACTGGGGTATTGAACTCGTTTAGCTTTAATACGCTGACATCTTAAACATCTTGTAACATAGTTTAACACATCACCCTTTAGTCGTGGCCAAAAGAAACTCTTCCTTATAGTAGAGTAACTCTTAATTTATTCTAGGTGTCCTGCTATAGGTATGTCATGAGCTTCTTGTAGTATTTGAAGTTTGATTCCATCTTGATTTGGAATACAAAGACAGTTATTGAAGTAAAGGTCATCTCCTTCAACGTGGAAGCCTTTGATTTGTCTCACTTGCTTCTCCGTGTGATTATTTAAGTTCATCAAGTACTGGATTTTTATGTAATATGGGTCCTGAGGCATACCTTCTCGAATAACGTCAATTAAAGAAGTAGTAGAGGTTGTGAGACAGCCACTACAGTACTCTTCCTACTCAAGGCATCGGCCACAAGATTTTCCTTCCCAGGTTTATATTTGATTCCAAAATCATATTCGTATAACAACTCCATCAATGTTCTCCTCATATTAAGGTCAGGTTAGGTGTAGATCCACTTTAGGTTTTTATGGTCGGTATGTAATAAAATCCATGGATATGCATTACCATTTCATTTGTGGTGCATCAATAGGTTGAAACTTACTGGGGTATTGAACTCGTTTAGCTTTAATACGTTGACATGTTAAACATCTTGTAACATAGTTCAACACATCACCCTTTAGTCCTTGCCAAAAGAAACTCTTCCTTATAGTAGAGTAACTCTTAATTTATTCTAGGTGTCCTGCTATAGGTATGTCATGAGCTTCCTGTAGTATTTGAAGTTTGATTCCACCTTCATTTGGAATACAAAGACGGTTACTGAAGTAAAGGTCATCTCCTTCAACGTGGAAGCCTTTGATTTGTCTCACTTGCTTCTCCGTGTGATTATTTAAGTTCATTAAGTACTAGATTTTTATGTAATATGGGTCCTGAGGCATACCTTCTCGAATAAAGTCCATTAAAGAAGTAGTAGAGGTTGTGAGACAACCACTACAGTACTCTTCCTGCTCAAGGCATCGGCCACAAGATTTTCCTTCCCAGGTTTATATTTGATTCCAAAATCATATTCATAACAACTCCATTAATCTTCGCCGCATATTAAGGTCAGGTTAGGTGTAGATCCACTTTAGGTTTTTATGGTCGGTATGTAGTTCAAATCTCTTTCTAAGAAGATAATTTTTCCATAATTTAAGAGCATGCATAACGACCAATAATTCCAAGTCATGTGTAGAATAATTTAACTCATGTATACGTAACTTACGAGATTCATAAGCTACTGGTTTCCCTTCTTGAGATAGAACGCCACCAATTGCTTGTCCACTTGCATCAGTGAGCACAGTGAATGTCTTTGAGAAGTTTAGAAGCTGTAGTATTGGAGCATTCACCAAAGCTTATTCGAGTTTCTCAAAACTAGCTTGAGGACGTTCTTTCCAAGTTAGTCAATAGATATGCAATCTTAGCGTAGCCTTGAATAAATGTACAATACCATCCTATTAAACAAAGAAATCCACGTACTGATTTTGGTGTAGGCCAAGCTATAACAGCTTTGATCTTACTTGGATCAATAGAAACACCATTCTTGGATACAATAAATCCCAAATATTCCACTTTGTCAGTGAAGAAGGTGCATTTGCTACGTTTGGCATAAAGTTGATTTTAACGAAGAAGTTCAAGTACTCGCCGCACATGTTGCTCGTGTTCTTCTCTGTTTCTTGAGTAAACCAGGATATCATCAAAGAAGACAAGAAAAAAATCATCAAGATGCTCTCAAAACACATTGGTCATGAGACGATTAAAAGTTGCAGGAGCATTGGTAAGTCCAAAAGGCATAATTTTGAATATCATCAGTGGTCTCTTGGATTAGAGATGGTCCTCTGGATTAGGGATGATGGTCGGAAGCGTAGATTGGCATAGTTATTATCTATTTTCCTAGTCCAAACCCCAAGGGGAGGGTTGTTGGGAATTGTGGGCTTTGTCCTATGATGGTGTGTATCTCCTCTATCCTAGTGGGATGCATATGTGGCATAGAACCATGTGGTAGCATGTCAAAAAGGTACTCAAGGGTGTGGGTCTTCCAATCAGACGGTAATCCCAATTCACCTATTGAATTCTCCAACAATTGCACCAAACTGAGTTGAAGCCGTGGATCAACAACTTGAATAATTAATTCAAACTTTTGATCCTTCATCAAACGCTGCTCTGCCGAGAATAACTAGTCAAATTTCTTCTCCAATTCCCATAACAGCTCTTGTATACATACAAGGTTTTATTCTTCTTCTGTACCCATTTCACAAAGCTTTGTCTAGTTACCCTCTAAGAATCTTCAAGAAAATATTCCTCTTGCAGAACCTTCTTGCACTCTTGCCAATCCGGTGCATGAGCCGCCTATCTGGGCCCTAAGTTTAGGCATCACAATTAAATGAAACCCGTCTATTGCATTCTGGTCATCGATTCCCTTATCTTCCATAGCCTACTCATAGGTGTTGTAAAATTTACTAATGTCTCATCCTTCAAACCGTTGTAGTTTGTTTGTAACCGTTTGTCTAGCTTTACAAAACCTCTCTTATAGATTGTACTATTGTTTGGCAACCTATTGTTGTTGCATGAGAGTTGTAGACTATTGCATCATTTGTTGCATAGATGCCTCTTGTGGTGTGGACATATTTCTCCACAAAAATTCCCCACCCCTACTCGATTTCGCATCAGGTTCACCAAATTGTCGAGGGATTAAGGGTTTGAAGGCAAGCTGCGTGAGTAGCGGGTTGCTAGCTATGGTAAAAGACAGGAGAAGAAGAAGCACCATACCATAAAATAGGCCGATAACGTCTTTGAAATGAAACAAAGTACGAAAATAAATAAATTTTCCAACACAAACAAAATATGACGCTCAATTGCAAAAGCGGCATCGTTGACGGAATCGTAATTTAGATTAGATGTAGATTAAGGAGTTTAAACTCCAACCTTATTACAATGAGTTAACCCAACTCAATACTAGTAATAGAGAAAAAACTTAAGGAAACTATGTAGAAGAAGATGGTGAGATCACGGTGATCTCAATGGCGGTAAAGAAGTTCCCTTCTCTATGCAGTTGTAATTCCCTCAAGAACTTCCCTTCTGCTGCTCTTCTTGCTCAAAAATCCGCTCTGTGATTGCATTTTAAGAGAAAAAAAAACTCCCAACTCCTAAAAAATGTTCAAAAATGTGTTTTTATATAGCACATTGGCTATTTTTATAGAGTCTCGTGAGCATTGGCCGCTTCCTTGCATGCAAATGGCCTCTTATAAGCATGTCTTCTTCTTCTTCTTCTCTCTCTCTCTCTCTCTCTCTACCTTTGTGCTCACCATGGGAAGGACTCCTCTCCTCTCCTCTCCTCTCTCTCTCTCTCTCTCTCTCTCTCTCTCTCTCTCTCTCTCTCTCTCTCTCTCTCTCTCTCTCTCTCTCTCTCTGCCTTTGTGCTCACCATGGGAAGGACTCCTCTCCTAGCACTAGCGCTAGCGCCCGTGGGAGGGCTTTTTATCCTTCAAGAGTGTGTTCCATTGTTGGCGTTGGGACCATGCCCAACCACGTCATCACCTGCGTTGTGTAAAATAGCCAGCGATCGTTGATAATACCACCACTGGCTCCGTCACAGTGCGCCGTGAATGATTTGTAGAGTGCCCACAAGAAATGACTAGCGCCAGTAGCCATGTCCACGAGAGGAGACTCCCTCGCTCTCTCCCTTGCTTTCATAATGGGGGTGTCTCCATCTGAGCTTTATACCCCGCAACTCGAGAGCCTACTTTTTCCTAGCCAATGCACCATTCACATTCCAAAGGCTGATGAGTCATGCATTCAAGAAATATCTAAGACAATTCTTAGAAATTTACATGGATTACATGTGTGTGCATTCTCTTTGGAGACATGAACATGTCAAATACTAGAAAAAGATCTTTGAGAAGTGCAGAACTTATCGCATTTTCCTAAATCCTAAAAAATGTGTTTTTGTGGTAGGACAAGGTAAGATTTTGGGGCATATTGTGTCTAAAAATGGCATCTCTACATATCTCAAGAAGATACAAGTAATTATTTCTCTTCCAAGATCCACTAAAGTTAGAGAGGTACAAGACTTTATGAGCCATTGTAGCTATTATCTAAGGTTTACTTACATTTATGAGATTGTTGCAAAACCTCTCTATGCTTTCATCATGAAATTTGAGTGGAATGAAGAATGCAAGAAAGAGTTTTAACAATTGCAGCAGAGACTTATTTTTGTTTCAATTTTGAAAGCTCTTGATTGGAATAAGATCTTCCATGTTCATGTAGATGAGTCGCCCTATGCTATTGGATTCATCTTAGCTCATCTTGGAGAGAACAATATGGACTTTTCAATCCATTACTCTAGTAGACATATCAATAGTGCACAAAAAAAATTATACGACCACAGAAAGAGAAGGCTTGAGAATGATCTATGCAAACAAAAAGTTTAGATATTACCTTCTCACAAACAAATTTGCATTCTTTGTGGATCACCACACACTATTGTATTTAGTGAACAAACCATGCAATATTGGTCGTATCATTCATGGTTCGTTTTATTGCTAGAGTTTGATTTCATCATAGTGGCCAAGAAAGGAACTATTGATCAGAGGGTAGACCATTTATCACAGGTGATGTGCCATTTGAGAATTTATGGGCTTCAGCCACTTTTGGAATATCGTGAAATTATTGATAGTCAAAGGTCTCTCTCAAAATGAAATCACCTATACATGCATGTTAAAGGCATGTGGCACTATCTGAGAAATTGAAATAGCAGCAAAATTCACGATGATATTGTTAGTCAAGGACTGCTTAAGAAAGATTTCGTGCTTGGCAGTATCTTGATTGACTGTGCAATGCAAGAGGGCTCCTTGCGAAACATGCCGTGCTCAACGATGCTTTGGGTGATTAATGTGGTGCCTTACAAAAGCATAAAACTATTGATGAGGTTTCTTTATAAGATGTCATCTCGGGGAGTGCATTGAGTGCAGAGAATGCCAACCTTGCCAATGCCTTGCTTAATATGCATGCCAAATGTGGTTCCATTATGAAGCTTAAGGGCCGAGAGGCCACCCATGTTCACAAAGGAGAAGTCGGCTGCCCAAAGGCTCGCCCCAATGGCCGCCCATTGAATTAATAAAGAGAGACAATGTGTGTGAAGGCAAAAGAAAAAAAAAACAAGAAAGCAGCGTGTAGGCAGCGGGCAAGGGCGTAGAGAAGAGAAAGAGGAGCTCATGCCCGTCTGTGGGTTGTTCTGACGCGTGCGCGGAAGAAGGAAAAAATTCTTAGCTTGCAAGGGCGACCACATTCGGAACCAGTTTCACAAGATTTGGTGAAGTCGAATCCCGGTCTGCCACGTCATAGGACCCACTCCCATGCCACGTTAGTCACGACGTCGTGACTGCGTGGGGGAGGGGCTTATTTATAGAGAAGGAAGGGAAAGTGTGATAGGGATCAAGGAGGAAGGAAGTTCTCTCAGCAAGGAAATTTCTCCCGCTCCCTCTCTCTCGTCCTCGGCAAGCAAAACAAGGGCTCTCTCCCGCTCTCTCTCTTTCGTCCTTGGCTAGTAAAGGAAGCAAAGGAGAAGGATCCGAGTGCTCGGAGGAAACAAGTTAAGCAAGGCTTATTCTCTCTCTCTCTCTCTCTCTCTCTCTCTCTCTCTCTCTCTCTCTCTCTCTCTCTCTCTCTCTCTCTCTCTCGTGGTTGAGAAGTAAAGCTCTCGGAGGAAGAGACAAGCAAGGAGTCGAAGGCAACACGCAAAGGGGTTAAAGCTCAACAAATCGAAACTCCTTTGTCTCTTGCGGAGAGGAAGCCATTCGTGATCCAGAATATAAGTAAAAAGAAACAGAATTAGCAACAAAAGGGAAAATTTTTGCGGTTCAACATGTTTAGTCTCTTGTTCGACAACACCGATCAACGACAGACATTTTGAATCAGTGCAGGCTAAACTAATTTGGCCTAGATTTTGTAAACGAAAGCTTGAACTCTTTAATTTGCAATTAATTAAGTTAATGGTGCTGCCAACAGCATCGCCTTGGCTATTGTGCATTGAATTTTGTCAGCATCTTGAAATTCAATTATTTTAGCATTTTTTTCCTGTCTCGAAGAGGTTACTTGGACAATTGTGTCGTGTGGTGCATCTTTTCTTCTCTCTTCTCCCACAGCTACTAGCCCGGTGGTGACCCGGCTCACATTTTGAGCAGATATCCCCCGACCTAGTGAACCCGACGTGAACCCGAGCCAAGGTGGGAAGATAGTTGAAGCCTATATCTACACCACAAGAGGCATCTATCCAACAGATGATGCAGTAGTCTGCAACGTGCATGCAGTAGCAACAGGCTGCCTAACAAAAACATAATCTGCAAGAGCGGATTCGTAAAGCTCAGCAAAGTGTTATAGAGAAGTTGCAGTGGTTTGAAGGCCGATATATTTTAAAATTTTGCAATTTTTATGAGCAGTCTATGGAAGATAATGGAATTGAAGACTAGGACTTAGTGGAAGGATTTCATGTGATTGCAATGTTGGAACTTAGGGCATGGATTAAAGAAATTCATGCGGCTCAAGGACCCAATTGGCAAGACTTCAAGAAGGCGTTGCAAGAGGAATATTTTTTGGAACATTCTCAAAGGGTGACCAGATAGAGTTATGTGAAGTGGGCTCGGGGGGGGTCACTTAATTATAATGTGACTATCACGTGAGTGCAGCAGAAGGGGTTATTAAATTTTATATTTTCTCACATTTTCACAAACAGAAGGATCCCATAAATGGAATTGGGAAAAAAAATTGCTGATTGAATAGGAAAAGGGTGTAACATATTTGTCAGAAATTTGCAGATAAGTAGTTTTAGAAATAGTCCTTGAATGCACGTGATATACAAAAATTATACATAGTGACCCCCCCGAGGAAGTGGGCGCAGAAGAAGAGTAAAAATTTATTTGAACGAGAACTATTACGAGAGTTTGAAAAGAAGTTTGATCAGTTGTCATCAGCAGAACAACGTTCGTTGAAGGATCCGAAGGTGGAATTGTTTATTCAAGCTGCTGATCCACGACTTCAAAAGAATTTGTTCAATTATTGGAGGACCCGGTAGGAGAATTGCGGTTGACATCAGATTGAAAAATAGTCTCTGAAGCGGTGAATATGATTGTAAAACGACAAAAGCGAGTTGACAAGAAAATTGTGGTTGACGTGGTAGATGATGTTGAAGAAGAGATTAAAGAGAAATCACCCTCAACAGTACCCAAGGTGGAAGGGCCTGTTCTCGACGATCTGGTAAAAGGTATTCAAGAGCTAAATTTAAATTTCAAAATTGTTAAATTTGAAGGGCTAGTTGCAAAAGCATCTACTTCCAAGCCTAAGCAGCAGCAACCACCACGCAAAAAATGGGATAATCAATGGATGTGGTGCTATAGTGAAGACCATAGGTATGTGAAAGAGTGTGATGAGTTTGATGAAGCTTACATGAAGAATGTGGTTTTCTAGAAATACATGAAAATTCATCTCAGGGAAACAGGAGAGATGCTCCGCTTAAACTTTGGCAACAGTGGCATGAAGAAGCTACTATGGAAGAAATATAGCATAATGTTGCTCTTGTGGAAGTAGATACATATGGGCTGTAGGTTTGTGGTAAGGGAGATGATGAAGGTACAGGTGCAAAGGGCCAATTGTGTCCGTATGATTTAAAGACAGCAGAAGCAAGAAAGGTAACGTCTGGGAAGTTACGCCAGGTAGGGAATTTGGGAAACTACTGGGTGGACCAATCCAGTAGCTTCTCTTTTAGTATATGTATATATTGCTAAAGCTCAAGCTAATGAAGCTATGGTGGAAGAGAAGTAGAAACGGGATGAAGAGGTTTCTGGGACGTCGAAAAGGCCAACAAGATCCAGCAGCAAGAAAGAAGAAGGCCCTGCTCCTAAACCTGCTCTTGAAGTGGTTATGGAGGAGGCTTTGAAGGACAAAAAGCAAGGTAAGCGTAAAGGACCTTTGTATAAACTTAAATCTGATATTGAATTGGCTACAGATCAGAAGAAGGTTTTTGAAGAGCATATCTTGAATAGTAAAGTGGAGCTCACATTAGAAGATATTCTGGGAATTTCAAAGTACGAGTTCCATGAGAAGATCATCGACATTATAAAAAGGAAGCGACGAATACCGAGTGAGCAAGAGCCAAAATCAGTTAAGAGCCACGTGGTTTGCCACATTGAAGCAATTTTGGATGAATATGAAGAATATTTAGCAGATCTTGAAGAAGAAGAGTCAAAGCCTGTGGTGGTTTCAAACCCGATTGTTCCCGAGGTAAGTGTTGGGTTCAAGCCCGTATCGGTTAGCTCGTGAGAACAAGACTCAAAGCATACAGGTATAGGCCATCAAATTAGTTGAGTTTGCATGTTGAAAAGGTGAGGTAGACATCAACTTCAAAAGGCTATGTAAAGGTTTCCTTCAATAAACTTAATATAGAGTTATTTTTTTGTTGCACCACACCATGGCTATCCTCCGGCTCCACCTGCCCTAGCTCAAGTTACAAAAACTGGTATCAGAGCCTCTTGGCATCCAATTGCCATAGCCTTGACTTAAGCATCAGCTCGTGGGTACCATCTCCTATGAAGAGGAGTAGAGGAAAGTCTACATGCTCAGAATTGGATGATATCGCTGTCAATAGATTCGCCCTGGCTTGCTCGGAAGATTTCTCCTCTTGAGCCCTTGCCGGTTCGGCCTCTACAGGCTCTGCACGAGAAAAACGCCATCGCACACTGTTTGCTGTTACAGAATTTGATATTTCTGGTTTTTTATCTCCTGTTTATTAAACTGTCCCCCTTATTTGAAGTCTTTGGATTTAGTGAGAGCTCATTCACACCTTGCAAGAGCAGCCACATCTTTCGGTGCTCGGTCATAGCAAATAGACAAGGTTTCGTAGGCAGATTTCGTATGGAGGATCTCAGCAGTGATAATGGGGCAGTGATAATCGGAAAATAGGTGGTCTTTAGTGCAAATCAAAACACCGACTACTACCACATGGAGGATTTTCTGAGGGATGAGCATCATGCAGCGTTTGAGACATCTGAAAAGAAACCGTCTAATGATGGTAAGAATATTGATGTTGAATTATTTGATCAATTGGTGAATAACTTGGATTTGGATAGTGATGCCAAAGAAGAGCAAGGAGGTAAATTCAAATTCATAGCTTATGTGATAAGAAAGCCCCCGATGACTTTTTCAACACTTTGTTTCGAGCTTTTGGTACATCAACAAATGATACACCATAAAGATCTCCTTCGAGGTTGCAGCACAAGTTTTCACAACTTAGTTTACCAATTCATTGTTATACTCTTGTTTTGTCATAAATTTTCAGTCAAAGCTTTTTCTTTTACATTGTCAGTTATTGTCATGCTTGTCAGCTTTCATCATATCATAATTTGTACGGGATATAGACACTGCCACAAAAATAAGTGGTAAGACCTCCCAATTTTTATCAATTCTCAGCCCTTTTTTTTGCACTGACGGGAGCAAAGCGAACCCCGACGGCCTCTAAAATACCGGGGACCGAATGGCGCGCCTCGAGCCTGTCATGGTAAAGCAAACAGGGGGCACCACCTAGCTTCAGCGGCTAGGACGCAAACAACACACCACCATAACAACGTTTTCATCCAAGAGAGATGGATGCTTGGGAGTAATGATGAAAAGGAAAGGGAATGAGATCAAGTGAGAGAGAGAGAGAGTGAGGGAGGGGGTATAGCGGCTTAGTACTTAGGCATCACAAAAGGATGGCGAATCCGCACACCGTTCACACATACACAAGCTCACTCCAAAACACAAGACTAGGTGGCGATCCCGCACACCTCACATGGGCAAAACATTGCAAGAAAACATACTCACAAAACCTCAAGCTTTATTTAGAGAATTAGGCGATGAAATGGGGAGCATAGGGTAGGGGAATGAGAAGGGAGAGAGTGGTAGAGCACATGGCGGATAGGTGGGAGTTGATGGCGAAGACTAGCACGAGGATTATGGCCATCATCCTTCATTTAGTTGCCCTTCATCTTCCATATCCAAGGGTGTAGAGGTCATGCTCAAGACAAGCATGGTGATTGCGGTGATGGTGATGGTGTGGGTGTGTGTGTGTGCACTAGGCACACACAGTGCATAGTGTGTTCTTTGGTGATGTTGTGTGTGTTTGTGTGATGGTGACCCCTCTTTATATAGGGGAGGAGGGGGGGGGAGAAATTCTAGAATTTAGAAATGAAGAAATCATTATCTACATAGGCCATGTGACTGTGGGCCCCACTTGTCTGGCTGTGTGTATATGTGCCAAAACAGCAGTCTCATGAGAGAGAGACTAAGAGAGAGAGAGATGGGTTGATGAAAAAAAGTGAGAGGTGACATGGAGAATAAATTAATTACAAGAGGGGAGAGAGAGGAGTGTGTTAAGAGGTGAATCTGTGTGCAAATGTGTGTGAACACAAGAAAAATCAGGTAACCACCGGGTGGGGATGGGTCTGTGGGCACATTTTTTAGTGAAACTGAGTGAGTGTGAGTGTGAGGGAGGTTATTTAGCTACAAGACAAGAGACATGGCGCCCTTTAGAGAGAGGGGGGGGTATTTGGGTCATGGGATATGATAGGAGAGAGAAAGAGGGGGTGGGGTATACTATTTTGGAAGATAGGGTAAGTTGCATGCGAGTTAGGGTGCAATATTGGTGAGTTAGAATGCATTATTGGTGAGAGGTGGGGTAGCTTGAGGGGAGAGAGAAAGGAGAAAGGACAAGGGGAAGAGAGAGGGGGTTGACCTTTTGAGTGGAGGAGAGGAAAAGGGACACCCGGCGGGGCAACAGTGAAGAAAAAGGAGGCAAGGTGGGGATGGGCTACCCCGCAGGCATGAGGTGGCCTATTTTACCTTTCTTATATATTTACATGATCATACTTTATTTTTTTCTTACTTTTTCCAATGCCTTTTATCACTCCCTCCCTAAGAAGGGGTTTTCATGGGGTGGGGACGAGAGGAGAGGGGTATGGGAGCTTGGCTTGTGAAAAGCCCCCATCAGCACTCTCATGAAGTTACTGGGTACACCTTAAACCCAAGGTTTGGCAGTGAACCAAACTCCATTTTTGGTAGCTAATCTTTTTGACCTACACCCTATCTGTTCAAGGGGGGGTTTCCTATCATAGCACTAGGTTATGGATAAACCAAAAATCCTTGGTTGTGAGAAAACCTAAAACTCATGGTTGACGAGTACACCAAAAACTCGAGGTATCATGAGTTGCTTGTCCAGTTCGGGCTTGAGGGGGGGATTGTTGGGTTCACGCCCGTATCGGTTAGCTCGTGAGAAGAGGACTCAAAGCATACAGCTATAGGCCATCAAATTAGTTGAGTTTTCATGTTGAAAAGGTGAGGTAGACATCAACTTCAAAAGGCTATGTAAAGGTTTCCTTCAATAAACTTAATATAGCGTTATTTTTTTGTTGCATCTCTGTGTCGAATCTTTGCTCTCTCTCTCTCTCTCTTTCTTGCATCTGCTGCTCAGAACCACACCATGGCTATCCTCCGGCTCCACCCGCCCTAGCTCAAGTTACAACAGTAAGAAACATGCATTTTAATGATGGGGAAGACGGAGAAACTATACCCAAGAGTCACTTTTCAATGACTCATTGGGCAAGAGCAATAACAAAAATTGCGGTAAATCTTGCCGACATTGAGAAGCTGGTATTAGCCCTAATAGACCATGGTTCAGAAATCAATCTTATGGTGAAGAATTTACACCAGAAGGGGAAGTGGTCTATTGATATGGACCACGGGTGGCGGATTCGAGCTGCCAATATGCTTCCAGAAGATCTTTACGATGCATGTGAAAATGTCAAGGTAACTATTGGGGATGTCTATGATGAGCAATTTGTTTTTATACAGGAGCATTCCTCCTACCCACTGATTTTGGGATAGCCCTACAATACGGCTGTGCGGATGGAAACTAAGGTGCTAGATGATGGCTTGGTCTATGCCAGGGTTCAGAGCCAAGATGGTAAGAAAGCGGTTCAATTTTTAACTGTATGTGTTGACCATGCCAGAAACAAAGACAATTTACGTGATCGTCCAAATGCCAAAGATACAATAGATTTCTTTCCACTGATAGGGATGATTGCAAATTGCTTTACTCCGGATATTGCTATGCTGCGAGATGGATAGCCTATATTAAGTCTCTTAACCCTGACTTTTGTCATATTTCAGGTAGAGATAATCCTATTTCATATATGTTATCAAGAGCTAGGTTTGAAGATGAAGAAGAGATGCTGACCACAAGTGATGACGTTGGCTTGAATTTCTACACTTCTTCTTATCTACATGAAAATTATTGTAATATTGCTCATATTTTTGAGGTATTTTCTGAGGAGTTCCATGATGGAGAGTGGCTTTTGATTGGTTGCTACCTTAGCACTCTTACTAAGCATGAAGGGTGGCCATTTATGGAAGCAACCAATGCGCTCTAGAGGGGTACCGCAACGGGTTGTTTGTTGTGATAAAGCGACTCAACAACAGGTTATCAAAGAATTTCATGGAAGTTTATGGGTTGGACACAGAGGAGTCTGGGCAACTTTTGTCAAGATTAAGGATTATTACTGGTGGAAAGGTATGTATAAAGATGTGGCTTAGTTTGTGGAGACATGCTTAATATGCCAACAGTATTCTAATGTGCAACATCAAGATGGATTGCATCCCACATATCCACTAGCTATGCACTACAAGTGGGTGGTGGACCTGATTACCATGCCAGTATGTTTGGCAAATGCGGTATATTGTTCTTGCCAGAGAAGATCTTACTAATCGAGTAGAAGGCAGAGCTTTGCGTACCAAAGCTACCAGTTGTGTATGCAAGTTCTTACTTGAGGATGTTATTTCCAGGTATGGATGTGTTGGTAGAATTACTGTTGATAGAGGAGAGCTGGATGCAGATGAAACTCGCAATTTCTTTGCTCGCTTGGGCATTAAATTGGCTCTCACTACATCATACAATCCAGAGGGTAATGGTAAAAGAGAAAGAGGGCATCTGCCTATTGTTAAAGCTTTAGCAAAGGCATGCCAGGGACATATTGGTGATTGGCCTAAACTCCTACCATTTGCTTTATGGACTGATCGAACTACACATAGTTCTGCTACAGGTTTTATGCCATTTGAGCTAATGTATGGGAAAAACCCATTATGCCTACAGAGGAAGCATTTATTTCTTGGACCATAATACCATGGGAAGAAGGAATGTCTACAGAAGATTTGCTTGCTTTGCGCATTCGCCAACTCGAAAGGCATTAGGAAGATATTGAACATGCTAAAGTAAAGCTTAAGGAAGCAAGGTTGAAGAATGAAGCAGCATTTGATGGTAAGCACAAACTACGACCTCGTGCTATTAAAGATGGGGATTGGGTCCTTGTGTATGACAATAGCCTGTAGAACGAGTACACTGCTATGCGGAAGATGGTTAAACGATGGTTTGGACCATATGTAGTACTTCATGTTTATGATAATGCGACCTATAAGTTATGTGAGCTTGATGGCACTGAGCTCAAGTTTCCTATTTTAGGGAAAATAGTTAAGTTGTTTAAGTATTGAGATGGTGAGATTAATATTGAAGATTTCAACACAGATCAACCTCCTAAAGATAGTGTTTTTGTATGCCTCAGACGATGAGTCTGATGATGATTCTTAAGTGCAGTTGGCACAGACCGGAGGCTGTGCAGGTTCAGAGGGGGTGGATGTCGTGCAGCTCTTCTCCCATGCTAAGAAAGATACCAAAAAAATGTACGTCGAGCTTATTTGAAGCTTACTTGATTAATGAGCATTGTTCAGAGCTTGATAACAAGATATTTTTACGGTTAATGTATGCCAGATGCGGCTTTAAAGGGCCAACAGATGCCTTAATGATGCTAAAAAATATTATGCTTAAAGTGAGCACATATGGGAGTTTATGATCTAGAACTCTAGTTCTTGAAGTGCTCTACCGGCCTGTCTTTACGGCTCATCGAGATTGGAGCTACGCTGCAAAAGTTATGGTAGTTTTTAGTTTGAGTCATTTGTAGATCCGTACCAGATTGAGCAACTATAGCCGAGGGGAAAAAATTGAAATGAATGCATAGTCCTGAAGTGCTCACTTTGTGGAGCGCGTCAGTCTTTTCAGATCAGCGATCTGAGTTATGGTTACCAAGATATTGTCAGATCAAAATTCATAAAGGAGAAGCCGACCGCCCAAAGGCCCACCCCAAAGGCCGCCCATTGAATTAAGAAAAAGAGACAATGTGTGTAAA
Source organism: Adiantum capillus-veneris (assembly GCF_014529385.1). Lineage (NCBI taxonomy): Eukaryota > Viridiplantae > Streptophyta > Polypodiopsida > Polypodiales > Pteridaceae > Adiantum > Adiantum capillus-veneris. Next base: position 139,786,922 of record NC_140955.1, on the reverse strand, counting down.
GGCAAAAGAAAAAAAAACAAGAAAGCAGTGTGCAAGCAGCGGGCATGGGCGCAAAGAAGAGAAAGAGGAGCTCGCACCCATCTATGGGTTGTTTTGACGAGCGCGCGGAAGAAGGAAAAACTTCCCAGCTTGCAAGGGCGACCACATTCGGAACCATTTTTGCAAGATTTGGTGAAGTCCTACCACATCATAGGACCCACTCCAATGCCACGTCAATCACGTCACCGTGACTGCATGGGGGGAGGGGCTTATTTATAGAGAAGGAAGGCAAAGTGTGACAAAAGGAGTTTTTTAGGGCTCAAGGAGGGGAGGGCTCTCTCCCGCTCTCTCTCTTTCGTCCTTGGCTAGTAAAGCAAGCAAAGGAGGAAGATCCGGGAGCTCAGAGGAAAAAGGTTAAGCAAGGCTTATTCTCTCTCTCTCTCTCTCTCTCTCTCTCTCTCTCTCTCTCTCTCTCTCTCTCTCTCTCTCTCTCTCTCTCTCTCTCTCTCTCTCTCTCTCTCTCTCGACGTGCTTGAGAAGTAAAGCTCTTGGAGGAAGAGACAAGCAAGGAGTTGAAGGCAACTCCCAAAGGGATTAAAGCTCAGCAAATCAAACCTCTTTCTGTCTCTTGCAGAGAGGAAGCCATTCGTGATCCAGAATATAAGTAAAAAGAAGCATAATCAGCAACAAAAGGGAAAAATTTTGCGGCAATTCAACTTGTTTAGTCTTACGTTCGACAACACCAATCACCAGTGTCAGGGGATATGTGTTTGAAACCTGAGCCGGGTAGGCACCGAGCCTCTGGCTGTGAGAGGTGTGAGAGAGAAGAAGAAAAATAGATACATATGGATTTGGCAATCACCGTTGTCTTCAATTAATTGATTAATTCTTTGAGTAAAACTTAATCCTTAGCCAAGGCGAGCTATTACCAACACCTTCTCTTGGATCATCTACTAACTAGGAGTTTAAGCTCCCGCTTTATGGGATTAACTGGCTAAGTTGCATTATTTGTTATTCGGGAGACGTATAATACGCGAATAATGGGCGTATTATTCGTTTATCTAAATTATACAGCCGTATTATACGGTGCCACATCAGCATAAACGGCCAATCGTATAACTTCTTGATTTTTTGATCGAAATTTTTTTTGATCGAAATTATTTTCGAACGAAAGTATTTTCGATCAAAAGTTATAACGATCGAATATGTTAGTATATATAGCAACACGCGAAAGGCCTCATACCAGCTTTCAAAGTCAGTGTTTTCCATGTGAGTACTCTCACCAAATGATCAAAAAATATTTTGTAAAAAATTAAAACAATTTGAATTCAATAAAAATTTAAATTCAATAGAATTTTAAGTTTTGTGATTCAAATATATGAATTTGTTTTGAAAATTTAGTAAATAGTTGAAAGTTTGTATTTTGTGAAGAGTTTAATCTCTCACCTGATACAAACTGTAATTATAAGAATCACTTGTCAATGTGTTCAATTAATTGACACTTGAAAGTGACTAATAAAAAAAAGTAAGATATTATCGTTGTGTGTAGAGTGTACTCTCACATGAGATAATTAGTTTAAAAATATAATTACATAAAAATTAAGTTTATGTAATTTAAAGTTCGATTTTGATGTGTAGAGATTTTCTCTCACTTCAAAATGAATATAATGAAACAAAATTATATTTTTACGTTTTGTGTAGAGCTATTCACACTGCTATGCTCTCACTAGAGTAAAAATTTAGGAAAAACATGTCCAAAAATATTGATATTCTCTTATCTTTATTTGGACTGCAAAATCTACCGTACTGTGTGAGAGCATACACATGCTCACATTGTAGATAGATAACCGCATAAAAATCTATGGTAAAGTGTAAGAACTTTTTGTTCACACTTTACATAGATACGATAATTATCAAGTATTGTAAGTGATTATCGTTTTGACATTTAAAAATGTCACTTATAGCTCTTGTATGTATAGTAATTTATAATGATAATCATTTTAATACTTGATTTAATTGTAATTATTGATTATCATAATGTGTTAAAGATACAAGCTTGCACTTTAGATAAATCGATGCAATTTATATGTAATCCAATGGTATTGTTTTTAATTATTGTATTTTTGTTCAATCATTGTTTTTAATTATTTTAATTTTGTTCAATCATTGTTAGTTAAATTAATTTACTGTTTTAATTGATTTTGATTATGAAAATGATCATTGACTTTGTTTTTACTAGCAAACTATTTTTGTGCATCATGGTGAAAGGACAAGAGTGGAGTTATGTGCATGAGTTGAAAGCTGGGAGAAATACATCTCGACTTAAATGTAAATCTTGTGGCCACGAGTTCAGTGGTAATGCAACCATAATTAAAGAGCATTTATTTAAAGTCCCTGGAAATGTTGAAAAGTGCGGGGCACCACCAAAAGATATTCATGAAAAATTTGCTATGTATTCTCGCAAAGTAAAGTTGATTCTTGCACTTAAACATAAAGGTGATGTTTCTAAAGATATTCATACGAATATTGAACCATCTATATGCAATGAGGCAACAGAAGAGGTCTGTACCACTCAAGTAAATGATCAAAGTTCTCAATTGAATCCTCTTCATGGACATGCTTCTACATCAGGAGGAGTTCCTAGTACAAGCAAATCTGGCAGAGCGTCATCCAATGGACAGACAATGCCTGAAGCATTAGGTAAACAATGGTTGCTTGAGTTGCATTTAAAATAGACACAAGCATTTGTTGCGTGTGGCATATCGTTCAATGTTATGCGCAATCCAATATTTCAAGATGCTTTGATGAGTACATCCAAAAAAGGATTTGTGCTTCCTGACTATAACAAGATGCGAATTGAATATCTTGATAAAGTCAAAGACAGTACTGAAGCCATTCTCAAACACACAGTTCTAGAGTTTGTTCCAGCATATGGATGCACCATAGCATTGGATGGATGGACTAATTGTCAGAAAAAACCTTTAATCAATGTAATTCTTATTAACCCTAGAGGGGCTATGTTCGTGGAAGCAATTGATAGCTCATTGAAAGAGAAGACTATCACCTACCTAGCAGGGGTGTATGAGCGTGCAATTGCAAAGGAAAGTGGACCAAAGAATGTGACTGCTATTGTCACAGATAATGCAGCCAACTACAAAGGAGCAGGAAGAGCTATTCAAGTCAAGTATCCGGAGATTTCTTGGGTACCATGTACAGCTCACACTTTAAATTTGCTTTTAAAAGATATTGGTAAAATGGCATTTGTGAAGCAAACTTTACTGGATGCAAATCATGTGGTGAAATTCATTAGAGAGCATCAATTTTCGTATGCTCTTTTTCGAACCAAGTCACCAAATAAAGCTCTGCAAATATTTTGCGCAACAAGGTTTGCTACGGCATACTATGTTCTTGCTACTTTGCAAGAGTTGAAGCCTGCATTGATGGAAACCTTAGCAGACAGAAGATGGGATGGATGGCTCAAGAAGTGTCCAAGTTATCAGGAAGCAGTTGGTCGATGTACACAAATAGTAAACTTGCCAGTCTTTTGGCGTAATGTAGAAAGAATAGTAACTGTGTCAAAGACATTTGTAGATCTTTTGAGATCAGTTGACACAGACTCTTTTATTTTTGGTCGGATCTACTAGTATATGTTAGAGGCTATACGCAAGCTAAGAGAAAATGTCAGTTTTGGTGCAAAGGATAAAGCTACCATGATTACAATTGTTAACAAGCGTTGGGTGCATTTGCCTTTGCCATTGCATGGTGCGGCTTTTGTATTGGATCCTAAGTTTCAAATGCATCAGGAATCTGCCAACAAAGAAGTTATGTCCGACTTCAAAACAGTGTGCTCCCAACTCTTAGGGCACGAAGATGGAAAAACAACTTTTCATCAGCGAGTAGATTATGCCAACAGAACTGGTATGTGTTAGGATCCGTGGCATATAGATGCCATTGGCAAAACAAGTGCACCTTTATGGTGAAAGGAGTATGGTGGGGAGAAAGTGGAGTTGCAACACATTGCAGTTAGAGTTTTATCAGTAGCTGCATCAAGTGGAAGTTGTGAACAAAATTGGTCAGCATTCGACTTTGTGCACACTAAAAAGCGAAACAGACTTCATACTAAACGGGCTACTGATTTGGTGTATGTTTTTTGCAATATGAGACTTATTTATAAGCCTCAAAACATTGCAACTAGAGCTGCTCAAAAGCAATATGGAGTCTTCCAAATTCATGAAGCTATTTTTGCAGAAGTTGATGATGAAGATAATATGGAATGGGAGATAGTTTCAGAATGCTCAGATATGGACGAAGTAGATGATATGGTTGCAGTTTTTGAAGATGGAGATGATTTGTGAGAGTATCATTGTAATACTTAACAAGTTTTTGCATATGATGAAAGAAAGTGGTATCTCGTTGTCGTTCACATCAAAGCCTCTCTTTCTCTCTCTCATACTCACATATTCACTCACACTCAAATATAAATTGCCGATAATATCTTGTCGAATAACAATTACATAAAGTCGATATAGGTTTGAAATTACAACAAGGTTCTGGGAAATTACTCAATCAAAAAGAGTTTGATATAATTTTGAGATTACAAAAAGCTTATGAGTGACTTATGAGTTTGATAGATTTGCTATAAGCTGGTCTATGGTAAAATATGTAATTCCTAGCTCAGGGGATGGTTGAGCACCATCTTTATGTGAAGTCGTAGTATCATCTGGAAAAGGTCCATACAATGATTCATATCGTTGAAGCTTTTCTTGTGCATCACTTAACTCTATTTCAAGCTCAAGAATATGGCCACGAAGCATGTCCGGTGTTTCTCCTTGGTTGGCAAGGTCTTGTCCTTGGCTGGCTAATTCAGTTAGTGTTTCTAACTCTTCAGGAAGTAAAACAATAGGACGCTTGCGAGGAGGCATTGGATTATTTGCATTGCGTGCTGCCACCTTTTCTGCAATGCGTCCACGTCCAATGCCAGCGGTGCCTGGACGATCTGACCAATCCACTCTCTTCAGCAAAACATATCGAACATAGCATTGCTAGATAAAGTAAATTGCTACTTGGTTGTTGTTTGGTAGGCATCTCTCTTGTCGTATAAACCTTTGCAGCAATACACGTGCCAGTCCTTTATGTTTCAAATCAGAGAGCTTTAACGGAGCTGTATCTTTTGCATTGCCACCTATTTGAAATAGTTGATGGCGTACATAGTGATTAGGGCAAAGCTTTTTGCACTCTTTAAGGGTTAATGGTTCTCCCTGCAGCTCAGATTCATCTTCTTCAATGTTCGCAATAGTAGAAAGATCTGCTTGTCCACATCTAGCTTGTTCTTCTTTAAAAATTGCCTGAGCTTCAGCGTGGTTGAGTTCTTCTTCCATATCTGCATATCAGGTGAACATGTCATTACTTTTAAATACCCATTCAATTAATTTGACATTGGACAGTATATCAAATGACAAACGTAGATATTTTGTTCAATTAAACATACAATTAAATCTGACACCAAAAGTAAAACAATGATGAAATCATGAGACTGTGTTTTCATTAATCATCAGCTGGTCGTAAGCCAGATGTCATTACAATGTTGTAACCCACTCTATGGGCACCATTTAAACATAAGGAGAGATCAAAAGCGTTAGGCCGGGTTTTGGGGTTTAGGCACTTGCCGGTTTCAAGATGAGCAAGTACATTACTCAAAAAATGTCTCTTGCTTTGTTCTTGGGGCTCTGGTAAGCACTTCAAAATGCGTTTACATGTATGACACATGGAATAGATATCCATAGCTTTGGTCCAGGAGGGAGGATTACTAGATATACATTCGGGGGCTGCCCATGGATAATCTCTCTCATATTGTTTTCTAGTTTCTATCTTCATATCGAGTAGAGGAGGAAAACTGACTGTGGTATTTGTTTTGGTGCATGAACCCCAATCCACAATGCCGGCATAAACACCTTTTTCGCCAAAATGCAGCATCATATTCCGAGAGTGTAGATCATTGTGGAGGTAGTTATGTGAATGTATATACTTCAAAGTTTGGAGGAGAGCATTGATGATCTGCAAAACATTCTCCTGGAATAGCTCTACTGTTCCTGCAATGAGTACATGATCGCGGATGACAGGTTGGCTGCCGTCTGCAGTGCATTCTTTGATCCATTGCTCCACATGGCCGCCATTCCAAAATCGTGAAATGAGCATTGGTCGCTCCACGTGGCGCACCATGGCAAGAGGGTAGATAATACCTCGATGTGAAATATCCAAAATTGTTGCTTCATCTTTGACCTGTTGCTCCATGGTGGGCCCATGTAAGTGTACTTTGAACACTTTTGCAGCATACACTTGATCTTTGAAAGTGGGATGTGTGACACCCACACGCTTCACATGTGCCCATCTTCCCTCTCCCAGTTGTGGAGCTTGGATATTGAAGACGGCTGTGTCGATCATCAATCACAGGTACAATCATTGGCAGTGCACCTTCACTCTCACTACATCACTACATCCTCTTCATTAGGTTTGCAAGATGCATCAGAAAACAATTCTCTATCTTGTAGAGGCTTAAAATCAAGTAGAGTATCATTTAACAATTGCATAAGGTCATCATCAGCTGCATCTGGACAAACTTTCTCATGCATGAATATAGATTGATAGGTATCCTTAGCATCTGTATTTGATAGCCCTTCCAAAGATTCATCCAATAAGCACAAAAGGTCTAGGTCCACCGCTTCAGAAGGTTCCTCCATCCTGCACATCTTAGGCTGTTGTAAACTAAGCTTTCCACATATGATATGCATACTAAATACATCTGATGTAAATTTCTCTTAAAGTCTTTCACCCTCATCCAAATATCTTTGAACTTCTGTAGCACAAAGTTCAGCATGCACATTGAAAATTTCATCTACTGCCCTGTCTGTATCATTGGCACAATGAAACCAATCATATTCAACACCAAGAGATTGCACTTCACTATGCACCCCCTCTGAATCAGCACCATCAAGTTCATGATCAATCTGCCATAGTGTGAGCCCTGTGTCATAAATTATTGATAGAGAAGAAGTTTGCTCCCCCTCTAAATCATCAGCAAGTTCAGGTTCAATTTGCCACTTTGGTAGCTCTAGGTCACAGAAACTTGTCAAAGAAGGAGTTTGCAACACCTCTGATTCATCATCATTACATTCAAGATCAGTTTTCCTCTTTGGTAGTTGTGTGTCACAACAACTTTTCAATGAAGGAGTTTGCACCCCCTCTGAATCATCATTTTGCAGATCTTCAAACGCATACTCTTGCTTAGCCAAGTCCTCAAAATTTGGTACATCCAAATTCGGTAAATCTTGTATACCCAAATCCATGATCATGCTGCTCTCAACAGAAACAGCCTTGCCTTGACCTATAACATCTATATCATCATTCAACTCTATGGTAGAATTTGTACCAGTATCATCAATCACCGCTATGGTAGAATCTGTAGTAGAAAAATTTGCTCTAATTTTGAGTCAGTAGCAAAAGTATCAGTTGTAACACCAAATCTTCATGCACATTTACTTGAATATGGTTGCACTCATTCACCTACACAATTTCTGCTTGATCATTAACTCTCTAGGTATGCCTCTTAACTTGGTATTAACTCTCCAGGTATTACCCTGATTTCTTTTCCTCATGTACTGCACGCATAGGTTCTTCGCAAAATTCATCCTGTGTATCCTGAACTGCATGTGTAGATTCTTTGCAAAATTCACCCTGTGTATCCTGAAACTGTAAAGCCTCACCCTCAAAGAGTTCTACTTCATGCACAACATTTGCAAAACCCAACTTTTTATACACAGCTTTAACTATGTCTTCATCGTTAGCCTATAAGAAGGTAGTATCTTGTACAATACACTCATCAATTACAGCTTCTAAATTTGTACTTGTCCTCAAATATCTATGTAGTTTGAAAAACTTGGACTCTCTTCTTGATAGCTTTCATAATGCTCATAACTTACTTGTACAATAGCTTCTTTGAAGTATTCCCAGTTGTCATTGCAGGCTTTGGTAATTTCTTGAATCTGCTCCTTCAAATCTGAACTCACTAACTACTCAAAAGATATGACCATTAACTCTCCAGGTATGCCTCTTAACTTGGTTTCCAGCTCATAGCACTCAAGGTAACCTTCTGGATTGTATCCATCAAAAACTCGCCTCTTGTCGTATACCGCATCTATAGTTGCATCCAAAGCTTCATCCATTTGATTTTTCTTCTTTACGGTCTCCATTTCAAGCAGAGATCCTTGAACCAATTAAAGCATCTTCAAAAAATCTGGAATTGTTGACTTATCATCAAAACCTTTTGCACTTAGCTCTTTAATCATCTTCATCATCTACTCTAAATTCTCCATCTTTACCTCTCACCCCGGCTCGTTTTGCGTCCGGCTCACCAAAGATGTCAGGGGGATATGTGTTCGAAATGTGAGGTGGCGGGCCAATGACTGTGAGAGGAGTGAGAGAGAACAAGAAAAACAGATATATATGGATTTGGCAATCACCATAGTCTTTAATTAATTGATTAATTCTTTGAGTACAACTTACTCCTTAGCCAAGGCGCGCTGTTAATAGCACCGTCACTTGGATCATCTGCTAACTAGGAGTTTAAGCTCCCACTTTATAGGATTAGCTAGGCTGTTAATGACACCGGGGCTTAACATGATGGTTAATCAATCTTTAGTTGATGACGGTGATGGAAATTCCCTCTTGTCGCTTCATCTGCTTCATCTACATTCAAGATTCTGCAAACCTCATGTAAGTTCACTCTATCGATCATCATGCTTCAATTATTACCAACTATGTTGCAGCTTCCTGCTCTGTGTGCTTTGCATTGGCTTAATTGCCGCTCACAAATTTTGTCGTCTCCTCTAATCCACTTGCTCTGATTGCCTTTGGTGCTCCGCTTCAATCTTCTTCTTTCCTCGTACCTTGCAAGCCTCGGAGTTGCTTTTCCTCCTCTCAGGCTCCTTGCTTATGCATGAGAGCCACACAAAAAAATGGCTTCTTTCTCCCCTCTTCCCCTTGCTTATGCTCAAGAGCAAAAGAGAAGCCTTTGCTTTGCCTCACCTTCCCGAGAGAGAGTCGGCTTGCTTTGCTTTGTTCTTAAGCACGAGAGAGAGAGATTTCCTCGCTCCTTGCTTTGATAGCCAAGGACGAGAGAGACTTTGCTTTCGCTTTGCATCTCTAACATGAGAGCGAGAGACCTTCCTTTGCTTGCCGAGGACAAAAGAGAGAGAAAGCTTCTCCCTTTTCTCCTCAAGAAAGAGGTCTCTTTTCTTCTTACGCTATGCTCCTCCTTGATGCTCGTTGATGCCCTTTGAGGTCGAGAGCCCAAGATATGGTAAACCCCTCCTCTCTCCTCACAATCCTCCCTTCTTCTTGTTCCTCTTGGCCCTCCTTTAACTCCCCTTATTAATAGCCCTCCCTAAGCAACGAGGGCGCCGTCGTTGCTAGGGCAGTGGGAAGCGGGCGTGATGACGTTGTAGGCCGGATTTCGACCTTCCCCAAAATTGTCGCAACTAGTGCCGAACTTCTACGCAAGACGATTCTCAACATTTTTCCCCTCAATTGCGCACTTGTCCGAGCTCACGCTGCGAGCCCTTCTTCCCCTGTGCAGTTCACTGCTTGCTGCCGCCACACCCTGGCTCCCTTTTCTCCATTAGCTTCGCACTCCTTTAAAAACATAGGGTGGCCCCCTTTTAATTTAGCGAGTGGGTGGCCTTTGGCTTAGTGGGCTGCCATTCTCCTTAAGCTCATGGGCGGCCATAATCCTTAAGCTCATGGGCAGCCATAGTGCCTCTTTATTGGGCGCGCGGCCTTTTAATGAGCCTTTGGGAGGCCGTACTAATCTTGGCTATTGGGCGGCCCTTGGGCACCACTTTAAGCATACATACCGACCAAGTCATTACCAAGCATAGAATTTTTCTCCAGCAGCACTTGAGTAATTCCCACAATCAACACGCTCTAGGTGACGCCATTCGGACAAATAACTCATTAAGAACTATGAAGCCATCGTTCCAAACTTTGTGGCCAAAAGTCATCTGGTACCACATCATCGATCGTTCTCACCGACTTCAAACATTAATATCTTACAGCTTCGGACTCCGATTTGCAAGCTGTAAATTCCTATAGACTTCTCAAGCTGCATAGAACGCATACAAACCCTTCTGAGGCTGTAAAATTCCCAGATGGCACACGGACAGAGCGGACCAGACTGGTATGGAACCGGCCCCTGATGAATCTTTAACGACCAATACCTTGGCAGTCGTAAATCCGATCACTGATCTGAAAAGACCGGCATGCTCCGCAAAGTGCACACTTCAAGCCCATGCTCTCACTTCATCTCTATCTCCTCGACTGCAGTTTCCCAATTTGGTACGGATCTGCAATTTACTCAAACTTTAAACTGCCATAACTTTTGCACCGTAGCTCCAATCAACGAGCCGTAAAGACATGCCATAAAGATAGGCCGGTAGAACACTTCAAGCACTACAGTTTCAAATCATAATCTCCCATTTGTGATCACTTCAAGCATACTCTTTTTTTTCATCATTAAGGCATTTGTTGGCCCTTTTAAGCCGCATATGGCATACATTAATCATTAAACTTGGCTTGTTAACAAGCCCTGATCACTGCTCAATCAATGTGTAGGCTTCAAAGAAGCTTAGCTTGTAGTTCTCTGCTCTTTTTCCTTTCATGAAAGCGGAGCTGCATGACACTGGCGAACATTTTGAATCAGTGCAGGCTAAACTAATTTGTCCTAGATTTTGTAAATGGGAGCTTCAACTCCTTCATTCTTAATTAATTAAGTTAACGGTGTTGTTAACAGCACCGCCTTGGCTATTGTGCGTCGGATTTTGTCAGCATCTTGAAATTCAATTATTTTAGCACCTTGTTCCTGTTTCAAAGAGGTTACTTAACAATTGTGTGGTGTGGTGCATCTCTTCTTCTCTCTTCTCCCACATCTAGCATCTCGGTACTGACCCGGCTCACATTTTGAGCAGACATCCCCCGACAACGCTCAATCCAGAGAGAGACAAAGAACTATGCTATAATTGAAAATAACCTTTATCAAGGAGGGATAGATGACAACTTGATAATATGTGCCCACTAAGCATGAGTACTTACCGATTCTTGAGCAAGCACATGCGGGACCGGCAAGAGGTCACCTTTTGGCTGGCAAAACAACAAAAGCAATCCTCCTTGTAGGAATATGGTGGCCTACTCTATTCATGGATGCATAGCACTATGTCAAACAAAGTGAGCGAACAAAAAAAAGTATTGATGCAACATGATGAGATGCCACTAAGACCAATGATGGGAGGAAGGGTTTTTGCCAAGTGGGAGATAGACTTTGTTGGATTTATCTCACCACAGCGGCATATTGAATGTTTGCTCAATACATCATAGTGGCCACAGATTAGTTAGCGAAATGGGTAGAAACTAAAGCAAGAGGAAAATTTGTGTATGAGAATATCTTCACGCAATATGGGCTTCCGATTGAGATAGTGAGTCATTTACTCAATGACATGATTGGTTATCTAATGTAAGAGTTTATGGTGCTTCATTTGAAATCAGCACCTTATCAGCCTCAAGCAAACAGATAAGCCGAGAGTACAAACAAAATTATATGCATGATGCTCACAAAAATTGTATGTGAATCATGAGAAGATTGGGATCAAAGACTACATTTTGCTTTATGGTCATATCGGGTAGCATACAAAACGCCACAAAATACAATACCTTTCAATTTGGGGTTTGGAAAAGATTCCATATTGCATGTAGAATTCTTGATTCCTACACTAAGTGTTGCACAATAGTTAGGATGGATAGGACACGAGTTGTTGGATAGACTAGAATAACTAACCTAGCTTGATGAGTTGAGACTCAAAGAGATTGCATCCATCTATGCACAAAAAGGACAAATGAAAGAATTTCACAACCAACACTTGATAAAAAAAAGGAGTTTTAAAAGGGTGACTATATATTAGCCCAAGAAGCTGAAAAAGCGAGGTAATGGCCCATTTGTGATCAATGACATATCACCAAGTGGTGCCATCCAACTTCCAACATTGGAGGGAGAGGTAATGTCTAGCTGGATCAATGGATGAAAATTGAAGAAGTATAGTTAACCTATCACTACAAAAATGTTGGAAAAAATACACGAAGCAAAGAAAAGGAAGTAGAAGACTCAATCAAGCACAAGAGGAAGTTTGGTTGGGGATTTTGAAGTGCAAGGAATGACAAAATGAAGCTCACCTACAGCAAGATGAAGCACCTTCTCCTCCTATTGCAGCGGTCCAAATTGAGCAAAAATGGCTTGGAGGAATGGATGTACAAATCAATGTTCAACTAGCTGATGGAATGATAGAAAGGGCACTTGTAGATACTAGAGTGCGTATCAATGTTATGCGGTATTCGACATATCTCAAATTATCAACCTTCATGATTGAACCGACAAAGATTGAGCTAAAAGTAGCTAACAAAGGAACAATGGTTAGTTTGGGACAAGCCAATGTCTCAATTAGCATTGACAATAACCACTACCCTGTCAATTCCACATCATGGCTAATACAAACCTAAATGAGGAAATCATCATGGGTGTTTCATAGATGCACACTTACAAAGCAATTCTTGAGTGGCAAGACGACACTTTGAAGCACACTCTCAAGGGCATAGCTTATGTTACACCCTTGGCAAAAACAGATCATATCTAGAATGTATAGCCTCAGTCAAGAGAACTGAGGCTCAGTCAAGAGAACTGCTGACAGGGTACCTACAGTGCTAATCTTCAACAACAACAATCTACAAGTCCGATCATGGAAGGACGGTTAAGCAAGTTTGGATTAAAAAAACAATCATGGCAACCAAACCGCATCAGCTATGGATACCCAAAGCCCTGCTTTCCCAACAATCTTCTAACTCAATTGAGTCCAGTTTCCAAGTTGCACGAACACCTTAATCAAAACCAAAATGATGGCGGATATCCAAACAACAATTCAATGCCTCATTGGGCTTCATCGAGTACAAATGGATTCCCAAATTTCAATCGGACTAGTCAATGAATTCCAAGTCAAAAACATGGCAATGGAGACCAAAACCTTCAAACCATCAACATCTTCAAAGTCCTCCGGACCAATCTAAAAGTAGGTACCTAAAGCTATGCCACACCAAATCAACAACCAACCCAAGGTACTTGCAAACCCAACAACCAAGGAGCGGGCAATTCGTCTTCAACAACATTTTATTGGAAAATGCAACATAGATGAAACCTTGCCAGTGAAAACCACTGAACAATTGGTTGAGTATCCACATCTTTCATGACACTGTGTTACACAATGCATCTCTTCCATAAGCATGATAGGGCCACATTTCACGGCCTTGCATAGACACATTCTACATCGCACAAACCTTTGTCTAGGGTGACTCAAAATGGGAAGGGCAGAGTAACCATAGCTGGAACAGCATATTGCAAGCTATCAAGCTACAAGATGATAATGTTCAATAATTTTCTTGCCTTTTTAATTAAAAAATGATCAAAATTTATTAAACAGAGCCATCAAACCTGAATTCAAGCTTTGAAAGCAAACGTCCAGCCTTGAAAGTAAGAGCTTTGAGTATGTCAAATATGAAAGGATTTGGCACATGTCAAAATTTGGGCCAACTTCAGGCCATAATTGTAGAATCAAGAGCAATTAACGACCAAGTGTCCAATTAACAAGCTGTCTGAGTTGTAGGTGGTATGAGATGCAAAATGTGGCATATAAGGTAAGTATGTACAATGCACTTGGGACAAGACACACACATATAGGCAAAATGGGCAAGTCAAACCTCATTTGCAGACAGTAACTTTTAAAGAGAGAGAGAGAGAGACAAGGAGAGAGCCTTTTTTAACTAGAGCTTTCCATTGTTTTTTTGCTTGCTACACCCACACCAGAAACCCACCCTACACAAGATTTCACAGGTATGGTCCTTACCAGTACATGAATAGTTTTAAATGGTCAAATGTGCAAACAAACACATGCAGTGTCAGAATCAATCAAATCCTAGATGGGGTTTTGGAAACCTGTCAGAGCTCATTTGGGAGGAAAATTGCATCCAAATTCACAAGCAAGTTTATGGAGAAGTCCCAAATTTCTATCAAAATTCATCCATTCAAACACAACTTGGAAATGAGGTGGAACATGGATCGCGATCCATGACCCCCCACCTCCAATTTCAAATCTGAGTGGTGCAAAAGCATGTTGGTAAAAGTGCATACTTACTACTACAATCATAGAAAACTTTTGCTTCTAAACATGGATGCAGATGGTATCACCAGAAGTTCAATATGTGATCCAACATGGTTCATGATTCATGACCCCTTGAGCAAAAATTGACCTATAACCACCTGACATAGTGCATGTAGTTATCCTAGATGCACTAGTGAAATTTGGTCAAGTTTGTACTTGTTTTGATCAAGTTATGCTCATTTTTCATTTTATGGTCAAGTTTGCATTTTTTTAACTTTCTCAACAATATTTTTGGCCAATTTTTGGAGCTAATTGAAGGATTCTATGATGTGAGAATGCCTCGCACATGACTAAGGAGTCTGTGGGAAGCTACACCCTACCAAGTGGTGGAGTTCTCATCAAATGAGAAAGCTCATATCTCCAAGGAGGAGCTCGCAAAGATACTAGCAAATATTTGTATTGGGAGGTTTCAGGCTGTGGATGGCACCAAAGCAAAGACAACCATCTTTATAAAAGAGATCTGGACATTGCACCAGCAACAAGAATTCATTGAGGGGTCTAGATGTCTACAAATGGACACCTTCTTTAGATTGCCACCATGGGGTATCGATTTTCAGAGAGCCCACAAGCAAGATTAGGATTATTCATGAATATGATATGTGGATATGATGGGAAAAAATAGGTTAGTCTATAAACAATTCATGGAATCTAGAATAGTGTCACATATACATAAATATAAATATAAAATATATGAGAATATAGGGAATCAAATGACGGGACCTTCATTTTTTAATTTATTGATGTAGGCCTATTTACAAGAAGTAAGGAAAAAAGACTGTAGAAAATGGTAATTTAGTAAATGAGAATGATGGGGTGAAAGGTTATTTTGTGATTTTTTATTGAAGTGGATTCATGCTAAAATTTAGAGAGGCTTGGATGAACAGGTTTATTTATAGAATAGAGGGAATGCACAATGGTAAGAGAATTACGATAACACTGAGTCATTGTACATAACATACTTAGGGAAATAATGCATACCTAGATAAAAATATTTAAATAAATACCAAAAAATTTATAGTAAAAATACATATTTTTAGGCCCTATATACAATGAAATATTTACATATAAATGGGCCATACTATATTTTTCAAAAAAAATTGTGCTCAACTAGCTCAGTAACTAGTTAGCTGAGGGTTTTGAAGAAGACATGGAAAAAGTTCCTTAGCACACACATGCCTATGTACATTGAAAAGATGAGGATAGCCATCGTATTTAAGTGATTTTGTTAGGGTAAGGGAGCTCACTATGGAAAATGCGAATAGCCAAAAAATGGCTATCATTAAAAATTGAGACGGTTCGGGGCGGGCAACAAGAGAGGTGACCTTTAAACACCCCTCAAGGCTCTCGTGCTGCTCAATTGGGGTTGGGGAAACCACATGCAAGAAAAGCAACAACAAAGCCACATCCAAACAAGCGAAGGGGCACCACCTAGTTATGGGATACAAACTAGGATGCAAGAGAGATTTTATCATAACCAAGAAGAAGTGCAACAAAACATACACAAACAATCTCACACCAAGACATACACCAAATAGAGCAAGAGAGATCTAGAGAAAATGGAAGAGAGAAAGAAAATATAGACCTTGTGTAATACCTCGTTTGTGACTTGCAAATGGAGATGGTTCGTTTACAACTCTACCATAAAGCTTGTACAAAACTAATCCAATACGTAGTAAATTCTAAACATTGCCAACACACACACACACACACACACACGCACGCACTCTTAGGGTGTGGGAGAACTCTCACCATAATACCCTCTTATAATGGACACAAATTTGGCAATGAAAACACACTAAGAACTTTCTAAAACAAGCTCAAATGATAGAACTTAAAAGAAACAAGTCACCTTGATTTCACCAAACCGTTTTGCAGAATTGTGTATTATTGCCCTTAACTCTCCCATTTAAACATCATTCAACTCTGACAAACAGTCTGACAAATACTCTTAACACTAGAATGGTAACAGGACACTTTTATGTCCTTGGACACTTTTGTGTCCTGTTAAGTGACCATTTTGCTTGAATTATTTGAAGAGTATGAAAATGAATTTCTAGGTGCTATATATCCACAAAGTTGACTTATGATCTGAAAAAAACTTAGCATTTTTTTTTTAGTATCGATCTCACCATTAACCTTACTCTTGCACAACTTTTTTGAACCTAAACTGTGTGAAAAAACGGGTCCTGTTTTTGGCTTTTTTTCATTTTTTGGCAACTATACCACTCTAAACTTCATTTTTCTGAGGTTTAGATGGCTAGAGGTTAGGCCTTCCTAGTTCTCAACATGTTTTGATGCTTGTAGGGAGAGCTAAGTGTTAAAATTGAAAGTTATGACCAATTTACAAGAATTGCATAATCCTGTTTTTTTGGCCAAAATTAGCACTTTTATGATTTTTTTTGGTGGCTTTCTTGATATCCAAATTCAATTTTGATTGTGTAAGTGTAATGTATAACATAAAGCTAATCTTCCTTGAGTTTTGTGGGGCCTAATATGCTATATAGCATAGTATATGACGATGGTTGAGTTTTTTGATTGCTGAAGAATACGATACATTTTAGATTAGCAAGTATAACTTTCTCAATATTGCTAGTTTCTTAGGCCAATTGTGTGTATTTTGTAGGTAGTGACCATATCTAATCATAGACTACAAACTTGGCTAGATATTGAGTAGTTTCTATGGGTTTCTATAGGTCATAATGCTAAACCCAGTTTTTTCATGTTTGCTATATTTAGCACTTTATCATTGCCCCCAAGGTTCCAATTGTAAGAGATCCACTATCCTTTTGACATGCTCCATGGCTCCTTTTGAATCCAGAGGCCCAAAGGGAACTAAGAAAACATGTATATAGTATTTGTATTGAGCGTGACTATAGAAACTTTGATGATAGGTCCGCAGAATTGCAAAAATGCAACTTTTTTGTACCTTTTTTTTTGCCCCAAAAAAATTTAGTGAGGTAAAAGCAACCATATGTTTTGGTCACCAACCCATTGAAGTTAACGGGGCATTTTATCTCATGTCCTACAAAAATCTCCACTCTTATTTATATGCAATCAACCGTAAGAAATTGTTGTTTTGGGCAAAATGCACTGGTCCATCAACTTTGGAGGCTTGTAGTGACCAAGGGATGAGAAAAATTACAAGTTTTTCATTTTTTCCATATGTAGTAGTTATCGAACTATAATCTCATGAAAGGATTTTTCAAAATGAGTGGATCTACTATGGTTTTGGAATTTTTTCCCAAAACCCTGAAAGGACACTTTTATGTCCTGTTAGGTTACCATTCTAGTGTTAATATTGCAAGAATCCACCATTACATCTTCTTCATCATCGTAATGTGAACTGCCTATTGCCGAACACCCCTTGACATAAATAAACATCCCTACACTTAAGATCCCAAAAGACACACCCCATATTAAGATTCATTACATAGTCACTTTTAAAGTCAAATTCCTACTCCACCGAGGTGTAGCCTTAACACTTGGCACAACCCGGTGGCTTGAGCCATAGGCTGACCTCGGACCCATGACCCATGTTCAACCACTTTGATTTTCTGCATTCAGTCCTTGCTTTGGCTCCACTTAAACAATTGCATCCTCTCCCACAAGTGGTTGTACTACCAGCGGTTCTGCATCCACATTAACCACAAGAACTGAACCTTCTGCAGCTGTCTCCATGCTACTCTCATGTAGTTCCTACACATGTGCAGCTTGTGCTCCCATTTGAATACTAGTCTGTTGCTCCATCAGCTGCTTATGGATTGATTTCAATTGCATTTCGAATTCAGCATTCCGTGCACGTAGCTCGACATTCTCCTCGCGAACCTTATGCTCTCTAGTAGCTTCAAACCACGACTTGTACTTATCAATCGGCTTAGCCATGTGTTCTTGAAAAATCCCTGCTGCTTGGTGCCACAATTGCTTGGTGTAATCAAACACCTCTTTCTTCAAAACATCTACATCTGCATCAGAGATCAACACACTTTTGACACCGTGGCCATCCAAAGTGGCCCTCTCCAGATCCACCAATGGAGTTAACCTATTCATCAAGAAATTGTTAACTGCAATAAGATGTGCAGTATTATCCTCCACTTCATGAAACTGCTTCTCTGTGGCCTCCTTAAGCCCATCTGCCCATATCTGAAACTCTTGTGCAGTTCCTGCCATCTCAGAAATCCGATTACGCATATCCGCACTGACCTGAGCTAACTCCTCCTGTAATAATGTCTTCTCCTTCAATACTTCATCCACCCAGCTCTGTAGCTGACCGACTTCACACTCCAAGCTATCAATGCGTTCCCCCTCAGCCTTTTGTGTCTCGAGGGTGAGAATCATAGCCTCCTGATTGAAGATAAACCGATTCAAGTCCGACAAACTCTAAACAGCATCTTGAACCAAGAACACCCCATCCAACTTAACACTTGTAGGTTTAGCAAAAGGGGTTGATTTAATGGCCTGTGTCACCGGGGTCTGTTCCCCTGAACCCTTGCGAACCTTCCGCGGAAACAGAGTTATGGTACGGCTCTGGGTGTCGATTTTTGGCAATCCTGTCATAGAAGGGAAAAGAGTGACCTTCCCAAATGACCGCACCTTTTCAACTGTGCCAACCGCTGACTTACTGCCTTGGCCAAATGCAGATTTAAGCTTGTCCCCACTAGGAATATCCCAATCTAACTTTCGACGCTTTGCAGCACCCAAGCTCTGCACATCTAGACTCTTAACAAAGATCCGTGGTGTGGGTGTGAGAGGTACATGCAGCACATAGGAGAAAATTTCATGCAAGTAAGGAGCTATCTTGGTAACAGACGGTGACCTCCTTTTATCCCTTGGCTCTGAAAGCTGCAGTCTGTCAAAAATGAAGGATGCCCAATCCACCTTTTGCCCTCATTCTGCATGATACATTGGGGCAAATGCCTCTTTGGACATATCGGCGGTTTTTGCCAACAAACAAACCTATCCAAATACCAAAATAAGTGAGTACTGCGGAGTTTTTCACAATTCCGCAGTATATAATAAGCCCTACTACCTTCTGGCTGCCCAAATTTGGACCTCATCATCGCATCTGTCACTTTGTTTACCTTGTGCAAAGGATTGTGATCAACCTTGAAGACCTCTGCCACAAACTTTGGGGAAACGTCCTTTTCCCCCATGATATAGCCAGCATTCTCCCTAACGTGGCAAAGCTGCGGCTCTACAAACTCATTCTTCTCCTAAAGTGCCCATGGTAAACATGCATACTCATAAAGGCCAACCCGGTGCAGCCATATCTCTGTATCACGATCATGAGCGTTGAATATCTCGTAGACCTCCATCTCCTCCACAGCATCGTCTCCACCGGATTCTGCCCCCTCACTTTCCTCCACACTCTGAATACTTTCTCTGCGGGGGCATAACAGCTCCGCCATGGCCATCTTCATTGAACGGGTTTGCGCCATCTCCTCCTCACCTAGCTCTTGCTGTTTAGGCGTTGCAGATTTTTTGAAGCTTTCAAAAGACATGGCATCAAAGGTGATAGTAAACTCACGCACAACAATAAAACTTCTTTTGGCGATGAACGCGGGATACTTGCATGCAAAATGAGTGTGTCCTTTCACCTCAAATCGTGCGTTGACCACCCCATGATGGTCCTTATTATGAAATTGCATGTTAATACCCCGCAAATGTGTGGTGATTGGACCACTCACTTCAAGGGAATCTCCCTTATAAACATTCGGCGTCGTAAACTGGTGACTTCCTTGATGACATAACCCCTGGACAATGCCACACAATGCAATTCCGCTGCGGATTTTTTCCAATACCACACTTTTGTCAAAACCAAATCCGACCACATTCGGCAACATGAACCCACTGTTGGACACTGTATGGATGTTAGTGTTCCCCAAAGAGTCCTCCTTGAACTCCAACACTGGTTGTACCCATTTCACTCCAATTTCCTCAGCCTTGTTTACCTCCATCTTGGAATCTCTGGAATCTTGCCATAAAATTTCTTCATCCAAAAGCCATTGACTGGTTTCACAACAGGTGTACCAAAAACATCCCTCAATCTAAATATTCCTTGGCCTAATTCTTCTACAATTTGATAAGGCCCAAAGTACCTTAACTTCAGTTTTTTTGGGTGTGGTCCCAACTTGGAATTGTACAACATCACCCAATCACCCTTCTGAAAAATTTTGAACTTAACTTGCCTTGTCATCCAAGCTTGTCGTCTCTTTTGTCCAATATCTGCTGCATATGCACTATGAATCCGATCCTCTTCCAACTTCAACAAATCCCTCTTTCTATGCAACGTAGAATCCTCACGACTCAACCTATGTTGAACTTCCAATCTCAGACTTGGAATCGCATACTCCATGGGAACAACAGCCTCAATCCCATAAACCAATTTGAAAGGTGTCATCCCTGTGCCAACCTTATATGCTATACAAAACGACCATAAAGTTGAATCCAATTTTTCATCCCAATCCTTTCTATTTTCTGAGACAATATTTTTTAGAATTCTCACTAGAACCTTGTTTGTACTCTCAGCTTCACCATTTGCCTATGGATGATATGGAGTTGACTTCTTGTGCAAAATCATATGTGTAGTTGTCAACTCTGCAATTACTGAATACAAAAAATGCACACCCTAATCTGGCACTAACTCAATGGGACATCCAAATCTTGTCATAATGTTTGTATACAAAAATCTAGCCACACTTGCTGCTTTATTATCCCTCAATGATACTGCTTCCACCCATTTTTTAGCATAGTCTGTTGCAACCAGAATGTATCTTGCTCCTGTTCTGCTAGCTTTTGGTGATATTGGCCCAACAAAATCTAATCCCCACTTTTGAAATGGTTCAAGTGGTAAAACTGGGTGATCTTGCATCCTATCCATTGAAGTAGGTTGTCCAATCTTTTCACATTGCAAACATCCCCTTGCAAACTGATGTACATCCTTGAGCAACAATGGCCACCACAAGCCAGCTTGCATGATCTTTCTCCCTGTTATTTCTCCAAAAAAATGTCCTCCTATTGTTCCATAATGGGCCTCCTGTAAAACGGCTTTCTGCTCCTTATCAGGCACACATCTTCTGATGATCTAATATGCTCCCTTTCTATACAATGCTCCAACAATAATCAGAAATGGCCTACTTCTCAATGCAAACTTCTTCCTTTGATCTGATGACATATTAGAAGGCAACACTCCATCTGTGTCAAAAACTGCAACATTTGGTCATACCAATTGTCAAAATTCTGCCCCTGTACATAAAACAAATCCGCATCTGGCAACTGATCTGACACTCCTCGTGTCTCCTCAAAATGCTCCAATCTGCTAAGATAATCTGCCACTGCATGTTGATTCCCTGGTGTATGCAACACTGTATAATCAAACTCCTACAACAAAAGCATCCATCTGGCAAGTCTACCCTCTAGCTTTGGCTTCTTAACTAAGAAGATAAGTGCTTGATGGTCCACATGGAAAACCACTTTATCCCCCAACAAATAATGTCAAAACTTCTCCAAGGAAAACATCATCCCTAAAGCCTCACTCTCCGTAACTGTATAATTCTTCTCAGCCGGTTTCAACATGCGACTTGCATAATATACTGGTATGAACCATCTGTGGATCTTCTCCTGCATCAGCACCGCTCCTACTACAATATCCGATGCATCCACAAACACATGGAAAGGCAACTGCCAATCTGGAGGTTGAATAATAGGTGATACCACTAACATCTTTTTCAAACACTAAAAAGCCTTTTCTTGAGCATCTCACCATATAAAATCAATAGTTGTCTTTGTCAAATGAGTCAAAGGTGCACTGACATCTGCCAAATACCGCAAATTCCGATTATGCCACTTAATCTGTCCCATGAACCTAGAAATCTCCTTCACATTAACAAGTGCTACTGCCTTCTAAATTGCACTGATCTTGTCTGAATCTATGGAAATCCCTTCTTAGAAATGATGTTCCCTAACAATTTCCCTCTTTGGACTGCAATTGCACACTTATATGGATTCAAAGACATCCGAAACAATCGGCATCTTTCCAAATATTTCCTCAAATATTCCAAATGGTTGCTCTTCTCACCAAACACTCAAAAATCATCCATAAAAATCCTCATGACCTTTGTCAAATAAGGTTCAAATGTTTTAAATGCTGCTTTTGAGTAAGAAGGGGGTCCATTCTTCAATCCAAAACTCATCACTGTGTATGCAAAATCTCCCCACTCATTAATAAATGATGTCTTAGCTACATCCTCATCTGCCATCCGGATCTGATTATACCTTCAAAATCCATCAAGAAAATTATACATCTCATGTCTTGCTAAATCATCCAAGATTGAATCCACAAATGGCAATGGGAATGGATCTGCAATGTTTGCTGCATTCAACTTCCTGTAATCCACACAAACACGGATCTTCCCTGACTTCTTGGGAACCACCACTATAGGTGACAACCATTCTCCTTGATCAATTGGAACTATAAATCCCACTTGGAGAAGCTTGTCCAACTCCTCTTTAACCTGCCTATCATAATTGGGTTTCATTCTATACCTCTGTTTCACTGGAACTGTATCCTCCTTCAAGTTGATTTTGTGCTTATACACATCCGGATCCATGCCCTTCAAATCAGAATAATCCCAAGCAAAAACATCAATTAACTCTGTCAACAACTGCTTCAATTCTTCCTTAAATGCATCATCCAAATGAACACTTATTTTGACAACTTTAGGACTTCCTTGAGATCCCAAATCAAGATCCTGCAAATCATCCTCTTTGACTCTGGAAACCTTCTCCATCAATTTATCATAAAGAAACTCTGCTTTGAGGATTGCCTCCTTTGGTGCAATATCCCCTTCTGAATTATCCTTATCCTTTTCTGCACTACTGTGACCAATTTTTTACTTCTTCTCTGACTCCTTGGCTAACTTCAGATTTGCATCTGCTACTTCTAACTTATTAGTTGACTTCTTCAACTCTCCCTGATTCACATACTTCTCAACAATCTTCACAACATCCACTTCAAACACTGGAACCACTGTAGGATTAGCCTCCATAAAACATGCTTCCTCATCGTCTTCAACTTTCTGAGCTAAATTTATAGTCTGAGCCAACATTGGTTTCATCGATGTCAAAAACTGCTTCTTGGAACTCATCGGAATCCTCATTGACTTGTTACCCTTCTTCAAAATGACCTCATTATTTTCCCAATCCTATTTAAGCTTTGCTGACTTAAACCATGGTCTACCCAACAACATAGAATAAGCATTACTAGCATCTTGCATCTTTAGCACCACAAAATTTGTAGTAAAAGACAATCCATGCACTTTAAGATTTTGACACCTCAACATTCCAATAGGCTGCACTCTCCGTTGGTTCGCCATCCGCACTTGAAATGGTGCAAGCTCCAACTTCACATTTGTCATCTTCTGAAATTCAGCTTCTCACAGAATATTCACCCCGGATCCACCATCCAACAAAACTTCTGGAAACACATGGCCATCAAACTCAACCCGCACATTTTGTATAATGAAATCCACATCATCTGGATTAATTTGATAACTCCCAATTGATTTCTCCAATGCATTTGAAGTCATGGGGACTTTTGTCATCCTAGTTGCAGAATAAAACCTATCTTGGAAAATTGGTACCAACGAAAGCAATTGACCCAATGTAAAGTGCATAGGAGTATTTAGCAGCTCTTCAAACAATGTTGCTGATGGTAATTCAGAATTGACCACTTTCTGCATCTGCTTTTGAATCATTATAGAAATTGTCTCATTAGGACCCAACTTCTGAACTTCCTCAATTGCTTCATCTCCTACATCTCTTTGCTCCTCCCAATCCAAAGGTGGTTTAAGACGTGCTTTTGAACGTGTTACTGCCAAACTATCCAAATCTTCCCACATATCCTTTGAAGGACTAAATTCTAAAGGACAATCAACCAAAACCGTATTCGCTTCGTGATCTGAAAAATCCTCAACACCAACTAAATTGCTCTGAGCCGTTTCCTTTGTTGCTGCCTGTTGTGCTGGTGATGCAGGCAATTGTGGTACCTGTGCATTCCCTATTTGCGGATTCCAACCTTGTGGATTCCAATTTTGTGGTTGTTGTCACCCCTATGGCTGCTACCAGTTTTGTTGCTGATTCTAATTTCCTCCCCATGGCCTAAAATTCTGATATCCTCCAAACCTTGGTCAAAATCCTAGATTGAAATTTCCCCGAAATGGTCGATTCTAATTAAAAGGTGGTCTCCACCTTGAGAATGGATGTTGATCTCTCTGTCATCCCAGATTATTAAATACCTTCTGTTGTCCACCCGTATCTGGAAAGACTCCACTTGCTTGTGCCAAATTTTGTTGAATCTTCTGTTGAATCCTCTCTGGGATTGGTCCTCAAAAATTTGGATTATACCAACAATTAGGTGTAACATGACCATCTTTTCCACAAATGTCACAATGGAGCTTCTTGGTAGATGACTCCTGCTTGACACCCAACTCTTTCAATTTCTTCTCTACCATCATTTCCACTATACTACTCTTAGACTTCCCTTTCGCCTTCTTCTTACCCTTCTTCTTATGTTTCCTCTTCTTGTCCTCCTTCTCTGAATTAGAATCTGAGTCTGAACTCTCATCGGAGTCTGAATTGCTGCCAGAATCTGAATCTGAATCTGTACGTGTATCCGTATCCGAATCTAAATCGAAATCTGACTCATCCTCATTACTGTCATCTGTTGATCTCTTCTTCTTTTTACCCTTTTCTTCTTCTTTTTTGGACTTCTTTTTAGAGGAACCTGGGTTAATCTCCAAACCTCTTCTTTGCCCTTGTGGTAGTTGCCACCAAATTATCCAATCCTACTCCAACATCAACACCTGCAACTGCATTTCAAAATTCTTTCCGCAATCCATTCATATAATATTCGGCTAACATTTCATCTGTAGGCCTCTCTGCATAGGTAAGCCTATTCAGGTACTGATTAAACCTCTGAGTATAATCCTCAATAAACATGTTCGTCTGCTTAATGCCCTTCACTTTATTAAGCCCATCATTTGGTGTCTTCTCCTTTCGGAATCTATTCAGAAATGCATTTCTCAATGCATCATAATCCACAAAATGTCCCACATTGAAATTACTCAACCACTGCATGGCTTTCCCCTCAAATGTTGCTTGGAATTGTGGCATTTTGGCTGTTGCATCATATACTCCATCAAATCCTCTGGCCTACCATCTTGTCTCAAATTGAGCTACGTGGCAATCAAGGTCCTGTTTGGATTTCCGTGAGAAGGTCCCGAACTTGACGCGTAAATCTGCTCTAGCCGCTGCCACCATATTCCTTTGCGGATTTGGAGATAACTGCCCTGCTGAGGATGATGATGATGATCCCGGTATTACTGGTTGCCGTGGAATATTTCCGCCAATGCCCAAAGGAGCATATTCTAATCTTCTCCTTGTCAGAAAAAATTGCTGCAACAGTTCACCTCCAACATATCCTGGGTCTAATGGCCTATTCGCCTTAGCCTCATTGAAAATTCTCCCATAGTACTCAATGTCCTCTAAATCCTCCATACTCGGCTCTGATGCTTCCTCCAAATTGTCAACTTAGACACCTCTTTCTTCATGATTCTCCTGTTTCGCTTCACGTTGTTCCTCCTGTTGCTACAACTCCCGCTGCCTTGCAGCCAACCTTGTCAAATAAGAATGTGATGGTTGTGGTAAATTATCCAGAACTAATCACCCAATGGCACTTGACCTCTTCAAAACCAAACTGTCATAATAATTGCCGACGCCTTTTCGATTCCACTTCATCCTGGCACTCCACCTTCTCACAGAAGAGAGTAACTTCGACCATGAACACACATCACCAACACCGTGATCGCCACTGTATTAGTGTCCTTAACTCTCCCATTTAAACATCATTCAACTCGAACAAACAGTCTGACAAATACTTTTAATACTGCAGGAATCCGCCATTACATCTTCTTCATCATCGTAACGTGAACTACCTATTGCCGAACACCCCTTGACATAAATAAACATCCCTACACTTAAGATCCCAAAAGACACACCCCATATTAAGGTTCATTACATAGTCACTTTTAAAGTCAAAATCCTACTCCGCCAAGGTGTAGCCTTAACAAAGTGGATGGACGAAGATTTGAATGCCGAATCCCACCTTTGAAGGACCAAAACCCAATTTTATTGATGGTAGAGGACACATACAATAGTGGTTTTGAGATTTTGAACTCACACTCTCTCACTTACAATGTGTAGCTTGAAACCTTCTCTTACATCAAGCTTCACAAAGTGATTGCTACACCTACGTTTCTCCTCATGCATACAATGTTGGGGTGCTACGTGAGATATTGGAGATGATTTACAAGAAGGACAGGGGCCTACTTATAGGTTGGAGACCCCTCATTAAGGTTATTGGAAATCCTAATTTACTGTAGGAAATTTAGTGCGTGAGAAAGTGGAAATGCAGAAATATCAAATTGAAATCCATTCACAATCTCTTACATGATGTTCATACATGTGAGCCTCATATATATAGGCTTTGGAGCTTTTGATGAACATGTTAAGTATGGAGCCTCATTTACCCTTGTAATTTTCTGTGGTAAAAGCGCACATTTGTAAGGCCCCCATTATGAGGAGAAGCCATCGTGCGTGAAGGAAAATCACTCACCGGGAACCAAAATTTTCACGGACAAGAATCAGGGGCAACTTTAAAGGCCTTGGGGCTGGAGGCCCCCGAGACTTTTTCTTTTCTCCGGAATATTATGGCCGGACGGCGGCCGGAAAGTGGTCGGAAAACAACCGGTCGGTTGGCCAGTGGCCAGTAGTCAATGGCCGATGGCCGGTGGTCGGAAGTCAATGGCCGGTGGCCGGTGGCCAAATTCAATGGCCGGTGGCCGAATTCAAAAGCGGACTTGTCTTCTCAAGGGCGGCCACACATGGGCGGATTGGAGGGTCCGATTTGGACTTATTCGCACAAGGGCGGCTACACATGGCTGTCTCTCATAAGAGAGGGCAGCCCTTTTGGCCTATAAAAGGAGGCCATTTCTACACACATTTCACAGTGTGAAGTTGATGCAACAAGGTGAGTGTGAGGTGGTGAGAGTGAAGCAAGGTGAGAGCTCTATTAAGGGTTTAATCCCTTCGTAAACCACTTCTTCTTTTGAAGTGCTAAAGCCATTGAGTGGCTGCTTTCCCGTGGACGTAGCCCACATTGGGTGAACCACAGATATCGTGTGTGCTCTCTCTCTCTCTCTCTCTCTCTCTCTCTCTCTCTCTCTCTCTCTCTCTCTCTACTCTATAATCTCTTGTGTGTGAAATCTATCTCTCTCCATTAAGTAATCTACTCAAAAATCTATTTAGCTACGTCTTATTTCCTAACAGAACAACCATTGGCTAGAATCATTGCACCAATTTCTTCTTGGCCCATATCTAATCATTTCATCCGTTTAAGATGACTAGAGGGGTTTCCCACACGCTCATACTCATCAAGTTGGGCTAAAACTCAACAAACACCCCCTTAATCCAAACTTGGGAGAATTTTTACAATGACTGATATAATGCTCATGGCTGTCATGGGTAGTGTACTCCTAAGATACTAGAGATACATCTAGATGTAGTACATGATTCATCATGGTGATTCTCATAATGTATTCATCACTCATGGTTCGATAGTACTCATCCTAGTTCTGAAGAGATACAATTTATCATGTCTTTCTTTCATTCATGTGTCGTCGATGTCATAAAAAAGGATTGAATGTCATAATTTTTTCATGCTTCTTCGCCTTCATCTTCATGGTCTTGTTCTTGATGTTTGTCAGTATGATTGGTTGAGAGTGCAAACTCCACAAGGTGGCTCATTCGTGAATGGATTTGGCAATGAGTGTAAATGCCTTTGATGGGCATGCCATACATAGTAGAATGTATGGCTTTAGAGCCTAAAATAGCACAATAAGAAAGAGTGACATGGGTGTCCTGAATGCTTGATGCTCTTGAAAACTTTGGATAGTGTGAACAGGGGCTAACAAAAATACAAGGCCACTCTGATGTGAATTCCAAATTAAAATATGGAAAATTGAAGGAGTACGAGCGGAAGTGCGACGCGAGAGAGAGTGCGAGAAAAAGAGCACGACGATATGGTGAACTCGCTCTACTGTAATGTGTAGGGCATAGTGAGTTCTTATTAGGTTTTAACAAAAGAATATGTGTACATACCTGGCGGCCCTCCCACTTACCTGGGCGACCACATTGGGCTTTATACGCCAACAACCTCCCACTTAAAGTCCAATGTGGTACTTTAAGTGTGAGAGAAGCTACTATACAAGCTAATATACAAGAGATGTAGAGAAGTGATGTACTACCCTACACCTAACTGCTTGCAAAAATGCGCAAAGCTCTCTGAGGGAAGTCCTTTTGTAAGTAGATCAGCAGGATTTTCTCTGGTGTGAACTTTGACAAGATGAAGTTGCTTATCCTCGAGCATTTCCCTGATGAAATGATACTTCACATCCACATGCTTTGTCTTTGAGTGATAAACTGGATTGCGAGCCAATTGTATAGCACTTTGACTATCACAATATAACACAGGCATCTCTTCTTTGATTCCCAAATCTGTTACTAATCGATTAAGCCAAATTGATTCTTTGCATGCCTCTGATGCTGCAACATATTCAGCCTCTGTAGTAGACTGAGTAACACAATCTTGTAATCTAGAACGCCATGATACTGCTCCACCAGCCAATGTAAAGACATACCTTGACGTAGACCTTCGGTTGTCTAAGTCACCTGCATAATCTGAGTCTGTAAAACCCTTTACACTTAGCTCCTGACTCCCATAGCATATACGCATACTCTTTGTAGCTTTTAGGTATCTCAATATTCCTTTCAGTGCCTCCCAATGTTTCTTGCCTGGGTTTGACATGTATCGACTTACTACTCCCACTACAAATGCAATGTCTGGGCGAGTAGCAAACATTGCATACATCAAACTACCCACTGCAGACGCATATGGAATCTTATCCATTTCAGCCTGTTCTTCCTCAGACACAGGACAATCTTGTTTGCTAAGTTTCACATATGGTGGTAATGGAACACTCAATGCCTTTCCCTTCTCCATATTGAAACGTTGCAAAACCTTGTCAATATACTCTGTTTGAGATAACCAAATCAACTTCTTTGATCTGTCTCTCTCAATGCGCATACCAAGTATATGACTTGCCTCACCCATGTCTTTCATGTCAAACGATTTTGCCATCTTTGACTTCAAAGCTGAAATTTCTTCCAAGTGCTTGCCAGCAATCAACATGTCATCCACATACAAAATAAGGATCAACCAACTACCATCCTTAGCCTTCTTTGTATATAGACAGTGATCGAACTCACTACGTTTGTAGCCTTGAGAAAGCATAAACTTGTGGAATTTATGGTACCATGCCCTTGATGATTGTTTTAAGCCATAAAGACTCTTTAACAATTGGCATACCCAATCTTCCTTGCCTTTCTCAACAAACCCTTCTGGCTGCTGCATGTAAATTTACACATCTAAATCACCATGCAAGAACGCTGTCTTGACATCCATTTGGTGCAACACCAAATCTAATATGGCAACCAATGCAAGAAATCATCTCAATGTACTCATTTTGACCACCGGAGAGAAGACTTCATCAAAGTCAATGCCTTGTTCTTGCTGAAAGCCCTTGGCAACAAGCCTTGCTTTGTACTTTGGCTGACTATCATGAGCGGTGATCTTATACCTGTAAACCCATTTACAAGGTAGAGCCTTTTTGCCCTGTGGTAATTTATGCAGACCTGTCATCTCCTTGGAAGACAACTCTTCTAATCTCCTCAACCCTCTCTGGTTTAGAATGATATTTGGATTCATTAAAGTGAACATCATTGCTGCGGACAACCTTTCTGGATTCGGGATCCCAAAGTCTGTACCCCATCTCACCAGAATTACCATAGCCTAGAAAGATGCACTTTCTACTCTTTGGCTCAAGTTTGTTCCTAAATTCCTTTGGAACGTGAGTATATGCCTCACAGCGAAAGACTCTGAGATGCTTGTATGAGGGCATTTTGCATGACCATACCATCTCTGGCACCGAATCCTTCTGCAAAACCTTGCTAGGAGATCTATTTACAAGATGAACAGCTGTTGATACAGCTTCAGCCCAAAACCCATTTGGCAGCTGTGCATTAGACAACATACTTCTGACCTTCTCTTGTATGGTCCTATTCATCCTCTCAGCAACACCATTTTGAGGAGGATTGTAAGGATCAGTAAGTTCACTGTTCTTGGAGGCGTGTCACATACGACACGGGCGCATCTACACACAGACTGTAGGCGACATCCACTGGTTCATCAGGTAGCTTGCGTTTGCTGCTTGATATTCCAGATTTCATCCTGACATTGCAGGTACTTCCACATGGGATGTATTGTCAGAGATGATGTATGTCTGTTGAGGGTTTGCTGGCTGTGAGTCACGCAGTAAACAACCGCCGCAGCGGTTACAACATACAGTGGGAAATTTGTGGATGTATGACTTTGTGGGAAGTCTATGTACTGTCAGATTTACTGCAGCCTTTGTTGAGGGTCAAGTGAGGTTTTATTGAGATGGAGGATTCTCGAATGTTGAGATCCTTTCGGTGATACAAGTCTTGGAGCGATCCCTCGAGCACCCTTAGATAGGCAACTAGGATGTATTGACTGTGAGCTAGACAGTTGGGATTGCATCTTTGCTTTACTGCCGTTGAGGCATTGTTGCAGTCTATGCTTACAGGACAGTGACAGGACAGTCAGAGATAGTATAGGTGCAGGACAGGTTTACCCACAGCTTACAGTGTTAGAGAGACAGTGGTTTTTTGAGCTATTTTTTGGTCTGTTTTTAGTACACCATAGCCATTTTACAAAGGAGAATCTGCCAAAATTTTTGAAGAATCTAAAGCTTTCTTGGTTCATTTGACAGGTTGATATTGGTTCAGAGGTGAGTTTAAAGGGGAAACTCTGCCAAATTTTTCCTAGGAAAGTAAACTACTGTGAAGCGTAGCTATGGCTGGATCACAGGACACTGCTCTTTACAATATCAAGAAGCTGGATGGAACCAATTTCCCATTGTGGAAGAAGCAGATTTGGCACGTGTTGGTACAAAAGAAGCAGATAAAACCTATAAAGCTCAAGGGGATAAAACTAGAAGATATGGACGAAGATGAATGGAGCGAAATGGATGAATTGGCACTTTCTACCATTATGCTGACTTTGGCAGAAAGCATTTACTTCAATGTAGCAGACGAGATTTCGGCTTATCAAGCATGGTTAAAGCTGAGTGATCTTTATGAGAAGCAGATTGCAGCTTCACAGGTATACTGGCTTAAGAAGCTTGTTGACTTGAAGATGAAAGAAGGGACACCTATGTCCAATCATCTGAATGAATTCAACACAATCTATAGTCAGTTGTCATCTCAAGGTGTCAAGTTTGATGAACCTGTTAGAGCCATGTTCCTGTTGATCACATTGCCGGAAAGTTGGGACACTTTTCGCACAGCTTTGAGTAATTCTGCACCTCCAGATGGTTTGAACATAGCAGGTGTAGAAGGAAGTCTGCTTACTGAAGAAACCAATAGAAAGACAATGGAAAAAGGCAAAGGAACAGCCTTAGTTGTCAGGGGAAGGACCAAAGAAAAGTACAAAAGTGGAAAGAGGAATCAGTCTCGTAGCAAGTCCCGCAGTGCTAAAGGCAAGAGTGACATAGAATGCTACCATTGTGGCAAGAAGGGTCACATGAAAAGAGACTGCAGAGAATAGAAAGTAGAAAAAGGCAAAGAGAAAGCTGAAGACCATGGTGAGAAGAACAAGTCCTCAGTGAAGATTCAAGAAATAAATGTGACAAACACTGTTGCAGAGGATGACAGTCTAGTGTCAAGAGACATCTACTTCTTGAAGAATACAATGGACTCGGCTCTTCTCACCGCATCTGATGGAAATGCACTGAGTGACTGGATTATAGACTCAGGGGCATCACTTCATGTGTCTCCAAACAAGGAGTGGTATACCTCTTATGTGACCACTAAAGATCATGTTCGGCTAGGCAATGGGCAGACATGTGAGATCTTAGGTGTTGGAGATGTTCAATTGAAGTTTCAGAATGGCTCTTCTTTCACGCTGAAGAATGTGAGACATGTTCCCGCAATTACAAAGATCTTGATCAGCACAGGTTTACTTGATAATGCTGGCTACGTCACCACTTTTGGACAGAACATGTGGAAGATATCCAAGGGTTCTATGACAGTAGCACATGGAGTAAAGTCTAGAGGACTTTACATGATTTATGTATCAAATGTCTCTAAAAATGTAATCAATGTAACCGAGCAGCCGAACGTTTCTTTGTGGCATAGCCGGTTAGGACATATGTCCAAGAAGGGAATGGAAATCTTGTCTCGTTCTAGTTATTTTCCTGGCTTTTCATTTAATGATTTTGAATTTTGTGAACATTGTCTATATGGTAAGCAAACACAGCAGCCACATAAGCATAGAAGCAGTAGAAGAGATACACAGTTGGCACTTGTTCATAGTGATTTGTGTGGACCTATGCCTAACCTATCTCTAGGGGGAGCTTCTTACTTTATGACATTTATAGATGATTACTCGAGGAAAGTATGGGTTTACTTTCTCAAGCACAAGGATGAAGCGTTTAGTGTTTTCAAAACGTTTGTGACACTTGTGGAGAATCAGAGTGGCAAGAAGCTTAAATGCTTACGCACTGACAATGGTGGAGAGTATGTTTCAAAGGCCTTTCAGTACTTTTATGAGTCAAAAGGTATAAAACGTGAACTTACTGCTCCTTACAATCCTCCTCAAAATGGTGTTGATGAGAGGATGAATAGGACCATACAAGAGAAGGTCAGAAGTATGTTGTCTAATGCACAGTTGCCAAATGGGTTTTGGGCTGAAGCTGTATCAACAGCTGTTCATCTTGTAAATAGATCTCCTAGCAAGGTTTTGCAGAAGGATTCAGTGCCAGAGATGGTATGGTCAGGCAAAATGCCCTCATACAAGAATCTTAGAGTCTTTGGCTGTGAGGCATATACTCACATTCCAAAGGAATTTAGGAACAAACTTGAGCCAAAGAGTAGAAAGTGCATCTTTCTAGGCTATGGTAATTCTGGTGAGATGGGGTACAGACTTTGGGATCCCGAATCCAGAAAGGTTGTCCGCAGCAATGATGTTCACTTTAATGAATCCAAATATCATTCTTCACCAGAGAGGGTTGAGGAGATTAGAAGAGTTGTCTTCCAAGAAAATGGACCTGCACGTGCAAGACAAAATGTCAGGGCTCAAGAGGAGCAAGGACAGGATAGAGTGGAACCACAGGTTGTGGCTGAGCCTGAGCCACCTATTGTGCGTAGATCTGGACGTGTCACGTGACCTCTTGATAGGTTTGTTCCATCTATGAACTATGTCATGTTGACTGATTGCAATGAGCCTTCATGTTACACGGAAGCAGTGCACCTGAAGGACTCCGGGAATTGGCAATTGGCCATGCAGTCAGAGATGACAGCTTTGCATAAAAACAAGACATGGAAGCTAGTTAAATTACCACAGGGCAAAAAGGCTCTACCTTGTAAATGGGTTTACAGGTATAAGATCACCGCTCATGATAGTCAGCCAAAGTACAAGGCAAGGCTTGTTGCCAAGGGCTTTAAGCAAGAACAAGGCAATGACTTTGATGAAGTCTTCTCTCCGGTGGTCAAGATGACTACATTGAGATGCTTTCTTGCATTGGTTGCCATATTAGATTTGGTGTTGCACCAAATGGATGTCAAGACAGCGTTCTTGCATGGTGATTTAGATGTGGAAATTTACATGCAGCAGCCAGAAGGGTTTGTTGAGAAAGGCAAGGAAGATTGGGTATGCCAGTTGTTAAAGAGTCTTTATGGCTTAAAACAATCACCGAGGGCATGGTACCATAAATTCCACAAGTTTATGCTTTCTCAAGGCTACAAACGTCGTGAGTTCGATCACTGTCTATATACAAAGAAGGCTAAGGATGGTAGTTTGCTGATCCTTATTTTGTATGTGGATGACATGTTCATTGCTGGCAAGCACTTGGAAGAAATTTCAGCTTTGAAGTCAAAGATGGCAAAATCGTTTGACATGAAATACATGGGTGAGGCAAGTCATATACTTGGTATGCGCATTGAGAGAGACAGATCAAAGAAGTTGATTTGGTTATCTCAAACAGAGTATATTGACAAGGTTTTGCAACGTTTCAATATGGAGAAGGGAAAGGTACTGAGTGTTCCATTGCCACCATATGTGAAACTTAGCAAACAAGAGCGTCCTGTGTCTGAGGAAGAACAGGCTGAAATGGATAAGATTCCATATGCGTCTGCAGTGGGTAGTTTGATGTATGCAATGATTGCTACTCGCCCAGACATTGCATTTGCAGTGGGAGTAGTAAGTCGATACATGTCAAACCCAGGCAAGAAACATTGGGAGGCACTGAAAGGAATATTGAGATACCTAAAAGCTACAAAGAGTATGCGTATATGCTATGGGAGTCAGGAGCTAAGTGTAAAGGGTTTTACAGACTCAGATTATGCAGGTGACTTAGACAACCGAAGGTCTACGTCAAGGTATGTCTTTACATTGGCTGGTGGATCAGTATCATGGCGTTCTAGATTACAAGATTGTGTTACTCAGTCTACTACAGAGGCTGAATATGTTGCAGCATTAGAGGCAAGCAAAGAATCAATTTGGATTAATCGACTAGTAACAGATTTGGGAATCAAAGAAGAGATGCCTGTGTTATATTGTGATAGTCAAAGTGCTATACAATTGGCTCGCAATCCAGTTTATCACTCAAAGACAAAGCATGTGGATGTGAAGTATCATTTCATCAGGGAAATGCTCAAGGATAAGCAACTTCAGCTTGTCAAAGTTCACACCACAGAAAATCCTGTTGATCTACTTACAAAAGGACTTCCCTCAGAGAGCTTTGCATATTTTTGCAAGCAGTTAGGTGTAGGGTAGTACATCACTTATCTACATCTCTTGTATATTAGCTGTATAGTAGCTTCTCTCACACTTAAAGTACCACATTGGACTTTAAGTGGGAGGTTGTTGGGGTATAAAGCCCAATGTGGTCGCCCAGGTAAGTGGGCGGGCCGCCAGGTATGTACACATATTCTTTTGTAAAAACCTAATAAGAACTCACTATGCTCTACACATTACAGTAGAGCGAGTTCACCATATCGTCGTGCTCTTCTTCTCGCACTCTCTCTCGCGTCACACTTCCGCTTGTACTCCTTGAATCTTAATGAGGGGTCTTCAACCTATAAATAGGCCCCTTTCCTTCTTGTAAATCCTCTCTAATATCTCATGTAGCATCCCAACAGTGTATGAGTGAGGAGAGATGTAGTTGTAGCAACCACTTTGTGAGCTTCACACTTGGTAGTATGAGAGAAGATTTCAAGCTACACATTGCAAGTGAGAGAGTGTGAGTTCAAAATCTCAAAACAACTATTTTATATGTCCTCCATCATCAATAAAATTGGGGTTTGGTGCTTCAAAGGTAGGATTTGGTGTTCAAATGATCGTCCTTCCACTTTTGCAAAGCAGTTTGGTGAAACCAAGGTGACTTGTGTCTTTTAAGTTCTAATGTTTGAGCTTGTTTGAGAAAGTGTTTAGTGTGTTTTCATTGCAAAATTTGTGTCCATTGTAAGAGGGTATTATGGTGAGAGGTCTCCCACACCCTAAGACTGTGTGTGTGTGTGTGTGTGTTGGTAATGTTTAGCATTCACTATGCATTGAATTAGTTTTGTGTGTGTTTGTGTGTGTGTGTGTGTGTGTGTGTGTGTGTGTGTTGGTAATGTTTAGCATTCACTATGCATTGAATTAGTTTTGTACTATCTCTATGGTAAATTTTAATGAACCATCTTTGTTTGCAAGTAACTAAAGAGGTATTATGTAAGTTCCATTTCTCTCTCTCTTCCCTTTTCTCTAGCTCTCTCTTGCTCTATTTGGTGTATGTCTTGGTGTGAGATTTCTTGTGTATGTTTTGTTGTGTCTCTTCTTGGTTGTGATAAAATCTCTCTTGCATCTTGGTTCCCTTTAACTTGTTTGGTTGTGGGTTTGTTGTTTCTTTTCTTGCTTGTGGTTGCCCTAGTCCCAATTGAGTAGCACGGGAGCCTTGAGGGGTATTTAGAGGTCGCCTCTCTTGTTGCCTGTCTTGGACCGTCTCAATTTTAGTTCTCCCACTGAGGAGGGATTGTGTATTTTGTTGTAAATACTCATCCTTTAGAGTAATCAAGTAGCTTACATGAGTCACAAAAATTTGTATGACCCCTTCATCCCCATTGCAAGGCATAAGGTACACATCATTGTTAGTACTAAGTTGCAATTTCAACGTGTAATTCATAGAAGGATTTTAGGCCATCTTAGGTTGGTTGAAATAAATGCTTCAGTAAATTCTTTTAGTTTGCATCTCATTAGATATGTTCTATTTTAAGCATTATGTCATGCATAGGCCATGGATAATGGTCCAAGAATAGAGGTTTTCCCTTCCATTTCACTCCACACATTAGAATAAATGTTGTAATTAATAGAAAGATCCATTTTCAACAGCGTATGGTGTTCATGTTTGGTGCCCAAAGGGTAGGAGAAATTCTCGTGTCACCAAACCCTATCATCCTGACTTGTGTGGACTATCATAGATCATTTGATGTGCATATTTTTATTTTGTTATAGATTAAAATTTAGCAAACATTGTTGTGTAAATATTTTTAAGAAAGAAAATTTGTCACTTTGAAATTGTTTCAATGGAGGTCCAATGCCAAATGTCAGAATATACTCTCTTTTTTGGACATCCTGGTGAGGATACCAAATATTTCAAAATGGCTTGCCACATAAAAAGAGTGATAGGAGATGAGGAATGCTTTAAAATGTAGTTCTGAGGAAGGATGCTAGCACTTGGTTTTTCTCTCTATCTGAGGAAGTTAGAGAGATCTAAAGGGAGGTTTTGGATCACTTCAAGCGATATTGTTTTAAATCCCAAAACACTCAAAAACTATGGCAAGATATTGTTGCCCACAAGCAAAAAGACCTAGATGACTACTACACCTACAAGCAAGAGTTTCTACGTCTTTGGGCTATATGGGTAAGGAAAATTACTAACCCAGGGATGGGACATAATTTCTAAAGAAGGAGAGATTCATAATGGGTTGATTTCCCATAATCAAGGTAAAAGTTGAGGCACGTGTACTTGCTACCATTGAGACTAGGACTGCCTTGAAGTATAGAAAATTGGAGTGTGTTCAGAGAGAGCTTCCAATAGAGGGTCCTACACCTAAGGAGACAATGCAAGCATCCACTTCTACTTAGATTCCAAAGTTAAGAGCTGAGGTAATTGAAAAGCTAAACAAATATTGATCAATATGTCAATTCATCTGGCACAAGCTATAGGTCCCAAGGGAAAAACAAAATAAACTACTCACCAACCAATGGTTTTGCAAAGACCAAATGGAGCAAGACCACCTGCACAAGGAGTGGAAAGGGTTCCACCTTTGCCAAATCCAAATGTGCATGTGGTAGAGGTGACAAATTCAAATGAAGTTGACAAGGAAGAAAATGGCATTAATCTTTGTCGTGGAAAAGGTAAGGAGAAAGGAGTCACATCAAAGAGTGACCATGGAGCCCAGGCAAGAATGTGAAGGATACCAAGGAGACCAAGAAGACTCGACGTGTTGGGGGTTCCATTGTTTCATAACTCCAATGACCAACAAAATTATCAATACGGAGGGATGAGCTACCCAGCTAGGGCATGAAAACACTCACACAATTAGTGAGCTAATCATGGCAACACGAATGGTGACTCACAAGGTGAGCTTCTCGGCCTATGGAGAAGCTAGTCCACAATGATTGGCAATCTCCACATCCACTTCCCTTCACCTCCAATCAACCCGATCACATACACTAAAGATTGCAAGACACACACAACACTAATCCTATCATGCAACACACTAATCACAATCACACACACATAGATCTATTGAGCACCACACTCTAATTAAATCTACATGCACGTGTCAAGGAAAACAGGGCAATCACACAAGATTAGAGTGGGATTAACCACTAATTAGTTGCGATCTAGTTAATCAAAGCATCATTAGAAATCACAAGAAGTATGAGAGACACATAGTGAAAGAGAATTAAGCATTTATTAGTGTTAACCAAGTAGCATGAGCAAGGAGAAGCTCAAGGACTCCATAGCCACACACCTCAAGAGCTCTCACCAAAGAGTGCTCTCAACAAATGAGCTTGAAAAACCCTACTTTCTTTTACACACTGCCTTATATACCTAGGGTAAAAATATGCAATGTCCGGGTGCCCAAGGCCTTTAGGGCTCCACCACTTACTAAATCTGCAACCTAGGCACACTAACTACCTATTCTTTACAACTTGGAACTCCCATTAAGCCCATAACACATTAAAAATATTACAATGGTTTGAAATAAATCGAGAATTTACAATACATGACAATTTTGGGAAAATGTGAAAAATATATAACTCCAATCTTTGCTGCTTCTTCGTGTTGATCTTCGATGTGCATCCGTAAGGCTAGGGCCTTTAGCAGCTTCTGCTAACTGATCTTGACTCATTTAACATTCCCCCCTTCCGATTTTAGTGCTCATCCTCAGGCACTGTCAAAAAGTGTCCGTGGATGCAAGGGAAGGTAAAACTACCATATCACGTGCATTCAAGACATGTTTGTAAAACCCCTTATCTGTGAATTTTGTTAGGAATATAATGTACCCTTTTTTTTTTAATCTGTAAGTTTTTTTCAAATTTGAAAAAATAATGCTCTTCTATATATATATTTATTTAAGTTGCAAGAACTTTAAATACCCTTCTGTTGAACTCAAGTGATAGGTTACATTTTTATTAAGTGACCTCCCCGGGGGAAGGTTTTGATTGGTTGTTGATGGGCTAATCGTCTTCATTTGTCGTTGGATTTGTTGATGAGGTTCAATTTGCTGGAGCATCTTTATTTGTCTGAATATGTCTGATGTGAGCGATGATGTTGCATTTGTCCATTGTAATAGCATAATGAAAAGTATGAAAAGTATGTACAAGGAAGTAGAATGATGAGGTTCTAAATTAGGGTCTAATACCTTGATGACCAAAGGGAAAAAACCCAATGGAAAAAAAGTGTCTTTGAGATACGCACATTATTAGAGTGTTTATTAGCATCATGGAAAATATAATAAAGTACTGAAGGGATTATTTGATGATAGATATGGAATTAAAAAGGCAGCAAGTATGAGAGGGTAGTATGATGGAATATTGGTTTTCCTATTTTATTCCACTCAAGATGCATAAGTGGAAGCAAAAAAGAGTGTCTAATGCATATGTCAGATGATGGGACATCCTATTTATGCATGCACAGAAATGCATGGAAAACAATATGTTGTGCAAGAAAGATTTTGAGGGGTTCTTCAAAAAGATAGTGTAGCTATAAAATCATATGACATGGCTTTGCAAGCTGGCACCCCTTTAAGAATGGTTTTTGTTGATGAGGATATGTGTTCTCATCTTATTGTGCATTGTGCATGAGTCTTGGACTCTATGACACTCCACCAGTTGTAAGTTACTAGACTTTGACTCTTATGCTCATCTCATCCAACATGAGTGACATGACTTAGATGTGCTCAACTCTTCCAGCTTGAGCATAAGCCTAATAACTACACTCTTAGCATAGAGTTTATTATGACTTGAAGCTTTGGGACTAATGCTTTGATCATTTTATGGTTGAGTAGTCCGCCAACTCTAACTATGCCAAAGAGTGTTTTTTGCACCCTAGAGACTTGACTTTTTACATTCTTGTGCTAACTACAAATATTTCTTCAAGTAAAAGTAAGCTTGAATCCTCAAAAAGAGGATTAGTGAAGGACCAAGCTGGAATTGAAGGTTTCTTTTACCATACATGTTTTATCTTCTTTGAATCTCCATTCTCGTTGGTTGGGTTGTCCTTCTTTGACTGTGAAGACTCTATTATCTATTTGATTCTCCAATTAGGCCTATAATTGATAGGACTCTTTGATGTTGTTGTAGGCCTCTGCTCACTGTCGGCATTTGGCTTTTGACTAGGAGCATTGGAAGACTTAGTAATCAAAATCTCTTGATGACCTTGGTATCTCCTTTGTTGACTTTGATTTGCTCTAGGTGTTGCCGAGTTCTTGAGATCTTCATGTTGTTACCATATACATGTGGTAGTGATGTGTGTGAACACACTAGGACCGCAGGAGCATTTTTTCCCTCTTTAGGAGGTTTTTCCCCCGTGCATTGTATATACGCCCATCACTCTAGGGCTATCTATCTTTCCATTGCACACTAAGTAACACACTCTCTATTGTGTGCCTTGAGCTTCCTTCGTCTTCTCCAAGCTCTGTGTGTTTCTCTGCAACCCTAATTCCAACAATTGGTATCAGAGCAGGTCGCGTCCTCCCGGGCTTAGTCGTCAGCTGCTCCAGCACACGCCTGCTCACTTTCTCTGATTTCAGTGAGCTTTGGTGAGCGTTCGCAGGCTGCTCACAATTTTGATTTGGGCTCATTTCGGCCTCCGTTTCCACTACAGGCAGTACTGCACAGGCTATTTCGTCATTTTGTGCAGAATTTCTGTCAGTGCCATTTTTTGCATAACAGGTGTCTTATAGTCTTCTATGGTTTGTGCTATATAGCACAGGTTGTTCCCGCTCCGTTTCTTCTATTTTCGGGCAGTTTTCACATCAGGTGCAGCATTTGCCATGGCTGACAACAACAACACAAATGTGTTCAAGATGTTTGCTGCAGAGGACAGGTTGGATGGGGACAACTACCCTATGTGGGCTTATATGATGCAACATGTTCTTGTGTCAAAGGGTGTCTGGAACATTGTGCAGGGCATTGATGTACGTCCTGGTTCTGAGGATGTAGACGATGTTGAGGATGTTGCAGGTTTTGCTGCAAGGATTGCAACTGTTAGAATTGTTTTGCCTATGGCAGAACAAGCTCGTTGGGATGTTAAGGATGCATAGGCTCATGCATTGATTGCGTTGTCTGTGAAGCGCACCATTGTTCCTCACATCCGTTCAGCAAAATATGCAAAACAGGCTTGGGATATTCTAGCAGGTCTTTATGCAAGCCGCAATGAGGCTAAAATTGCTTTGCTGCTGAGGCGGTCTGGGGAGGGCAACAAGAAGAGTGGCCTCTAAACACCCTTCGAGGCTCCCGTGCTGCTCAATTGGGGCTGGGGAAAGCACAATCAGAGACAACAACAACCCACAGCCAAAAACCAAACAAGAAAAGGGGCACCACCTAGTTGTAGATGCGAACTAGGACGCATGTGATATCTCCTTGTACTCAAATGCACAAAGAGAGGGGAATGCAAGATAGCCACACACACCAAACACAAACATGCACCACGCGAAAGAGAGGTAAAGAGAAAAAATCAACTTGAGCAACTCAGTCTTAGTCTTAAAGACTAAATACACACAAAGCTTGATGAGAAATAGAGAGACAACACAAAACTTGACCTTGTTGCCAATACACAAATTGTCTTAGGGTCACGGGAGCCCTCTCACCGAGCACCCTCTTACAATTCACCTTTTAGGAAAACAATTCAACAAGCCCTCAAACCACCAAGCATGAAATGGCACAACAAAATTCAAGGACAATATACCTTCAACCACCTGATGAGCCAACTTATCAAGTCAATTTGGAGAGAAGAGTTGTAGTTGTAGCATACAATTGCACCCAAAACTATAAATCTTATTTATGCACAAGAGTAGGCTACAAGTGTGGTGAAGAGTATGGCATACACTCCACTCCTCTAGATGGCATAACTAACTTCAAGCTTCTCCATGCACCTATGTGTAGTGATGGAATAGAGCACTCACAATGCATACACTCTACACAACTAGGCTTGAAGAGTGGTGTGTTATGTGTTGAGAATGGTGTGGTGTAGTGTGATCATGGGATGATTTACAAGGGAGAGAAGGGCTCTATTTATAGGTTTTAGAAGCCCCGATTTGGATTAGGCCTAATCAAGTTTATTTGAAGGAATAAAAGATTATGCATATTTTTATTTTTATTTTATGAGGGTGAGTCTCTCTTGTCCTTTGAGTCACATGGATGTGGGCTCAAGGGAAGAGAATTATTGAGGATGAAAGGAGAGAGGATGGAGTGAATAATTTGGGAGTGCCTACTCTAGTAGAGGGTGCATTTTACAATAAGGTTAGTGGTTAGTAGTTAGTAATTATCACTAAAAAATATTTACAAAATCATTCACCATATGGTGAGATATATGATGAGAAAAGTTAGAGAAGGGATGAGCTTGTAAACAGAGGTTGAAGCTTTGGAGAAGTTGACATTCACCTCTTTACAGCACTGGAAGAAGAAGTAGTCAGCATGGCGAAGCAGCGCGTGTCGATGAAGCTATGTTATTTCAAACCTTGAAAAATTCATGATAAAAGCCTTCATTTGCAGAGGTTATCCTTGGATTTTTGCTGATTTTTTGAAGTTCTTTACAAAGCTGAAGAGAGTATGGTAATATGGACATATATGTAGAGAGAAAGGGGGACACATAGGGTGTAGAAATGGAGGATGAAGTCTATGGAGGTGTGAGAGATGTGGCAATGGTGAAGAGGGTGAATTAGGACATGGGAGTTGCAGGTTTGGGAGTGGGAAGGCGAGGGAGGAGTGTGTGTGAAAGAGGAAAATGATAAAGTGGAAGAGGGAGTGTGGCTGCATAGCATGGGAAAACTGGGGTCCACCAATAAAATCATAGCTCACAGCTCTTAGCTCAAAAAAATATGAAAACATTTGAGGTGAAAGTTCAGCTTACGAGATACAACTTTTGTTTGTATCACCTTTTCAAATTCGGGGAGCATGTGATCTTTAAAAATTCAGCAAAAGCGACTGTTTTTTCCACTGCACAAGGTCCTCGTGAGGTCTTTCTTTGGATGATTCTTTTGAATACCTCCAAGAGTGAGCTCCCCATGGTGCATGCATGCATTCCACATACCCTTGACCTTATTTGGTAGGTCTATAATTGAAGATATTGTTGAGATCATGATATAAGTGAATAGTATAACTAAGAAAATCAAATATTGAGGGGTCTCAAAAAATATGTGCATGTCAAATATAAATAATATAGGTGGAAAAAATATAAAGGGGTCAAAATAAATCTCTCTCATTATAAGTCTACCATAAAAAGATGAATATTTTTGGTGTTCTAATTTATGAGAGTAAAAGAGAATAGATGTAGGAAGGAAAAATCACAATAGTGAAAAAATATACACATAAATAAAACTAGTTTTTTTGGATTTTTTTTGGGAGGGAGTTACACCAAAAATAAGAGAAGTTTGCATGAAATTATTTTTATATGGAATAAAGAGTATGCAAAATGGTAAGAAAAAATATGGTAATGGTGAGTCAATGTACATAGCATAAATAACACACCATAGGTAGAAATATTTAAATAAATATCAAAATAATTATGAAACATCCTTTTATTTAGGCCCTATATACAATGAAATATTTACACACAAATGGACCATAATATTTAATTATTATTTTTTAATTTTTTTGGCTCAACTAGCCTAGTGACTAGCTAATTGAGGGTTTTTAAGAAAATATGGAAAAAGTTCCCTAACTCACACACGCTTATATATAGTGAAATGGTAGGGATAACCAAAATGTTTGAGTGATTTGATAGGGTGAGGTAGCTTACTATGGCAATTATGGAAAGCCGAAAAACGGCTATCACTACGTAAAGAGCTGGAGTCGAAGATTATGCATGAGGAAGATGATATGGACACTTTCCTTGCTAGTGTCAAGGATATCAATGAGCAACTCATTTCTGCAGGTGAAGTCATTTCGGACAGTTTCCTTGTGGAGACTGTTCTTGATGCCTTACTAGATTCTTACCAGACTTTTGCTAGTACTTGGAGACTTATGACCCAAGGAAATCCTGAAGTTGTCAAGTTTGATGCATTATGCACATTGCTGTTGCAAGAGTCACTTTCTAGAAAAAACAGGACTAGGCAACGTGCAGTTGAACAGGCTTTTATTTCTTCTCAAAGAAAGGGTGGTAGCAGCAATGCAGCCACTTCTTATGGTTCTGCTACGAGTGGCAAAAATAATGTTCCTAATGCTTCTGCTGGCAGCAATTCGTCTGGAAATTCAGGTGATAAGGGCAAAAAGAAGATGCGTTGTGTTGAGCCAGCAGAGGATCACAACCACATTTTTGCTCACACCCATCATTTTGTAACCATTGATTGTAATAAATGTCTTTCCGACATTAATTTTGATTTGAGCCATTCATTAAGTAAAGGGACTCAATTGAGTTTCCA
This sequence comes from Adiantum capillus-veneris, assembly GCF_014529385.1. Classification (NCBI taxonomy): domain Eukaryota; kingdom Viridiplantae; phylum Streptophyta; class Polypodiopsida; order Polypodiales; family Pteridaceae; genus Adiantum; species Adiantum capillus-veneris. The sequence continues at coordinate 139,742,250 of NC_140955.1, read as the reverse complement.
GCCTGTAATCCCGACGTAATTTCACCTGTTGATGTAAATAATTAGAGATGTTCTCACCTCCAAGGCTGAGGTATATAAGCCAAAGTTTTGTAACCTAAGGAGGATTCAATTAGTAATCAAAGTGAGTTTTTTGAGCGTCGTGACTGTGTCTGAGAGAGAGAGAGAGAGAGAGTCTTATCTCCTTACTACGCGAGCTACGGGGCTGCCACTGGAGAAGCGGCACCGCCATTGTGTTAGCAACGGTGAGAGCTACGCACAGATACCAAGAGTGCGCGCTATCGGCTTCTACGTGTGGTAAGTTCCTATGAGCTTCGGTGTGAGTTTTCTTCCAACTCGTGTGTCGGAATAGAGCGTGCAGCATATCTATAGAACCACAACGAGTAGAGCTACACATTCGTACCATCGGGGTCAAGTTTTGGTCACCTGTAATTTTCGGCCTGTCTTCATACGCGTTTACCGCACGGAGTGGTTATAGGTTGATTTTGCAGTTCAAGTCTTTAGGGTGTTGTTCTTACCTAGTGTATAGACTTCCCCTTGAGTTTGAGATCGATTCGATGATTCTAGATCCTGTTTCGTATAGCATTCGTTCGTAGTACGGATTTCAGTCACTTGCGTATTTTAGAACTTAGATTTGATTTCCTTAGTAGTGATTGTCATTAGAAGGTCGAGTAGGTGATTTGACACCCACCTAGTTGTTCCATGCGCCTGCGGGTCAAGCTCCGTCCTCGTCTGACAAATTCTGTTGTTGGTTGAGTTCTCGCTATTTAGCTTCTGCTAGCGGCGTAACCGCCTTAACATTTGGCGCCGCTGCCGGGGACGAGAGCCCTAAGTAGGTGACCTTAGACTAATCCTAAGAGGTGAGTCGTATAAACTACTTTGTATACTTTAGTTAGAAAAGATCTAGGAGTGGTGGACTCCGAAGGTCTCGAGAGATACTAGGAAGTGGGGTATTCCTGGGTCTTCCGTGTTGACAGTATTTTTAGTTTAGCTTAGGTTAGATTGTTTTTGATGGTGTTTAAGTGGTTGTTGACATAAAAAGCATTTGCTACTCCTTGTGTGGTAGTAAATCTCTTTATATTTTCAATTGCAAAAAATCCATTTTATGATTAGAAGTAGCTTAGGTAGGGCCTGATTTGATCCTGATCTAGAGCTATCAATTGGTGTTCTATTTGCTTGATGTGTTTGATTGCATGTTAGATCACTGAAAAAGTCGCTTTGGTAGTGAAATATGCAATAAACAAAGTTCAGAAAAATTTTCTGTGTAACTGATTGTTGCTGAGCACTTAGAAGAGCTATTGGAAGAGTTCTGTGCTGAAAAGCTTGAAATCTGCAACTTTAGACATCATACGCGTATGATGTCTTAGGACCTAAACAGAGACTAAAATTGAAAATTTGACATTTCCAGAGTGTTTAGAAGGGGGGTTTTACCCTAAGATCAACTTAAAACAAGAGATTAACACTCAAAGAAACCCAAAAAAGACAAGTCGGAGTCCAAGAAACGCAAAGAATAGGAAATTTTGGATTCAAATCTTGTTTTTTACATTCAAACCTGACAAAAACACTTGAAACTCAATTATAAACATTGGAGAAGGCTTAAAACCAAAAACAGTCAAAATCTGGGACAAAAGACATCATACGCGTATAATGTCTTTTGGCACTTCCACTGCTTATTTTGAAATCTGACCTGACAAGATTGTTACAATCACTGTTGGAAGCATAAATATCAAGTTTGGACCCAAATTGATGAAAAAGACATCATACGCGTATGATGTCTTTGACCTAATTTTGGACATATTTTGATACTTTGCCAACACAGATCCATTGTAATAGCTATCTAGAGGCTATATTTCAAGTTTCATCCCATTTGGATCACAATTGACCCAAAAACAAGTCAAAGCGGAAAATTGCCAAGAAAACCCTAAATTAGCCATAACTTGCTCAAACAGAGTTCAAACTAAATTTTGTGAGTGAACAGAGCATAAAGGGGTCACTGAGAGTGAGCATAACCAAAATAGTCAAAATCTGTGAAAAAAGACATCATACGCGTATAATGTCTTTTTCAGCATAACTGCAACAAAATTCTCACTTGATGAAACAGAAGTTGTCCAACTGACAAGATTAAACAATTGACCAAGTATCAGTCAGTTTGGATCAATTCTAACCACAAAAACCTGGGAAAACAAATTGCCGAGACGGAAAAGTTAAAGTCCTTAGGGGAATTGATGAATTTGAGATCGGGCAGGAATCTCCGGAATAATCAACCAAAACAAGGGGAACCAGCAAGTGTCATATCAACCGAGGGAAGTGTAAACCAAAGTTGGGTGCAACCATTAGAGCCGATCTTTGAAGGAAGTTTTCTGATACTTCTTCGGAGAGATCTTACGAGATTTTCACCGAAAACTTGGAACACTTGAACCTGAACAACAGAGAAAATATGGCAGCAGGATCATCAAACCCTTCCGCCACCATGAAGCTATTGTTCATAAAATACCAGTACGACAATGAGCAAGGTGCCAAGATCTACAAAGATGGAATGGACCGCTATTGTGTAAAGATAGAAGATAGACCTAGTGAGTTCAAGGACTTAGTGCCTGTGAGCTATAGCGGAGATAGATATCTAGATGACGAGGGTACCATGTACTTGGTAGTCCTAAACCCTAACATTGTGGACAAGTGGGGATTGATGGGTACCAAAGCCAAAATAGATGAAGAACTCGAGGAGAAAGCACCAATAATGAACTTCCCTAATGCGAGGTTAAGAAGAGAGAATGAAACTATAAGGATCAACACTGATAACATCTATGTGGGGCTGTACAAATATAGTAATGGGGAGCAAGATCTCTATTATAGATGTGAAGAACCCTACACCGGAGAGTTGACAGACAAAAAAAGACTCTATGTCTTTACCTACACAGAGGGATCGGAAGTGAAAATTGCCGCTTACGATAAGTATGGAAGGCAATACTCAACAATGGGCAAGAAAGAATTAGAAGGATATACATACTTTGGGGGACCACTACATCAGTATTATGTTACTTCTAGCTCACATAGACCAGCACCAACAACTAGAGTGCAAAACTCAATGACAACAGGAGGACAAAGAACTCAGGTTGCTGACTCTTTCAGTCAACCTTGGGACTCGAAGCTCGGACCAATAGGATCATTACATTCCAGAGAGTCAATGGAGACGAATCGAGGTAGTGCAGTTCCAATCCCCACCTATACCACTCCAGGTCCAAGGTTTGAGGCGGAACCATCACATTTACCTCCCAGTAGTAGATTCAGGGCAGAGGAACCGACGAGGGTAACCCATGAAGTCCATGATGCTAGAGAAATCTTTAGCCGAGACACAGGAGCAATGAGATTGGTAGCAGATCATAGACGTATGAGACCATCTCAAGTAGCCAAGTGTATGCCAAAGAAGTATGGTGGTTCAGGAGATCCGTATGCACATGTGTCACTCTTTAAGCAAGTTTTAAGAGCTGAGCAGATAACAGATTTCCATACACAATACGAGGGATTTGGTCTTACTCTAGAAGGTACCGCATTGACATGGTTTCAACCAATGAACATTGGGGGATTCCATGACATTGACCATTTGCTAAGAGAGTTTGCTGAGGAATTCTCAAAACGAGGGATTAAGCACAATACGGTCTCACAAATATATGCTTTTAAACAGAGAGAACACGAAAAAGTGAAGGAAGCTTCACTTCGCTTCAAACAATACATTGAGAGATGTCCAGTACGTGAACGACCACAAGATGACAGACTATCTGTTCTCTTTATTGAGGGACTGAGGAACGACACTCTCAAGAAGGACTTGCACTTGAAAGCTTGTACAAGTTTCGAGCAAGTAACGAGAGAGGCATTGTACTTAGTGGATAACTGTACGGTTTATGGAGAGGTGTCAGCGGATACAGATTTTGCATCCAGTAGCTCCTCCTCCGTAGCGAGCGAGACTACCACTAAAAAGAATGTTCAAACAACAACCATGCCAAATGTAGAGCAAATGATAGAAGATGCTCTAAAAAGGATGGCACCATACCAAAAACCATTGCCAAAAACACTGAAATGGTGTGCTATTGAACAAAAATGGACAAATCATCCAACAGAGGAGTGCTATTACAACAAAGGGTATGTAAGGGAGCGCCAGTATGCACCTCCTGCTCAATTAGCACCACCTCAAGTACATCCAGTACCTCGATACCCAACGGGAAATGTACCAGGACCTATGGGGATAGAAAGACCGCAACATGTATTGGGACAGCAACCACCTTTACCAGGAGCAAGACCAGTGGGTATTAGATATGCACCAACCTTAGAGAATCAGGAAGAACAAGCCTTAGTGCCTGTTCAAGCCTATTACGAAGAATCGGGTGCACACATGTCTCCGACAGTGTATTACCCACCAGAAGAACCAAAACAACCAGAACCATGGGGCATGATGGGGAATGTTGGAATACCAACATTTACCAGTACTTCTGATGAAGAGAGATACAATATGGACGCAAGAACATTGATGTTCATAGCTCATGGAGGGTTAACAGGACAAAGACCATCCTATCCACAAAGGACGAATCAAATGGGACCAAGACCAGCACTAGGACCCTGTTACAAGTGTGGAGGTGACCATCTGATGAATGTTTGCCCACATACGGAAATCATTAGAATTAACGCTTATTGCACTGAGTGTGGGGTTACTCACTTCATTGAGGATTGTTCAAAGAATCCAAACAAAGTGCAAAAGACGACATTGAATATGCTAGAAACTATTCCTACCAGCAGTGGGTCTGAAAATGAAACTCTGATACCAACGCAAGTTGTTACTAGAGCTCAAGCTAAGAAAACCACTAGAGAACCTGAGAATGGAAAGTTAGCGACTGACGTAGTTAGTCAAGGACCGCGAAGTCAGAAAAACACATGGAAAGCTAGAAAAGCACGCATGAAGTTGAGAAAAGAACGTGAAGACGCTATTCTAGCTGAGGATCTAAAGCAAACTAAAGCTAGATTAGAAGAACTTGAGAGTCAAAACGGGAAACGAGAGATGAGCCCGGAAAGAACGAAACAAAAGAGTATCAAAAAGACAACGAGCTTAAGCTCAGGGGGATCAGTGCTAGTCGACAAGGTACACGAACCATTGGACGCACTGATGAGAGCTTACGAAGCTAGGTTAAAGAACAACCAAACACAAGAACAGAGGTGGATGACATACCCAAACGCGGAATTGGAAAAGCAGAGACTTGAAATGTGCCAGAGAATGATCGAGACTGCACAAGCCTTATTAGAACCACCAAAAGAAACAATGAATTGTGGAAAGGAAAACCCAATTCAGCAAGAGACTATTGTTTCACGGGTAGCCGAAAAGACTCCCAGTGCACAAAAGCCTGAAAATACACAAAAGGATGACCGCATAGTGTTGAACACAACCGATCAGGAGGTAGAGAGTTTTCATCCAGTCATACAGAGGTCTTACGGAAGAGATGAGGATTACAATGAATTTTGGAAACAAGTGAGAGAGGCAAACTTTGCAAACGAGCTAAGTTGCCAAGCTAATCAGACAAATTGGGAAAAGGACATCAGGAATCCTCCCATAGTGGAATTTGAGGCAGGATCTCAAGTGGACTTGGATCTGCAATCTTACTGGGGAGATGGGGGCTCTGTTAGAACAATGGAGAGCAAACCTCATTCACTAAATACCTTACCTTCATACTTAGGAGAGTATGAAGCAAAATCCGAGATTAGAGCACTTCCCTCACGAAAAATCTCATCAGAAAAAGTCATGGACTCGCAAGGATTGATAGAGATTTTGTCAACACCAGTGACATGCACTATCACTCTAGCTGAGCTTTTGAGGCTAAGACCACATATGTGGACCACTGTAGGAAAATGCTTGGAGAAATTCGGAATAAAAGATCCAACATCGAGATTGCAAGAGAGCATTGAGGAGCTGAGCAAGCCACAAAAGAACGCTAAGCCTGTACCCTTAAACAAGGTCGGAGAGTATTGCGAAGGTGAAGAGGGGAATACAACCTTACCAGTTGAATTCCAAGGAGTGAACACAATGGCAATACTAGACAGCGGAGCTGGGGTAGCCATTGCTACAAAAGAAATCTGGAAAAAATGGGGGAAACCAGCAATAAGGAAGACTAGGTTGAAACTCCAATTAGCAGATGGACACATGGAAAAACCTATGGGGTTATTAGAGAAAGTTGTAGTGACTTCTTGCGGCATTGAATACGAACATACTTTTGCTATTGTCGATTTTGGCAAGGAGAATAACTATGATATCATACTGGGAAGACCATTCATGAGACAGTTGAAAATGGTCCAGGATTGGGGCTACGATCACATATACCTGAGAAATATGGAAACCACTACACGTGTGAACTTGAAAGACCATAGCTACAAAGATGTGAACCGAACACCGGTAGAGGAGTTTGATTCAGCTACTTTGGCGGGATCCGAATTTCCAGCTTGGTTAGGTAAACCCAAGGAGTTATGGATGTGTGGAGCTTCGAAATGTGGAAGTCTGAAACGAGAAGAATGTGTTTTAGAAAGGGCTATCGAAGACGAAACTTATATAGGAGAACCCTTTCCAGAGGACACGTTTGAACCATTAGAATGGACACACATTCTAGCAACCCTAGATGTTTGTGCAATTCCGGATGGTCCCACAACGAAATTTTGCGACAAGGACGGGTACGACGTGGTTCCGTATTTCATGTTGAGAACTGTACTCGAAAATGAAACTGAAAAAAACGATACACTGGAAAAAAGATGAAGAAGAGGTGTTTCACGACATTCCCAATCATCCAGAGTGGGGAATGAAGCAGACAACGAGTCAACGGACAATTCAAGCGGAAACGAAGAAACTATAATGGATGTCCGATTTTATGATTTTCCGAACCAAACTAAACAACGCCAGAAACGCTATAGAGCAAAGAGAAACAAAGGGGGTTAGAACCAATCCGATGCCTAGAATAAGAGGAAAAAATCAATTCCTAATGCTAGTAAAGGCTGAAGATTGTGTTAAGGATAAGATTTCTGGAAGAATGAGAGGCAGTGATCAAAAGAGCTTACGAAAAGACAAAAGAGGCTCAAGAAATCAAGTTCAAAATAATGGAACGAAAACTGAAACAGAAAAATCAGAAAAGAACAAGCGCAACAGAGAATACACGGAGTCCAAGTTAGAACGTAGAAACAAGTACCGAGAGCTCAAGAAAACTCTGAAGGAAGTTTGGACGACAGAAATTGAGAGTGAAGAGGACGAAAACGTCAAAATCAAGGAAAACATGGATGTTCCCTCTCACTATAGGAAATTCACAATAGAGGATAGGAAGGTGATATTAACCCCACCTATTCGAGAGAGGAAGGAGAACGAATCTTATGACGGACCGGAGGATGCAAAAAAAGTTGATTTAGCAGCTCCAGGTGAGATGCCTAGACCGGTGTACATAGCCACAGATTTGTCTCCAAGCGAGGAAGAGAGACTTTTGAGTCTTCTCAGAGAGTATAGGGATGTGTTTGCATGGTCTTATGAGGACTTAAAGGGAGTTGACCCATCGATATGCCAACACACAATCCCACTGAAACAAGACGCAAAGCCTAGCAGACAGAGACCATACACATATAATGATACGTTTGCTAAGCGAATCAAAGAAGAGATAGATAAGCTAATGGAAGCTGAATTCATATACGAGATTGAACACACTGATTGGGTATCTCCGATTGTGGTAGTACCTAAGAAGAACGGAAAACTCCGAGTGTGTGTCAACTAAAGAAAGTGAATGCTGCAACAATCAGGGACAATTATCCCCTGCCGATAACTGATCATGTTCTAGAGCGTGTATCAGGGAAAACAGCATACTCCTTTCTTGATGGTTTTTCAGGATATAACCAGCTAGCCATAGCACTGGAAGATCAACATAAAACAGCTTTTGCAACGGAGTGGGGAATTTATGCTTATCGAGTTATGCCTTTTGGTCTAACCAATGCTCCCGCAACCTTCCAGAGGCTAATGACGCATGCTTTCAAAGAATACTTAAGGCTGTTTCTCGAAATATACATGGATGACTTATGTGTACATTCTCTACTGAGAGATGAGCATCTAGAACACCTAAGAAAAGTATTTGAGAAATGTAGGACATATCGCATTTGTCTCAATCCTGAGAAATGTGTGTTTATGGTCCGACAGGGCAGAATTCTGGGACATATTGTCTCACAAAACGGAATATCCACGGATTTAGAGAAGATAAAAGTTATAGTGGATATGCCTAGACCAACCAATGCAAAACAAGTACAGAGCTTTATGGGACATTGCGGATATTATAGACGATTCATTTATATGTACGCTATAATAGGCCAACCACTTTACAGGCTAATAGTGAACTTTGAATGGACAGAGGAATGTGAGGAATCATTCAAGAAATTGAAAGAGGCACTCATTACCGCTCCAGTCTTGAAATCACCAGATTGGGAGAAGATATTCCATGTGCACATAGATGCTTCTGCATATGCAATAGGATGCATTCTGGCTCAGCCAGAAGAAGGAAACATGGATTTTCCTATCTGTTACGCCAGTCGACAGCTCAACCATGCAGAGAAGAATTACACCACAACAGAGCGAGAGGGATTAGGAATGATATATGCTGTGAAGAAATTTCGGCATTATCTTCTAGCCAACAAGTTTGTGTTTTTTACGGATCACCAAGCCTTGCTCTACCTAGTGAATAAACCATGCAATACCGGGAGAATAGTGAGATGGTTCATTATCTTACTGGAATTCGACTTCACGGTAGTAGTAAAGAAAGGAAAAACACATCTTAGAGCTGATCATCTTTCGCGATTGACGAATGGAGAAGACCCTATAGGAGTAGATGACGACATGCCAGACGCGTACTTGTTCAACATAGAAATGATACCGAGGTGGTCTCAAAATGTCGTTGACCTATTAACCTATGGAGGAGAGTTCGATAGAAGAGAATACAACCTGAAACATATTGCTATTCAGCAATCCAAGAATCTTCAATTGGTTGCAGGAAGGTTGTATCAATTGGGAAATGATCATGTTTTACGACTATGCATCAATCCTGAGGAATATAATATATATCTGCGCGAAGCACATGTTCAGGAATGTGCATTTCATTGTTCAAGAAGGAACACATATAGGAATTTGTTACAATTGGGAGTCTATTGGCCAGGAATAAAAGAAAGCGTACATGAATATGTCACTGTATGTATTGTATGTTCATCAAAACCGCCAGCCGAGTATTCGACATTATATCAGATAATGATCGCTCCAAAATGGAGTCAGTATATTGTTGAATATCTCACAAATAGAACTTTCCCAGAAGGAACGTCAAAAGCTCGTCAGAAATCTGTAGAGACAGAAGCTAGAGATTACGCTTTAATAGGAGATCAACTCTATAAGAGAGGTAAAGACAACCAGCTTAGGATTTGCGCATCAGAGTCTGAGTATGTGATAATCGTGGAGCAAGCTCATGGAGGAGTAGGTGGAGGCCATTTCTCAGGTGATAAGACAGCAAAACTTGTCTTAGCCGCAGGAATATGGTGGCCAACATTACATATGGACGCTGAGGAATACGTTAAACGGTGTGATGACTGTCAGCGGACCAAAGTACCACTTAAAAGAGATGATATGCCACTTAGACCAATGATGGGGGCAAGAGCTTTTGCAAAATGGGGGATTGATTATGTCGGACCCATTTCGCCTCCTGCATATAAGACTCATGCACAATACATCGTTGTGGCTACAGACTATCTAACAAAGTGGGTCGAAGCAAAGGCAACTCAAAAAGCAGATGCCAGGACCACGGCACAATTTCTGTATGAATACGTCTTTGTACGATATGGATTGCCAATAGAAATTGTGAGTGATCGAGGCACACATTTCATAAATGAAGTGATAGAGATCCTTCTAGATGAATTCATGGTAATCCATAGGAAATCCGCCCCGTATCATCCACAAGCAAACGGACAAGCTGAAGCAACAAACAAAACCATATGCACGGTCCTCACGAAGATTGTATCTGAGTCGAGAACTGACTGGGACCAAAAGTTACATTCAACATTATGGGCATATAGGGTGGCGTATAAAACATCCATAGGAACGACCCCATATAACATGGTTTTTGGGCTAAATGCTATCTTGCCAATAGAATTCTTGATTTCAACCTTAAGGGTGGCTAAGGATCTAGAGTGGACAGGGCACGAGCTCTCTGATAGAATAGATGACCTAGAAAAGCTAGATGAGCTTCGACTAAAAGCAGTAGCTTCCATCTACGCTCAAAAAAGGCGACAAAAAGAATTTTTTGATAAGCATGTGCGGACTAAAGAGTTTAAAGTTGGGGACTATGTCCTAGTTTACACTCTGAAACAGCATGCTAAGAAGCTTAAAAAGCGAGGGATGGGTCCTCTGGTGATTAAAGATCTATCACCAAGTGGAGCCGTCAAGCTTGCTACATTGGACGGAGAAGAAATGCCCAATTGGATTAGTGGATGCAGAGTGAAAAAGTATCTGTTGCCGCTAACCCAAGACATGCTTCTCAAAGTACATCAAGAAAAGCTGCGTGTCCAAAAAAAGAAAAAGATTGAGGAGGAAGCGCAAGCCGAGGCGAAGGAAAGAATGGAGAAAAGAAGACTACTGCGTCAGAAACAGCGCAATGAAGGAGCAATACGAATAAACGCAGTCAGTATAACAGAAATGGGGAATGACAAAGAAGAACCCATCATTGAATGCAAAGTAGGGACCAACCAAATCAAAGCCAGAGCACTATTGGATTCAGGAGCTCAAGCTAACCTACTTTCACTCAGTTTGTATAGACAATTGACAAAGGACACTAAACTACAAACTGCCAAGCAAGAGTTAAAAAGTTACTATGAGAATTCAATCAAAACTATCGGATGCACAGTTTTACATATACAGATTAACCAATATGTGTATCCTCATATGTTTTACGTGGTTGAAGACCAAGCTACACAACATCCATTATTGCTAGGACAACCATGGCAGAAGCAATACAATGCAATGATTGACTGGAGTTCTAAATCAGTGCTTATCAAATACGAAGGTGAAAGTCAATCAGTTAAGTTCACCAAAGGAGCAGAGCCAACTCCAAAGGAAGAATCCACGAACAAGGGCAAACAACAAACAGAGAGAAAGAAGAAGCAATGGCAACCAAAAGTTTCTATACAACCGGATTACTCTTCGACGAGGAATTCTCAACAGTGGATAAGGAAGACAAGCAATATTATAACAGCTCAACCTTGGAAAAAAACGGAGTCTAAGATGGTATGGAGACCAAAAAAGGTGGTGCCAGAAAACACAAACAGAGTCTTCAATACCAGACAACAGAGTGATCCCCGACAATCAAGGAAAGTGAAACAGATCTGGATTCCAAAGAAGTTCATGACGGCACAAAGCTACATCAAGCAAATTTGGATCCCAAAGATTTGTAAACAGGAAATCCCTTCAATACAATCAACGGAAACTCCTAGGTATTTCAAGGCGAGGAAATCAACACACAGATCAACGCAGGTTTGGGTCGCAAAGAGTTTGTGGCACGCACAAGCAAAGCGGAGGCAGATTTGGATTGTGAAAAAAGACAACAAGGTAACGAAGAATCCATCTACTGATTCTACTACCGAAGTACCAAGACCAACCCAAAAACCGACCACCAATCCTTCAATCAAACAAAGAGCAGCTTTATTGGAAAGAATGTTGTATCGTCGCTCTACAATTGCATTGGGAACTTATGACCAAAACAACTACAATGCTTCACCCACAGACACTTCATAGTCGTCCGGGAGGACTCAGACTAGGAGGGGGGGAGGTATACAGGAGCTACAAAGCAGCTACAAGCGGGAAAAACAAAGAAAAACAAAAATTATATTACAAGGGCAGTGTCTTACATGATTTTGCAATTTTTTATGTTTGATTGCGGATATTGATAATATTTATGCCCTTATATACCTTGTTTTGCAACAAGAAGAGATCAAATGATGAATTTGGGTCTCTAAATGTGTAAATATCACTAAATAAGAGTGTTTTTGGAGCTAAAAAGTGGAAAAAAGTGGTAATCAAAGTCCAAAAATCACAAAGAAGTGTATATTCATATACACAGGGTTACCAGCTATTTATCATGTATGTTTGGAATTTTTTGGCTTCAATTTGCTATTTTCCTTTATTTTTTATGATTTTCTTAATAAAAGTAAAAGAAAAATAAGAAAGCAGGTGAAATGAGATCGGAAAAAAGAAAAGAATAGACGGTGATGGTCCTAATGACAAGGGCAACCCATGGTAAAAATGGGGTACAATTCTGAAAAAGTTGCGGAAAGCCCAAAATGACAGAATTTTGACAAAGTGGACAGATTTCTCAGAAACAGGTCAAATGGAGTCCAAATTGAGGAATTTCAAATCCTAAAGTGCATTTCACGACGAGATAGGAGCACATGTCAAATTTGGTAACAAGTGATCCGGGAAGCCCGAAGTTAAGTATTTTTCACTTCACTATCAAGCTCATTTCCACTATTACCTTCTTGGAGAGAGCAAAGAGCACAAGGAGCATCCGGCCTTCTACCGCCTTCTACGACTGCTACGAGAGCTCAGAGGACACCAGACATGAGAGGTAGACTCGTTGCCATAAGCTTTTGATGCTTATCGTTAACTTTTGTCGCGAAAACTCACCAAAACCAAGAAACAAGAGCAGACGGGGAATGGGGAAGAACGCTAGGTAGGGGCACAACCGCCTAACCAAACTTTGCAAGAACTTAGAGGTGGGTTACCCTAACATAGAAGATGAGTTTCTAGCACTCAAAGCTCGAGAAAGAACGACTGGAAAAACCCTAGGTCAACAGAGCCTGCAAGAGGCAAACAGAAAAAAGTTGTCGGAACGACACAAAACTTCTCAGGAAGCTTAACAACATCGAGGGCAATGCAACCATGGAGTATCTCCAGGTTTGTACCACCAAAAGTAAGTCAGAACAACCGATTCGGCTGCGGACACACAAAGCGTCATTTTGGCATAACGGCTAAAATTGACGACCAAATGACATGAAACTTCACAAGCAGTTCCAATTATACATGGATGACTTATGTTTGCAAGCAAAACCCAAAAGAAAGCTGATTCACTTACCGATGGTGAAAAAGACGCTTTCGGGCAACCAAATGGATAAAGATGGAAAACGGAGAGCCAAAGTCAAGTCCAACCAACTGGATGGCTTCACAACATATCCAATGAGCTGGAAATGCAACTCTCAAGAAGAAAAGTTGAAGAAATTCAACTCCAAGGCAAAAAGACGACTTCGGAGACTGAAATGCCTATAAGGGGGCTTTTTAGCTAAACTGATGACTTTTTAAGTTGAAAACTAGTTAGCAGGGCTTAGGGCACTAGCACAAAGCATTCTTTGCACAAAAAGACCAACATTTCAAGAAAAGACATCATACGCGTATGATGTCTCACAGCATGATTTTCACATCCATTTCAACATTTGAGTGCATAGCCTCATTCCACATGTTAATCACATCCTATGAACCAAGTATCATGAGAATTGGAGTTAGAAAACCCAAGGAAAACCAAAAAGACGCAAATTAGGCCATAAAATTGATTTTTGGTCCTAATTTTGTCAAAATAACTCCAAACTCATTGAAACTTTGTAGGATTGTTGATTAACACATCTACAAGCTATCTGGAACCAAAAAGCACCATTTTGACACAAAAGACATCATACGCGTATGATGTCTATTTGCACTTACAGAGCCAAAAATGCTCATTTGCCATCATACATCCATTATATATATCTAATACATGCTACATATGAAGTTTGGAACCATTTGGTCAAGTGGATCACCCCATTAGCCCAATTAAGAGAAAATCCTTCATACAAAGCCTATTTTTGTCCCAAATCCAACATATTCAAGTCCAAACCAAGATTTGAGTATAAACAGTCCTTCACTAGCACATGGAGAGTCCACAGAACCAATCCCATGAAAAATTGATGAAAAAGATATCATACGCGTATGATGTCCCCAGAGCCATTTTTAGTCCAAATTCTACCCAAACTTCATAAATCCACTGAATAAGCCTATCTAAAGCCAAATCCAAGCTTATAGAGAAAATTGGTCCAAAAATGCACCAAAAGACATCATACGCGTATGATGTCTCACTATGTGATTTTGGCACCTCAGGGCTTCAACCACCAAACAGAAGTGTTCTACATGCCAATTGAAGGTGATCCACCAAGTTTTACCCAATATTGGATCATAAAATCCATTTCCCTTTCAAAATCTTGCCAAGAGCCTGAACTGGACTAAACTGGCCAAAACTTGACCAAATGGGATCCAAACTCAAATCCAAGCATATGACACTCATGTATACACTATCAGCTACAAGCACAACCAATATGAAGTCATTCTGACACAAAAGACATCATACGCGTATGATGTCTCAAGCATGTTTTTGAGCCCAGTTTGCATATTTTTTCACCTACATTGCATCCTTAGGCCCTGAATAGCTCATGTTTCAATTTTCAAGTCATTTGAATAGTTAAAAGCTTCATTTCGGCTTTCAGTACTAAAAAGACGCTAACTTCTGTAATTGGAGTTACAGGATCCATGGATTCCGCTAAGTCATCGGCAACTAAGAGAAAAAGACCAACCATCAAGGATGCTCTTGCAGAGGCAGAACCTTTTGATATTCCAACAGAAACCCTCAAGCCAACCAAGACTTGGGTGGAGGAAGCAGTACTAGAAAAAGAGGGAATAAAGATCTACCAGGGGACTTTCAGAGATCCTCAAGGGCAATCGATCGATGTACCTATGATCCCATGAGAATTAGTGGATTATAGCAGATCAGAGAACATAAGCAGATACCTGGAAAAGGCTGACTTACACAGGTTCTTCACCTCGAGACCATCAGGTGTAGACACAAGAAGAGTGTATGAGTTGGCAACATCCATTCAGAAGGATGGGAAAGCCACGTTGACAGCCATGGATGGAGAAACAGTTGAAGTACAGATCACTCCACAACTCATTGCAGATGCATTGAAGCTGCACAACAAAGGGAGTTCTGTCAGAGAAATAAGGGAGGCCATAGAGGTCTATGGATCAAAGAAACAAAATACAACCTACGGAGATATGGCAGATCAACGAGCGGCAACCCTTTGCCGGTTATACAACCAGTTTTTCCATGTGTGCAGTAAAAGACCGCAGAAGTATACTACACCACCCCATGCCATTGCGACGACCATCACATGGGCACTGAAGAGCAACGTGCCAAAGGAGGTGAATTATGCTCAATACATCCACGAGCAAGTAATCGCCATGCACAACCAGAAGCCAAGGTACATAGGAGGAGGAGAAATCCTAACAAGAATAGCTTATGAAGCTATTGGAGCTAGGGATCAAGGGCCACAGATTCCCTCCCAGAATGAGTGGCTTAGAGAAGCCGATGAGGAGGAAGAACAGCAAGAAGTATCCAAGAGGGCGTCCACAAGAGCACACCGAAAACTAGAAATAGTTTCAGAACCTGAAGAGGCTGTGGACGAGCCGCTCAAGAAGAAAGTGAAGAAGAAGGCCGATCCCAAGCAAACCAAAAGTCAAAAAGCCGCAAGAATGGAAAGGCTGGTAGAGCAGTTTATAGCGGAAAGAGCTCTAAAGGGGGATTTTGAAGAAATGTGGGTGCCAGACCCCAGTAAAGTCGGAACCAGCTCAGCCAGGCCACATGTTGATCAATATGATCAATATATTAGAGCTTATGAGGAGTCGGAGGCCATACTGGAGCAGCAACCTGTCGAGCCTTATACTGAAGAGGAAGTACAGCTTTTAAAAGCTGAGCTGCAAAAGGACGACAAGGGGAAGAAAAAAATAGATGAGTCTACTGAACCTAAAGAGACAGTAAGGCAAGCAAACAAAGGGAAAGCCAAGGTGACTGAAGACAATCAGCCCTCTTTTACTGTTGTACCAAGCCCGAAGAAGATGGAAATTATTGTGGAGGAAACCACAATAGAAATAGAAACAGAAATTATGGAAAAGCCGGAGGCCGGGACCAAGGAAACGGAGATAGATCCAGTTCAGCAAAAGAAAGATGATTATGAGGATCTGGTAGCGATTGGATACAGTGAAGAAGAGGCCCTGGAGGCAGTTTATGGGATATCCCTACGGAAACAAGATGATCGGAAAGGGACGAAAGAAAAGACAAAGGGTACAATGGAGAGTGAAGAAAAAATAGACGAGCCGAAGCCATTGGAGGTGGTGGCAGAAAGAGCTGTCAAGTTGACAGATGAAGATGAAAAAGACATGCACATGGTGCATGAACTGCTCAGCAAGATTAAAGAAAGATCCAGAGCAAAGGAAGTAGCACTTGAGACAGCAAAACAAAAGGAAGCAGAGTTGCAGAAGAAGTTAGAGAATGCTATGACTGAATCTGAAAGTCATAAAGCATCACTCTACGACGCAGAAAACGAGAGAGACGGCTTGATACTCCAACTAGCCGAAGCTTCAAGAGAGGTAACAAGTTCACAGGAAGCAAAGGAGCGAATAGAAGATGAGTTGGAGGCAGCTAAGGATGAGCTCATTGAGCTAAGGGAAAGAGTCGAACTTCAAGAAAGGACAATCATGAGACTCAGGACCACCCCTAGAGCTAGCAGAGCAGGAACAGAACAAGAGGGAGCCCTCGTACCAGCTCTGGAAGAGCACGTCAGAAGTTTGCAAAGAGAGTTGAGGTTAGAGCAAGTACAAAGATTGCACATGGCGGAGGGATCATTGGCTGCAGAGGAGAGGCTCACATCAGAAAACCAAACACTAAGGACAGAAAATGAGGCCCTCCGCAAACAGCTCCAAGACCTCCAAGAGCAACAAAGAAGAGAAACAGAGCCACCACAAGAAGAAGCAGGGGGAGCAGCCATAGAGCTACCAGAAACTGGAGAGGCAACCACAATTGAGGATCCAGCCCCAGTTCAAGAAGTGGCCTCGACTTCAGGAATCTCTGAAGAAGAAGAACAAAGGCTCCAGGACCAAATAGAAAAGTCAACAGAGGAAAGTGCCAAGGCGGAAATGGAATGGGAAAGGAGACTCCTCATCTCCATTAGACTTCAAGGTTTAGACACAAAAGTGCTCCATGAAGAGTGGATGCAACCAAGCCTGCATTTCCCTCTGATGAAATTTGAAGTGATAAAGACGAAAAAGAGAATAGAGGAGGAGCAGTATGTCGCTCTTTATGAAGGCGACATCACAAAGGATGAACAATCAAAGAAGATTGTAGATTCTCAACCTAGATGGAGGAAAGGTTGGCTGAATAAATACCTAGCCTACCTCATCTACTTGGTAGAGGCTCCAAAAGAGATTCGGGAGGATGCAACCTTCTGCCCGGTGCCAAGAGTCAGAAGCTGGAAAGAGCATGGCAGGATTGCAGAAAAGAAGCCAAATTGGCTTAATTACCCAAGGATGCCAGGACCAAAGGCAGGAGAGAGAATAGGTAAAACCTACATGGTGAAAACCCTAACGGGCACCATCAAACTCTTTACTGGCTCTCCTGACCTTTCGTGTCAGATGCTAAAGAAAATCTGCAGGACTCTCTTAGCATGCATTGAAGTGTTCGCGCCAGATAAAGCCACGACCTCGAGTCTACTATCGACAGAATGAGAATAAGTAGAGAACCACTCTCTATGTGGTGTCACATGGAAACTCGCACCAGAATCTACTATCCAATTCTGTGCATACTGCGCATCTTCTGTAACAAGAGCCTCGACAAGTAGATCTGCTGTGAAGACCAATACGTCACAGGTAAGTGGCATAAAAACCGCTAGAAGAGTCTCTACAATAGGAGCATTTGAAGACTCTAGCACATTGATCTCCTCTAACTTTGCTTTGCCCTTGTTTGAATCATTAGACTTAGAAGTTTCACTGGATTGTTTATCCTTCTTACTTTGCTGCCATTTCCTGCAATCCTTCTTCACATGCCCTTTTCTATGGAAGTGAATAGCACTCGAAATTATGCATAGAACCCCGAGACTTATTGCGTGAGCCCCCATGTTCCTTGATTTTGGCACGACTGTGAGTGCGAACCCTTTGTCTATCACTAGCAACATGTGCATCACCATCCTTCTTGCCTTCAAGAGATTTCCTGTGAATCTCCTCGGTAAACACACTCCCAAGGACGTCATTGTACCAGGTGCTAAGTTTATAATTGTAGTACAGAACATATCCCAAGACGAGGGTAAACTGCATATCAAGAAGATACATTTGATTTCCTCATCGAAGACCAAACCCCGAGTGGTCAACTGAGTGAAAATGATATTGAACTCATTAATGTGAGTAGAAATAGTGCCCTCTTCCTTCATACGAAGATCAAACAACTTCTTCATCAAGAAAACCTTATTAGTGGCACTTTTGTTCTCATAACTGGAACACAACTTATCCCATACATCTCTAGCAGTCCTTTCTCCAACTATAGTAAAGTACACAGATTCAGCCAAATGTAAACGGAGGGTAGATTTGGCCTTGGAATCAAATTTCTCCCATTCATCATCTATATACTCACCTCGCCCTATGGGCGCTCCATGATAGGATCCAACTGGCCATTTTGTATAAGAACATCTTGAATCTGCTCTTTCCAGATAGCAAAATTCATCCCATCAAATTTCCGGATATTGTAAATATCCTTTTCACCGCTAGATGACATGGCTGCAAGCTAAAGATAATATGGCGATAAACACTGGTAATTTTGGGAAACATTTGGCAGAGTTTCCTCAGAAAAAATAAAAAAATCTCAATCCAAAACTGTCACAAGATATTAGTAACACATCAAAAGTAATGCTCTTAGAGCACAAGACAGGTGCATCAATCACTAACTGTGCATAAAAAGTCAAAAATCTGACCCAAGACTGCCTACACGACGTCAAATGCACCTAGCTCTCTCTATACATGTCCTATGGCGAGGCCATGAAAAAGGGGTACTCCAGCAACGTGTATCACCGAAAGGATCTCAACATTCGGGAATCCCCCAGCTCAAGAAAACCTCAAACTATCGACCCTCACAAAAGGTTATGCAGATAAGAGGCCAGCCCAGTCTTAGATAGGGCCTCCAAACTGAGTCTCACAAACGGTCGGGACTGCCAGAAACAAGCCAAATTGGCTCCACAAAAGGTACATATGGTAGTTTCCGCAACTCAGTATTCTCAACTCAGTTTCTGCACCTTGTAGTATTGTTGACAGTTGATAATTGCAGTACGCAAAAACAGCAAGCACAAACCCTGCTCTGATACCAGTTGAAGGTTTCGCGGGAAGCGTGTGTGAGTGCAAGTGCAAGAGAGAGAGAGAGAGAGAGAGAGAGAGAGAGAGAGAGAGAGAGAGACCTGCTTTGGGTGGAGCGCACAACAATGTTATCCTGTTGCAGCTCCTTATTCTATTGTATTAAAGAATAAGTGTATATAGGTTAAGTTAGTAGATGGGTTAGTAGTAAGTGGGATGTCCGGCCAATTGGCCTAAATCCCAACACTTCACCACCATTGAAGTAAGTTTACAGAACATTATAGCCCAATTCCATGTGATCACAACAAAAGATCTTATAGATAATATCATAGTGGGAATGCCAATGGCCCAGAAGATATTAGAGATACGATGTTCAAACATGATGGAGTCATCTCCAGGCAACCAAAAAAGAAGACAAGATAGCACAAAGTCCTCAAAAACAATTAAAATGGAGATTGATATCAAAGCATATCTTATTGAAGATGGTTCATCTCCATAAAAAATAACTGCATAAGAGCTTAAATCAAATCAGGCAATAGAAAGTACAGATCAAACAGATCAAAGGGAAACCACAAAAGCTATTGAGTAGAGAATGCCACCACAGCCAGAAGTTAAGAAGAACGGGGTTGCAAACAACCAAGAAGCAATAGGAAGTCCAAAGATCAATCACTCATTGCCAGCTGAAACAGCCGATGTAAGCTAGATTGGAAAACAATCTCAAGCCACCCTCCATAGAGACACATTTAGATCAAGATGACACCATGACAAAAGTAGGACAAAAATCTTCAAGAGCACCTCAAACGAGAATAGCTATAGTCCTCAATAGTGTAAATGGAGCAAGTGTTAAACGAAATGCTCTATTGGATAAAGAAGCAAAGTATAATATGGTTGTAGAAAACATTCAAAGCATTTTAGAGATTACTCTAGACAAGCCAGATAATAGAGAAATCATGGGTAAGGCTACAAGTCAAGAAGAAATGGTTGCTCCTCTTAGCATCCAACAGCATGAAGAGCAAGTGAAGCCTTCAAAGGAAATGCTTACAGAAGTCATCCTTGTACATCAGTGGTTAGACCAGCACAAATCATACAAAGAAGATAAAATGCTAATACTCTCTTTTCCAATAGGTAGCCAACAACATTTACAAGTACCGTTAATGATAGATTTAGAATTGTAAAAGTCACAAGAATCAAAGACAAATCTTGTAGACAAGGTTAAAGCCAAAGTGGACCTTCCACCGACTAGAGAAGAAGGTGTGCCTTCATATGCCTCTACATCAAAGAACCCTTGTGGATCAGATACTTCTAGCAAGACATGCTTTCAAAACTTTAAGTCAATTGCTGACCCAATTGAAACCTCTAAGGAGCCACCCAAAAAATCAAAGGTATATCAACCAAAGTAATCAAGAAAGCAAAGGAAAAACAAGCACGTGTTTGTTCCGAGTAGTTTAGTCAAAGTCAATGATCCGGTTTGGATTAAGGATGAAAAATCAACACAAAAATACAAACACATAGGATGGATAGCATCACAATGAAGTTTAAAAGAGCAGGAGTACTATGGAGGTAACAGATAGATATGGGTATCCAAACCGCATGTTATAGCATTTGAAGTAACGTCAAGTCCCTCCCAAGAAAGAAGGCCCACCACATATCAACCTCGACAAATATCCTAGGATACCTAAGAAGCAGGTATACAATGGAACAACATAAAAAGATGCTAAAGTCAACCACAACTCTCAAGAGGATACAATAAAAAGATGGATCTCAAAGAATCTTCTCCTTAGAAAAAGATTCTATACATGTTATACAAAGATATTGCTACTAGTCAACCACAAGCCAACTACAAC
Organism: Adiantum capillus-veneris; assembly: GCF_014529385.1. Lineage (NCBI taxonomy): Eukaryota > Viridiplantae > Streptophyta > Polypodiopsida > Polypodiales > Pteridaceae > Adiantum > Adiantum capillus-veneris. The sequence goes on along the minus strand of NC_140955.1, from coordinate 139,721,139 downwards.
TACACCAGACCTGCATGTGTTGGAATTAGGGTTGCAGAGAAACACACACAGCTTGGAGAAGATGAAGGAAGCTCAAGGCACACAATAGAGAGTGTGTTACTTAGTGTGCAATGGAAAGATAGATAGCCCTAGAGTGATGGGTGTATATACAATGCACGGGGGAAAAAACCTCCTAAAGAGGGAAAAAATACCCCGGCGGTCCTAGTGTGTTCACACACATCACTACCACATGTATATGGTAACAAATCCCCCCTGGAGTGATGCGGTGAACGAGAGCTGGCACATGAGTAAAGGGAAGCGCCATGCCCTGAGGACAGGATCAGTCCACAAAGGGGAGTAAGCCCAAATCTTTGCGGAAAGATTCAATCTTCTCACGAGACAATGCCTTTGTGAAAAGATCTGCAAGGTTGTCTTGTGTTGGCACATAAGCCAAGTTGATCTCTCCTACTGAGAGCCTCTCCCTGACATAGTGATAATGCACCTCAATGTGCTTTGTGCGAGCATGAAAAACTGGGTTCCTCCCAACTGCCAATGCGCTCTGATTGTCAGTGTAGATAGTGTTGGCAGTGTCTTGTCCAACACCCAAATCAGCCATAAGGCGTCTGAGCCATACACACTCAACCGTAGCTATGAAGATTGCCCTGTACTCAGCCTCACAACTCGAAGTGGCCACAGTAGGTTGCTTCTTGCTCAACCATGATATACATGAACTGCCAAGCATGAAACAAAAACCACTTGTGGACACTCACGTGTCAAAACAACCAGCCCAATCTGAGTCCGAAAAAGCATGTAATTCTAGTGGCAATGATCCCCCCTTGGGATAAAACAAGCCAAGATGTAAAGTGCCACTAAGGTAACGGAAAATCCTCTTGACAGCCTGCCAATGCTTAGACCCTGGGCCATGCATAAATCTGCTGACCTGTGAGACTGCAAACTGAATATTCGGCCTCGTGTTGCATACATAAATGAGGCAGCCAACAGCAGTTTGGTAAAGAGTGACATCAGCAGGATCGCCAGCATCATGTAGAATCAATTTCAAACCTGTTTCCATGGGAGTGGCAATAGGTTTGAAATCCTCAAGTCCAAACTTACATAGCAATGTCTCTATGTAACTTTTCTGACACAAGGCAATACCACCATCACACTGCTTAAACTGTATGCCCAAATAATGATGCAACAGCCCCAAATCTTTCATCTTGAAAGTAGCATTCAAATCAGCCTTAAATTCAACAATGTTCCTCTCATTTGGTCCAGTGATCAGTAAATCATCGACATAAAGAACCACAATGAGAAGTACATCATCCTCACGCTTTACATACAATGTGCTTTCTGTTGGACTGTTACGAAAGCCTCGTTTGACCAAATGAGTGTCAGCTTTCTCATACCAAGCACGAGGAGATTGCTTCAACCCATACAAAGCCTTCTTACATGTGCACACTTTGTCCTCTTGTCCTTTTATGACAAAACCGCGAGGCTGCATTACATAAACTTCCTCAAATATGTCACCATTCAAGAAAGCAGTAAAAATGTCTGATTAATGTACATCCCAACCAAAATGAGCTGCCAATGCACATAGAAAATGCACAGTAGTCATACGACAAGTGGGAGCAAAATTCTCTTCATAATCTATGCCTTTTTGCTGTGCATAGCCCTTTGCAACAAGTCGAGCCTTATGGCGATCAATCTCACCATCCGGCTTGTGTTTCAACTTGTAAACCCACTTCATACCAATGGCCTTTTTGCCAGGAGGCAAATCACATAAAGTCCATGTGTCATTTTCTATAAGTGCATCATATTCTGATTGCATGGCAGCCATCCAATTTTCTGAATTCTGTGCTTCATCAAAAGATAGAGGCTCCTCAACATCATGTAAACTAGACACAGTCAAAGCATAACAATATGATGCATAAGATGCATGGCGAGAGCCTGAACGAGTACGACTAGACAAAGGTGCATCCAATTTACTGTCATGCAAAGTGTGCACCAGCCATTTTGGCATATCTCTAGCCTGCTTATTTTCAGTCCTTTCCTCATCAAGTACATCATGTACATCTGCATCAGTAATATGCTGATCTAAAACATTTTTAGAAACCCCCATAGGCTGTACATTTGCCTCATTGGAACTAACATTCATATTTCCACCACTGAAAAGAGGCAAGAAAGTGTCATAAATGTCCTGTGAGCTTACATTACTGTCTCTAGTACATGACAGCAAGGGCTGAACAGAATATTCCACAAACACTACTTCTCGTGAAACCAAAATACGTTTTGTTTGTGGATGATACAACCTGTATCCTTTGATTTTAGCACTATAACCAACAAAAATACATTTGATAGCCTTATCATCCAATTTTCTGCGCTGCACTTGTGGCACCAAAGCATATGCTAAACAACCAAAAACACGCATGTGCTCAATAGAAGTCTTTCTATCATGCCATGCTTCATATGGAGTAATAAACTGTAAAGCTTTCATAGGACACCTGTTAAGTACATAAGTGGCACACATGATAGCCTCAAGCCAAAAAGAATGCGGCAAAGCTTGACTTTTGACCATACATCGTGCCATTTCCGTCAGTGACCTGTTTTTTCTCTCAGCAACACCATTTTGCTGAGGTGTATAAGGCACTGTACATTGGTGTTTTATCCCACGAGTAGCCATAAATGCATCAAATTCATGAGACATATACTCCCCCGCTCGATCGAAACGGAGGGTGCCCATAGTACATTTCGAGACATTTTCAGCCATAGCCAGAAATTGTTTGAAGCACATAAAAGCTTCGGACTTCGCTTTAAGCAGAAATACCCATGCATGCCTGGAGTAATCATCAATGAAAGTCAAGAAGTACAGGTAATTGCCCAAGAATGGAGTTTGCATGGGCCCACAAACATCATTATGCACAAGCTGCAACCTGCATGTGGCCCGAACTGAACCATTCTTTGAAAATTTAGAACGCTGCATATTACCCAAAATACAGCCTTCACAAACATGTTTGATAGGTGATTCAAGAGGCGGCAAAGAAGCAACCATATCACATTTCTGCAAACGCAGCAAACTGGCAAAATTCAGATGACCAAAACGTGCATGCCAAAGTTTTGCATCTGAAATAGCACTTGAATCTGCAACAACATTTGCAAAATTTTGTCTACACTTGTCATACAAAGTGAGCTTTTACAGCCCACAAAACAAAAGCCCAGATGCAACAATTTCATCACCAAAACTGAGATCGTGAACTGTACATCTATCATCCACAAATTTGACTACAAGTCCAAGTCTAGCAAGTGCGGATACAGACAAGAGATTCTTCTTGATCCCAGATGCATAAAGTGCATCAACAAGTGTGAAGGAACTTCCATTAGCAGCAGTGAGCACAATCTTTTCAACTCCCTGAACTGGATAAGAGGCGTTGTTGGCACAAGTGACTGAATTCCCATGAGGGACAGACTCGAGAGAGGTAAACAATTCACGATGTGAGGTAATGTACTTTGTAGCACCACTGTCGAAATACCACACATGTGAATCTGCACCAACTGACAAGCATGCATCATGGACAGCAGGATTGTAAGTGCACTCTGCGCTAAAAGCCCATTCTGCATCAACATCAGCAACACAGTCTCCTTTCACAGAAGACTCAACAATGGCTGCATTTGTAGTGGAACCAGCATTTGCAGTGGAACCAACCTCTTTCTTCTTAGCCTCTCTGGCCTTCAACTTAGGACACGACTTGATCAAGTGATCATTGGATTTACAATAATGGCAACGTGTTAAGGCGGTTACGCCGCTAGCGGAAGCTAAATAGCGAGAACTCAACCAACAACAGAATTTGTCAGACGAGGACGGAGCTTGACCCGCAGGCGCATGGAAACAACTAGGTGGGTGTCAAATCACCTACTCGACCTTCTAATGACAATCACTACTAAGGAAATCAAATCTAAGTTCTAAAATACGCAAGTGACTGAAATCCGTACTACGAACGAATGCTATACGAAACAGGATCTAGAATCATCGAATCGATCTCAAACTCAAGGGGAAGTCTATACACTAGGTAAGAACAACACCCTAAAGACTTGAACTGCAAAATCAACCTATAACCACTCCGTGCGGTAAACGCGTATGAAGACAGGCCGAAAATTACAGGTGACCGAAACTTGACCCCGATGGTACGAATGTGTAGCTCTACTCGTTGTGGTTCTATAGATATGCTGCACGCTCTATTCCGACACACGAGTTGGAAGAAAACTCACACCGAAGCTCATAGGAACTTACCACACGTAGAAGCCGATAGCGCGCACTCTTGGTATCTGTGCGTAGCTCTCACCGTTGCTAACACAATGGCGGTGCCGCTTCTCCAATGGCAGCCCCGTAGCTCGCGTAGCAAGGAGATAAGACTCTCTCTCTCTCTCTCTCTCTCTCTCTCTCTCTCTCAGACACAGTCACGACGCTCAAAAAACTCACTTTGATTACTAATTGAATCCTCCTTAGGTTACAAAACTTTGGCTTATATACCTCAGCCTTGGAGGTGAGAACATCTCTAATTATTTACATCAGCAGGTGAAATTACGTCGGGATTACAGGCTGGAAACTCAATTGAGTCCCGTTACTTAATGAATGGCTCAAATCAAAATTAATGTCGGAAAGACATTTATTACAATCAATGGTTACAAAATGATGGGTGTGAGCAAAAATGTGGTTGTGATCCTCTGCTGGCTCAACACTCCCCCCCTCCGCGTTCATGTCGTCCCTGACATGACTTTGAGGCTTGATCAATAGAGTCCTGTCGTCTTGAGCATCTGCAAATGTGATTCGTAGCGTAGGTTGCCGATGGTCAAGGTTGGGCCGAATATTTTGCTTTCGTGAGTGAAAAAGCCGGTGTAGAAAGCTTCTTCGAATGTTTGCATGTGGAAGCTAGGCAAAAACATAATTCTTTGGTATAAGAGATGTAACACCTTTGGTGATGGCTGCAATGAAAGATCATACATCGCTCTCCTTTGTAAGTCTTTAGTAGGCTCACATGGAAATCATTGTGTATGAGCCAATGTCTGGGCAACTTGAGTTGATAGGTCATCTCATTGATTGGCCTAAGAATCTGGAAGGGACCATAGTACCTTTTTGCTAACTTTGCATAATACTTTTGGTGTCCCGTAGGATTCTTTCCCGTCGTGTGCCTTAATCGAGCCTTGGGAAATCTGAGTAAGACCCAATCATTTTCTTTAAAGGCTTGGGCTCTTCTGTGATTATCAGCAGTAGCCTTTTGCCTTTGTTGTGAGATAGAGATAGCATCCTTAATATTTTGAAAAGATTCTTGTAGGCCTCGGCTATACTCATCTGTAGCGAAGATCTTCCTGTGTACATTAAGTAGCAAGGGACTTTTTTATCTTCCCTCAATTACGTCGAAAGGTGCTTTTCTCGTCGAAGTATGTACAGTGGTGTTGTAGGCATACTCCACTAAGGGTAAGTACTTCTCCCATTGGGATCTTTGATCTACGTCCGTTACATACGCTTTTAGTAATCAATAATTGTTAGGTTAGCTATTTCACTTTGGCCATCCGTTTGTGGGTGATAGGCCGAAGAGAAGTTTAGTCTTGTCCCTAAATTCTGAAAGAGACCCTTCCAAAAATTATTGGTCATTCTAGGATCTCTATCCGACACTATGAACATTGGCAAGCCATGGTACTTGAAGATTTGAGAAATGAAGAGGGTTGCCATTTGATGGGCTTTGATAGTCTTTTTGACAGGTATAAAATAAGCTTGTTTACTGAACCTATCTATTATTGTCCATATTCCTGTATTCCCATGGATAGACTTAGGCAATCCAAAGATAAAATCCATGGATATTCTCTCCCATGATGAATTAGGGATTGGCAAAGGTTGAAGCAATCCAGGTTGCTTCCCTCTATCAAACTTTGTCTTTTGCCATACCACACATTTAGAAACATACTCTTGTATGTTTGCTTTCATGGTAGGCCAATAGAAATATATTACAATCCCTTTTAAGGTAGACTGATTCCCTCTATGCCCCGCATAAGGAGGAGCATGGGATTCATACATTACTTTCTCATGTAGTGAGTTAGTAATGCATAGTCTATTGCCATAGAGAAGATAACCATCTTGTAAAGTAAATGGTTCCTCTTTCTTCCCTAATGCAAGGGCTGAAATCACATCTCTAAAATCGGGATCAATAGCATACTCGTCTATCAGAGAAGATAGATCATTGTGAGTTGCTATGGAAGCCGCAGTTACTCTTGGTTGTCTTGAGAGTGCATTGGCTACTTCATTATGCTTGCCAACATGTGAGCAATATGAAAATGAAATTGCGAAAGAAAAATTTCCCACCTCATTTGTTTGTCGGAGAACTTGGTCTACGTCATGAAGTAAAGTTAAGGCTTTGGTGATATGTTCGCAGAATGAAAGGAGTCCCCAATAAATAGTGCTTCCATGAGTCTAAGGCATGTAGAACTACGAGGAGTTCCTTTTCATATATGCCCAGAGCTTGCTCAACGGGGTCTATCCTTTGACTTTCATTGGCTATGGTGTGCCCTTCTTGGAGAAAAATAGCTCCAAGGCAATCACCACAAGCGTCACATTGGACCTCAAATGGCTTTGAGAGATCCGGTAGTGTAATCACAGGTTGAGAGATAAGCTTTACTTTAAGCTTTTCAAAAGCATTGTTCTCCTTGGCAGACCATGTATACCTAACGTTTTTCTTTGTTAGGTCATGTAATGGTCCTACAATTTGTGAGAACTTTTCTATGAAGCATCTATAGTATGCACACATACCTATAAAGCTTCTTAGTTCATGAAGATTCCTTGGTTTAGGCCATCCTTTTATTACCTCTAACTTTGATGGATCCATTTGGATGCCATCTTGAGAGATAATGTGACCTAAATACTGAATCTCTTGCAAGAAAAATTCACTTTTCTTTCGATTAACATAAAGTTTATTCTCTCTTAGAACTTGAAATACTACCTGGAGGTGTTGCTTGTGTTCTTCTAGTGAATTAGAGTAGATGATAATATAATCAAAGAACACTCCAGTGAAGGTTCGGTGGGGCCTAAATAGCTTCTCCATCAAGCGGTTGAATGTGGTTGGTGCATTGGTCGGGCCAAAAGGCATGACAATGTATTCATAAAGACCAAACGTAGTGCAAAATGGGGTCTTTACAATGTCTTGATCAACTATCCTTATTTGATGATAGCCACTTTTTAGGTCAATCCTACTGAAGTTGATCGGTCCTTATAGCTTATCAAATAGGTCTTCTATCCGTGGAACGGGAAAACTATTCTTGATAGTGATCCTTTTTAGTGCTCTATAGTCGACATACATACGATATGTGCCATCTTTCTTTTGCACTAGTAACACTGGTGAGAAAAATGGAGATGAGCTAGGCTAACCATAATCTCCTCTTGTTGAGCTTGAGAAACTCTATAAGGAGGTTTCTTAGGCAGTGAACTTCCTGGACGAAGTTCAATTGCATGGTCATCATTGCCTCGTTTAGGAGGTAATTCACAAGGGATGTCGTCAATAAAGACATCTTGAAACCCCTTGAGAAAATTGGATACCTCTAATTCCTTGTGGTTGTTTATATTTTCTTTTGCTAAAGCATTAGGTTCATTTTGAGAATCCTTAACAAAAATCATGTACACGGAAATAGAGCTCTTTATTGACTTATTGAAAGCTTGTGTATGTACAATGGGTATGGTGTTACCCATTTCCTTAGCATCTATGTACATATCTTTTTCCCTGAACCTAAAGTAGATTCTCCTTTCAGGGAATTTAACATTGGCAGCCATGCGATCAAACCATGGTGCCCCTAGGATTACATCCTCATGCTTGAGAGGAGAGATGAAGAAGTCCTCTTTGTCCACATAGCTTTATACATGGAGCCTCAATTTCCCGATTAAGGGAGTGACTGGATCTTCTTGCCCCTTGAAAGCACCATTTGCGGGTAGGACATCTCCCATCTCGTAGGCTTGTATGCCTAGCTTAGTGGCCAACTCTGTGGACATGAAATTGTGAGTAGAACCAGGGTCAAAAAGAATAAAAGAATCATGTTCTCTTACCTTTTCCCAAGCATGGCATAGAGGAGATCCTTTGTGGTGAGCTTCCTCTTCTTGGATTTCGACCAAGGTAGCTCTAGGAGGTTCATGGTGGGTGTTCTTTTGGGGACAAGCGTGGTACGCATGCCCTTGCTCGTCGCACTTGCAACAGTGGTTATCCTTGCGATAACACTCAAGCTCTTCAAGAGAGGGTTTGTTTTTGCCTTTGTAAACTCCCTTCTCCTTAGCTTTGTTGGAGTTTTCCTTAGGAGACTTTTGGACATTGTCTTTCCCCTTAGGCTCATTGGAACCCTTGCTTTTCTGTGGGCTTAGAATTTCTCTTAGCCCCTATTTGGAAATTGATTCGAAAAGCCACCATAGTAGGGTGTATAACGGCCGATATGGTGCATGGCCTTTGGGAGTTGACATACTCCGCCATTTCTTTAGTTAAGCCCGCACAAAATTGATACTTTTGCTCTCCAAAATCCATCTTTTTGAAAACATTGGCTTTGAGATGTAAGTCCCAAAACTTGTCTACATATTTGTGAATGGATTCGTAGGGAGAGAGCTTCAAGGGTCAGCATTCAGTGAGTACTTTGTCTTGGCATCGGTGCCCAAAAACTGCTTCATAATGGAAGCCCTTAAAGCTTTCCATGTTCATGGAGCTTCACCATTGGCCCATAGGCTAGACCACCATTGTCTGGCGGACTTTTGAAAGTGCATAGCTACATGGTGTAGCTTAGAGGACTTTGTGAAGCCTTCATCTCCAAACTCCACATCAAATTGTTGGATAAAGGCCAAGACTTTGTCCGTAGCACCAAAGGTGCCATCGTAGGTGAAAGGGCGGTGGTAATGCATATGCTAGTCTCCACCCAACCGTGCTTTCTTATAGCCTTTCCCTAGCGTACACACTGCTGCCCAGCCATGCCGGTGGCCTTGCCCATAGGACCCATGTCCTTACATTACCCCCCCCTTGGAGAATTTTTTTCGTCCTTGAAAACAAACAGAGGAAAATGTTTCTCAAGTCCAGAGACATTCTCCCATGTAGAACCTTCTTCAGGTCTATCTAGCCATTTTACCAACACCTGTCGTCTGGCATGATGTCTGGTGCGAAGCTCATGAGAATCCAAAATCTTTTCGGCCTCATGAGGAATGCTAGGCGGTTCGATAAGGTCAACTAACACACCTGTGGCAATGACATTCTCATTCTATCCTAGCTATTTTCGTAAACAGCTAACATGAAAAACAGGATGAACTCGTGAGTGCACTAGGAGAGATAACTTATAGGCCACTTGACCTATACGTTTGAGAATGGTAAACGGTCCACAATAGCGTGGTGAAAGTTTAGCAACTTTTTCCATCTTCAGACTTTCTGAATGCTCCGAAACTTTGAGGAAAACCTTGTCTCCTTCTTCAAAAGTAGCAAGACGACGATGCTCATCTATGTACTTCTTATATCAATCTTGAGCTTGCTTAACATTCTGTCGAGCAACTCGAAGCATGTCAAAATGGTCTTGGAGAAAATTCTTCGCTTTTTGTATCTTCTCCTTAGCAAACCCCACCAACGGGTGATCTAGGTTGAAATCCATATAAAAGCATAAATGGACTAAACCCTGTAGTCATATGCTTTGAACTATTATAAGAAAATTCCAATATAGGTAAGTAGTCTTCCCAATTGGTTTGCTTCTTGCTAATGTATGCTCGTAGCATACCCTCTAGCACTTGATTAACGCTTTCGGTTTGACCATCCATTTCTGGATGATCGGCCGTACTTAGATTAAGTTTAGTTTCCAAATTTTGGAACACAGCTCTCCATAAGTCATTACGAACTTTTGATCTCTGTCACTAACGATACTAGCTGGAAGACCATAGAGTTTATATATATTCTCTACAAATTGCTGTGCTAATTCCGGTGTCTTAACCGTAGTCTTAGTGGGATGAATCAACCCATCTTTGTGAGACGATCTACAAATTACCGAAATGGCATCATGGCCACGATTTGTAGTAGGTAGTCCTACTACAAAATCCATAGAGATTCTCTCCCACTTACCTTGTGGAATCTCTAAAGGATGTAAAAGGCTACCTACCTTGAGGCGCTCTGCCTTATTAACTTGGCATTGTTGGCGTAGTCTTAAACGTCATGATGTAAGCCCGGACAATAAAGTTGTCGTCAAACTAAGGCATACGTCTTACGAATACCAGGATGACCAGCACTTGGACTATCGTGACACTCAAATAAGATTTGGCGCCTAGTGTCTGAGTCCTTTGGCACACATACTCTACCCTTGTGGAGTAAGTAGCCATCATCAATGGAAAAATTCTTCCATCTCTTAAGCTCTTCCTGAGTAGGGGTGGAGCTCTGTGTGTTGGAGTTTTTATCTGCACGTGCAGACATGTTGATATGGTTGTTCAGAGACATGTGATTGTGAGGGATCTCTTATTAAAATTGCACTCCACACTTTAGCATATGATTGATCGTGTGCACACTTGCCACGTAATGACTCCAAAAATCCACTCTTTAGTTCCGTGAAAGCAAGTGAATTAATTTGAGGCATCCGACTTAGTGCATTCGCTACCACATTATATCGCCCCTTGCGATATCGTAGCTTACAATCATAATCTTGAAGGATTTCGGCCTATCTAGCTTTACGGCCCTTCAAGCCCGTTTGAGTAGTAAACCATTTGATACCCTCATGGTCAAAAACTACTTCAAACTCGGCACCATATAAATAGTGTTTTGCCTCTTCAGAAAAACTCGTCGTTTTTGTGAAGGCGTTTGCTCACTTTGAAGCTACCTCATTGAGGAAAAAAGAATTTTTGGAGGAAAACTTGCCTTCCTCCAAGAAGTGAAAAGTAAGGGTGAAGCTACTTCCTTGAAGTTTGAAGCTTTCCCTTTCCTTCTAGTTTTCCTTTCAACACAAGTATGCTATCTTTCCTTCTTATACACAACAAGGGTCAATAGCTTGATGGTAAAGTGTTTGACCTCTTACCCTCATGGGGTGGGTTCAACCCTCCTTCATGCAAGGGTTAAGCGGGCCTTCCTACGCATGCAGCCAACGGTGTCGACGAAATCCTTTGCAGCCTCGGTGTCGTAGAGTTTTCGATCGAGTTTGCCTTGGTCGCCCAGTGTGGAGGGCGCATATGGGGCGATCACGGTCGGTTGTCGTTGTGTGTCCACGTGCATCACATAGAAAAATGTGCATGTCTTCTCGTGCTACACAACGGAGACATCGTTGTTTGTGGAACGTGGGAGAGAAGCAGCGCGTCGCATGCACATGCAACCCACTTTTCGTCTCCTCCCAAAAATAGTTCGGATACCAGTGAAAGGGCGGTGGTAATGCATGTGCTAGTCTCCAACCAACTTTGCTATCTTATAGCCTCCCCTAGCATACACACTGTCTGGCCGTGCCGATGGCCTTGCCCATAGGACCCATGTCCTTACAGTAGGTAAGGAAAGAGATGCTCTTTCCTCCCTCTTCGAACTTCTTGAGCTTGGACGACCTCTTCCATGCGGCATAGGATTTCCTATGGCCTCTTCTTTTTGATGGTTCAAAAGTTGCACCATCACTTTGTTTAGAAGATAAACAATTTCAAGAAGATGGAGAAGAGGGTGACCTCTTTCTCGCCTTTTTCTTGCCTTTATCTTCTTTGTCTGCACCACAACTTTCATAAGAGGAAGAGGATGAAGAAGATGGAGAAGAGGGTTCCTCTTTCTTGCCTTTTTATTCTCTTGCTTTTTGTCATCCCTCTTTGAATTATGGTTTGGAGAAGTGTGTGATGGTCTTCTCTCTTTTGGAGGTGATGGAGAGCGTTTAGCCCACTGTCTTCGTGGAGCCATCTCCGCCTAGGTGGCAAGAGACTCACTTCTTTCTCATTCCTTTGGTGGGGGCTTTTGACTTCTTCTTTGAGAATGAGATGCGTCATCAAGGAAAACAAAATTAAGCCCTTTGTATGGATCCTCTTCTTCTTCCCAAATCGGAGAGAGTCCTCTTTGGGAATCTTGCAAGGAGGCTTCCTAGGTACTCTCTCGTCATGGTGGGGAGTTTGGAGAATCCCATGAGCACGACGCTGCCATTGCACTTCACTTTGGAGGGATGGATTTCCCATGGCTTGTTGAAGCCTAGAAACAAGGTAGTCAACAAGCATAGGGGCATCATTAGTAGCCTGCTCATTAGCAAAATCAAAGCTGTCAACATTAATTTCACTCTCTTTACTATTGTCAGTCATTCTAACAACTTTTAAGTGTAAAATTTTTAGGTGTACTTTTGCACTTCAAGCCCTAGTTTCTACTCCTCTTTACCCCTTTAGAAAAAGCACTCAAGCTACTGTACCTGTGGCTTGAATACCATTAATTGAAAGGAGTAGAAGAGAGGGTCTTTCAACACCAAAATAGCACCCTATTCTACTTACTCATTTGCAATTAATAATAACAACCATTTATAGCTAGCTTGAGGACCTCCTTTCTTGAGCAAGAAAAGAGAAACCTTGTGCTCTAATACCAATATAACATTTAATGGCCTAGTAACTTGTGTGTAGCGGAAATTAGCACGAACATAGTGACCATTTAATTAGAATAAATTTCTAATGAGCATAACAAGAGGTCATGGGTGGAGAGAGCAACAAAAAGCATAACACCTAGTTAGATATCATGAACAATACTTCAAAAGAGAGAGAAATTAATCTATCGACAAAAGTTGAGGACCAGATTTGCATGGAGCTGATCCCCCCTCCAAAAGGCTTTGTATCAAGAGAGACATTTTACAATACAATTCTTTGTGTTCCTTAAATTCTAGCTAGTACAATGAATATGGAAGCTTCAATCACTAAGAAAAACACTTATAAAAAACAACATCAATTCCCTCACGGTCTCAGACACAAGACCTCACACACCTTCGAAGATGGTGAGAGCTAGCGGTGTATGAGAGTAGATTGAGAGGAAGAAGGAGTAGTCTTACGAGAAAGATGTACATCTCCTCACATAATGACTCATATTAGCATAGATTAGCTTAGTAATTAGCATGGTAGAGGAGATGAGCATGCATTGAAGCTTGGCTCTTGGTTGGATTTTCATCACAAAGCCAAGAGTTGTTGGTGTAGGCCTCCCTTCTCACAGGCTTGGAGTAGGTGATAAGATTTCCATTAAAGCTTGAGAAGGAGAGAGAGTCTTATTGCTCCATACATAGACTTGTGTGAGTGTGTATTCAATAATTCCTTGTAAAATTCATCCCCCTCTCTCTCTTGGTCAAACCCCTCTTGCTATTTGCTCTTGCTAGCACCTCATTGGACCTCTCCTGGCCAATGAAATTTAAGCATCATAATTGATAGCCTTCTGACATGTGTTCCCCTTTCCCCTTTTGTGAGAGCTTTAGGTAATTAATTAATGCAACTAAACTCTCATTGGACCCCTTTGCCTCCTGGACAATAGGAATCTAGCAAGCCATTGGGCTGTTGAATGCTCATTGGACCCTTGGAAGACTGTCCAATAGTCTTCTAGAGAGCTTAATTATTATTGGTTCTTTTATTAAGTGTTTTCAAATTAATTAAACTAGATTTACTGTAGCCTAATTCTCATTGGTCCACCTCCATGGCTATCCAATAGGATTTGAGTACACCTTGTGGGCATCTGGGCTAGGGAGTTGACATGTGTCCCTCCTTTTCCCTGTGTAAAGGAAGCTTGTGTGTGTGTGTGTGTGTGGGTGTGTTTTCTCTCTCATCCCCTACTTCTTGGGCTCGCCCCCTCCTATGTAGGATTTGTGAAGACTTTTTGGAACACACACAAAGCATCCAATTTCCTAAGCTTTTGACCATTGGACACAACGTTTGAATTTTAGAACCTTAGCATTTTGGAAGTCTTCATGGGCTGAACCTTAGGGTCTTTTAAGCCCAATGTTGCACCTTTCTCTTTTGCAGATGGCTGCCCCTTTGAATCCCTATTTTCCCTCCTTTGGATCCCTACTATGGTCGGCAGTCTGCCAGCTTAACCAATATTCTAACTTTTTCTCCCATGGCACTTCCCCATATTAAATGATCAATTTAACATGAGAAAATCATTTAGGAGAATTAGACATTAGTTATTATGACAGGTAGAAACCACTTGTTTTGAGGAAGCTATTAAAGATGCAAAATGGTGAAAAGTTGTGGATGAGCAAATGTCTACCCTTGATTCAAATGGAATATGGGAGTTGGTGCCATTACCAGAGGGAAAGAAGGCAAATGGATGTTAGTGAATTTACAAGATAAAGCAAAATTTTGATGATAGTGTGAGTAGGTAAAAAGAAAGGGTTGCAGAAAAGAGTTGTGCATAGATATATGGGATTGATTATGAGGACATGTTTAGCCGTTGTATGACCATTATAGCACACAAGCACCACCTAGCCAAACACTTAGCCAACCACCACATTTGTACTTTACTATTTTTTCGAGCTAGTGTAGCTACACTATGTGTAAATCCAGATTTGAGAGTAGCAGATCTATTCTTTGAGTTGTAATTCTTTCATGATATATGTAAAGACCCATGTGAACCAGCCAATAGCCATTTTGAAAGCCCTAGGTTATAAAGGTCAAAAGGCCTTAGTTTGAACACATTATTGGAGGCTTATCTTTTAGAAAACAAGAAGCTTTGTATACGTACACTCAAACACTCAAGCATTTGGATCTTGTAATCGATATAACTTATGATTGGGTAATCCGATTTCAATTCTAAAACTTGCATTGTGTTACTCTTTCCATGCTTTTTCAATCAAGTGTAAGCATCACAAATTCCTTTCAGGTTTGTGACTACATTTTTTAGATTTGTGATTACATGTCTATGAGCCTAATCTTCAATTTTGAGTGCTTAAATCACTATTTTTTGATGTTTTGACCATAGGGGAGTGTTATTAGACCTTAGCACAACCTGTTTGGGTAGTTATGTTACAGTTTTTGTGACTTAGGTCATGATGGATCGTAATCCATGTACCTTGTTGAAATGCAAACAAACTTTGTAGACTTGTGCCTTTAGACCTGATATAGCTTCCCTTAAAGTTTCATGATAATCTGAGTCCATTTAGTTGATGATATGGAATAATGGCCGATAGCAGTGAAAAAATACATAGACAGATTTCTTGATTAGAGAGTGATGGATAGCTTGTTGAGTTGATGCATTTACTTATTAGGTTCACTTCTTGAGATTGACACCCTCAAAGAGTCTCAGTGCCCCATCCGAGTCACTTCCTTGAGTATTAAAATATTGTTAGTGAAAGATATCTATGTTATAGATGTTTGTCATGGCGATCCACTAATATTAGCGACACTACTAGGGAATAATCCTTACATGGTGAGTGACCGAGCACATATTTTGAGTTTCACTTTCCACAGATTAGTCTTTATATTCCATTTATACTAGAATCAAAGTAGCTAAATGGGGGTTTAGTACTTGATAGAGTCTAGATGTCGAAAACTTGCTAGATGTATTCTCGAGAGGTAAAGAGAGTTGTGAGTGAGATAGCCAAAAGCATTTCATTCTTCAATTTTGTCATTATTTTCAGAGTGTTGTACCATTTTTTGTTACGAATTTTATTTTCATTGTTGTATTCATTTTTGTTTCAAGTTTCATTCTAGCACATATGAGTAGCGTAAGTGGAAACCATTACCATCAAATTGGCCTGAAAAGATCAGAGTTAAAAGGACTGAAAAACATATTTTGTGAAAGCACGACATAACTCTAAAATTTTGAAAAATTGATGGTAGAGACTTAAAATTTGAATCAAAACCAAAAAGAGGGTGCAAAAGAGCATCATAAAGCTCAACAGAAGCAATCTAGAAAGTTTTAGCAGAATCTGTGGTCAAACATGGATCGTGATCCATGTACCTTAGAGACCTCTATGTGGATGATTTGTTGATCACTAGACCAAATGAGAGACATATTGATGAATTTAAGGCTGATTTGAATGCTACATCCCGAGGCAAGATATTCAGTTTACAGTCTCACATGTCAGCAGATTCATGCACAGTCCTAAGCCCAAGATTGATTCCCTTCAATTGTTGAGGCTGAACTTGTGATTGGTGTATCCAAATTAAATCCATCAATATGTCTCTCATTTGGTTCAATGATCAGCAAATCACCCTCACGCTTTACATATAATGTGCTTTCTATTGGACTGTTACAAAAGCCTCGTTTGACCAAATGAGTATCAGATTTCTCATACCAAGCACAAGGATATTGCTTCAACCCATAAAAAGATTTCTTACATTTGCACACTTTATCTTCATGCTCTTTAATGACAAAAACGCTAGGCTGCGTTACATACATTTTCTCCAATTTGTATTTACTATCACGCAAAGTATGCACCAACCATTTTGGCATACCTTTAGCCTACTCATTCTCAGTCCTTACCTCATCAAGTACATCATGTACATCTACATCAGTAATAGGTTGATTTGCAATATTTTCAGAAACCTCCATAGGCTGTACATTTGTCTCGTTGGAATTTACATTCGAACTTCCACCATTGAAAAGAGGCAACAAAGTGTCATAAATGTCATATGAGGTTACATTACTATCTCTAGTACATGACAGCAAGGGCTGAACAGAATCTTCCACAAACAAAACATCTTGTGAAACCAAGATACGCTTTTTTTATGGATGATACAACCTGTAACCTTTGCTTTCAGCACTATAACCAACAAAAATGCACTTCACAACATTATCATCTAATTTTTTGTGTTGCATTTGTGGCACCAAAGCATAAGCCAAACAATAAAAAATGTGCATGTGCTCAATAGAATGCTTTCTATCATTCCATGCTTCATAAGGAGTCATAGACTACAAAGCTTTTGTAGGAAACATGTTAAGTACATAAGTGGCACACATAATAGTCTCAAGCCAAAACAAATGTGGTAAAGCTTTTCCTTTGACCATACATCGAGCCATTTCTGTAAGAGATATGTTTTGCCTCTCATCAACACTATTTTTCTTAGGTGTATACGGCACTATACATTAGTGTTTTATCCCACGAATAGCCTAAAATGCATTAAATTCATGAAACCTATACTCCCCCCCTCGATCATAATGGAGGGTTCCCATAGTACATTTCGAGACATTTTCAACCATAGCCAGAAATTTCTTGAAGCACATAAAAACTTCAAGCTTCGCTTTAAGTGGATGCACCCATGCATGCCTGGAGTAACACAACCTTCACAAAAATGATTAATAGGTGCTTCAAGAGGCAACAAAGAAGCAACCATATCAAATTTGTGCAAACGCAACAAATTGGAAAAATTCAGATGTCCAAAATGTGCATGCCAAAGTTGTGCATCTGAAATAATCGTAGAATCCACAACTGCATTTGCAAAATTCTACCCATACTTGTCATACAAAGTGAGATTATACAACCCACGACATTAAATTCATGATGCACCAATATCATCAATATTACCATATACATGTGGTAGCGATGTGTGTAAACACACTTCGGACTGTCAGGGCATTTTTTCCCTCACTAGGAGGTTTTACCCCCCGTGCATTGTATATATGCCCATCACTCTAGGGCTATCTCATCTTTCCATTGCACACTAAGTAATGCACTCTCTGTTGTGTGCCTTAATCTTCGTTCATCTTCTTCAAGATCTGTGTTTTTTCTTGCAACCTTAATTCCAACAATTGGTATCAGAGCAGGAGGTTGCGTCCTCCCGAGCTTAGTCGCTAGTAGCTTCAGTACACGCTTGCTCAATTTCTTCAATTTCTGTGAGCTTTGGTGAGTGTCATCGAGTTGACAAATACTTTGGTTGAACTCGTTGAGCCTAGTTTGCTCAGATTTTTGATTTGGGCTCATTTCGGTCTCCGTTTCCACTACAGGTAGTATTGCGCATGCTATTTTGTCATTTTGTGTAGAATTTTTGTCTTTTTTTTTGCATAACATATTCCTTATAGTCTTCTATGGTTTATTCTATATAGAACGTATTGTTCCCGCTTAGTTTATCCTCTTTTCGGACAGTTTTCACATCAGATGCAGCATTTACCATGGCTGACAACAACACAGATGTGTTCAAGATGTTTGTTGTTGAGGATAGATTGGATGGGGACAACTACCCTATGTGGGCTTATATGATGCAACATATTCTAGTGTTAAAGGGCATTTGGAACATTGTGCAGGGCATTGATATACATCCTAGTTCTAAGGATGCAGGCGATGTTGAGGATGTTGCAGGTTTTGGTGGCAGGATTGCTACTACCATATCTGTTTTACCTACAACTGAGCAAGCTCGTTGGGATGTAAAAGATGTGTAGGCTCATGCATTGATCACATTATCTGTGAAGCGTGCTATTACTCCTCACATTGGTTCAACAAAATTTGTAAAATAGGCTTGGGATATTCTAGCTGGTCTTTATGCAAGTCGCAATGAGGCTAAGATTGCATTGTTGCATAAAGAGCTAGAGTCAAAGATTATACACAAGGAAGATGAAATGGACACTTTCCTTGATGGTGCCAAGGATATCTATGAGCAACTAATTTTTGCACATGAAGTCATTTGTGATAGTTCCCTTGTGCAGACTGTTCTTGATGCTTTGCCAGATTTGTGCCAGACTTTTGCTAATACTTGGAGACTTATGACCCAAGGAAATCCACAAGCTGTCAAGTTTGATGCATTATTGTTGTTGCAAGAGTCACTTTCCAAAAAAAAAAGGAGTAGGCATCATGTAGTTGAATAGGCCTTTATTGTTGCTCAAAGAAAAGGTGGTAACAACAATGTAGCCACGTCTCATTGTTCTTCTGCGAGTGGTAAATAACATGTTCCTAATGCTTCTATTGGCAGCAATTTGTCTGGGAATTTTCATGATAAGGGAAAAAAGAAGATGTGTTGCCATTATTATAAAGCTAATGATCACTTGATCAAGCAGTGTCCAAAATTGAAGGCAAAAGAGGCTAAGAAGAAAGAGGCTAGATCAACTACAAGGTCCAATACAAGTGCAGCTATTGTGGAGTCTTCTGTGAAAGGAGATTGTGATGTTGATGTAGATGTAGAGTGGGCTTTTAGTGTAGAGTGTACTTATGATCTTGCTATCCATGATGCATGCATATCAGTCGCTATAGATTCACATGTGTGGTATTTTGACAGTGGGCTTTTAGTGTAGAGTGTACTTATGATCTTGCTATCCATGATGCATGGATAAATGTAGATGTAGAGTGGGCTTTTAGTGTAGAGTGTACTTATGATCTTGCTATCCATGATGCATGCATATCAGTCGCTATAGATTCACATGTGTGGTATTTTGACAGTGGTGCTACAAAGCACATTACTTCACATCGTGATTTGTTTACCTCTCTTGAGACTGCCCCTCATGGAAATTCAGTCACTTACGCCAACAACGTCTCTTATCCGGTTTACGGAATTGGAAAGATTTTGCTTATTATTGCAAAAGGCAGTTCTTTCACACTTATTGATGCATTGTATGTAACTAGAACAAAAAGAATCTTCTGTTTGTATCTACACTTGCTAGAGTTGTTCTTGTAATTAAATTTGTGAATGACAGATGTACAGTACATGATCTCAATTTTGGTGATGAAATTGTTTCATTTGGCATTTTATGTCCTTGTTTGTATAAGGTCACTTTATATGACAAGTGTCCTTGCAAAAATCTGATATGGTTGCTTCTTTGCTACCTCTTGAAGCACCTGTCAAACATGTTTGTGAAGGCTGTATTTTGGGTAAGATGCAGCGTTCAAAGTTTCCAAAGGATGGTTCAATTAGGGACACATGCAGGTTGCAGCTTGTCCATAGTGATGTTTGTGGGCCCATGCAAACTCTGTCCTTGGGCAATTACCTTCCTTTGTGAGTTTCATTCATGACTAGTCCAGGCATGCATGGGTATATTCACTTAAAGCAAAGTCCAAAGTGTTTATGTGCTTCAAACAATTTCTGGTTATGGTTGAAAATGTCTTGAAATGTACCTATGAGCACCCTCCATTTCGATCGAGGGGGGGAGTATATCTCTCATGAATTTAATAACACCATACTAGAGAATTTGGAAATTTTCCAATTCCCACTTTCAACAAGAGCTCAATATTTGATCACATGGTCAAATATTAGCCAAAGGTTTGAGAGCATGGCTTAGAAGATCTTTTCAAGTACTACCTTGTCCAAGGGTTTGTTCTTACAAAACAATTTTAAATTTGTCCTATGGTCAAATCTTCAAGAAATTGGTGATTCCCAAATTGGCTCTAAAGTCTCCAAAAACTCCAATATGGTGTTTAATGCATTCTGGCAAGTCATTGGGGGATAAAACACCAATGTATAGTGCCATATACAACTCAGTAAAATGGTGTTGTTGAGAGGAAAAATAGGTCTCTTATAGAAATGGTATGATATATGGTCAAAAGTCAAGCTTTACCACTTTTTTTTTCGCTTGAGGCTAATATGTGTACCACTTATGTACTTAATAGGTGTCATACAGAATCTTTGCAGTCTATGACTCCATATGAAGCATGGCAGATAGAAAGCCTTCTATTGAGCACATGCATGTTTTTGGTTGTTTCGCATATGCTTTGGTGCCACAAATGCAGCGCAAAAAATTGGATGATAAGGCTGTCAAATTTATTTTTGTTGGTTATAGTGTTGAAAGCAAAGGTTAGGTTTTCTGGTGCTCCTTGAGGCTTTTATTCTCATTGGATAAGAATCCACCAATGGTGAAGATTTGTTTCATCTAAGTGATCTCATTGCTTGTGCTCAACTTCCTGTTAATTTGAGCTCTCAAGACTTGAAGAACTTTCAAATGTGCTATAGGTCGAGCACAATAGTGCAAGTTTTCTTCCATTTCTAGCTCTAGTGGGTCATTAATAGAGGACACAATCCTTATGGGGACTACATTGTAGCCATCCTCATTGCAAAACTTGGTTTGTGGCTCTAGGACACAAAATATCTATAGTAGTTAAAATATGGATCCACCGGGAGACTCTGAATCAAGAAAGTTGATAGACATAGTTGTCATCCGTGGAAATCAAAGCATCCATTTTTGCCACTTGGATAGCTAGAAGATCACTAACCTCTTCTTGGAAGACAAAGTTGGAGAGATTACTATCATCTCCACTCTTTGAGAGACTCTGAATCAAGAAAGTCTTGATAGACATAGTTATCGTCCATGAGAATTAGAGCATCTTTTTTGCCACTCAGATATCTAGAAGATTGTCCTCTCCCATATAACCATCACTTTGCTTTCTTTTAGCCAATGTATTCGAGCGTGGCCTCTTTTCACCACTCTAGGTGGGATTATTTCACACTCATTTTCAGATGAGCTAGGATAAGGAATTACTTCAAGATAGTAGAATGGCATCTTACCTCTCTTTTGGGATACATCTATTGTAAAGTCTTTAGGTGCTTCTAAGAAATTCCTAGCTAGATGATTAATTCATTATTCCACAGCCTGTACAATTGTAATGAAAACCGATTATTATCTATTTATTGTAGCTTGATAGGTGGCAAAATCATATGCGATAAATGGGCTATGTGAAAGTATATCACATTTATGTATGTTTCATTATTTAAGTGCTCTTTATGATCTATTACCATTTATGTTTGACCGGTCGGTATGTATTCATTTTTTAGCATTCAAGAAATCTATAAATAAATAAACGCAAGAGAAAAATGCTCACTCTTGCATGGGAGGAGATTGTACCCAGTGTCTGTATTATCCTCTCTTCTCTTTGGTCGTGCCAATGTAGCACTCCAATGTAGGAGGTGCATTTGCATGCGCTCCCTCACTCTATCTCTCTCTGTGTTTGCGTATAGCTTCAATTATGCATTTGTGCAACTTGTCGGGGATGTGGATCTACAATTTTATGGCCTGTGTTATGTTATTTTCAATATTTTACAAGGCATTCTACGCTTTTGACTGCAATAGTGGTATCAGAGCTAAGGATATGCTCTTAGTAACAAGAAAACGATGGTGCAAGATTAGCCTCTCAACAACATAGCTCTTGGCGATTACGTTTCACAGATAAGTACAATTACAGTTCTATTTTGTTTTATATAAATTTGTTGTTTTAATCTCTTCTTGATGTTTCTTATCTTTGATAAATTAATAGTAATCTCTATAGAATTTCTAACATGAATAGGAAAACGAGAATAATGATATCTTATATATTTAGAAAAGGCTTAAATATTATAAACGTATTAATTAATGTTTGATAATATTGATATAAACTCTTTGACGTAATACTATATGCATTAAAAGGTATTCCTAATGGCTTCAAAAAAAATTAAAAGATATTCCTAGTTCAAAGATTCCCTCAACAACAACAAAAATTATGCGCTAGTTAGCACGTAGCCACGGGCAATGACGAAGCACAAAGATCTGCAACAGTGTTAGCTATAGAAGAAGGATTCAACATTGAGAGAGAGAGAGAGAGAGAGAGAGTACATTTTGAAGAGAAAAAGACTCCAAAAGAAAAATAAAGGAAAAGAGAAGCACATCTTTATATGGACACAAAAGATCTTTTTAGTTTCCACCTTCATTTGTCTTTTGACTTTACACCTTCATATGTCCGTTGACTTTTCACTTTCATCAGTCTTTCCATTTCCTAGACTCACCCTTCACTTATGCAGTTAATTTTTATTTTTTTGGGATTGGGGAGACCTAATAGTGAGATCATGTGCGATTATCGAGATTACTTAATTGGATCTAATAAATAGATATGTGGGTGGGTGGGGGAAGAGCACTAGGTGAATTCTATTAGAAGGATGAAGAAATAGAGAAGTTTTTGACAACATAGACGAAAACATCAAGAGACGTTTCTAAGATTAATTAGACGAGTTTTGGAGTCATGGCCTCTCATTCGAGAAGAGGAAATTGAGATTATCAACGGAAGGAAGAAGTAGAGAAACTTTCACCTCATAGAAATAATCTCAATAGTTATACAAGATAAGAGAAGATAAAGTAGTAGGAAAAAAAATTCCGTTTGGTGTCTCTATCTCTAAATATATTCCTAATGGTTTCAAAATGTATATATTTACTACATAGTGGGAGGACACTCTAGAAATGTTCAACGGGAAATATAATGGAGAAGAAAGACATAAATGAACTAATGGACACTCACCACCTATTTATTTATATGGACTCAAAAAGTCTTTACTTTCCACCTTCGTGTGTCTTTTCAGTTCCTAAACTCACCCTTCACTTATGCATTTAATTTGTTTTGAAAAGATTTTTATTTTTTTGAGATTAGGGAGCCCTACTCGCATGGGAATCAATCCCCAAGAGACCTTCAAAACATCTTACATGTATTACTACTATGGGAGCAAACCCAGACATGGAGATGTCAACCTTAATCTACTTTTTGGCTCTCAGGAGTAGTAGGGGGTACCCAACTTTGGAAAAAGAAACAACGAGAGAATCAAGCATGATGCTACGTAGGAACTGAAAGGAAAAGAAATCGAAAAGAGAGGGAGGGGGGGAGGGAGAGGTGACAAAGCACAAGGCAGTGTCAAAGTAGAGGACAAAGCATAGCTGTGAGAGATCGGGTCACTTTGCAACTCTAAAGAGAGAGAGAGAGAGAGAGAGAGAGAGAGAGAGAGAGGGGGGGGGGGGTTTGGGTTTAGACAGGGAGAGCGAGAGTGAGAGGCCAATAGAAGAGCGATGGAGGAGATGTTTGCAGTTGAGAAAGTGTTGGACCTCATAATGACCGATGATGGATTTTGGGATACCACAGAGTGGATGCATGTACACGCAAGGAAACATGCTTTTTTTTTTAAACGAATCTCCTACAACTATAGCATCGAGCGTTAAGGCTTCTGGTTAAACGAGTTTGCGAAGAGTTGATCTCCTCGAGGACTCCAGTTTGATACTTCATCATTCCATTTTAGATGAGGTCCTCCTTTGGAGGAAAGTATTGGATTTGAAGGAATCTGCTGATGAAATTGAATAATAAAGATCCTGGCACTAGGAGATACCCAATTGTAGAAAATGGGAAAACATGGCAAATGAGTGTTGAAAGCGAGAAGAGGTGAAAGTTGAAGGGTGAAAGGGGAGAGTCAACTGGAGTTGTTTGTTTGGAAAAGCCATCCAATGGAGTGGATTGGAGTTTTTTTTGGGAAAACCCATCCAATGGAGTGGTCTTGCTAGAGTTCATGTTGGAGTATGCATGTAACGGGTACATGAGTTCACTTTTATGAAAGGTTATGTGTTGCCAAGGTCATTGCCAATCATGCGCAACACTGCACAGGCCGAGAACGCTGGCTAAAAATGCATTATTGCATAGGCTGAGAACTCATGATGGAAACACATTACTGCATCACGCTAAAAATGTAGTCATGCACAGACTGAGAACGTTGCACAGGCTGAGAACGCTGAAAATGCACTCCTCCACAGGCTGAGAACAAATTTCTGCATAGATGGTCTTTGGAGGCATTTCTTCCCACAAGTTGGAGATCAACCGCAATAGAGAAATCATTTCCGACTGGGAGATGGAAGGTTACGGAGGCCGCCCTCTTCTTGCTTGCGTCACATTCGTGCAAGGAGGTAAATGCGCTTGCATTTTGTTGCTTTCGTGTGTTATTTTGGTAGGGTTCCCGCACAGAAAGTGTTGTTAGTTATGCATGTTGTTACTATGTTCGTCAGCTACCTTACGTTTTTAGGATTGTTATGCAATGGCGAGGATGAAGCAACTCGCCCGCTCAACAGAGGCCGCTCCCTGTAGTTCAAGGAGAGCCCGAGGTAGGCCAAGGCTCTCCGAACAAGAGAGAGTCGCTCGCACTGAAGCCAACAAGCCCAAAAAATGCTTGAGCTCAGCGTAACAGTATCTACTGGCGGAAGCAACATGGACGTTCCTTTGTTTACGAGGCTGAAAGCCTTTGTGGAGGAGGAAGCAGTCACTGGAATGTGCTTGATCGAGCGCAGTGGCACTGTCCTCCACCTTCACTTCCAGATGGTCATTCGAATCATGGGGACATCCATTCTTGCAGTAAACAAGAAGATCAAACAATACTTGGGGTGGGATGTTGGCAGTCCTGTCGGAGCTAACAATCTATGTCGTGCCCTTAAGTAGAAGAACATGCACACCTTCCATGTCATATTGGGGTACTGCATGAAGGACATGGACCAACCACATTATGAGAACTTCTCCCACAACGTGACAACAGACGATATCAACAATGGAATTGAATTGTACACACAGTACGGGGATGACGAGATGAAGAATAGGGTTTGCTTGACGCATGTAAATATTTTCGATCGTGCACTTATGGACTGGAAGTTCCATTTGCAGCATCCAATCGATAACAACTTCTTATCGACATTGCACCATATGCTAAAGTCTGGCAAGTACTACGCGTCCTCCTCGTGGATAACACAATTTCAAGGGTGTGGGATGCCCTTGAAGAAGATGAAAGCTTTGTGGCAGAGGATGATTTTCCCTTCATCCACTACATACCAAGATGTCATTGATATTTTCGTCCTTGACGAGGGCTACACCAATGCGAATCGATTGTTTCCTCAGAAGGTGGAAAGAAAACCACAGGTATATTTATCCCTTTCTCTTGTTACTTGTGTTGCAATTCTACCTTTTGGTATTGGCTGGCTTTGATGTCGCCAATTTTCTCTCAGTGACCAGGTGAACTGGCCAACCCCTGAGCAGCTCGCTCCTCCGGACGCCGCTTCTACAAAAATGCACACCTTCGCCTCCCCAGTAGATGCTTGACAGGGCGTGCTCGGCAATCCTTCAAGCTCCAAAGACAAAGAACCCATTTTCCTACTAGACAATGACGATGAAGACAATGTAGTCCTAGGCGCAGACTTCATTCCTCTTGTTACTAGGAGAGGGATCACTATTGTTGCTAGTTAGAACGATGTATATAGAATGTTATGAACCCCTTCACATATATAGTCCTCGCCTACTCCTCTGAAAACGTCTATGTTTTTTTGCAAGTCCAATGGAGGCGTCCAATCCCCGGGAAAACGAGGAGACGCAACCTCCAGAATCGCAGGCGTTGGAGGAGGATGCAACTCTCGACAAACTCCACGACATACTCTTTCAGATGTGGCACCAACAGCGTGGAGACACTCCTGAGGACTCAACGACTCTCCGCACTTTTATTAATTACTCAGTAGATAGCATAAAAACCATGATTAATGAATACAAAATCAATGTCACGAATGTCCAAATCTCACAGTTGCAATAGCAAATTCATGGCTTGCGCATTGAGGTCGCATCGCTTAAGCTCCAACTCAATAGGTTAAATGCAATTGTAACACGGTTGAATACAATTAGTAATAAATTTCGTTGTTAACATACTCTACAGTTTCAAGGTTCAAAAAAAAATTATTTCCCTTGTATTGCTAAACATGTTAACGCACCCCTCGTGA
Organism: Adiantum capillus-veneris; assembly: GCF_014529385.1. Lineage (NCBI taxonomy): Eukaryota > Viridiplantae > Streptophyta > Polypodiopsida > Polypodiales > Pteridaceae > Adiantum > Adiantum capillus-veneris. Next base: position 139,694,770 of record NC_140955.1, on the reverse strand, counting down.
CAAGATCGATTTCGACTACAGTACGGACATCGTGTGATATAAGTGAAAGTGGGTGCCTAGCACCATGAATAACATCAACTCCTTACGTGCCTCATTACTGTGTTGTTTCCAAAAAAAATTGTATTCTGTATTTCTACGACTAAAGAAATGTGTGAATGATGTCCCCGGACCCCGTTTAAAAAGTCCAGTCATACTTTCCTTTGTGCGGCTTTCTTAAGATGCTTTTGAATCCTGCGGCTTTCTTAAGATGCTTTGGAATCTTCAAACAAATGAATTTCTTTTTGCACTTGCCGGTAGGTCACTATGGCTCATTTCTAGAGTACGTGTCACCTTCATCAGCACGATGCGTTACTGTGCTGCGTGATCAACGGTGTCGAGCATGCTACGCACCACTTTGGTGGCAAACAAAACCTCCAATCGCTACAGCGACTTTTGCAAGCCCAGAAACGGCCGCCACCGTCGTCTTCCAACAACAGACCACCTCTACCTACCCTTAGCTTTAACGAGTGGCAGACCAGCAACGAGGGCAGGCAGTACGAGTAGCTATAAGCCCTTGTCGGGACGCGTGTTGCATGTACCAACCCCCCACCTGCATCAGCCGCTGAACTATTTCCCTCTCTCTCTCTCTCTCTCTCTCTCTCTCTCTCTCTCTGCTGACAACAGCCGTCGGCATCGCTCAGTTCCCATGCAACTCTCTCTCTCTGTCTGTCACACACACTGACTGGTCAACTCACTCCCTGTCTCTCTATTTGGTCAACTAACGACCACACAAAAAAAGTGCAGCCCCTCTCTCTCTCTAAGCTCTCGCCCACCAGCAACCATCCACCCGATATCTCTCTCCCTCTCGTCTGCGACTGCATGCAAGATTAACCTCCACCCATATTTTTTTCGACTGCCCACCACAGTAACCTTTCCTCTCTCTTTGGGGCTCCATCTACTCCAGATTGCTAAGTCGCACACATACACAAGCCACCATAGACCAATCCAGCCCCAACCAATCTACTGTTTATCAACCCATGCACATGCTGAGCCGTCAATTTTATTTTTAATTTTTTTTTCTTCATACACTCCTGGAAACCTGCAATTATATTTGCCATTACGGGCATGCATGAGAAAGTCGATAACTGAATCAGAGACTAGGTCTGTAGAGGCCGGGGAATTGTCTATGTCGGAGGTAGCAAGAGCGCCATCAGAAGTTGCCATGGTGAGCTGAGGAGAGTGCTTATAATGATGACGGAAATGAATGCGAAGGTGACTAAATCTTGGCACGTGCCACAAAGCTGAGCTATTGCTCAGAGCTCTGGTTTTTGAAGTACAAAAATGCGGCTAGTCTCATGCACCACCGCTCCGTCCTTCACCCCATATCCTAGGACCTACATCTCTTCTTGCCCTCACCTTGACTCTCTCTCCCCTTCTCTAGCTTCACTCTCAGATGATCTCTCTCTCTCTCTCTCTCTCTCTCTCTCTCTCTCTCATGCCGCTATGCCAAATCCTTATCACCCCTCCTCTAGAGTGTAGCATAGGTACGAGCACATCGTGAAGCACAATGCCATAGTAGAGTCGGCAAGACCACTATTGTAAAAAATCTCAACCAAGAATCATTCGTCCAGCCATCTTGCAGAGGCACTCCACCACTTAGGGCATTGCCATGGGAATCTCACACTACAATCATATTGGCGAGCAGGCAGTGATATGCGACACGAGAAAAATTTCATGCTTTCCACCATTATTTTGCCAAGGGGAGCGAGAACAACCTCTTCTTGGTCGTCCGCAAAGTCTTCCCTATTCATATAGCTGGTCATGATGACAACTCTCACCTGGAGCAGCACGTCAAGTATTCGTCACTTTATACCCCCCAAACACCTAGAAAAGTATACTAAAATGGACTATAATCAGATGATGCGATCATCTACATCCCTTTCATAGCTTTCTCAATAACCTGCGTCCATATCACATCCTAACCACGACACTAAGTGACTCGAGGGCGCACATGGGGGTGGGTAAGGGGATCAACTGTGGAGGAGAGTGGCAGGCATCCCGAGGTGGGCAACCCCCCCCCCCCCCCCCCAAAAAAAAAAAAGGAAGCGCAAATAAGGAGCCCGGATTGGAACCCACGACCTCGCGTCCCAACGTCTTTTGAGGCTTGAGCTAACCTATAAACGATAAACCTCGACTAGTCTAGAACTAACCGAATAGGTCCCATGTCCGGATTTAATTGTTGAGCGGATTTAGTTTTAACAAGCCATCTACATTGCAGATCGCCTCGACGGCCGCGTGTGGAGTTTCCATCCCCCCACCCCCCCTCTCTTAAATGCTTCGTGTCACTTAGTCCTGAGGACATCCTAAGTTGCAAGAAGAAAGACAACATAGCCAACGGCGATGGTAGACCTAAAAGAAAAAAGAGAGAAAAAGCAAGCAAGAGTCTACATGATAATTGAAGTCCCACAAAGATGATGATCGAGATCCGGCTAGTCATCATCGACATGCGAGAAGGTGTAATGGACGAAGACACCATGGCAAAAATGATGCATTTATAACACAAGAATTGGGAGCGAAATCCCACTGAAAATCTTGATCATATTCCGTGGGTGTAGATACTTAAGAGCCAATTTTCAAAGGCTAAGAGGAGTGGCAACTAAGGTTTTGAATTGCCAAAGCATACACTAAGTACATACATAAAATTTTGTTAACATGGCTGACAATAATCAAGAGAGTAGAATGAACATTGATAGCTTCGATTTTGCACATGAAGGTGCTAATGATGATGCTCCCATGTTTGTGAATTATCTTGTGACTAGGTTGCAACAAGCTATGGGCAACCCTACTTTGCAAGCCGAAGTTACTCAACAACTTCGTGCCTATGGAATTTCCCTTCCTCTCCAAGAGGAGAGAGAGCTTAGGAGGCCTCTTGAAGAGACCCCCAAAAGAAGACTCTCTCCCATTCGAGAGGAGAAATCCAAAGAGAAAGAAATCAATGAAAGTCTAAGTTCTTCTGAAGATGTGGCTCCACGAAGAAGGCGGTCTAGACGATCGCCTACTCCTCCCAAGAGGAAAAGAGCACCCCATAGTCCTTCTCCTCATCACTCTGAAAGGCAAGAGAGGAAACAAAGGAAGAAAAGGGCTAGGAAGAGGTCACCCGCTTCTCCTTCTTCTTCACCTTCCTCCTCTTCCGATGAAAGTTATGGCTATTCTCCTAGAGAATACAAGAGGGGAGGACATCGCAAATCATTTCCTGCATGGCGAAGGTCACAAAAGCTAAAGAAGTTCAAGGAGGGAGGAAAGAGTATCTCTTTTCTCACCTACGATGGCACCTTTGGTGCTACTGACAAAGTGTTGGCCTTCATCCAACAATTTGATGCGGCCTTTGGGGACGAGGGCTTCACAGAGTCCTCCAAGCTACGTCATGTAGCTATGCACTTCCAAAAATCAGCTCGTCAATGGTGGGCTAGCCTTCGTGGCAATGGAGAAGCCCCAAAGACATGGAAAACTCTACGAGTTTCCATCATGAAGCAATTTCTGCCAAGCGATACTAAAGATAAAGTTCTTACCGAATGGCGCAGCTTGAAGCTTCTCTCTCATGAGTCTATCAACAAGTATGTAGACAAGTTTTGGGATTTACATCTCAAAGCTACTGTCTTTCAAAAGATAGACTTTGCCGAGCAAAGACAGCAATTCTGTGCGGGATTACCTGAAGAGATGGCCGAATATATCAACTCTCAACAGCCCGATACTATTACCGAAGTAATCCACCACACCATGGTTGCTTCACGCATCAATTTCCATCAAGGGGCTAGACGTAATGTCAAGCCCATGCAAAACAAAGATAAAAATGATGCAAAGGGGAAATCCAATGCTCAAAATAATTCCCAAGGCACTTCCAACAACAACAACAATCGGTCCAAGGAGAAGGGAGTTTACAAAGGTAAAAACAAACTCTCTCCTGAAGAGCTTGAAGCTTTTCGCAAGGACCATAAGTGTTTCAAGTGTGGAGAGCAAGGACATGGCTATCGTTCTTGCCCCAAGAAGAATACTCGCAATGAGACTCCTAGAGCTTCCACCATCGAAGCTCCAAAAGAGGATGCTCATTGCAAAGGATCATCACTCTCCTATGCTTGGGGTAAGGTAAGAGAGCATGATGCCTTCATCTTGTTTGACCCTGGCTCTACTCTTAACTTCATATCAATAGAGTTGGCCACCAAGTTGGGCATTCAAGCTTTTGAGATGGGAGATATAGTAGTCGCTGATGCAGCTTTCAAGGGACAACAAGCCTCCGTTACTCCCTTGATTGGGAAGTTGAGGCTTCATGTCCAAAGCTATGTCGACAAAGAAGACTTCTTCATCTCTCCTCTCCAACATCAGGATGTTATCTTAGGGGCACCATGGTTTGATCGCATGGCTGCCAACATGAAGTTCCCTGAAAGGAGAATTTACTTCACTTACAGGGGAAAGAACATGTATATAGATGCTAGTGAGCGTGGTCGCACTATTCCACTTGTAAATCCTCTTTCTTTTGATAAATCAATAAAGAGCTCAGTTTCTGCGTACATGATTTATGTCAAAGAGTCTCTAAAAGCTAATAATGTTTCATCAAATGAAAATGATAGGAATCAAGAAGAGTTAGACTTGTCTACTTTTCTAAAAGGATTCCAAGATGTGTTCATCGATGATATCCCTATGGACCTACCTCCAAAACGAGGGGATGATGACCATCGTATTGAGCTCCTTCCAGGAAGCTCACCGCCTAACAAACCTCCTTATCGAGTCTCACAAGCTCAACAAGAGGAGATTATGAGGCAAGTACAGGAATTGGTAGACAAAGGGATGGTGAGGCCTAGTTCCTCTCCCTTTTGTTCTCCAGTCCTTTTAGTGCAAAAGAAAGATGGTACATACCGTATGTGTGTGGACTATCGAGCACTAAACCATATCACTATCAAAAACAGATTTCCCGTGCCTCGGGTAGAAGATCTGTTTGATAAGCTACAAGGCTCTACCTACTTCAGTAGGATTGACCTTAAGAGTGGCTATCATCAAATAAGGATAGTGGATGAAGATATCCTAAAAACCACGTTTCGCACAACATTTGGTCTTTATGAATATCTAGTCATGCCTTTTGGCTTGACTAATGCACCAGCTACTTTCAATCGTCTCATGGAGAAAATTTTTAGACCATATCGTAAATTCACTTGAGTGTTCTTTGATGATATCATCATCTACTCCAAATCTTTGGAGGAACATAAGCAACATCTCCAAGTGATTTTTCAAGCCTTGAGGGAAAACAAACTTTTTCTCAACCAAAAGAAAAGTGAATTCTTCCTTCAAGAGATTCAATATCTAGGTCATATTATCTCTCACGATGGTATTCGTATGGATCCATCAAAGTTAGAGGTAATAAAATCATGGCCTAACCCAAGGAATCTACATGAGCTAAGAAGCTTTATTGGTATGTGTGCATACTATAGACGCTTCATAGAAAAATTCTCTAAAGTAGCAGGACCACTTCACGACTTAACAAAGAAGAACGTTAAGTTTGTATGGACTGCTAAGGAGCAAAATGCTTTTGAAAAACTCAAAGAGAAACTTACTTCCCAACCAATCCTCATGCTTTTGGATCTCTCAAAGCCATTTGAGGTCCAATGTGATGCGTGTGGTGATTGCCTTGGAGCGGTTTTGCTTCAAGAAGGGCATGCCATAGCATATGAGAGCCGAAGGCTCAATGGTGATGAACGAGTCTTGGGCATTTATGAGAAAGAGCTTTTAGCTGTTCTACATGCCCTAGACACATGGAAGCACTACCTATTGGGGACTCCATTTATCCTACGAACCGACCACCAAAGTCTCAAGTATTTCATGATGCAAACCAAGCTTTCCGACAAACAAATGAGGTGGGAAAATTTTCTTTCGCAATTTAATTTCCATATTGCTCACATAGCTGGTAAGCACAATCAAGTTGCCGATGCACTTTCACGACGACCAAAAGTTAATGCGGTGTCTATAGCTACTCACAATGATCTATTCTCTATGATAGATGAGTATGCTACTGACCCTGACTTTAGAGACATAATGTCAGCCCTTGCTTTGGGGAAGAAAGAGAAACCATTCACCTTGCAGGATGGTTATCTTCTCCACGGCAATAGGCTATGTGTTACCCATTCCCTTCGTGAGAAGGTTATGTATGAATCCCATGCTCCTCCATATGCGGGGCATAGAGGTATTCAACCTACTCTCCGAGGAGTAGAGACGTACTTCTATTGGCCTACCATGAAAGTGGACATACAAGAGTATGTATCAAAATGTGTAGTATGCCAAAAGACCAAGTATGATAGAGGGAAGCAACCTGGATTACTCCAGCCATTGCCTATTCCAAATTCACCATGGGAGAGTATATCCATGGATTTCATCTTTGGATTACCCAAGTCTATCCATGGGAATACAGGAATATGGACAATAGTCGGCAGGTTTAGCAAGCAAGCACATTTCATTCCTGTCAAAAAGACTATTAAGGCACACCAAATGGCAACTCTCTTCATATCTCAGATTTTCAAGCACCATGGATTACCCACATCCATCGTGTCAGATAGAGATCCTAGAATGACCAGTAATTTCTGGAAAGGTCTCTTTGAAAATCTAGGAACAAGATTGAATTTCTCTTCGGCCTATCACCCACAAACGGATGGCCAAAGTGAGATAGCCAATCTTACGATACTTGATCTACTCAAGACTTATGTTACCGAAGTAGATCAACGCTCACAATGGGAAAAGTACTTACCTCTTGTAGAGTATGCCTACAATAATACTGTACATACTTCTACGGGAAAAGCACCTTTTGAGATCATTGAGGGAAGACCTAAAAGTCCCTTGCTACTCAAAGTACATGGGAAGATCTTTGCCGCCGATGAGTATAGCCATGACCTACAAGAATCTTTTCAAAAGATTAGGGAGGCTATATCCATCTCTCAACAAAGGCAAAAAGCTGCTGCTGATAAGCACAGAAGAGCCTTAATGCTCAAAGAAAATGATTGGGTCTTACTCAAGTTTCCTAAGGCTCGATTAAGGCAAACGACGGGCAAAAATCCTACGGGCCATCAAAAGTATTATGCTAAACTAGCAAAAAGATACTATGGTCCTTTCCAAATCTTGAAGCCCATTAATGAGACGGCTTATCAACTCAAGTTTCCCAACCATTGGCTTATACACAATGCCTTTCATGTAAGCCTGCTTAAGCCCTACAAAGGATAGCCACCAACTGAACCAATTATTGAAGACCCTCCCGAAGTTGAAGACCAAGAAGAGGTGCTACAACCCGAAGCTGTCCTTCGGCATGAAGACAAGGAAGGTACTACGACATGGTAAGATAATCCGACGGTATCTTATTAAGTTCAAAAATTATCCTTTTGAAGATGCTAGATGGATGCAAGGAGTACAACTTAAGGATAGTATGAACCTTGTCAATGCTTACAATGCTACATTAGAGTAAGCAAATGTACAAATTTCTTTTAAATGACTCATGTTTTTGTCTTATATGACTAGTCCTCTTTTTAATTGTGCACAAATTTAACTAGTATGCATGCTTAGAATCATGTTTGTGATGACAACGTCTCTCAAACACCAAGTAGAATTTGTCACTCTACTTTGGGAGAATGAAATGGACTAAAGAGCAGACATGCTTGCGGCAGCTATGTCTTCCAAGCACCAAATGGATTATTCATCCATCTTGGAAAGATGTCGTAGGGTAAAAAGGGATCCTTTACCCGCTAAGTACGATTGACTAATGACTAAGACTTTATCTCTTCTACCTCATAGTCGAGGACGACTATGATTCCAAGAGAGAGGTAATGTCATAAAATCTAATATCTAACCAACCCAAATGATTTTCTCATATTAAATTGATCACTTAATGTGGGAGAATAAACGGGAACAAGTGTTAAGATATAGATATGTGCTTATAGATCTATCTCAACACGGGGCCAATGGTAAAGGGGCCCAAAAGGGAGATGGTCTATCAAAGAGCAAGGCTAACCAATGGAGCATAAGACCTTAGGGTTAGCTTCATTGAAGACCTCCAATAAATGTGTGTAAAAGTCCTTTGACCTTAGGTAAGATAGGGTTGAGCTTGAGGTGGGAACCCGGCCCAAGCTCGAGGTGCTTGTCCTGCTTGAGGTGCTTGTCGTGCTTGAGGTGTTTGTCATGCTTGAGGTGCTTGATTAAGATGCTTGAGGTGCTTGACTTGCTGCATGATTAAGGTACTTGAGGTGCCTTGAGAAGCTTGCCTGAGATGCTTGTGGGAACACCCCCTAGTTCAAGTGCTTTGTCATGCTTGGTGAGTAAGGTGCTTGATCACCTAAAGTCAAAAGCATTCCTACAAGAGGGGGGGCGAGCCCTTTTCCTAGGGGCTAGAGAGAGAACACCCACTCACACACACAAGGGAAGCCCCAACTTGAAGAGGCAGCAAGGACACATGTCAGGTCCCTACCCATGTTACCTTCATGTGTTTCTTGAAGCCTATTGGCTAGGCTTCAAAGGGGTCCAATGATAAATTACTTGAATTATCTAATTGATTTTGCATTTATCAAGTCCTCTCTCTCAAAGGGGAAAGGGGGACACTTGTCCCAAGGCTACCCATGTTGCTTGTAATGGCTCTTGCTTGTGATTGGCTAGGCCTAGGAGGGTCCAATGAGCTTCAAGCATGAGCTACAAGGGGGGGTCGCAGCTAGGGGCTTGCTTGAGGGGTATACTCACCCACACACACTCACAAGCACTCTCATTGTGTACTATGCAAAGTGCAAGAGCTCCCTCTCCTTCTCCAAGCAAGTAGAGGTTGAGAGCCTACACCAACACTCTTGGCTATGGAGTGCAAATCCAACCAAGAGCCATGCTTCAATGCTTAAGCTTGCCATCTCCTTCTTCTTCATTACTATGCTATTATGTATGCTAACAACAAGAGTATGATAAGTGAGGAACTAATTCTTTCTCCTACGAAATGTTTCTTCTTCCTCTTCCCTACCCTCATTCCCTGCTAGCTCTCTCCACCTTCGAAGGTGTTTGAGGTCTTGGGACTGAGGCTTGGGATAGTTAAAGATTTCTTCAAGTTCATGTTATGCTATGATTGTGATGCATGAAGCTTTCCATCTTCATTGCATCACCTAGGTCACAATGAACACAAAGAATGTATTGTAACAAGTCTCTCTTAATGGGAGAAATCATAATACAAATGCCTATTGGAGGGGGGACCGGCTCCACATAAATCCGGTCGTCAATTGTTGTCATGTTCTCTAAACTCTCTCTCTTGCAAAAGTATTGTCTATGCCAAGTTAACTAATTGCTATGATTATGTTGCTATCTTCAATTATGTCAACCCGCTATGCTCACAAAATCATTTCTTGAAAGTACTCTCATTAAATTCCGCTACTCTCACATATTAAGGCAAATTCCATTACATCCTGTCTCATCGACCACTTCCAAAACATACAAAGAATCCATTATGTTAGAATTTAAAAACCCCTAAATCCTAAACTATCAAACCTAAAGAGCAATGCAAAAACACTTACAAAATCGGCCACAAATGATGCCCACCCGCCGCTCCCCAAGTGGTGCAAGCTCCCTGCCTCTACTCGCGCTTTTGTTGCTTCCACTTGTCAGGATTCTCGCGCGCTGCTTTCTTTGCATTCTTCCAATCTTCTTTGGCCAGCCAATCTCGTCTCTTCCACCCATGCTTTATTGCTTTTTGCACTTCAGAACGCTTGTGCTTGCAGTATTCGCGCATTCAAACCTTCATCAGGTCTTCATTGAAACGGTCATCCTGTGTTGAAACGGGAAACTCATCATGCAGCATGCTGATAACTCTGCCTTTTAAATCACTTGGTACTTCACTCCAGGTGTTTAGTATGTAGTATCTAAACACCTGAGAGCAAGGACCGCGCATGTGCGAGATCACCTTCTTACCGTCATCATCCATGATGATGCCACCGCTGAAGTCGACGGAGTAAGGCGAGCCCTCTTGCCGATGACGCGTGAACCTCGGTGTCTCGACAGGGGTCTCTAGCGGCATGTTGATGGGGGTACAGATGTCAAGTGTCTCCACCGGAGTCTGGGCCCCGAAGCGAGGAGTGTCGACTGGGGTGGCTCCCGAAGGAGTAGGTAGTGGTGTGTAGCTGCTAGGAACAATCGTTAGCCACGCAAAACCTGGCGTAGATGGAGATGTCGTGGCTAGTGTGTGGAAGGGCAAAGAAGGGGAGGGTAAAGATCCTCGTCAAACACGAGGCGGTGTGGAGGCATCGGCGGCGGCATCTCCACAACAACCGCCGTCGCCACCACTAGAGCGTCGGTGCCTAGACGAGTGTGAAGATGGTCTCGTCGACACCGAAGCTTCGGAGCGCGCTGAATGCGTCGAAACAAAGGGAGACACTCAAGGAGTAAGAACGCGTGACGGTGCTCGAGAGCGATGACGCTCCTCGTACCACCTCCTCTGCTGGGGTGACAAAAAAGAAAGAATCTCGTCATCATCCATACTGCATTAAACACACGAACATTTAATCTTAGTATTGAATGAATGAAGAAGAAAACATGGACAAGTAGAGAGAGAGAGAGAGAGAGAGAGAGGACTCATAAAGGGGGAGGGATTCTTGTGTAGAGAGATTTTGTTGAAGTTCTTGTGAATGACGCAATGACGCATATAGACAGGAATGGACAAAAAGCCACGTAAATACAATATATATTATAAAACGGCTTCAAGAGGTCTCTCTTTCATCCTCGCATAGCTCAGCATAGCTTCCTATATCTATATACAGCTCTCCGTTTAGACAGATGTCCTCCGTTTCATTTTGTAGATCCTCTACATGCACCCAATAGAGAGTAGCAGCTTGATGCTCGTTTGGCACCACCTCAGCGGCTTCTGGCTGACCATCTTCTCCGATCTCCTCCATTGATGCCGCTGTGATTGGCACATGGTAGCCCTCATACGTCTGTGCACTACGAGGGGCTCCCTCTATGGCGTACCACCAGTTTGATGCAGACTTTGTAGGATGAAATATCACCTGCCAGAGTCACATAACTTACATGAGAGCTTTCAAGCACATAACTTGTAAAAGGGGGATGCTAACTATTTACATACTTACTTGTTCACAATGCTCGGGTAGTACGAAAGTGTCTCTTAGGTCAGTCCATTTCTTAGTTCAATCAACCTCAAGGACACCAAACTCTCCTCTACGCACAGTAGCATTGCGACCCTCCATGATTATCTTGAACCATTGCACGTCAAACAAGTCGATAAAAAATCCTCTATAATCAATTGTTATCATATACATGTGGTAGTGATGTGTGTGAACACACTAGGACCGTCGGGGTTTTTTTTCCCTCTTTAGGAGTTTTTTTCCCCCGTGCATTGTATATACGCCCATCACTCTAGGGCTATCTATCTTTCCATTGCACACTAAGTTATACACTCTCTATTGTGTGCCTTGAGCTTCCTTCATCTTCTCCAAGCTGTGTGTGTTTCTCTGCAACCCTAATTCCAACAATTGGTATCAGAGCAGGTCACGTCCTCCCGGGCTTAGTCGCCAGCTGCTCCAGCACACGCCTGCTCACTTTCTCCGATTTCAGTGAGCTTTGGCAAGCGTTCGCAGGTCGACAAATATTTTGGGATTTGGGCTTGGAATTTTGATTTGGGCTCATTTCGGCCTCCGTTTTCACTACAGGCAGTACTGCACAGGCTATTTTATCATTTTGTGCAGAATTTTTGTCAGTGCCATTTTCTGCATAACCAGTGCCTTATAGTCTTCTACGGTTTGTGCTATATAGCACAGGTTGTTCCCGCTCCGTTTCTCCTATTTTCGGGCAGTTTTCACATCAAGTGCAGCATTTAACATGGCTAACAACAACACAGATGTGTTCAAGATGTTTTTTGTTGAGGACAGGTTGCATGGGGACAACTACCCTATGTGGGCTTATATGATGCAACATGTTCTTGTGTCAAAGGGTGTCTAGAACATTGTGCAGGGCATTGATGTACGTCCTGGTTCTGAGGATGTAGGCGATGTTGAGGATGTTGCAGGTCTTTGCTGCAAGGATTGCAGCTGCTAGAGTTGTTTGCCTATGGCAGAACAAGCTCGTTGGGATGTTAAGGATGCGCAGGCTTATGCATTGATTGCGTTGTCTGTGAAGCGCACCATTGTTCCTCACATCCGTTCAGCAAAATCTGCAAAACAGGCTTGGGATATTCTAGCAGATCTTTATGCAAGTCACAATGAAGCTAAAATTGCTTTGCTGCGTAAAGAGCTGGAGTCAAAGATTATGCATGAGGAAGATGATATGGACACTTTCCTTGCTAGTGTCAAGGATATAAATGAGCAACTTATTTCTGCAGGTGATGTCATTTCAGACAGTTCCCTTGTGCAGACTGTTCTTGATGCCTTACCAGATTCCTACCAGACTTTTGCTAGTACTTGGAGACTGATGACCCAAGGAAATCTTGAAGTTGTCAAGTTTGATGCATTATGCACATTGCTGTTGCAAGAGTCACTTTCTAGAAAAAACAGGACTAGGGAGCATGCAGTTGAACAGGCTTTTATTGCTTCTCAAAGAAGGGGTGGTAACAGTAATCCAGCCACTTCTTATGGTTCTGCTGCGAGTGGAAAAAAATTTATTCCTAATGCTTCTGCTGGCAGCACTTCGTCTGGCAATTCTGGCGATAAGGGCAAAAAGAAGATGCGTTGCCATTATTGTAAAGCCAATGATCACTTGATCAAGTCTTGTCCTAAGTTGAAGGCCAAAGAGGCTAAGAAGAAAGAGGGTGGTTCCACTGCAAATACTGGTTCCACTACAAATGCAGCGGTTGTTGAGTCTTCTATGAAAGGAGACTGTGTTGCTGATGTTGATGCTGAATGGGCTTTTAGCGCAGAGTGCACTTACAATCCTGCTGTCCATGATGCATGCTTGGAAGTTGCTGCAGATTCACATGTGTGGTATTTCGACAGTGGTGCTACAAAGCACATTACCTCACATCGTGAATTGTTTACCTCTCTCGAGTCTGTCCCTCATGGGAATTCAGTCACTTGTGCCAACAACGCCTCTTATCCAGTTCAGGGAGTTGGAAAGATTGTGCTCACTGCTGCTAATGGCAGTTCCTTCACACTTGTTGATGCACTTTATGTACCTGGGATCAAGAAGAATCTCTTGTCTGTATCCACACTTGCTAGACTTGGACTTGTAGTCAAATTTGTGGATGAGAGATGTACAGTTCATGATCTCAGTTTTGGTGATGACATCGTTGCATCTGGGCTTTTGTGCCGTGGGCTGTATGAGCTCACTTTGTATGACAAGTGTGGACAAAATTTTGCAAATGCTATTGCAGATTCAAGGGCTATTTCAGATGCAAAACTTTGGCATGCACATTTTGGTCATCTGAATTTTGCCAGTTTGCTGCGTTTGCAGAAATCTGATATGGTTACTTCTTTGCCGCCTCTTGAAGCACCTGTCAAACATGTTTGTGAAGGCTGTATTTTGGGTAAGATGCAGCGTTCGAAGTTTCCAAAGCATGGTTCAGTTCGGGCCACATGTAGGTTGCAGCTTGTGCATAGTGATGTTTGTGGGCCCATGCAAACTCCGTCCTTGGGCAATTACCTGTACTTCTTGACTTTCATTGATGATTACTCCAGGCATGCATGGGTATTTCCGCTTAAAGCAAAGTCCGAAGTGTTTATGTGCTTCAAACAATTTCTGGCTATGGCTGAAAATGTCTCGAAATGTACTATGGGCACCCTCCGTTCCGATCGAGGGGGGGAGTATATGTCTCATGAATTTAATGCATTTCTGGCTAGTCGTGGGATAAAACACCAATGTACAGTGCCTTATACACCTCAGCAAAATGGTGTTGCTGAGAGGAAAAATAAGTCACTGACGGAAATGGCACGATGTATGGTCAAAAGTCAAGCTTTGCCGCATTCTTTTTGGCTTGAGGCCGTCATGTGTGCCACTTATGTACTTAACAGGTGTCCTACGAAAGCTTTGCAGTCTATTGCTCCATATGAAGCATGGCATGATAGAAAGCCTTCTATTGAGCACATGCGTGTTTTTGGTTGTTTGGCATATGCTTTGGTGCCACAAGTGCAACGCAGAAAATTGGATGATAAGGCTGTCAAATGTATTTTTGTTGGTTATAGTGCTGAAATCAAAGGTTACAGGTTGTATCATCCGCAAACAAAACGTATTCTGGTTTCTCGAGATGTAGTGTTTGTGGAAGATTCTGTTCATCCCTTGTTGTCATGTACTAGAGACAGTAATGTAAGCTCACAGCACATTTATGACACTTTGTTGCCTCTTTTCAGTGGTGGAAATACGAATGTAAGTTCCAATGAGGCAAATGTACAGCCTATGGGGGTTTCTGAAAATGTTTTAGATCAGCCTATTACTGATGCAGATGTACATGATGTACTTGATGAGGAAAGGGCTGAAAATGAGCAGGCTAGAGGTATGCCAAAATGGCTGGTGCACACTTTGCGTGACAGTAAATTGGATGCACCTTTGTCTAGTCGTACTCGTTCAGGCTCTCGCCATGAATCTTATGCATCAGATTGTGATGCTTTGGCTGTGTCTAGTTTACATGATGTTGAGGAGCCTCTGTCTTTTGATGAAGCACAGAATTCAGAAAATTGGATGGCTACCATGCAATCAGAATATGATGCACTTATAGAGAATGACACATGGACTTTATGTGATTTGCCTCCTGGCAAAAAGGCCATTGGTACAAAGTGGGTTTACAAGTTAAAACGCAAGCCGGATGGTGAGATCGATCGCCATAAGGCTCGGCTTGTTGCAAAAGGTTATGCACAGCAAAAAGGCATAGATTATGAAGAGACTTTTGCTCCCACTTTCCGTATGACTATTGTGCGTTTTCTATGTGCATTGGCAGCTCATTTTGGTTGGGATGTACATCAATCAGACATTGTTACTGCTTTCTTGAATGGTGACATATTTCAGGAAGTTTATGTAACGCATCCTCGCGGTTTTGTCATAAAAGGACAAGAGGACAAAGTGTGCAGATGTAAGAAGGCTTTGTATGGGTTGAAGCAATCTCCTCGTGCTTGGTATGAGAAAGCTGACACTCATTTGGTTAAACGAGGCTTTCGTAACACTCCAACAGAAAGCACATTGTATGTAAAGCATGAGGATGATGTACTTCTCATTGTGGTTCTTTATGTCAATGATTTTCTGATCACTGGACCAAATGAGAGACACATTGCTGAATTTAAGGCTGATTTGAATGCTACTTTCAAGATGAAAGATTTGGGGTTGTTGCATCATTATTTGGGCATACAGTTTAAGCAGTGTGATGGTGGTATTGCCTTGTGTCAGAAAAGTTACATAGAGACATTGCTATGTAAGTTTGGACTTGAGGATTGCAAACCTATTGCCACTCCCATGGAAACAGGTTTGAAATTGAGTCTACATCATGCTGGCGATTCTGCTGATGTCACTCTTTACCAAACTGTCGTTGGCTGCCTCATTTATGTATGCAACACGAGGCCGGATATTCAGTTTGCAGTCTCACAGGTCAGTAGATTTATGCATAGCCCAGGGTCTAAGCATTGGCAGGCTGTCAACAGGATTTTCCGCTACCTTAGTGACACTTACATCTTGGCTTGTTTTATACCAAGGGGGGATCATTGCCGCCAGACTTACATGCTTTTTCGGACTCATATTGGGCTGGTTGTTTTGACACGCGAGTGTCCACAACTGGTTTTTGTTTCATGCTTGGCAGTTCATGTATATCATGGTTGAGCAAGAAGCAACCTACTGTGGCCACTTCGAGTTGTGAGGTTGAGTACAGGGCAGTCTTCACAGCTACGGTTGAGTGTGTATGGCTCAGACGCCTTATGGCTGATTTGGGTGTTGGACAGAGCGCATTGGCAGTTGCGAGGAACCCAGTTTTTCATGCTCGCACAAAGCACATTGAGGTGCATTACCACTATGTCAGGGAGAGGCTCTCAGCAGGAGAGATCAGCTTGGCTTATGTGCCAACATAGGACAACCTTGCAGATCTTTTCACAAAGGCATTGTCTCGTGAGAAGCTTGAAGCTTTCCGCAAAGCTTTGGGCTTACTCCCCTTTGTGGACTGATCCTGTCCTCAGGGCCTGGCACTTCCCTTTACTCATGTGCCAGCTCTCGTTCACCGCATCACTCCAAGGGGGATTTGTTACCATATACATGTGGTAGTGATGTGTGTGAACGCACTAGGACCGCCGGGGCATTTTTTCCCTCTTTAGGAGGTTTTTTCCCCCGTGCATTGTATATACGCCCATCACTCTAGGGCTATCTATCTTTCCATTGCACACTAAGTTATACATTCTCTATTGTGTGCCTTGAGCTTCTTTCGTCTTCTCCAAGCTGTGTGTGTTTCTCTGCAACCCTAATTCCAACATCAATCCTCAAAATCTCTTGTAGCGTGTTGAAGTAAGTGAGTTCCTCCACCACAGGATCTACATCAGAGGACCGTTGTCGGGGGATATGGGTTCGCGAGGTGAGCTGGGTCAGCACCGGGGCTGCTTGCTATGGAAAATAAGAGAGACAAGACGCACGACACAAGGAAAAATATTATGTCAGCGCTTTAAATACTTAAAACTTGACAACTAAAATGGTTTAAACTGCTAATGATTATACGAAGTGGAATTCAATTACAAATGGTTGCCGTTAACGGCACTGATGGAGTTAGGAGAGTTTAATGCTCTCGAATTAGATCAAGACTGTAAAATTTCCACTTATGCTCGCCATTAGAGTCCTTATAAGCTGATTAGGACGTAAGTATCCGGAAAAATCCCCTGCTTGATACCCTTGTATCTCCCAAATATAGTAGAGAGAGATTACCCTGACTCCTTGCTTACTCAAGAGCGAGTCTCCTCCAGTTTACCAGAAGGCCGAGAGAGATAGAGCCCTTGATTAGCCTTTTTCTTTCCTTCTTTGGTAGCCGAGGTCAAGAGAGAGAGCCTTCCCTTCCTCGAGAACGAGAGAGAGATAGAGCGAGAGCTTCTCTTGCATATTCCTCTTCGTCTTCATGCCTTTCTACCCTCCTCCAAATCTCTCCTTCTTACTTTCCTCGCTGCCCTCGTTTTTCTGCCTTCTTCGAACAACACTTCCTTCTCAAAAAAAGTCCCTAAAATATAAGCCCCTTCCCCCCCCCAACGCAGTCACGGCGCCGTGACTGACGTGGCATGGGAAGCTATTTTTAATGACGTGGCAGCGACGGGCGAAACTGCACCAAATCGCACATCGCTTGGACCAAATAGGATCGCCCTACCCTGCTCTCGCTTCTGCTTTGAAGTGATCCCGACATCCTACAGCCCGCTGCAAGTACATTCTTCCTTCTCTGCGCCCCTTGCCACTGCCTGTCCATGCCATACTTTGTTTTTTCTTTCCTTTTTACACTTTAGCCCTTTAATCTTACTTTGGGCGGCCATTGGCCATGCCTTTGAATTCGGCGGCCATGCTAATTTTTTCGATGGATGAGATGCCGTTGTCGTGCTGTGGCACGTGCATGGTGGGAACGAAAGCTAAGCCCTACAATATTATCGGTTTTATGTGTATACCTTAAGTGTGTATAAGTATACGTATTTTCTATTTAGCATGCAAAAAGCTAGTCGAAGACTAATGTGTCACTCTTGTTGGGAATGGGCTTCGATCCTGAGATTCTTTGTGAACCTCTTCTCGGAGCCATGATGAAATGAGCCTATAAAACATACCTCCTATCTACTAGGCATCGTAGGTGGCATATGACATATATAGCATGCCAAAAGTGGCCTTAGTCATAGTATACCCCATGAGGTGTCATTCTACACATAGTAGGTGCACTTTGGAGTGATTATGGACCTAGAAAAATCCCTTAGAAAAGCGGTTACGAGTTTGTTTGATGTCATCCATGATGTATGCCAAGCTCTCTCTCGATTTTTTATGAAGTTACTTTATGCACATGTTCCCACCATAGCTCAACAACCCTTGACATGTGGCGGCAAAGAGAAGATATTTGGAGAAAGGTCTAGAAGAACCTCTAGATGTTTCTTGAAGAGAAAGATCTAAAAGAACCTCTAGATATTTCTTGAAGAGAAAGATCTAGAAACTTTGGAAGATAATTTCAAGATATTTTTGAAAAGGGAGACACTTGTCACACAAATCCCTTGGATATTTCTAAGAAAATATCTTCTTCAAGAGGCAACCTCACCTATAAATAGAGCCTCTTGATCCTCACTTGCGTATGAAGCAAACCATCAAGCAATCAAGCGCTCAAGCAATCCCCATAATCAAGCCACTCTATCAAGCCATCACCCAACCTCCTAGCCATCTCCGTGAGGAAAACTTTCTCTCAATTTCAGCCCAACACATCTTGAGCTTTCTAGTTCATGCCTCGAGCCTTCTATCTCCTCACTTGTAATACTCATATACTCTATGTAACCTTCTTTCATCAATAAAGAGGCATTGTCGGTGGCTTGCAAATGGTGTTTGAGACTACTACGCATCATCTACTTCATCAAGTGGGCTACAATATCACAAGTCTTGAGGTGTGCTTCACTTCTTTGGATTAAGCTTGTGTGGGTCTTTGTGTGTTGATTGTCTCTCTTATCTCTTTCCACCATTGTTTGGACTGCTTTCTGAGATTTCTTAAATGAATAACCCCGATGGTGTAACTTTTCAACCCTTTCACTTCGTGCAACATATTAGAATCAACGTTTGTATTAGCCGTAAAATCCACTTCCAACAGAGAATTGTGTTACTCTTTGGGCCGAAAAGACTGCAAGAAATTCTTCTTTCTCCACGTCCTCTTATTTTGCCACTACTAGACTACTCTAATTCTTTCGATGTGCACATATTTATTCTCCTCTAGGGGTTGAGTCTTGATTTCTTAATATTACTATGAACCAAGAAGACTTGTATACACGGCTCATTCCTATCGCTAGGCAAAATATCTACATCTTTGTAAGCACTAAGTTACAGTTTCAAAGAACCATTCGCAGTCTATTTGGAGCACAACGACTTGCTGTTATAAATGCATCAGTGAACCCTTTCATCTTACCTTTGATTAGATACGATCAAAGCCCTGATGTTTTTATCTTTGTCTTGTTTTGAGGGTTTCACATGTGCGTATGTGTGTGTCTGCGTGTAAGATCCCAATGGCTACACACAATGTATTTTCTACAAACACTAAGCTCGCTTAAGTGAAAAGATTCACAGTCTCCCCACAAATCCTCACAGCTAGAGGCCCGGCACCTTCCTGGCAAGAGCTCCAACTCTTTGACACACTTTTTGGTGAACCCGACGTGAAGTTTGTCAGGGTGAGTTAGTGGGGATCTGCAAGCTACTTCAACCATGGGTGATCATCATCCACAGCAGCAAGGTATGCCTTTTGATCCCGCTACAATGCAAATGTTTCAAGCATTTGCCTTGTTTATGCAACAACAGCATGCTACAGAAAGACGAGAAGTGTCAGCAACCAAAGCTATTCAAGCAGTGGTGCACAAAATGGATCACTTTAATGGGAAAGATGTGACAAAGTATCTTCGTGGCTATGTAAAGGAGATGGAGTTGCATCGTGTGCCAGAAGATGCGATGCTCCAAAGCTTTGATCTTGTTGTGACTCCTGAGATTAGAGAGCATGTGAGAGGAATCAGGAATGAGCATGGAAGAAATTGGGAGGAGTTCAAGCTAGCGATGAAGAAGGAGTATTTCATGGAGGACTCTAAGAGAGTAACAAAGAGAACTTTCCTGGAGTGGGTAGCCAAGCCGAAGGAGAGGCTCTCTCCAACAGATCTACTCAGGGACTTTGAGCGACGATATACTCAACTCACAAGGATAGAGAAGGCCATACTTGACTCAGAAAATACAAAGCTCTTCTTACAAGCAACAGGAAAGGAGCTCCAGGAGCAATTGGAGCTACTTCTTGAGGACAAAGATGCTAAGCAGGGATTGAAGACAGATTGGAATGAAGTTGAAGCTGCTGTTTCATTACTTGCCAAGCGCCAAAGGAGACGGGATAAGATGGTTGTTGGTAGTGCACCATCTACCTCCACAGCTTCTGAAAAGATGGTAAAGCCTTCTTCCTTTATACTTCCAAAAGTTGATGACGCTGTTAAGTATGGAGCCTGATTTACCCTTGTAATTTTCTGTGGTAAAAGCGCACATTTGTAAGGCCCCCATTATGAGGAGAAGCCATCGTGTGTGAAGGAAAATCACTCACCGGAAACCAAAATTTTCACGGACAAGAATCAGGGGCAACTTTAGGGGCCTCGGGGGCGGAGGTCCCCGAGACTTTTTTTTTCCTCGCCGGAATATTATGGCCGGACGGCGGCCGGAAAGTGGTCGGAAAACAACCAGTCGGTTGGCCGGTGGGCGGTAGTCAATGGCCGGTGGCCGGTGGTCGGAAGTCAATGGCCGGTGGCCGGTGGCCGGTGGCCGAATTCAATGGCCGGTGGCCAAATTCAAAAGCGGACTTGTCTTCTCAAGGGCGGCCACACATGGGCGGATTGGAGGGTCCGATTTGGACTTATTCGCACAAGGGCGGCTACACATGGCTGCCTCTCATAAGAGAGGGAAGCCCTTTTGGCCTATAAAAGGAGGCCATTTCTACACACATTTTATAGTGGGAAGTTGATGCAACAAGGTGAGTGTGAGGTGGTGAGAGTGAAGCAAGGCGGGAGCTCTATTAAGGGTTTAATCCCTTTGTAAACTACTTCTTCTTTTGAAGTGCTAAAGCCATTGAGTGGCTGCTTTCCCGTGGACGTAGCCCACATTGGGTGAACCACGTATATCGTGTGTACTCTCTCTCTCTCTCTCTCTCTCTCTCTCTCTCTCTCTCTCTCTCTCTCTCTCTACTCTATAATCTCTTGTGTCTAAATCTATCTCTCTCCATTAAGTAATCTACTCAAATATCTATTTAGCTACGTCTTATTTCCTAACAGACGCTGTAATAGATGAGCTTATGAAAGGTATGAGGGATTTAAAAGTAAAACTCACAAAGCTTGAAGAGAAGGGGCAACCATTGACACCATCTTCAAGGCAAAAAAACCAACCTAAAGAAGGTTTTGTTCATAGATGCATATGGTGTGACAGCACAGAGCATGCTTGGGAGAATGTGAGAGCTTCAGTGAAGCTTTGAGAAAAGATCTTGTCTTCTTCAAGGATGGGAAGATTCACTTAAGGGAGACAGTTTTACCCTTAAGGACTAACTTTAGGAAAGGAGAAATGCAGAGTCTGGTAGAGGATATGGCCACTACCCATGCCATCTCTGCATCTGAGGCATCTACTTATACAATCAAGATTAAACCATTGAGGAGTTTTGAAGAAAATGGTAAGTTGTGGCCAAGTGCTATGGAGCTAGCAAGGAAAGGAAAGTTTACAAGAGAAGTCCTACATGAAGCAGGTGACTGTATTCGTCTAGACATAGGATGGAATGATCATGTGGACTCCTTGTCAGTACATGCCTATATTGCAAAATGTCAAAACAACGAAGTTTTTGTGGAAGAAAAGTGCAGGCAAGAGAGTGGTGACGAAGGACCATCAAAAAGAATTACTAGAAGAAGCGATACAATACCTCCTCGAGCGCCTTCAACACAAGAAGCACCCCCACCTGAAGTGACTATGGAAGAAAGTACAATTGGGAGGAAAAAGGAGTCATCAAAAGGTAAGCCTAAAACTCCAACTTATAAGCTACATTCTGATACAGACTTAAAGAAAGAATTTTGAATAGCAAAATAGAGTTTACCTTGGGAGAAGTCCTTGGCATAGCCAAGCGCGAGTTTCATGAGGAGATCATTGATATCATCAAGAGAAAGAGGCAAACTCTTGTTGACACCACTCGCCAGCAATCTGAAGGAGAAAGCTTAAAGACACAGGTAATACAGGTGGAAGACAGAGAGCATGATGAGGATGTCGTAGGGTGCTACCATTCTTCTGGAAGAACAAAGCAAGTCAATTTTCAAATGGAGATGAGGAGTACGAAGCCATTCCAAAAAGTCACTTTTCCAGGAATCATTGGGCAAGAGCTACGACAGAGACAATGGTCAAGGTGGGTGATCTTGAAGAGCCATTTGTTGCCTTAATTGACCATGGTTCAGAAATAAACATAATGTTGATCCGAGCCTATCACAAATTTTTTGTTTACTATATTTTTTTGGTTTTCCCTGCTTCTAGAGGTTTACAATAAAAGAAAGAGTGAGAACAACCTCTTGGAAAAATTCAAAAAATGACTGGATGGGAATTTTTCCTTGACTAGTTCACCGGAGGTGAAAGGTAGAACCTAGTGGTAAAGGGAAGGGAAAATATGTAAATGTGAAAAGAAAAGATATGATGTGGTTGTGGAGCCATGCACCATGATTCAAGGGTCATGGGGGGTTCATATCATCATGGCTTTGGAGCCATATAATGATTCAAACAGATAGGACCCAGGTGGAAGACTTGGTGAAGGAAGAAAACAGACACATGATTTTGCTGGATTTTTTAAAAATACGTCCACTTTGATCCAAGAAAGGTTGTCTTCATCAAAGTTGTAGCTGATGAGCTGGATATTCTGACCATATTTTTTTATAATTTTTGCATTTATGGTCTAGGAGATATGGCCAAAGCGGACGCCAATTTTTCCAACTGTGGTGGAGACCACCCCCTCTACCTTTACACACACACCCTTCCTTTTCCACATTGAGTCCTTCTCTAAAAATCATCCATTAGTCTCCTCCCCCTCCCCTCTTTCCTCCTCTCTCTCAAGCTCATAAAACCATCACAAATTCCTCTTCTAATCACCTCTCAAATCATGCTTAATCTTGTTGTAATTCATAAGTTGTCATTCAACCCCTTTCTATTATTACTAGATATGCATTGATTTTATGTAGATTCTTTACATTTTAAAATAAGGAAGCTCTTGGACTCAAACTATGGAGGAAGGAGTGAAGACAACACAAGTGATGATGGAGCCAATTAGTTGCAAATTGGTCAACAAATCACTTGGAAGGAGCTTCTTCATTGGTGGAATGTCCCTAGTCAAGCTTCATTTGTACAAATTGCACTTGGATCTTAACCTCACTCCTAATGACTCTCTTGCCTATATAAAGAGCCCCTCCCCTTTGTAATTTCAAGGCCTCTCTTAGCCTCATTGAGTCTTTGTATCACTCATAGTGAGCCCATAAAGCTCAGTCATTCACTCTATTCTTTGCACATTCTAGAGTGCAAAAATTGTTTTATGCTAGTAAACCCCCCCCCCCCCCCCCCCCCCTCTCACTTATGTTAATTAAGAGAGATATTTTATGTGTGTGTGAGAGTGCTTGATGTGATTTTGGCTAAATCTTGAGTTGTTGTTTAGTAATCTACATGCTATTTGTGTTGGGAGTTCTTGAAGTTATCCATTTCTTGTACACACATTGAGATTAATGCTTCATTCATAGTGATCTCTCTCTCTCTCTCTCTCTCTCTCTCTCTCTCTCTCTCTCTCTCTCTCTCTCTCTCTTTTTCCGTCTCTCTCTCTCTTTTCGTAGTGGTCCTAGTCCACGCTTCCAAGACTAGGTGGTGCCCTCATCTCATTTCCCTTGTGGCGCAATGGAGTTTGTTTTGGTGTAGAGGCCGCCATTCCAAATTTCCTTCGTCAATGTCAAAGAGCTTATTCAACAAGTGCAAATTACCCATGGACATAGATCATGGATGGATGGTTAAGGTAGAAAATAATTCATAAGGTGAGTTATATGCAGCTTGTCCAAGTGTGAAAGTAACTATTGGAGATGTGAAGGAAGAGCAGAATTTATTTGTACAGGACACATCTTCTTATGATCTCATCCTTGGACAACCCTACATTGTAGGGGTTAGAATGGAAACAAAGGTAATGGATGATGGTTCTACTTATGCTAGGATAAGAAGTAAAGATGGAAAACGTGCTATTCAATTTATCACTGTCTATGCGAATCATGAAAGAAATCGTGACAGTCTCCAAGAGCGCCCATTGCCCACGTTGAGTAAAGAGTTTTATGATCATCGAGAGAGAATGGGTTTTGGCAAGGTACCATTGTAGAGCGGGATTGCAATGGTACAGAAAGGGAAAGGTTCTCACATAAGGAGGATTTATGTACAGGTTTTACAGGTCTAACAGAATATGGATATGTCTCTTTTCTAAAATGTGAGAACTTGAGTCGAGGTTCCCGCAAACATATACATAGTCTACAAAAGGAGTGGAAAGAGCATGGTCTGCTACGTAACAATGAAAACATAATAGGTATGTTTGAGGAGTTTTCTTTTGTGGACGCATTACAGGAACTGTAGTCTATAGTAGATTATCCTTCACATGACCAAAATGAGATAGTGAAAGTGTGCTCACTTGAAATGTACAATGTGATTGAGGCATTTCAAAAGGAATAGGAGGATAGAAAGCAAAAACATGAAGTAAAGGTGGACACCAAGTACAAGACTGTGGCAAAGAAGGTAAAACTAGTGGCACTTCCTTTGCCAAAGGACTGCAAGGAGAAGGTAGAACAGGCTTCTTTGCAACCTAGTCTCAGAAATGCAAAAGGGATTGGACACAGGTTTACAAAGGAGTCTCTAAAGCAATTGAAGATTGGGAATGAGGACTCCTTGACACAGGTTGAAAGGGAATGTTTTGAAGAGATGCTCTCTAAACATGGAAAAGCATTTGCATTTGAGCCACATGAGATAGGATGTGTAGATCCTACCATTGTTGCTCCTATGGTGATCTTTACCATCCCTCATGTACCTTGGAACTTACGGCCAATACCAGCTCCAAAGGCTCACTTACCAAAGTTAATTGAGCTGCTAAATGAGAAGATCAAGATGGGTATTTTGGAGCCCTCATGTGCTACATACTCAAACAGGTGGTTCGCAGTACCAAAGAAGAATGGATCTTTGCGCTTCATCCAAGATATGCAGCCGGTCAACAAAGTCACAATCAGGAATATGGGTACAGGGCCAATTGTGGATGAGTTTGCAGAAGCATTTGTAGGAAGGGCAATATATTCTATGGGAGATTTGTACTCAGGATATGATCAGTTCCAACTAGCAATGGAAAGCAGGGATCTGACTACCATGAGGACACCTTTGGGTTTGGTAAGGATGTGTACCTTACCACAGGGAGCAACCAATTCGGTTGCACGTATGATGAACGGTATGAATAAGGTCTTACGTGAATTTATTCCCCAAGTAACTATGCCTTTTCTTGATGATGTTCCTATCAAAGGATGTGAAGAAAGTAATAAAGATGAAGCTTTGGATTCTAAGGGGTGCCGCAACTTTGTGGCACAACACATAAATGATTGTGACAAGATCCTATCCAGACTGGAAGAGGTGAACCTTACCCTCTCAGGATAGAAGTCTGTGTTTGGAGTGAAAGAGGTGTTGATTGTTGGTCACATGTGTGGCCCCAATGGGAGACGACTTTGTCCAACAAAAATTCATGCAATTCAAAATATGAAGGAGGCATGCATATCTGTGAGTGAAGTTCGCAGATTTCTTGGTGCATGTGTGTTTTATGTTATATGGATTCCACATTATGCACATGTAGCAGATCCTTTGTATCATTTGTTAAGGAAAGACCAAAAGTTTCATTAGGGAGACGCACAAGCAAGGGCTATGAGAAAGCTAAAGGATTTGCTAAAACAAGCACCGACTTTAAGAAAGGTAAACTATGAGGGTGGAAATCCAGTAATAGTGACAGTGGATACGAGTCCGATAGGAATTGGATGGGCAATAGGGCAGGATGACGAAGAGGGACATAGGTATGTGGTAAGGTTTGGTGCCAAGGTTCTAAGTACTTGACAAAGGAACTACCCACAGATAAAACGGGAGTTGTGGGTCATGGTTACAGCACTAAGGTGTGAAAAGAAGTACTTGATTGGAGCATATGTGGTTGTGGAAACAGATTGTCTACCACTCCTTGGAATGATTACAAGCTGATCAACACCAGACATTGCCATGCTAAGATGGATTGCCTACATTATTTCCTTGAATCTTGAGTTCAAGCATATTGCAGGAAAAGACAACCCGGTAGCGGTGAGGAAAGCTTTTCCATGCATGGGAACCCCCCCATATATTTTTGCCCTTTTATCAAAATATTTCCCATTATATAAGTTACTTTTGATTTTTTCTTCCCTTTTTCACTAATGTTTTAGCCTTTATTAAATAAATAATACTTATGCTAATCAATCACGATGTAGCATAAATAAGTAAGCTTTCTTTGTTGATCTCTCTTTTGACCTTAAATATTAAATATATATATTCTAATATTTTCTAATATATTTTTTTCATGTATGTATATTATTCCACTCTACCAAATATTTTATTCACTAGTTTTCATTTTCAAACCTCAACCCTACTTTCAAATTTCAATAATACCTCCATCTAGATGATTGCCAATCTTTTCAACACTCTAGGTCATGTTTTCATACACATGAAGGAGCTTACACTTGAAGGCAAGAGAGAAGTCCACTCAAAGGGGACCACCAAAAGACCTTTGCAGCCACAAATAATACATTATTTGGCTGATTTTTTTAAGTGAAGAAGAACCCCGAATCTGAAGGAGCGTTCAACGTGAAAGATGTAGCTCGTGATCTCAACTTTTAGCTCAATTTTTTTCAGAATTTTTGGAGTTATGAACACGGAGATATGATTTTTGTAGTGGACCCCAGTTTTCTCATGTAATGGTGACACAGGCCATCCCCACTTTTCTTCCTTCTAGAATGGCTATGGTTCTACAAGTCTTCAAGCATGATTACAAGAGACAAGGCTCTTTTAATGAGGTGTTGGCTACTCTAGAGTAATTCTATCACCATTTTGGAGGATCCATCCTCATCAACAAATATCCACCTTCGACAACCTCTCTTATAATTTTCTTACCTCTCTCTTCTCTTCCTAATAAGCTTATGTCTATCCAAAGCTAGACTATTGTAAATGATTTCCTATCCTCTACATCCTACCCACATTCTCTCTTTTTCTCTCTCTATTGACTCTGGTATTTTAAATAATGAGGAGACAAGATGGGAGCCACAGTCACATGCACCCCATTTTCCTAGTCACCAAAGTGGGACACTCACCTCAAATAGAAATATTGCTAAATCCTTCCCTCCTTCCCTATATAAGGAGGCCATGAGAGCTCACTTGGGGGAGAGAACACACACACACACACACACACCTATCCATACACACTCTTGTGCTACATGCTTGTAGCATGAAACCTAATCACATAATCACAACACCATCATCATCACCATCACCATGCACAAAAGATGAGCACCACACCTCCACACCACTTGTAATTAAGGGTTGAAGGCACAATTTCAAGAAGAAGAAGAAGGGTGGACACACTCATGATATTCCTCGCCATCAACTCCCATCTCTCCATTATGCCTCCTACGATCTTGTTCCCTTCTCATTTTCCTGCCATACGCTACCTATTGTATTCATCTTTTGCAAGCAATCAACACACTCCATCTTGGTGGCATACTTTGTGTCGCTTTGGATACATCTCATAGTGAGTATGGTATATGCTTGTTCCTTGCCATTTTTTTTTTCTGCTTATGTTAAGGTGTGCGGATTCGCCACCACACACACACTCTCTCTCTCCCTCTCATATTCCTATCATCTTGCTACTTCCATCTTAAGGTGTGCGGATTCGCCACCTTTTGTATGAGAAGTGAGCATACTTGCATGTATCCCTAACCTCGTTATCTTCCTTACTACATGCACGCGTAGCGAGCCCATTCTCACTCACTCACCACTCCTCTCACCTTATTCTCCGACCACCCCATTACACATTTGGGCGTGGATCTTGAAATTGTTTTCCATGCATACTTCATTGTGTATATGTATGCGTCCTAGCCGCATATCTTGCTAGGTGGTGCCCCTATTGTGTATTCCCCATGATGAGGCCATTGTGCATAGTCTTAGTGTAGAGGCCACCCGGTCTATTTTTTCACTTCCGCCTCTCAGCGGATATGCTGTCAAGGGCAAGGTATGAGGATGAGCAAGACATGGTAGATGATAGTGAAGATGTAGGCACAAAGTTCTACTCCATTAATCATGTTGAGCATAATGATGTTGGCACACCTAGTGCACTTGAGTTGTTTTTAGAAGATGGGTATGAAGGAGATTGGTTGCTTATTGGTCGTTATTTGAGTACTTTAACAAAACAGGGTGACTGGTTTGAGCATGAGTTTAAGAGGATATGCAAAAAATCATATGGGTACTTTTTGCAGGATGGTTACTTATGGAAACATCCAAAACAGAAGGGTGCTATACCACAAAGGGTAGTATGTAACAAACAGAGTCAGGTAAAGCTCATGTAGGAGTTTCATGAGAACCTATGGGCTGGACACCGTGGTGTGTGGGAAACCTTGACACCGTGGTGTGTGGGAAACCTTTTCAAAGCTAAAAGAAAGGTATTGGTGGAAAGGTATGTACAAGGATGTATCCCACTTTGTGGAATCATGTGTAACATGTCAAATGTATTCAAATGTCGGACATTGTGATGGATTGCACCCTACATATCCACTAGCCATGTGAGAGCGGATTTTTTGAGATGGGGCTCAACTCAAGGCTCCCACCAGACAACCACTCCGTGAGACCCTACACACGCATATTTCTTAGGGGCACCACCCTCTTTTATGGAGAAAGAAGGAAACCAGAACAAACCATATACAACACACACACACACACACACTCACACCTTCCTTATGTGCTTCAACACAAAATTCCGTTCAACCATTCAACACACACTCCTTAAGCAATCCCTTTGAACACTGCACAAACTCACATGCAAAGATTGACCTTCACCATATTAGTGCTCATATACTTCTAAGAAAAGCAAGCACAAAACCTCAAAACTCAAAATACCATAATGCAGCACAGATAACAGAAGCATTGGCTCACACTCTCACTAGAGAAACTAGGGATCTACTGAGGTGGTTTCAGGAAAGAACACCACCCTCTCCTACAAGCTTGGACAGTGACTAAGCACCTCTAAGCTTCACATGAATCAGGACAACCTACCTCAAGACAGATCACACATACCAACACGTTTACGCTCAATCAAGGTAATATTGGACTTGAAGATTCACTACCAGCACGTCATTGACACCATGCTGGGTGGGGAGCGGTTTTTTGAGATTCTGGCATCAGATCAGCCATTTGTTTTACCTTTGGTACAAGGCAATGTACCGTTTGAAGTTTTAATCTATGTCCTAGTATAATAGGGTATACACGCCTCCTTGTAAAGAAGAAAAATTTTGCAAGTTAAGAAGTGTGTCTTTCTAGCTCTCTCTCAGTAATCATGGCAAGTGTAGCATTTCCAACCTTTACTGGTAAGGTGGGCGAGGATGCTGTAGACTTTCTAGACAACTTGGAAATAGCATGTGTCATCTCTGCGAGAGATGATGATGCTTCGCGCTTGCGCATCTTCCCACTTCTAATGAAGGTGGAGGCAAGATCATGGTACAATGCCTTGGCACAAGAAACCAAGGAACGGTGGGACTTATTAAGGGCAGCCTTTGTCAAGCGTTTTGGAGAGGGCACAACATCAGAGAAACTATGGCAATTGTTGACAGAGTTGAAGCAGGGCAGTATGCTGGAATACGCATCATATGAGTCAAAGTTTGTAGATTTATGGGGTCGATGGGTTGCATCGCTAAGAGAGGATGAGGGGGCACCTGATTTCCTAAAGAAGGATCGGTTTGTGGCTGGGTTATGGCCAACTCTTAAAGAGAAGGTGAAGGGAAGGTTTCCTGCTACGTATGAGCTAGCAGTTGAAGTGGCCCGCCTTAAAGACAAGAAGTTGCGCCTACAAGCCAGCAATATCGATGGAGAGGAAGCCGTTAGGACCCGACCACCTCTAGCACCACCTACAACAGCCGCCCAGAGGATTCAACCACAAGAACCAATTGAAGATCAGCAAGACCTGCTCAATCGAATCACCAATCAACCTGAGAATCTCTCAGTCCATTTGATACAACAAGGGCATGCACACAATCGCAACCAAGAGCAAGGAAGAGGACAACGAAGGCAAAACCAAGAATACCACTGCTACAATTGTGGGGAGGATGGTCATGGCATGTACTACTGTCCACAACCAAGGAGGCAGAATTTCAACAGAGGAGCCAGACAAAACCAGGTTTCACCACCAAGAGCAAGACCACCACCACCGAGGGCACCACGACAAGCACCACCCGTGAAAATCTTACAACCACCGATTCAACCACAACAACCACCACCACCACCACAACCTCTCATTCCACCCTTACCCCCACCTCCAGTTGGCAATCAAACAGTAAGCGTCATCAGTCTTGAAGGTAAGGGAAAGGAGAAAGTGGAGGAGGATAAGACCAAGGTTAAAGGAGTAGATGCCATTGGGGTAAAACGCGCTAGGCATGGTGAATCTTCCCAAAAGGAAGAAAAGATGAAGACTAAAGGGGAATCTAGCAAAAAGCCGTCCAAGTCACGACGTAAAATTGACATTGTAGATTTCTCTTTGGGTGAATGTTCTAAACCATATGATTTGGTTCAAGATGTTTCTGTGCAGGGCCCAAAAATCACCTAGCCCCAGTTACTCCACCTAGCACCTAGGGTGAGGAGACAATGGACAAAGATGGTTAACACGAGGCGACCAAAGCCAAAGATAGCTGGGGCTATCTCTGGGAGGAATCTAGACGACATACTACCAGTGATGGATGCTTACATCAAAGGGCAACACATCTCCAATATCTACATCGATGGTGGCGCACAAATATGCGTCATGAGTGAAAAAATGATGCACCGTTTGGGTTTAGAGGTGAGTCGGCCGGCACCATGCCGAGCCAAAATGGCAAATAATTTAAAAGTTCAATGTGTTGGTGTCATAAATGCAGTTAGGATAAAGGCATTCAACACCGAGGTAGATGTGGACATCTTTGTCATGCCATACAAAGGGGAGGGCTATCCTATCATTCTAGGGAGGCCTTGGCTTATGGCTATGAGAGCTAAGCAGGACTGGGACACCGTCATAATCCAGATGAAGGATGCAAAAGGAAGGCCAATACTTTACGACATGAAGATAGGTCAACAACGCGACATGGATCTAGAAACCTCCGAGGATGAGTTTTCTACTGGTGACTCTTCAACCACTTCAGAGGAGGAGTCAACAGGGAGTGAAGGAAGTGATAGCTCCATTGAGGTAATGGGCCTCACATTCAACCACAACAAGGTGGACCCTTCAAATTTGCAACCACATGTGAAAGTGGTGAAGACACTTCAACTACCCCTATGGCACGAGATTGGTGAAAGACTCATGCAGAGAAATGCAATTGAGGTCTACTGGCACTTTAGGTTTGCCTTTCTAACTGTGAACATTGTGTGTAACATTAATTTGGGAAGCTCTTTAAGTTGGGTTGCGACAAGAGTGGAAGGATTGACATCAACTACCAGTGGAATCAATCTAGGACACACCAATCAAGGAAGAATGGTTTTGCATACTAGTGGTAACATGGAGTCATTTTTCAAAATGTGGTTTGCAGTTTATCTTTTGTACATGGTGGGCTCTCTTGTGCAACAGGCATCAACCATGCAATCTATCCATGTGGGCAACAGGTCTCTATTAATTTGGCATGAAGAAGGAAAACAAGCAAGATATGAGGATTATGGTTTCTTACTCCCTTTTGGCTATGTGTCTAGACAAGGAAGCCATGCATGGTCCCGCTTTGGAATACTTTCAAGGAATGATCAAGTTCTTTCCATACCTTCTATCACTTATGCAAGAGTTAATTCTTGTGCACCTTGTGGACTCAAGAATCATTATAAGTGTGATCTTCTGAAGAGGACATTATTGCATACAATGGATTTACACTTAGTATGGGACCCAGGTGGACACCGAAAAGAACTTTGGGGAGCCTCATGCTTCCAAGGGATCCATTATTCCCTACAAGGATCTACCAGCCACCAAGGAGAAATCCTACTCTATTTCAACATGCTCAAGAACAAAGCTAGAGGCATGAATACCTCTAGCCTTACAGGGAGCACTAATGAGGAAAGCTTTTCCATGCATGGGAACCCCCCCATATATTTTTGCCCTTTTATCAAAATATTTCCCATTATATAAGTTACTTTTGATTTTTTCTTCCCTTTTTCACTAACGTTTTAGCCTTTATTAAATAAATAATACTTATGCTAATCAATCACGATGTAGCATAAATAAGTAAGCTTTCTTTGTTGATCTCTCTTTTGACCTTAAATATTAAATATATATATTCTAATATTTTCTAATATATTTTTTTCATGTATGTATATTATTCCACTCTACCAAATATTTTATTCACTAGTTTTCATTTTCAAACCTCAACCCCACATTCAAATTTCAATAATACCTCCATCTAGATGATTGCCAATCTTTTCAACACTCTAGGTCATGTTTTCATACACATGAAGGAGCTTACACTTGAAGGCAAGAGAGAAGTCCACTCAAAGGGGACCACCAAAAGACTTTTGCAGCCACAAATAATACATTATTTGGCTGATTTTTTTAAGTGAAGAAGAACCCCGAATCTGAAGGAGCGTTCAACGTGAAAGATGTAGCTCGTGATCTCAACTTTTAGCTCAATTTTTTTCAGAATTTTTGGAGTTATGAACACGGAGATATGATTTTTGTAGTGGACCCCAGTTTTCTCATGTAATGGTGACACAGGCCATCCCCACTTTTCTTCCTTCTAGAATGGCTATGGTTCTACAAGTCTTCAAGCATGATTACAAGAGACAAGGCTCTTTTAATGAGGTGTTGGCTACTCTAGAGTAATTCTATCACCATTTTGGAGGATCCATCCTCATCAACAAATATCCACCTTCGACAACCTCTCTTATAATTTTCTTACCTCTCTCTTCTCTTCCTAATAAGCTTATGTCTATCCAAAGCTAGACTATTGTAAATGATTTCCTATCCTCTACATCCTACCCACATTCTCTCTTTTTCTCTCTCTATTGACTCTGGTATTTTAAATAATGAGGAGACAAGATGGGAGCCACAGTCACATGCACCCCATTTTCCTAGTCACCAAAGTGGGACACTCACCTCAAATAGAAATATTGCTAAATCCTTCCCTCCTTCCCTATATAAGGAGGCCATGAGAGCTCACTTGGGGGAGAGAACACACACACACACACACACACACACCTATCCATACACACTCTTGTGCTACATGCTTGTAGCATGAAACCTAATCACATAATCACAACACCATCATCATCACCATCACCATGCACAAAAGATGAGCACCACACCTCCACACCACTTGTAATTAAGGGTTGAAGGCACAATTTCAAGAAGAAGAAGAAGGGTGGACACACTCATGATATTCCTCGCCATCAACTCCCATCTCTCCATTATGCCTCCTACGATCTTGTTCCCTTCTCATTTTCCTGCCATACGCTACCTATTGTATTCATCTTTTGCAAGCAATCAACACACTCCATCTTGGTGGCATACTTTGTGTCGCTTTGGATACATCTCATAGTGAGTATGGTATATGCTTGTTCCTTGCCATTTTTTTTTTCTGCTTATGTTAAGGTGTGCGGATTCGCCACCACACACACACTCTCTCTCTCCCTCTCATATTCCTATCATCTTGCTACTTCCATCTTAAGGTGTGCGGATTCGCCACCTTTTGTATGAGAAGTGAGCATACTTGCATGTATCCCTAACCTCGTTATCTTCCTTACTACATGCACGCGTAGCGAGCCCATTCTCACTCACTCACCACTCCTCTCACCTTATTCTCCGACCACCCCATTACACATTTGGGCGTGGATCTTGAAATTGTTTTCCATGCATACTTCATTGTGTATATGTATGCGTCCTAGCCGCATATCTTGCTAGGTGGTGCCCCTATTGTGTACTCCCCATGATGAGGCCATTGTGCATAGTCTTGGTGTAGAGGCCACCGGGTCTATTTTTTCACTTCCGCCTCTCAGCGGATATGCTGTCAAGGGCAAGGTATGAGGATGAGCAAGACATGGTAGATGATAGTGAAGATGTAGGCACAAAGTTCTACTCCCTCATGTGCTACATACTCAAACAGGTGGTTCGCAGTACCAAAGAAGAATGGATCTTTGCGCTTCATCCAAGATATGCAGCCGGTCAACAAAGTCACAATCAGGAATATGGGTACAGGGCCAATTGTGGATGAGTTTGCAGAAGCATTTGTAGGAAGGGCAATATATTCTATGGGAGATTTGTACTCAGGATATGATCAGTTCCAACTAGCAATGGAAAGCAGGGATCTGACTACCATGAGGACACCTTTGGGTTTGGTAAGGATGTGTACCTTACCACAGGGAGCAACCAATTCGGTTGCATGTATGATGAACGGTATGAATAAGGTCTTACGTGAATTTATTCCCCAAGTAACTATGCCTTTTCTTGATGATGTTCCTATCAAAGGATGTGAAGAAAGTAATAAAGATGAAGCTTTGGATTCTAAGGGGTGCCGCAACTTTGTGGCACAACACATAAATGATTGTGACAAGATCCTATCCAGACTGGAAGAGGTGAACCTTACCCTCTCAGGACAGAAGTCTGTGTTTGGAGTGAAAGAGGTGTTGATTGTTGGTCACATGTGTGGCCCCAATGGGAGACGACTTTGTCCAGCAAAAATTCATGCAATTCAAAATATGAAGGAGGCATGCATATCTGTGAGTGAAGTTCGCAGATTTCTTGGTGCATGTGTGTTTTATGTTATATGGATTCCACATTATGCACATGTAGCAGATCCTTTGTATCATTTGTTAAGGAAAGACCAAAAGTTTCATTAGGGAGACGCACAAGCAAGGGCTATGAGAAAGCTAAAGGATTTGCTAAAACAAGCACCGACTTTAAGAAAGGTAAACTATGAGGGTGGAAATCCAGTAATAGTGACAGTGGATACGAGTCCGATAGGAATTGGATGGGCAATAGGGCAGGATGACGAAGAGGGACATAGGTATGTGGTAAGGTTTGGTGCCAAGGTTCTAAGTACTTGACAAAGGAACTACCCACAGATAAAACGGGAGTTGTGGGTCATGGTTACAGCACTAAGGTGTGAAAAGAAGTACTTGATTGGAGCATATGTGGTTGTGGAAACAGATTGTCTACCACTCCTTGGAATGATTACAAGCTGATCAACACCAGACATTGCCATGCTAAGATGGATTGCCTACATTATTTCCTTGAATCTTGAGTTCAAGCATATTGCAGGAAAAGACAACCCGGTAGCGGTGAGGAAAGCTTTTCCATGCATGGGAACCCCCCCATATATTTTTGCCCTTTTATCAAAATATTTCCCATTATATAAGTTACTTTTAATTTTTTCTTCCCTTTTTCACTAATGTTTTAGCCTTTATTAAATAAATAATACTTATGCTAATCAATCACGATGTAGCATAAATAAGTAAGCTTTCTTTGTTGATCTCTCTTTTGACCTTAAATATTAAATATATATATTCTAATATTTTCTAATATATTTTTTTCATGTATGTATATTATTCCACTCTACCAAATATTTTATTCACTAGTTTTCATTTTCAAACCTCAACCCCACTTTCAAATTTCAATAATACCTCCATCTAGATGATTGCCAATCTTTTCAACACTCTAGGTCATGTTTTCATACACATGAAGGAGCTTACACTTGAAGGCAAGAGAGAAGTCCACTCAAAGGGGACCACCAAAAGACTTTTGCAGCCACAAATAATACATTATTTGGCTGATTTTTTTAAGTGAAGAAGAACCCCGAATCTGAAGGAGCGTTCAACGTGAAAGATGTAGCTCGTGATCTCAACTTTTAGCTCAATTTTTTTCAGAATTTTTGGAGTTATGAACACGGAGATATGATTTTTGTAGTGGACCCCAGTTTTCTCATGTAATGGTGACACAGGCCATCCCCACTTTTCTTCCTTCTAGAATGGCTATGGTTCTACAAGTCTTCAAGCATGATTACAAGAGACAAGGCTCTTTTAATGAGGTGTTGGCTACTCTAGAGTAATTCTATCACCATTTTGGAGGATCCATCCTCATCAACAAATATCCACCTTCGACAACCTCTCTTATAATTTTCTTACCTCTCTCTTCTCTTCCTAATAAGCTTATGTCTATCCAAAGCTAGACTATTGTAAATGATTTCCTATCCTCTACATCCTACCCACATTCTCTCTTTTTCTCTCTCTATTGACTCTGGTATTTTAAATAATGAGGAGACAAGATGGGAGCCACAGTCACATGCACCCCATTTTCCTAGTCACCAAAGTGGGACACTCACCTCAAATAGAAATATTGCTAAATCCTTCCCTCCTTCCCTATATAAGGAGGCCATGAGAGCTCACTTGGGGGAGAGAACACACACACACACACACACACACACACCTATCCATACACACTCTTGTGCTACATGCTTGTAGCATGAAACCTAATCACATAATCACAACACCATCATCATCACCATCACCATGCACAAAAGATGAGCACCACACCTCCACACCACTTGTAATTAAGGGTTGAAGGCACAATTTCAAGAAGAAGAAGAAGGGTGGACACACTCATGATATTCCTCGCCATCAACTCCCATCTCTCCATTATGCCTCCTACGATCTTGTTCCCTTCTCATTTTCCTGCCATACGCTACCTATTGTATTCATCTTTTGCAAGCAATCAACACACTCCATCTTGGTGGCATACTTTGTGTCGCTTTGGATACATCTCATAGTGAGTATGGTATATGCTTGTTCCTTGCCATTTTTTTTTTCTGCTTATGTTAAGGTGTGCGGATTCGCCACCACACACACACTCTCTCTCTCCCTCTCATATTCCTATCATCTTGCTACTTCCATCTTAAGGTGTGCGGATTCGCCACCTTTTGTATGAGAAGTGAGCATACTTGCATGTATCCCTAACCTCGTTATCTTCCTTACTACATGCACGCGTAGCGAGCCCATTCTCACTCACTCACCACTCCTCTCACCTTATTCTCCGACCACCCCATTACACATTTGGGCGTGGATCTTGAAATTGTTTTCCATGCATACTTCATTGTGTATATGTATGCGTCCTAGCCGCATATCTTGCTAGGTGGTGCCCCTATTGTGTATTCCCCATGATGAGGCCATTGTGCATAGTCTTAGTGTAGAGGCCACCCGGTCTATTTTTTCACTTCCGCCTCTCAGCGGATATGCTGTCAAGGGCAAGGTATGAGGATGAGCAAGACATGGTAGATGATAGTGAAGATGTAGGCACAAAGTTCTACTCCATTAATCATGTTGAGCATAATGATGTTGGCACACCTAGTGCACTTGAGTTGTTTTTAGAAGATGGGTATGAAGGAGATTGGTTGCTTATTGGTCGTTATTTGAGTACTTTAACAAAACAGGGTGACTGGTTTGAGCATGAGTTTAAGAGGATATGCAAAAAATCATATGGGTACTTTTTGTAGGATGGTTACTTATGGAAACATCCAAAACATAAGGGTGCTATACCACAAAGGGTAGTATGTAACAAACAAAGTCAGGTAAAGCTCATGTAGGAGTTTCATGAGAACCTATGGGCTGGACACCGTGGTGTGTGGGAAACCTTGACACCGTGGTGTGTGGGAAACCTTTTCAAAGCTAAAAGAAAGGTATTGGTGGAAAGGTATGTACAAGGATGTATCCCACTTTGTGGAATCATGTGTAACATGTCAAATGTATTCAAATGTCGGACATTGTGATGGATTGCACCCTACATATCCACTAGCCATGTGAGAGCGGATTTTTTGAGATGGGGCTCAACTCAAGGCTCCCACCAGACAACCACTCCGTGAGACCCTACACACGCATATTTCTTAGGGGCACCACCCTCTTTTATGGAGAAAGAAGGAAACCAAAACAAACCATATACAACACACACTCACACACACACACCTTCCTTATGTGCTTCAACACAAAATGCCCTTCAACCATTCAACACACACTCCTTAAGCAATCCCTTTGAACACTGCACAAACTCACATGCAAAGATTGACCTTCACCATATTAGTGCTCATATACTTCTAAGAAAAGCAAGCACAAAACCTCAAAACTCAAAACACCATAATGCACAAATACTTGACAACTCCTTTCCTTTCCCAAAAGAAGAGACTACTTACACACATAAGGCGGCATGCATAGAGAGCTCTTCTCCGTCTATGCAGCCCCAAGACTTACTTACACGCAACATAAGGAGAGAAGCCAAGAAAATAGACACCATGGTGCACAAAAAACTTTCTCAACAAACAAGCAACCCAATGAGCACAAAATATGAGAAGCTGCCAAGATAGGCTTACCAATTTTACATGCGTTTAGAGCAAAAGTGTGACGACGACACCCCAATTGCAACAATTTGTTGATCAAACCATGAGATAGATCATTGAACTTGATATCCTTGCTCTCATATAGAATCTGCAATCCTTGTTTAGGGATGAGTATGATAAGAGAAATGTTTACAAGAGAATGGTAGCAATAGCATATTGATGCTCTCTCTATGGTGCCGCTTATGATAGCGAGCTTAGGAAATGGATAGGGAGACAAGAGGAGAGAGAGATTAGGGCTTCCCTAACCTTAGAGGAGCTTATTTGCAGCAATGGAGTAGGTGTGTGTGTTTTTGTGCTTGCCAAAGGGCCTTTTTATAGCTGTACAAGACCTTGGGTTAGGTTAAACTTGACTAGGCCGGGTAGGTAATTAACCATAGTTAGGTTCCCTTTTGACCATTCCTTCAATTATGCAAATAAGGGACTTATTTTTCCATTAAAAATAGCCTTTTAGGTCGTGGAGGCTCCATAAGGGTTGATAATGTATGTGGGCCCCACCATGATGTCCCTCCAGTGGCTCCTGCAGAGTGTCCCCATCCTGTTTGTTGTGTCTCTAGAAGCATCTTGAGCCGACCCCTCCACATGCAAGTGGTTTTTAACTCCCCATTGGTATTTTAGAATGTTGGAGAAGTCAATAAAACTTTTCACCTTTGTGGTTTACCTGATTGTAACTTTGACCTGCAGTAACAGTGTCCGCAGCACCTTGTTTTCACCATAACTTTCAGCCTGTAACTCAGAATTGGGTGCTGTAAAAGGCAAAGTTGACCTTCTCAAAGTGTTTAAGCTGATTTTGGAGTGTTCCTCAAGTATACCCACGAGCTAAGGCGTTCAAGATGCATCCAAAACACCTTTTGAACCAAGTCTCCTTGTAGGGGGCCCTTTAGCATGCATCCAAGGTGTAGCATGCTTTTTCAAAAGAGAATCCACCTTAAACAAATGAGGTAGGCTCCAATAAAGTTTGATTTATTGGGGATATACATTATATTTAAGATTTGTTGACCAACACAAGTAACATAGTGGTGGGGAAGGGAAGGCCTACAAGGTTAACCCTACCCTTGAGAGAAGATGGGTAAGATAAGTGCCCATAAATTATTTATTTACAAATTATGGGATGTAGATAGCTATTTCAATTAGTAAAGGTAATTAGTTAAAAGAATGTGCATTAAAAGAACTAGGAGAGTAGAATTAAGTTTACTATTTACATTTAGCATGAAGAGAGAAATATGATGTAAATGCATAAAGATCTGAGAAGGGTAAGGTGTTTGTACGGAAAAAGGCTATTACGGAAAGAGAGAATGAACACTAGGTTAAAACTTTGAAAAAAAATATATACATTTGAGTAGAAATGTAGTGCAAATGCAAGGTTACCATTTAACGCTACTCATATTAGCCCTCCCCCTTCATCTAGGATCATTCATGCTCCTAGATGAAACAAAAGAGTTTTTTTTCTTCTTTTTTTTTCTTTTCTTTCTTTTTTTCTTCTTTTCTTTCTTTTTTTCTTATTTTTCTAAAAAAAGGAGGAGTGATATACACTCTTTTACTCCGTTAGACCTGCTTTTCATTACCTCAATCCCATAAATCGGAGATGGGAGGGTTGCCTTGGGTATGTTGAGATTCCAAGGCTGGTTCTTCTTTGCACATCAAAGCTTTAAAAATAGGTGGAGCATTTGCCAAGCCGAAGGGAGCCATGCCAATTTGGAGCTTAGACGATGTAGGTAGATGACTTCCTATCAACGGATTGATACGTTGAAAGTAGGGCTTTAATCTCCATCCATTGACTCTGGTCTTGTGGAGTTTTCCTGATAAATCTGCTAATCTGTAACTACCATTCCCAAACTTTGTCTTTATCATGAAAGGTCCCTCCCATCTTTGCAAAAAGTTTTTGTCAAGTCGAGTATCAAGTCGGTTATCATAGCGAAGAACCAACATACCTTCCTTCAATCCTTTCCCCTTGAGCTTCTTGTTGATTTTGTCCCGTTGGCTTGTGGCTTGGGCAATGTAATAGTCGATGGACTCTTCTCTATCAAGTTCAAGTCGTTGAAGATCTAAAATTCTTTCCTGCAAAGATTCTCTTGGCCTCTTTGCTACCCGTGAGAGAATGCGTAGGCTTGCAATCTCCACCTCAATAGGAAGGAGTGCCTCCTGTCCATATACCAAATGAAAAGGAGTGAATTGAGTGGATACCTTGAAAGATGTTCTGTATGCCCATAGAGCTGCGGTCAAATGACGATCCCAGTCGTTTGGTCGATCTGCAACCTGCTTAGAAATGATCTTACATATCATTCCATTCACCTTTTCAACCAACCCATTGCACTGAGGGTAGTAAGGTGTAGAATGCAAATGTTTGACTTTTAACTTTGTCAAAAGATTATCTAGGAGCTCTGCTCTAAACCCTGGACCACGATCTGACAAAATCTCTAATGGTGTGCTGAATCTACTGCATATGTGATCAAAGATGAATTTTGATACCTCCTCGGCTGTAATTCGTGTTGTACTTGTTGCCTCCGCCCATCGTGTCATGTAATCTACTCCCACAATGATGAAGACCTTCCCGGTAGATGTGCGAGGTAAGGGGCCTATTGCATCCACACCCCACTTCTCAAAAGGACCATACAAAATTATTGGAACTCGAGGTTCGTAAGTGAGTCGTCGATTTCCAGCAATCTGACAACCTTTGCATGACTTACACCAATGCTGGACATCACGGTGTAGACTTGGCCAAACAAACCCTGCTTGCAAAATCTTCCTGTTTGTAATATCATGAGAAAAATGACCCCCACAGACATCATCATGGCATGAAAAGAGGATTCTCTCTACTTCTTGAACAGAGGGCACCCTTCTTAGCACCAAATCTTTCCCTTTATGATACAGATCATCTCCTATGAGTTGGTAAGGAGTTGCCTTTTTTACCAACCTATGCCTTTGCACTTTATCCAAGTGTTTAGGGCACTCACTAGTTTGGAGGAAAAATATGATGTCCTTCAATTCCTCCTGGCCTTGGTACTTCGGTTCGTAGAGCTTCACACCTCCCACCATGATCTGAAGTTTCTCATTGGTGAGATAATCTGCTTCCTTGTTGAGGGTTCTCACAACATGCTGTACCTGTGTAGCTTCAAAGTTCTTTATCAAAGCCTTCACCTGTCTAAGACACTCCACTAGAGTAGGGTTCTTGCACTTCCATATCCCTTGGATTTGCCTAATAACTAGTAAGGAATCACCTCTTATTATAAGTCTTTCGATGCCAAGTTTTCTGCATTCTTCAAGCCCCAACTTTAAGGTGACATACTCAGCCTCATTATTAGAATGAACATTTTCCAAGGTGATACCTTTCTTAACAAGAACTTCCCTTTGTGGACTTAGAATAAGAACCCCCCTTGCTGCCTGATCGTGTTGTCATCGGTAAGCTCCATCAAAGCACAAAATGTGTGCATTGTCCATCTCCTCCTCATTATTTTGTGGTGTAGCTTTGTCTCCTGCCTTTGGTGACTCTTTCCTTTCTCTCACTTTGTATGTGAGAATGTCTGCAAGACCTGCCCTTGTGCTATCTTCCACAAGAAAAGTGTATTCGAACTCTTGAAGTTCTAGAACCCATTTGGCTATCCTAGATGAGAGGCTCATGTGTTGCACAACATATGGTAAATTGTTTTCCATGGTGAGAATGACAAATGGTGCAGGTAAGAGATATGATCGGAACTTTCTTACCGCAAACATAATTGTGAATACCACCTTCTCCATATCGGTGTAGCCCTTCTCTGCAGCGGTCATGACTTTGCTTGCAAAGTATACTGGCCTCATGTAGCATGTTTTTGGGTCTTTTTGCATGAGAACTACACCGATGGCCTCCATTCCTACACTTGGCGTGATGTAATATGTATCCTTTGGATTTGGTGGCATTATTGTTGGAAGAGAGTTGAGAATACCCTTTACTTCAGTAAAGCATAATTCGTGTTCCTCTCTCCATTCAAATGTGGGTTTGTTTGCTAGCTTGTGCAAAGGTGCAATAGCTTCCGCTAGAAGGTGAATGAAACGAGACATGTACCTTACTTTGTGGTTGAAAGTCATGAGCTCCTTGGTTGTCATTGGTGGTTGTAGTGACAAGAGAGCATTTACTTTTGATGGATCCACTTGAATTCCTTGCAAAGAAACCACATGACCTAGCAATACCACTTGTGACTCTGCAATGTGACACTTCTCAGGATCAAGTTGTCCCCCAAATTGATGAAGCCTCCTAAGCCCCTCCTCAACTTTTTGGCAATGAAGTCTTTGGCTACTATAGATACAGAAGTCATCCATAAAAACCCTAATTGACTTTTCAAAGAAGGGCTGAAAGACAAGAGTTGTAAACCTTATAAAGGTACTAGGAGCATTTGTGAGCCCAAATGGCATCACTCTATAGGCAAAGCAACCCCAAGGTGTGATGAAAGTGGTTTTTAACTGATCTTCTTCTGCTATTCTGATTTGAAAATACCCTGAATACCCATCACACACTGTGTAACATTCATAGCCGGCTACTTCGTTTAAGATTTCATCTTGGAAAGGAAGAGGAAAATGATCCCTCTTTGTTGCAGCATTGAGCGGTTTGTAGTCAACACAGACCCTCCATTTTCCGTTCTTTTTAGGGGTTACTACAATTGGGGACACCCACTTAGAGTTAGACACAGGGTAAATGAAACCAGCTTTGAGGAGTCGGTTAACCTCTGTCAAAAGTGCCTCTTGTTGTATTTTTCCTAGGCGCCTTAGCTTTTGAGCCACAGGTTTAGTACCTGGTTTTAATTCTATGCCATGCTCTATAACATCCACACCTCTAATTTGTGAGTAATCAGTGATAAACAAATTGGGATACCTCTTGAGCATATCAATGTAGGACCGCTTCTCCTCAGGGGTAAGATCTTTTGCAAGCATCCTCTCAAAGTCTTCAAAGTGCTTGTGGTCACCTTTGTCATCCTTTGTTTGCTCCTTTGTTGGGTCAACCTCTATTGATGGAGTTTTTGATGTGTTGAAGATGATTCCCATTACCTCCAAAGATGATTCTTCTCAGCTATTGGATGTAGTGGTTGAACTTTCCTCGTCACTTGAGCCAAAACTCTCTTCACTTTCTTCATCAGCCGTGGTCTCATAGTTGATGTCGAGCTGCTTTCCTTCATGCCAATCGTATACTACATGTTGCCCCTTTTTGAGAATCAATTGTCCTCGTCCCCATTTTTTATGTGCATTCACAGCAATGAGCCAAGGCCTCCCTAGGATGATGGGATAGCCCTCCCCCTTGGCTAGCATAACATACATGTCCACACATGCATCTATATTACATACAAAAACTTTTACATTCTCGATGATCCCTAGGCACTTCACACTTGCATTGTTGGCCAGCCTAGCTTGACAATTAGAGGATTTAGTGATTTCAAGCCCTAGTCTATTCATGGCTCTTTCCGTGATCACACACATTTGTGCTCCACCATCAACATACACATTGGATACCTTCCTACCCCTTACATAAGCATCTACAATAGGTTCCACATCTTGTTGTGGCTTTGAAGTCAATGCCTTTACTGTCACCTTTTCTTTCTTTCTTGGGAGTCTTGTGCTTACAAGTTTGGACCAGTGCTTTCTCACCTTGGGTTATAGATGTAGGAGTTGAGGCCAAGAAATACTGGGCTTTTGAGTTTGAAAATCTTCTAAGATATTGTAGGGTTCCATAATCTTTCCTAATGGAAAATCGTTGATGCCGATCTCCCTTCGCCTTGACCTCTGCTTCTTGCCTCCTTCCTCCTTCTTTGACTTTTTCTTCCTCTCCTTCCTTGCAGGTTCTGACTCTTCATTCCTTGTGTCTTCATCCTTGTTGTGTGCTCTTGTGCGCTTTTCTGCTGGCATAACATCAAAATGTATAGGGCTCACATCTATCTCCTCTTCCAGCTTTATGACGTTTACTCCTCTCTCTTTCTCCACTGGTGGG
This sequence comes from Adiantum capillus-veneris, assembly GCF_014529385.1. Classification (NCBI taxonomy): domain Eukaryota; kingdom Viridiplantae; phylum Streptophyta; class Polypodiopsida; order Polypodiales; family Pteridaceae; genus Adiantum; species Adiantum capillus-veneris. The sequence goes on along the minus strand of NC_140955.1, from coordinate 139,650,496 downwards.
ACAGGAGGGATGTTTTCCACTGGAGGTGGTGGTGGTCGACGAAGAATTTGTGGGGCTTGAGCATGCTCTTGCTGCACCATGAGCGGAGGGGGTCTAGGAGGGTATATGTCCCCTGGAAGCCTTCGAGGGTGAGGGCAATTATACATGCCATGACCAACTTCGTTGCAATTCCAGCATCTCAACTCTTGTGCTTGGCGTCGTTGATTGCGATTCCCTTCTGTTGGTTGTCGTTGTTGGGGTAGGCCCTGCACTAGATTCAAGGTGAGACTCTCTAGTTGTTGAGTTAATCTTTGCAAGATCTCTTGTTGTGATCCTTCCCCTATTTGTGAAGTTTGGGTAAGAGAGCCCCTAACGTGTGCTCCCATGCTTGGTGAAGAATCCCTCTCAATGACTTCATTTAGGTCCCTTGTTCTATGTGCTTGAAAACTTAACTTCTTGAATTTGACCATGGCCACCTCACGTGCTTCCTCAAATGTTGATGGGAATTTTAACTCTACCTCGGTCTTCAAAATTGGATACAAGCCAGCCATGAACCTATCTTTCTTTAGAAAGTTTGGTGCACCACCTTGGTTTTGTAAGGTAGCCTCCCATCTATCCCATAGGTTAAGGAAAACGGCCTCATAAGATGGATAGTCTTCAAGGAATACCTGTTTATGTTGAAGTAGACACTTCCAAAGACCCTCTGGAGTATCTCCTTGCCCAAATTTGGCAAGAAAAATTGCACGTAGCCTCTCCCAATTGGTTTTGTTTTGAGGTTGCAAGGCCTCGTACCATGCCTTAGCCTCCCCTTTGAGAACGAGTGGAAAAGCACGCAGCTTTACCTCTTCTTGATCTCTCCCAGAGATGAGGTGTGCCATCTCCAAATTATCCAGAAATTCTTGTGCATCCTCACCATTTTTAGAATGAAAGGTAGGAAAAGTGCTTGACATTTTTACAATACAAGGAGGCTTGTGTACCACAAATTTTGACTACGATGAGTGATCACATCAAAATGAAAATATATACATCAAGTGTTAGTTCATAATTTATCATAGGCAAAATAAAAGGGTTGATTGAGGCATTAATTTCATTAAGGCGAGTGGGTCCAAAAATTCTCCTAATGGTTGCTTGAAATCTAAATTTTGTAGCAATTATGATGTGCACAGATTGACGAGCTATGGGTGTAAAAGGAGAAGCAGCTCCAGGTTGGTTCATGTGACAATGTGTTCTCCTTTTTCTTTCTCTTGAAGAAAGTTTCCTTTGAGTGGATCGCTATCTAAGCGCCTCTTGTCCCTGCCTCAAAACAAAATAAAAACATGGACATCAAATGAATCATCATAATTACTGAATGGAAGAATGATGGGATTTGGAGATGCCAAGATTTCACCAAGTCTTTCTGCTCCAAACATAAAAACAATGCGTTGTTGGTAAAAAAAATTGCGATCTACACAAATGTTAATTCTGATGCGTTGTGAAAAATGAAAAGCATATGGTGCAACTCTATTGTTCATGAGGAGAATAGAAGGCAATTAGGAAAGTTCCTCAGTGGGGGCACCACTTTTATGAGAGCGGATTTTTTGAGATGGGGCTCAACTCAAGGCTCCCACCAGACAACCACTCCGTGAGACCCTACACATGCATATTTCTTAGGGGCACCACCCTCTTTTATGGAGAAAGAAAGAAACCAAAACAAACCATATACAACACACACACACACACACACACTCACACCTTCCTTATGTGCTTCAACACAAAATGCCCTTCAACCATTCAACACACACTCCTTAAGCAATCCCTTTGAACACTGCACAAACTCACATGCAAAGATTGACCTTCACCATATTAGTGCTCATATACTTCTAAGAAAAGCAAGCACAAAACCTCAAAACTCAAAACACCATAATGCACAAATACTTGACAACTCCTTTCCTTTCCCAAAAGAAGAGACTACTTACACACATAAGGCGGCATGCATAGAGAGCTCTTCTCCGTCTATGCAGCCCCAAGACTTACTTACACGCAACATAAGGAGAGAAGCCAAGAAAATAGACACCATGGTGCACAAAAAACTTTCTCAACAAACAAGCAACCCAATGAGCACAAAATATGAGAAGCTGCCAAGATAGGCTTACCAATTTTACATGCGTTTAGAGCAAAAGTGTGACGACGACACCCCAATTGCAACAATTTGTTGATCAAACCATGAGATAGATCATTGAACTTGATATCCTTGCTCTCATATAGAATCTGCAATCCTTGTTTAGGGATGAGTATGATAAGAGAAATGTTTACAAGAGAATGGTAGCAATAGCATATTGATGCTCTCTCTATGGTGCCGCTTATGATAGCGAGCTTAGGAAATGGATAGGGAGACAAGAGGAGAGAGAGATTAGGGCTTCCCTAACCTTAGAGGAGCTTATTTACAGCAATGGAGTAGGTGTGTGTGTTTTTGTGCTTGCCAAAGGGCCTTTTTATAGCTGTACAAGACCTTGGGTTAGGTTAAACTTGACTAGGCCGGGTAGGTAATTAACCATAGTTAGGTTCCCTTTTGACCATTCCTTCAATTATGCAAATAAGGGACTTATTTTTCCATTAAAAATAGCCTTTTAGGTCGTGGAGGCTCCATAAGGGTTGATAATGTATGTGGGCCCCACCATGATGTCCCTCCAGTGGCTCCTGCAGAGTGTCCCCATCCTGTTTGTTGTGTCTCTAGAAGCATCTTGAGCCGACCCCTCCACATGCAAGTGGTTTTTAACTCCCCATTGGTATTTTAGAATGTTGGAGAAGTCAATAAAACTTTTCACCTTTGTGGTTTACCTGATTGTAACTTTGACCTGCAGTAACAGTGTCCGCAGCACCTTGTTTTCACCATAACTTTCAGCCTTTAACTCAGAATTGGGTGCTGTAAAAGGCAAAGTTGACCTTCTCAAAGTGTTTAAGCTGATTTTGGAGTGTTCCTCAAGTATACCCACGAGCTAAGGCGTTCAAGATGCATCCAAAACACCTTTTGAACCAAGTCTCCTTGTAGGGGGCCCTTTAGCATGCATCCAAGGTGTAGCATGCTTTTTCAAAAGAGAATCCACCTTAAACAAATGAGGTAGGCTCCAATAAAGTTTGATTTATTGGGGATATACATTATATTTAAGATTTGTTGACCAACACAAGTAAATGATCCAAGACTTGGGTCACATAGTGGTGGGGAAGGGAAGGCCTACAAGGTTAACCCTACCCTTGAGAGAAGATGGGTAAGATAAGTGCCCATAAATTATTTATTTACAAATTATGGGATGTAGATAGTTATTTAAATTAGTAAAGGTAATTAGTTAAAAGAATGTGCAGTAAAAGAACTAGGAGAGTAGAATTAAGTTTACTATTTACATTTAGCATGAAGAGAGAAATATGATGTAAATGCATAAAGATCTGAGAAGGGTAAGGTGTTTGTATGGAAAAAGGCTATTACAGAAAGAGAGAATGAACACTAGGTTAAAACTTTCATAAAAAATATATACATTTGAGTAGAAATGTAGTGCAAATGCAAGGTTACCATTTAACGCTACTCACCATGCACTATAAATGGGTTGTGGATCTAGTCACCATGCCTTTAGGACTCTGGCAGATGAGGTACTTGGTTCTTGCAAGAGAAGACTTGACTAATCAGGTTGAAGGGCGAGCTTTAAGGACAAAGACTACAGAGGCACTATGTAAATTTCTCCTTGAGGATGTAATATGCCGCTATGGTTGTGTGGGAAAGATAATTGCAGACATAGGAGAGCTGGATGCCGAGGAAGCAAGGGAATTCTTCTCCAGGATAGGAATCAAGCCTTCCCTTACCACCACTTACAATCCGGAAGGCAACGAGAAAAGTGAAAGAGGGCATCCGCCAATCATCAAAGCCTTGGCTAAATCTTGTGAAGGGAGAATTAGTGAGTGCCCAAAACTATTGCCATATGCTCTATGGGCTGATCGCACGACACACAGCTTAGTAACTGGCTACATGCCTGCAAAATTGATGTATGGTCAAAAGCCTATAATGCCCATTGAAGAGACCATTCCCACATGGAATGTGCTACCTTGGCAAGATGGGCTTAGCAGAGAAGAGCTCCTTGCCTTACGTACAAGACAACTAGAAAGAAGGCCTGAAGACATTGAGGTTGCAAAAGAAAGATTGAAGAATGCTAGGTTGAAAAGCAAGGACTACTTTGATAGACGACACAGGCTAAGAAGGAAGGTAATTAATCAAGGAGATTGGGTTTTAGTGTATGACAGTAGTCTTGATAACCAGCATACTGTCATGCGAAAGGTTTCAAAAATATGGTTTGGATCGTATATAGTCAAGTACATACATGACAATGCCACTTACACCCTGGCTGAATTGGATGGAACAAAGATAAAGATACCCATTTCAGGAAAGAGAATCAAGGTATTCAAAAGAAGAGAGGGTAGTCATCCGTCTTATCAAGTAAGCGAGAATGAAGGTTTGGAATTACCCAATGAAGATGAAGAAGAAGAAACTCCAAGAGAGCAGAACCTGCAAACATTGGCTGTGGCACATACCGGAGGATGTGCATGTTTAGAGGGGGTGGATGTCGTGCCGTGGCAAGTGCATGGTGGGAACGGAAGCTAATCCCTACAATATTATGGGTTTTATGTGTATACCTTAAGTGTGTATAAGTATACACATTTTCTATTTAGCATGCAAAAAGCTAGTCGAAGACTAATGTGTCACTCTTGTTGGGAATGGGCTTCGATCCCGAGATTCTTTGTGCACTTCTTCTCGGAGCCATGATGAAATGATCCTATAAAACATACCTCCTATCTACTAGGCATCCTAGGTGGCATATGACATATATAGCATGCCAAAAGTGGCCTTAGTCATAGTATACCCCATGAGGTGTCATTCTACACATAGTAGGTGCACTTTGGAGTGATTATGGACCTAGAAAAATCCCTTAGAAAAGTGGTTACGATTTTGTTTGATGTCATCCATGATGTATGCCAAGCTCTCTCTCATTTTTTTATGAAGTTACTTTATGCACATGTTCCCACCATAGCTCAACAACCCTTGACATGTGGCGGCAAGGAGAAGATATTTGGAGAAAGGTCTAGAAGAACCTCTAGATGTTTCTTGAAGAGAAAGATCTAAAAGAACCTCTAGATATTTCTTGAAGAGAAAGATCTAGAAACTTTGGAAGATAATTTCAAGATATTTTTGAAAAGGGAGACACTTGTCACACAAAACCCTTGGATATTTCTAAGAAAATATCTTCTTCAAGAGGCAACCTCACCTATAAATAGAGCCTCTTGCTCCTCACTTGCGTATGAAGCAAACCATCAAGCAATCAAGCGCTCAAGAAATCCCCATAATCAAGCCACTCTATCAAGCCATCACCCAACCTCCTAGCCATCTCCGTGAGGAAAACTTTCTCTCAATTTCAACCCAACACATCTTGAGCTTGCTAGTTCATGCCTCGAGCCTTCTATCTCCTCACTTGTAATACTCATACAGTCTATGTAACCTTCTTTCATCAATAAAGACGCATTGTTGGTGGCTTGCAAATGGTGTTTGAGACTACTACGCATCATCTACTTCATCAAGTGGGCTACAATATCACAAGTCTTGAGGTGTGCTTCACTTCTTTGGATTAAGCTTGTGTGGGTCTTTGTGTGTTGATTGTCTCTCTTATCTCTTTCCTCCATTGTTTGGACTGCTTTCTGAGATTTCTTAGATGAATAACCCCGATGGTGTAACTTTTCAACCCTTTCACTTAGTGCAACATATTAGAATCAATGTTTGTATTAGCCGTAAAATCCACTTCCAACAGAGAATTGTGTTACTCTTTGGGCCGGAAAGACTGCAAGAAATTCTTCTTTCTCCACGTCCTCTTATTTTGCCACTACTAGACTACTCTAATTCTTTCGATGTGCACATATTTATTCTCCTCTAGGGGTTGAGTCTTGCTTTCTTAATATTACTATGAACCAAGAAGACTTGTATACACGGCTCATTCCTATCGCTAGGCAAAATATCTACATCTTTGTAAGCACTAAGTTACAGTTTCAAAGAACCATTCGCAGTCTATTTGGAGCACAACGACTTGCTGTTATAAATGCATCAGTGAACCCTTTCATCTTACCTTTGATTAGATACGATCAAAGCCTTGATGTTTTTATCTTTGTCTTGTTTTGAGGGTTTCACATGTGTGTATGTGTGTGTCTGCGTGTAAGATCCCAATGGCTACACACAATGTATTTTCTACAAACACTAAGCTCGCTTAAGTGAAAAGATTCACAGTCTCCCCACAAATCCTCACAGTTAGAGGCCCGGCGCCTTCCTGGCAAGAGCGCCAACTCTTTGACACCGTGTACAAGCCTGAAGTTCAAGCTTAAGGCCTTGGATATGAAATCCTCATAATCTCCTTTAATTTTATGCATGTCCTCCTTGAAGTCTGTGGAAAAGGCATCACAGTCTCTCTCGAAATCATGGATGTGTTGTGTACAAGTTATTAACTCCCCATAATCATCCATGAGAATGTATAACCGTCGGCTCCATCATGCATACCATAACTAAAGCATAAAACCTGTAACAGAACTATGTGTAGTTCGATCAACCCATTAAAAAAATGGTAGGAGTTTAGGCCAATCACCAATATGTCCCTGGCATGCCTTTGCTAAAGCTTTAACAATAGGAGTATGCCCTCTTTCACTTTTACCATTACCCTCTGGATTTTATGTTGTAGTGAGAGCCAATTTAATGCCCAAGCGAGCAAAGAAATCCCAAGCTTCATCTACATCCAGCTCTCCTCTATCACCAGTAATTCTACCAACACATCCATACCTGGAAATAACATCCTCAAGCAAGAACTTGCATACGGAACTGGTAGCTTTGGTACGCAAAGATCTGCCTTCCACCTGATTAGTAAGATCTTCTCTGGCAAGAACAATATACCACATCTGTCAGACACCTACTAGCATCGTAATCAGGTCCACCACCCACTTGTAGTGCATAGCCAGTGGATAGGTGGGATGCAATCCATCTCGATGTCGTACATTAGAATATTGTTGGCTTATTAGGCATGTCTCCACAAACTGAGCCACATCTTTATACATACCTTTCCACCAGTAACGATCCTTAATCTTGACAAAAGTTACCCAGACCCCTTCGTGTCCATCCCATAAACTTTCATGAAACTCTTTGATAACCTGTTGTTGAGTCGCTTTATCACAAACAACCGTTTTTGGTACTCCTTTAGAGCGTTTTGGCTGCTTCCACAAATGCCCATCCTTCAGAAAATAGCTGTAAGCTTTCTTCCTGATCTTTTTGTACTCTTGATCCATCCACCCTTCATGCTTAGTAAGAGTGCTAAGGTAGCAACCAATCAAAATCCATTCTCCATCATAAAACTCTTCAGAAAATACCTCAAAAGTATGAGAAATATTTCCACAATTTGCATGCAGATAAGAAGACGTATAGAACTTCAAGCCAACATCATCACTTGTGGTCAACATATCTTCTTCACCTTCAAATCTAGCTCTTGATAACATATCTGCAACAGGATTATCTCCACAAGAGTCATGATTCATCGTGGCACACATAGACACGATGTGCGTAGTGGCACATCCAAAACACTAACAGACAACACCAAGGTGATGGTGCAAAGGATTTTGATTGTTGACCCACATGCAGGAGCCATGAAGGTTCAAATGTGTTTGGCAAAAGAAATTATAAGTACAACACTTCTTCGCAACAACACCAACGAAGGAGTCTTAGGTGAGCAACAACTATTTGCAATCGCTGAGGAGTTGGGGCCATTGGTGCAAGATAATTGGTATGAGTATTTCCTAGATTCTTATTTCAATCCAAAGCTCTATGCTAAATTATTTTTGCTATGAACACTATGAACATTGTTAGGTTTCGAAGGTCAGTATCTAATTTACGAAGAGGGGTTGTCAAAGAATCTTTTGGCATTGATGCACTCCTAAAGCTGAAGCGAGACTGCACATATGACTTTTTCCATGGAAGCAGGTTTAGTGGTCAACATACGGAGGGGGAGAAATGTTATGTGTTCAAAATGTTCACAATTGGTCCAGCAGCTGGTGTGGACCTGGTGAACCGAATGAGACAAGACAAGGATGGCGATCTTCGACGTGCGTGGATCCACTTTGATCACACCAGACGTGTTAAAAAATGGGTGACAATGGCATGTCATGTCTATGATCCAAGGTACATGGCGCACCTTGACAACATTGTGGGTTGCCTTTGGCTCTCTCTCTCTCTCTCTCTAACAATTTGTTTGCAGCATGCAGGACCTTTTGACTATTGCAACTTGTGAAATGAAACAGGAAGACATGCAAACACAATGTCTATTTTGGGAGTGCCTCAATGATGAAATGCTATCATGTGAGTGTGACAAAGCTAATTTTCTTTGGCTTCATGGCGGATGAAGCTCAAGCAAATTGGAATGTAGTTTGAATTGTTTTCAATGGTGGCGATAAGACCAATACAATGAGCGCTCGAGAGCGTTCTTGTCTTTTCCATTGGAAGCAAAGCTTGAATCAACACACAATGAAGTATGTGGCACAAGCTTCTCAACACACACACAAAGAAATGTGTGAGAAGTGGAGGCAAGCACCAACAAAAGTGGATGCAATAGCAAAGGCTCGTCTGATACGCCAATGGTGGCGTAACTGTCATTGCATAGACCGTAACATTCCATACATGGATTCATGGCTTAGTTGGTGGGAAATTTGTATTGCACATTGGGGTGGCATTATGACGTGCGTAGAAAGAAGTTCTGATGGACCAAACACTCCATGCTCAAACCTTGCGAAGAGCAAGCATGGCAGCTGGCTAGGAGGGGAGGGTTTTCATAAACGCATTTCATTATATGATGCATGTACAACCGACCTTGAAAATTCCATCTTATAGAGAACAAAGGCCGTTTCATACAGCCATGGAAAACACATTGGGAAGGGTCCATCGATACAGAAGCTTGTGGAACGCCATGAAAAACATCCTAGTCAAGTAATAAGAGCAATGAATGAGGCTACCGAGGGAACTCCAATGTATAACAACTCCATTGACAGGAGATAAGGAGACATCAAGGCAAAAACGCAAGCCAAATGAGGTTATCAATGTGGAAGATGATGCATCACATAGGCCTGAGTACAACTCGGTCACCAAAGATCACAAGAAGTGTGGAAGACTCCTCGTAAGATCGACTTTGCAGAAGAAGGGATATCACAAACCCCAAAGCGAAGTATAGGTTTGGGTGGTAGTATGTAGTGGAACGCAAGGTCAATGAGGCAATGTGGGCCATATGTCGACCTCCACAAGGTAGTAGAGTCACATGTAGTGGCACGCCACGAGGAGGACGAAGGTGTGGAAGCAGTATTGCAGGTTCTAGCCTTGGTATACCGGCCCCATCTTTTGGTATATCAAAAGCATCCAAATGGTGTGGTACGCCAGTGGTTTTGGTTTTGTCCGGATCATGTCTTGCATTGCCATATAGTAGACCAGAACATTGAGCCGCAGGCTCAACATCCACCACACACTTGGCCCGTGTGGATGTCAAAGCAAAAAACATATCTTGCATGTAAACATTTGTATTTTATTTATCTGCGTGTGCTAGGGTTAAGCTAGAATGAGAACATGTTTATCCATCAACCAATTCTGACAGATGCTGATATCTTCAAGGCACTGAGCCGAGGCCGGACCTATCCAGGCATGCATGCATAGCATTTGTCGTTTCTCACTTTTTATATGTCAATTCACAAAATGGAAAACTCTACCAGGTTCTAATTCTATCTTATGATGGCCACATTTTGGTACATTGATTTGCAGTTTTTTTTTCAAATTTGGAAAGTGGTTGTTTATGTGTCAAATCGTGAATAAAATAATGTAATATTTCCACAATGGCTATAAATTGCCATTGCTTGAATTATTTTTGTGAAAGCATGCACTAGCTACCATAGCGTGCACTTCTCTTACTTTTCACGATGTCCGACGATCTTGAGAATAAAATCAAGTCCATGTGGGATGCCATGGAAGCCATTCCCAACGGAGAGGCGTTGTATGGAGCCGATTGGTTTAGGGAGGCTCTGAAGGCAACAATCAATGTGTATCGCCTCTATCATTGCCGCACGAAACTCAATATGCGGACCTTGCTCACCTTGAACAAGAAGGACAATTCACTTTCTCTTGCTGGAAGAAGATTGGGCTCATCACAGAGGAGGATGAAGAACAAACGATGCAGCATCTAGGGAACGTGGTGAATCTTCTTTTGCCACTCAAAGGCAGCACATCTACTCCTAAAACCCGGCCTTCTACAAGATGAATACTTCTTGCCTATGTAAAGCAAGTGCAATAAAATGTAACTTTCTATGATTAATGGACGTTCTTGTTTTAAGTACCCTTGTCTCTGTTGTTTTTGAAAAAAATTGTTTAGCTCACATATCTTTGTCTATATCTCAACCTCCCTAATACCTCTCTCTCTCTCTCTCTCTCTCTCTCTCTCTCTCTCTCTCTCTCTCTCTCTCTCTCTCTCTCTCTCTCTCTCTCTCTCTCTCTCTCTCTCTCTCTTTCTCAGAGAGGATAGACAAAAGAAAAAGATGAAGGAGTGGAGACTAGCAAAATTGCGCGAGAGAGATAGAGAAGGAGGAAGAGACAATCTTTTTAGGAATTTTCTCGCCTGATTCCTAAAAAGCGCTCACCAAAAATTGCTCGCATGGAAATATCCCCTGGTGGAGTAGACCAACTTGCCTACGTAAAGAAGATTGAAAGATTGCAAAGCGAGAAGCACGTGAGAATATCAACAAGTGGAAGAAACAAAAGGAGGCGGTCAGAGCGCGAGTAGAGGCAGGGAGCTCACACCACTTGGGGAGTGGCCGATGGGCGTTATTTGAGGCCGACTTTATAAATTTTATTGCATTTCTCTCTAGGTTTAGTAGTTTTGAGTATTTGTAATATTAAATTTCACGTAGTTGTTTTCTTTGTATCTCTTGAACAATGGTCGATAATTTGGACGTACGAGCGCGAGTTTGCAGGCAGAAAGGGCTTTAACGCCCTTATGGACATTCTGAGCTCTCGACATAGCTTGGTTAGTAATTAACTTTAAGCTCTAAAATATATTATATTAATTATAATAATAAGTTGTTAGATTGTTTAATGTTTGTATGTTTAAACTTACAAAAAAAGTTATTGTTTTATAGATACGTCGTTGGGTCGTGATGAGACGTCAGATTAGCCGACGTCAGACTAGCCCTAGCTAGGACTAGCTAGTCTTACTTCTATACAACATGTATATTAGGAGATGACGTATATACGTCGAACAACAATGTAAATTGGTTCTACAATTTTTCATAATGGCTTTTAGTCCTACAGTTTTTGTAGATTGAGAACAACATTGTAATTTGGTTTGACAGAACTTTTTTGTAAATTGTGAACAACAATATAATGTTATTTGGTGCCACAATGCTGTTGTCAATTCACTATGCTTTATCAATTCTACGTTTTTATCAATTAACACTGCTTTTATCAATTCTACGTTTTTATCAATTAACACTGCTTTTAGCAATTCTATGTTTTTATCCATTCACACTACTTTGGTTAATTCTATACTTTTGTTGGTTGATTGGGTGGTAGGACATTGTTTGCCCTGCCACCAAATTTTATTATTCTCGAGCATCCCTATAGATGACATTATTTAAGGCTCTGTCACGTTGCTATCCACATTGCTATTATGGACATGCAACATTTCTATAAGCGTCGCTATATAGTGATGCCTATAGCAACGCAGATAACGATGCTTATAACGACGTTTTTTTTTTGACACTTTTAGCTATGCAGAATATGAATTTGTCCTAATTCATTTAGATCGCTACAGCCGTCACAACACTACAAGACATACTTCAAAATTAGCGATGCTCACAGTGGACACTAAAAGTAAAAATCCCCGGCGCCGCTATGAGCGTCGCTATTTTGTTTGTTACATAGCAACGCTCATAGCGATGCCATCAGGCGTAAAAAATAAACCGAGAGTGCTCAAAAACTCAGATCTCAGATCTGAGTTTTCGACGCTCAAGCAAAGAGGTAACCCGTGCTCTCCCTTCCTCTCTCTCTCTCTCTTTCTTCCCCCCCCCCCCCCACACACACACACGCACACACACACGAGGAGAGGAAGGAGAGCCAGGTATGCTCCTTCCCTCTCCTCTCTCTCATGTTCCCTTTCCCTCTTTCTCTCTCTCCCTCTCTCTCTCTCTCTCTCTCTCTCTCTCACACACACACACACACACACACACATTGTGTCTTTGAGAGAGAGAGAGAGAGAGAGAGAAAGAGAGAGAGAAAGAGAAAAAGGGAGCACATGCATAAACAAAAAACACACACACATACATGTACAAACAAAGAATGCATACACACACATTGAGAGAGAGAGAGAGAGAGAGAGAGAGAGAGGAGAAAACAAAGAGAAAGAGAGAGAGAATAAAAAAACCAAAGAGAGAGAGAGAGAGGGAGAAAACAAAGAGAGAGGTAAAGGGAGAAAACAAAGAGAGAGAGAGAGATTAGGTTAAGATTTAAATTAGGTTAGATTTAGATCTAAAATTATGTTAGATTTAGATTTATGTTAAATTAATGTTAGGTTAGATTTAAAATTAGAAAGGTATTAAAGATTAGCTAGTTATGTTAAATTTAAGTTAGATTACATTTAGGTTTAGGATTTAAGATTGGATTAGATTTAGGTTTATGTTGAGTTTAGTATTAAATTAGATTTAGATTTAAAATTAAGACAAGATTTAAAATTAACTAGATTAAATTTAGGTTTAGGTTAGATTTAGGTTTATTTTGACTTTAACATTAGATTAGATCTAGATTTATGTTGATGGAATAGCTTTTAGGTTTATATTAGGTTAGATTTAAGATTAACTAAATAAAGTTATATTACATTGAGGTTTATGTTAGATTTAGATTTATTTTGAGTTTAAGATTAGATTAGATGGATCTAGATTTATGTTGGATGGGATAGCTTTTAGGTTTAAGTTAGATTTAAGATTAACTAAATTAAGTTAGATTACATTTAGGTTTAGGTTAGATTTAAGATTAGATTAGATTTAAGTTTATTTTGAGTTTAAGATTAGATTAGATAGATCAAGATTTATGTTTGATGGACTAGCTTTTTTTAGATTTAGGTTAGATTTTAGTGCATGTCAATGAAGGTGTGCTTTGCCCAAAGAGCAAACACTAGTTACACAACAATATGTATATTCCCATCGGAATCTGACACCTATTAACTCACACACTAACCATATTCAATTAGCCGCGAATCACCACATGTTCAATTAGGTTAGATTTAAGATTAGATTTTGGATTGAGTTTTTGTATTAGAGTCTACCATCGGGATTATGGTAAAGAAATTAGAGTTAGACAAACGGTGATCCCTCTCTTCCTCTCTATGGATGAGACCTTAATTAAGTTGGAAAGCTTTCAACGGTAGGATACTCGGATTGGAGGCCAACATGTAATGTGCTAAGTAATCCCTCGAACAAAGATCTACTGTGAAAAGATGTTAAGATGCTGTGAAATGCTACAACTAGAGAAGAGGCAAAGTGGTTTTGTCCACTACATGTACCTTCATGTAGATGTGGGTGTGTAGATTTCTTGTACCCACAAATATATAGGCATTGACCAATAAAGACGAGATATAACCTGGTGGTTCTGATCTCCATGCACCTCTAGACCGAGGTGTGTGGGGATTGGACATGAGTAGAGAATGTGAGGTACAATGGATCTCACAAAAGGAGATCAACGTAGACTCCATACCATTCGCCAAACTAAACGCTGCGGAGGTTGTGTGCATGTTTGAGAAACACTTTCCTACTACCATGCTAACCATTCAGGTGCATCTTCTTGTTCACATAGTTGATGAGGTGGAAATAGCTGGCACAGTACATTCCAGATGGATGTTCTTTTTAGAACGTTTCATGAAAACACTCAAGGGATACGTGCGTTAGAAGGCACGTCCGGAGGGTAGCATGGCAGAAGGTTGGCTGGTATCAGAGTCCCTAGTTTACATTGGAGAGTGGCTAGACGGATTTGATAAAGCCCGAGACACCCTATGGCGAACCATAGATGATGAGCGCATATCTGGGATTGTCATGTGCAATCTCGGTGTTGAGAAGAAGATGATGGAAAATCTAGAGGCTAAAATCAACCGATTTTGCATGCTTCACAATCCAGTGATGCAAAAGTGGATTTCACAATATGAGGATGCAAAGCAAAAGCGACAAAGGGCACGAATGGAGTGGAGACAAGGAAGATGACCACCGATGCATTATCCGGCGGGTCTGGAGAGCCTACCAACATTCATGAGCTTAAGATGGTTGCACAACCAATTGAAAAGCGCACAACAGTGCGGTGAAGAAGTGACTGCGGAGGAGTGGGAGTACTCTCGGGGTTGCGTGACCAAGGTAATTTTGCAATGTATGACTAGTGACTTTCTAGATGTTTGAACGACCCCTCATAATCTTCGTTGGTTGTGGTATAAGTCATACACAATAGCATGGTGTAAAGGTCGACATTTTAGGGTGGAACGGATCGACAAAAAGCGTTTTACTCAAGATTGTGGAATCATGGCAAAATTTGAACAGTCTAGTCGACGACGGTGTCGTGCAGCTCCGCTCCCATGCTAAGAAAGATGTCAAAAAAATGCACATCAAATTTATTTGAAGCTTACATGATTAATGAACGGTGATTAAGGCCTGGTAACATGCCAAGTTTAATGCTCAATGTATGTCAAATGCAGTTGAAAGGGCCAAAATATGCCTTAATGATGCTAAGAAGTTTTATGCTTGAAGTGGACACATATGGGATATTGTGACCTAGAATTGCAATGCTTGATGTGCTCTACCGGCTTGTCTTTACGGCTCATAGAATGGAGCTACGGTGAAGAAGTTATGGCAGTCTAAAGTTCAAGTAGATTGCAGATCCATACCGGATTGGGTAGTTGCAGCTAAGTGAAAATATTGAAATGAATGTATGGTCCTGAAGTGCTCACTCTGAGGAGCGCGTCGGTCTTTTCAGATTAGTGATCAGAGTCTCGATCGCCAAGATATTGGCCGATAAAGATTCACCGGGGACCGGTTCCGTACCAGTCCAATCCGCTCGTAAGGAGTGCCATTTTGGAATTTTGAGCAGCAACCAGGGTTTTGAATGCAGTGTAATAAGGTTGTCCCTGATATGGGCAGCAGATTTCATGATGAGGTTGCTCGACGGGGCTGCTGAAGAAAGATGTTGTGCTTGTGGATGCTTTAGTCGGTATGAATGCCAAATGGGGGTGTGTGACAACATATATACTTAACCTAGTTGTATGCCCACTATTCGGCACTGTTTGTATTTAGTTATGGTATGCATGATGGAGCCGACGGTTATACATTCTCATGGATGATTATGGGGAGTTAATAACTTGTACACAACACATCGATGATTTCGAGAGAGACTGTGATGCCTTTTCCACAGACTTCAAGGAGGACATGGTTGAAATTAAAGGAGATTATGAGGATTTCATATCCAAGGCCTTAAGCTTGAACTTCAGGCTTGTACACGGCATCTCATCCATCGAGTAAATTAGCATGGCCGCCCAATTCAAAGGCATGGCCAATGGCTGCCCAAAGTAAAATTAAAGGGCTAAAGTGTAAAAAGGAAAGAAAAAACAAACCATGGCGTGGACAGGTAGCGGCCAGGGGCGCAGAGAAGGAAGAATGCACTTGCAGCGGGCTCCAGGATGCAGGGATCACTTCAGAGCAGAAGCGAGAAATGACGAGCAGGGCAGGGCGATCCTATTCGGTCCAAGCGATGCGCGATTTGGTGTAGTTCTGCCCGTCGCTGCCACATCATTAAAAATAGCTTCCCATGCCACTTCAGTCACGGCGCCGTGATTGCGTGGGGGGGGCTTATATTTTAGGGATTTTTTTGGAGAAGGAAGTGTTGTTCGAAGAAGGCAGAAAAACGAGGGCATCGAGGAAAGTAAGAAGGAGAGATTTGGAGGAGGGTAGAAAGGCGTGAAGAAGAAGAGGAATAGGCAAGAGAAGATCTCGCTCTATCTCTCTCTCGTTCTCGAGGAAGGGAAGGCTCTTTAGCTACCAAAGAAGGAAAGAAAAAGGCTAATCAAGGGCTCTATCTCTCTCGACATTTTGGTAAAGTGGAGGAGACTCGCTCTCGAGTAAGCAAGGAGAGAGGATAATCTCTCTCTACTATATTTGGGAGATGCAAGGGTATCAAGCAATGGAATTTGTTGGATACTTACATCCTAATCAACTTATAAAGACTCTAATGGCGAGCATAAGTAGAAATTTTACAGTCTTGATCTAATTCGAGAGCATTAAACTCTCCTAACTCCATTTGTGTCGTTAACGGCAACCATTTGTAATCGAATTCCACTTCGGCTAATCATTAGCAGTTTAAACCATTTCGGTTGTCAAGTTTTAAGTATTTAAAGTGTTGACAGAATCTTTTGCCTTGCGTCATGCGTCTTGTCTCTCTTATTTCCCACAGTAAGCAGCCTGACCCGGCTCACCTCGCGAACCCATATCCCCCGACACCTGGTAAACCCGACGCGAAACCCGAGCCGGGGTGGGAAAATTGTTGAAGCCTATGTCTACACCACAAGAGGCAACCATGCAGCAGATGATGCAGCAGTTTGCAACATACATCAAGAGCAATAGGCTGCCCAGCAGCGACATAATTTGCAAGAGCGGATTCGTAAAGCTCGGCAAAGTGTTACGGAAAAGCTGCAACGGTTTGAGGGCCGAGATATTTCAAAATTTTGTAATTTGTATGAGTAGTCTATGGAAGATAATGGTATTGAAGACTAGGATTTAGTGGAAGGATTTCATTTGATTGCAGTGCCAGAACTTAGGCCCCGGATTAAAGAAATTCAGGCGGCTCAAGGACCGAACTGGCAGGACTTTAAGAAGGCGCTGCAAGAGGAATATTTTCTGGAGGATTCTCAACGGGTGACCAAATAGAGTTTTACGAAGTGGGTGCAGAAGAAGGGTAAAAATTTATCTGCATGAGAACTATTGCGAGAGTTTGAGAAGAAGTTTGATTAGTCATCATCAGCAGAACAACGTTCTTTGAGGGATCAAAAGGTGGAATTGTTTATTCAAGCTGCTGATCCACGACTTCAAAAGAATTTGGTGCAATTATTGGAGGACCCGACAGGAGAACTGGGGTTGACATCAGATTGGAAAATAGTTTGTGAAGCGGTGAATATGATTGTAAAACGGCAAAAGCGAGTTGATAAGCAGATCGTGGTTGAGATTGTAGATGATGATGAAGAAGAGATTAAAGAGAAGTCACCCTCGACAGTACCCAAGGTGGAGGGGCATGTTCTTGACGATCTGGTTAAAGGTATTCAAGAACTAAATTTGAATTTCAAAACTGTTAAATTTGAAGGGTTAGCTGCAAAGGCGTCTACTTCCGAACCTAAGCAGCAGCAATCACCACGTAAAAATTGGGATCGATGTATGTGGTCTGATAGTGAAGACCACAGGTATGTGAGAGAGTGTAATGAGTTTGATGAAGCTTACAAGAAGAATGTGGTTTTCTGGAAAGACAAGAAGATTCATCTCAGGGTGATAGGGGAAATGCTTCGCTTGAACTTTGGTAGAGGCGAAATGAAGAAGATAAAGGAGGAAATACAACATAATGTTGCTCTTGTGGAAGCAGCTACATAAATGGGCTACAAGTTTGTGGTAAGCAAGATGATGATGATATAGGTACAAAGGGCCAGTTGTGGCCATATGCTCTAAAGACACCAAAATCAGGTAAGGTAACATACGGGAAGTTACGACAGGTGGGGAATTCAATTCGAGAAACTACTGGGTGGGCTGATCCAGTGGATTCTCTTTCGGTATATGCTTATATTGCTAAAGCTCAAGCCAATGAAGCTATGGTGGAAGAGAAGTGACAAAGAGATGAAGAGGTGGCTGGGGCATCAAAAAGGCCAACGATATCCAACAACAAGAAAGAAGAAGGGCCTACTCCTAAACCTGCTCCTGAGGTGGTTATGGAAGAGGCTCCGAAGGACAAGAAGCAAGGTAAGTCTAAAGGACCCTCGTATAAACTCAAGTCTGATATTGAACTGGCTACAGATTTGAAGAAAGTTTTTGAAGAACGTATCCTAAATAGTAAAGTGGAGCTCACATTGGGGGATATTCTGGGAATTGCTAAGCGCGAGTTCCATGAAGAGATCATCGATATTATAAAAAGAAAGCGGCAAGCACCGAGTGAACAAGAGTCAGATCCAGTTAAAAGCCAAGTGATTCGTCACATTGAAGCAATTTTGGGAGATTATGAAGAGTCTTTAGCAGATCTTGAAGAAGAAGAGCCAAAGCATGTAGTGGTTTCAAGCCCGATTGTACATGAGGTGAGAAATATGCATTTTAATGACAGTGAAGATGAAGAAGTTATACCCAAGAGTCACTTTTTGAGGACTCATTTGTTACCATATACATGTGGTAGTGATGTGTCTGAACAGACTAGGACCGCCGGGGCATTTTTTCCCTCTTTAGGAGGTTTTTTCCCCCAAGCATTGTATATACGCCTATCACTCTAGCACTATCTATCTTTCCATTGCACACTAAGTAACACACTCTTGATTTTGTGCCTTGAGCTTCGTTCGTCTTCTCCAAGCTGTGTGTGCTTCTCTGCAACCCTAATTCCAACAATTGGTATCAGAGCAGGCCACGTCCTCTCGGGCTTAGTCGCCAGCTGCTCTAGCACATGCCTGCTCACTTTCTTTGATTTCAGTGAGCTTTGGCAAGTGTTCGCAAGTCGACGAATATTTTGGGTGTGCTCGTAGATCTCGGTCTGCTCAGAATTTTGATTTGGGCTCATTTCGGCCTCCGTTTCCACTACAGGCAGTACTGCACAAGCTATTTCGTCATTTTATGCAGAATATTTGTCAGTGCCGTTTTCTGCATAATAGGTGCCTTATAGTCTTCTACGGTTTGTGCTATACAGCACAGGTTGTTCCCGCTCCGTTTCTCCTATTTTTGGGCAGTTTTCACATCAGGTGCAGCATTTACCATGGCTGACAACAACAACACAGATGTGTTCAAGATGTTTGCTGTTGAGGATAGGTTGGATGGGGACAACTACCCTATGTGGGCTTATATGATGCAACATGTTCTTGTGTCAAAGGGTGTCTGGAACATTGTGCAGGGCATTGATGTACGTCCTGGTTCTCAGGATATAGGCGATGTTGAGGATGTTGCAGGTCTTGGTGCAAGGATTGCAACTGTTAGAGTTGTTTTGCCTACGGCAAAACAAGCTCGTTGGGATGTTAAGGATGCGTAGGCTCATGCATTGATTGCGTTGTCTGTGAAGCGCACCATTGTTCCTCACATCCGTTCAACAAAATTCGCAAAACAAGCTTGCGATATTCTACCAGGTCTTTATGCAAGCCGCAATGAGGCTAAAATTGCTTTGCTGCGTAAAGAGCTGGAGTCGAAGATTATGAATGAGGAAGATGATATGGAAACTTTCCTTGCTAGTGTCAAGGATATCAATGAGCAACTTATCTCTGCAGGTGAAGTTATTTCAGACAGTTCCCTTGTGCAGACTGTTCTTGATGCCTTACCAGATTCTTACGAGACTTTTGCTAGTACTTGGAGACTTATGACCCAAGGAAATCCAGAAGTTTTCACGTTTGATGCATTATGCACATTGCTATTGCAAGAGTCACTTTCCAGAAAAAATAGGACTAGACAGCGTGCAGTTGAACATGCTTTTATTGCTTCTCAAATAAAGGGTGGTAACAGCAATGTAGCCACTTCTTATGGTTCTGCTGCGAGTGGGAAAAATTCTGTTCCTAATGCTTTTGCTGGCAGCAATTCATCTGGAAATTTTGGTGATAAGGGCAAAAAGAATATGGGTTGCCATTATTGTAAAGCCAATGATCACTTGATCAAGTCGTGTCCTAAGTTGAAGGCCAAAGAGGCTAAGAAGAAAGAGGGTGGTTCCACTGCAAATGCTGGTTCCACTACAAATGCAGCCATTGTTGATTCTTCTGTGAAAGGAGACTGTGTTGTTGATGTTGATGCAGAATGGGCTTTAAGCGCAGAGTGCACTTACAATCCTGTTGTCCATGGTGCATGCTTGTCAGTTGCTGCAGATTCACATGTGTGGTATTTTGTTAGTGGTGCTACAAAGCACATTACCTCACATCGTGAATTGTTTACCTCTCTCAAGTCTGTCCCTCATGGGAATTCAGTCACTTGTGTCAACAACGCCTCTTATCCAGTTTAGGGAGTTGGAAAGATTGTGCTTACTGCTACGAATGGCAGTTCTTTCACACTTGTTGATGCACTTTATGTACCTGGGATCAAGAAGAATCTCTTGTCTATATCCGCACTTGCTAGACTTGGACTTGTAGTCAAATTTGTGGATGACAGATGTACAGTTCATGATCTCAGTTTTGGTGATGAAATTGCTGCATCTGGACTTTTGTGCCGTGGGATGTATAAGCTCACTTTGTATGAAGAGTGTGGACAAAATTTTGCAAATGCTGTTGCAGATTCAAGGGCTATTTGAGATGCAAAACTTTGGCATGCACGTTTTGGTCATCTGAATTTTGCCAGTTTGCTGCGTTTGCAGAAATCTGATATGGTTGCTTCTTTGCCGCCTCTTGAAGCACCTGTCAAACATGTTTGTGAAGGCTGTATTTTGGGTAAGATGCAGCGTTCTAAATTTCCAAAGGATGGTTCAATTTGGGCCACATGCAGGTTGCAGCTTGTGCATAGTGATGTTTGTGGGCCCATGCAAACTCCGTCCTTGGGCAATTACCTGTACTTCTGACTTTCATTGATGATTACTCCAAGCATGCATGGGTATTTCCGCTTAAAGCGAAGTCCGAAGTTTTTATGTGCTTCAAAGAATTTTTGGCTATGGCTGAAAATGTCTCGAAATGTACTATGGGCACCCTCCGTTCCGATTAAGGGGGGGAGTATATGTCTCATGAATTTAATGCATTTCTGGCTAGTCGTGAGATAAAACACCAATGTACAGTGCCTTATACACCTGAGCAAAATGGTGTTGCTGAGAGGAAAAACAGGTCATTGATGGAAATGGTACGATGTATGGGGAAAAGTCAAGCTTTACCGCATTCTTTTTGTCTTGAGGCCATCATGTGTGCCACTTATGTACTTAACAGGTGTCCTACGAAAGCTTTGCAATCTAATACTCCATACGAAGCATGGCATGATAGAAAGCCTTCTATTGAGCACATGCGTGTTTTTGGCTGTTTGGCATATGCTTTGGTGCCACAAGTGTAGCGCAGATAATTGGATGATAAGGCTGTCAAATGATTTTTTGTTGGTTATAGTGATGAAAGCAAAGGTTACAGGTTGTATCATCCGCAAAAAAAACGTATTCTGGTTTCTCGGGATGTAGTGTTTGTGGAAGATTCTGTTCAGCCCTTGCTGTCATGTACTAGAGATAGTAATGTAAGCTCACATGACATTTATGACACTTTGTTGCCTCTTTTCAGTGGTGGAAATACGAATGTAAGTTCCAATGAGGAAAATGTCCAGCCTATGGGGGTTTCTGAAAATGTTTTAGATCAACCTATTACTGATGCGGATGTACATGATGTACTTGATGAGGAAAGGGCTGAAAATGAGGAGGCTAGAGGTATGCCAAAATGGCTGGTGCACACTTTGCGTGACAGTAAATTGGATGCACCTTTATCTAGTCGTACTCGTTCAGGCTCTTTCTATGCATCTTATGCCTCAGATTGTTATGCTTTGGCTGTGTCTAGCTTACATGATGTTGAGGAGCCTCTATATTTTGATGAAGCACATAATTCAGAAAATTGGATGGCTGCCATGCAATCAGAATATGATGCACTTATAAAAAATGACACATGGACTTTATGTGAGTTGCCTCCTGGCAAAAAGGCCATTGGTACGAAGTGGGTTTACAAGTTGAAACGCAAGCCGAATGGTGAGATCGATTGCCATAAGGCTCAACTTGTTGCAAAGGGTTATGCACATCAAATTGGCTTAGATTATGAAGAGACTTTTTCTCCCACTTGTCATATGACTACTGTGCGTTTTCTATGTGCATTGGAAGATCATTTTGGTTGGGATGTACATCAATCAGACATTGTTACTGCTTTTTTGAATGGTGACATATTTGAGGAAGTTTATGTAACGTAGCCTCGCGGTTTTGTCCTAAAAGGACAAGAGGACAAAGTGTGTAGATGTAAGAAGGCTTTGTATGGGTTGAAGCAATCTCATCATGCTTGGTATGAGAAAGCTGACACTCATTTGGTTAAACGAGGCTTTTGTAACAATCCAACAGAAAGCACATTGTATGTAAACCGTGAGGATGATGTATTTCTCATTGTGGTTCTTTATGTTGATGATTTGCTGATCACTGGACCAAATGAGAGACATATTTCTGAATTTAAGGCTGATTTGAATGCTACTTTCAAGATGAAAGATTTGGGGCTGTTGCATCATTACTTGGGTATACAGTTTAAGCAGTGTGATGGTGGTATTTCCTTGTGTCAGAAAAGTTACATAGAGACATTGCTATGTAAGTTTGGACTTGAGGATTGCAAACCTATTGCCACTCCCATGGAAACAGGTTTGAAGTTGAGTCTACATGATGCTGGCGATCCTGCTGATGTCACTCTTTACCAAACTGTTGTTGGCTGTCTCATTTATGTATGAAACACGAGGCCGGATATTCAGTTTGCAGTCTCACATTTCAGTAGATTTATGCATAGCCCAGAGTTTAAGCATTGGCAGGCTGTCAAGAGGATTTTCTGCTACCTTAGTGGCACTTTACATCTTGGCTTGTTTTATCCCAAGGGGGGATCATTGCCGCCATTACATGATTTTTCGGACTCAGATTGGGCTTGTTGGTTTGACACGAGAGTGTCCACAAGTGGTTTTTGTTTCATGCTTGGTAGTTCATGTATACCATGGTTGAGCAAGAAGCAACCTACTGTGGCCACTTCAAGTTGTGAGGCTGAGTACAGGGCAGTCTTCACAGCTACGTTTGAGTGTGTATGGCTCAGACGCCTTATGGCTGATTTGGGTGTTGGACAGGACACTGCCAACACTATCTACACTGATAGTCAGAGCGCCTTGACAGTTGCGAGGAACCCAGTTTTTCATGCTTGCACAAAGCACATTGAGGTGCATTACCACTATGTCAGGGAGAGGCTCTTAGCAGGAGATATCAGCTTGGCTTATGTGCCAACACAGGACAACCTTGCAGATCTTTTCACAAAGGTATTGTCTCGTGAGAAGCTTGAAGCTTTCCGCAAAGCTTTGGTCTTACTCCCCTTTGTGGACTGATCCCCTTTGTGGACTGATCAGGTCCTCAGGGCATGGCACTTCCCTTTACTCATGTGCCAGCTCTCGTTCACCGCATCACTCCAGGGGGGATTCGTTACCATATACATGTGGTAGTGATGTGTGTGAACACATTAGGACCGCCGGGGCATTTTTTCCCTCTTTAGGAGGTTTTTTCCCCCGAGCATTGTATATACGCCCATCACTCTAGGGCTATCTATCTTTCCATTGCACACTAAGTAACACACTCTCTATTGTGTGCCTTGAGCTTCCTTCGTCTTCTCCAAGCTGTGTGTGTTTCTCTGCAACCCTAATTCCAACATAATTGGGCAAGAGTAGCGACAGAAACAGTGGTAAAGGTTGGCGACATTGAGGAGCCGGTCTTAGCCCTCATAGACCATGGTTCATAAATCAATCTCATGGCAAAGAATTTGCACCAAAATAGGAAGTGGCCTATTGATGTGGATCACAGGTGGCGAATTCAAGCTGCCAACATGCTTCCTGGATATCTTTACAGTGCATGCGTGAATGTTAAGGTAACTATTAAGGATGTCTATGATGAGCAAAACTTTTTTATACAGGAGCATTCCTCCTACCCATTGATTCTAGGAAAACCCTACATTACGGATGTGGAGATGGAAACTAAGGTGCTGGATGATGGCTCGGCCTATGCCATGGTTTGAAGCCGAGATGGTAAGAAAGCAGTTCAATTTCTAACTGTATGTGTTGATCATGCTAGAAACAAAGATAGTTTACGTGATCGTGCAATGCCAAAGATATGTAAGGAGTTTAAAGAACAAAGATTTGCTCAGGATTTTCTTGGGGTGCCACTATAAAGCGGGACTATGGTGGTGCAAGTGAGGAGAAGTTCTTGCAAAGAGAAACCTTCTCTTCAAGATTTTTGGGGTTGACATCTGAGGGTTCGGTATCTTACAAGAAATTTAATGATTTAACTAAATGGGAGAAACAATATGTTTCAAGCATTCAAAGTGACTTGCAGAGATGTGATGTGCTAGAACTGGATGGTGTGATTTCAGGAATCTTCGAAGAGATCTCTTATGTTGATACTATGTCAGAGCTTAAGGATATCAAGCAAAACAGGCTAGAAAGTGGAACTGAAGTTGTTAAAGTGCACTCAATGGACATGTACAAAGAGTTGGACATATACGAGGCACTTATGCATATTGAGGATGAGTTGGATAAAGAAGTTGAAGCATAGGTAGAGACGAAGTACAAGACAGTTGCAAAGAAAGTGAGACCTATGGCTACACCTCTACCAGAGGGAAGTGATGGAGTAATTAAAGAAGCTTCTGGACAGCCTATGCTCAGAAATCCTAAGAACATTGGGCACAAATTCACTAAAGAGACATTGCAGTAGCTGAAGGTTGGAGAAGATGGTTTTCTCAACGAAGAGGAAATCAAGTGTTTTCAAGGTATGCTCGAAAAACATGGTAAAGCTTTTGCCTTTGAGCCAAGTGAGATTGGGTGTGTGGATCCAAGTGTTGTTTCACCTATGGTTATATTCACCGTTCCTCACATGCCATGGAGATTACGTCCTATTCCAGTTCCTAAAGCTCACTTGCCAAAGCTTATCAATTTGCTTAATGAGAAGATACAAATGGGAATCTTGGAACCATCATGTGCGCCATACTCTAACCGATGGTTCACTGTTCCAAAGAAAAATGGTACTTTAAGGTTTATACAGGATATGCAGCCTGTTAACAAGGCAACAATCCGCAATGTGGGTACCGGCTCAATTGTGGATGAATTTGTTGAGGCTTTTGTAGGAAGGTCAATTTACTCTATGGGCGATCTTTATTCTGGATGATCAAATTTAGCTAGCTTTGGAGAGCAGAGATCTTACTACAATGCGTACACCTCTCAGATTGGTAAGGATGTGCACTTGCCACAGGGTGCTACTAATTCTGTAGCTCATATGATGAACGACATGAATAAGGTATTAAGGGAATTTATCCCACATGTTACTATGCCTTTCATTGATGATCTACCAATTAAGGGATGTGAGGAAGGCTCAAAAGATGAAGTAAAAGATCAGAGGGGGTGCCGACAATTTGTTGCTCAACATATTGGTGATTGTGATGCTATTTTATATAGGCTTGAAGAAGTTAACTTAACACTTTTAGGGCAAAAATCAACTTTTGGTGCCAAAGAGGTTCTAATTGTAGGGCACATGTGCAATCCAGAAGGTAGAAGGCCAAGTCCGCCCGGCTAAAGTTGAAGCTATTTAAAAGATGAAGGAAACGTGCTCTTTGGTTACTGAAGTTTGTCGGTTTCTAGGTGCATGTGTATTCTATCTTATTTGGTTACCACATTTTGCTCATGTTGCAGAAGTGCTTTATCAACTGTTGAGAAAAGGTAAAAGATTTGTTTGGGAAGAAGTTCACACACGAGCTATGAGGAAATTAAAGAAGATACTCCTTGAGGCTCCGACCTTGAGGAAAGTCGACTACAAATGCGGAAGGCCAGTAATCTTAACGGTTGACACTAGCCCGACAGGTATTGGATGGGCTATAGGTCAAGATGATGAAGAAGGGAACAGGTTTGCGGTTCAATTTGGAGAAAAATTGCTCAATGCTCACCAAAGAGGCTACCCACAGGTTAAGAGAGAACTTTGGGGTGTTGCTACTGCTCTAAGGTTTGATAAAGAGTACTTTATTGGAGCTTCAGTCATGGTAGAGACAGATTACTTGGCACTGATAGGGATGATTGCAAATTTCTCTACTCCAGATATTGCTATGCTACGATGGATAGCCTATATTAAATCTCTTAATCCCGAATTTTGTCATATTGGAAATCTCATCGGATGGCATGACATAGTATACTACAAAATCACATGTTGCAATACAGAAAGCAATTGCCTTGCAAAAGTGGCATGTAAGGCTCTTATCTCCAATCTTACATTATTATCTGGGTGCAGTTGCCTTTTGTATGTACCCTTTGAAATGACTTGTATTGGGAATATGCTAATTAGCCAAGCAGGCGCATTGTTCATTCATGCACTTTAGAGATCCTATGCAATGACTAAGACGCACTACACCCGGGAAAACTATATTGGACGTTTGTGGCTTCAACCACAAATGAGGATCATACTTATGCTCCATTGCATTTATATGGTGCACCTCCCCATGGTAGGTGGAAATACTAAAACAAGATGACCATTGTAAGCCCTTGGAATCTCTGTAACTTGTTCCACTTGTTGTATTTGCATTAAAAGCTTTGTCAGTGTGCCCTTCTTTTTGGCCTGCAGAAGTTTCTGTCTTGTACTCCTTTTGAAGCTATTTGGAAGCAAAACTCGAGGCGGGGTGCATAGATCTACTAACTCCTTTTGAGCCAAGTGCACCTCTGACGGACTATCCACAATGGCAATGGGAGTCGTGCTAGGTGAGCCTACATAGTGTGTTTGATGGGATACGTTGACTTTGTATTTACGAGAAACCTGTTCATGCAGACATAGATGAATTCACCCAAATTGTTGAGCGTACTTTCAAGAGGCAAATTCATTTCAATATCACCAACTTCGATGACTGCATCTAAAGTTATAAATTGCATTGGATAAATTATTTCTAAAAGAAATGATTCAGATATTATAAATTTACAATTGTAAAAAGGATAAGAAAGCTCTTTATCCAGGAAAAATAAAGAGCAAGCCATAATAATAATAAGCTAAACAAATAATTAAGCACAAGATCACATTATATAAACTAACAAATTGTTTATATACTCACGTCTAATAATATAGCCGTTATAAATAATATTTTAAAAATTTATTTAAAATGTGTATAAAATATATAATTTCAAAAAATATTTGTGTGCGGCAGTGTGCGCACGTCAATGCCAGTTGAACGCAATGGGTAAAAGGAGAAATTCCGTCCCAATTCTTTTAAATTTAAAAACTTCTTTTAAAATTTCCTCTAGGCAACTCAAAGGCTTGGTGGCAGCGTGTGTTTTTGTGGTAGGGGAGGCGTGCTTGCTCGGGTGTGTGGGCGGTCGGGGGGGAGGGGCGTGTGGGCAGTCGGTGGCCGGGAGGACCGGGTGTGCGGGCAGGCGACCAAGGGGGACGATCGACGGGTGACCAGGTGTGCGGGCAAGCAGCCATGTGTGTGCGGGCAACCGGTGGGGGTCGGGTGTGTGTGCGGGCGGACGACAAGGGGGGCCTAGTGTGTGCAGTAGCCGAAATGTATGCTTAATGCAGCTTTTTAGGTCAAAAGAGCTAAAGGATGGTCCATATGGGATGAGAGATGAAGGTGCTCAAAGTCCCAAGTCAGTGCTCTAGAATATGGTGTTTGATGTGCTCTAGAAGCCGGTCCAGACGGCTCGTCAAACGGAGCCTCGGTGCTCAAGATACTGAAGTTCAAAGTTAGAAGGTGTTGCAGATCCCTGATGGGTAGGGCAACTGGGGACAAGTGGCCCAGGCAGATATCAATGGAAAGATGTGTGGTGCTCAAGTTATGGAGCATGCCTATCTTCTCGGATTGCGGATCGAAGCTCTGGATAGCAAGTTATGGCCAGTTAAAGTTTTTTCGAGGGCCGGTTGTGGGCCAAGTCGACCGCATGGCAAATTGGGCCATCTGGCATTTTTTAGGCCTTAACAGGGTTCAAGCAGATAGAGCATGCCATGTGGAGTCATCAGGAAGTCACGGTTTGCCGATCAGATTCCCGAGCATCGAGTTACGGCCCGGTAAAGATGGGAGCATTTAGCGGTGAAGTGCATGCAGATAATTTTCTTAGTTTTGGTCGCCTCGAATTGCAGGCCTGAGAAAGTCAGAGTGTGGTGAGCACGGGGGGTTTTAAAGTCCAGAGTCGTGTCTATTAGTTGGAACTTACGGCTCAAGTATTGGACCTTGGAGCAGCAAGTAACACATGCTTGAAAGTGACAAGAAAGAGTTTTTTTTAAGGGAGTTTGGTGGTCTTGGTCACCCCCATGAGGCTTGGAAGCCCAGAAGCTGCTACGTGGCGTGAGGTTCGGCCCACATTCGAGGAAATAACATGGGGCCTCAAGGTACTTATCCGGGACCGTGAGCCTCTTGTGTTGCGTGAAGGTGAATGGGAGCTCCCTTTGCTTGAGGCTATGGCGCATGCCCGTTGGGCGTTGTGGCGCTGGCGCGCGGCCCTGCAGGGGCGGCGCACTAGCAGTTTTAGCCGGTGGAGGCGGACCTGCCTGGTGTTGCACCCGCGTGACGGTGTGGCCAACGATAGCTGATGACATGGCACGCCCGTTAGGAGTTCGCTCCTGCGGCCCTTGAAGTCCCATTTTTTGAAGGCAAGGGAGGAGGGCATTAGCGATATCAATAATGCCTCCTCGGTGCATAGATAGGGGGCAGTCCCATGAGAGGAGAGAGAGAGAGAGAGAGAGAGAGAGAGAGAGTAGCCAGTCGGCAGGTCGAGTGCAAGGAGGTGAGTTCCATAGAGAGGGAAGAGGAGAGAGCCCAAAGGGCGGCCAAGAGAGCAGGTTGATGGTCGGGCAGAGCAAAGGGCCACTCCAAAGCCGGGTCCAAGAGGTGAAAAGGAGGGGTTAGAGAAGAGGTGTCCGAGCAAAGAGAAAGAGAGAAGGAAAGTCAAAAGTAGGTCAAAGGGGCAATGCAAGGCTAGGCTCCCTAAAGGGTAAAAAATAAGGGAAAAGAAAAAAAATAAAAAAGATGCCAAGGGGTAGTAGCGACATCGCTAGTGCACCCCCCCAAGTGCAAAGAGAGCAAAAGAGAACAGATGAAGATGAGGCAGTTCCCCCCCTTCCAAAGATGTTAAATTAAGGTGCCAGATGAGCCAATGAGAGGACAGTTTCCCAAAGTTGAAGGGCCCCACTATAAAAGTCATCTTTTAGTCAAATTAGGGGCTTTTTTGTGTCTTTTGAAGCCTGCAAAGTGGAGCTCTCTGACAGAGGAGTGTGCCTGTCAATCCCCTTTGTAACTTTTCTTCAAAATGGCCATTGGGATGGCATCGCAAGCCTTTGTATATGCCTTTTGAAGCGTAATCAGGCCATTGTTGCCCTGTTTTGTTGTCGTTTCCCCTTCCCCCCTTCTCTTTCTCATGCTCTGGTGTCTCTCCTCAGTGCCGACAGTGTGGATGTATGTGCCCCCCCGGACCGGCGGTGCTTTGTGTGAGAGAGTGAGATTGAGCGGTTGTGTGTGTGTGCAAGGGTGAAGACCGACCGTGGCAATAGGTGTGCGTTGTGTGGTGGTCTTGTGGAGTGTGTATGTATTGGGGAGTGAGCAGGCGGTGGTCTGCTAGTGAGAAGTGTGTTTTCGAAGGTGTTTTCTGAGAGGATAGGGGTGTTGTAGATACCCTAAGCTATAGAGAGGCCTTTGTTGTTGTGTCGGGCATGTTTCCCCATTCCCCCTCTCCAATGTGTATGGTCGCTCAGCAGCGGTACGCGTGGCATGCCACGTGGCCACCGCACTACCGATGTGGTAGACCACATGGCCAACGTGGCATGCCACGTGTACCGTCAGTTGCCGATGGTACACGTGGCAAACCATGTGGCCACTAGGCGGCTTGCGTGGCCGCTCCATGGCCACATGGTTTGCATTGGGCGACACGTGGCCCTTGGGCTACGCACTGTCCAGGCCACGCGGGGAGACACGCTGCCATGCGTGTGGCAACGTGTGCCCCATGCCAGCGCATCTAGCACATGTGTGTACACACACACACACCAGCGCGCGTGTGTGTGTGTGTCCCCATTTTGTCACACCCACCCCATGGGAGTGGGTGTGTATCGTGTCAACACGCACACGCACATGTGGGTGTGTGTGTGTGTGTGTGTCGATGTTCATCCATGATACACACACACACACACACACACACACACACACACACACACACACACACATGCATCCACCACACACACACACCATGTATCCACCACACACACACACACATCTCAAATATTAAAAAATAAATTAAAAAATTATAATTTTGTCATTTAAAACCTTTATAAAGAGCTTTTAGAAGCTCTTTTTCATTTCTTTATCAACTCTTAGCTCTTCATATTTCTCTTCATCTCTACTTTCTTATCTTACACAGATTTCTCTCTCTGTCAAGTTCTCTTTTGCTCACTTTTCTTTCTCAATCTCTTAGCTAAAATTTCTCATAAGCCATACTCATATCTATTTTCTCTCATTCTTTAGCCCAACTATGAGAACAAGAAATCAATCCAAAAATAATGGTGCCATGGATGAATTTTATGTTACTGCGTCGGAAGAAGTCCCTCCGCGATGCACTCAAGAGAGCGAACAATCTCAAGCCTTAAGTTCTCTACATCGATTGTGTCCGTCGTAACCGGTGTGGGTGGAACAACACAATCAAGTGGAGAATTGAGCCATCGTGTGGAAACTGCTATCACAACTGAAGACGTATGTCATAATAATCAATATCTAATTCTCCTAAATTATTTTATCATGTTAAACTAATCATTTAATATGGGGAAGTGCCAAGGGAGAAAAAGCTAGAATATTGGTTAAGTTAGCAGACCCGCCACAGTAGGAATCCAAAGGAGAGAAAATAGGAATCCAAAGAGGGGGCCACTCGGGGGGTTCACTATGAGTAAAACTACCATATCGTGTGCGTTTAAGACATGTTTGTAAAACCCCTTATCTGTAAATTTTTTAAGGAATAAAATGTATCCTTTTCTTTTAAAATCAATAAGTTTTTATCAAATTTGAAAATATAATGTCCTTCTGTATATATATTTCTGTAAGTTTCAAGAACTTTAAATACCCTTCTGTTGAACTCACATGATAGGTTACATTTTTCTTAGGTGACCTCCCCGGGGGGGGGGGGGGGGGCATCTACAAAAGAGCTATGTGCAATGATGGGCTTAAAAGACCCTAAGGTTGAGCCCATTAAGACTTCCAAAATTCAAAGGTTGTGTCCAAAGGTCAACATTAGGGAAAATTGGATGCTTTGTGTGTGTCCCAAAAAGCTTTGTCAATCCCTACATAGGAGGGGGCCAGCCTTGCAAGTAGGGGATGAGAGAGAAAGTCACACACACACAAGCTCCCTTTACACAAAGGGAATGAGGGACACATGTCATCTCCCTAGCCCAGATGCCCACAAGGAGTACTCAAATCCTATTGGATGGCCTTGGTGGTGGACCAATGAGAATTAGGCTAGAGTAAATCTAGTTTAATTAATTTAAAAACACTTAATTAACACTAGTTCTATAATTGGACACTTAAGTGTCCTGTTTTCCTTCCAAGTTTTGGCAATTTATTTGTCAAGCTAGAAAGAAGTCTTTTATACCTTGCTTCTAACATAGGTTGGTTATGAGGGAAAGAAAACACTGGTTTTTTCCATGTCAAAATACAATCCGTAGGGATAGAATTTTGGTAAGTTCTAAGTCATAAATTTTAGTAAAATTTCAAGCTGTATTGCCAAAAAAGTCATAAAATTCTTATATCTTTTTGTAGAGATGGCCTTTTTTTATGTTTATAAAAGCTGGGTGTTAGAACTTAGTGTTACAAAACAATGGAATGCACTTTAAAGACAAGTTTCCAAGTCACAAACAAGATATATACATAATTTCATACTTGAGCACGTGCTGAATAAGAGCATAATTTTGGTCTTTCAAAGGTCCCCTCGTGGAATTGGGGCTATTCTAGTGCAATTTGACAACTACAAATGACTTTATATGTTGAAACCAAGAAACTACGTATTTTTTGGGCTCCCTAACTCAATTAAATCTCATTGCTTGAACTCTACCTTGAATTTTTTATCGTGTAAAAACTCTTGAAAATCTTGAGTTCTCCGTAATAACATTAAAACCAAGGTTTTAGGCACCCCAATTGTGTATATACTACATACTTTGATACATTTAGTTGATCTACATAAAAAGTTTGATATTATTTGAGGATTTGAATGCTTATGTCTCAAGAATGAAAAAATCAAAGTTTTCTCTTATGCAGTTTTGAATATTTAAAATAATCCAATAATTGTTGCATACCAAAGCCCTTCTACTTGCCACCTTGAGACCTCAATGGAAAGGGTAAGCAATGTATCACTTTCTAAAACTCACAAATACATCAAAAATATAATTTTCTTTGTATACAATGATATGCTTGAAATGGCTATATCAAACACATAGAACTTTCCATTATTTTATATACTACCAAGTCAAATTTTTTGCACATAAAACTTTCAATTATCTATAGCAAAATTTTGGAAAAGACACATAAATTTTTTTACAAGGCCGCTTCATTTTTTCTTGAGCTTATAAAGTTGATTTCTTCAAGCCATCAATCGCAGTTTTACGAGGGTCAACTTGATGAGTATAATTCTTGATCATGGTAGATTCTAAAATGAAAGGTTATATTTTTAAAAGACCCTCTAGCTAACGTATTTAAGTATATCAAGAGGATTTTCTTAAATAAACCATCTAATGCAAGTAGCATTTAATTTAAATTTGTAAAAGAAGGACACTTAAGTGTCATGTTTTGGTACCAAACTAGTGTTAATAAAAGAACCAATAAGAATTAAGCTCTCTAGAAGACTATTGGACAGTCTCCCAAGGGGTCCAATGAGCATTCAACAGCCCAATGGCTTGCCTGATTCCTATTGGCCAGGAGGCAAAGGGGTCCAATGAGAGTTTAGTTGAATTATTAAATTACCTAAAGCTCTCACAAAAGGGGAAAGGGGGACACATGCCAGAAGGCTATCACTTATGCTACTTAATTGTCATTGGCTAAGCCTGGGGAGGTCCAATAGGATGCTAGCATGAGTAATTAGCAAGGGGGGTCGACCAAGAGAGAGAGAGGGATGATTTTTGTAGGGCATTAACACACACACACTCACACAATTAATGTGTGGAGCAAGAAGACTCTCTCTCTTCTTCTCAAGCTTTAATGGAAATCTTATCTCCTACTCCAAGCTTGTGAGAAGGGAGGCCTACACCAACAACTCTTGGCTTTGTGATGCAAATCCAACCAAGAGCCAAGCTTCAATGCATGCTCATCTCCTCTACCATGCTAATTACTAAGCTAAGCTATGCTAATATGAGTGATTATGTGAGGAGATGTACATCTTTCTCATAAGAATACTCCTTCTTCCTCTCAATCTACTCTCATACCCCGCTAGCTTTCACCATCTTCGAAGGTGTGTGAGGTCTTGGGTCTGAGACTGTGAGGGAATTGATGTTGTGTTTGATAAGTGTTTTGCTTAGTGCATGAAGTTTCCATCTTCATTGCACTAGCTAGTCTTGAAGGAACACAAAGAATTGTATTGTACAAAGTCTCTCTTGATGGGAGAAACCATAATACAAAGCCTTTTGGAGGGGGGACCGGCTCCATGTAAATCCGGTCCTCAACTGTTGTCAATAGCTTAATTTCTCTGTCTTTTGAAGTATCGTTCATGCTATCTAACTAGGTGTTATGCTTTTTGTTGCTCTCTCCACCCAAGCACTCTTGTTATTCTCATTAGGAAGCTATTCTAATGAAATGCTCACTATGTTCATGCTATTTTGCGCTATACACAAGTTACTAGGCCATTAAATGTTACAACGTAAGAGATGAAGCATTTGGAAATGTGGTTGACAAGCATATTTCTTTGGACTGGTTGGATTCTCATAGAGCTCCCTACGATGGCAAACTTCCATGCTTGCCTCTATGTCGACTTCTTTCAAACCTCACCATCCGCACGCTTGATGATCATGTGGTGGATTTCCAACTCTCCATTGCAAATAAAAGCTACCAACCAACCATGGCAAGATTTATTGTAAGTGAGCGGATTCCTGGGGATGATCATAAGCGGTTCTCTCATTGTGGTCACACTTCAAAAGATCTTGTAATGTCATATGGCTTGGACGAGGAGCTTCGTCTAATCCCCGAGCTTAGTCACATGGTCGAGAGGTACTTTGTGGTTTGGGATGGAATCACAGATTGGAGGCATGGATGTAGTGGATGAACGAGAACGACATCCCATTGAGAAGGCACCAAGGGTGGAGTACGCGTTTGTCGATTTTCAACCCCATGAGACAGCGGAGTTTCTATTAGTTTTGGGAATGATAAATGGGTAGGTCCAACTGCTTTTTGCGAATGTAAATGCATCTTATTGTTTTTAAAATGTGTATTACATCCGAGTGTTAAACAGGGCCACAAGGGTTTTAGTCCCTCACACAATTGCGCATGATATATTCATGATGAGAAAGCTAGGGTTGGCGGACCCTACTTCACTCCTACAAAAATTTCCGAAAAGAGCGCATCTGGCAGCAGAGAGGGCTTTGAATTTTATGGGTCCAAACAAATCAAAGTGGCTAAAATTGCCAATGGCTGTCCTTGTGCAAATCGTTTGGAAGGTATGCTTGAAACCAATGCTAAATGAGAATATGTTTTGATTGAGAATCTTATTATGTGTGTTTTGATTGTGTCCTTGGCAAATGATAGGAAGAGTTCGATGCTATGTACAGTAGTAAAACTGAAGGGCTGCCATCAAAAGGGAGTTCCGACTACTACGAGTTGGCACCTGACGCATATGAGCAAAGCATCATTTTTGCGCTATCTCAAAGAGAGCAATATTTCACATGCAAAGGGCTTGAGATAGCAACCATTGCAAATCCAGAAAATGGCAACGATTTTTTCCAAAAATGTATATCATTTACAGGTTGGGGCGAGAAGACCACCAAGACACCCTCTAAAGTGGCAGAGGTTGCGCGTGCACTGTTGGGATCGGAGAGCACACACACAGAGAGCCAACACGAAGAAGGAGATAGACACAGTGTGTGGCGCGGCGGTACTCACACTACAATGTGTAGTTATGAGTATAGTTATTATGAATGAGTAAATGAATGGCTGTACATGGGCGGCTGAACAACGGGCAGCCGGGCACACGGGCCTTTAACCCAACAATCTCCCACTTAAAGGCAGTGTGCCTTTAAAGTGGCCAAAGTACAGCAAAAGAAGTCAAGCGATACCCATCAGCGATCTACAGTGTGCAAACCACTGTGAGGTTAACGACTTCGTGAGTAGATCAGCAGGGTTATCGTCAGTGTGTACCTTGACAAGCTCTATGCGCTTGTCCTCTAGCACCTCTCGTATGAAGTGATACCTCACCTCAATGTGCTTTGTCTTCGCATGGAAGATAGGATTCCGTGCCAACGCTATGGCACTCTGGCTATCACAATGTAGAATCGGAGCATCACCAGCCATACCAAGATCTCCCACTAGTCGTGAGAGCCATACGGCCTCCTTGGCAGCCTCAGTGGCAGCCATATATTCAACCTCTGTAGTGCTCAAAGCAACGCATGGCTGTAAACGTGATGCCCACGAAACCGGTCCACCTGCAACTGTGAACACATAGCCGCTAGTAGACTTCCTTGAGTCCACTGACCCTGCATAGTCTGAATCTGTATATCCGCAAACAGACATATCCTTCTCACCATAACATAGGGACAACTCTGAAGTCCCTCTCAAGTATCTGAGAATACCTCTCACTGCATCCCAATGATGCTTGCCCGGGTTAGACATGTACTTGCTAACCACACCAACTGCATGAGCAAGATCGGGATGCGTAGCCACCATGGCATACATCAAGGAACCAATAGCTGACGCATAGGGAATCTGAGACATCTCTGTAGTCTCCAAATCTGTCTGAGGGCAGTCATCATGGCTGAGTTTTACATATGGAGGCAATGGGGTACTAATGGCCTTCCCCCCTTCCATATGAAAACGCTCAAGCACCCTGTCAATGTACTCTTTCTGACTAAGAAAGAGCATCTTGCGAGAACGATCACGAGTGATCCGCATACCCAAAATATGACTGGCATCCCCAAGATCCTTCATGGAAAAGGTCTCATGTAGCCTATGTTTCAAGGCATCCACATCAGAAATACACTTCCCTGCGATCAGCATGTCATCCACATACAAAACCAAAACAATAAGACTACCATCTGCAGCCTTGCGAGTATAGAGGCATGGGTCCTCATAACTGCGTACATAGCCCAATGAACTCATGAATGCATCAAATTTACGATACCATTCACGAGATGATTGCTTTAGCCCATACAAGGTCTTAAGAAGCCGGCATACCATCTTCTTTGAACCATGAATAACAAACCCACTTGGTTGCTCCATGTACAAATCCTCGTGCAAGTCCGGATGTAAGAAAGCTATCTTTACATCCATTTGCTTCAATTCCATGTCTTCTGTAGCTACCAAAGCAAACAACATATGCAAAGTAGACATCTTCACCACTAGGGAGAAGATCTCGTCAAAATCAATGCCCTTCTGTTGCTTGAATCCTTTAGCCACAAGCCTTGCTTTGTACCTAGGCTTTGCATCCATTGAACACAATTTTATCTTGTAAACCCACTTGCATGGTAGTGCCTTCTTACCCTTTGGCAAAGGAGTAAGCTCCCACGTTTCATTTTGGATCAACGAATCCATCTCTGACTGCATAGCCTGCTCCCACTTGAGCTTGTCAACACTAGACATGGCCTCATCATAACATGATGGCTCCCCGCAATCAGTCAACAATACATAATCCATAGAAGGCACAAAACGTTGAGGCTGTCTTGCACGCCGCTCTGAACGCCTCAAAGACTGTGCAGGAGGTGCATCTGGCTGTCCCACATCTACATGATCTCCCAACAAGGGCTGATCTCCCACTTGAGGGTCAATGGGCTGCCCACGAGCAGCCATGGGACCATCATACCGATGTCCATCCTCCTCAAATATCACACGCCGAACCTCAACCGTTCGCGGTGATGCTCTATACATAGAGTCCTCATGAAAAACAACATCATGGCTGCGCACAATCTTCCTGTCAATAGGATCCCACAATCGATAACCCATCTCACCAGAGCTACCATAACCCAAGAAGATACATCTCTTGCTCTTTGGATCCAATTTGCTGCGTTTTGCCTTAGGTACATGTACATAAGCTTCACAGCCAAAAACACGAAGGTGACCATACGAAGGTGGCAAACCTGTCCATACCTCTTCAGGCACTTTGAAGCCCAAAGGAACACTAGGTGAACGATTTATCAAATGCACAGAAGTGGCAACAACTTCAGCCCAAAATCCATTTGACAAACCAGCCATAGAAAGCATACTACGGACTTTTTCCTGTATAGTCCTGTTCATGCGCTCTGCCACACCATTTTGAGGAGGTGTATAGGGAGCACTAAGCTCGCGCCGTATACCCTTCTCAACACATAATGTTGTGAAAGCATGAGACATAAATTCACCCCCATTGTCTGTACGTAAGCACTTCAACTTACAACCTGATTGGTTCTCAACAAGAGCCAACCATTGCTTAAATATATCAAACACCATATCCTTCTTACGAATGGGGTATGCCCATACCTTCCTGCTAGCATCATCAATGAACGTAACAAAGTACATAGCACCTCCAAGAGAAGCATTGGGCATCGGCCCACATACATCACTATGCACCAAAGCTAGCTTTTCCAAAGAT
Organism: Adiantum capillus-veneris; assembly: GCF_014529385.1. Taxonomy (NCBI): domain Eukaryota; kingdom Viridiplantae; phylum Streptophyta; class Polypodiopsida; order Polypodiales; family Pteridaceae; genus Adiantum; species Adiantum capillus-veneris. The sequence goes on along the minus strand of NC_140955.1, from coordinate 139,612,732 downwards.
CTGTGTGGAACACTTTTCTTATGAGAAGACCGAGCATGTCGACCATAAAGGCAATGCTCACAAAACTCAAAACCACCAAAATCTGAAACGGGAATGTAATCCGCACGTGCCAACAAATTCATACCTTTTAGTGACATATGCCCCAAACGATGATGCCATAAAGAAGCAGGAGGTTGCTCAGTGATCCCCACAATGTGATCAGCCACACTAGCTACACAAAGGGAATACAACGTATTCCTCTTAGCACCTTTAACCAAAACAAGGCTGCCCTTAGTGAGCTTCCAACCTCCATCACCAAAAGATACATTGAAACCAAGTGAATCCAACTGACCCACACTAATCAAGCTTTTTGCAAGAGCCGGCACATGACGCACACGCTGCAAGACAAACGTAGTAGAGTTTGGCATAGCCAAATGAATATCCCCAATGCCATGAATCTGCATAGAACGCCCATCGGCAATCCTAACAGTACCTATGCTCGAAGCATCATAGTCATGAAACCACGACCTATGAGGCGTAACGTGAAAAGAAGCACCACTGTCAATGACCCAATCCATAGGCATACTACGCTCATGAGTGAGAAGAAAAGCGTCATCAAAATAGGATGCAAGCAACACATCACCAAGCTCTTCACTAGTAGCACTAGTCGGAGCACATACATGGTCATCTTGAGAGCTACACTCTCCCTGTGTTGCATTTAACTCCTCAATCTTGACATTGGACTTAGGCTTGTCCTTAGCATCATGGTCTTTCTTCTTACCATCTCCATTTTCCCTTTTCCACTTGTAGCAATCCTTTTTGAAATGGCCTTTTCTACCACAATGAAAACATTCCACATCGTTTTTACTTGTGCCTGCACGGGACCTGCTTCTAGATTTACCCCTGTTGGACTTATACTTGTCCATAGTCCTGCCTCTGACAACCATTGCACTAGAAGACTTACTACCTGCATTATTCTTGCGATTAATCTCTTCCGTGAGAAGACTAGACTCCACATTAGTACTTGTCAACTCATCCGCAGGAACCGAGTTACTTATGGCTGTCCTAAATGTGTCCCATGACTCAGGCAATGTGACAAGTAAAAACATAGCTTTTACATTGTCCTCAAACGTAATTTCCTGCGTAGCAAGTTGGCTGAAAATTGTATTGAACTCATTCAAATGCGCATTCATGGAAGCACCTTCCTCCATTCGCAAATCAATAAGCTTTTTAATCCAATACACCATAGAAGCAGCCGAATGCTTATCATACATATCGCAAATCCGCTGCCATAGCTCATAAGCTCCACCCTGTGCATCTTTCACATTGTAATAAACAGACTTTGAAAGGGAAAGCCTAATGGTAGACCTGCACATCTCATCCAACTCCTCCCAATCATCCCTCTCCATGTTCTCTGGCTTAACTCCATGCAACTTTAGAGGTCGAATCTGTTTCTTCTGCACCAAGACATCCCAAATCTGATCTTTCCAATATGAGAAATTAGTACCATCCAATTTCTCAATATTGAAAATTGTGTCCTCTTTAGTGCCCATTACAACAAGAATGCAACAATGAGAAACCTGTAACCAACCAACAAACTGCCACAACAAAGTAGTGTTGCAAATCTGACAACACCTGCTGCTCAATCAAAGAGCAAACGCATAGAGTATAAATCAGCCCATAATATGGTCAAAAAACGTACGTAGAAATCCACAAACAAATGCATAAACCCGTGACACCTGTAACTCAACCGGCCTAGGCAAACTGTGCCACAAAATGCATCAACAATGAGCTGTCATAGAGACATAAACATACTCCATGTCTGAATAACCACAATAGAGACATAAGCTGACCAAGCTTACACAAATCCGTGAGCATAAATGGATCCAAGTGAGCATATAACCAATGCACAAGCTCAACGAAGTCCAATCTCTACTGTCAACCAAGTACCTATCCGTACTCAAACCGCAACACTGCAAGCAAGAGCAAACCCGCTCTATGTATAAGTGAACCAAATCTCCACAATATCATGCATAAAGAGTGTCTGTCAAACTGCCATATCCACATCCATCAACATACATAGATGATGTAAACCTGTAGCTCAAGAACACGCATAAACAGACTGCCGAGAAGAGTAGAAGCTCCCACTCAAACCACAACCATATACATGGCTGTCCCACAGTCAAAATACATGTTTTGTAACCACAGAAGAGACCTGTATCCAAAGCTCCCTGTAACCTGTAACCTGTACCCGTACCTGTACCTGTACCTGTACCTGTAGTCGAAGAAGACAATGTCGCCAAAACTCCCACTCTTTCTGTGTGTATGAGGCCACTCCAAGAAGAGGCTACACACTCTCAAATGAGCTGTGGGCTCACGTAAGTGAAAGACACTACAACAATGGCACCTGTAATGGCTATGGAAGCTCTGGCAGCAGAAAACTACCAAAGAGAGCTGAAAAAACGCAGCTTCTAGTCTGTAGCTCGGATGGGATTTCTAATGGCACGAATGGCTCCGAAAGGGGGGTTAAACCCCAGGACGCCTGCTGGAAATACTCGCGGAGTGCTGAACCTTCCAATGCCAAGCTCAGAAAAACCTTCTGCTCTTTAGAAATGCGCGCGTGCGCGAAACCGAAAAACGGCAATGAAACAGCAGCAAGTTTCAACACACTCAACAATGATGATGAAGCTCTCAATGCTCTCACAACCAAGCTCTGATACCACTTGTTGGGATCGGAGAGCACACACACAGAGAGCCAACACGAAGAAGGAGATAGACACAGTGTGTGGCGCGGCGGTACTCACACTACAATGTGTAGTTATGAGTATAGTTATTATGAATGAGTAAATGAATGGCTGTACATGGGCGGCTGAACAACGGGCAGCCGGGCACACGGGCCTTTAACCCAACATGCACATATGGGCACAAAAGAGTAAGTAAATGTTATTTAAGTCTTTTGATATCTTTCTCTTTTGATTATGTCACAAATGAAAAATAAGTCTCCCTTTTCCTTTGCTAGGAAGTGCCGCTTAATTGACTTGCTCCAAGGTGGTGATGCATCCTTGAAAGAGAATGGCATAGGGTTGACGGAGAAGGCATGGATCTAGTGGTTTCGATATCACGTGTATTGGTGGCAATTGGAAAGGTGGATCAAGTGATTATATCCTCGAATTAATTTGTTAGTAATCTAACTTGTGTCCTATTATTTGCTACAGGAGAGTGCTTGAGGTGGCCGAGAAAATGGAGGGAAAGAATCAACACGTTGCCATCCAACACGAGAAGCCTGAAGAGAGGCATTGTTGTACACTCACACACACATTGCACACGAGAATGCTAAAGAGAGGCATGGTTGCACACTCGCACACACATTGCAGACATACAAACGGAACCACTTTGACAAAGGCTTCAAGAAGTGGAGTGCACGGATCAAGTCAACACAAGATCCCGAAGAGCAACCCCACTTTTCTTGCATGGCACAACGCATGTTGTGCACGTTGGACATCTTTGATTGACTCATTACAAATGTTGTAGATTACACTAATCTTGTCAGGTTGGCTCAAAACATTGTTTTTTGTCTTGTAGATGGTGGAGAGATGCTCTAGTCTTCCCCATTCCCGAACACCCCAGTGATGCATGGTGCAGGTCGGAGAGAGAGGAGATGGGCTTATATTCGGATGCGTGGATAGATGACTTGCGGCCAAAGGGAGTGTGGCTCAAGTGTCCTTGGTGGCTGGATTACCTAGACAAGGAGTACCCACCCGAAGAGGGAGCGCTTTACATAGGTATCGTACTATGTAGATTTTGCCTTTGCCATGCAATACGACATGGGCACAGTAACTGTCCTTTTTTAATTAATAGTGGAGCATACTGCTTCACGAAAGAAAGTTTTTGTGATAGAGGATGCACTATCTCCGAACACAACAAAGAAACCGGACTCAAAGAAACCTCCTTAAAGAAAGACCCAAAGATTGGCTCCACATGGGCCTCGCAAGCACCGCTAGGCTGACTTGCAACATGGGAAGAGAAAGAAGAGAGTTGTTGCTTCCAGTGATAGTGATAGCGAGCATGTGGTTGAGGAGTATTCTGTAGAAGTCACTGGTCATCAATAGTGCTCAGAGCCTTGGTGCTATGAGCCACAGTGTACCGACACTTTCCTTCACTCCGAGACCAGTAGGGGGCACCCAAGAGTCCCCTCCATGTTCACCATCACAGGGCAGGGCTGCAGAGGACCTATCGGACATGGCCAGAGTGGTCAGAGAAAACCCTCCAGGTACGTGAAAATGGTTAATGTTGTGTTGTTCTCTTTAACATTGCATGCAAGATATATTTGATCTTATGTTGAGCATACAGATATGCATGTAGAGCCACGCCACCTTGCAGTGCATGCTAGCGTCAAGTGCTTGGAAAAAGCTATTCCAAATGTGTTATGCAATGATAGGTAAGCCACGATAATTTGCCTTCATAGTTATGTCCACAATTTTAGTGCTAACAAATATTGCGCGCAATTCTATGCAATCACTACATAGATTCTTGGGCTCTCTAGCAAAAACAGGGTAGATGAACCCCAATTTGAGATTGGGTGGCGTACGTTTGATGTACATGGCCTTTCCCTTACACACTAGGCCACATGCAGCTAGCACGGGTGGGATTCCTTTATCGAACCAATGGGATAGCGAGCTTGTGGATGTTGCATTCCTTCTCGCAATCGAGTTTCTTTTTGGTTGATGGCATGGTTGTGGCGACATGTTGTGCAGAACATCTGTCCATTGTCACTTTGAAGGCAGAGGGAGCTCATTTCCAGTTGTTGAGGATATTGTACATACAGCTACCGAAGTCTAGTTGCACGATTGTTCAGGACTATGTAGAGGGGGTATGTTATTTTTTGTTTTGATATTGAATAGTAGCTTTGATGTTCACATTTCAAAATATCTACATTTTAATGTTATTCGTAGGTTGGTACTTTGTTGCTAGTCATTTTTTCACCCCCTAGAACTGGTGGGTGTCAGCTTCCGAGGTATGATCGAGCGGATGGAGAGATTGCAGCAAATGTACGTGGCTTCTCTGCAGATGATGACATGTTGTGGGAAAAGCTACCAGGTACAGATTCCACACAATGGACACTTGATCGTATGGGTAGGCCTTATCGTAGAGGTGTTGAGAGGAGTCTAGCGTTTGCCAAGTGCTAGAAACTTATTGGATGTTTTTTCTTCATGTTCCTAAAAGATTGGAGGTATAACAAATCTAAAGATTTCTGTTGTTTTGTAGATGGATACTAGGTACCTTCACAAACATGGGAGATACTGTGTTGGATTGTTTTGCAGGAGTGGGGACATTGGCAGCACAATATTTACTACTACGCAGGCATTGCATCAGTTGTGAGAAGGATTGGTCAGTTTTCAATGCTTGTCTAGAGCCGGCTCAACGCCTACCTTTCGATTTAGGCTCGACATTGATGTTTCATAGGAGTGACAGAGTTCATGTAACTAAGCATCCGAAGCAGGTGACAGAGCAGATTCATTCGTTGGAGCCACCTTTGCCGACACCACTCAACAGTCAGGGCGGGGCAGTAGCAGCTCTATATACTACTTTCACGGTCCCAGTGTTGGCATGGCGTGCAAGTGGACCATCTCCCAGTGCATTCAATGCCTCCACATCTGAGGCCCTGCCCATAGTTGATCCATTGCCTCTTTCACTACCTACAGCCCCCCCCACATATGGTTTGTACCCTCTGCCATTTGGAGGATGTGCGCTCCTTGCCGCACTGTCGAAGCAACGGACTTGCCAATACACCGTATGCGAGCCACAAACGGCTCCAAGCACACAACAAGCCTAAACTAGCAAGCTCAAGAAAACAAAGGGTGTGTCACTCACCGCTCTACGCTCGCCTTCGTGGTGGATTCCTCGCCGCGATGAAGAAGAAGCTGCAGTCGTGCCGCGCTCAACCGCTTCGCCGCCGTCGTGCCTTCGTAATGCTCGATCGCACACACACTCTCCCTCTCTCTCTCTCTCACACACACACACACAAGGAGGTGAAGAAGAAGAAGATGGAGATGGAGCAAGAGCACTCTTCAATTGCACAAATGAGAGAATGAGTAAAAATTAGGTTTAGTTGGCTTTTATAGGAGCTCGCCCCATTCACACTTGGGCGCCCATGCTTAACCAACTAATCCCTTGAATGTCCAAGTTAAAGTGCGCCTCTCATCGGCGATCACTCTACCTTTCCCTATTGGTCCGACAAGCCCGGTACCTGACTCTACCAAATACATAATACGCGTCCATCGTAGGCGATAGGGTGTCCGTGTGCCGTGAGGGTTAACATGCCCCCCTTCCTGATGTAGATTCCGTCCTCGGAAGCTATTGAGTTGAAACTGGATCGTCGAGGTGGAAGAGCATTTGAGATGAATGTCCTTAGCCTTCTTCAGTCACTGCAAAATCAAACAACATTGGCACAGTAATTGCATTCTCTTAAAAAGCATATGCAGTTTTAGGTAGACACATTGATTGGTAAAAGAATTTCAAACAATTTGTTAGCAATGAACATTAAATTGCAATGTAATCAAATGCATAAACAGATGTATAGACAAAAAATTAAACAAGTCTGGGGTCGCTAATATGACGGTCGAAAGGCACTAGAGATCAAGTATTAATACCATGGGTAAGCTTCTTAATTTTTTGTGGTCAATTAAGTTGTTTAATCGCGAGAGCCAAGTATTCATGTTCGAGGGCTGACTAGAGGCTATATCTAGAAAACTTTGTAGTTAAGCTACCATAAAAGGAATTTCTCATGAAATCATCGCCTGACTGATTACTTTTTCTTTGACCCCCCAAGGTCTTTTCACATTGATTCAATTTTGATGTGTGTGCTTATTTTGTATGCCTTGGGTTTTTTGCTTTTCAAGGAAAAGCGCCCACGCTGGGAACCTCTAGGGCTCTAGTACCATAGGCTATACATGTGAGTGAAGTACCAAATCAAGCCGAGATTTCTTTTCCAGCTTAAAATTTTACATTGTGGCACTTTGATTTTTTGTTTGTTCATTTTCAGCATTTAATTTTGTAACTTTGGGGGGTCATATAACACTGTTACACTCCCCAGGCTCATCACATTAGTAAACTCCCTTTATAATACTTAAGCTAAAGGTCAATAGGGTTAAGCCCACTAGAAAGCCCTAGTACATTTCATACAATGCTGCCTAAATCGGATTAAGAACCTAAGTAACCATTGCTTATTAGGAAGGCATTCCCCATGGTATTAAGAGAAGATCTCTAACACCTAGCTTGGTCAAAGTAGCTTAGTCGGACTGCTTGATTTTTACACCTAAACAAGTGATTATGACAAAACATTACATTGAATTAAATGTTTGATACTAAGCCAATGCGCTGAATAGTATGCTACCAATCACAATCAAAGCAGACAAACATGGATGCAAAAAAGATAAGGGCAATGCTAATGGACAAGAAACACCTGTTTGTGTTGATGGTCGCGCTTGATTTGAAGGTTCCATGAAGATCCAAATCCTATCAACAGCAACACGCTCCTGTACACACTAGGAAACAAAAGGAATACCTCCAAGAGGCACATCAGTGGGAAAAGAGAACTTTGCTAATCTCTCAACTCTAAAACAGAAACACTCCTATCGTACTAATCTTACCTACCCTCCATCACTCAAGTGATGAGGATCAAAGGTGTTTTATGGCATAGGTTTCCGTTTCACTGTACCAGATGTGACATGTGTAGGTCTGAGTCAATGTTTTGACTTTAATGTGCATACTCGTTTGCTAATTTCTCTTGCTCTTTTTTTTTTTTAATTGTTTTGTGAGTATAAAGCTTTATATGTACATTCCCTAAGATCGGAGATTAAGAGGTCAGGGAAAAAGGTTGAGAGGGAAACAAGTGAATAATGGATGTCAGCAAACACTCCCCCCTTCCTTGGGTAGATCATACCGTTTGAAATGAGCTTGTCACCCTTTGAAACCAATTGTTCCAGTTGGTAATAGGTGAGGATTTTTGCCAGTAGTTTGCTATTACCCTAGGTGCCTCGTCAAGTTGCAAGGGTTGTAAGGTACTCTCCCAGGATCGAACTTGAAGTGGTTCATTAGGTGATTCTTGAACACTGGGAGGTGTGGATTCTTTTGTAGCTTCATTGAGGTCCACTACTATAGATGGAGGCGGTTTAGAAGCTTTTACCTCTATGGATGTATTACATGAGGAGATAGAATCTTCATGGGACTCTCCCCTTCCTGAGCTAGGTGGAACAAATCGTTCTTTCTTTGGTACCCAAACTAGCTCTGGACTAGGTGTGTAGCATTCTGTGATTTTTTTCTTTCCACTATCATTGATTCGTTTTGGAGCTACGGGATTGGGCTCACTTGGGTCAGGTGATAGGTAAGAGCACAATCTACGTTTTGGCACCCAGATTTGATCAGTTCCTTGATAGTAGCCTTGGGCTTCCAATAGTCGTTTAGGGATCCATCGCAACATTTTCTTACTTTTCTTGGAGTGAGTGGTACGGTTCTTACAAGGCTTCTGTTTTTTAGCACTAGCTATGGTCACTAAAGAAGCTTTAGGGACCCACTTGTATGTTTTTTTCGTGACATTAGGATGAGTCTTGTCGGAAGCGATATGCATTGCTTGTAGCATATTTAAGGGTATAGGCATTTCATCCCCCTCAGGTGTTACCCAGGTCGTCCCTCTATTTCCCCAAGTGTCTATGGTTGATGCTAGGTGTACCCAATCCACATTGTCTGATTCTGTCATACTCGGTAACACATCCATGTAAGGAGAATCTTGGCCAATGTCTGTATCCTTCTTACAAGTGTAACAATATTGTAGTGGGGCCGAGTGAACCGTGGTGTCAGAGCGATGATCAATAATGGTTTTACTCCCTAAGGGGTGTACCTTACCAGTCACCAAATCCACTCTAAGGACAGAGTCTTGGAATTGCAAATAGACATGATTTTTAGACCAATCGTGAACCATTTGTGCTTCCCTCATGAATGGTCGTCCTAAAATCATTTCATATGACATAAGGTGTTTAGAGAAATCCATTACAATGGACGTATGTCGCACCTTGTATCCTAGAACTTTGATCTTAAGATCCTTGAGCATCCCCATAGGTTTGGCTATGGTACCATTTGCCATCTTTACCACAATGTTAGTAACACTGAGGCGGGGTTTTCCCATGGATTCCCAACAATCTTTTGTAACGATGCTAACTCCCGCACCACCATCAAGAATTCCCTTTATAGTTAATCCCTTGGTAGTGATGGGTAGGGTCGCATTAGACTCGTCGCCTTCAAAATAGTGCCCTAATTCGTTAATGGGTACCTCGATCACAGACTCGTGTCCATCTAAGTCAAGTGATTGCACATGATTTTCCTCATCAATCATAATCGAGTCAGGCCTATTTGGTTGCGCAAACTGCGGCAATCCCGTTCGTAGCTCTCTGTTAAGGAATGCTCGAAGTGCAAGGAATAACTCAGGATCTCCATACAGCTTTGCTATGATCGTGGTTCGAACCTCAGAAGACATGAAGTCCACTAGTTTGGCAACATTCATTGGCGTTTTGCAGGGTGTAGGTCCTTGACTAGGAACTGGTGAGGATGGAATCTCATATTCCTCAATGGGATCAGGTATTCCTTCGTTAAACATCCTTTCCAACAAGAAGGGTGTATGCTCACTTTCTGATGTCCTGTCCTCACTCCCTTCTTGGATGATACTAGATATGGCTAACGGTCTATGGTTCATGTGGGGTGGATGAACTTGCGTGGGAAACACTGTGTCATGAATTTTGATATGCATGGGTTCTGGTTCTAGTTTCCTTTGAGTCTCCTCCACTAAACCTCTTAGATGTTTCACCTGCTCAATCTCATCTACTGGGTTTGGGTACGTCCCAATCTTCTTTTTACGATTTTTCCCTTTTTGCCCCTGCGATTTATCTTGGGGGTCGTGGATTGGATTTGGAAACACTTGTGGTGTTTTCAGAGGCTCTTTATGGTTTTCTCTTATTCGGTTTTCATTTGGTTCCATGTTACGGTTTTCTTTGTCGGTCTTTCCCTTTGTGGTATTGGTTCTAGTCTCCATTGTCTCGACTGAATCTGAATCATCCTCGAGGTCATTCATATACACGGGGTCATCTCCTGTTCCTATGTTTGTTTTGGAACTTGGCTTTGAATTTTCCGTATTCTGCGACTTCTTCCTTCGTGTCTTCTTTTTCTTTGCTTGGATAACTGACGCGGTATCTCTCTCTTCGAGGATATGTCCTGGCCCTTGAAGCATGGACCGTGTAATCGCATAAGCGGGTGCGACGGGTGGCATTGGCGATGTCACACTAGCAATTTCGACCAAATTCAGGGGTGTTATTTTAGGCGCATTTGGGTTATAGGGGCATTGGGCAATCAAGTGATCTATGCCACAACGATTACATGTGAGTATTGGCATTGCAGACGTGCTCCCTTGATTCACTTGCATCTGTGCAGCATTCTTTTGCAGCCTAATAGGGCACTCCGCTACTCGATGTGGTCCACCACACTCGTAGCATTGAAGAGGTGGCCTCCTAGCCTGGGTGTTGATATTTTGACCTCTGGATGCGAGAGCAGCAGCTTGATAAACCGGCTTGACTTGTCCCCAACAATCTTCCATGTAGTATATAGGACATTCTTCCAATGTATCAAGTCCGTAGGCAATACTAGTGTCTATTTCCTCCTCACAACCATCTGCATAAGCGTTAGATGGCTCGCAACCCACTTGGTTCATAGGGGCGACTCTTGGATGCGGGGGCTGCGGTCCTAGCACGGGAGGTGGTAGCGGTGTAGCTTGTACAACATTTTGAGATCTAGGGACCATGTGTTGCGGTAGTTGCTCAACAGGTGGAGTAGGCATCAATACAGGAGCTCGAGGTGCATCCGTCCAGGCTACAGGTGGTCTATTTGCCATCATACGTTTGATCATTAAACAATCCTTAGCTTGGTGACCATACCTACCACATGCGTTGCAAGTTCCATTAAATTTTACTCTAAACGTAGGGCACTCACTAGTGCTATGTGGACCTAAGCAAATGGAACACCATTGTTGCTCCCTTCTTGGATACATGTGACTATTTTGAGGGGGTCGATTATCCTTAAGAGACTCTTGGATTGCCTTGGTGAGGTCTGTCAAGAATGTCTCAAATACCTTTGGCTCATTGGCAATGGGCTTTGCAGTCATGGGTTCATACTCAATGGCTTGTGAGCTAGTGGATCTCGTGTCAGTAGACACCCTCATGCCTGCTATCATCAAGTTGTCCTCTAATTGGATTGCATTGGCAGTGACATCTTCCCAGGTTGTGATACCTCTAATCACTAGTCCATTATAGATTCCTTCATTCCTCAACCCTCGAATGAATCGATCAAGCAGTTGGTTATTGTTGAAGCGCTCATTTACAGGGCAACGAGAGTTTAAGTGCTTTAGACGACTAATGAAGTCCCTTACTGACTCTCCTTCCTTACGTTCGGCCTTCTGTAGCTGAGATGCTACACCCCAAAGCACACCTTCTCGTATGTACTCCTTTAGAAACAACCTTCGAAGGGTAGGGTAGATTGTTTTCTCGTCCACCCTTAGGGTCCTATACCAATCTCCAGCCTTCCCACTTAATGTCAAGCTTAAGGCATTGCACTTATGTAGTTCATTGCGTTCCCCTAAGGAATCACATACTTGTTCAAACACTTCAATGTGTTTCCTAGCATCTTCGTCCCCATTGAATTTTTGCGTGAGTTTGGCAATTTGTACTGCCTTACTTCTAGACTCTCTATCAGATGCATGATGCATATTTTCCGCGATAGATCGACCTATGGTTTGAGCAAACGCTGCCAAGTCACCTATGTGAGGAGGTAGGGCCGGTGGTGGTACTCTTGGAATCATATGTGGGAGAGGGACGGGTACCGGTCTTGGCATATGTGTGGATGATGCAGGATATGGAACATAACCGGGCATAGGTCCACTCGGATAAGAGCTAGGGAGCGGCACTCGAGGAGCATAAGCAAGTGGTACAATTGGAGGTGTGGGGGCCATGTGTGCATAAGGGGCTAGAGGCACATATGGTCGAGGCCCCATATTAGGTACTATGACACTAGGTAGTGGCACTGCGCTAACCGTAGATGTCATCGGTACATTCTCTGTTAGGCTTATCCCTGGAGTGAGCACTGTGTTTTCCTTAATAGAGGGTTGAGCCAAGTTAGGGAAGCTAAAGTTTTCGCTCGGAGGCTCAGATTGCATAGAGACCCCAGGTGAAATGACGTAAGATGGGTCCATGGGACTCATTAGAGGAGTCTCCATTTGTGATAGAGTAGGCTGTTGAGCCTTGCTCGTATCCAGAAATCTCATGGGGCCAGTTGAGAGTATATTTACCCCTCGGTTTTGCCTTTCTGATTGAATAATGCCATGGATAACATTACATATCATTTTCTGTTGATCTTCGATGCTCGTGGCACTAGAGGTGGATTGTACAATCTCTATCCATCCTACATGGTAGGCGTGGCCAGAGTGTAGATCCGTCAACACTTCAGTGTGGAGGTCGTATGTCCAATGATCATTAGTGAACAATCCTTCTAGAGTTGACGTGTTAACGGTTTCTTGTGAGGTAGAAGCAATGTTGCTCCCCGTGGTTTTACTTGCCACCAACGGTACTCTAGAGGGAACTTCTGAAGGAGGCAGCTCAACAGGGCCTTCTTGGTAAGAAGTTGGTAGGATATCCACATGGACACTCTTTGGGGGTGTGGGGTCCACGTGCGATGTGAAAGGAGATTCCACTTCCCCATCCCCTTCGTGTGCTTCATCTGCATCAGGTTCCGAGCGAGTAGCTCTACCTAATGTTTCCATGAAACGGCTAAACATACTAGTACTAGGCTGTGGAGCTTCGGGAGGTGCATGGCTTTCTCTCTCCGTGTTTTGGGTAGGGTATGCTTCCATGATTTCCGAGTCGGAGGAGGAATCACTAGCGGCTATTTTAGGGTCTTGGGTGGTGCTAGCTTGTGTCCCCGCTGAGAGTCTAGAGCTTATCGTGGATGGGTAATGGGTGTCCGTATGCTCGTGTTCTAGCACCCGCCCAGAGCGTAAGTGCATGTGCTTTTGATACCCTAAGGTGTCAAAAAGCTGCTCTAGGAGGCCTTGTGACTAGTTTTTAGCGTGTTTTTGGTTTGTTTTTTTGCTAGATTTTTTAGAGCGTGTCGTGGAATGGGCCGTGTGATAGCTCGAAACGAGCGTATCGGTCAGAGGGTCGTGCCGTGCTTTACAGCCCTCCGTTTGGTCACTCTATGCTCTCGGAATCCCTAAAACTGTCAATTCCCAATAGGGAACTAGGCCCAAACTAGAAAGTCTAAGGGTGCAAGTGGGAAGAGAAAGGAGGAGAGTGGAGGACTTGTCCCACATGCTCTCATTCTCTCTTGAGGGAGTAGGGTATATATATAAGAGTGAGTCTAGTATATATCATAAGACTGAGGACTGAGGCCTGGGCCTGGGCTTGGGCTTGGGCTTGGGCTTGGGCTTGGGAAAATGATCCCGATCTATCTTTTATACAAACCAACCCATACGTTTTAAGAGTCACGTTTTTTATTTTCAAAAAATATCGCCACCCACTCGCTCGCGTTTTTAATTTCCGAAATTTTTTTCCTTTAAATTTTTTTTTTTTTTTCTCTCAAAAAACTTTTTTTTTCGATTTTATTTTTTCATTTTTTTTTTGTTGCTGCAGAAAAACGCAGAAATTGCAGAAATTGCAGAAAAACGCAGAAATTGCAGCAAATGCAGAAAATTGCAAAAATTGCAGAAATTGAAAAACGCAGACAATAGCAGAAATTGAAACTTGACAGCAATTGCAGAAAACGCAAAAAACAGAAACCTTCCACACACTCCTTCCCTGCCTTTCCTATGATAGAAATTGCACCACAACGAAGCGTAAAGTGCTAACCGAGCTTAGTGTAGGGCATATCCCCGGCAGCGGCGCCAAAAATGTGCGCTCCTTGCCGCACTGTCGAAGCAACGGACTTGCCAATACACCGTATGCGAGCCACAAACGGCTCCAAGCACACAACAAGCCTAAACTAGCAAGCTCAAGAAAACAAAGGGTGTGTCACTCACCGCTCTACGCTCGCCTTCGTGGTGGATTCCTCGCCGCGATGAAGAAGAAGCTGCAGTCGTGCCGCGCTCAACCGCTTCGCCGCCGTCGTGCCTTCGTAATGCTCGATCGCACACACACTCTCCCTCTCTCTCTCTCTCTCACACACACACACACAAGGAGGTGAAGAAGAAGAAGATGGAGATGGAGCAAGAGCACTCTTCAATTGCACAAATGAGAGAATGAGTAAAAATTAGGTTTAGTTGGCTTTTATAGGAGCTCGCCCCATTCACACTTGGGCGCCCATGCTTAACCAACTAATCCCTTGAATGTCCAAGTTAAAGTGCGCCTCTCATCGGCGATCACTCTACCTTTCCCTATTGGTCCGACAAGCCCGGTACCTGACTCTACCAAATACATAATACGCGTCCATCGTAGGCGATAGGGTGTCCGTGTGCCGTGAGGGTTAACAGAGGAGTTCCCCCACCATTTGGTGCACTGCCCCCGTTGGCATGACCTTTGTTTCCTCCCGGAGAATATGGCCCCCCACCGCCCTTCTTTCATCCACCTCACCCATGATGTATCCCCCCCCATATGCATTTACTTTTGATGCAATGGAACACATAGATTTGGGGTTTGCTATATGAAATAGACCATAATTGTGTGTAAGGAACTTCTCTTTGTCTTATCAATAGTGTATTGAATGCATCCATGGTGGTTTTTGTTTGAATGTAAGTTGGCCCTGAACCTACAATCAAATTTTAGTTGAAAAGAGAGAGAGAGAGAGAGAGAGAGAGAGAGAGAGAGAGAGAGAGAGAGTGACAGATAGAGGAAATAAAAAAGAGGGGAGAGAGAGAGAGGTAAATAAAGGATCTTTTGGGAATCTACTCGCCCGATTCTTAAAAAGCGCTCGCCAAAAATTGCTCGCCCAAAAATTGCGCCCTACTCCACCCATGCTTGATTTCTTTCTTCACTTCAGAGCGCTTGTGCTTGTAATACTCGTACATCTGCACCCTTGTTTGTCTTCATTGAAGCGCTCATCCCGATTTTCCATGGGTATCTACCTCCCTCCAAAGTTATGGTTGTAAGTGGGTGAGCGCAATATGATAGAGAGAGAGGATAGAGACTAGAGAGATAGGATAGAGAGAGCAATAGGAGATTTATCTATTGTTACTCTCTCTCTATCTTCTGTCTCTACTCTCTATCTTCTAAACCCTGATCCTAACATTAGATTTAAACCATAATCTTGAAGATAAGATTAAATATAAAACCTAAACTCTAAACTTAATCTTAGATTTAAACTCTAATCCAAAAGTTATATATATCATAAATCCTAATCCTAAATAATTCTCTATCCCTCAGAAATTGATGATGATCATGATGACGATTTTAGTCTTTCAATTTACTTTTTTCTTTTAATTATACCCATACATTAATTTAGATCCACCAAGATTGTATTAGTTTGGTCTCATAGGTCATTTTGGCCTTTTGAAGACGTTTAATAAAACATTTCATTTCATTCTCTCTCTCTCTCTCTCTCTCTCTCTCTCTCTCTCTCTCTCTCTCTCTCTCTCTCTCTCTCTCTTTGTGTATGTGTGTGTGTGTGTGTGTGTGTGTGTGTGTGTGTGAGAGAGAGAGAGAAATGAAAAGCCTAACAATAGTTTGATTATACGAACTATTGAACCATACAATTGAGTAGATCAGATTATACATATGGACAAGGGTAATGATAAATGTACAAGGATATTGACAATATACTCAAGAGATAAGTTACATGTAAGTAACACCGTGCGTGTGTGTGTGTGTGTGTGTGTGTGTGTGTGTGTGTGTGTGTGTGTGTGTGTGTGTGTGTGTGTGTGTGTGTGTGTGTGTGTGTGTGTGTGAGAGAGAGAGAGAGAGAGAGAGAGAGAGAGAGAGAGAGGAAGTTGACGGCATTATCTTCTTCTTCGTCGCTTGCTCAAGAGCGCCAAAACTCAGATTTGGATCTGAGTTTTGGTGTTCTCGGGTATTTTTTAAACCTACTGTGAGCATCGCTATTTAGCAACGTCGCTAGTTTTGAGTATCACTAAGCTTAAGAGGCTCTTGTAGTGAATCTCCAGGTATGAAATTTCTTGATGCATTTTGATAACATACATCTAAGAAGATCAATTCAATTGTCTCTAATGAGTAAACTCTATCTCTTTGTATCTTTACACCCAGATGCCACACACACACACACACACACATATATATATAAGAAGAAAGAGCTTTCTTTTCTTCTTCTGAAAGAGAATCAAGATTAATTAAAGGGTTAGAAGGAAGTTCCACTTCAATAAAAGGAAGAGGAAGAGGGGGAAACCCAAAAGATTTAAGAAGAGCATTAACCAAACTAGGAAGCGTGCAACCAAGGCTTCTAAATCAATACGGTCTTGGGCATCCAAACCCACCAAGTGTTGAAAAAAATGATCCAAAATGGTAGCGCTATTTGAGGCAGCATTATTAATAGAGAACAATAAAATAATCCAGTCATTAATAGAAGCGACCTCAAGGAGAGAGAATCCTTTATCACTTCCCTTTTTGAGTTCCTTGGCTAACCTCTCATGAAAGGTCTCGTTCTTGAAGCATGAGAGCAACACTTGAGTAGTGTGAGATGGTGGAGTAGCATCCAATTTATCAAAATGCTTTGCAATAGGTGGGATCCACTTTTTCTGCAAAATATCCAATCATATTGTTAAAATTAAAAATGAAAGTTTATAAGCTAAACCGCATAAAGGAGAGTCACAATATATTCCCCAATAATTTAAAATCCTGCCTAGAGATAAATAAATGTAAAGCAGCAACTTAAAGCTGGAGTATGCAAGGAAAAATAAAAGTGGATAATAAAGAGAAATGACATGACGGGTGTACTAAGGTAAGCTTGAACAAAAGCAAGAACAAAATTTTCTTAATAAATAAAATAAACAAATAAGAAGGGGTATAAGCAGGGTTCAACCTTACCACAGGATGAGGGATGACAGTGTGTGTGTTCTATGATTTACTATCCCTTACACCACATATACACCTTAATTTTAATACAACTTGAATATGTCTCATAAGAAGTGAGAATGAAATTATCAAAAGATGAAGACACCAATATCTAAACCGAGGATATAATAAGCCAAAGTACAATGAAGGTTAAGATAAGTTAGGGTTGTTGAAGAGGATCTCTTCACATTCTTGAAGTTGAACTTGGAGTTTCTAGTAGCTTTAGTAAGAAAACCTTCACCTTAACGCAATCCGAGGGGAAAAAGCTATACCTGCCACCATCCAACACACAAAACACTAAGTGAGAAACCGTGTTGTGTAAAGGGGAGGCAAGTGTCACCACCTTTTCCCACTTGTTATCGATGTCCCGTCAAGCATCTAGGTTAGATTTTCTGTCAATGTCAAAGGAAATTGGCCAATTAATCATAAAAAATCACCAAGTTTGATATCAATTTAACCATGTGACATGTACGGACCTGAATTTATCCATAGCCTGGAAAAGAAAAATTTCACATGCCATATAAAATCAAATTCACTAATTTTATCACCAAATAGAGTGAAAAACATAGCCAAATTGAAGCTTACATGTGCTAAAGTGCATTAAACTAAATGCATAGCAATTAGTCTTGTATAAAAATGTTTGCATATATGTGTGGGTATAAGCATGTGTGTGTGTGTGTGTGTGTGTGTGTGTGTGTGTGTGTGTGTGTGTGTGTGTTAATGTATTTGAGCTATTTTGGCATGCCCCAGGAAAACAGCCATCCAGTAACTAAAACCAAAATTCCATAGGCTACGAAAACACAACCTTGTAGAACATAAAAAGATCTTTGAATACTAACTCCTAAGTGTATCCAAAGCATAACTAAATTGTAAATAGAAAAGGCAGAACGACCAGGGAACAAGAAGTAGTCAAAAACTAAGTCTTAATGAAATTGAGCTTGGAAAGAAACTCACCACATCAAAATTGTGTGTGTGTGTGTGTGTGTGTGTGTGTGTGTGTCTGTCTGTGTCTGTGTCTCTATGTGTGTGTAAATGTGGATGACCACAATCAACAACCAAAAAATTGATATGAACATACTAGGTCAATCACATAAGCGGTACAAAAAATCTTGAGGCCAAAGAAATATTGGCGTACACATAAATTGGATAGCCAACCTGTGAAGGGGATGCAAGTAGCAATGCCATAGTATCTTGTTTGTGAAGAAGGACTCGTCCTTTGAAAAAATTTGAGGAGGCTTTGCCTGTAACCACCAAGCCTTACAATTCTCCGTATAGCACAAAGCCTTGCAATTCTTCTTGGATTAAAAATGCGTGAATTTTATGCGATTTCTATCAGATAGGGATTGTCGCATAAGAATTGATAGGGAACAAGCTATGCAAGCAGAAGGGGAGGCTTTTGTAGGTAGTTCGTGCACACTATGGGAGGTAAGGGTGTTTTAAGAGTATACACAGAACGAAACGGTGCTCAACTCCTAGAGAGAAAACTCCAAGGAGTCTTCAAAGCAGAACTCTGTGAGCAGCTAATTATAGAAATAAAAGGTGAGCTGTATGTCACTAAGTCCTCATATTAGAAAAGTTTAGGTGGAGAAGCATTAAATGCCATTAACAAAGGGTAACATGAGGAGAAGAAAGACAAAGAACTATTTTCTTAAGATTATCTCAAGATCGTCGTGTAAAGATAAAGACCTCCTATCTTTAGTTTAACTCAAATTAACTTAACAATGAAAGTGTGAATATAAGAATGTTAATAGGAGTTGAAAAAGTGAGTTCATATGCATGGGTGTGTGTAACAATATCAAAAAAAATGTGACGTGTCGAAAGTATTTGTCGTACAAGAGTATGTGCATGTAAAGCATCTAATGAAGATACGCATATGTCTCATATGAGAAGGCCATTATGAATGTGTGTGTGTGTGTGTGTGTGTGTGTGTGTGTGTGTGTGTGTGTGTGTGTGTGTGTGTGTGTGAGAGAGAGAGAGAGAGAGAGAGAGAGAGAGAAAGAGAGAGAGGAAGTTGACGGCACTATCTTCTTCTTCGTCGCTTGCTCAAGGGCACCAAAATTCAGATTTGGATCGGAGTTTTGGTGTTCTCGGGTATTTTTTAAACCTACTGTCAGCAATGCTATTTAGCAACGTCGCTAGTTTTGAGCATCACTAAGCTTAAGAGGCTCTTGTAGTGAATCTCCAGGTATGAAATTTCTTGATGCATTTTGATAACATACATCTAAGAAGATCAATTCAATTGTCTCTAATGAGTAAACTCTATCTCTTTGTATCTTTACACCCAGATGCCACACACACACACACACACACACACACACACATATATATATATATATGACACCACCCTAGCGCTTATTTCATCTCTTTTCTTATCTTAAGATCTTCAAATCCCCCGTCCACCTTTTACAATATCTTCTTATACGACAATCCCCCATTTTAGCATACTCGCTTTGATACATTAATGCTCATCTTATATAATTTCTTTTTAAGTGTCTCTCCTTTTGCAAATATTTCTAAGAGGCTACACGTAAGCTATTTTGCAACAAGCAAGAATACCATCAAACATTTTTAGAAGACAATGCTCTTTTTACTTATCTACATTGTGTTATAAGATGTAAAATCAATTATCTCTAACATCATGACTTGTACTTATATTGATTGGAGCTTGTACTGCCACGATTTATCATGACACTATTCAACTACTCACATGAGCTCAATTGATTTGGGATGATCAAGAGATACATTAAAATAAGGGGTTTTTATATTCAATTTTGAAAAAAACTCCTAAAATAAGGGGTCATTTTATTCATTTAGACATGTTAAAAGAGGGATTTTTTAAATACCCCATGAATGCAAGTTATATAGGGGGTATTGAATGGTGAAACCCCCGAGTATATACTTCAGTATTCCAACCTACTCCAACTTGGTACTAAACAGGTAGTATTAGTCACATGCACACAGATTCGCCGATTTAGGCAGTGTGTAAAGGCTCATCTTGGTATAGAATCATTGATTTAGGCAACACCAGTTCTATGTCCAGATTCGTTGCTTTAGGAAGCAGGAGTACAAATTTGTTGATTTAGACAACATTAGTGTAGATTCGTCAATTTAGACAGTACACCGATAAATTACAAAATCACTATTTTTAAGTAATATTAAGTACAGATCCGTCGGTTTAGACACCACTAGTGTAGATTCATCAATTTTGGCAACGCGAACTTAAAGTGCAGATCTGTCGGTTTAGGCAGCAAAAGTACAGATGCATTGATTTAGACAACACGTCTCATTGGTGTAGATTTATCAATTTACGCAACACCGATCACAAAACCATGTCGCAGTGGCTGTCCACCACTTTCCCTAGTATGATTTTGTTACCCAAGTATAAAATGGAAGATATTTGAAATTGGACATATATTTGGATTTGGATTTAGCATATGATGATTTTTTGTCGTGACAATGTTTATGGAAAAAACTTGAAATTTATGAAAATTGATTATTGAATGATGAGTGTGACCAATGATATCTTGATACATCATGATATGACATATACAGCTTATTCTAGTTATATGGGACATTCAAATATGTAGTATGTGGATGACAATAGGCATAAGCAATTTTGTTTAAGTTTATGATTTTTTCTTTCAATATGTGATATTTTTGACACCAAATGCTAACCATTGTTTTTTACTATTATATTTTACAGATTCCTATCTTAGCAAATCAGGGCAGTTACTTTCTAACGGAGAGATATGTAATGGAAATTGATTATTATTTATTTAGTACCGCTGACATGTGGCAAAAGCATACGAGGTCAATGGGCTATGTGAAAGGATATCACATTTATGTACAATTCATTATTTAAGTGCTCTTTATGAGCTATGGCCATTTATTCATTTTTCAGCATTGAACAAATCTATAAATAAATACGTGCAATAGGAAAATTCTCACTCTTGCACGGGGGGAGATTGTACCCAGTGTTATTCTTCTCTCCTCTCCTCTCTTCTCTCTAGCAATATCAATGTAGCACTCCGCTTTAGGAGGTGGACCCGCATGCACCCCCTCACTCTATCTCGCTCTTTGTCTCTCTCTGTTCACGTACAGCTTCGATTATACATTTTTGCAACTCTCCAGGTATGTGGATCTGTTGCTTTATGGTCTGTGTTATGTTATTTTTATTATTATGTAGGGCATTCTATGCTTTTGATTGCAACAACAATTTCTAGGAATGTCATGCCAACTGGATTTCTTCCTCTCCAACTCTTCATCAAAACTAATGGAAAATATTTCAGCTAATGTGGATCAAAGCATTTTGAGCACATGGTGTAATTTGTGCGTCTTTAACTAGCACTAACTACCCGCTTCTGTTAGCACTACTGCTAGGCTCCACACAATCCACGTAATGTGCCTATGTATACTCTACTTAGAGGGATATCAAGCATTGCTTTGAAATGTTTATCTCCTAAAATGCATATCCAATGCTTTCTTTCATTATGCGCAATCCACAGAGTGGGTAGATGCCATGCAAAAAAAACAATGCTTTAGGAGGTGGACCCGCATGCACCCCCTCACTCTATCTCGCTCTTTGTCTCTCTCTGTTCACGTACAGCTTCGATTATACATTTTTGCAACTCTCCAGGTATGTGGATCTGTTGCTTTATGGTCTGTGTTATGTTATTTTTATTATTATGTAGGGCATTCTATGCTTTTGATTGCAACAACAATTTCTAGGAATGTCATGCCAACTGGATTTCTTCCTCTCCAACTCTTCATCAAAACTAATGGAAAATATTTCAGCTAATGTGGATCAAAGCATTTTGAGCACATGGTGTAATTTGTGCGTCTTTAACTAGCACTAACTACCCGCTTCTGTTAGCACTACTGCTAGGCTCCACACAATCCACGTAATGTGCCTATGTATACTCTACTTAGAGGGATATCAAGCATTGCTTTGAAATGTTTATCTCCTAAAATGCATATCCAATGCTTTCTTTCATTATGCGCAATCCACAGAGTGGGTAGATGCCATGCAAAAAAAACATGGACTTTTGCCATAGCATCTACGCTTGTATTACACATACTTCTAAGAGTCTTGAAGATGCCAACCTATCGTATGACATTCAATTGTTTACTCACCAAAACAAAGCACATGAGGTACTCTCTCATTCCTTTACTCACTAATCAGAGAAGGAATTGTAGTGTGAAGATAAACTTATATTTAATCATCTTCTTTATCTACATGTATGGTCTTCAACCTCAAATAGCTTTTATATTTCATGCGACAATCTTTTTGTACTCAATATTCAACAAAAAACAGAAGCAATGGTCTTATTCTCTAATTGGATGCTAAAAATATCTTGAGTCGCCTCTCAAAACTAAGGTGTCTATATTTAGAGTTCTACTGACCCTCGCCATTTTTGTGTTCTTTAAAATCTCGTATTCA
Source organism: Adiantum capillus-veneris (assembly GCF_014529385.1). Classification (NCBI taxonomy): domain Eukaryota; kingdom Viridiplantae; phylum Streptophyta; class Polypodiopsida; order Polypodiales; family Pteridaceae; genus Adiantum; species Adiantum capillus-veneris. Next base: position 139,590,226 of record NC_140955.1, on the reverse strand, counting down.
TCAAATTTGAAACAAGTTTAGATCTCTACCATATTCCTTTTGGGTCTCTCAAAGAATTGGACTACATAACTTTGCAAAGCCTTAAGTTACAAAGACATGTTTACATGCTGATAAAAAATTACCTCTCTATCCTAGCAACAAACTTTGGTTCTATATGAAAAGGTAAGCCAAGTCCATCAAACAACTCTGAGTTTAGTTGTTCTTGTGGAGACTTTATGTATGTTGGTGTTGGTAGTAAGGAGGCTTTATGCTTAGTACTATGGCACATTTCATATATTGCTTCAAACAATACCCTATAAGCCTTTTGAGAGATCCCAATCTCATTAAATATGGCTTGCACTTGACATAATTTGAGATGATTTTTGTTCATGAAAATAGACGTATGCTTCTCGATGATTTTTTGAAACTTCTTACTAAGTAGACATTTTCTTAGCTATTCTTTTCAATACCAAATGACTATAATGTACTCCAGTATGTGAATGGCCCTTTTGTTGTGGATGCAACAAAGATCTAAAAAAACAAAATGGCTCTTCAATACCAAATGACTATAGTGCACTCTAGTATGTGTGGGCCCTTGATTGTGGATGCAACAAAGATTTATAAAAACAAGCAATTAATTATTTATGTTACAAATGACAAGTCTACTAGAGAAAAAATATATATAGAACGAAGAAGGTGAACCTTCAATTGCTTCTTTATGTTTCATAAGTTCCCCTATGTACATCTCATTCAATTTGTCCATTTCTATGTTCTATTTTCGTACAAGATTCCTTTGTTTGTCTGCAAGCATAGCTCTCATCTCCAAGTGTCGAGTTTAACCAAACAAACATTGTCTACCATCATACTTACTAAAATTAAGAGGCTAGTAATGTTAAAAAAAGAAGTTGCTACATTTGTAAATGTATCCTTGGGATACATCATCCCATCTGTCCACAAGTCCAGACAACACCCCCATCAGTCCTCCTTTGTTGTTTCTCCACATGAGATGAATGGAAAGCCGTGTTGGTGTCTTTGAAGGGCTCATACTCAACTGAATATCGATAAAATAGACCCTAAAATGTGCTCATTCAAAAACAAGTGAGGGGAGGATTGATAGAAGTTTCTATATTGGCATTAAGATTCTCATCTGCAAAAATAATATTTTACTTGTCAATGTTTTTGGAAGCAAAGGAGAGAGTCATGAGGGAGAAACCTAAGGAAGTTGATTAGCTCAAAACTTCAATGGCCATTCTACTTTACACATATTGTAGAAATGAGAGATCCAATTCAAACTTGTCAAATCTTCCATTTGACAAGTTTACACCATCTAAACGAAAAACCATGAGATGATGAAAGGCCATTAAAGAGCGTATTGTTTTAGGCTTATTCTAAAAGGCCCCAAAATGAGTGTTTCCTAATGGCGGTTTTTCTTTTCTCTTTCTAAATATATGTGGCACCCAAAATTGAATCTATATTCTCTTGTCTCTTTTAAGCGGTATATCTCACAAAAGTTAACCGAAGGAAAAGTGTTCATTGTATGGAACTCATGGGGTTTATAGATCTGGCCATAGTGATTTGTTTTGTTGCAAATAGAATAGTCTCCAATAATGGGTGTGGCATTGGGTAAATTGTGACTAACTAGAAAGCTGCCTCCTCTACTAGCAAGCAAAAATGTACAATTATTGTTGACACAAAGAAGAAAGAAAGTCTTTTGTAAATACTAAAGGAAGATAACTATGTAGTCAAGTATCCTCGAAGTTGACAAAACATTGGTAGCAAGGAGGCAGCTAGTGTCACTATATTAAATGCCTCTCTTTACACAATATTTGTGAATGCACAATAGTCAGAAACTAGGTGTTTAGTGCACAATGCTAATGGGAAAGAACTCTAAATCCCTTCCATATGTAGCCTCTTTATGATGTGTCTAATACCTATGAGCTATGAAGCCTTTGTCACATGGAGTCACCACCAACTTACCTAGCTTCAGCCACTTGGATGTGTCACGGACTCCAACCCTCCAGCAACCCCCATGATTCCCTCCTTTAGTTGATAAATCAACCCCTACTTGTTGGAAACCCTAGCTTTTCTACCTCTCTAATAAAAGGGCCACTTCTCTACTCATTGTGTGTGACCATTGTACCAATTCTTGTAGTTAATCAAGTTATGCTTGGTCACATCATTTTGGCAACCTTATTAGTGTCGTGTATACTTGATTAAGAGTGTTTAAGCTGTCATCAATACTACGAATGCCCTCTATATAATCCTCCCTAAATACTTAACAAATGCAACAATAGAACATAGCCACACCATGCATAAACGTCCATCATGGATGTGATATGTATTATGGACTCTATTAGGTGATGTTATGGCAATGGTACCAACAATCACTTAATTGTTCAGCTACTATCCTTTGCATTATATTATATTCACAATAAATTGTACAGGCATTAGTGAAATTGATGACTACAATTAATGCCCGTGCTTTCATGTACCAAGAAAAGGAAATATGCCTAGTGACATGTGGATGTGTGGGTGCATAGCCTAGTGGTATTTGGGCAGTGTGTGGGAGCGTACAGATCAGGTTCGATTCCTAGTGGCATCTTGGCATTAGCTATACCATATCACAGAAACAAGTCTTAAAAGTCAAGAAAGAAGGGACCAACAGTTGTATTAGCAATATCATATTTCCAGAAATAAGTCAGGGAATACCATGTTGCAACTATTCACAAATCTGTATTGATTCATGTTCAGGTTCAATTAAATGATATCTGTTGTAGAAATGTTATACAATAATGATGAGAGATGATAGGTTGTGGGGTCAAAACTCGATATTGGCGGCCTATTGTCTATAAGGTATATCATCTTCCATATCCCATACATCAAATAAAGCTGAAGAAGCATTGATCTTACTCGAATTCTGACTCTTCTTTGTTTTGTGCATTGTTGAGAAGAGCCCATTTAGCTTTGAGCACCTGCTTGGCCTTAAAGGCTATTGTGAAAAGCCAAGGCTGTTGTATATTAGTGATGGGTTTGCTTGACCCACATATTTTTCCAGGGACTGAGTGAAGTGATGGGTGGTGTCAAGGCAATGAAATAGGCCTTCACCCTATGGTTATTGGGCTTTGGCTACAAATAATGGCAGTGTAAGTATACATGCTTACCTTATGGAGAGCAGAACCAGGTTTCCCTAGAATGAGACATGTTACCGAGCTGCAGCTCTTATAGCCAAAGGGATCCTCACAAGGTGCCCTTTATCACCCCTTAGAACAAGAGATCCAAAACTGTACTCACCCGTTATGGGAGCAGCTACTTTGAAACCAACAGAAAAGGCCACAGATTTCCCTGCCTCTATTGGAAATGATTGAGGAGAGACCTGCATGGATATGCCGGGCGGTTCTACGTATGATAATATGTATGTCTCAGCAACCCCTGCTACATTAGTGACCGACCTTGTGACACTTCTTGAGGCAACCAGGCTGGATAAGGTGATGGATGGTGTATTCAAAGCTGATGTAGATGTACCCTTCACGCCACAGCTGGAACCCGTTACATTCATTACTTGGGTGTGGTCCGTCTGTGTGACAGAGCATAGAAAGCTAATATAGTCCTCATACTCTGCAACCATACAAGCTTTTATCAGTATGCTTAGAGGGTTATGCGTCACATGGAAACATGAAGTGTGCAGTCATCTAACTAAACCAAGAACAATTCAGTTTGCCCCCAAAGTACAAGCGGAGTTCTCAAAAAATCCGTCACACAGTATGCCGATTGTCAATCAATCACACTGAAGGGAAAGCAGAACCGCATCCTGATTGCCTATGCCTAAATGAACAAAAACATTTTTGGGTGTATCACACTCACTTGCATCAAAAACCAAGCCTGGATCAAGGGCAGCAGTTGCATTGATAGCTCCACTTCCAAAATCAAAAGGAGTAGCTTGAATCAGGTCGACGCCCCCACTTGAAGAGTAGTGCTGGGCAAGGAGTGGCTGACCCTTGTTGTCTGTGACCAAGGCAGTTGTCATCATAGCTGATGCAATGGCTGCTGGGCTCCAATCAGGATGGGCTTGCCTTATCAGTGCCGCAACACCAGCGATATGAGGTGTGGCCATACTTGTCCCAGACATCATAGCAAAATGTTCACCTTTGATCAAAACCCAAAAGAAAAAAGTCAACAAATTAATGATACCTCCCTCCCCCTTGAGAATGCAAGCTTCTGGCCTGAAACTTTCTAGTCTGAACTCGAAAATAGTAATGGTATTTGAGCTGTGTACCTTGGAAGTCAGGCTCATCTGTTCCAATGGGAGACCAAGCACCCCAAATGAGTGAACCAGGACCCAGAATGTTAGGTTTAAGAATGTCAGAATCTTGAAGAGTGTAATCCTTTACACCTGGCCCTCTAGATGAGTAAAGAGCCACTTGTGGAGCTGTGCCCTGAAATGTAGGATTCATTCCATTTCCTATCTTTGCCCAAGCATCAGAGCCACCATTGGATGCATTATAATAGTCCAGGAGAAACTGGCAAGAGCAGCAAGATTTTCTAAGCTTCAAAATAACCAAACTTACCAAGATACTTGTATTCTAAATCAATGACTTTTACACATACAAGAGAGTCCTGCACGTTGGTTATGACAATGCCAGGCATTCCAAGAGGAACCGGATTAAACTTATTTCCAGGCAAGTCTGTCTTTGCAAGTAGCACAAATCCAACAGCACCGAGGTTTTTCGCAGTGTCTGAAACCCTTTTGACGGTCGAAGCTCCATATATAAAGCTGAACGAGTACGTGCACAGCAGAATTTTGCCTTGAATGAGGGTCTTGTTTAGCACTCCAGGCTGTTGACAATTTGATGGACTGAAAGAGAAACCAGAGGTGTTGGCTAGTGCATCCTCTGCTAGCACAAGGTTATACATCTGGTCTCCGGGAGTGGCAGCTGGTATGACAAAGACATCAATACAGACAGAGCTCAATTACGAAGGCCCTCTCGGTGCTGTGAATGAAAGAAATCGATGCGAAAATGCATTATGAGAGAAAAATTAATTACAACGGCCCTTTCAGTGCTGTGAATAAATGACATCAATCCATAGTGCTACTTCTTTTGGCAATGTATGTGTCAGAGAGCTTGATTACAACGACCCTTTTGATGCTGTGGATAAAAAGATCAAAAAAACAAAAACCAGGTATGTGTGTGATAACTTACGTGCCAATCCTGCCCCTGTAAGCTTTGCCCCATTTCCAAGATATATCGAATTGCTGTAGTTTCTATCATCAAGGCCTGCAGCAACAGACATAATCCATGGACTGAAGGAAGCCATGGTCCTGGGATAAGGACCCCCATTTCCTGCGGCCTGAACCACGAAAACCCCTGCTTTCACAGCTGACAACAGGGCCACATCGAAAGCATTCAAATATGTGACTCGCGAACTGGAAGGGGGACTGCTGGGTCCTACTGATAAGCTCAACACATCGACACCGTCTTTAGCTGCCTGTTTCCCAACAAACATGCACAGAACTAGCCTAGATTAGTCATAAAGATACACATCCAACGTCATCACGTGATATCCATTAATATTACTACCTGATCAATGGCTGCAACTACATCGGACATGAACCCTCCAAATTGCCTGTAAAGAGCTTTGTATACTGAAATCCTGCCCAAATCAAAAGGCACCCATCATGTGACTTAAGAAGTTGCAATCAGCTGAGAGCATCACTAGCCTTGAAAGAATAGAGGGTCTGCCAAGCTGCAAACCTTGCACGAGGCGCCATTCCGCTGGCTTCTCCAAAATAAAATCCATCATTGCTGACAAAAACACCATGGTTTCCTGCTGCAATTGAAGCAGTATGGCTGCAACAAGGTGGTTTCCACTTGTCAGTCCTTTTCATTTTCATTGACCATTCCTACGTATGCAAGGCTTTCCAAGTCTAGCTTGAGCTAATGGTCTGCAGCAAGGGCAAGATGTGGAAGCAGCACCGCTCTGCTCTCACCTAGCCGGTGATACGAGGGTAAGAAGTTTCTGGAAATGTCAACCCCATGTACCTCTCATTCAGATTCAGTAGCACGCTCATACTCGAAAAAACAGAATGCTAAAATCGAACTCATTGCTATGGAAGACTTTTCATAAGGTCTGACCATATTTTCCTTTAAATCTGCAATCACTCTACAGGTTCTATCCCTTTCAACTTAAGGTAGAATATGGGAGACTTTTTTCTCTAAGCTGCATTGCAATCATATGTTTGTACCTTCCATGTCCATCTCCATCAAGTGGGGATGCAAAGTCATTGGATGAGTTGAAAGCTCCAGCTGCTTGAGCAGCTGCTGCAAAATGCTGTGCTGCAATAATTTTTCCGTTACACGAGAATCCTGGGCTGCCACCATTTTCCTCACACTTTCCATGGAAGTCCTCAAGAGGAGGGTAAGCCACAGACCCCTTCACAGAGAAGCTCGGGTGGGTGGGATCAATTCCAGTGTCTATAATGCCGATGACTACACCCTCGCCAGCATTGGTTGGCCCTCCTTCCCTGGGCCATGCGCCAGTGGAAAGCCCTAGAAATTCAGGTGTGTGGGTTGTTAACTTTACCACCCTGCAATCTTTTTCTAGTCGCCGAACTCCTGGCAGAGATCTTAAGGCATCTGCCTTCAAAGAACATAAGAAGCACATGTCAAATGTACATGCTAACTGCTTGAAAAGTTATCGCAACCATGACCTTGAAAGTTGAACCTCCGAGCATGGAGTACCTGCTTTGATGTTAGCTGCACCGCAAAGCCATTCAGCACATGGCTGTAACTGTAGAGCTTCTTGTAAGACGATGAGGTGAAGATGCCGCTTAAAAGATTATCATGACGAGCTACCAGCTCCGCGGTGTAGGCAACTGTTGCTGATCTGCACAATTTATTCAACTGATTGGCTTGACAAGAAGTGACACGTTGGACACGAAGAGTATGAAGTGTGTGTGTGTGTGTGTGTGTGTGTGTGTGTGTGTGAGAGAGAGAGAGAGAGAGAGAGAGAGAGAGAGAGAGAGAGTACCTTGTGGTAAAGAGTCGAGCTCGAGCTCGTGGTGATCCACCGTTGCCGGAAAACTTGTGTATGGCAGGAGAGCCGTGTAAGGTAACGATGTACACTTGTTCATCACTGGCATTGGTGCATAGCATGAGCAACAGCAAGAAAACCGAATGAGCGAGGAGCTTCATTATGCGCACAATGTCAAAAAAGCTCTAGGATCTTGCACACGAAGGTTCTAAGTTGGAGTGTACGACCCTGTGAGCGGAATGTGTGTGTGTGTGTGTGTGTGTGTGTTTTCGAGAGAGAGAGAGAGAGAGAGAGAGAGAGAGAGTCTTCAGCTCAAACGTTCCGCCCTGAGAGGCTCTGTTCTTGTAATTTACTTCACGAGACATTCATTGCCACAAAGAGCGCAACACAGGCAGCAAGGAAGCAGGGGAAGAGGAAGAAAGCTTCTGCTGAAAGAAACCTGCTGAAGGGCGGGCAAACAAGAAGCAGAAGGCAAATGTGCATCCGTGCCTGATTGAGAGTGTGTGCGTGTGTGTATGAGAGAGAGAGAGAGAGAGAGAGAGAGAGAGAGAGTGGGTGTGGGTGCGCGCGCGTGTGCGCAGCAATGTGCAGTGTTCCCAAGCGCTCAACCAAGTCAGGAGGTAGATTTGTACGTATTGGAATAGCGGTATGAGAAGGGGGGGCCGATCAAGCTACAAGCCTACAACACCCGTAAAGATGAAAGCAACCCTTCTCAGAGTTGTGTGTGAGGGTATGACTAGGTGCATGTGTCACTCTCTTCGCTCTCTATCAATCACCCAGTTTCCTCATCATACCTAGCCTTGCCTGCTTTTCCTTTCAGCATCCCTCCCTCTAGAGCTTGAGCGCCAAGCTATGTCCAATGGACATAGATATCGACACCCAACAACAAGGGGCTGGGAGCCTTTGAGTCTTTCTTTGTCGAGGTGGCCAGGCGCACTATCCAGCGCACATCTACATGCACACATAACTTACATGCCCTTGAGCCTTTACTGCAGTTGGAGTCTTGGAGAGATGTTACACACACCACACACACACAGTACGATAAAACCCCAATTCTCTCTTTCTTTTCTCTGTTGCGCTCGTATTGCGACTTGCAAAAATGGAACCCAGTTGCACCAGAAAGCGTCGAGCGAGTAGGTGTACAGAGATAAAGAAAAAGCAGAAATCTGCGCGCAGCGTCAGGTCCCCAACTGTCCGTCAGAAGTAGGAGACGAAGAGAGAGAGCCGTTGAGCCTTTGGTGGCTTGAGCTTAATGTCTTCCCGCTGGTCCAGTCGTCACTGGTAAATGAGCATTGAGCAATGAGGAATGAGCGAACTTTTTGTGAAATGAAGTGGGATCCAATTAGGGCCCTGTCACACTCGAGTAGGGAATGAATGGCCAAGTTGAGGTGGCCTACTACGCAAAAAGCAAAACTCGGCCTCTAGCACATGTTATAGAACGACCTCACTCACCCTCAGGACTATGTGGCACGCGTAGCCTTTAAATTGAGGCGAGGGGATCCACGGCAAGGAACTGGTAGAGGAGCGCAATTGAAATCTGGTCCGTCAAGTGCATGAAGGGCTTTATGTTTGTAAACATGGCCACTTTTGTAAAATAGGTCGGGATTGGGCGTGTCTAAAGAAGGATGTTCGGCTCGTGTGAAAGGCGACAAGCAAGCGGGAGGATTTTAATGGCGATTGAGGGGATTGAGTGTACATTGGGTTGCATGCATGCAAATGTGCTAACGTTGTGTGCATAGAGGTTGCTTCATCTTGCTTGGTGGATGCTGGTTTGGTTTGGCCTGGTTTGCAGCACCTACACAAAGCCTCTCTCATTGAAGTGTTGCCTGCACAACCTCTTCTGTACGAAGCATCCACTAAATTTCCTTTCAAGCATCTCCAAGCCGTGTTGATAGACAATGCCTTGTTGATAAGGCATAGGAACTACTTCAAGAGGACTCGATTTGAGGAGCATCTTAGGTCACAGCATGGCATGCACATGCAAGGGCCTTTCTTGCCAGCATGCCGTCCAAAGAAAGGTCATGAGAGGCCACAGTATGAGGAGGCAGATCGATATGTGGAGGTATCTCGCAAACGCTTTTACGAACTTGATCGCAAGATGCAGATTGCAAAAGCAACACAAGAAGACCGCAAACAAGTGGCTGCAGAAAAAATGTGGGACAATACGCTCATGAGTGAGGAGAAAGAGAAGCTAGGTTCAAAAGAGGCATTTGTAGAAGGTTTTGTGAGAGCTGCAATGGAATCATATGTCGCTAAAGAGCCTCTTCGTCGTGAGCGAGCAAAAGCACGAATAGACAAGGGATACGAAAAACAAGTAAGTTACAAATCTTGAGACAAGTTCTACATACAAACCCTCTTTGACTTCTTTCTTGATTGCTTATATGAACATTGTCAGGCTTGTGTTGGATGTTTCTTTGTTTACATTGATGTATGCACAATTCTCAATGTCTCCTCATGCATGGGTTTTCATACTCGAAAGTTGATAGTCAAACCCCATACAAAAATTCCGAGGAAAGTGGTGGAATCAAGTACCATACAAAATATCAAGGAAGAGGGTGACAATATTCAATAAGAGAAGGTCAAGGAGAACCCCAAATATCATCCATTGATAAACTCCTCATTTCGAAAGAAGCTACCTTTTCGACAAGGTAATTTGACCAAGGGATCAGTTTCTACAAATCCCATAACAATTAATGATGCTAATAACCTTTCGAAGCACACTTATGAATTGGTTTTTAAGATTTATAATGGCTTTATCGAGGTCAATGATGAGGGGATCCGAATATGCAAGACGAGGAGAATTGCAGAACGACGGTACCTTTTCATATGTTTTGCTTTCTCTTGCAACAACTCTCTTTGCTTATCCTTCTAATATAATTTAAAAACTACTAACTTTAATTGATTTTTGTTGTTAAATTCAGGCTTGCGTTCAAGGGCAGGCTTGAGTTTAGGTCTACAATCTCCAAGTTGTCTGCCACCTTGGAGAAAGCGACAATAGATGCTAAGGCTTCCACAGAGATTTTGAATCTATTTGGAATGTATACATAGTGTTCTTTATTTCTTAATAGTCTATTCTAATGTGTTTACCTTTATACAAACAAGTAGAAAAGGAATGCATAAACATCAGGATGGCTAATGTAGGTGGATGGAGAACACAACACAAAAGGAAACAACTGAGCGTTTTTACTTTGTCGATGCACTTTGGTACTCATATATGGAGGGGAAAGAGGATAGTTGAGATCTTGATGGCCTCTTCCATGAAGTTGATGCAGAAAACAAATTGTTCATCTTCTTTCCTATCATAAAGAGGTGGGTGATGGTATTTCGACTCTACCTGGTAGTGCGCGCCTAGTCCATGACTCTTATGGCTTATGCATTGAAGTATTTTAAGAGGACATTGGACTTTGTTTGTATGGTTCAATCCAAAGATCAAGAGGATCAACACAATGGATATGAAGAAGAGCACTTTACTATACATAGACTCCTTTGGACAACTTGTCAATCCATTTGAATGCATGCCCACTATGCACAAGTGAAGCTTCTCCTCTTTGTGTTGGTGCTATTGCAAATCATGTCTATGCTTTATCCTTGTAAGCAATGAGTACATTGCAATTGTTATTTTAAACAGGGCTTTGCAAAGCTTCGCAAAGACATGCAATGATGCGCAGTTGAGGATAGATCTCTCTACATCTCTGCTAGGTGTGGAGTTCAAGTGTGTGAGTGTGCCACAACAGCCAAACGCACATGACTGTGGGTATTATGTAATTTCATATTGTTGGCATATGATCTATGGAATTGCAATGGACGGTCTTCCCATGAACAAAGCGGTAATCATTATTCTTTTCCTTGCTCTAATTTGAGAATAGTGCAGATTAGTGGTTGTGTCTTAGTCCATTGTGTATTCTGCAGCTTACAACTGAGTGGTTTCGACATCAAGATGTTTGTGAGCTGCGAAAAAAGCTACATTCATGGTATATGCGTACTTTGGAGCAATGAGTGGTGGACATGTTCATGTATTTTTTGCTAGGTTTAACACCTATGTGAATATCTTCTGCGTTGTTTATGCAATATTGTTTATCACATGTTGTAGACGAGCTTTTTGGTCAGCGCAACAAGAACACTTAATTCACATATATTTTTGTGTGAAACATTTCATTTTCCTCCGATCCAATTGAAGCTACAAAGTCAAGACTCAAATGGAGCTAGTTGAATATTATGAGTCAATGTATTATATATTGTGTTTTTTATTGTGGTTGTCATAAAAGCTGATCTACTTTTCAAGATTTTGTCAGTTGCATGTTTTATTTTTGTCAAGGAAGTGATGGATCGTTGTGTATGTAATGGTTCAGTCATTGATCAATCTTTTTGGGATTTGTTGTTTGATGATTGGTGTTGATGGTATGGTGTAAATAGACAAGAGAAATGAGTTACACTGGCTGATTGTTTCCTATATATACATGAGCTTGTGGATTCCTATATCTACTTGCTTGTCTTGTGAGGATATTTGCACATAAATGTGTTTCTGTAAACTACTAACTAATTGCATAGCTCAAAGAAGAGGATGACAACTGGTGGATCAAGTGTGGTGTGCATCCCTTCATCAAGACCATGACAAGCCCATAAGCACTCTCAAATTCCTGAATCTTTTGGTTAGAAGCATGGTGTTTTTGTCGAACCAAAACAATCTATTCAATTTGACGTAATCTAGTCTAATGTGCTTTTGATCTCAAATACGCGTTGTTCGTGGCTACTTAGAGCCCCTCGTTCATGCTTTTGCGATAATGGGATAGTATGTAAGGCCATCCCTAAGTGTGTAAACAAACCAAAAAGAGCCCTTGTACCATCACAAATTTTATCAGGGTTTAGCAATTTCACCCAACATAAGTTGAGGAGGAGGCAACAAATCATCCCAAAATTCAGCTCGGAATCATCTAAACAGCACCAAGATGAGATATCTACTTTTTCTAAGCTTGCCCACATTTTGGTCTAATATCACAATTAAAATTCAGCTCAAACATTAGCACATAACCAAGAAATAACAGACCCCAAAAGATCCAAAAATTGTTCCCCCTCGAAGCCTAATTGCAGTCTCAAATCCACCAATAAAAATGCAGCAACTGGCACGCAAATAAGTGTGGTCGTTGTTGTGTAAAAAGAGCACCGCAATTGAGCCGAGACTCATCTCCTAAGCCATTTCACATTCCAACCCACATTTTGATGTGATATCACACTCCAATTTTACCTCAAACACTAGCTCGTAACTAAGAAACATGCCCAAAAGATCCAAAAGTTGTTCCACCTCGAAGCCCAAGATGCAGTCTCAAATCCACCAATAAAAACGCACCAATAAGCACAAAAACGCAGTAATAAGCACAAAAATGCAACAATAAACATGAAAACGCAGCAATGAGTCCACTATTAGTCTAAATTTAATCCAAATTTAGTTCAAAGTTCAACCCATACTCAAACAAGTCACAAACAGGAAACGAACTTAGTTTTGATCCACATCAAAGCGTAGAATTGAGCCTCATCTTGCAAACAAAAACACAACAAATGAGTCCAAAATCGAGTCCGAAATCCATTGGAAAAAATCATGCAAATGAGCACTGACTCTGCACAAAATTCAGCTTCCAAAATTCAGCTCTTATCCAGTGTCTACGACCAAAGCTTTTTTGTCCTCTGTAATCTCGATACACTCCATCTTCAAAAGAATATTCTGACAAGCAAGACAGTAGTGATTTGACACATCAAAAGGACCATAAAGTTGTATTCCAATATTGACTAAAAGCTTAGAGACAAGCTTGCAACCATGTTCAAAAAGCTCTACCATGGTTACTCATACAAGCGCACATCAAACAATCGTCTAGTCTTTATCAACTATGTTGTGCACCAAGGTCAGCCTACACATAGATGCCTTGATCCCTTCAAGTCGGCTCCCACATGAGAGGGTAAGTGCAAATGACCTTTCATCATATTCAGGGGGGTCCATAATCACAAGAGGCAATAGTTGCAATCCAAAGGTGAGGATCATCCACCAATTTGACATGTCGATTGATGAGGAGACTGGCACAATCAAGGGGAGGTGCATGCCGCCGAGATAATGGCAATAAGGCATGACATGTATGACAAGCAACAAGCTCCTTTGGATCATGTTTTGCTACAACAATGAGGACAATGTATTCGAGGTCTCTTCTCAAAACGTACTCCCCGTCTTCCGCGCTGATGTTTTTTCCATAACACTCCTATGGTTTGAATATGCTTTGGTGGCTGGTTAGAGTGATCAAACCCTTGATCATGTATTGCATTAGGTTTTCCATGGCCAAATCGAGTATTTGTCACATGCGCTTGTATTTTCTTGATGCTTCCTTTTAAGGGTAAGCTGATCTTTTTGGGAACAACAAGGGTGCATCCCATCAAGTCCCTTAAGATTTCCTCCTTCTCTTTATCTGTGTAGCTTGCCCAATTTCTATCGGTATCCTTTATCACTCTTTGCATATTAGATATACAATTTTTGATCCTCCCATCGATGTCGGATACCAAAGGCTGACCGTTGTCTGCTAGCTTTGGATCTAGTGCATGATCCTCCACACAACCTGGAGTGTCATCTAATGTGATTCTCAAAGCATGTGCATTATCAACAATAGGAAGGACAAGTCGCAAATAAGGAAAATACTCTTGAATTACCAGCCACTACCCAAAAAGGTGTTTGCAATTAGATGTCCAATTTGGACAATCACAATAAGAAGACTGCATGTTGAGATGGTACCAAGATGTTGGCCTCCATGTGCTTTGCATCTTGAACATTAATGTTGCCTCATCAATCACTTCAAGGGTTGAGGGATCATCCATATGCCTTCTAACAATATTTTCCCCACCTGAGAGTCTTGCAATATGAGACTTACTAGATCCTACTATGCTATATCGCCCGGAATCAGCTGTTTAAAACCAACCAAATTATACTTGGAGACAAAAACACGACACACTCAGAAAGTAAAAGATGTACATGATTTCCTTGCAAGAAAAATTACATAATACTCACCTATTTCCTGTTTTTGCTTAAAGAATTCTATGAGGGTACTCCCATGTGGGTTCCCGTGGTCGAATCTCCCGTAAGCGCATGAAGAAGAGAAAGTATAGGACGGTTGATCTTTGCATCAAGGAGAGTGTATTTTACATATTGCCATAATCACTCCACTAGATTTTTGGTGTCAACATTTCCATGTGGAAACAAACGACCAAATTTTGGCCATCGTTCTCACCATTCACATGTGTCTCCACACCAACCATTGACAATATAATGCTGCACTTTAGAGTACTCATGATAATATTGGACTATGGATTGGAAATTCTCATCAAAAGCCTCCTTAGAGGAGGTGTACATTAGGTTTAAAAGTGAGTTGTACACATGATCTATCATGCTTCTCGGCACCTGCATCAAGTTAGCACAAATACCATCAGCAACGACATCAACCTCTCTTTGAGCAAGTTGTTGAATGATAGCATCTTGTAACTTACTTGAGGTAGCAAATTCTCTACCCATGCCTTTTTGACATGGAACCAACATAATACCACATGGCATGCACTTTGACGTCGATTCCCTTAATTGTTGTGTGTCCAACAATGTGGGTCAATGTGAATGACCTTAAGGATGGAGTGAAGCTCTTGTGGATTCTTGTCAATCACAATGGCAGTCGGCCGAATGCAACCCATCCTTTGGAACACCTTTTTAAATGTCAACTCCAAAGCCATGCTTTCTTGGTTTGTACCAACATCACTCGAGCACATCATCAACCACACTGGAATGCCAACACCCATTTGATTTGGGACAACAGCTGCATACAATGGAAGTCCATACACATTTTTTTTGAATGTGCTATCAACAGCCCATGCACTTTGGCATGAAAAGAGGATAGCAACTTGTAGCATCCAATGATCTTGTATGATAATGACAAATGGACACTTTCCTTCCTCTATTGCATTGGGGTTGTATGGCTGAACATAAAGCACCTATACATAGAAAAGAAAGCGAGTAACATTAAAAAAATATTTTTAAATTTTTGATTTTTTATAGTGGATGCCTCTCGAGTGCTTATCTTTCCTTGTTGTTGTAAATGAAGAGCCTCAATAAGCATGGCACCCCAATCATCATTAGATGATTGCAAGCCCTATGAATGCAATTGATAAGCAAGCACCTGTACCTCTTTTGGAATCATGAAGAACCTATAGATCACACGATCAAGAGGAGTTGCTTGCTCAAATTGAAATGCCTCCTTTGACTTTGACACCTTTGCAACATGGCGGGATGTTCCCACATCAAATAAATCTCCTATGCAACAATTTATGACCTCTGGATGCACTGGCAAATGATAAAGATCACCACGTAGCCCAGGCTCATGTCCCTGATAACCTGTGTGTAAGGTGATAGAGACAACATCATTGTTATTTGAATATTCTACAACCACCCTAAAAGGGCAGCCCACTTTCCTTGATCTTTGAATTCTTTGCACATTTGATCCCTTTCGAATTGCTTTCCCACCACGATGACAAATGTACTCCTTTACAAACTTTGAAGGAGCTCGATTCTTTGTAGACCGCTTCATGACAAGCCAAACTTTATGCTCTATCATTATCGAAGCTAGGCATTCTTTTACTTGATCTCTATCTATGATCATCTTGCTAGATGTCGACTTTTGGATCATCTTATTTTGTATCAATGGTAAATTGATGATTTTGTTGTTTTGCACTTGACGAAGCATACATGCACAATTTGTGATCCAATCCTTGATAGTGAGGGGAATGCCATGCTTTTTCACATCAGTACACCCTCATAACTTGATTGCATTTATAGTGTCCAAAATGCTCAAATGACAACCTATCTCTGAGAAGTGAGTTGCACACAAAATACTTTCCCAATCCTCTATGCATGGAATAATTAAATGAGGTTTAGACTTTAGTCATACATCATGCCGTATTGATGAGGATGCATTAAGCGTATAAGGTAATAAGCAAAGATCATCTTTTATTCATCTCCACCTCCTCAAATTAAGTATCCCTCGAGCATCATGAGCTTTGATTACTTCAATCAAGATAGCCAATCTCCCTTGAAGGTCAAGCTCCATCAATTTAAATGTTTCTCTATCAAAGGAAAAATAGCGATCTGATACATACACATATGGATCCAAGACATGGAAGCTTTGACCATCGCCTAGCACTTGTTGTTCATTAGGTTGTACTTGTTGATCATGCTTATCTTCAACATCTGTATGGTCTTCTTGAATATGCATGAGTTCTTCTATGAAGAGGTCATTGAAGCTTGTATCCTCACTAGATAAGGAAGCGTCAGATGCTTCATCTGAGAACTTGCCAAATTCCATGTTGGTTTCTCTCTGCGTTGTCCAATCTACTTGTATCTCATTAAAAAAAACTTACAAGTCATCTTCCTGCAAAACAGTCCTA
Organism: Adiantum capillus-veneris; assembly: GCF_014529385.1. Classification (NCBI taxonomy): domain Eukaryota; kingdom Viridiplantae; phylum Streptophyta; class Polypodiopsida; order Polypodiales; family Pteridaceae; genus Adiantum; species Adiantum capillus-veneris. The sequence continues at coordinate 139,573,762 of NC_140955.1, read as the reverse complement.
GGATGTACATAAGAAAGTAAGTGAAATATAAAATACCTCTATGTTGAGGTCAAATGAATGAACTCTTTTATCGTCCATGGTTGAATTAGCCTGGTCACTAGGCACCATCCCAAGCTCAATACATATTATGGAATGGCGACTACACAAGCAAGCAGTCTAAAGAATACACCTGCTACCAAGATCAAGTGATTTTTGCTTCAAATCACCTCCACCTTGAGATTCATGCCTCTCTGTACAGGATCATTGCTTTGAATGAGTTGAAAGCCCTACTTATAACAACAACCTTTGTGCATGAGAAAAGATGGTAGTGTTGCAATCCCTACTGACATCTGTTCTAATGAGCCACAGTCAATCCCCTCAATCCCCATTCAAATCCTCTCGCTTGCATGTCGCCTTTCACACGAGCCGGACAACCTTCTTTAGAGATGCCCAATCTTGGCCTAGTTTACAAAAGTGGCCATGTTCACAAACATAAAGCCCTTCATGCACTTGACGGACCAGATTTCAACCGCGCTCCTCGACCAGTTCCTTGTCGTGGATCCCCTCACCTCAGTTAAAAGGTTGCACGTGCCATATAGTCTTGAAGCTCAATCACCCATTGCCCAACTTTTCAAGGGGCTAGGTGCAAAAGGTGTCATGAGAGCATACATTACAAATCTTGAGCTCTGGTACTCAACGCCGGTTCTGCAGAGACACTACCACTTGCATACGTAGGATTTGTTGAGCTCAAGCGTCCGCTTGTAGGTTAAGGACCCATTGTGAAAGTGATTGGCTCACCACAATTGAAAAGAAACTGGATAGATGTCCGACTATGGCAGGGGCCTTAGGCCTACCCGTGCCTCAATAGTATCTCACACACGTCTCCTCTCATCTCAAGTGAGGGGAACAACACATGCGAACACATCTGGAAAAGTGGCTTGAATCTTGATCGTTAAATCAACATATTTGTAAACTTGGCCAATTTTGTAAACCCTCACAAACTTGAAAAAATGACACATGAATTTTTTTACTCAAGCATGTTTCAATGAGTGCTACGCGGCACATAATTGTTACCATATATATGTGGTAGTGATGTGTCTGAACACACTACCGGGGTATTTTTTCCCTCTTTAGGAGGTTTTTCCCCCCGTGCATTGTATATACACCCATCACTCTAGGGCTATCTATGTTTCCATTGCACACTAAGTAATATACTCTCTATTGTGTGCCTTGAGCTTCCTTTGTCTTCTCCAAGTTGTGTGTGTTTTCCTGCAACCCTAATTCCAATAATTGGTATCAGAGCAGGTTGCGTCCTCCCGTGCTTAGTCGCCAGCAGCTCCAACACATGCCTGCTCACTTTATTATATTTTAGTGAGCTTTGGCAAGCGTTCGTAGGTCAACAAAAGTTTTGGGATAGCTCATTGGGGTACTGCTCAGATTTTTGATTCGGACTCAATTCGGCCTCCATTTCCACTATAGGCAGTACTGTGTAGGCTATTTGTCATTTTGTGCGTGCAAAATTTTTGTCAGTGCCGTTTTTTGCATAACAGGTCCCTTACAGTCTTCTATGGTTTGTGCTATATAGCATGTGTTGTTCCCACTTTGTTTATCCTCTTTTCGGGAAAATTTCACATTAGTGCAGCATTTACCATGGCTGACAACAACACAGATGTGTTCAAGATGTTTGCTGTTGAGGACAGATTGAATGGGGACAATTACCCTATGTGGGCTTACATGATGCAACATGTTCTTGTGTCAAAGGGCATATGGAATATTGTGTAGGGTATTGATGTACGTCCTAGTTCTAAGGATGCAGGCGATGTTGAGGATGTGGCAGGTCTTGCTGCAAGGATTGCTACTATTAGAGTTGTTTTTCCTACGGCAGAACAAGCTCGTTGGGATGTAAAGGATGCACAGGCTCATGTGTTGCCTATGAAGCGCACCATTACTCCTCACATTTGTTCAATGAAATTTGCAAAACAGGCTTTTGGGATATTTTGACTGGTCTTTATGCAAGCCGCAATGAGGCTAAAAAAAATTTGCTGCGTAAAGAGCTGGAATCGAAGATTATGCATGAGGAAGATGATATGGACACTTTCCTTGTTGGTGTCAAGGATATCAATGAGCAACTTATTTCTGCAGGTGAAGTCATTTCAGACAGTTCCCTTGTGGTGGAAACTGTTCTTGATGCCTTTCCAGACTCTTACCAGATCTTTGCTAGTCCTTAGAGACTTATGACCCAAGGAAATCCTGAAGCTGTCAAGTTTGATGCATTGTGCACATTGCTGTTGCAAGAGTCACTTTCCAAAAAAAACAGGACTAGACAACATGCAATTGAGTAGGCTTTTATTGCTCTCAAAGAAAGGGTGGTAACAGCAATGCAGCCACTTCTTATGGTTCTTCTACGAGTGGAAAATCATATGTTCCTAATGCTTCTACTCGCAGCAATTTGTCTGGAAATTTTGGTGATAAGGGCAAAAAGAAGATGCGTTGCCATTATCGTAAATCTAATGATCACTTGATCAAGCAGTGTCCTAAGTTGAAGGCCAAAGAGGCTAAGAAGAAAGAGGGTGGTTCCACTGCAAATGCTGGTTCCACTACAAATGCAGCCATTGTTGAGTCTTCTGTGAAAGGAGATTGTGATGCTGATGTTGATGCAGAATGGGCTTCTAGTGCAAAGTGCACAGTTTATATCATCCGCAAACAAAGTGTATTCTGGTTTCACGGGATGTTATGTTTGTGGAAGATTTTGTTTGCCCTTGATGTCATGTACTAGAGACAATAATGTAAGCTCACGGGACATTTATGACACTTTGTTGCCTCTTTTCAATGGTGGAAGTTCGAATGTAAATTCCAATGAGGTAAATGTACAGCCTATGGGGGTTTTCAAAAATGTTACAGATCAGCCCATTACTGATGCAGATGTACATGATGTACTTGATGAGGAAAGGGTTGAAAATGAGCAGGATAGAGGTATGCCAAAATGGCTGGTGCATACATTGCGTGATAGTAAATTGGATGCACCTTTATCTAGTCGTACTTGTTCAGGCTCTCGCCATGCATCTTATGCATCAGATTGTTATGCTTTGGCTATGTCTAGCTTACATGATGTTGAGGAGCCTCTGTCTTTTGATGAAGCACAAAATTCAAAAAATTGGATGGCTGCCATTTAATCAGAATATGATGCACTTATAGAAAATGACACATGGACTTTATGTGATTTGCCTCCTAGCAAAAAGGCCATTAGTACAAAGTGGGTTTACAAGTTGAAACGCAAGCCGGATGGTGAGATCGATCGCCATAAGGCTCGACTTGTTGTTGCAAAGGGTCATGCACAGCAAAAAGGCATAGATTATGAAGAGACTTTTGCTCCCACTTTTTGTATGACTAATGTGCGTTTTCTATGTGCATTGGTAGCTCATTTTGGTTGGGATGTACATCAATCCGTTATTGTTAATGCTTTCTTCAATGGTGACATATTTGAGGAAGTTTATGTAACGCAGCCTTGCGATTTTGTCAAGAAAGGACAAAAGGACAAAGTGTGCAGATGTAAGAAGGCTTTGTATGGGTTGAAGCAATCTCCTCGTGCTTGATATGAGAGAGTTGACACTCATTTGGTCAAACGAGGCTTTCGTAACAGTCCAACAGAAAGCACATTGTATGTAAAGCGTGAGGGTGATGTACTTCTCATTGTGGTTCTTTATGTAGATGATTTGTTGATCACTAGACCAAATTAGAGGCATATTCCTGAATTTAAGGCTGATTTGAATGCTACTTTCAAGATGAAAGATTTGGGATTGTTGCATCATTACTTGGACATACAGTTTAAGCAGTGTGATGGTGGTATTTCCTTGTGTCAAAAAAGTTACATAGAGACATTGCTATGTAAGTTGGACTTGAGGATTGCAAACCTATTGCCACTCCCATGGAAACATGTTTAAAATTGAGTCTTCATGATGCTGGGGATCCTGCAGATGTCACTCTTTACCAAAATGCTGTTGGCTGCCTCATTTATGTATTCAACACGAGGCCAAATCAGTTTTCAGTCTCACACATTAGCAGATTTATGCATAGCCCAGGGTCTAAGCATTGGTAGGCTGTCAAGAGGATTTTCCGCTACCTTAGTGGCACTTTACATCTTGGCTTGTTTTATCCCAAGGGGGGATCATTGCCGCCATTACATGATTTTTCGGACTCAGATTGGGCTTGTTGGTTTGACACGAGAGTGTCCACAAGTGGTTTTTGTTTCATGCTTGGCAGTTCATGTATACCATGGTTGAGCAAGAAGCAACCTACTGTGGCCACTTCAAGTTGTGAGGCTGAGTACAGGGCAGTCTTCACAGCTACGGTTGAGTGTGTATGGCTCAGACGCCTTATGGCTGATTTGGGTGTTGGACAGGACACTGCCAACACTATCTACACTGATAGTCAGAGCGCCTTGACAGTTGCGAGGAACCCAGTTTTTCATGCTTGCACAAAGCACATTGAGGTGCATTACCACTATGTCAGGGAGAGGCTCTTAGCAGGAGATATGAGCTTGGCTTATGTGCCAACACAGGACAACCTTGCAGATCTTTTCACAAAGGTATTGTCTCGTGAGAAGCTTGAAGCTTTCCGCAAAGCTTTGGGCTTACTCCCCTTTGTGGACTGATCCCCTTTGTGGACTGATCAGGTCCTCAGGGCATGGCACTTCCCTTTACTCATGTGCCAGCTCTTGTTCACCGCATCACTCCAGGGGGGATTCGTTACCATATACATGTGGTAGTGATGTGTGTGAACACATTAGGACCGCCGGGGCATTTTTTCCCTCTTTAGGAGGTTTTTTCCCCCGAGCATTGTATATACGCCCATCACTCTAGGGCTATCTATCTTTCCATTGCACACTAAGTAACACACTCTCTATTGTGTGCCTTGAGCTTCCTTTGTCTTCTCCAAGCTGTGTGTGTTTCTCTGCAACCCTAATTCCAACATAATTGGGCAAGAGTAGCGACAGAAACAGTGGTAAAGGTTGGCGACATTGAGGAGCCGGTCTTAGCCCTCATAGACCATGGTTCATAAATCAATCTCATGGCAAAGAATTTGCACCAAAATAGGAAGTGGCCTATTGATGTGGATCACAGGTGGCGAATTCGAGCTGCCAACATGCTTCCTGGATCATTGCCACCAGACTTACATGCTTTTTCGGACTCAGATTGGGCTGGTTGTTTTAACAGGCGAGTGTCCACAAGTGGTTTTTGTTTCATGCTTGGTAGTTCATGTATATCATGGTTGAGCAAGAAGCAACCTACTGTGGTCACTTCTAGTTGTGAGGCTGAGTACAAGGAAGTCTTCACAGCTACGGTTGAGTGTGTATGGCTCAGACGCCTTATGGCTAATTTGGGCATTGGACAGGACACTGCCAACACTATCTACACTGACAGTCAAAGTGCATTGGTGGTTGCGAGAAACCCAGTTTTTCATGCTCGCACAAAGCACATTGAGGTGCATTACCACTATGTTAGGAGAGGCTCTCAGCAGGAGAGATCAGCTTGGCTTATGTGCCAACACAGGACAACCTTGCAGATCTTTTCACAAAGGCATTGTCTCGTGAGAAGTGAGAAGCTTTCCGCAAAGCTTTGGGCTTACTCCCCTTTGTGGACTGATCATTCCCTCAGGGCATGTCACTTCCCTTTACTCATGTGCCAGCTCTCGTTCACCGCATCATTCCAAGGGGGATTTGTTACCATATACATGCGGTAGTGATGTGTGTGAACACACTAGGACCGACGGGGCATTTTTTCCCTCTTTAGGAGGTTTTTTCCCCTATGCATTGTATATATGCCCATCACTCTAGGGCTATCTATCTTTCCATTGCACACTATGTAATATACTCTCAATTGTGTGCCTTGAGCTTCCTTTGTCTTCTCCGAGCTGTGTGTGTTTTCCTGCAACCCTAATTCCAACAATGGTTAGGTCACTTGGCTTGCTCAACGTAAGTCATGGGCTTGAGTCCCGTTGCTCGCTCGCTACTCATAGCGTTTATTGTGTTTCAAAATGCCCTCAAGATTCGTGCGCAACCCCAACTGTTGGTCCCCTCACTTCAGTTGGGAGACGATGCATGTGAGATTGTGTTGATGCTAACCGTGGGCCGTGAGCCCAAATTTTTTTGTTGATTATCACTATGTGTTCTACTCCTCTTCTGCCGCCCACTTACCCTTGCATTACATAGCTGCAATTGTAGCAACTGCGCGCATTGGCTAGCACTCCCATACCTCTGTGTTTGTGTGTGTTTGTGTGTGTGTGTGTGTGTGTGTGTGTGTGTGCACGTGCGAGCTTCATAGTTGAAAGGGATAGATCGAGAGAGAAGTCAAGAGAGCCTAAATGTGCTACATTGGTCGATGTTCCCACACCCTACATGTGTGTGTGTGTGAGAGTTTCTTTGCATGAAGAATTAATATCACTGTTGTGGCTCTCATGAGTTCCTATTGTGTCATCTCTCATGGCTACTACGATGGTGATCGTACATAACTGAATTTTCTCCAATGTTGGTGCCTCAGGTGGTGAGCACATCACCTTGCGTTAACTTTGAGAGGCATTCTTAGTATTTATTTGTATTGAGTGATGGGCCATGCTTGTCGGTTTCACATGTGTAATTATGGGGTGATCGGTGATGATAGGGCCACACCAGATTCAATAGAGAGAGATAACATGTTTTGGCTGTCGCACGAGTGCTGGTGCCCATATGTGAATGGGACAACCCACATAAGTGGCTTGTAACCTAGTTTTTGGTCATTCTCAAAGGTACTCACATTGCTCTTTCTCTCCTCCTCTCTTGCATTATCTCCTTGTTGTGTGTGAGCATGAGAGAGAGGGAATGAGATCGAGTAGTGAGGCAGTACAATGGCAGTGAGACGGTCGAGCAGCAGCGACTATGTGTGTGCACGAGATTACTTTATTGATGGCTACATAGAGGTGAGTGACACGCCAATTGTATCTATTGAGCTTGCCTACATTCGTGTTTGCAACCTTAGCGGCTCACACACGACACGTAGTAAGTTCCCTGCGATCCGACATGCTTGGCACTACTGCGTAACACAAATAAATAGATATATGTATAATATACATATATATTTATAATATATTCTTAGACCGATAGTGTAAAGAAATACTGATAAGCAATCTTTTGGCAGCATAACAACGTGAAAATTCAAAAAAAAATCCCCATTTCATACTTGCTTCTGTGAAAGCTTGCCTAACTTTCATTAAGCTTTCTATACACGAAACCATGATTATGTTTCCAAACATGAACAAAAAACATGATTATATTCACAAGCAATCAATATTTTTGGTAGCATAACGGCGTGAAAATTCAAACAAAAAAAATCCCCATTCCATACTTGCTTCCGTAAAAGCTTGCCTAACTTTTGTTAAGCTTTGTATAGATGAAACCATGATTATGTTTCCAAACATGAACAAAAAGCATGATTATATTCACAAGCAATCAAAATTTCGGCAGCATAACGGCGTGAAAATTCAAACAAAAACAATCCCCGTTCCATACTTGCTTCCATGCAGCAGTCCAAATGCTTACGCGAAGAAATTACATACGCAAAAAAACATGTGTTGGTATATTACTTTGGTAAATCCAAAGCTCTCAGCTAACTTCTATCTAGCATAATAAATATGAAATCATGGCTAAATTGATAAGGACGGTCAACACCAACAACATGTCCTCAATAATACCAAAAAAGTGCCCAAACACCATGGTCACATGTCGTCCCATACAAATCACAAACTAAAAAACACCATAGATAATACCAATGTTGATGTCAAAAGGCAATGTGATCCGGGCTTATATTCTTGCCAGTTAGTCTCCTCATCGCTATCTGCATCAACTGCTAGAATAGCACGTACACATGGAGCCTTGAAGTGTGAAAGATGTTGCTGGAAGACCTCTGGATCACTATCTATGTAGAGACAGTGTCTAGACAACTCAGCGCAAACATGGCCCAAGCCACCACATCCAGAAAACATATCAACAATGAAGGTGTTCTCCGCAGTAAATGTTCGCACAAGCCAGCTAAAAAAAGAAAAAAAAACATGCGCATTTTTACTTTATGTAACATAGTCTAATAGCACATAGTAGGAAGCATATATTCTTACCGAAAGAAGTCAAGGTTACGCTCGGCGGCGCCTCTAAGAGCGCGTCCTCCAATGTACTCTACGTCGGCACACTCCACCAGTATTCCGGACTTGGCATCGAAAGAGTTGTTGTCCACGCTCTCTCCGTCTCATCGATTGTAGATAGGACATTGACCCTTATGATAAAACAATCCTAGCAATAGTGTTTCCACCTACAAATTACAATTAGAATGTGATCTAATTGAAGAAAACTACGAGCATGCTTTTCAATCAACAAATAAATTTACTTACTCTCTCAATCTCAATGGTCTTTCGCACATAACCATCGGGGATCAAAATAAGGATGGTGTGCATCATCTTGAATCCCATCTCGATGGCATGGCTAGACACAATGTCAAAGTGATCAATGGAGCTTAAGGTGATGTACCACCCATTGTCTGCCACATACTTAGAAGCTATTATGGCCACTTTCTTACTTAATTTTTGAGAGGATTGATTCCATAGAGGGACCAGCATATTACGCATTGTTAATTTAATTAAAGTTCCAAAACTATCATATACTGCCCATTGAGGTTTTGAAGAATGCATACCTCGTTCTCCGAAAAAATTTCAACTTAAAAATTTGTTGGAAAATCCGCAAATAAAAGAGAGGTCACTTCATTGCTCTTTCCCCATCAACATGGGCTGAATGAAGAAAATTCAAGATCCTGCATACGATCAAATACATGTATTTCAAACATTCACAACACACACCACACATAGTCAGTCTTTCTTCTCACATGTATTTACCATCTCTCATCATCGAGAGAAATTTTGTAAACATCTAGCATGTTGCCAATAACGGTCACATCATAATCTATGGAAGGCATTGCATAATCAGAAAATAAATTATTTCATCAAGAATTGTTGAGTAGACAAAAAGTGACAGCTAGATATTTTTACAAGCAAGTTTACCTGTGGAGCCTTGAGCACCTTTTTTGTTCTTTTTGGGAGACTTCTTGGGTTTCTTGTATTTAACAAACTCTAATCATTTCTTTATAGAGGAGATTGTACTATTGTTTACTCTTTTCAAAGAGGTGGCTTTCTTGGAAGCCGAGCCAATCTCCTCAATACCATTTTTATTTCTTTCAAGAACGTGCTCTAAAGCAAACAAAAATATGTTTCTCACAAACATAGTCTAAATAGTATGAGCATTGAGCACTTTAACGATTTTGCAGTTTTCATAAATGCCAAAAAATAACCTTTATATAAGTTCCCTTCGTCACGTGGGTAGGTGCCTCGAGTGTAATCTAGCCACCAAGGGCAATACTCAATTTCCAAAGCAATCAAACCATAATCTCTCATCCATAGTGGATACATACACTCCTCACAAGAGAGGTCCCTCCAACTTTCAACAACAACTGGCAACTTCTCCAACAAAGTTTGATCGTAAAGCTGAATTAGCCATCTACATAAAATGCAGTTAAATTTATTTGAGCTCCTTTACCAAGTGACTTATTTATTATACAAACTCTAAGTGCAAAATAGAATAACAACCATAAAGATATCAATTGTATTACCTGAATAATACTCTCCGCGAAGATTCCATAAGCTCTGGAATTTGTTCATCCGACTCTTTTGTGTTGAGCTTACTCCAAAGCTCCACAAAAGCTTTATCAATGTGCTCCCTCAACCGGTGATGAAACCATGCTTCAAAGCCCTCCGGCATTTCTTCAATCATTTTTCCTTTGATCCTCAAGCATTGCTTCAAGATACTTCCCCAATACCACTCTTTACGCAAGTACATTCTAGATTTCATTGCACTAATATAACGCTTAGAAGTAACATCATCTACACGGCAATGCATCAAAGCATGCAATATTTCCTTTTTTCTATAGAGAAAACAATAAATGGACCATAAATGCATTAATTCATTTGATGATTTCATGTGTATTTTTTATCCAAAGATTATTACCTCTCCGGTGATATTTTAGAAGTTGCCAAAGAGTGGACCTTGTCTCTTGTAAGGCCCACCTGATCCTTTTCTCTTATCCAATTGAAGTTAAATAACAAAGAGAAGAACCCCTGGCCATTGGCAGGGTTGGCAATGGCCAACATCTATGTTGCATTAGCACAAAATCAAATCAAATTAATTTTTCAATCCAATAAATCAACTCCAAATGACATGTCAACTTACAATTTTGTAGAAATTCAGAAAGTGTTTACCATATAAGCTCTTTCTTTGAATATTTTTTCTACTCTTCCTCGAGCAACCACTTCCTTTTCTGGCAGTGAGATCGAGGGATCATTGATCTCTTGCATCTCTTTGATAAGAGACAAGTCATATGAGCATTGCCAATAAAAGAGCAGGAGCGTTGTACCAACTCCCTTTAGATGCCTTCTTCTCGTAAACAAGCTCTACCTCTATCCATCGAACCCAATATGGGGGAAAGTCTTTCATTAAAGAATCTTTGCTTGCCACAACCAGTTTTGGAACAGGATGATCTTCTGTTCAAAATTTGTGCTCACAGTGGTTCTACCAATCCTAAACCACAATATCTTAAATAAATGGCAGGAGAATGACATCGATAAAGTAATAGCAATATCTTTAAAAACAACAAATGAGCCTACTCATTTTGAGGGCGCTTAGCTAGCATAAGCTCCCCCTCTGCACTTCTATCAACATAGACAAATTGACACGTGACAGAACAATGTCTCCACTTTATCATTGAAAATTCTACAACAACAAAAAGGAAAATGAGAAATCATAGAGTAGTACAAAACAACTATATATTAAACAAAAAACAAATCACTTACGTGTTTTTATTAAGTGCATCGAAGTTTTCAAGCGGTGGTTGGCATCCCAAACAATAAATTTTTTCCCCCTTAAGTCTTCCCACTCAAGGGGAAGGGAATTATCAAAATCATCGCTTATTTCTCGCCAAATAGGCCCCCATTCATCTTTGTGTAAGTTGGAAACATAATGTTGATCATGGCCTGTCTCCTTAAATGACACAAGAAATGGAGCTCCAAGCACATTGTATCCAGACATCTCAAACCTTTTCACCAAGCCCTCAGTGCCTAGACCCACCGCTCTAATGGCTTCATTTTTCATCAATCTGCAGAGAAGAATACGATTAGGTTCCCCACCTCTCTTTACAATAAAACCCTCTACAATCTCCTCCAATATGCGACCATGAACATCCTTTCCAAACACTGTTGGATGATTGGCAGGTTTAGCAACAATTGTCGTTGCTTCAGGGGCCACCAATTCACCTTGTGTAGCATGAATATATATGAGCTCCTCTTCTTCATGCACATCACCCAAAATATCCTCCTTCTAACGGACATTGGAAGAAGCAATGGAAGATCGTGCATTGGCCCTATGCCTTGTAGTGCCAGACCTTAATGTGTATCCTACTCCTAAAAGCGATAAACAATAAGAACACAACTAGTTTAGTGAGTATGAGGAGACAAATAAAAAGAACACAAATAGATTAATGTAGTTGAACTTACTCTGAGAGATACCTGTCCTGCCACGTTTAGATGGTGTACGAACCATAATCTATCAACCATAAACAACAAAAATCTTATGCAACTATCTTTTCGTCTACCACCAATCTTTCACTTTCATTAACCTTCACTTCATCTTTAACTTTCATTAACCTTCACCACCTTCACTTAATCCACCACGTTTTCTCGCATCTCCACCCTGTAATCTTTTGCTTGAGATAATATCTCCAACATGAAAGTGACAATAACTTGGAAGGTTGGTGGTCAGATAGTCAACTATGACATTCAGTTGAAGGGAAACTCATTGTTGCTTAGTGCTTACTATTTGCAGAGTTTGCTGCCTCCATCTTTCCATTTTCAATCACTATCTACTCTTATTCAAAGTGATTGTGGCCTAACAAAAGCCTTATAGCAACCACAATGGGTTATTGAAGGTCATCAACATTTCTTAATAGATGGATCTTTGTCGAGCTTGTTTGAGTTGCTTCATTCAGACACATTTATACACGTATCTTACAGTGAGAAAGAAAATGATAAAGAGATATCTGAAGATGTTTTAAGCATTGTGCATCTTGAAAGTAGCGGTGATGATATAGGACATCTCAAAACTCAGTCAATCATCATTTGGATTCAACAAAATCCAAGGGCAAAAAAGTTAAATGATCTATTAACATTATGTGGAGCTCCTTTGCAAGTTGTTGAACTTCCACAACATTATGATGGAAATTTGTGCTTTGAGTTGCCTGCAACTCAGGATAAAACAAAACGAATGTCAGGGATGGAACAACACTTTGATGGTCACTTGTCGACTTGCCCATCTGTTACAACCATGGCGATAGCATGCACAATTCATCTAAGCCACTGTTTGGGATGCATGCAATGCAATTATTCAACATGTCCTCATTATATTAAAGAACAATAATTTAATATAAGAGATTTTCATGGATATTTGGACAGACAGGTCAAGAAGGACTACCTTGCAATGGAAGAGAAAACAACAATAACTTGTCATTATTGTCAGAAGGTTGTTACTTGTGTTGCTGATTGTCCTTACAAAATCTATTATGTTTTACCTAGAGATGGTACAATGTCGTGACTGGCAATACATGTTGGTAAACATTGTCATAATGTTAAGGCAGGAACCTCTAGGGTTGCTATTTCAAGAGTGCGAAAATTGGTAGGTGCAGTACTAAAAATTGAAAAGGGTGGCCCAAGAAAAATTCAATTGTTGGTGGCTCAACAACTTGTGCTCCACTCCTTGATTGGTGAGGAAGCTGAAGTTACATCTGATGTACAATTCAATGATTTTTTGGAAGAAATGATGCCACTTGTTCAAACCAAAGGGTATGAGAAACTCAGTTTTGTTCCTTGAATTTGTTAATTTTTTAACTATTATGGATTTAACTTTCTTGTGATGCATCATGTAGGTTTTCTTCAATTGTTTCAAAGGAGAGGAAGAGTCAAGATATTGTTATTGGGGATGGATATGATAGCATTTTATTGCTTCAAAAAAAGTGCATGTTTCATTTTTTCCATGGGAGTAGATTTCCTGGACAGGGTGAAGAGGATGACAAGTGCTTCCTATTTAAAATGTCCACTAAGGGACCAGGTTCTGGGATTGATTTAGTAAATCGGATGAAAAGAACTGAAACTGGTGACTTAAGAAATGTGTGGGTACATTTTGATTTTACCCATAGAATAGATGGATGGGCAACAATGTCATGCTCAGTTTATGATCCAAGGTAATCTTTAAGTATTTAAATATCTCGTATTTTTTTCATCATTAAATAAGAGAAGATGTGTGAAAATATTTATGTTGAATATCTTGCAACATACGATCACTGCAAATAATTGCTATATGTGAAACTAAAGAGGAGGATGCAAAGACTCAAGTTATTTTTTGGGAGAACCTTAATTCAAGGTGCATAGATACTATCTCTCTAGAATTTATACTTTCTCTCTCAGTCAACCACACATATATGGAGTCTTATGATGATTGAAAATTACATTAAATAGATACTTACTCATTACATTGCACAACTTCCCATTCTCTCTCTACAATACCAGCAAGAGCTTGCCTATGGTCGACATCACAGATCTGTCATTTTTTGGCTACGGTTTACACAGATCTATGGTTGGGTGTACATATCTATTGTTTCAGGTTGTTCTGCAGTTCTTGTTTTGCTTTTTGTAGATTTTGTTTTACAAATTTAATACTATTTATTATTGTTGTGTTTGCTACTAAATTTGATTTTTTTATTTTTTATTTTGTTTATAGTTATCTGTAACTTTTTATTTTTGCAATTTTTGAAAATTTTTCTTGCATTTGAATTTTTGAAAATCAAATTGTAAAAATGTTTAAAAATATATAAAAAGAAGAAAAGAAAAAAACACCCTCATGTAATTTTGTGCTGCAAAAAAAAAGAGTGAGCGAAAGGAAAAGTTGAAAAATTGAGTGTGCAAAAAGGTGAGAACTCCTCAGTCTCAATCTTGATTTATATATGAAGGAAGCAAGATCCTCCATAGCTTCCTTTCAAGTGAAGAAATAGTGTGTCCCAACTTATATATATAGCCTACTTCTCAAGGAAAAAGAAAGCATGTTGGATTTAGGCTTCACCTTTCCCTCCACAAGCCTTTTATAGACTTTCCCCTTTTGCCTACACGCCCAAGTAGAATTTGACTATTTTGGGGGTTATGGGAGCTTCGGGTAGCTTAACTATGTGTTGTAAAGCATGTCTCATTCCTCCAAATAATACACTCATTTTGAGCTATCACATGACATATTCCACATTATGCACTTCAAAAAATAGTTAGAAAAATCAAGTCAAAACAAGTAAAATAGCTAGTGGCGAGGTTTCTTAGGGTACTCGTCAACGCTTTTAGGGTACCTGCGTCACATGTATCTACGCTCTGATCAAACCCTAGAGTCCAAAAAGCTTGAGAGTGCTTCAATTTTGCGTGCACTCACTATCCATCATTAAGTTTTGAACTTTTGGCTAGGACCCAAGGTAGTACGATCCAAGACCCACATGCCGCAGCTAGTGACTCTTCCTCTGACTATGACTTCATGGTGGAGTATCCTACACAAAACCTTGAGAGTTTGAGTCAAGACATGCATTCCTTGGCCCCATGGCATGGGTCTAGCATGTGTAGTTGCTTAAAAGAGACCTTTAGTAGAGCCACTCGCTCTGAACATGAGGCTAGCAAAGTAAATGAAGCGAACGGGGAAGTAAATTCACCTTTCAAGTCTCATATAAACATCGAACTCCTTAAGAGTGTCCATGTGAATATTCCACCCATCGCACTCACTAGCCCTTGAGAGATATCCCCCTTTGAAGTTCTATTAACCTGATGGTAGGAGTCTTGCAGAAGTGAAAGAGGTTGAATGCTATATCCTTGCAGCTAGGGAAAAGAAAATTGAAAGCTTACGCAAGGTAGAACAATGTTGAGCACTAAAGATGTCATAAAATCTAATATCTAACCAATCCAAATGATTTTCTCATATTAAACTGATCATTTAATGTGGGAGAATCGACAGGAACAAGGGTTAGAATATAGACATGTGCTTACGAGTCTATCTCAACACGGGGCCAATGGTAAAGGGGTCCAAATGAGAGATGATCTGTCAAAGAGCAAGGCTAGCTAATGGAGCTTAAAGACCTTAGGGTTAGCTCCATTAAAGACCTCCAATGGTTAGTGTTAAAAGTCATTTGACCTTAGGTAAGCTAGGGATGTGCTTGAGGTGGGAACCCGGCCTAAGCTTGAGGTGCTTGTCATGCTTGCCAACTAAGGTGATTGAGGTGCTTGTCGTACTTGTTGACTAAGGTTCTTGAGGTGCTTAATAACTAAGGTGCTAAGGTGCTCCATGACTAAGGTGCTTGAGGGTAAGGTGTTCAAAAAGTCAAATCTAATTCCTACTCATGAGGGAGTGAGCCCTAATTGTAGGGGCTAGAGAGGAAACACACACATACTCACACAAGGCAAGCTTGGTACCAAGAAGGCAAATATGACACTTGTCAAGCGCCTCCTCATGTTGCCCTCATGGTGTGCCTAAAGCCTATTGGTTGGCCTCCCAAGGGGTCCAATGATAAATTAGTTAATTTAATTGATTGTTTTAACATTTATCAAGTCCTCTCTCTCAAAGGGGAAAGGGGGACACTTGTCCCAAGGCTACCCTTGTTGCTTGTTATGCATTAGAACTGCATGTGATTGGCCAGGCTTGCAGGGGTCCAATGAGCTTCCAAGTTGAGCTAGAAGAGGGGGTTGACCAAAGCAAGAAGGGGGATTTCTTGGGGGGTATACTTTCCCACACACACTCACACACACTCTCATTGTGTGAAGTGCTAAGTGCAAGAGCTCCATCTCCTTTTCCAAGCTAGTAGAGAAGTTGAGAGCCTACACCAACACTCTTGGCTATGGAATGCAAATCCAACCAAGAGCCATGCTTCAATGCTTAAGCTTGCCATCTTCTCCATCTTCACTACTATGCTATTATGTATGATAGCAAGAAGATTAATGATAAGTGAGGAGCTATTTCTTTCTCTTATGAATGTTTCTTCTTCCTCTTCCCTACCCTCATTCCCAACTAGCTCTCTCCACCTTTAAAGGTGATTGAGGCCTTGAGACTGAGGCTTGGGATAGTTAATGCTTTTTACAAAGTCTATGTTATGTTTGTGATGCATGAATCTTTCCATCTTCATTGCATCACCTAGGTCACAAGGAACACAAATATTGTATTGTACCAAGTCTCTCTTGATGGGAGAATCTATAATACAAATGCCTATTGGAGGGGGGATCGGCTCCACATAAATTCGATCCTCAAATGTTGTCAATGTCTCTAATTCTCTCTCTTTTTCAAGTTATTGCTCATGCCATGTTAGCTAGGAAATGTGTTTAATGTTGCTCTCTCCATTCAAGAACTCTCTCTACCGACAAGAAGGAATTTCCTTAATGAAATGCTCACTATGTTATTCTTTTTTCGCTACAATCTAAGTTAATAGGCAAATTCCGTTACACTGGTATCAGATGTTTGATTTCTCTTTTCTTGCTTAAGAAGAGAGGTCCTTAAGTAGCCTATTAATGGTTGATTTTGTTAATTATATTAGGGTAAGTTGTTGGAATTAGGGTTGCAGAGAAACACACACAGCTTGGAGAAGACGAAGGAAGCTCAAGGCACACAACAAAGAGTGTATTACTTAGTGTGCAATGGAAAGATAGATAGCCCTAGAATGAATGGGCGTATACACAATGCACGGGGGGAAAAACCTCCTAAAGAGGGTTCAAAATCCCCCGGAAGTCCTAAGTGTGTTCACACACATCACTACCACATGTATATGGTAACAAATCCCTCCCTGGAGTGATGCGGTGAACGAGAGCATGAGTAAAGGGAAGTGCCATGCCCTGAGGACATGATCACTCCACAAAGGGGAGTAAGCCCAAAGCTTTGCAAAAAGCTTCTCACTTCTCACGAGACAATGATTTTGTGAAAAGATCTGCAAGGTTGTCCTGTGTTGGCACATAAGCCAAGCTAATCTCTCCTGCTGAGAGCCTCTCCCTGACATAGTGGTAATGCACCTCAATGTGTTTTGTGCAAACATGAAAAACTGGGTTCCTTGCAACTGCCAATGCGCTCTGACTATCAGTGTAGATAGTGTTGGCAGTGTCCTGTCCAACACCCAAATCAGCCATAAGGCGTTTGAGCCATACACACTCAACCGTAGCTGTTCAGACTGCCCTCTGTACTCAGCCTCACAACTAGAAGTGGCCACAGTAGGTTGCTTCTTGCTCAACCATGATATACATGAACTACCAAGCATGAAATAAAAACCACTTGTGGACACTCACGTGTCAAAACAACCAGCCTAATCTGAGTCCGAAAAAGCATGTAAGTCTGGTATGATCCCCCTTGGGATAAAACAATCCAAGATGTAAAGTGTCACTCAAGTAGCGAAAAATCCTCTTGACAGCCTGCCAATGCATAGACCTTGGGCTATGCATAAATCTGCTGACTTGTGAGACTGCAAACTAAATATCCGACCTCATGTTGCATACATAAAAGAGGCATCCAACAACAGTTTGGTAAAGAGTGACATCTGCAAGATCACCAGCATCATGAAGACTCAATTTCAAACCTGTTTCCATGGGAGTGGGAATAGTTTTGCAATCCTCAAGTCCAAACTTACATAGCAATGTCTCTATGTATCACACTGTTTAAATTGTATACCCAAGTAATGATGCAACATCCCCAAATATTTCATCTTGAAAGTAGCATTCAAATCAGCCTTAAATTCAGCAATATGTGCCTCATTGGGCCGAGTGATCAGCAAATCATCCACATAAAGAACAACAATGAGAAGTACATCGCCCTCATGCTTGACATACAATGTGCTTTCTGTTGGACTGTTACGAAAGCCTCGTTTGACCAAATGAGTGTTAGCCATCTCATACCAAGCACAAGGAGATTGCTTCAACCCATACAAAGCTTTGTTACATTTGCACACCTTATCCTCTTGTCCTTTCTTGACAAAACCGCGAGGCTGCGTTAAATAAACTTCCTCAAATATGTCACCATTCAAGAAAGTAGTAACAATGTCTGATTGATGTACATCCCAACCAAAATGAGCTGCCAATGCACATAGAAAACACACAGCAGTCATACGACAAGTGGTAGAAAAAGTTTCTATATAATCTATGCCTTTTTGCTGCGCATAGCCTTTTGCAACAAGTCAAGCCTTATGGCGATCAGTCTCACCATTTGGCTTGCGTTTCAACTTGTAAACCCACTTTGTACCAATGGCCTTTTTTCCAAGAGGCAAATCACATAAAGTCCATGTGTCATTTTCTATAAGTGCATCATATTCTAATTGCATGGCAGCCATACAATTGTTTGAATTTTGTGCTTCCTCAAAAGACAGAGTTAATCAATGTCATGTAGGCTAGACAAAGCCAAAGCATAACAATCCGATGCATAAGATGCATGGCGAGAGCCTGAACGAGTACGACTCGACAAAGGTGCATCCAATTTACTGTCATGCAATATGCACCAGCCATTTTGGCATACCTCTAGCCTGCTCTTTTTCAGTCCTTTCCTCATCAAATACATCATGTACATCTGCATCAGTAATAGGCTGATCTGTAACATTTTCAAAAACCCCTATAGGTAGTACATTTGCCTCATTGGAATTTATATTTAAGCTTCCACCATTGAAAGAGGCAACAAAGTGTCATAAATGTCCTGTGAGGTTACATTATTGTCTCTAGTACATGATAGCAAGGGCTGAACAGAATCTTGCACAAACACAACATCATGTGAAACCAGAATACGCCTTGTTTGTGGATGATACAACCTATAACCTTTGCTTTCAGTGCTATAACCAACAAAAATACATTTGACCGTCTTATCATCCATTTTTTTGCGCTATGTTTGTGGCACCAAAGCATATGCCAAACATCCAAAAAGACGCATGTGCTCAATAGAAGGCTTTCTAGCATGCCATGCTTCATATGGAGTAATAGACTGCAAAGCTTTCATAGGGCACTTGTTAAGTACATAAGTGGCACACATGATGGCCTCAAGCCAAAACAAATGTAGCAAAGCTTGACTTTTGACCATACATCGTGTCATTTCCGTAAGTGACTTGTTTTCCTCTCAGTAACAGCATTTTGCTGAGGCGTATAAGGCACTGTACATTTGTGTTTTATCCCATGACTAGCCAAAAATGCATTAAATTCATGAGACACATACTCCTCCCCTCAATCAAAACGGAGCGTGTCCATAGTACATTTTGAGACCTTTTCACCCATAGCAAGAAATTTCTTGAAGCACATAAAAACTTCGGACTTCGCTTTAAGCGGAAATACCCATGTACGCATGGAGTAATCATCAATGAAAGTCACGAAGTAAAGGTAATTTCCTAAGGACGGAGTTTTCATGGGCCCACAAACATCACTATGCACAAGCTGCAACCTGCATGTGGCCCTAACTGAGCCATCCTTTGGAAACTTAGAATGTTGCATTTTACCCAAAATACAACCTTCACAAACACGTCTGACGGGTGATTCAAGAGGCCGCAAAGAAGCAACCATATCAGATTTCTGCAAACGCAGCAAACTGGCAAACTTCAGATGTCCAAAACGTGCATGCCACAATTTTGCATCTGAAACAGCCCTTGAATCTGCAACTACATTTGCAATTTTTCCACACTTGTCATACAAAGTGATCTTATACAATCCACAACACAAAAGGCCAGATGCAACAATTTCATCACCAAAACTAAGATCATGAACTGTACATTTGTCATCCACAAATTTGAATACAAGTCCAAGTCTAGCAAGTGTAGATACATATGAAAGATTCTTCTTGATCCCAAGTACATAAAGTGCATCAACAAGTGTGAAAGAACTACCATTTGCAGAAGTAAGCACAATCTTTCCAATTCCCTGAACCGGATAAGATGCATTGTTGGCACAAGTGACTCAATTCCCATGAGGGACAGACTCAAGAGAGGTGAACGATTCACGATGTGAGGTAATGTGCTTTGTAGCACCACTGTCAAAATACCACACATGTGAATCGGCAACAACTGACATTCATGCATCATGGATAGTAGGATTGTAAGTGCACTCTGCACTAAAAGCCCATTCTGCATCAACATGAGCATCACCGTCTCCTTTCACAGAAGACTCGACAATGGCTGCATTTGTAGTGGAACTAGCATTTGCAGTGGAACCACCCTCTTTCTTCTTAGCCTCTTTGGCCTTCAACTTAGGACACTACTTGATCAAGCTTTACAATAATGGCAACGCATCTTCTTTGTGACCTTATCACCAGAATATCCAGACGAATTGCTCCTAGCAAAAGCATTAGGAACATGTGATTTTCCACTCGCAGAAGAACCATAAGAAATGGCTGCATTGCTGTTACCACCCTTACTTTGAGCAGCAATAAAAGCCTGTTCAACTGCATGCTGTTTAGTCCTGTTTTTTTTTTTGGAAAATGACTCTTGCAACAACGATGTGCATAATGCATCAAACTTGACAACTTCAGGATTTCCTTGGGTCATAAGTCTCCAAGTACTAGTAAAAGTCTGGTAAGAATCTGGTAAGGCATCAAGAACAGTCTACACAAGGGAATTGTTTGAAATGACTTCACCTGTAGAAATAAGTTTCTCATTGATATCCTTGACACTAGCAAGGAAAGTCTCCATATCATCTTCCTCATGCATAATCTTCGACTCTAGCTCTTTATGCAGCAATGCAATTTTTGCCTCATTACGTCTTGCATAAAGTCCAACCAGAATATCCCAAGCATGTTTTGAAGATTTCGTTGAACGAATGTGAGGAGTAACGGTGCGCTTCATAGACAACACAATCAATGCATGAGCCTGTCCATCCTTTATATCCCAACAAGCTTGTTGTGCCATAGGCAAAACAACTCTAACAGCAGCAATCCTTGTAGTAAGACCTACAACATCCTCAACATCGCCTACATCCTCAGAACCAAGACGTACATCAATGCCCTGCACAATATTCTAGATGCCCTTTGACACAAAAACATGTTGTATCATGTAAGCCCACATAGGGTAATTGTCCCCATCCAATTTGTCCTCACCAGCAAACATCTTGAACACATCTGTTTTGTTGTCAGCCATGGTAAATGTTGCACCTGATGTGAAAATTGCCCAAAAAGAGGTGAAATGAAGCGGGAACAACATGTGCTATATAGCACAAACCGTAGAAGACTGTAAGGGACTTGTTATGTAGAAAATGACACTGACAAAAATTCTACACAAAATGATGAAATAGCATGTGTAGTACTGCCTGTAGTGGAAATCGAGGCCGAAAGTGAGTAGGCGTGCGCTGGAGCTGCTGGCGACTAAGCCCGGGAGGACACAACCTGCTCTGATACTAATTATTGGAATTAGGATTGCAGAGAAACGCACACAACTTGGAGAAGACAAAGGAATCTCAAGGCACACAACAGAGAGTGTATTACTTAGTGTGCAATGGAAAGATAGATAGGCATAGAATGAATGGGCGTATATACAATGCACGGGGGAAAAAACCTCGTAAAGAGGAGAAAAATTCCCTGACGGTCCTAAGTGTGTTCATACGTACATCTCTACCACATGTATATGGTAACATAAGTGGGACTGGGATCTATTATTGGTTTTGTTGAGCCCACTATGTAGGATATGGTGCACACCTCGGGAGCTTTGGTCTTAGTAATGGAGTCTTTTTAGACTTGCCTACGGCTTTACCATTATTGAGCCATAAGAAGTCTGAAAGGAGCTATCCCTCGACAATTCTGCAATATTATACCCACTCCACTACTCTCTATAATTAACCAATTCAACTCGTGGGTGTAGATGCTTAAGTGCTGATTTTCAAAGGCTAAGAGGAGTAGCAACTAAGGTTTTGAATTGCCAAAGAATACACCAAGTAAACACACAAATTTTGTTAACATGGTTGACAATAAAGAAGAGAGTAGGATTAATGTTGATAACTTTGATTTTTCACATGAAGGTGCTATGATGATGCTCCCATGTTTGTCAATTATCTTGTTACTAGGTTGCAGCAAGCTATGAGCAACCCTGCTTTGCAAGCCAAAGTTACTCAACAACTTTGTGCTTATGGGATTTACTTTCCTCTACAAGAGAAGAGAGAGCTTAGGAGGCCTCTTTATGAGACCCCCAAGAGAACACTCTCTCCCATACGAGAGGAGGAATCCAAAGAACGAGAAAGTAATGAATCCCTGAGTTCCTCTAAAGATGTGGCTCCATGAAGACGGCGGTCTAGAAAGTCACCAACTCCTCCCAAGAGGAAACAATCAACCCATATTCCTTCTCCTCGTCACTCCAAAAGGGAAGAGAGAAAACAAAGGAAGAAAAGGGTAAGAAAGAGGTCACCCTCTTCTCCTTCTTCTTCACCTTCCCCCTCTTCGGACGAAAGCTATGGCTATTCTCCTAGAGAACACAAGAGGGGAGGACATCGCAAATCTTACCCTACATGGTGAAGGTCACAAAAGCTCAAGAAGTTCAAAGAGGGAGAAAAGAGTATCCCTTTGTCACCTATGATGGCACCTTTGGTGCTACCGACAAAGTATTGGCCTTCATCTAGCAATTTGATGCAGCCTTTGGAGACGAGGGCTTTATGGAGTCCTCCAAGCTACTCCATGTAGCTATGCACTTTAAAAAATTGGCTCGTCAATGGTGGGCTAGTCTTCGTGGCAACGGCAAAGCCCCAAAGACAGGGAAAACTCTACGAGTTTCCATCATGAAGCAATTTCTTGCAAGCGATGCAAAGGACAAAGTGCTTAATAAATGGTGAAGTTTTTAGCTTCTCTCCCATGAGTCTATCCACAAATATGTATACAATCTTTGGGATTTACATCTCAAGGCTACTCTCTTTCAAAAGATAGACTTTGCCAAGCCAAAGGAACAATTATGTGCAGGATTACCTGAAGAGATGGCTGAGTATGTCAACTCTCAACGACTTGGTTCTATCACCGAAGTAATCCACCAAACCATGGTTTCTTTGCGCATCAATTTCCAACAAGGGGCTAGACGGAATGTCAAGCCCATGGAAAACAAAGACAAGCTGAAAACCAATGCCCAAAATTCTTCCCAAGGCAATTCCAACAACAACAATCAGTCCAAGGAGAAGGGAGTTTACAAAGGTAAAAAAAATCTCTATTAAAGAGCTTGAAGATTTTTGCAAGGACCATAAATGTTTTAAGTGTGGGGAGCAAGGACATGGCTATTGTTCTTGCCCCAAGAGAAATGCCCGCAATGAGACCTTTTAGGTTGAATGCCCCTATGCCCCGCATAGGGAGGAGCATGGGATTTATACATAACTCTCTCACGAGGGAGTGGGTAACACATAGCCTATTGCCGTGGAGAAGATAACCATCCTGCAAGGTGAATGGTTCCTCTTTCTTCCCCAAAGCAATGTCTTTAAAGTCAGGGTCATTAGCATACTCATCTATCATAGAAGATAGATCATTGTGAGTAGCTGTAGAAACTGCATTAACTTTTAGTCATCGTGAAAGTGCATTGGCCACTTGATTGTGCTTACAAAAAATTTGAGCACTAAGAAATACACTCTCTGTTGTGTGCCATGAGCTCTCCATGAGCTTCTTCATCTTCTCCAAGTTGTGTATGTTTTCCTGCAACCTAATCATATTGGTATCAGAGCAAGTTGCATCCTCTCAGGCATAGTCGTCAGTATCGCCAACACCCACCTTATCACTTTCTCCAATTTGGGTGAGCTTTGGAAGGATCAATAGGTCAAAAAATACTTGGAGTAAGCTCGTAGAGCTTGGTCTGCTCAGAATTTTGATTCGAGCTCATTTCGGCCTCCGTTTCCACTACAAGCAGTAATGCGCATGCAATTTTGTCCTTTTTTGCAATTTTTTTGTCATTGAAATGTTTTTGTAGAACAAGTCCCTCGTATCCCTCTTTTGGTGCAATCAAACGCCATGGGTGACAACAACACATATGCTTTCAAGTTGTTTGCTACTAGGGAAAATCTAGATGTGGATAACTTCCCAATGTGGGCTTACATGATGACACATATTCTTGTGTCAAAGGGCATTTGAAATGTTGTGCAATGCATTCATGTACGTCCCTGCCTTCTGTGGATACATGCTCTATTGAGGATGTCGCAAGTTCTGGCAGGTCGATTGTTGCTAGATTTGTTTTGTCTACTGCTAAGCACGCTCATTGGGATGTCAGAGATGCACAGGCTCATGCATTGATTGCATTATCTGTGAAGCACACTATTACTCACATTCGCTCAACAAAGTCAACAAAACAGGCTTGGGATACTCTGGATTATCTTTATGCAAGTGGCAATGAGGCTAAAATTGCATTGTTGTGTAAAGAGATGGAATCAAAGATTATGCAAGAGGAAGATGACATGGAAACTTTCCTTTTTTTGGTATCAAGGATATCAATGAGAAATTCATTTATGTAGGTGAAGTCATTTTTGATACTTCACTTGTGTCAGACTCTTTTTGATGCATTGCCACACTCTTACCAACAGGACTCTTACCAAATTTTGTTAGTACTTGGAGACTTTTGATGCAAGGAAAACCTTATGCTATTGGCTTTGATGCATTATGCACATTGCTATTATAAGAGTCACTTTTAAGAAATAATGGGACTAAACAACGTGCATTTGAACATGCTTTTGTTGCTAATCAAAGAAAAGGTGGTAACAACAATGTAGCCACTTCTCACAGTTCTTCAACGAGTGGAAAATCATCTGTTCCTAATGCTTCTATTGGAAGAACCTCTTCTGAGGATTCTGGTGAAAAGGGCAAGAAGAAGATGCGTTGCCATTATTGCAAGGCTAATGATCACTTGATATAGCAATATCCTAAGTTGGAGGCAAAAGAGGCCAAGAAGAAAGAGGCTGGATCCAGTACAAGTGAAACTATTGTAGAATCTTCTGGGAAAGGAGATTGTGATGTGATGGGTTAGTGGTTGTGGAAGCATACTCCCTAGTCTTGCCAAATGGTTAGTATAAGGCTATGGAGGGTGAAGCCTTAGCTTAGAATCTTCTGGGAAAGGAGATTGTGATGTGATGGGTTAGTGGTTGTGGAAGCATACTCCCTAGTCTCCCCAAATGGTTAGTGTAAGGCTATGGAGGGTGAAGCCTTAGCTTAACCATGGTGTTAGGATTAGGGTTGGAGAGATGGAGGTTAGGGTTAGGTTACACCAATGGCAAGAGCATAGAGAGAGAGAGAGAGAGAGAGAGTATAGACAAAATGCGAAGAGTCAAAGGTGCAATTGATTAATTAGAAAGTAGCCTCTATATAGGCTTGGTGCTTTACAATCATTGGCTAGATGGGTTTCATCCTTTTGCTAGGTGGTTGGAGGGCTTTCCCATAATGGTACCACAAGTTGGGCTTACCCTAACATATGCCCCCTTAAGCCAAACTTGGAGTTTACAAAGCATTCTTGTGTCACATGTGTAGATGGGCATCATCTAAGTGAGTGTCAAATGTAGCATGCAAAAAAGTGTACTCCCAGAGAATTGTCAACTAGGTGTCACGCCAAAGTCACAACATCCTCCCCAGAGAATTGTCAACTGGGTGTAGGATCAAAGTGTGCACCTCCCTTAGAGATTTGTAGGCAACTAGGTGGTAGGTCAAAATACAAATGTGGTGCTTTCAAATGTTTTTGTGTGTGTGGTCACGATATCGGAAGGCCATATGTGTCGTTGATGCCATCTTCAAATCTGCAAAGTGGTTTGTCGATTTTGTCATGAAATTTTGCTTCATCTTCACTTTGTTGTCATTGTAGTTTGTTGTTGTTATCTTTGTCTTCATGTCTGATGTTGTCGTCTTCATGTCGTTGTTTGCTTCATTGGTCCGTTTTGTCAAGGATGTGGCCTTCATGGCCAATGTTGTAAAACACACATTCATAACATTTTGTGGACTTGTGTGTGTGCTCGTGCTTGTGCTCCTGATGGGCGGTCTTACCTTACACTTAGTGTGTAGGCAGTGTCTAAACCTGTGCAAAGTGATTTTGGACACACATGCTGCATACATTCCATATGTAGCTTCATGCACTTGTGATGCACTCATATTGGAGTGTGCTTTGTGCTTGAGCATGGTGCTAGTGGGGCTTTTGAGCTTGTTTGGTGAAGGTCTCTTTGAGTGCCCAAACATTTTATTTAGAAGCTCAAGAGAAGCCTTGGTTGAAGCACTTCACCTTTTTGGCTTTCTACAGGTGGGAATGAGGGCTTGGAGCCATGGAGGCTATAGGCTTTAGGCTTGAAACTTTTGCTCGCGGGAAGCAGCTCTAATGGATCCAAAAGTAGGAAGAAAATTGTGCTTGATGGTGCTTGGCGTTTGATGACAAAAGGCTTGCACGCAGGAATCTTTGCTTTATGGAGCTAAAATCAACTATAGGCTCCTTTTTTAACTCCTTTTGCATCCAATTGTGGCCCAAACCTCTGTGTGGAAAACGCCACCCGCAAACCCGCTCCACAATTCAAGTGGATTGGAGCTTGCAGCTCGCGTTGTCAAGAAGTGCACAGTGTGGCTAGGAAAGCACTGGGCCTATGACTGTGAGGATTCGTAGCTTAATCAAGCAAGACGTAGATGATTTAAAGCTGAAAACACACTCAAAAAGAACAAAACTCCAGCCATGAAATCTCCACTTTGAAATTGAACCAAGATTAACTCAAAACTCTTGTGTGTGTGAAGATTAGGTGTAAGCTCGCTCCCAATCGCACAGATGCAGTGCTCATTCGACCTGTTAAAAACCCTAAATTGACGCTTTGATTCTTTGTCGTGAACATTTCATGGAAGCTTCAAAACTTCATTGGAGAAGCCCAAGTAGTTATTTGAGGAGGGGAAACCCTAATTGGAGGCCTCACAACCTCGAACATGTAGTGGAAGCAGCACGGGATTGTACTAGCACCTTGGATTGGAATGCCTGTATCTCCTCGCTTCCATGTTTAAATGAGCTCATTCTTGGCTCTATTGTTCCTTCTTAACTTGATAAATGACGGCACCATTGTTGATGTGGCACTTTTGTTACCATATACATGTGGTAGTGATGTGTGTGAACACACTAGGACCGCCGGGGCATTTTTTCCCTCTTTAGGAGGTTTTTTCTCCCGAGCATTGTATATACGCCCATCACTCTAGGGCTATCTATCTTTCCATTGCACACTAAGTAATACACTCTCTATTGTGTGCCTTAAGCTTCCTTCATCTTCTCCAAGTTGTGTGTGTTTCTCTGCAACCCTAATTCCAACAATTAGTATCAGAGTAGGTTTGTGTCCTCCCGAGCTTAGTCGCCAACTGCCTAGTACACGCCTGCTCACTTTCTCTAATTTCAGTGAGCTTTGGCGAGCGTTCACAGGTCAACAAATATTTCGGGAGAACTCATAGAGCTCAGTCTGCTCAGATTTCTGATTCGGGCTCATTTTGGCCTCCGTTTCCACTACAGGCATTACTGCACAGGCTATTTCGTCATTTTGTGCAAAATTTTTGTCAGTGCCGTTTTCTGCATAACAGGTGCCTTACAGTCTTCTACGGTTTGTGCTATATAGCACGTGTTGTTCTCGCTCCATTTCTCCTATTTTCGGGCAGTTTTCACATCAGGTGCAGCATTTACCATGGTTGACAACAACAACACAGATGTGTTCAAGATGTTTGCTGCTGAGGACAGGTTGGATGGGGACAATTACCCTATGTGGGCTTATATGATGCAACACGTTCTTGTGTCAAAGGGTGTCTGGAATATTGTACAGGGCATTGATCTACGTCCTGGTTCTGAGGATGTAGGCGATGTTGAGGATGTTGCAGGTCTTGCTGCAAGGATTGCAGCTGTTAGAGTTGTTTTGCCTATGACAGAACAAGCTCGTTGGGATGTTAAGGATGCGCAGGCTCATGCATTGATTGCGTTGTCTGTGAAGCGCACCATTGTTCCTCACATCCGTTCAACAAAATCTGCAGAACAGGCTTGGGATATTTTGGCTGGTCTTTATGCAAGTCGCGATGAGGCTAAAATTGCTTTGCTGCGTAAAGAGCTGGAGTCGAAGATTATGCATGAGGAAGATGATATGGACACTTTCCTTGCTAGTGTTAAGGATATCAATGAGCAGCTTATTTCTGCAGGTGAAGTCATTTCAGATAGTTCCCTTGTGCAGATTGTTCTTGATGCCTTACCAGATTCTTACCAGACTTTTGCTAGTACTTGGAGACTTATGACCCAAGGAAATCCTGAAGTTGTCAAGTTTGATGCATTATGCACATTGATGTTGCAAGAGTCACCTTCTAGAAAAAACAAGACTACACGGCGTGCAGTTGAACAGGCTTTTATTGCTTCTCAAAGAAAGGGTGGTAACAGCAATGTAGCCACTTCTTATGTCTCTACTGCGAGTGGCAAAAATTCTGTTCCTAATGCTTCTGCTGGCAGCACTTCGTCTAGCAATTCTGGTGATAAGGGAAAAAAGAAGATGCGTTGCCATTATTGTAAAGCTAATGATCACTTGATCAAGTCATGTCCTAAGTTGAAGGCCAAAGAGGCTAAGAAGAAAGAGGGTGATTCCACTGCAAATGCTGGTTCCACTACAAATGTAGCCGTTGTTGAGTCTTCTGTGAAAGGAGACTGTGTTGCTGATGTTGATGCAGAATGGGCTTTTAGCGCAAAGTGCACTTACAATCCTGTTGTCCATGATGCATGCTTGTCAATTGCTGCAGATTCACATGTGTGGTATTTCGACAGTGGTGCTACAAAGCATATTACCTCACATCGTGAATTGTTTACCTCTCTCGAGTCTATCCCTCATGAGAAGTCAGTCACGTGTGCCAACAATGCCTCTTATCCGGTTCAAGGAGTTGGAAAGATTGTGCTTACTGTTGCAAATGGCAGTTCCTTCACACTTGTTGATGCACTTTATGTACCTGGGATCAAGAAGAAACTCTTGTCTGTATCCGCACTTGCTAGACTTAGACTTGTAGTCAAATTTGTGGATGACAGATATAAAGTTCATGATCTCAGTTTTGGTGATGAAATTGTTGCATCTGGCCTTTTGTGTTGTGGGCTGTATAAGCTCACCTTTTATGACAAGTGTGGACAAAATTTTGCAAATGTTGTTGCAAATTCAAGGGCTATTTTAGATGCAAAACTTTGGCATGCATGTTTTGATCATCTGAATTTTGCCAGTTTGCTGCGTTTGTAGAAATCTGATATGGTTGCTTCTTTGCCGCCTCTTGAAGCACCTGTCAAACATGTTTGTGAAGGCTGTATTTTGGGTAAGATACAGCGTTCTAAGTTTCCAAAGGATGGTTCAGTTCGGGGCACATGCAGATTGCAACTTGTGCATAGTGATGTTTGTGGGCCCATGCAAACTCCATCCTTGGGCAATTACCTGTACTTCGTGACTTTTATTGATGATTACTCCAGGCATCCATGGGTATTTCTGCTTAAAGCGAAGTCCGAAGTTTTTGTGTGCTTCAAACAATTTCTGGCTATGGCTGAAAATGTCTCGAAATGTACTATGGGCACCCTCCGTTCCGATCGAGGGGGGGAGTATATGTCTCATGAATTTAATGCATTTTGGCTAGTCGTGGGAAAAAACGCCAATGTACAGTGCCTTATACACCTCAACAAAACGGTGTTGCTGAGAGGAAAAACAGGTCATTGACGGAAATGGCACGATGTATGGTCAAAAGTCAAGCTTTGCCGCATTCTTTTTAGCTTGAGGCCATCATGTGTGCCACTTATGTACTTAACAGGTGTCCTACAAAAGCTTTGCAGTCTATTAGTCCATATGAAGCATGGCATGATAGAAAGCATTCTATTGAGCACATGCATGTTTTTGGTTGTTTGGCATATGCTTTGGTACCACAAGTGCAACGCAGAAAATTGGATGATAAGGCTGTCAAATGTATTTTTGTTGGTTATAGTGCTGAAAGCAAAGGTTACAGGTTGTATCATCTCCAAACAAAATGTATTCTAGTTTCTCGAGATGTAGTGTTTGTGGAAGATTCTGTTCAGCCCTTGTTGTCATGTACTAGAGATAGTAATGTAAGCTCACAGGACATTTATGACACTTTGTTGCCTCTTTTCAGTGGTGGAAATACGAATGTAAGTTCCAATGAGGCAAATGTACAGCCAATGGGGGTTTCTAAAAATGTTACAGATCAGCATATTACTGATGCAGATGTACATGATGTACTTGATGAGGAAAGGGCTGAAAATGAGCAGGCTAGAGGTATGCCAAAATGGCTGGTGCACACTTTGCGTGACAGTAAATTGGATGCACCTTTGTCTAGTCGTACTTGTTCAGGCTCTCGTCATGCATCTTATGCATCAGATTGTTATGCTTTGGCTGTGTCTAGCTTACATGATGTTGAGGAGCCTCTGTCTTTTGATGAAGCACATAATTCAAAAAATTGGATGGCTGCCATGCAATCAGAATATGATGCACTTATTGTTGGGGTTAAGGCCTATGTGCCTTGACCGGTCGCCCAGGTCATGGGCGCCCGCCCACTGTTACCCTATACTTATAGTGAGTATACTGTATAGGGGGAGCTGCCACTTCACAGTCTCCCCACCCACATCGTGTGTGTGTCTCCTTCTCTCTCTCTCACTCTCCGTTCTTGATGCTCCCCGATCCCCTTCAATTGGTATCAGAGCGAGGTTTTGTGCTTGCTGTTTTCGCGTCCGCGTGTGCGCGCACTTTCAAGAGTGCAAACAGGGTTTCGACTTCGGCATCAGCAAATTCAGCTTTCCGAGAGCATTTTCGCGAGGTGTTCTAGTGTTTTACCCCCCTTTCGAAGCCATTCGAGCCATCAGAAACCTCATTCAAGCTACGGTTGAGGAGATGCATTTTTCAGCCCTCTTTTGGCAGTTTATGCTGCGTTTTTGGGCCGAAACGGAGGTTTTGGGCATAGCTTTCACATTCTGACTCGGATACATCCGATCCAGGAGTCTACCTTGGGGTTTCGACATGCTCCGGACGCGCTCGTCATATCAGAATTTTAAAATTATGAATGCTGAATTTTCTGCAATAGCAGTTGTTTATTGTGTGTCGAGGATTCCACACATGGTTTGCTTTCAGATGTGAGAGTGATATTTGTTGCAGGTTTCGTCACAGGTGGGAGGATACGATGTATGCCTTATGTGCTTTGATGCTCAGGGAGACTAATGTGATTGCATTTTGAGCTCGGAAATGTATACCTCGAGCATGTTTTTTGGCAGTCACAGGTAGAGCAGATATTTGTGTACTAGATTTGCAGGTGTTTACAATGATGTATGCAAAGTGTGGATATTGGTGCATGCATTTGGAGTGCGGTTTGATGCGCTTTGGTTGCTCATGGTTTTGAGCGTGCAGTCAGTTTGGTTACTGATTTTGTGGACGTTTTACTGACGAAACTCTGACGAAATTTTCCCAGGAGTTTTATGCACATCATTTATGCGATCTAGGTAGAGATTGCGGGTTGCACTCAGCATTTGCGTGTGGTGTTCTCTGCATGTGGGAGATTTGTGCGTGTGTATGCATTGATACCGCACAGTGTGGGTTTGGTGATTAGCTCATAGATTGCAGTGTGATACTAGAGCACGCGAGGCTTGTATTGACATTGCGGGAGCTCTATTTTAGAGTGTGTCTCACAGGTTTTACATTGTGTTTCTAGCCATATTTTCAGACAGTTTCCAGGTGTTGTTGGTGAGGTGATTTTGCTATCTAGCTTGCTACTTGTGCTCATGGCAGAGACACGTGATCGATCAGATTGTGACCTCTCACAGATGCGCGTGTTTGATGGGTCAGACTTTGCGGCATGGAGAGATTGTACGCTTGATGCATTGACACAGCGAGGGTTGCATCGACCATTGAGTGGTGATGCAGGTAGACCTTCAAACATGTCTGATGATCAATGGCAGGAGCTAGAGGAGATGGCACTATCCACGCTCTCTTTGCACCTTGCGGAATCTGTATATGCTCTTGTTATGTATGAGACTACTTCGAGAGCACTTTGGCGCAGATTATATGATATGTATGATAGATCTGAGTCATCAAGGACTCGTGTGAGACATGTACATTCACGAGTACACTGACAAGTGACATGTTGGTATTGTGGTCATTCTGGACACGTTAGACGGCGCTGTTTTCGTCGTATGCGACATTGTAGGAGACATGGAAGTCTCGAAGATGTATGTAGTGATGCCATGGACTCAGTTGCTTTGACAGTTGAGGCAGATGTAGTGTCGGAGTATACTAGTGACGGGGATGTCACTTTTACCTCGAGCTATGCACAAGATGCTCTACATGTGGATAGTGCACTCCCTTCGCAGCGGTTGCTAGACGCAGATGCTATGTTTCGTGTCACGCCGCATCGTGAATGGTTTTGTAGCTATTCTAGCGGGATGCTTGGCAGTGTACGTTTGACCGATGGATCGGTGCATGCGATAGCAGGTGCAAGAGATGTGAGACTATCATTACCGAGTGGTGCATCTTACTTGTTACGACATGTGCGCTATGTACCAGATTTGACAATGATTTGATCTCGATTGGTCAGCTTAGAGATTGTGGATGTCATATTTCGCTACGAGAGTGAGATTTTGTGATGCATTTGGGTTCGCTAGTGATTGCGAGAGGTGCCAAGAGTGGTACAGGTTACCCATTGCATGTGGATCACGGGAGAGACGGTGTTGTCTCTGTGATCATGCAGCCAGGTAGAGAGCGAGAGAGCAGGCGAGTCTCTTTTGCTTGTGGGCTGCAGGATGCTTTGCATGGAGTGCAGAGCAGTGACCTTGTTGTGCAGGTTGCGTCTACGGATGCACAAGTAGAGCGGGACATCTCTAGTGAGTCACAGCAGGATGAGTCATCAGAGGTGATGACAGAGATGACTCACATGGATGCTGAGATGTCGGCTATTGTGGAGTCATTTCTTGATATGCTTATGCCAGAGCTTGATGCAGATTCAGGACAGATGGATACTCCCGGTACACATGTGATATGTGGTGGGCATGAGGAGTCACTCTAGAGCTCGAAGTCAGAGTGCCATGGTCTCTATGATAGGGGACAGGATTGCCATGAGTTGAGTTCTGAGTTGGAGGTGGCAGAGGTTGCCAGGGTTGCATCAACGTTCGGTGTCCTCATGTACGAGATGCTGATTTTGAGGCCCGACATAGCAGCTACAGTGGGAGTATTTGCAGCAGGGTTGATTAGTTGTTCGATGACTGATCTCGGCATAGAGCATAGGGGAGGTTTGCAGGTATTGGACCGACACTTGTAGGAGTGCATGAGCTCTTGTAGACTATTTGCAGAGCTTGGAGCTAGCTCTGTGTGGCTTCCGCAGCGGGATGTTTGTCTATCAGTAGAGCCGGATGCACTAGCTTATTGAGAGTCAGTGGGCATAGGTTGAGAGAATATCTCACCTTCTATTAGTTGTACACTAGTAGATCTTGCTTAAAGGCACATTGGCCTTTAAGTGGGAGGTTGTTGGGGTTAAGGCCTATGTGCCTTGACCGGTCGCCCAGGTCATGGGCGCCAGTCCACTGTTACCCTATACTTATAGTGAGTATAATGTATAGGGGGAGCTGCCACTTCACAGTCTCCCCACCCACATCGTGTGTGTGTCTCCTTCTCTCTCTCTCACTCTCCAACCAGTTCCAATCCCAATGGCCATTATCATGCTCATCTGCAAGAAGCATAGACTCTGGGATTGACCATCCCATGACCTTCCTGCCGTCGGTGGTGCTCCCCGATCCCCTTCACTTATAGAAAATGACACATGGACTTTATGTGATTTGCCTCCTGGCAAAAATTCCATTGGTACGAAGTGGGTTTACAAGTTGAAACGCAAGCCGGATGGTGAGATCGATCGCCATAAGGCTCGACTTGTTGCAAAGGGCTATGCATAGTAAAAAGCCATAGATTATGAAGAGACTTTTGCTCCCACTTGCCGTATGACTACTGTGCATTTTCTATGTGCATTGGCAGCTCATTTTGGTTGGGATATACATCAATCAGACATTGTTACTGCTTTCTTGAATGGTGACATATTTGAGGAAGTTTATGTAACGCAACCTCGCGGTTTTGTCATAAAAGGACAAGAGGACAAAGTGTGCAGATGTAAGAAGGCTTTGTATGGGTTAAAGCAATCTCCTCGTGCTTGGTATGAGAAAGCTGACACTCATTTGGTTAAACGAGGCTTCATAACAGTCCAACAGAAAGCACATTGTATGTAAAGCGTGAGGGTGATGTACTTCTCATTGTGGTTCTTTATATCGATGATTTGCTGATCACTGGACCAAATGAGAGACATACTGCTGAATTTAAGGCTGATTTGAATGCTACTTTCAAGATGAAAGATTTGGGGCTGTTGCATCTTTATTTGGGTATACAGTTTAAGCAGTGTGATGGTGGTATTGCCTTGTGTCAGAAAAGTTACATAGAGACATTGCTATGTAAGTTTGGACTTGAGGATTGCAAACCTATTGCCACTCCCATGGAAACAGGTTTGAAGTTGAGTCTACATGATGCTGGCAATCCTGCTGATGTCACTCTTTACCAAACTGCTATTGGCTGCCTCATTTATGTATGCAACACGAGGCCGGATATTTAGTTTGCAGTCTCATAGGTCAGCAGATTTATGCATAGCCCAGGGTCTAAGCATTGGCAGGCTGTCAAGAGGATTTTCTGCTACCTGAGTGGCACTTTACATCTTGGCTTGTTTTATCCCAAGGGGGGATCATTGCCGCCAGACTTACATTCTTTTTCGGACTTAGATTGGGCTGGTTGTTTTGACACGCAAGTGTCCACAAGTGGTTTTTGTTTCATGCTTGGCAATTCATGTATATCATGGTTGAGCAAGAAGCAACCTACTGTGGCCACTTTGAGTTGTGAGATTGAATACAGGGCAGTCTTCACAGCTACGATTGAGTGTGTATGGCTCAGACACCTTATGGCTGATTTGGGTGTTGGACAGGACACTGCCAACACTATCTACACTGACAGTCAGAGTGCATTGGCAGTTGCGAGGAACCCAGTTTTTCATGCTCGCACAAAGCACACTGAGGTGCATTACCACTATGTCGTGGAGAGGCTCTCAGAAGGAGAGATCAACTTGGCTTATGTGCTAACACAGGACAACCTTTCCGATCTTTTCACAAAGGCATTGTCTCGTGAGAAGCTTGAAGCTTTCCGCAAAGCTTTGGGCTTACTCCCCTTTGTGGACTGATCATGTCCTCAAGGCATGGCACTTCCCTTTACTCATGTGCCAGCTCTCGTTCACCGCATCACTCAAGGGGGGATTTTTTACCATATACATGTGGTAGTGATGTGTGTGAACACACTAGGACCGCCGGGGCATTTTTTCCCTCTTTAGGAGGTTTTTTCCCCCGAGCATTGTATATACGTCCATCACTCTAGGGCTATCTATCTTTCCATTGCACACTAAGTAATACACTCTCTATTGTGTGCCTTGAGCTTCCTTCGTCTTCTCCAAGCTGTGTGTGTTTCTCTGCAACCCTAATTCCAACAATTTTGAGCCATTTTGTGCTATTTTGAGGCTAGTTTTGACCATTTTTTGGCCTTTTTTGCCCAAAAATACCCAAACGAGCTGGAAAAATCTCTTTTTTTGTGGAAATTTCCTTTCAGCTCAAATTTAATGTTGAACCTCATTTTCCCACTTGGTAAGCCCTTTGGATACATCTTTTACGGTCGCGCACAATACCTGTTATTTTTTGCCAAGATCGCCCATATTGAACATTCTAGGCAAAATGAGCGTGCCACTTCGAAACACTTGACATTTGTACATTCCTAAAGCAAATTAGGAATTCTTTAATGTGGTAAAACATGCAACGGTGCCACGTTCTCGGCCTCGCCTTTCCAACAAGGTATGTAAATGCCTGCAACCATGGCATCCATTTGCGCATATATCACACTATGTACATTGTAGCATTTGGTCCCAAACATCAAAAGCATTAAGAGTAGGTATATATTTCTAGTTTCACATTACACATATGCCACAGCACGATATCCACCTCCTCTAAACCTGCACATCCTCCGGCATGTGCCGCACATATCTTTTTGCAACAAGTTCAATCTTTATCTAAGTCAACATACATGTCGATTTCATCATCACTTCCAACAAAATCTAATGCATTGTCCTCTCGTTCTTCATTTTCACCCATAGCATTTTCATCAGAGCATTCATTTTGACTTTCTTGTAAATCAAAGGGATCTGTATTACCTCTTCTTTTGAACAACTTGATTCTTTTCCTTGCGATGTGGGAATCTTCATTTCTGTATGTTAACCCTCATGGCACACGGACACCCATCACCTACGATGGACGCGTATTATGTATGATTTAGAGTCAGGTACCGGGCTTGTCGGACCAATAGGGAAAGGTAGAGTGATCGCCGATGAGAGGCGCACTTTAACTTGGACATTCAAGGGATTAGTTGGTTAAGCATGGGCGCCCAAGTGTGAATGGGGTGAGCTCCTATAAAAGCCAACTAAACCTAATTTTTACTCATTCTCTCATTTGTGCAATTGAAGAGTGCTCTTGCTCCATCTCCATCTTCTTCTTCTTCTTCACCTCCTTGTGTGTGTGTGTGTGTGAGAGAGAGAGAGAGAGGGAGAGTGTGTGTGCGATCGAGCATTACGAAGGCACGACGGCGGCGAAGCGGTTGAGCGCGGCACGACTGCAGATTCTTCTTCATCGCGGCGAGGAATCCACCACGAAGGCGAGCGTAGAGCGGTGAGTGACACACCCTTTGTTTTCTTGAGCTTGCTAGTTTAGGCTTGTTGTGTGCTTGGAGCCGTTTGTGGCTCGCATACGGTGTATTGGCAAGTCCCTTGCTTCGACAGTGCGGCAAGGAGCGCACATTTTTGGCGCCGCTGTCGGGGATATGCCCTACACTAAGCTCGGTTAGCACTTTACGCTTCCTTGTGGTGCAATTTCTATCATAGGAAAGGCAGGGAAGGAGTGTGTGGAAGATTTCTGTTTTTGCGTTTTCTGCAATTGCTGCCAAGTTTCAATTTCTGCTATTGTCTGCGTTTTTTCAATTTCTGCAATTTCTGCATTTTCAAGTTCGGCGTTTTCAATTTCTGCAATTTTCTGCATTTCTGTCAATTTGCTGCAATTTCTGCGTTTTTTCTGCATTTTCTGCAATTTCTGCAATTTCTGCGTTTTTCTGCATTTTTTCAATTTCTGCGTTTTTCTGCATCAACAAAAAAAAATATATATATATTTGAAAAAAAAAAGTTTTTTGAGAAAAAAAAATTTATTTTTGAAAAATAAAATAAAATAAAAAATTCGAAAATAAAAAACGCGAGCGAGTGGGTGGCGATATTTTTCGAAAATAAAAAACGTGACTCTTAAAACGGACGGTTTGGTTTGTATAAAAGATAGATCGGGATCATTAGCCCAAGCCCAAGCCCAAGCCCAAGCCTCAGTCCTCACTCTTATGATATGTACTAGACTCACTCTTATATATATACCCTACTCCCTCAAGAGAGAATGAGAGCATGTGGGACAAGTCCTCCACTCTCCTCCTTTCTCTTCCCACTTGCACCCTTAGACTTTCTAGTTTAGGCCTAGTTCCTTACTGGAAATTGACAGTTTTAGGGATTCCGAGGGCATAGAGTGACCAAACGGAGGGCTGTAAAGCACGGCACGACCCTCTGACCGATACGCTCGTTTCGAGCTATCACACGGCCCATTCCACGACACGCTCTAAAAAATCTAGCAAAAAAACAAACAAAAAACACGCTAAAAACTAGTCACAAGGCCTCCTAGAGCAGCTTTTTGACACCTTAGGGTATCAAAAACACATGCACTTACGCTCTGGGCGAGTGTTAGAACACGAGCATATTGAGGGTGCCTCTGTTCATACGGACACCCATTACCCATCCACGATAAGCTCTAGACCCTCAGTGGGGACACAAGGTAGCACCACCCAAGACCCTAAAATAGCCGCTAGTGATTCCTCCTCCGACTCAGAAATCATGGAAGCATACCCTACCCAAAACACTGAGAGAGAAGGCCATGCACCTCTCGAAGCTCCACAGCCTAGTACTAGTATGTTTAGCCGTTTCATGGAAACATTAGGTAGAGCTACTCGCTCGGAACCTGATGCAAATGAAGCACACGAAGAGGATGGGTTGGACTCTGACACACCTCTACGATACCCCATTGAGTTAAATAGTGCCTATGGAAAAGTGCTATATAATGCCTTATTGGACACGGGTGCTAAATACAATCTGCTATCCTATGGGGTGTGGTGTCAGTTAGGGAAGCCACCTCTATCTGAGAGTATTATCCAAGTCAAGGGTGTCAACAAGAAAAAAACTGCGGTTTTTGGAATCTGACACACTTCTGTCAGTTATGACAATGGGGTTGTAGCTCAAGACTTTTTGGTCATGCCTACTGGAACTATGGAGGGTAATATAAACCTAGGCCGCACGTGGATGATAGCCACCAAATGCACTATTGATTGGGGGACTGGGGGTGTTACAACGCAAAAACCAACTCTTAGCCCTACCACTCAAGCCATAGTCCCTGAGATATTGCCCAAGGAAATAAAACCCAAGACATTGCATGTCCAGGAGGTTGAACCATACGTCCCCATAGCCCGACTCTCTAGAGCTTCAACTGATGTAGTTGAAAGAAAGCTTGAGACACACAAGAACCATCCTAATATAACAGAGAAAACATACAAGTGGGTCCCTAAAACCTCTGTAGTGAGCATAGTTGATGCAAAAAAACAGAAGCCTTGTAAGAAACGTACCACTCGCTCCAAGAAAAGTAAGAAAATGTTGCGATGGATCCCTAAACGACTATTGGAAGCCCAAGGCTACTATCAAGGAAATGATCAAATCTGGGTGCCAAAACGTAGATTGTGCTCTTACCTATCACCTGACCCAAGTGAGCCCAATCCCGTAGCTCCAAAATGAATCAATGATCGTGGAAAGAAAAAAATCACAGAATGCTACACACCTGCTCCCGAGCTAGTTTGGGTACCAAAGAAAGAACGATTTGTTCCACCTAGCTCAGGAAGGGGGGAGTCCCATGAAGATTCTAGCTCATCATGTAATACATCCATAGAGGTAAAAGCTTCTACACAGCCTCCATCTATAGTAGTGGACCTCCATGAAGCTACAAAAGAATCCACACCTCCCAGTGTTCAAGAATCACCTAATGAACCACTTCAAGTTCGATCCTGGGAGAGTACCTTACCACCCTTGCAACTTGACGAGGCACCTAGGGTAATAGAAAACTACTGGCAAAAATCCTCACCTATTACCAACTGGAACAATTGGTTTCAAAGGGTGACAAGCTCATTTCAAACGGTATGATCTACCCAAGGAAGGGGGGAGTGTTTGCTGACAGTCATCATTCATTTGTTTCCCTCTCAACCTTTTTCCCTGACCTCTCAATTCCAATCTTAGGGAATGTACATATAAAGCTTTATACTCACAAAAAAAAAAGAAAAAAAAAAAGAGCAAGAGCAATTAGCAAACGAGTATGCACATTAAAGTCAAAACATTGACTCAGACCTACACATGTCACATTTGGTACAGTGAACCAGAAACCTATGCCATAAAACACCTTTGATCCTCATCACTTGAGTGATGGAGGGTAGGTAAGATTAGTACGATAGAGTGTTTCTGTTTTAGAGTTGAGTGATTAGAAAAGTTCTCTTTTCCCACTGATGTGCCTCCTAGAGGTATTGTTTGTGTTTCATAGTGTGTACAGGAGCGTGTTGCTATTGATAGGATTTGGACCTTCATGGAACCTTCAAATCAAGCGCGACCATCAACACAAACAGGTGTTTCTTGTCCATTAGCATTGCCTTTATCTTTTTGCATCCATGTTTGTCTGCTTTGATTGTGATTGGTAGCATAATATTCAGCGCATTGGCTTAGTATCAAACATTTAATTCAATGCAATCTTTTGTCATAATCACTTGTTTAGAGGTAAAAATCAAGCAGTCCGACTAAGCTAGTTTGACCAAGCTAGGTATTAGAAATCTTCTCTTAATACCATGGGGAATGCCTTCCTAATAAGCAATGGTTACTTAGGTTCTTAATCCGATTTAGGCAGCATTGTATGAAATGTACTAGGGCTTTCTAGTGGGCTTAACCCTATCGACCTTTAGCGTAAGTATTATAAAGGGAGTTTACTAATGTGATGAGCCTGGGGAATGTAACAGTGTTATATGACCCCCCAAAGTTACAAAATTAAAATGATGAAAATGAACAAGCAAAAAATCAAAGTGCCACAATGTAAAATTTTAAGCTGGAAGAGAAATCTCAGCTTGATTTGGTACTTCACTCACATGTATTGCCTATGGTACTAGAGCCCTAGAGGTTCCCAGCGTGGGCGCTTTTCCTTGAAAAGCAAAAAACCCAAGGCATACAAAATAAGCACACACATCAAAATTGAATCAGTGTGAAAAGACTTTGGGGGGTCAAAGAAAAAGTAATCAGTCAGGCGATGATTTCATGAGAAATTCCTTTTATGGTAGCTTAACTACAAGGTTTTCTAGATATAGCCTCTAGTCAGCCCTCGAACATGAATACTTGGCTCTCGCGATTAAACAACTTAATTGACCACAGAAAGTTAAGAAGCTTACCCATGGTATTAATATTCGATCTCTAGTGCTTTTCGACCATCAAATTAGTGACCCCAGACTTGTTTAATTTTCTACCTTTACATCTGTTTATGCATTTGATTACATTGCAATTTAATGTTCATTGCTATCAACTTGTTTGAAATTCTTTGACCAATCAATTTGTCTGTCTAAAATTGCATGTGATTTTTAATTGTATATGAGAATGCAATTACTGTGCCAATGTTGTTTGATTTTGCAGTGACTGAAGAAGGCTAAGGACATTCATCTCAAATGCTCTTCCACCTCGACGAACCAGCTTCAACTCAATAGCTTCCGAGGACGGAATCTACATCAGGAAGGGGGGCATGTTAACCCTCATGGCACACGGACACCCATCACCTACGATGGACGCGTATTATGTATGATTTAGAGTCAGGTACCGGGCTTGTCGGACCAATAGGGAAAGGTAGAGTGATCGCCGATGAGAGGCGCACTTTAACTTGGACATTCAAGGGATTAGTTGGTTAAGCATGGGCGCCCAAGTGTGAATGGGGTGAGCTCCTATAAAAGCCAACTAAACCTAATTTTTACTCATTCTCTCATTTGTGCAATTGAAGAGTGCTCTTGCTCCATCTCCATCTTCTTCTTCTTCTTCACCTCCTTGTGTGTGTGTGTGAGAGAGAGAGAGAGAGAGGGAGAGTGTGTGTGCGATCGAGCATTACGAAGGCACGACGGCGGCGAAGCGGTTGAGCGCGGCACGACTGCAGCTTCTTCTTCATCACGGCGAGGAATCCACCACGAAGGCGAGCGTAGAGCGGTGAGTGACACACCCTTTGTTTTCTTGAGCTTGCTAGTTTAGGCTTGTTGTGTGCTTGGAGCCGTTTGTGGCTCGCATACGGTGTATTGGCAAGTCCCTTGCTTCGACAGTGCGGCAAGGAGCGCACACTGTCCCATCCAACTCATGCAAGGTATAAGTTGCATTCCCATGTACATGTTGAACCACATAAGGACTGAACTATCTCTTTGAAAGCTTTCTTATTGTTGAATGATGGTTGTCAAGACTACCGTCATACACCAAAACCCAAAATCACCTTCCTTAATAGCTTTAGGTTTGAGCCTATGCCTCTCTTATCATATCTATCTTTATTCTTTAACCTCGCATCTTTCAATCGTGCAACTACATTCTCAATATCTTGAGGCCTTCTTTCTAACTGTTGTATGCACAAAGTAAGAAGGCCTTCCCTACTGATTCCATATTCCCAAGGCAATATATTCCATGCGGGAATCACATCCTCAATTATAGGTTTCTGACCGTACATCACCTCAAAAAGCATATAACCAGTAACTGAGCTATGAGTTGTACGATCAACCCATAATGCATAAGGCAATAACCTAGACCACTCTCCCAATTTACCTTTGTAGGACTTAGCAAAAGCTTTAATGATAGGAGGATGTCCATGCTCTGATTTACCATTTCCCTCAGGATTATATGCAGTAATGCCCAATCTAGAAAAAAACTCCCTTGCTTTGGCAGAATCCAACTTACCCATGTCCGTTGTTATTTTCCCAGCACAACCATAGTGGCTAATTACATCATCCAAGAGGAACTTACATACCCATTCTGTGCTTTTTGTTCTTAGAGCACGACCTTCAACTTGGTTGGTTAAATCTTCCCATGCAAGCACTATGTATCTCATTTGCCATAAGCTCAATGGCATCGTAACCAGATCTACTACCCACTTATAGTGCATATCCAATGGGTAAGTAGGGTGCAACCCATCATGATGATGTACATTCGAATACATTTGATAGGTTTCACAAGACTCCACAAAGGGAGATACATCTTTATGCATACCTTTCCACCAATACCTCTTTCATTTTAGTAAAGGTGGCCCATACACCTCTATGTCCATCATAAAGAATCTCATGAAACTTTTTCATAAGCTCATTTTGAGTGCCTTATCATTCACAACTCTGAATGACATTCCATTTCTCTATTTTGGATGCTTCCATAAGTACCCATCTTTCAAAAAGTATCCATATGCCTTTCTCCGTATTCTTTTGAACTCTTGATTAGTCCACCCTTCTTGCCTTGTCAAAGTGCTTAGATAGTGTCCAATGAGCAACCAGTCACCTTGATATAGGTCCTTTGTAAATGGCTCAAGTGCATTTGACAAGCAAACATGATCACCCTTGGCATGAGAGATACTATAAACCTTTCACACAAAGACTAGGCTGCAAAGAAGCTTGCTCCATCTTATCCATGCAGTCCTTTGACAAAGGTAATGCCATTGGTTTCACTTTCTTTGCCACAAACTTATACTTGGTCTCCACTTGTACATCAACATCTTGATGATTTTCAAAATCCTTAATGACTTTGTACATTTATATTGAGAAAACTTTTACAACCTCACTTCCCATACGCAAATTGCAATCCACTAAAGTCTCCAAATCTTGCACAATATCCACAAATGAACACTCATCAAACACACATGCAATGCATTCACCATCTTCTAGAAAACCGTTCATCTTCAAACCTCTTTGTACACTATTTACATGTTGTCATTCACCCCTCTTTAAGTCCTTATACTTTGTAAAACCAATAGATCCATAGTCTGTTAATCTTACAAAACCTGTAGAAAACACTTCCTTTGCATATGCATCATGCGAGAACTTTTCTCTTCTTGTACCACTGCAATTATGTTCTACAATGGTACATGACCATCAATGAGCAGCTTATTTCTGCAGGTGAAGTCATTTCAGATAGTTCCCTTGTGCAGATTGTTCTTGATGCCTTACCAGATTCTTACCAGACTTTTGCTAGTACTTGGAGACTTATGACCCAAGGAAATCCTGAAGTTGTCAAGTTTGATGCATTATGCACATTGATGTTGCAAGAGTCACCTTCTAGAAAAAACAAGACTACACGGCGTGCAGTTGAACAGGCTTTTATTGCTTCTCAAAGAAAGGGTGGTAACAGCAATGTAGCCACTTCTTATGTCTCTACTGCGAGTGGCAAAAATTCTGTTCCTAATGCTTCTGCTGGCAGCACTTCGTCTAGCAATTCTGGTGATAAGGGAAAAAAGAAGATGCGTTGCCATTATTGTAAAGCTAATGATCACTTGATCAAGTCATGTCCTAAGTTGAAGGCCAAAGAGGCTAAGAAGAAAGAGGGTGATTCCACTGCAAATGCTGGTTCCACTACAAATGTAGCCGTTGTTGAGTCTTCTGTGAAAGGAGACTGTGTTGCTGATGTTGATGCAGAATGGGCTTTTAGCGCAAAGTGCACTTACAATCCTGTTGTCCATGATGCATGCTTGTCAATTGCTGCAGATTCACATGTGTGGTATTTCGACAGTGGTGCTACAAAGCATATTACCTCACATCGTGAATTGTTTACCTCTCTCGAGTCTATCCCTCATGAGAAGTCAGTCACGTGTGCCAACAATGCCTCTTATCCGGTTCAAGGAGTTGGAAAGATTGTGCTTACTGTTGCAAATGGCAGTTCCTTCACACTTGTTGATGCACTTTATGTACCTGGGATCAAGAAGAAACTCTTGTCTGTATCCGCACTTGCTAGACTTAGACTTGTAGTCAAATTTGTGGATGACAGATATAAAGTTCATGATCTCAGTTTTGGTGATGAAATTGTTGCATCTGGCCTTTTGTGTTGTGGGCTGTATAAGCTCACCTTTTATGACAAGTGTGGACAAAATTTTGCAAATGTTGTTGCAAATTCAAGGGCTATTTTAGATGCAAAACTTTGGCATGCATGTTTTGATCATCTGAATTTTGCCAGTTTGCTGCGTTTGTAGAAATCTGATATGGTTGCTTCTTTGCCGCCTCTTGAAGCACCTGTCAAACATGTTTGTGAAGGCTGTATTTTGGGTAAGATACAGCGTTCTAAGTTTCCAAAGGATGGTTCAGTTCGGGGCACATGCAGATTGCAACTTGTGCATAGTGATGTTTGTGGGCCCATGCAAACTCCATCCTTGGGCAATTACCTGTACTTCGTGACTTTTATTGATGATTACTCCAGGCATCCATGGGTATTTCTGCTTAAAGCGAAGTCCGAAGTTTTTGTGTGCTTCAAACAATTTCTGGCTATGGCTGAAAATGTCTCGAAATGTACTATGGGCACCCTCCGTTCCGATCGAGGGGGGGAGTATATGTCTCATGAATTTAATGCATTTTGGCTAGTCGTGGGAAAAAACGCCAATGTACAGTGCC
Source organism: Adiantum capillus-veneris (assembly GCF_014529385.1). NCBI lineage: Eukaryota > Viridiplantae > Streptophyta > Polypodiopsida > Polypodiales > Pteridaceae > Adiantum > Adiantum capillus-veneris. Next base: position 139,528,843 of record NC_140955.1, on the reverse strand, counting down.
TTATACACCTCAACAAAACGGTGTTGCTGAGAGGAAAAACAGGTCATTGACGGAAATGGCACGATGTATGGTCAAAAGTCAAGCTTTGCCGCATTCTTTTTAGCTTGAGGCCATCATGTGTGCCACTTATGTACTTAACAGGTGTCCTACAAAAGCTTTGCAGTCTATTAGTCCATATGAAGCATGGCATGATAGAAAGCATTCTATTGAGCACATGCATGTTTTTGGTTGTTTGGCATATGCTTTGGTACCACAAGTGCAACGCAGAAAATTGGATGATAAGGCTGTCAAATGTATTTTTGTTGGTTATAGTGCTGAAAGCAAAGGTTACAGGTTGTATCATCTCCAAACAAAATGTATTCTAGTTTCTCGAGATGTAGTGTTTGTGGAAGATTCTGTTCAGCCCTTGTTGTCATGTACTAGAGATAGTAATGTAAGCTCACAGGACATTTATGACACTTTGTTGCCTCTTTTCAGTGGTGGAAATACGAATGTAAGTTCCAATGAGGCAAATGTACAGCCAATGGGGGTTTCTAAAAATGTTACAGATCAGCATATTACTGATGCAGATGTACATGATGTACTTGATGAGGAAAGGGCTGAAAATGAGCAGGCTAGAGGTATGCCAAAATGGCTGGTGCACACTTTGCGTGACAGTAAATTGGATGCACCTTTGTCTAGTCGTACTTGTTCAGGCTCTCGTCATGCATCTTATGCATCAGATTGTTATGCTTTGGCTGTGTCTAGCTTACATGATGTTGAGGAGCCTCTGTCTTTTGATGAAGCACATAATTCAAAAAATTGGATGGCTGCCATGCAATCAGAATATGATGCACTTATTGTTGGGGTTAAGGCCTATGTGCCTTGACCGGTCGCCCAGGTCATGGGCGCCCGCCCACTGTTACCCTATACTTATAGTGAGTATACTGTATAGGGGGAGCTGCCACTTCACAGTCTCCCCACCCACATCGTGTGTGTGTCTCCTTCTCTCTCTCTCACTCTCCGTTCTTGATGCTCCCCGATCCCCTTCAATTGGTATCAGAGCGAGGTTTTGTGCTTGCTGTTTTCGCGTCCGCGTGTGCGCGCACTTTCAAGAGTGCAAACAGGGTTTCGACTTCGGCATCAGCAAATTCAGCTTTCCGAGAGCATTTTCGCGAGGTGTTCTAGTGTTTTACCCCCCTTTCGAAGCCATTCGAGCCATCAGAAACCTCATTCAAGCTACGGTTGAGGAGATGCATTTTTCAGCCCTCTTTTGGCAGTTTATGCTGCGTTTTTGGGCCGAAACGGAGGTTTTGGGCATAGCTTTCACATTCTGACTCGGATACATCCGATCCAGGAGTCTACCTTGGGGTTTCGACATGCTCCGGACGCGCTCGTCATATCAGAATTTTAAAATTATGAATGCTGAATTTTCTGCAATAGCAGTTGTTTATTGTGTGTCGAGGATTCCACACATGGTTTGCTTTCAGATGTGAGAGTGATATTTGTTGCAGGTTTCGTCACAGGTGGGAGGATACGATGTATGCCTTATGTGCTTTGATGCTCAGGGAGACTAATGTGATTGCATTTTGAGCTCGGAAATGTATACCTCGAGCATGTTTTTTGGCAGTCACAGGTAGAGCAGATATTTGTGTACTAGATTTGCAGGTGTTTACAATGATGTATGCAAAGTGTGGATATTGGTGCATGCATTTGGAGTGCGGTTTGATGCGCTTTGGTTGCTCATGGTTTTGAGCGTGCAGTCAGTTTGGTTACTGATTTTGTGGACGTTTTACTGACGAAACTCTGACGAAATTTTCCCAGGAGTTTTATGCACATCATTTATGCGATCTAGGTAGAGATTGCGGGTTGCACTCAGCATTTGCGTGTGGTGTTCTCTGCATGTGGGAGATTTGTGCGTGTGTATGCATTGATACCGCACAGTGTGGGTTTGGTGATTAGCTCATAGATTGCAGTGTGATACTAGAGCACGCGAGGCTTGTATTGACATTGCGGGAGCTCTATTTTAGAGTGTGTCTCACAGGTTTTACATTGTGTTTCTAGCCATATTTTCAGACAGTTTCCAGGTGTTGTTGGTGAGGTGATTTTGCTATCTAGCTTGCTACTTGTGCTCATGGCAGAGACACGTGATCGATCAGATTGTGACCTCTCACAGATGCGCGTGTTTGATGGGTCAGACTTTGCGGCATGGAGAGATTGTACGCTTGATGCATTGACACAGCGAGGGTTGCATCGACCATTGAGTGGTGATGCAGGTAGACCTTCAAACATGTCTGATGATCAATGGCAGGAGCTAGAGGAGATGGCACTATCCACGCTCTCTTTGCACCTTGCGGAATCTGTATATGCTCTTGTTATGTATGAGACTACTTCGAGAGCACTTTGGCGCAGATTATATGATATGTATGATAGATCTGAGTCATCAAGGACTCGTGTGAGACATGTACATTCACGAGTACACTGACAAGTGACATGTTGGTATTGTGGTCATTCTGGACACGTTAGACGGCGCTGTTTTCGTCGTATGCGACATTGTAGGAGACATGGAAGTCTCGAAGATGTATGTAGTGATGCCATGGACTCAGTTGCTTTGACAGTTGAGGCAGATGTAGTGTCGGAGTATACTAGTGACGGGGATGTCACTTTTACCTCGAGCTATGCACAAGATGCTCTACATGTGGATAGTGCACTCCCTTCGCAGCGGTTGCTAGACGCAGATGCTATGTTTCGTGTCACGCCGCATCGTGAATGGTTTTGTAGCTATTCTAGCGGGATGCTTGGCAGTGTACGTTTGACCGATGGATCGGTGCATGCGATAGCAGGTGCAAGAGATGTGAGACTATCATTACCGAGTGGTGCATCTTACTTGTTACGACATGTGCGCTATGTACCAGATTTGACAATGATTTGATCTCGATTGGTCAGCTTAGAGATTGTGGATGTCATATTTCGCTACGAGAGTGAGATTTTGTGATGCATTTGGGTTCGCTAGTGATTGCGAGAGGTGCCAAGAGTGGTACAGGTTACCCATTGCATGTGGATCACGGGAGAGACGGTGTTGTCTCTGTGATCATGCAGCCAGGTAGAGAGCGAGAGAGCAGGCGAGTCTCTTTTGCTTGTGGGCTGCAGGATGCTTTGCATGGAGTGCAGAGCAGTGACCTTGTTGTGCAGGTTGCGTCTACGGATGCACAAGTAGAGCGGGACATCTCTAGTGAGTCACAGCAGGATGAGTCATCAGAGGTGATGACAGAGATGACTCACATGGATGCTGAGATGTCGGCTATTGTGGAGTCATTTCTTGATATGCTTATGCCAGAGCTTGATGCAGATTCAGGACAGATGGATACTCCCGGTACACATGTGATATGTGGTGGGCATGAGGAGTCACTCTAGAGCTCGAAGTCAGAGTGCCATGGTCTCTATGATAGGGGACAGGATTGCCATGAGTTGAGTTCTGAGTTGGAGGTGGCAGAGGTTGCCAGGGTTGCATCAACGTTCGGTGTCCTCATGTACGAGATGCTGATTTTGAGGCCCGACATAGCAGCTACAGTGGGAGTATTTGCAGCAGGGTTGATTAGTTGTTCGATGACTGATCTCGGCATAGAGCATAGGGGAGGTTTGCAGGTATTGGACCGACACTTGTAGGAGTGCATGAGCTCTTGTAGACTATTTGCAGAGCTTGGAGCTAGCTCTGTGTGGCTTCCGCAGCGGGATGTTTGTCTATCAGTAGAGCCGGATGCACTAGCTTATTGAGAGTCAGTGGGCATAGGTTGAGAGAATATCTCACCTTCTATTAGTTGTACACTAGTAGATCTTGCTTAAAGGCACATTGGCCTTTAAGTGGGAGGTTGTTGGGGTTAAGGCCTATGTGCCTTGACCGGTCGCCCAGGTCATGGGCGCCAGTCCACTGTTACCCTATACTTATAGTGAGTATAATGTATAGGGGGAGCTGCCACTTCACAGTCTCCCCACCCACATCGTGTGTGTGTCTCCTTCTCTCTCTCTCACTCTCCAACCAGTTCCAATCCCAATGGCCATTATCATGCTCATCTGCAAGAAGCATAGACTCTGGGATTGACCATCCCATGACCTTCCTGCCGTCGGTGGTGCTCCCCGATCCCCTTCACTTATAGAAAATGACACATGGACTTTATGTGATTTGCCTCCTGGCAAAAATTCCATTGGTACGAAGTGGGTTTACAAGTTGAAACGCAAGCCGGATGGTGAGATCGATCGCCATAAGGCTCGACTTGTTGCAAAGGGCTATGCATAGTAAAAAGCCATAGATTATGAAGAGACTTTTGCTCCCACTTGCCGTATGACTACTGTGCATTTTCTATGTGCATTGGCAGCTCATTTTGGTTGGGATATACATCAATCAGACATTGTTACTGCTTTCTTGAATGGTGACATATTTGAGGAAGTTTATGTAACGCAACCTCGCGGTTTTGTCATAAAAGGACAAGAGGACAAAGTGTGCAGATGTAAGAAGGCTTTGTATGGGTTAAAGCAATCTCCTCGTGCTTGGTATGAGAAAGCTGACACTCATTTGGTTAAACGAGGCTTCATAACAGTCCAACAGAAAGCACATTGTATGTAAAGCGTGAGGGTGATGTACTTCTCATTGTGGTTCTTTATATCGATGATTTGCTGATCACTGGACCAAATGAGAGACATACTGCTGAATTTAAGGCTGATTTGAATGCTACTTTCAAGATGAAAGATTTGGGGCTGTTGCATCTTTATTTGGGTATACAGTTTAAGCAGTGTGATGGTGGTATTGCCTTGTGTCAGAAAAGTTACATAGAGACATTGCTATGTAAGTTTGGACTTGAGGATTGCAAACCTATTGCCACTCCCATGGAAACAGGTTTGAAGTTGAGTCTACATGATGCTGGCAATCCTGCTGATGTCACTCTTTACCAAACTGCTATTGGCTGCCTCATTTATGTATGCAACACGAGGCCGGATATTTAGTTTGCAGTCTCATAGGTCAGCAGATTTATGCATAGCCCAGGGTCTAAGCATTGGCAGGCTGTCAAGAGGATTTTCTGCTACCTGAGTGGCACTTTACATCTTGGCTTGTTTTATCCCAAGGGGGGATCATTGCCGCCAGACTTACATTCTTTTTCGGACTTAGATTGGGCTGGTTGTTTTGACACGCAAGTGTCCACAAGTGGTTTTTGTTTCATGCTTGGCAATTCATGTATATCATGGTTGAGCAAGAAGCAACCTACTGTGGCCACTTTGAGTTGTGAGATTGAATACAGGGCAGTCTTCACAGCTACGATTGAGTGTGTATGGCTCAGACACCTTATGGCTGATTTGGGTGTTGGACAGGACACTGCCAACACTATCTACACTGACAGTCAGAGTGCATTGGCAGTTGCGAGGAACCCAGTTTTTCATGCTCGCACAAAGCACACTGAGGTGCATTACCACTATGTCGTGGAGAGGCTCTCAGAAGGAGAGATCAACTTGGCTTATGTGCTAACACAGGACAACCTTTCCGATCTTTTCACAAAGGCATTGTCTCGTGAGAAGCTTGAAGCTTTCCGCAAAGCTTTGGGCTTACTCCCCTTTGTGGACTGATCATGTCCTCAAGGCATGGCACTTCCCTTTACTCATGTGCCAGCTCTCGTTCACCGCATCACTCAAGGGGGGATTTTTTACCATATACATGTGGTAGTGATGTGTGTGAACACACTAGGACCGCCGGGGCATTTTTTCCCTCTTTAGGAGGTTTTTTCCCCCGAGCATTGTATATACGTCCATCACTCTAGGGCTATCTATCTTTCCATTGCACACTAAGTAATACACTCTCTATTGTGTGCCTTGAGCTTCCTTCGTCTTCTCCAAGCTGTGTGTGTTTCTCTGCAACCCTAATTCCAACAATTTTGAGCCATTTTGTGCTATTTTGAGGCTAGTTTTGACCATTTTTTGGCCTTTTTTGCCCAAAAATACCCAAACGAGCTGGAAAAATCTCTTTTTTTGTGGAAATTTCCTTTCAGCTCAAATTTAATGTTGAACCTCATTTTCCCACTTGGTAAGCCCTTTGGATACATCTTTTACGGTCGCGCACAATACCTGTTATTTTTTGCCAAGATCGCCCATATTGAACATTCTAGGCAAAATGAGCGTGCCACTTCGAAACACTTGACATTTGTACATTCCTAAAGCAAATTAGGAATTCTTTAATGTGGTAAAACATGCAACGGTGCCACGTTCTCGGCCTCGCCTTTCCAACAAGGTATGTAAATGCCTGCAACCATGGCATCCATTTGCGCATATATCACACTATGTACATTGTAGCATTTGGTCCCAAACATCAAAAGCATTAAGAGTAGGTATATATTTCTAGTTTCACATTACACATATGCCACAGCACGATATCCACCTCCTCTAAACCTGCACATCCTCCGGCATGTGCCGCACATATCTTTTTGCAACAAGTTCAATCTTTATCTAAGTCAACATACATGTCGATTTCATCATCACTTCCAACAAAATCTAATGCATTGTCCTCTCGTTCTTCATTTTCACCCATAGCATTTTCATCAGAGCATTCATTTTGACTTTCTTGTAAATCAAAGGGATCTGTATTACCTCTTCTTTTGAACAACTTGATTCTTTTCCTTGCGATGTGGGAATCTTCATTTCTGTATGTTAACCCTCATGGCACACGGACACCCATCACCTACGATGGACGCGTATTATGTATGATTTAGAGTCAGGTACCGGGCTTGTCGGACCAATAGGGAAAGGTAGAGTGATCGCCGATGAGAGGCGCACTTTAACTTGGACATTCAAGGGATTAGTTGGTTAAGCATGGGCGCCCAAGTGTGAATGGGGTGAGCTCCTATAAAAGCCAACTAAACCTAATTTTTACTCATTCTCTCATTTGTGCAATTGAAGAGTGCTCTTGCTCCATCTCCATCTTCTTCTTCTTCTTCACCTCCTTGTGTGTGTGTGTGTGTGAGAGAGAGAGAGAGAGGGAGAGTGTGTGTGCGATCGAGCATTACGAAGGCACGACGGCGGCGAAGCGGTTGAGCGCGGCACGACTGCAGATTCTTCTTCATCGCGGCGAGGAATCCACCACGAAGGCGAGCGTAGAGCGGTGAGTGACACACCCTTTGTTTTCTTGAGCTTGCTAGTTTAGGCTTGTTGTGTGCTTGGAGCCGTTTGTGGCTCGCATACGGTGTATTGGCAAGTCCCTTGCTTCGACAGTGCGGCAAGGAGCGCACATTTTTGGCGCCGCTGTCGGGGATATGCCCTACACTAAGCTCGGTTAGCACTTTACGCTTCCTTGTGGTGCAATTTCTATCATAGGAAAGGCAGGGAAGGAGTGTGTGGAAGATTTCTGTTTTTGCGTTTTCTGCAATTGCTGCCAAGTTTCAATTTCTGCTATTGTCTGCGTTTTTTCAATTTCTGCAATTTCTGCATTTTCAAGTTCGGCGTTTTCAATTTCTGCAATTTTCTGCATTTCTGTCAATTTGCTGCAATTTCTGCGTTTTTTCTGCATTTTCTGCAATTTCTGCAATTTCTGCGTTTTTCTGCATTTTTTCAATTTCTGCGTTTTTCTGCATCAACAAAAAAAAATATATATATATTTGAAAAAAAAAAGTTTTTTGAGAAAAAAAAATTTATTTTTGAAAAATAAAATAAAATAAAAAATTCGAAAATAAAAAACGCGAGCGAGTGGGTGGCGATATTTTTCGAAAATAAAAAACGTGACTCTTAAAACGGACGGTTTGGTTTGTATAAAAGATAGATCGGGATCATTAGCCCAAGCCCAAGCCCAAGCCCAAGCCTCAGTCCTCACTCTTATGATATGTACTAGACTCACTCTTATATATATACCCTACTCCCTCAAGAGAGAATGAGAGCATGTGGGACAAGTCCTCCACTCTCCTCCTTTCTCTTCCCACTTGCACCCTTAGACTTTCTAGTTTAGGCCTAGTTCCTTACTGGAAATTGACAGTTTTAGGGATTCCGAGGGCATAGAGTGACCAAACGGAGGGCTGTAAAGCACGGCACGACCCTCTGACCGATACGCTCGTTTCGAGCTATCACACGGCCCATTCCACGACACGCTCTAAAAAATCTAGCAAAAAAACAAACAAAAAACACGCTAAAAACTAGTCACAAGGCCTCCTAGAGCAGCTTTTTGACACCTTAGGGTATCAAAAACACATGCACTTACGCTCTGGGCGAGTGTTAGAACACGAGCATATTGAGGGTGCCTCTGTTCATACGGACACCCATTACCCATCCACGATAAGCTCTAGACCCTCAGTGGGGACACAAGGTAGCACCACCCAAGACCCTAAAATAGCCGCTAGTGATTCCTCCTCCGACTCAGAAATCATGGAAGCATACCCTACCCAAAACACTGAGAGAGAAGGCCATGCACCTCTCGAAGCTCCACAGCCTAGTACTAGTATGTTTAGCCGTTTCATGGAAACATTAGGTAGAGCTACTCGCTCGGAACCTGATGCAAATGAAGCACACGAAGAGGATGGGTTGGACTCTGACACACCTCTACGATACCCCATTGAGTTAAATAGTGCCTATGGAAAAGTGCTATATAATGCCTTATTGGACACGGGTGCTAAATACAATCTGCTATCCTATGGGGTGTGGTGTCAGTTAGGGAAGCCACCTCTATCTGAGAGTATTATCCAAGTCAAGGGTGTCAACAAGAAAAAAACTGCGGTTTTTGGAATCTGACACACTTCTGTCAGTTATGACAATGGGGTTGTAGCTCAAGACTTTTTGGTCATGCCTACTGGAACTATGGAGGGTAATATAAACCTAGGCCGCACGTGGATGATAGCCACCAAATGCACTATTGATTGGGGGACTGGGGGTGTTACAACGCAAAAACCAACTCTTAGCCCTACCACTCAAGCCATAGTCCCTGAGATATTGCCCAAGGAAATAAAACCCAAGACATTGCATGTCCAGGAGGTTGAACCATACGTCCCCATAGCCCGACTCTCTAGAGCTTCAACTGATGTAGTTGAAAGAAAGCTTGAGACACACAAGAACCATCCTAATATAACAGAGAAAACATACAAGTGGGTCCCTAAAACCTCTGTAGTGAGCATAGTTGATGCAAAAAAACAGAAGCCTTGTAAGAAACGTACCACTCGCTCCAAGAAAAGTAAGAAAATGTTGCGATGGATCCCTAAACGACTATTGGAAGCCCAAGGCTACTATCAAGGAAATGATCAAATCTGGGTGCCAAAACGTAGATTGTGCTCTTACCTATCACCTGACCCAAGTGAGCCCAATCCCGTAGCTCCAAAATGAATCAATGATCGTGGAAAGAAAAAAATCACAGAATGCTACACACCTGCTCCCGAGCTAGTTTGGGTACCAAAGAAAGAACGATTTGTTCCACCTAGCTCAGGAAGGGGGGAGTCCCATGAAGATTCTAGCTCATCATGTAATACATCCATAGAGGTAAAAGCTTCTACACAGCCTCCATCTATAGTAGTGGACCTCCATGAAGCTACAAAAGAATCCACACCTCCCAGTGTTCAAGAATCACCTAATGAACCACTTCAAGTTCGATCCTGGGAGAGTACCTTACCACCCTTGCAACTTGACGAGGCACCTAGGGTAATAGAAAACTACTGGCAAAAATCCTCACCTATTACCAACTGGAACAATTGGTTTCAAAGGGTGACAAGCTCATTTCAAACGGTATGATCTACCCAAGGAAGGGGGGAGTGTTTGCTGACAGTCATCATTCATTTGTTTCCCTCTCAACCTTTTTCCCTGACCTCTCAATTCCAATCTTAGGGAATGTACATATAAAGCTTTATACTCACAAAAAAAAAAGAAAAAAAAAAAGAGCAAGAGCAATTAGCAAACGAGTATGCACATTAAAGTCAAAACATTGACTCAGACCTACACATGTCACATTTGGTACAGTGAACCAGAAACCTATGCCATAAAACACCTTTGATCCTCATCACTTGAGTGATGGAGGGTAGGTAAGATTAGTACGATAGAGTGTTTCTGTTTTAGAGTTGAGTGATTAGAAAAGTTCTCTTTTCCCACTGATGTGCCTCCTAGAGGTATTGTTTGTGTTTCATAGTGTGTACAGGAGCGTGTTGCTATTGATAGGATTTGGACCTTCATGGAACCTTCAAATCAAGCGCGACCATCAACACAAACAGGTGTTTCTTGTCCATTAGCATTGCCTTTATCTTTTTGCATCCATGTTTGTCTGCTTTGATTGTGATTGGTAGCATAATATTCAGCGCATTGGCTTAGTATCAAACATTTAATTCAATGCAATCTTTTGTCATAATCACTTGTTTAGAGGTAAAAATCAAGCAGTCCGACTAAGCTAGTTTGACCAAGCTAGGTATTAGAAATCTTCTCTTAATACCATGGGGAATGCCTTCCTAATAAGCAATGGTTACTTAGGTTCTTAATCCGATTTAGGCAGCATTGTATGAAATGTACTAGGGCTTTCTAGTGGGCTTAACCCTATCGACCTTTAGCGTAAGTATTATAAAGGGAGTTTACTAATGTGATGAGCCTGGGGAATGTAACAGTGTTATATGACCCCCCAAAGTTACAAAATTAAAATGATGAAAATGAACAAGCAAAAAATCAAAGTGCCACAATGTAAAATTTTAAGCTGGAAGAGAAATCTCAGCTTGATTTGGTACTTCACTCACATGTATTGCCTATGGTACTAGAGCCCTAGAGGTTCCCAGCGTGGGCGCTTTTCCTTGAAAAGCAAAAAACCCAAGGCATACAAAATAAGCACACACATCAAAATTGAATCAGTGTGAAAAGACTTTGGGGGGTCAAAGAAAAAGTAATCAGTCAGGCGATGATTTCATGAGAAATTCCTTTTATGGTAGCTTAACTACAAGGTTTTCTAGATATAGCCTCTAGTCAGCCCTCGAACATGAATACTTGGCTCTCGCGATTAAACAACTTAATTGACCACAGAAAGTTAAGAAGCTTACCCATGGTATTAATATTCGATCTCTAGTGCTTTTCGACCATCAAATTAGTGACCCCAGACTTGTTTAATTTTCTACCTTTACATCTGTTTATGCATTTGATTACATTGCAATTTAATGTTCATTGCTATCAACTTGTTTGAAATTCTTTGACCAATCAATTTGTCTGTCTAAAATTGCATGTGATTTTTAATTGTATATGAGAATGCAATTACTGTGCCAATGTTGTTTGATTTTGCAGTGACTGAAGAAGGCTAAGGACATTCATCTCAAATGCTCTTCCACCTCGACGAACCAGCTTCAACTCAATAGCTTCCGAGGACGGAATCTACATCAGGAAGGGGGGCATGTTAACCCTCATGGCACACGGACACCCATCACCTACGATGGACGCGTATTATGTATGATTTAGAGTCAGGTACCGGGCTTGTCGGACCAATAGGGAAAGGTAGAGTGATCGCCGATGAGAGGCGCACTTTAACTTGGACATTCAAGGGATTAGTTGGTTAAGCATGGGCGCCCAAGTGTGAATGGGGTGAGCTCCTATAAAAGCCAACTAAACCTAATTTTTACTCATTCTCTCATTTGTGCAATTGAAGAGTGCTCTTGCTCCATCTCCATCTTCTTCTTCTTCTTCACCTCCTTGTGTGTGTGTGTGAGAGAGAGAGAGAGAGAGGGAGAGTGTGTGTGCGATCGAGCATTACGAAGGCACGACGGCGGCGAAGCGGTTGAGCGCGGCACGACTGCAGCTTCTTCTTCATCACGGCGAGGAATCCACCACGAAGGCGAGCGTAGAGCGGTGAGTGACACACCCTTTGTTTTCTTGAGCTTGCTAGTTTAGGCTTGTTGTGTGCTTGGAGCCGTTTGTGGCTCGCATACGGTGTATTGGCAAGTCCCTTGCTTCGACAGTGCGGCAAGGAGCGCACACTGTCCCATCCAACTCATGCAAGGTATAAGTTGCATTCCCATGTACATGTTGAACCACATAAGGACTGAACTATCTCTTTGAAAGCTTTCTTATTGTTGAATGATGGTTGTCAAGACTACCGTCATACACCAAAACCCAAAATCACCTTCCTTAATAGCTTTAGGTTTGAGCCTATGCCTCTCTTATCATATCTATCTTTATTCTTTAACCTCGCATCTTTCAATCGTGCAACTACATTCTCAATATCTTGAGGCCTTCTTTCTAACTGTTGTATGCACAAAGTAAGAAGGCCTTCCCTACTGATTCCATATTCCCAAGGCAATATATTCCATGCGGGAATCACATCCTCAATTATAGGTTTCTGACCGTACATCACCTCAAAAAGCATATAACCAGTAACTGAGCTATGAGTTGTACGATCAACCCATAATGCATAAGGCAATAACCTAGACCACTCTCCCAATTTACCTTTGTAGGACTTAGCAAAAGCTTTAATGATAGGAGGATGTCCATGCTCTGATTTACCATTTCCCTCAGGATTATATGCAGTAATGCCCAATCTAGAAAAAAACTCCCTTGCTTTGGCAGAATCCAACTTACCCATGTCCGTTGTTATTTTCCCAGCACAACCATAGTGGCTAATTACATCATCCAAGAGGAACTTACATACCCATTCTGTGCTTTTTGTTCTTAGAGCACGACCTTCAACTTGGTTGGTTAAATCTTCCCATGCAAGCACTATGTATCTCATTTGCCATAAGCTCAATGGCATCGTAACCAGATCTACTACCCACTTATAGTGCATATCCAATGGGTAAGTAGGGTGCAACCCATCATGATGATGTACATTCGAATACATTTGATAGGTTTCACAAGACTCCACAAAGGGAGATACATCTTTATGCATACCTTTCCACCAATACCTCTTTCATTTTAGTAAAGGTGGCCCATACACCTCTATGTCCATCATAAAGAATCTCATGAAACTTTTTCATAAGCTCATTTTGAGTGCCTTATCATTCACAACTCTGAATGACATTCCATTTCTCTATTTTGGATGCTTCCATAAGTACCCATCTTTCAAAAAGTATCCATATGCCTTTCTCCGTATTCTTTTGAACTCTTGATTAGTCCACCCTTCTTGCCTTGTCAAAGTGCTTAGATAGTGTCCAATGAGCAACCAGTCACCTTGATATAGGTCCTTTGTAAATGGCTCAAGTGCATTTGACAAGCAAACATGATCACCCTTGGCATGAGAGATACTATAAACCTTTCACACAAAGACTAGGCTGCAAAGAAGCTTGCTCCATCTTATCCATGCAGTCCTTTGACAAAGGTAATGCCATTGGTTTCACTTTCTTTGCCACAAACTTATACTTGGTCTCCACTTGTACATCAACATCTTGATGATTTTCAAAATCCTTAATGACTTTGTACATTTATATTGAGAAAACTTTTACAACCTCACTTCCCATACGCAAATTGCAATCCACTAAAGTCTCCAAATCTTGCACAATATCCACAAATGAACACTCATCAAACACACATGCAATGCATTCACCATCTTCTAGAAAACCGTTCATCTTCAAACCTCTTTGTACACTATTTACATGTTGTCATTCACCCCTCTTTAAGTCCTTATACTTTGTAAAACCAATAGATCCATAGTCTGTTAATCTTACAAAACCTGTAGAAAACACTTCCTTTGCATATGCATCATGCGAGAACTTTTCTCTTCTTGTACCACTGCAATTATGTTCTACAATGGTACATGACCAGAACCCCTCATATCCATGTTGTTCTTGAATTCTTTGTTTGTCTTTGGCAAGGGTTGCTCTCTAAGACTGTCACGATTCCTTTCATGGTCCACACAAATAGTAAGGAATTTTAGTGCACGCTTCCCATCTCTGCTCCTTATCCTAGCATAAGCTGACCCATCATCCATCACCTTGGTTTCCATGCAAGTAGCAGTGATGTATGGCTGCCCAAGGATAAGAAGGTATATAGACATCTCTTGTACAAAGAAATTATGGTCATCTTTCACATCCCCTATAGTTACCTTTACATTTGGACAAGCTTTGTACAGCTCCTTGATGAGTTGTTTGCTGCACAAATAATCCATCCATGATTTACATCAATTGGCCATTTTCCTTTTTGATAAAGACTCTTTGACATGAGGTGAATTTTTGACCCATGATCTATCAACACAATGTATAGCTCTTCTAAGTCTCCCACTTTTACCAGGGACTCACTAGTTTCTCTTGCCTAATGAATTTTCAAGTAATAACTCTTGTGAATGGTCTCGACTTCATCTTCATCATCCAAGAAGCGAACGCGTTTTACTCCTCCCCAAGACTTGAAGCATCTAACAACAATTTCTTCACCTTGCTCACCATAGACCTATACACCCTGTGCATTTAAAGTCTCTTCTTCACCATGTACATGGATAGATTTAGTAAGAGACTGTCGCTTTCTCTTTATAATATCAATTATTTTTTTGTGGAACTCTCGCTTTTCTATGCCAAGGACCTCACCCAAGGTAAATTCCACCTTACTATTCAAAATCTTCTTGTGGTATGACATATGACATGCGGACAAATAAGGTAAGAATGCACAATACATTTAGGACAAGCTAGGCACATATAGGCAGATGGGGCAAATCAAACTTCATTTGCAGATTACCACTTTCACACACACGCACACGCACGCGCGCGCACACACACACACACACACACACACACACACACACACACACACACACACACACACACACACACACACACACACACACACACACACACACACACACACACACACACACACACACACACACACACACATAGATTGTGACCTAGAGCTGCCCAAAAAACATTTGCTTGCTACGGCCACATTGGGGGACACACACTCTACACCAGATTTCACAGGTATAATCCTCACCGGTACATGAACATCTGTGAATGCTCAGATAAGCAAACAAACAACCAAAACAACAGAATCATTCAAAACCAAGGTGAGATTTTGGGGAAACTATCAAGGGTCTTTTGGGAAATCAAGCCAGATCCAAACTCAGTTATGAGTGCATAGGAATGCTCCATTTGCATTACAGAATTTAGCCATGCAAGTCAAAATGCCAAATGGAGTGGAACATTGATCGCGTCCATGACCCCCCACTTCCAAAATCAACTAAAAGTGGTGCAAACTAATGCTAGAGAAAGCACCTATCAGCTGTTTCAATCACAAAAAAAAAAATCTTTAGAACATGGACGCGATCGATGACCCCCAAGTGGTCTAAACTAGGAATTTCTGATACAGACAATTTGCACATACCTTGGGAAGAGTGTCCTGAAAATTTGTGTAAAAAAGACATCATGAAACCGAAACTCGGGTCAAATTGGAATTTCAATCACCAAATGATCATTTTGACCCATAGATGGAAAAGTGACTAGGGCAAAGTGACTACCACAAACCCCGTCGTGACAGCTAGCAATTACTCCCGTGATTTCCTGAGAGAGAGGGACCTTCCTGAGTATTTGGTCCTTACCCTTACAGTACAAACCGTCATTGATGAGTCGATACCTTGTGGCCTTCCGCGTCCGCCATTGCTTCTGTCCCTTTGTTAAATCTGATGGGCATTCCCCTGTTTCCAAAAAATGCATGATGTTAGGCAAGGCATCACTGCCTTGAAATAGAGGGAGCTTTAGTTTTATTGCTCCAACCACCACTTCCTGTAGTCTTTCACTTGCTAGGGCATCTGCTTCTTGGTTTTGAGCCCTTGGGATATGGTGTATTTGAACTTCTTCAAACTTACCCAACAAGGTTTTTACACCACTTAAGTGAGTCCTTAAACTAGGATTCTTGCATGTCCATGCTCCATTTACTTGCCTTACCAGAAGTAGAGCATCCCCAAATACATTAAGGCGTTGTACACCTTGTGAGACGCACCATTGTAGACCCTTGGTTAGTGCTGCATACTCAGCTTCATTGTTAGAATGTGAATCTAACAATTGGCCCAACGAAAATACCTTTGTCCCTTTGTCATCAAAGACCACTATGCCTGCAGCTGCTTTGTTGGACGCTCGCTTGTAGGCTTCATCAAAGTAGAGAGAGTATGCTCCTTCTACCATCGGTGGTACTGGAGGTAATCGGACTTCTCCTTCCTTAGATTGCTTCTCCTTCCCTTCAAAGACTTGGTAGGTCATGAGTCCCCCCAAACTTGCCCTTGTCGTGCTTTCTACCTGTACCGTGTAGTCAAACTCTTGCAGACGAACTAGCCATTTAGTAATTCTACTAGACACATCCATGTGTTGTACAACATAGGGAAATATTTCATCCGTGGTTAGAATCACAAATTGCTTAGGCAGCAAATATGACCTAAACTTTGTAGTTGCAAATCTAAGAGCTAGGACTAAGTGTTCCACATGGGTGAAACCTTTCTCTCCTGCTGTCATCATTCGACTAGAGAAATGATTGGCCTCATGAAAGATGTCGTCGTATCCTTTTGGAGTAGCACATCCCCCAATGAGTCATCACCAACACTTGAGGTGACATAGAATTTTTCATCCCACTTAGGTGGTGAGATAGTTGGCAGAGTGGCTAAGACCTCCTTTACCTTGTTGTAGTGATGTTCGCTTTCCTCGTCCCAAGTGAAAGTTGATCTTTGAGTGAGTTGTTGCAGTGGTAGAAAAAGTTGTGATAGTAGATGTATGAATCTACTTAAGTACCTCACCTTCTGTAGAAAAGAGACCAGTTGACGTGCGGTCATTGGTGAAGGTAGGGCTATGAGTGCGGACACCTTACCTGGGTCGGCGTTAATACCTTTTGCTGAAATTTCATGGCCTAGTAGAATGACTTTACTCTCCCCAATGTGGCATTTATCCACATTTAATTGCCCACCTAGGCTCTGCAACCTGGCCAAACCTTCAGTTACCTTTTCTAAATGTGAAATACGGGAGCTATATATACAAAAATCATTAATGAACACTCTTATGGATGTTCCAAAGAACGGTTGAAAAACATATGTGACATATCTTTGGAATGTGGCAGGTGCATTTGTGAGACCAAATGGCATAACCCTGTATGCAAAACAACCCCATGGCGTGATAAAAGTGGTTTTTAGCTGATCTTCCAAGGCTATGCGTATTTGAAAGTATCCAGAATAACCATCACAGACGGTATATCATTCAAAACCCGCTACTTCATTCAGAATTTCATCCAAGAAAGGGAGAGGAAAGTGGTCTCTCTTTGTAGCTGCATTTAGTGGTTTGTAGTCAACACAGACCCTCCACTTACCATTCTTTTTAGGCGTCACCACTACGGGTGACACCCATTCTGAGTTTTCTACAGGATAGATGAATCCCGCCTCCAGCAGTTTCCTTACCTCGGCCAAGAGTGCCTTTTCTTGTATGACCCCCAGTCATCGTAGCTTTTGCACAACTGGTTTTACCCCTTCCTTCAGCTTAATATGATGTTCCACCACTGTAATGCCTGTGATTCTTTCATAGTTGTCAATGAACAGGTTAGGAAATCCCATCAACATTTGTAAAAAACTATCTTTCTCCTCAAGTGTTAATTCCGTAGACAACATACCCTTCAACCTACTTCCTCCTAGGCCAGGTGATTTTCTCTCCTCTTCATTGGGTTGCCTTTTTGGTGATGGATCACCAGTTGTGCTTACCCTTTGTGGATCCTTCATAATGATACCCATCACATCAATGGAACTGTCACTTTCGTCCGTGGATGTGGTCTCCTCCTCAGAACTGGAAGATTCGCTAGTGGTTTCATCTGCCGATGTTTCCAGATTCATTTGCTTCTGCTTGCCAATCCTCATGTCGTAGTAGATTGTCTCCCCTTTCTTACCGGTCATGCGTAGAAGGCCAGTACCCCAGTCTTGTTTTTCCTTCATGGCCATCAACCATGGCCTTCCCAAAATTAGTGGATAGCCCTCCCCCTTAGTAGGCATTACAAAAACATCTACCTCTACCTCAGTGTTGAAAGCTTTGATTTTCACGGCACTTACCACACCCACACACTTTACTTTTGCGTTGTTTGCCATCTTTGCCTTGCATGGAGAAGGCCTGTCAACCTCGAGCCCTAATCGAAGCATCATAGCTTCGCTCATTACACAGATTTGTGCACCTCCATCAATGTAGGTGTTTCCAACCCTCTTTCCTTTTATGTTTACGTCGACAATTGGAAGGATGTCATCCATGTTGCATCCCGAAATTGCTCCGGCTACCTTTGTTTTGGAGCGTCTTGTACTTACCATTTTAGACCATTGTCGCCTTACTTTTGGTGCAAGATGTAGCAGCTGTGGCCATGTAATCTTCGGTCCTTGCTCTGCCACATCCAATGTTAGATCATAGGGCTTAGAACTTTCCCCTAGCTGGAAGTCGGTGATGCCCGATTTCCGTCGTGGCCTGGATGGCCTCTTGCTAGTTTCTCCTCTCATGCTTCTCTCATCATCTGATTGTGTAGCTTTCTCCCTCCTAGCTCTTTTCACAGTCATGGATTCAAGTGGTTCTAAAAAGGTTACCTTCTCCTTACCCTTGTCCCTCTCCTTTGCTCTGGGTGGATCCACTACTATGGCTTTTCCTTTCTCTTCTAGCCTTATGATGTTCACAGGGCGATCAGGTGGTGGGGCTGGTGGAAGAGGTGGGATGGATGCTTGTAGTGGTGTCTGGGGTGGATGTAGAATTTGTGTTGGTGGGGGTGGTGCTCAGGGTGGGGGTGTTCTTTCTCTAGGGGGTGACAATTGGTTCCTCCTACCTCCTCTATTATAGTTTTGTCGTGGTTTGGGACAGTAGTACATACCGTGACCGTCTTCTCCGCAGTTGTAGCAATGATACTCCCTGTTTTGTCATCGTGCTCTTCCAGGGTCTTGATCTCTCTCTTGACTCCTCCCTTGTTGTATTAAGTGGACAGACAAATTCTGCAGTTGGTCAGTAATATGGGCCAACATATCTTGTTGGTCATCTCTTACCCCAAGAGCCAGTGGTGGTGGTGGAATGGTGGTTGTCGTAGTTGCTAGTCGACGCGATGTTCCTGATTCTGTTGACTCGGTTTCTTTGGCTTTCATTCGCAGCTTCTTGTCTTTAAGGCGAGCAATCTCAACGGCTAACTCGTACGTAGCCGGGAATCTACCTTTCACTTTCTCCTTGAGAAGTGGCCATAAGCCATGCGTGAACCGATCTTTTTTTAGGAAATCGGGTGCAGCTTCCCCCCTAGCCAGTGACTCAACCCACCGTTCCCACAAATCCACAAATTTGGACTCATAGGTGGCATATTCTAAAAGACCCTCCTGCTTCAAGTCTCTCAGCTTGTCCCACAACTTTTCTGAAGTGGTACCTCCCCCAAAGCGCCTCTTAAAAGCGGTTTTTAAGGGTTCCCAGTCATCCTTGGTTGCTTGTGGAAGTGCATTGTACCATGATCTAGCTTCTAGCTTCATGAGATGCTTAAAGATTCTAACCCGGGATTCATCCGTATCTTTGTTGCTCACTACACATGCTACTTCAAAGTCATCTAGGAAGTCTGTTACCAAATCCTCCCCCTTCTTTCCTTTAAATGTTGGAAATGCTACACTTGCCATGATTACTGAGAGAGAGCTAGAAAGACACACTGCTTAACTTGCAAAAGTTTTTTTCTTCTTTACAAGGAGGCATGTATACCCTCTTATACTAGGACATAGATTAAAACTTCAAACGGTACATTGCCTTGTACCAAAGGTAAGACAAATGGTTGATCTGATGCCAGAACCTCAAAAAATCGCTCCCCACCCAGCATGGTGTCAATGACGTGCTGGTAGTGAGCCTTCAAATCCAGTATTACCTTGATTGAGCGTACACGTGTTGGTATGTGTGATATGTCTTGAGGTAGGTTGTACTGATTCATGTGAAGCTTAGAGGTGCTTAGTCACTGTCCAAGCTTGTGGGAGAGGGTGGTGTTCTTTCCTGAAACAAACTCAGTAGATCCCTAGTTTCTCTAGTGAGAGTGTGAGCCAATGCTTCCGTTATCTGTGCTGCAGCATCAGGTGCGACTTGAAAACTGACTGTGATAATTACCTCGGTGACTTGAGTTACCCGATTCTCAAAGTAGAATAGTGTTGATCCTCTATTGTGTAGAGCTCCTTCCATTTTGTTGTTGTGGGTTGGTTGTAGGTTGCGGACATGGTTTCAACCTTCTCCTTCTTCTTCTTGGCACTTGGCCTATGTATATCCACTGGGTTTTGCGTGTTGGTTGACTCTCCCACTGCAAATCGATTACCGTTACGCCTGGCACTCGAGCTTCGATGGAGATGCGGAGTTCGTCTAGTTGTGCTTGGAGCTCTTCTTCTTCTGTCGTCCAATTAGCAAATCTTGCTAGCCATTCATCCATTCACAATAGTTTAGGGGTTTCAGTCTTGTAAACTGAAGGGTTTAAGGAAAAGATCCTCAGTGGGGGCACCAAATGACGGGTGCAAAGCGAACCCCGAACCCCGACGGCCTCTAAAAACACCGGGGACCGAATGGCGCGCCTCGAGCCAGTCATGGTAAAGCAAACAGGGGGCACCACCTAGCTTCAACGGCTAGGACATAAACAACACACCACCATAACAAAGTTTTCATCCAAGAGAGATGGATGCTTGGGAGTAATGATGAAAAGGAAAGGGAATGAGATCAAGTGAGAGAGAGAGAGAGAGAGTGAGGGAGGGGGTATAGCGGCTTAGTACTTAGGCATCACAAAAGGATGGCGAATCCGCACACCCTTCACACATACACAAGCTCACTCCAAAACACAAGACTAGGTGGCGATTCCGCACACCTCACATGGGCAAAACATTGCAAGAAAACATACTCACAAAACCTCAAGCTTTATTTAGAGACTTAGGCGATGAAATGGGGAGCATAGGGTAGGGGAATGAGAAGGGAGAGAGTGGTAGAGCACATGGCGGATAGGTGGGAGTTGATGGCGAAGACTCGCATGAGGATTATGGCCATCATCCTTCATTTAGTTGCCCTTCATCTTCCATAGCCAAGGGTGTAGAGGTCATGCTCAAGACAAGCATGGTGATTGCGGTGATGGTGATGGTGTGGGTGTGTGTGTGTGCACTAGGCACACACAATGCATAGTGTACTCTTTGGTGATGGTGTGTGTCTTTAGTGTGATGGTGACCCCTCTTTATATAGGGGAGGAAGGGGGAGGAATTCTAGAATTTAGAAATGAAGAAATCATTATCTACATAGGCCATGTGACTGTGGGCCCCACTTGTCTGGCTGTGTGTATATGTGCCAGAACAGCAGTCTCATGAGAGAGAGACTAAGAGAGAGAGATGGGTTGATGAAAAAAAGTGAGAGGTGACATGGAGAATAAAGTAATTACAAGAGGGGAGAGAGGGGAGTGTGTTCAGAGGTGAATCTGTGTGCAGATGTGTGTGAACACAAGAAAAATCAGGTAACCACCGGGTGGGGATGGGTCTGTGGGCACCTTTTTCAGTGAAACTGAGTGTGTGTGTGAGTGTGGGGGAGGTTATTTAGCTACAAGACAAGAGACATGGCGCCCTTTAGAGAGAGAGGGGGGTATTTGGGTCATGGGATATGATAGGAGAGAGAAAGAGGGGGTGGGGTATACTATTTTGGAAGATAAGGTAAGTTGCATGTGAGTTGGTGCATTATTGGTGAGTTATAATGCATTATTGGTGAGAGGTGGGGTAGCTTGAGGGGAGAGAGAAAGGAGAAAGGACAAGGGGAAGAGAGAGGGGGTTGACCTTTTGAGTGGAGGAGAGAAAAAGGGACACGGCGGGGCAACAGTGAAGAAAAAGGAGGCAAGGTGGGGATGGGCTGCCCCGCAGGCATGAGGTGGCCTATTTTACCTTTCTTATATATTTACATAATCATACTTTATTTTTTTCTTACTTTTTCCAATGCTTTTTATCACTCCCTCCCTAAGAGGGGGTTTTCATGGGGTGGGGACGAGAGAAGAGGGGTATGGGAGCTTGGCTTGTGAAAAGCCCCCATCACTACGAGCTTCCCAGTGAGTTTTCTTGCAAACCGGTCGGTGAGTTCCTTGCACCTATGGATTCACGGAGAGTAGAGCTACGAATTAGGACCATATGCAACAAAAAATGGTAACATGTATTTTGCTGTCTATCTTTATACGCATTTGTCGCAAGAGATAGTTGGAGGGTGGATATCGAGTCACGGTCCATAGGGTATTGGAGAGTATATCTTGTATGTTTCGTGACATTTTGAATGCATTTGGCCTAGATTTGGATAGCATGAGCATCATAGGTCGGATTGCTTTAGCTAGTGCATAAGCACGTTTAGATTTGATTTCCTCGATTAGAGATTGTCTTAGAAGGTCGAGAAGGTGATTGATACCCATCTTCTTGTTTTCATGTGTCTACGGGTTAAGCCTCGTCCTTGACCGACATAGAGTTGTTGGTTCTGTTCTTGGTATGCTAGCGTTCGCCCGTGGCATACCCACCAACATTGGCGCCATTGCCGGGGATCGAAGCCCTAGGTAGGTGACCTTAGACTAATCCTATGAGGTGAGAGTTCCTCTGGTGTGCCAGAGTATTCTTTTCTATCTTCGTTTAGTTAGGACCTATAGAGAGGTGCTAGGAAGCGTGTGTCTTGCCCTCGTCTTGCCTTGGTCACCCATGTTGATGGTTTTAGTTTAGAATTGTATTGGTTTGGGAGTTTGAGTGGTTGAAGAGGTGATAAAGGCATTGGCTAGTCCGTGTGTCTTATCTACTCACAATTGCAAAATTCCATTTTTTATGTTTAGGAATAGCTTTAGGTAGATGATTTGATCTTGATCTAGAGCTGTCGATCAATGAAAATTTTCTCGAGTTGATTGGTTGCATTGAAATCTTGAAAAGAGAGTGAATCTTAGTTGAAACATTCTACTCACAATTGAAAAATCCCATTTTTTATGTTTAGGAATAGCTTTAGGTAGATGATTTGATCTTGATCTAGAGCTGTCGATCAATGAAAATTTTCTCGAGTTCATTGGTTGCATTGAAATCTTGAAAAGAGAGTGAATCTTAGTTGAAACGGTGCAAAACAAAGTTCATAAATTTCTTTTGCATGACTGAGGGTTGTTGAGGGCATAAGAAGGCATTAGAGAGGGCTCTACACATAAAAATCTGAATTCTGCAAGGTTAGACTTTATACGTGTATAAAGTCTCCAGAGCTAAAAAGAGACCAAAGTTGTGGAAACTGACTATGCCAGAGTATTCAAAAGAGTATTTATACCCTAAGAACACCTTGAGTGGAAAATTTTGTCATAAAATTAGGGACCAAAAGCCAAAACTCGGAGTGGTTATGACGAAAAAAAGCAGAAACTTGTGTTTGTGAGCACTTTTGAGCTTTAGATTTTGTTGTGAACACATATACATGTTGCTAATAACTAGGGGAACTTAGGATAGAAACAGATTTGAATTCTGAGATAGGAGACATTATACGTGTATAATGTATCTAGCATAGATTTGGGCATTATCCTGCATGTTTGTCATCACTAAACCATTTGGGAGGTGTCTATAAGCTCGACTACAAGATTCCACACCATTTGGTCAGCCAACTTGACATCTGGAGACAATTTTGCAAATTCTAGCCAAAAACAAAGAAAAGTGGTGAATTGGTGAACCATTGTCATCAATACTTGATTTTGAGCACATATACTTTGTGTACACACAAAAAGAACCTTGGGCTGAGATTTAAGTTCATTTTTGTCAAAAAGACATTATACGTGTATAATGTGTTTTTGCCCAGAATGGACTCAAATGGTACAAAGGTATATGCCCAAAGTTTCCTAAAACCTTGGGGAAGTCCATAGTTTAATTTTATTGCATTTGCGCCAAAATTTGAGCTTGAAAAGACCAAGAAACAATTGAAACATTCTACGCACCCTTTTTGGCCACAACTTGGACAAACTTGATTCCAAACTCAAGTCAGAGGATATTTGGGAAGTCCCGAAGTGATGGACTATCTCTGGAGCAAGATTCATTTCAATTGGGTCAAAAAGAAATTATACGCGTATAATGTCTATTTTGATAATATTGAACATTTTTGAATTTCAGAATACACAGGGGGTATGAGCACATAACTATAAGAACACACCTGCAAAAATTTCTTAAATCTGGTAAAAAAGACTTTATACGTGTATGATTTCTTTTTGGTCTTATTGACTTCCAAAGCAAAACTGGGCATATCCTTGCATCCTAAGGGACCTTAGAAGTTAAAAGCCAAGATTGTATTCATTTTGGAGCATATTTGAGCCAGTAAGTGCCAAAGAACAAAAAGTGACCCACTGCATCTAATTATAACTTGCACATAAGTGGTGCAATTGTCATTTTGAATGTTTTTGAGAGTTACATGCATGCTAGAGAACATCTACTGAAGAAATATTGCCATTTTTGTCAAATAGATTTTATACGCATATAAAGTCTAAGGACCAGAGTTAGAGCATATTGAGTAAATTAAGCCTGCCAAAGTGTTCCACATAACTCTAATAACACATTTCACTAGTCAATTTAGTGAGATGAACTTATACAGAGAACCAACCCTTTGGAAGAAAAGTTGGGACGAAAAATAATTATATGTTCTTACTAACCAATACTAGATGTTACTAAAGTGAGAATCACCAACTGACAAAGATTTGCAGAGTCTAAATTTTTGTACAGATAGCCAACAACAAAGTCCAGCAAGTCCAGACCACTCAGAAGTGCAATCAATCAACCAATTGGAGAGTTGAAATAGCTAGCGTAATACATGACAGAGCGATCTCTAAAGGTAAAAGGTTTGGATTTGTAGTGGTGTGTTAAGGGATTGATGTATTTGAGATCAGGAAGAAACCTCCAAAGAGGCCAAAAATCACAAGGAGATCAGTTCAGCATAGTGTCTACGAAGAAGAGTGTGACCCAAGCTAGAATAGATGCACTAGCACCAATCACATAGAAGACGGTAGTGGCACCCACACCTCCTCTGAACAATCTTTTTATCTCATGGCGGACCAAAACACCGCGGTTAACCGACCAATCCAAGGAGAAGGAAGGAGCACCTCTAAGAACCCTCCTCGGACATTGAGGTTTACAACCCTTTACTTAGAAGGACCGAATGCCCATGGAGCTCTAGTATATGCTGATGAAAGGGGACGAAAAAGCATATGTATTGAGGAAAAACCATCAGAAGGAGTGGATTCCCTTCTAGCGTAAGATGATGGGGATAGATTCCGTGATGAGGAGGGAACACATTACCTTATTGTTAAGGATCCAGAGAACTACAACAAGTACGGGGATAATGTGGTAAAGGGGAAGATGGTTTTTGAAATCACCGAAATACCTCCTCTAATAGACCTTCCTAATGCAACCCTAGTGTTTGACAAGAAGGTGACTAAAGTTTCGAATAACCAAGGAGCGGTAGGAATCTATGAATACCTGAATGGGAGAGTCAAGACATGTTTTCGATGTCTAGCACCATTTGCCTTTGAGCTAGGCACAAAAAAGAGACTATGTACTTGTTCTCGTATGAATCGGGTGAAGGGAGTCTCATACTATATGTTGACAACTATGGACGAGAGTATATGCCGATAGAAAAAGCAGAGGTAGCAAGATTGATAGCCACTAGAGTAATTCCAACAGACCTCGCTGCCACTCAAGGACTAAACCCTACCCCCCAGTAAATCTACCAATCCCTTTGAGAAAATAGAGGATGCGACCAGAATCCCAGCTAAGCAAGCCGGAACGGTAGAAACACCAGTTTTCCTTCGTATCTCAATACAACTCCTGAAACGTTGCAATCATGGTTGTGACCCACAGTGACAAGGGAACAGGAGTTCTATAGAGGTGAAGTCCCTATTACAAATAGATCTTATGTGACCCCTATAGTCTCACCCATGCCCAATTACTCTTATTCTTATCCCAAGGAAAGCAAAGGACCAACAACGGTGCCGATCACAACAGAATTCCCCTATATGGAGAGAATCAAAACAGAAAGAGGTTTTGCAATGGAACCACCTGTTGAAAGGTCATACATAGGATATGGGACGGGGGGAGCAGTTAACAGAAGATTGAGACATGAACCAGACACTGTGAGGGTAGAAGGACGAGGAGATTCCACAGTCATACTGGTGGAACAAAGACGTGTTAGACCTTCTCAAGTCCAGAAATGGGTACACAAAAGGTATCCAGGAGAAGGGGATCCTAGAGATCACGTGGCAACGTTCTTGAGAATGATCTGAGCAGAAGAGGTTAGAGACTTCGATACACAATTTACTGGATTTGGACTCACCCTAGAGGAGGACGCCACCACCTGGTTTGATTATGTGGAAAGACGAGATTTTGGGACCATCCAAGAAGTTTTTGACGAGTTTGTGGAGGAATTCTCTCAAAGAGGGATAGCCCACAATACTGTCTCAAATCCACAAGTTTAAATAGAAAGAGGGAGAATTTGTCAAGAATGCAGTCCTATGGCTGAAATGATACGTAAAGTTCTGCCCAATGGAAGAACTACCTACTCAATCCAGACTCATGTTGATATTTATCCAAGGTCTGAGAAATGCAAACCTTCAAAAGGACTTGCATATGAAGAAAAGTCCCACTCTAAATGAGTTAACCAAAGAGGCTTTATTCTTGGTAGATATGTTGTGAGATCTACAGAGTTGGAGATCTAAGAGACAGAGATGATGATTCATCATCTCAACAAAGTGGATCAAAGTTTGGAAAGGCTATACAATGAAATGAACCAAGTGTAAATCAAGAGCGACTAATAGAGGAGGTGCGAAAGAGGATAGCCCATTTGCCAAGCCACATGCTAAGACATTAAAGTGGTGCACCATCGAACAAAAATGGACAAATCATGCTACTAAGGAATGCTGCTACAATAAGGGCTATGTGCGAGAACGACAATATGTTCCGCAACCACAAGCAGCACCGCCTCAAGTACCACCAGTGCCTAGATATACTGCAAGAAATTTGCCAGGACCAGCGGGGGTTGAACGATCACAGCCAGTTTGAGGGCAACAACCACCACTCCCAAGGACAAGACCAATAGGGGGAAGAACCAAAGGAATAAGCCTTAGTGCATGTCCCTGTTTATTACGAAGAGCCAAGTGGAACAATGGCCTGCCCAACATACTACACACCAGAAGAGCCAAGAGCGCCAAAACCATGGAGCATGATCGACAATGTTGGACCACCAACAGCGTCACAGGCCGTAGGAGAAAGTAGATATAGTTTGGACGAGAGAACCTTATTGTTCATAGCCAATGGAGGTTTCAATGGACCAAGACCTACTTACCAATAGAGGGGTGCTCAAGGAGCTCCTCGACAACCATTGGGACCATACTATAAATGTGGGGGTAACCATCTTATGAAAGATTGTCCTCATACGAAAATTGTTCGGGTCAATGCGTATTGTCTAGATTGCAGCGTCACTCATTTGATTGCCAATTGTCTAAAAAATCCAAACAAAGCGGCTAAAGCAACCATAAACATTTTGGAGGATATCCCTTCAAGTAGTGGTTTCGAAAATGAAACAGTTATACCTATACAGATCATCACACGAGCTTGGGCTCAAAACGAGAAAGGGGGACTTGAAAATGAAGAACCAGGACATAAAACACCTAGCATTGAACGAAAAAGCCAATGAAATACATGGAAAGCTAGAAAAGCATGTGCAGAAGTGAGGAAAGAAAGAGTACAAAATGTCATAATGGAAGAATTACAACGAATCAAAGACAGACTAGAAAAACTTGAAAGACGAGCACTTCAAAAACCAAAAACACCAACAAATAAAGAGCTTGAGAAGAAAGGAAAATCAAAAAGTGCGGGATCAGGTAGATATGTGCTAGTAGAGAAAGTAAACAAACATCTAGATGCACTCTTGAAAGCATATGACTCAAGGCTTAAAATCGACCAAACTCAGGAACAAAAATGGATGACATATCCCTATGCTAAGTTAAAAAAACAGAGACTAGAAATGTGTCAAAAGATGATCCAAACTGTGCAAACCTTACTAGAACCAACCTCAAGGAAACAAGTGGAGGAGGTAGAACTTCCAATACCAATGCCTAGGAACCCTCCAACACTCAAATCAGAACGATTAACTGTTAGTTCAAAAATTGAATTGAAAGCTAAACATTCAGTTGAAAAATCGGGGATAGTGTAGAGCACAACAGACCTAACATCAGAAGGTTTCCAACCTATCACACTTGAATTGTATAAAAGCGACCAGGGTTTGAATGAACTTTGGAGGCAAATAAGGGAAGCAAATGAGGCAAATACACTAAGCCAAAGGGTTAACAAAACCAGTATGGGAGAATATGACTTTCTTCCTCCTATTGAAGAATTTGAGGCAAGACCTCAAGCAGATCTTGAGATGCACTCTTATTGGGGAGACAAGGGATCTGTGAAATCTTGGGATAGCCAACCTGTATCTCTGAAAACTTTACCCTCATATATGGGAGAGGATGAAGCAAAGTCGAAAGTGAAAGTTGTGCCATCACAGCAACTCTCTACAAGGAAGGGGATGGACTCCCAGGGGTTGATAACCCTCTTATCAACTCCAGTGTCTTGTACCATTACTCTCGCCGAGCTTCTCAGAATAAGACCTAATATGTGGAATATGGTAGGAAAATGTTTCGAAAAGTTTGGAGTAAGGGATCCGAATTCTCACGAATGCAGGAAGGAATCAAGAAAATAGAGAAACCTCAAGTAAACATGCAACCAGTACCTTAAACAAGGTAGGCGAATACTGTGAAGGAGAAGATAGCAACACCACGCTCCCAGTTGAATTCTTGACAGTGGAGCTTGTGTAGCCATCGCAACAAAGGATGTATGGAAGAAATGGGAAAAACTAGCTTTGAAAACAACCAAGATGAAGCTGCAAACTCGCTGACGCTTATATGGAGAGACCCATAGGGATTTTGGAAAAAGTAGTTGTTCCGTCTTGCGGAATCAAGTACGAGCATACCTTTGCAATCATGGATTTTGGTAAGAAAAATAACCGTGACATAATACTTGGACAACTCTTCATGCGACCATTAAAGATGGTCCAACATTGGGGCTACAATCACCTATACCTCAGACACATGGAGACTACTATGAGAATAAACCTTAAATACCATAGCTACAAAGATGTGCACGGTAGAGGAGTTTGATTCTACTAGGATAGTAGGGTCAGAACTCCTAGACTAGCTAGGTAAACCAAAGGAGTTATGGATGTGTGGGGCATCCAATTGTGGAGCCTGAAACGAGAAGAATGTATTCTAGAGAGAGCAACCTTTTCCCGATAAAAACTGATACTGACTCGATACGTTACTGTCTCTGCCACTGACACTATTTGTCGTGCTGAGATTTTTCTGGCACCTTGACTGGCTCTGGTACTGGTTGTATATGAAAAAGATTTAGAATGGCTGATTCTGAATTTCCTAGCCATGAGTTCCCATAATGCCAGTATCTCCTTCTCAGGAAGTCTCTTTCTCATTAGAATAATATAGCTTCATCTTGGCCCCATTATAAACACCTGGCAGCAGTAATCCAGATAAATCCTTTAACCTTATTGTGCCATTGGAAAACACCTAGTCAATTTCATATGGATCTCAAAAATCTATCTTTAAATTTGGCTTCTTAGGGCCCAGTTTGAATTCATAGAGCAGCACCAAGTTGCCCTTCTAAAACTCCCTAACTTTGATTCGTCTATCATGCCAGTGTTTTCTTCTTTGTTGAACAATTTTTTGTTCCAACATAGCACACTGTCTTAACTCATCCAACTGTGCTAATTCCTCCAATCTATTTTTAAGATTATGATTGAAATCCAATCCATACTCTACCGCGATCTTGAGACTGGGAATCACGAATTCCATAGGCACTACAGCTTTAGTACCATACATCATTTTGAACGGTGTTAGTCTAGTCATGTAGGCCCATAGAGCAGTCTGGAGCTTAAGATCCCATTGGTGTGGCTCCTTATACACAATCTTGGTGAGAATGGTCTTCATGGTTTTATTACTGCTCTCTGCTTGCCCATTGCACCTGGGATAATATGGCATTGATTTTCGGTGCTTTATTGAGAGCATTTCCATAAGAATATCCATAGTATCATTAATAAAGTGTGTCCCTTCATCAAACACAATCTCCATAGGACATCCATATCGACAGATAATATTTTCCAATAAGAATAAAGCAGTGGACTTCGCAGTGTTATCTAGAAGAGCCTTGGCCTCCACCCATTTGGTGTCATAAAATCTAATATCTAACCAACCCAAATGATTTTCTCATATTAAACTGATCACTTAATGTGGGAGAATAAACGGGAACAAGGGTTAGGATATATACATGTGCATATAGATCTATCTCAACACAGGGCCAATGGTAAAGGGGTCCAAATGAGAGATGGTCTATCAAAGACCAAGGCTAACCAATGGAGCATACTACCTTAGGGTTAGCTTCATTGAAGACCTTCAATAATGACTGTAAAAATTCTTTGACCATAGGTAAGCTAGGGTTGAGCTTGAGGTGGGAACCCGGCCCAAGCTTAAGGTGCTTGAGGTGCTTGTCATGCTTGATGACTAAGGTGCTTGAGGTGCTTGATGATTGGGGTCCTTGAGATGCTTGAGGTGCTTGATGATTGAGATGCTTGATATGCTTGAGATGCTAGGGTTGTACTTGAGGTGAGAACCCAGCCCAAGCTTGAAGTGCTTAAGGGCCAAGCTTGTGGTGGGAACTGGGCCTAATCTTGAGGGGATTGAGGTGTTAAAAGTCAAAGATCTAATCCCTACAAGGAGGGGGCGAGCCCTACATGAGGGGGGATGAGAGAGAACACCCACACACTCACACA
Organism: Adiantum capillus-veneris; assembly: GCF_014529385.1. NCBI lineage: Eukaryota > Viridiplantae > Streptophyta > Polypodiopsida > Polypodiales > Pteridaceae > Adiantum > Adiantum capillus-veneris. The sequence goes on along the minus strand of NC_140955.1, from coordinate 139,498,109 downwards.
AGGCCTACTTGGTACAAAGAAAGCATAAGGGACACTTGTCAAGTTCCTCCTCATGTTGCCCTCATGGTGTGCCTGAAACCTATTGGTTGGCCACCCAAGGGGTCCAATGATAATTTAGAAGATTTAATTAATTATCTTTGCATTTATCAAGTCCTCTGTCTCAAAGGGAAAAGGGGGACACTTGTCCCAAGGCTACCCTTGTTGCTTGTAATGCCTCCTGCTTGTGATTGGCTAGGCCTGGAGGGGTCCAATGAGCTTCAAGCATGAGCTACAAGGGGGGGTCGACCAAAGCAATCTAGGGGGTTTCTGAGGGGGTATACTCTCCCACACATACTCACACACACTCTCATTATGCAATGTGCAAAGTGCAAGAGCTCCCTCTCCTTCTCCAAGCAAGTAGAGGTTGAGAGCCTACACTAACACTCTTGGCTATGGAGTGAAAATCCAACCAAGAGCCATGCTCCAATGATTAAGCTTGACATCATCTCCTTCTTCATTACTATGCTATTATGTATGCTAGCAAGAAGATTTATGATAAGTGAGTGTTGGGGTATAAAGCCCAATGTGGTCGCCCAGGTAAGTGGGCGGGCCGCCAGGTATGTACACATATTCTTTTGTAAAAACCTAATAAGAACTCACTATGCTCTACACATTACAGTAGAGCAAGTTCACCATATCGTCATGCTCTTCTTCTCGCACTCTCTCTCGCGTCGCACTTCCGCTTGTACTCCTTCAACTGGTATCAGAGCTCAGATCGAGGCTCGGGGCAGCACTACAGGAGGCTAGAGTCACCAGCTCAGATTGGAGTGAAATTCGAAAGGCGAAGACACGGCCCCAAATCCTGTGGGTAAGCCCAAAGGGCTTGGTGTTCTCAGAATTTCATTCAGAGGTCATCTCGGCCACCGTTCGGCTTCGACAAAGGTCTGTGCAGGCCATTTTCGACTACGTGGTCTCGGCGGGTGCAGATCCGACTCTGCAAATTTGGGGTTTTCGGCTTATGAGTGCAGGGGCTGAGGATATCGACACTCCCAGTATGTTGATTTGTGGCTGTCTACACATCGAAGGACGGCTCACAGTTCTTGGAGGCATGTCACATACGACATGGGCACATCTACACACAGTCTGTAGGCGACATCCACTAGTTTATCAGGTAGCTTGTGTTTGCTGCTTGATATTCCAGATTTCATCCTGACATTGCAGGTACTTCAACATGGGATGTATTGTCAGAGATGATGTATGTCTGTTGAGGGTTTGCTGGCTGTGAGTCACGCAGCGAACAACCGCCGCAGCGGTTACAGCATACAGTGGGAAATTTGTGGATGTATGACTTTGTGGGAAGTCTATGTACTGTCAGATTTACTGTAGCCTTTGTTGAGGGTCCAGTGAGGTTTTATTGAGCTGGGGGGTTCTCAAATGTTGAGATCCTTTCGGTGATACATGTCTTGGAGCGATCCCTCGAGCACCCTTAGATAGGCAGCTAGGATGTATTGACTGTGAGTTAGACAGTTGGGATTGCATCTTTGCTTTACTGCATTGAGGCATTGTCGTAGTCTATGCTTATAGGACAGTGACAGGACAGTGAGAGACAGTATAGGTACAGGAAGGGTTTACCCGCAGCTTACCGTGTAAGAGAGACAGTGTTTTTTGAGCTGTTTTCTGGTCTGTTTTTTGAGTACACCAGAGCCATTTTACAAAGGCGACTCTGCCGAAATTTATGCAGAATCTGAAGCTTTCTTGGTTCATTTGACAGGTTGATATTGGTTCAGAGGTCGGTTTACAGGGGAAACTCTGCCGAATTTTTCCCAGAAAAGTAAACCATTGTGAAGCGTAGCTATGGCTGGATCACAAGACACTGCTCTTTACAATATCAAGAAGCTGGATGGAACCAATTTCCCATTGTGGAAGAAGCAGATTTGGCACGTGTTGGTACAAAAGAAGCAGATAAAACCTATAAAGCTCAAGGGGATAAAACCAGAAGATATGGACGAAGATGAATGGAGCAAAATGGATGAATTGGCACTTTCTACCATTATGCTGACTTTGGCAGAAAGCGTTTACTTCAATGTAGCAGACGAGATGTCGGCTTATCAAGCATGGTTAAAGCTGAGTGATCTTTATGAGAAGCAGAGTGCAGCTTCACAGGTATACTGGCTTAAGAAGCTTGTTGACTTGAAGATGAAAGAAGGGACACGTATGTCCAATCATCTGAATGAATTCAACACAATCTATAGTCAGTTGTCAGCTCAAGGTGTCAAGTTTGATGAACCTGTTAGAGCTATGTTCCTGTTGATCACATTGCCGGAAAGTTGGGACACTTTTCGCACAGCTTTGAGTAATTCTGCACCTCCAGATGGTTTGAACATAGCAGGTGTAGAAGGAAGTCTGCTTATGGAAGAAACCAATAGAAAGACAATGGACAAAGGCAAAGGAACAGCCTTAGTTGTCAGGGGAAGGACCAAAGAAAAGTACAAAGGTGGAAAGAGGAATCGGTCTCGTAGCAAGTCCCGCAGTGCTAAAGGCAAGAGTGACATAGAATGCTACCATTGTGGCAAAAAGGGTCACATGAAAAGAGACTGCAGAGAATGGAAAGCAGAAAAAGGCAAAGAGAAAGCTGAAGACCATGGTGAGAAGAACAAGTCCTCAGTGAAGATTCAAGAAATAAATGTGACAAACACTGTTGCAGAGGATGACAGTCTAGTGTCAGGAGACATCTACTTCTTGAAGAATACAATGGACTCAGCTCTTCTTACAGCATCTGATGGAAATGCACTGAGTGACTGGATTATAGACTCAGGGGCATCACTTCATGTGTCTCCAAACAAGGAGTGGTTTACTTCTTATTTGACCACTAAAGATCATGTTCGGCTAGGCAATGGGCAGACATGTGAGATCTTAGGTGTTGGAGATGTTCAATTGAAGTTTCAGAATGGCTCTTCTTTCACGCTGAAGAATGTGAGACATGTTCCCGCAATGATGATGCTGGCTACGTTACCACTTTTGGACAGAACATGTGGAAGATATCCAAGGGTTCTATGACAGTAGCACATGGAGTAAAGTCTGGAGGACTTTACATGATTTATGTATCAAATGTCTCTAAAAATGTAATCAATGTAACCGAGCAGCCGAATGTTTCTTTGTGGCATAGCCGGTTAGGACATATGTCCAAGAAGGGAATGGAAATCTTGTCTCGTTCTGGTTATTTGCCTGGCTTTTCATTTAATGATTTTGAATTCTGTGAACATTGTCTGTATGGTAAGCAAACACAGCAGCCACATAGGCATAGAAGCAGTAGAAGAGATACACAGTTGGCACTTGTTCATAGTGATTTGTGTGGACCTATGCCTAACCTATCTCTAGGGGGAGCTTCTTACTTTATGACATTTATAGATGATTACTCGAGGAAAGTATGGGTTTACTTTCTCAACCACAAGGATGAAGCGTTTAGTGTTTTCAAAATGTTTGTGACACTTGTGGAGAATCAGAGTGGCAAGAAGCTTAAATGCTTACGCACTGACAATGGTGGAGAGTATGTTTCAAAGGCCTTTCAGGACTTTTGTGAGTCAAAAGGTATAAAACGTGAACTTACTGCTCCTTACAATCCTCCTCAAAATGGTGTTGCTGAGAGGATGAATAAGACCATACAAGAGAAGGTCAGAAGTATGTTGTCTAATGCACAGCTGCCAAATGGGTTTTGGGCTGAAGCTGTATCAACAACTGTTCATCTTGTAAATAGATCTCCTAGCAAGGTTTTGCAGAAGGATTCGGTGCCAGAGATGGTATGGTCAGGCAAAATGCCCTCATACAAGCATCTCAGAGTCTTTGGTTGTGAGGCACATACTCACGTTCCAAAGGAATTTCGGAACAAACTTGAGCCAAAGAGTAGAAAGTGCATCTTTCTAGGCTATGGTAATTATGGTGAGATGGGTTACAGACTTTGGGATCCCGAATCCAAAAAGGTTGTCCGTAGCAATGAAGTTCACTTTAATGAATCCAAATATCATTCTAAACCAGAGAGGGTTGAGGAGATTAGAAGAGTTGTCTTCCAAGAAGATGGACCTGCACGTGCAAGACAAAATGTCAGGGCTCAAGAGGAGCAGGGACAGGATATATTGGAACCACAGGTTGTGCCTGAGCCTGAGCCACCTATTGTGCATAGATCTGGACGTGTCACGCGACCTCCTGATAGGTTTGTTCCATCTATGAACTATGTCATGTTGACTGATTGCAATGAGCCTTCATGTTACAAGGAAGCAGTGAAAATGAAGGACTCCGGGAATTGGCAATTGGCCATGCAGTCAGAGATGACAGCTCTGCATAAAAACCAGACATGGAAGCTAGTTAAATTACCACGGGGAAAAAAGGCTCTACCTTGTAAATGGGTTTACAGGTATAAGATCACCGCTCATGATAGTCAGCCAAAGTACAAAGCAAGGCTTGTTGCCAAGGGCTTTAAGCAAGAACAAGGCATTGACTTTGATGAAGTCTTCTCTCCGGTGGTCAAGATGACTACATTGAGATGCTTTCTTGCATTGGTTGCCATATTAGATTTGGTGTTGCACCAAATGGATGTCAAGACAACGTTCTTGCATGGTGATTTAGATGTGGAAATTTACATGCAGCAGCCAGAAGGGTTTGTTGAGAAAGGCAAGGAAGATTGGGTATGCCAATTGTTAAAGAGTCTTTATGGCTTAAAACAATCACCGAGGGCATGGTACCATAAATTCCACAAGTTTATGCTTTCTCAAGGCTACAAACGTAGTGAGTTCGATCACTGTCTATATACAAAGAAGGCTAAGGATGGCAGTTGGCTGATCCTTATTTTGTATGTGGATGACATGTTGATTGCTGGCAAGCACTTGGAAGAAATTTCAGCTTTGAAGTCAAAGATGGCAAAATCGTTTGACATGAAAGACATGGGTGAGGCAAGTCATATACTTGGTATGCGCATTGAGAGAGACAGATCAAAGAAGTTGATTTGGTTATCTCAAACAGAGTATATTGACAAGGTTTTGCAACGTTTCAATATGGAGAAGAGAAAGGCACTGAGTGTTCCATTGCCACCATATGTGAAAGTTAGCAAACAAGATTGTCCTGTGTCTGAGGAAGAACAGGCTGAAATGGATAAGATTCCATATGCGTTTGCAGTGGGTAGTTTGATGTATGCAATGATTGCTACTCACCCAGACATTGCATTTGCGGTGGGAGTAGTAAGTCGATACATGTCAAACCGAGGCAAGAAACATTGGGAGGCAGTGAAAGGAATATTGAGATACCTGAAAGCTACAAAGAGTATGCGTATATGCTATGGGAGTCAGGAGCTAAGTGTAAAGGGTTTTACAGACTCAGATTATGCAGGTGACTTAGACAACCGAAGGTCTACGTCAGGGTATGTCTTTACATTGGCTGGTGGAGCAGTATCATGGCGTTCTAGATTACAAGATTGTGTTACTCAGTCTACTACAGAGGCTGAATATGTTGCAGCATCAGAGGCATGCAAAGAATCAATTTGGCTTAATCGACTAGTAACAGATTTGGGAATCAAAGAAGAGATGCGTGTGTTATATTGTGATAGTCAAAGTGCTATACAATTGGCTCGCAATCCAGTTTATCACTCAAAGACAAAGCATGTGGATGTGAAGTATCATTTCATCAGGGAAATGCTCGAGGATAAGCAACTTCAGGTTGTCAAAGTTCACACCACAGAAAATCCTGCTGATCTACTTACAAAAGGACCTCCCTCAGAGAGCTTTGCGCATTTTCGCAAGCTGTTAGGTGTAGGGTAGTACATCACTTCTCTACATCTCTTGTATATTAGCTTGTATAGTAGCTTCTCTCACACTTAAAGTACCACATTGGACTTTAAGTGGGAGGTTGTTGGGGTATAAAGCCCAATGTGGTCGCCCAGGTAAGTGGGCGGGCCGCCAGGTATGTACACATATTCTTTTGTAAAAACCTAATAAGAACTCACTATGCTCTACACATTACAGTAGAGCGAGTTCACCATATAGTCGTGCTCTTCTTCTCGCACTCTCTCTCGCGTCGCACTTTTGCTCATACTCCTTCAGTGAGGAGCTAATTCTTTCTGCTATGAAATGTTTTTTCTTCCTCTTCCCTACCCTCATTCCCTGCTAGCTCTCTCCACCTTCGAAGGTGTTTGAGGTCTTGGGACTGAGGCTTGGGATAGTTAAAGCTTTCTTCAAAGTTTATGTTATGCTTGTGATGCATGAAGCTTTCCATCTTCATTGCATCACCTAGGTCACAAGGAACGCAAAGATTGTATTGTAACAAGTCTCTCTTAATGGGAGAAATCATAATACAAATGCCTATTGGAGGGGGGACCGGCTCCACATAAATCCGGTCCTCAACTGTTGTCATGTTCTCTAAATTCTCTCTCTTGCAAAAGTATTGTTCATGCCAAGTTAACTAATTGCTATGTCTATGTCGTTATCTTCAATTATGTTCACCCGCTATGCTCACAAAGTAATTTCTCAAAAGTACTCTCATTAATTTTCGCTACTCTCAAGTTAATAGGCCAATTCCATTACATTGGTATCAGATCATTTGGTTTCTCTTTTCTTGCTTAAGAAGAGAGGTCCTTAAGTAGCCTATAAATGGTTGATGTTGTTAATTATATTAGGGTAAGCGGAACTGGGATCTATTATTGATTTTGTTGAGCCCACTATGGGGGATATGGTGCACACCTCGGGATCTTTGGACTTAATAATGGAGTCTTTTTAGACTTGCCTACGTCTTTACCATTATTGAGCCATAAGAAGTCCGAAAGAAGCTAGCCCTCGGCAACTCTGCTATGTTAGACCTACTCCACTACTCTCTATAATTAACCACTTTGAGCCGTGGGTGTAGATACTTAATAGCCAATTTTCAAAGTCTAAGAGGAGTGGCAACTAAGGTTTTGAATTGCCAAAGTATACACTACGTACATACACAAATTTTGTTAACATGGCTGATAATAATCAAGAGAGTAGAATGAACATTGATAGCTTTGCTTTTGCACATGAAGGTGCTAATGATGATTCCCCCATGTTTGTGAATTATCTCGTCACTAGGTTGCAGCAAGCTATGGGCAACCCTGCTTTGCAAGCCAAAGTTACTCAACAACTTCATGCTTATGGGATTTCCCTTCCTCTCCAAGAGGGGAGATAGCTTAGGAGGCCTCTTGAAGAGACCCCCAAAATAAGACTCTCTCCCATTCGAGAGGAGGAATCCAAAGAGCAAGAAATCAATGAAACATTAAGTTCCTCTGAAGATGTGGCTCCACAAAGATGGCGGTCTAGACGATCGCCCACTCCTCCCAAGAGGAAAAGATCAACCCATAGTCCTTCTCCTCGTCATTCTAAAAGGGAAAAGAGGAAACAAAGGAAGAAAAGTTCTAGAAAGAGGTCACCCACTTCTCCTTCTTCTTCACCTTCCTCCTCTTCCGATGAAAGCTATGGCTATTCTCCTAGAGAATACAAGAGGGGAGGACATCGCAAATCATACCATGCATGGCGAAGGTCGCAAAAGCTAAAGAAGTTCAAGGAGGGAGGAAAGAGTATCTCTTTTCTCACCTATGATGACATTATTGGTGCTACCGACAAAGTGTTGGCCTTCATCCAGCAATTTGATGTGGCCTTTAGAGACGAGGGCTTTACGGAGTCCTCCAAGCTACACCATGTAGCTATTCACTTTCAAAAATCAGCTCAACAATGGTGGGATAGCCTTCATGGCGATGGCGAAGCCCCAAAGACATGGAAAACTCTATGAGTTTCCATCATGAAGCAATTCCTTGCAAGCGATGCAAAGGACAAAGTGCTTACCGAATGGTGCATTTTGAAGCTTCTCTCTCATGAATCCATCCACAAGTATGTAGACAATTTTGGGATTTACATCTCAAGGCTACTGTCTTTCAAAAGATAGACTTTGCCGAGAAAAGGCAACAATTTTGTGCAGGATAACCTGAAGAGATGACAAAATACATCAACTCTCAACGGCCTGATTCTTTCAGCGAAGTAATCCATCACACCATGGTTGCTTCACGCATCAATTTCCATCAAGGGGCTAGACGGAATGTCAAGCCCATGGAAAACAAAGACAAAAATGATGCAAAGGGGAAAACCAATGTTTAAAATTCTTCCCAAGGCACTTCCAACAACAACAACAACAATCGGTCCAAGGAGAAGGGAGTTTACAAAGGCAAAAACAAACTCTCTCCTGAAGAGCTTGAAGCTTTTCGCAAGGACCATAAGTGTTTCAAATGTGGGGAGCAAGGACATGGCTATCGTTCTTACCCCAAAAAAAATGCTTGCAATGAGACTCCTAGGGTTTCCACCATCGAATCTTCAAAAGGGGATGTTCATTGCAAAGGATCATCACTTTCCTATGCTTGGGGAAAGGTAAGAGAGCATGATGCCTTCATCTTGTTTGACCCTGGCTCTACTCACAACTTCATATCAGTGGAGTTGGCCACCAAGTTAGGCATTCAAGCTTTTGAGATGGGAGATATGGTGATGGCTAACACAGATTTCAAGGGACAGCAAGCCTCCGTTACTCCCTTGATTGAGAAGTTGAGGCTTCATGTCCAAAGCTATGTCGACAAAGAAGACTTCTTCATCTCTCCTCTCCAACATGAGGATGCTATATTGGGGACTCCATGGTTTGATTGCATGGCTGCCAATATGAAGTTCCCTGAAAGGAGAATCTACTTCACCTATAGGGGAAAGAACATGTATATAGATGCTAGTGAGCGTGGTCGCACTATTCCACTTGTAAATCCTCCTGCTTTTGATAAGTCAATGAAGAGCTCAGTTTCTGCGTACATGATTTTTGTCAAAGAGTCTCTAAAAGATCCTAATGTTTCATCAAATGTAAATGGTAGGAATCAAGAAGAGTTAGACTTGTCTAATTTTCTAAAAGGATTCCAAGATGTGTTCATCCATGATATCCCTATGGACTTATCTCCAAAACAAGGGGATGATGACCATCTCATTGAGCTCCTTCCAGGAAGCTCACTGCCTAACAAGCCTCCTTATCGAGTCTCACAAGCTCAACAAGAGGAGATCATGAGGCAAGTACAGGAATTGGTAGACAAAGGGATGGTGAGGCTTAGTTCCTCTCCCTTTTGTTCTCTAGTCCTTTTTGTGCAAAAGAAAGATGGTACATACCGTATGTGTGTGGACTATCGAGCACTAAACCATATCACTATCATAAACAGATTTCCCATGCCTCAGGTAGAAGATCTGTTTGATAAGCTACAAGGCCCTACCTACTTCAGTAGGATTGACCTTAAAAGTGGCTATCATCAAATAAGGATAGTAGATGAAGATATCCTAAAGACTGCGTTTTGCACAACGTTTGGTCTTTATGAATATCTAGTCATGCCTTTTGGCTTGACTAATGCACCAGCTATGTTCAATCGTCTAATGGAGAAATTTTTTAGATCTTATTGTCAATTCACTGGAATGTTCTTTGATGATATCATCATCTACTCCAAGTCTTTGGAGGAACATAAGCAACATATCCAAGTGATTTTTCAAGCATTGAGGGAGAATAAGCTTTTTCTCAACCAAAAGAAAAGTGAATTTTTCCTTCAAGAGATTCAATACTTAGGTCATATTATCTCTCAAGATGGCATTTGTATGGATCCATCAAAGTTAGAGGTAATAAAAGCATGGCCTAATCCAAGGAATCTACATGAGCTAAGAAGCTTTATTGGTATGTGCGCATACGATAGACGCTTCATAGAAAAATTCTCTCAAATAGCAGGACCACTACATGACTTAACTAAGAAGAGTGTTAAGTATGTATGGACTGCTAAGGAGAAAAATGCTTTGATAAGCTCAAGGAGAAGCTTACCTCCCAACCAGTCCTCATGCTTCCGGATCTCTCAAAGCCATTTGAGGTCCAATGTGATGCTTGTGGTAATTGCCTTGGAGCAGTTTTGCTTCAAGAAGGGCATGCCATAGAATATGAGAGCCGAAGGCTCAATACGAATGAACGAGTCTTGGACATTTATGAGATAGAGCTTTTAGCTATTCTACATGCCCTAGACATATGGAAGCACTACCTATTGGGGACTCCATTTATCCTACGAACCAACCACCAAAGTCTCAAGTATTTCATGACGTAAACCAAGCTTTCCGACAAACAAATGAGGTGGGTAAATTTTCTTTCACAATTTAATTTCCATATTGCTCACATTTCTAGTAAGCACAATCAAGTGGTCGATGCACTTTCACGATGAACAAAAGTTAATGCGGTGTCTATAGCTACTCACAATGATCTATCCTATATGATAGATGAGTATGCTATTGACCCTGACTTTAGAGACATAATGTCAGCCCTTGCTTTGGGGAAGAAAGAGGAACCATTCACCTTGCAGGATGGTTATCTTCTCCACGGCAATAGGCTATGTGTTACCCATTCCCTTCGTGAGAAAGTTATGTATGAATCCCATGCGCCTCCCTATGTGGGGCATAGAGTTATTCAAGCTACTCTCCGGAGGAGTAGAGACGTATTTCTATTGTCCTATCATGAAAGTGGACATACAAGAGTATGTTTCAAAATGTGTAGTATGCCAAAATACCAAGTATGAAGAGGGAAGTAACCTGGATTACTCCAGCCATTGCCTATCCCAAATTCACCATGGGAGAGTATATCCATGGATTTCATCTTTGGATTACCCAAGTCTATCCATGGGAATACGGGAGTATGTACAATAGTTGACAGGTTTAGCAAACAAGCACACTTTATTCCTATAAAAAAGACTATTAAGACACACCAAATGGCAACTCTCGTCATATCACATATTTTCAAACACCATGGCTTACCAACATCCATCGTGTCAGATAGAGATCCTAGAATGACCAGTAATTTCTGGAAAGGTCTCTTTGAAAATCTAGGAACAAGATTGAATTTCTCTTCGGCCTATCATCCACAAACGGATGGCCAAAGTGAGATAGCCAATCTTACGATACTCAATCTACTCAAGATTAATGTTACCGAAGTAGATCAACGCTCACAATGGGAAAAGTACTTACCTCTTGTAGAGTATGCCTACAATAATACTGTACATACTTCTATGAGAAAAGCACCTTTTGAGATCATTGAGGGAAGACCTAAAAGTCCCTTGCTACTCAAAGTACATGGGAAGATCTTCGCCATCGATGAGTATAGCCATGACCTACAAGAATCTTTCCAAAAGATTAAGGAGGCTATATCCATCTCTCAACAAAGGCAAAAAGCTGCTACTGACAAGCACATAAGGGCCTTAACATTCAAAGAAAATGATTGGGTCTTACTCAAGTTTCCTAAAGCTCGATTAAGGAAAACAAAGGGCAAAAATCCTACATGCCATCAAAAGTATTATGCTAAGCTAGCAAAAAGATACTATGGTCCTTTCCAAATCTTGAAGCCCATCAATGAGACAGCTTACCAACTCAAGTTGCCCAACCATTGGCTCATACACAATGCTTTTCATGTGAGCCTACTTAAGCCCTACAAAGGAGAGCCACCAAGTGAACCAATTATTGAAGACCCACCCGAAGTTGAAGACCAAGAAGAGGTGCTACAACCCGAAGCTATCCTTCGGCATGAAAACAAGGTACTATGACATGGTAAGATTATCCCATGGTATCTTATTAATTTCAAAAATTATCCTTTTGAAGATGCTAGATGGATGCAAGGAATACAGCTTAAGGATAGTATGAACCTTGTCAATGCTTACAATGCTACGTTAGAGTAAGCAAATGTACAAATTTCTTTTAAATGACCCATGTTTTTGTCTTATAAGACTAGTTCTCTTTTTAATTCTGCACAAATTTAAATAGTATGCATGCTTAGAATCATGTTTGTGATGACGACTTCTCTCAAACACCAAGTAGAATTTGTCACTCTACTTTGGGAGAATGAAATGGACTAAAGAGCAAACATGCTTGCCGCAGATATGTCTCCCAAGCACCAAATGGATTAGTCATCCATCTTGGAAAGATGTCGTAGGGTAAAAAGGGATCATCTACCTGCTAAGTAAGATTGACTAATGACTAAGGCTTTATCTCTTCCACCTCATAGTTGAGCACGACTATGATTTCAAGAGAGAGGTAATGTCATAAAATCTAATATCTAGCCAACACAAATGATTTTCTCATATTAAATTGGTCACTTAATGTGCGAGAATAAACGGGAACAAGGGTTAAGATATAGACATGTGCTTATAGATCTATCTCAACACGGGGCCAATGGTAAAGGGGCCTAAATGAGAGATGGTCTATCAAAGAGCAAGGCTAACCAATGGAGCATAAGACCTTAGGATTAGCTTCATTGAAGACCTCCAATGAGTGTAAGAGTCCTTTGACCTTAGGTAAGCTAGGGCTGAGCTTGAGGTGGGAACCCGACCCAAGCTTAAGGTGCTTGAGGTGCTTGTCATGCTTGATGACTAAGGTGCTTGAGATGCTTGAGGTGCTTGATGATTGAGATGCTTGAGGTGCTTGACATGCTTGAGATGCTAGGGCTGTACTTGAGGTGAGAATCCAGCCCAATCTTGAAGTGCTTAAGGTCCAAGCTTGTGGTGGGAACTGGGCCTAAGCTTGAGGGGCTTGAGGTGTTAAAAGTCAAAGATCTAATCCCTACAAGGAGGGGGCGAGTCCTACATGATGGGGGGATGAGAGAGAACACCCACACACTCACACAAGGCCTACTTGGTACAAAGAAAGCATAAGGGACACTTGTCAAGTTCCTCCTCATGTTGCCCTGATGGTGTGTCTGAAGCCTATCAATTGGCCACCCAAGTGGTCCAATTATAATTTAGGAGATTTAATTAATTGTCTTTTCATTTATCAAGTCCTCTCTCTCAAAGGGGAAAGGGGGACACTTGTCCCAAGGCTACCCTTGTTGCTTGTAATGCCTCCTGCTTGTGATTGGCTAGGCCTGGAGGGGTCCAATGAGCTTCAAGCATGAGCTACAAGGGGGGGTCAACCAAAGAAAGCTAGGGGGTTGCTTAGGGGGTATACTCTCCCACACACTCTCATTATGCAATGTGCAAAGTGCAAGAGCTCCCTCTCCTTCTCCAAGCAAGTAGAGGTTGAGAGCCTACACCAACACTCTTGGCTATGGAGTGCAAATCCAACCAAGAGCCATGCTCCAATGCTTAAGCTTGCCATCTTCTCCTTCTTCATTACTATGCTATTATGTATGCTCGTAAGAAGAGTTATAATAAGTGAGGAGCTAATTCTTTCTGCTATGAAATGTTTTTTCTTCATCTTCCCTACCCTCATTCCCTGCTAGCTCTCTCCACCTTCAAAGGTGTTTGAGGTCTTGGGACTGAGGCTTGGATAGTTAAAGCTTTCTTCAAAGTTTATGTTATGCTTGTGATGCATCAAGCTTTCCATCTTCATTGCATCACCTAAGTCACAAGGAACACAAAGATTGTATTGTAACAAGTCTCTCTTAACGGGAGAAATCATAATACAAATGCCTATTGGAGGGGGGACCAGCTCCACATAAATCTGGTCCTCAATTGTTGTCATGTTCTCTAAATTCTCTCTCTTGCAAAAGTATTGTTTATGCCAAGTTAACTAATTGCTATGTCTATGTTGTTATCTTCAATTATGTCCACCCGTTATTCTCACAAAGTAATTCCTCAAAAGTACTCTCATTAAGTTCCACTACTCTCAAGTTAATAGGCCAATTCCATTACATTGGGTGACATAACAAGTGGCCATCAACATATACTGGTTCTTCCTTGGAGTGATTTTCTTGAATGGACCCATGAAATCCAGCCCCCATTTCATAAATACTCCCAGTGGTTGAACTGGAGTAAGAGGGGTCATATCAATTGTTGTTGGTCTACCCATCCTCTGGCATATATCACATGTTTTGCAAAAGCTTCTAACATCAGATATTAAAGTTTGCCACCACAATCTAGCCTGCAAAATCTTCTTGTAAGTAATATCAGTGGAAAAATGTCCTCCAGAATCCCCATCATGTGCCTCAAAAATAACTTGAATTCTCCCTCCCATTGGCACACACCTTCAAAGAACCCCATCTACTCCCAGTCTATAGAGCAACCTCCGATGATGGTGAACTTCATACTCTTAATAATTAGAGCCTTCTTTTGATTTTGAGTCCGGTTTTCTGGGAATCCTCCTTTAGAATGGAACTGATATACATCATACAATTCTGGATCGATGTTTTCCTTTGCTGTTACCTGAACCAGCTCTGTATCTATTGGCTCATCTCTCACAGATACTCCGGAGTAGCCATCAGTACTGCAAGACAGGAAATCAACACCACAATGTGATTTAGTGGGCTTATGAAATACGTGGAATTCAAACTCCATCAGAAACATCATCCATCTTATTAATCTTCCTTGAATAATGACTTTGTTAATAAAAAATAATAATGTCTGATGATCCACATAAAAATGAAATAGATTGCCTAGCAAATAGTGTCAAAATAGCACTAAAAACCATTCCTAAGGCTTCTCTCTCCGTAGTAGTGTATCCTTGTTCAGCCTGACTGAATCTCCGACTGGCAAAATACACTGGGTAATCAGTCCTCCCTTTTGGTTGAGCCAGTATTGCTCCCATTTCCAGTCTTGAAGCATCGCCATGCACATGAAATATAACATCCCAATTCGGTTGTCGAAGTACTGGCTTACTGATAATGGTATTCTTCAAACATTGAAAACTCTCCTCACATTCAACAGTTGAAGTGAACTTGTTGTTCTTCTTTGTGAGCTCATACAAGGGTAATGCCTTGGAAGAAAAAATATGAACAAATCTTCTATAAAAATTGATCTATCCCAAGAATGAACTTAACTCTGAGGTTGTGCGGGGTGCCTCGGCTTGCTGAACACACTGGATCTTATCGTTGGCCATCTCTATGCCACTCCTGGACACTATATGCCCTAGTAGTTGTCCTTTCAAGACCAAGAAAATAGATTTGAATGGATTCAGATAGATCCTCTTTTCCTTACAACGCTGAAAAACCATTTCCATAAAGAGCAAATGCTTCTCATGAGTTGAATAGACAATGAGCAAGAAATCGGTGGAGAAATTCACTGAATATTTCCATCATACATCTTTGGAAGGTCACTGGAGCATTGCAAAGACCAAATGGCATAACCAGATACATGAATGCTCCACATTCAGTAATAAAAGTATTTTACTCCGGTCTTCAGGAGCAATCTGTAGCTGATTTTAGCCACTATAGCCATCCATAAATCTATACATCTCATGGCTTGCAATCTTATCAAGAAGCATGTCCGTAAAAGGTAATGGAAAAGGATCCTCGGATGGTTTGAGCATTCAGATTTCGATAATCCACACAAACTTTGAGCTTTCAATTTTTCTTGGGCACTACCACAGTAGGAAATAACCAGTCACTACTTGCGACTTCAGTAATAAATCCAGTCTTCAGAAGGTTATCAATTTTTATTTGACCTTCTTAGCATAATTTGGATTCATTCTATACCGTTACAGTCGAACTAGTCTAGCATCCAGTTTCAGAGGTATTCTTTGTTGAGAGACCTTTGGGTCTACTCCTTTTAGATCAGTATGTTCCCATGCAAATACATCTTTGTACTTCTGGAACATGTGTCGGAATTTTTCTTTCATTCCTGAGTCCAGATCCTTGTTTACTCTGATCGATCTAGGATTTTTCTCATAACTCAGGTTCCATTCTTCTATTTCCCTTCCTTTTGGTTGATTCCTCAGCATAATCCCAGGACGGACCCCTTAGTTCTGAACTATCATTGTGAACTTCAGTAACTTCCTCAAAGTTTGCTTGTTCAGAGGTCCTTGGCGTACTAAAATCTGAGAATTCTTCATTAGAGTTGATTGGTTTCTTTGGTCTTCCAGTTAGCTGAGATGGTCGTTCTCCAGAATTCAGTTTAGTGAACTGTCTTGGAAATTGCTTCCTTTGCTTTTCAGTCTGACCTTTGTCAAATAATATTGCATTTAGGTCTATCTCAGTCAATGGAAAAATATCCATTGCTGCCAGCATCCTCTCAATTTTCTTTACTCCATACTTCTGGCAAATCTCTTTTGGTTGCAGTGCCTTTCTCCAGCTTCTAGTATGTTAGGAAATAAGACGTAGCTAAATGGATAATTGAGTAGATTACTTAATAGAGAGAGACAGATTTATATACACGAGATTATATAGTAGAGAGAGAGAGAGAGTACATACGATATACGTGGTTCGCCCAATGTGGGCTACGTCCACGGGAAAGCAGCCACTCAATGGCTTTAGTACTTCAAAACAAGAAGTAGTTTACAAAGGGATTATACCCTTAATGGAGCTCCCGCCTTGCTTCACTCTCACCACCTCACACTCACCTTGTTGCATCAACTTCACACTATGAAATGTGTGTAGAAATGGCCTCCTTTTATAGGCCAAAAGGGCTGCCCTCTCTTATGAGAGACAGCCATGTGTAGCCGCCTTGTGCGAATAAGTCCAAATCGGACCCTCCAATCCGCCCATGTGTGGCCGCCCTTGAGAAGACAAGTCCGCTTTTGAATTCGGCCACCGGCCACCGGCCATTGACTTCCGACCACCGGCCATCGGCCATTGACTATCGGCCGCCGTCCGGCCATAATATTCCGGCGAAAAAGAATATTCCGCCGAGAAAAAAAGTCTCGGGGGCCTCCGCCCCCAAGGCCTTTAAAGTTGCCCCTGATTCTTGTCCATGAAAATTTTGGTTTCTGGTGAGTGATTTTCCTTCACGCACGATGGCTTCTCCTCATAATGGGGGCCTTACAAATGTGCGCTTTTACCACAGAAAATTACAAGGGTAAATCAGGCTCCATACTTAACAATCTCCCACTTGGAGACTGATCTCCAAACCAAACCTTTGACTGCTTTCCATTTTGGCTTCTTATCCTTGAATGCCGATTGAAGATGAGCAAAAGCTCAACTTCTCCTTGTTGACCACCTTTGTAAACATGTCTGCAAGATTTTCACTTGTATGCACCTTTCCTAGCTTTAGTTGTCCCTCTTCCAAAAGAGTGCGTATGAAGTGATATCTCACCTCAATGTGCTTTGTCCTTGAATGAAAGGATGAGTTCTTCGCAAGATGGATAGCGCTTTGGCTATCACTGTACAAGACACAATTGTCTTGTTTGAATCCAAGCTCTTCTAAGAATCTGTGAAGCCACAGAATTTCTTTGCTTGCCTCCGTCATTGCTACATACTCTGCTTCCGTGGTAGAAAGTGAAACCACTTTCTGCAGCTTTGAAGCCCAGCTTACTGCTGTGCCTCCAACCGTGAACACATAGCCAGTGGTGCTTCTTCGAGTATCTTTGTCACCTGCCATATCTGCATCAGCATACCCTTCTAGAAAAATATCAGTTCCTCCAAAATACAAAGCATTTGTTGTTGTCCCTTTTAGATACCTAAGTATCCACTTCACAGCTTGCCAATGCTCTTTACCTGGGTTGTCCATGAACCTACTCACAACTCCCACTGCATGTGCAATGTCTGGCCTTGTCCAGACCATATCATACATTAGAGAACCTACCGCTGTAGCATATGGAACTTTAGACATATAGGCTATCTCCTCTTGTGTCTTTGGACACATATCCTTCGTTAGTTTAAAATGACCAGCCAAAGGTGTAGAAACTGGTTTTGCATTTTGCATTACAAACCTTTCTAGTACCTTCTTGATGTAATCTTCTTGAGATAGCTTTATTGTCTTCTTCGTCCTGTCCCTTGATATTTTCATACCAAGTATCCTCTTTGCAGCACCTAAATCTTTCATTGAAAAAGATTTGGACAGCTCCTCTTTTAGGTCTTTGATGTCCTGCATGTTAGCACTTGCAATCAACATGTCATCAACATACAACATTAGGATGATGAATTTCCCATCTCCCAAATTCTCCGTGTAGACGCAGTGATCCGAGTTGCATCTTGTGAATCCATGATCCAACATCCATCGATCAAACTTCAAGTACCATTGTCTTGATGCTTGCTTTAAACCATACAAGCTCTTCTTTAATCTGCAAACCATTTTCTCCTTACCTTTTACTTCATACCCCTTTGGTTGAAGCATGTAGATTTCCTCCTCTAAGTCACCGTGAGGGAATGCCGTATTTACATCCATTTGCTCGAGATTTAGATCATGAGCAGCCACAAGGCTTAAGACAAGCCTAATTGAGTTCATTTTTACAACAGGAGAAAATATTTCATTGAAGTCAATACCTTTCTTTTGAGAAAACCCTTTTACCACAAGCCTAGACTTGTACCTTTTCTTCCCACCTTCTTCTTCCTTTAGCTTGTACACCCATTTGTTTTGAAGTGCCCGCTTACCTTTAGGCAACTCAACCAACTCCCATGTTTGGTTGCGATGTAGTGAGTCCATCTCCACTTGCATGTTCTTCGTCCATTCTTCTTTGGATTCATGTTGCATAGCTTCTTCATATGATTCCGGCTCTCCAGAATCTGAGATCAAGAGATGGATGAAGGAAGGAACAAACCTTTCTGGAGGTCTACTTGCTCTTGTAGATCTTCGGGGAATAGGTTGAGGCTCCTCATTTGGTTGACGTTGTTGCACATTGTCACCGTTTGCAGTCCTTGAGTCTTCACCATCCTCAAGCTCCATGTACTCATGACCTGTTTCTTTTGTTTGTTTTCTTTCCAAGTAATCTTTGTACATATTTTGTTCGTTAAAAATTACATCCCTACTCCTTAAGATTTTACCATCTTCAGGATTCCATAGGCGATACCCAAAGTCTCCTTCTCCATAGCCAATGAAGAAACACTTTTTGGACTTTGCATCTAGCTTTGATCTTAGGCTTCTATCTATGTGCATGAAAGCCTCACACCCAAACACTTTGAGAAATGCATAATTCACCGGTTTCCCTGTCCATGCCTCTTCTGGAACTCCTCCATCCAAAGCCGTTGAGGGTGACCGATTGATTAAGTCCACAGACATACTTATAGCTTCCGCCCAAAGCTCAAGCGGTAGGCCTGCATGTAGTCGCTGCTTCGTGCTCGTTCCATGATTGTCCTGTTCATCCTTTCCGAAATCCCATTTTGTTGAGGTGTCCTTGGGGTTGTCCTTTGCCTCCGAATGCCATTGCTAGCACAAAAGCTTTCAAAAGCTTGGCTGCAATATTCGCCTCCATTGTCGGATCTGAGGCATTTAACCTTGGTACCTGTTTCATTCTCCACAAAGGCTTTCCACCTTTGAAATATGGAAAATACATCGGATTTATTCTTCATGACATAAACCCATGTTTTTCTAGTCGCATCGTCTATGAATGTTACATAGTACAATGAGCCACCAAGTGATGGTGTACTTGAAGGACCCCAAACATCAGAATGAACCAACTCAAGTTTTTTATTTTTTCTTTCATTTCCTGATTTTTGAAATTTTACCCTCTTTTGTTTACCATAAACACAATCTTCACAGAACTCTAAGTCCACTTCTTTCAAACCTGGTAGAAGCTTCTTTGTTTGAAGGATTTGCATTCCTTTGGCACTCATATGCCCAAGTCGATAGTGCCACACCGCACTGTCAACTTCTGTAGTTGCTGCACAAGCTGAAGGTTGCATGCTAACAGTACACAAGTAAAGTGTACCGACTTTTTCACCCTTGGCAACCACCAAAGATCCCTTTGAGATCTTCCACCGTTTGTTTCCGAATGCAATGTTGTGACCTTCATCGTCCAATTGTCCTGTAGAGATCAAATTTTTGCGAAGAGAAGGAACATGCCTAACATCTTTAAGCTTCCATTCACTTCCCTTAGCAGTTTTGACAGAAACTGTACCTTTGCCGACAATCTCACAAGCTTCATCATCTCCCAAGTATACATACCCAAAATTACCTTTGGTGTAGTCTTGGAAATGTTGCTTGTGTGGTGTCGCATGGAATGAAGCCCCGGAATCTACTATCCAGGAATTAGACACATTGTCTAATGAGAGAACTAGAGCATCTTGCTCTACTTTACCTGCCACATTGGCCTCCGATGTTGGCTTGTTGTCTTGAGACTCTGTCTCCTTCTTCTTCTTGGACCAGCAAACCTTCTTGACGTGGCCCTTCTTGCCGCAGTTCCAACATTCAAGAACCGACTTTGTGCGTGACTTGCTCCGCCTTGAGCGATCACGACCCTTTTGGTTTTTGAACCTCTCCTTAAGCCTTCCTCTTGTTTCCAATGATAGTGCAGCACTTGATGATTCTCCTGTGCTTCTCCTTCGCATTTCCTCGCTTAGGAGAACACCCACAACATCATCAAACTTAAGAGTATTTGTGCCAGAGATAGAATTACTTACAGCCATCACAAGGCTGTCCCAACTATCCGGTAGAGATGATAGTATAAGGAGAGCTCGCACTTCGTCATCGAAATTGATTTTCGCTGATCGAAGTTGACTTATGTTTGTGTTAAAGTCATTTAGGTGTTCTGCAACTGAACCATTCTCTGTCATCTTTAGATTAAACAAGCGCTTCATAAGAAATACCTTATTGGATGCCGATGGTTTCTCGTAGAAGTCGCCAAGTGACTTCATCAAGTCCTCCGTGGTCTTCATCTCCGAAACATTGAAGGCCACCGTTGACGCCAAGCTTAACCGGATTGTTCCCAGTGCCTTTCGATCAAGGACAATCCATGCTTCATCTGCCATTGTTGCGGGCTTCTTCGCAAGACTGCCTAGTGGCAAATAGAGGTCCTTCTGG
The DNA here is from genome assembly GCF_014529385.1 of Adiantum capillus-veneris. NCBI lineage: Eukaryota > Viridiplantae > Streptophyta > Polypodiopsida > Polypodiales > Pteridaceae > Adiantum > Adiantum capillus-veneris. Next base: position 139,477,444 of record NC_140955.1, on the reverse strand, counting down.
TAGAGATAGTCTTCAATCTGCATCTTCCAATGTTGGTAGTTTTTGCCGTTGAACTTCTCAATCTTGAGCTTCCCTTCCTCCGCCATAACTCCCACTCAATTCAAGGAATCCTTTCCTTGAGATAATTTAGCTACGAGCAAACCTTGCTCTGATACCAGTTGTTAGGAAATAAGACGTAGCTAAATAGATAATTGAGTAGATTACTTAATGGAGAGAGACAGATTTATATACACGAGATTATAGAGTAGAGAGAGAGAGAGAGTACATACGATATACGTGGTTCACCCAATGTGGGCTACGTCCACGGGAAAGCAGCCACTCAATGGCTTTAGTACTTCAAAACAAGAAGTAGTTCACAAAGGGATTATACCCTTAATGGAGCTCCCGCCTTGCTTCACTCTCACCACCTCACACTCACCTTGTTGCATCAACTTCACACTATGAAATGTGTTGAGGCGGTCCGGGGCGGGCAACAAGAGAGGCGACCTCTAAACACCCCTCAAGGCTCCCGTGCTGCTTAATTGGGGCTGGGGCAACCACAAGCACAACACAACAACAAACCCACAGCCAAACCAAAACAAGATAGGGGCACCACCTAGTTATGGTATGCGAACTAGGACGCAAGAGAGATTTTGGCACAACCAAGAAGATGCACCACACAACACACACAAACAACCTCACACCAAGACACACATGAAATGGACCAGAGAGAGCTAGAGCAAGGGAAGAGAGAGAGGGAAGGATCTTGCGTAATACCTTATTTGTGACTTGCAAATGGAGATGGTTCGTTATGATGCTATCGTAGAACTTGTACAAAACTCACTCAATGCTTAGTGATTGCTAATCATTGCCAAAACACACACACACTGTCTTAGGGTGTGGGAGACCTCTCACCACAATACCCTCTTACAATGGACACAAAACTGGCAATGGAAAACACACTAAAACACTTTCTCAAATCAAGATCAACCGATAAAACTCAAAATACACAAGTCACCTTGAATTTACCAAACCGTATTGCACAAATGGAAGGACGAAGATTTAAACGTCGAATCACGCCTTTGATGCACCAAACCTCAATTTATTGATGATGAAGGAGCATGTAAAATAGTGGTTTTGAGATTTGTGGAACTCACGCTCTCTCACTTGCAATGTGTAGCTTGAAGGCTTCTCTCACACCAAGAGTGAAGCTCACAAGTGGTTGCTACACCTAAGTCTCTCCTCACGCATAGAGTGTTGGGGTGCTATGTGAGATGTTGGAGGTTGTTTTGCAAGAAGGAGAGGGGCCTATTTATAGGTTGGAGACCCCTCATTAGGATTATTGGAAATCCTAATTTACAAGCTAACAAATCAAGATTATGATTTTTTTGAATATCAAAACATTGTGGGCCTTCTTTGTCTGCTTGAGTCATGGGTGTGGGCTCAAAAGAGAGCATTATTGATGGTAGATAAGGTGAAAGTAAGTAAGGAGAGGAGAGAGAGAGAGAGAGAGAGAGAGAGAGAGAGAGAGAGAGAGAGTTACTATACACATGTCTTGAGGTGAGGTGTCTTTTATGGTTAGGTCAATGGCTATTTTGTGTTAGTATGTTAGTGGTTAGTGTTAGTAATCACTAGAAAGTTAATGATATATTTACAATGGGTAGAATGGGTGGGATGGTTGGAGTAAGATGGTTGAATGAAGTGAACAAATCCTTGTGATGGTGAAGCTTGAAGAAGTTTTGGACTTACTTGTGTAGGTTCTTAAATGACCATCGATCTTCTTCTTCGTCTTCTCTTCTTTACGCCACCGCTGCCAAGGTTGATCATCGTGATGAAAATGGTAATTCCGTTGATGAGATCTTTTGATTTGCAGAGGTTAAGCATGGTACACATGCTGAATTTATGTATATATATAAGGAGTAAGATGGAATTGTACTTTGGAGATAATAGAGAGAGGCATAGAGATGGTGTATGTACATGGAGAGCTCATATGAGAGCTATGGGAGTAAGTGGGGAGGTTAATGGTGAAGAAGGTGAGAGAAACCATTGAAGGTGCAGGTTTGAGTGAGGGATTGAGAGAAATGTGTGTGTGTGTGTGTGTGTAGAAGTGTGGAAAGAGGTGAGAGAAGACTATGGGCTACTTGTGAAAAAAGTGGGCAGACTGGGGTCCACTCAAAAAATCATAGCTCACCGCTGGTAGCTCCAAAAATCATGAAAACATTTGAGGTGATTATTCAGAGCGTGGGCTACATTTTCTCTTTTGACCACTGCTCCAAATTCAGAGTGGAGATAGGTGCCAAAATTCTCACCAAAAAGCCTGTTTTTATGCTTGCAAAAGTCTTTTAGTGGACCCCTCCTTTGTTGAATTTGTACAATGCATCCAAGAGTGAGCCCCTCCTTTGTCATATCATAATACAAAGCATCCAAGTTGCCCTTGACACATGCATGGAGGAGGATTATTGGTGAATAAAGAAATATATACATGGTGGGACTAGTGTATGGACTATTCATGGACTTTAGCTCAATGAGCACATGGTGTTAGAATAATGAGTAAAAATAATAATAAAAATATGGAGGAGTTATGGATATGGAAAGATATTGGAATCATATGATATGGTCCCTCCTTGAATTATTTTGGGTGAAAGAGGAAAAGGTATGCAAGTAAATAATATAATAAAAGTAACCAATGAGTAGAAATCAATTTTTTGTTTTCACGAGGGTGAGGGTGAAAATGTAGGAGTGATTTGTATAAAGGAAAAATATGAGGTTAGAGTATGTACATATTGGCAAAAAAATATATATATATAATTATGGTGTAAGAGGATGAAAGAAGGTGTACATAGGTTTAATAAAACACACACCTAAGTAGAAATATTTAAATAAAATACCAAAATAATTATAAAAAATCCCTATATTTAGGCCATATATACAATGAAATATTTACACACAAAGAGGCCATAATATACTTTTATTTTTTTATTTTTTTTGGCTCAACTAGCCCAGTGACTAGCTAGCTGAGGGTTTTTAAGAAGATATGGGAAAAGTCCCGTGACTCACGCACGCCTATGTACAGTGAAATGGTAGGGATAGCCACAGTGTTTGGGTGATTTTGGTAGGGTGAGGTAACTCACTGTGGCAATTACAAAGAGCCGAAAAAACGGCTATCAGTGTGTAGAAATGGCCTCCTTTTATAGGCCAAAAGGGCTGCCCTCTCTTATGAGAGACAGCCATGTGTAGCCGCCCTTGTGCGAATAAGTCCAAATCGGACCCTCCAATCCGCCCATGTGTGGCCGCCCTTGAGAAGACAAGTCCGCTTTTGAATTCGGCCACCGGGCATTGACTTCCGACCACCGGCCATTGACTACCGGCCACCGGCCAACCGATCGGTTGTTTTCCGACCACTTTCCAGCCGCCGTACGGCCATAATATTCCGGCGAAAAAGAATATTCCGGTGAAAAAAAAAGTCTCAGGGGCCTCCGCCCCCGAGGCCTTTAAAGTTTCCCCTGATTCTTGTCCGTGAAAATTTTGGTTTCCGGTGAGTGATTTTCCTTCACGCACGATGGCTTCTCCTCATAATGGGGGCCTTACAAATGTGCGCTTTTACCACAAAAAATTACAAGGGTAAATCAGGCTCCATACTTAACATAGTATTGTTTGTCTGGATCTAAATTCTTCTACTGGTGCCTTGTATTGTTAAAGTCTGATCAGCATAGTCGTGAACAGTCTGTGTTGTTTGTAACCATGGGTGCCCCAGTAGCATCCCATATCCACCTTGCACATCTAGTACCAAGAAGCTTGTCTTGAACTTTTCTTTTCCCACCCTTATCTACATACTCTCTATCATCCTAGTTGCCTACACAACTTGATGATTGGCCATTCAAAATTTGAAGGGTGATGGTCTCAAGTTTGTGATACCCATTCTTTGTTGGGTGTGTCCCCTGGATGTTTACTCCTACCCCTCCATCCAGTATGACACCGAATAGTGGCTCCCACTGTTTCCTAACCTTCTAGTCTACCTGGATCATCAACACTTCATCATCTCTGATAGCTGCTAAGTCAACTGCTTTAGCTTTCGCTTCAGCCTTCCTTCATTGTCTGATGAATTTTGCTGCTTCAGGCAAAGTTTTTTTGATGTCTCTACTTCAACTGTGAATTTCTGAATTCTTTCACAAATCTTAACATGAATTTCTTCTCTCTCTTGATCAGAATTATTATCAGAACTTGAAGAATTGAGACTATCTGCATAGTACCACTCCTCTGTTCTGGTACCCACTGTACCTCCTTCATTGTTTCTTGTTGCAGTTATATCTGATTTAACGTTCCCTAGTGCCTCCACCAGTCCCTGAACTACAGCCAGCATAATCTCAAAAATCCCAAAACACCTAACTATTCTGGTTGTATTTTCTCAGAAGACTGGGCTGGTATCTTCTGAATGACCCCGGCATCAGAACTTTCTGGCTACTCTGGTAGCTTCTTGGCTAGATCTTTTGTGATCTTGGCCGCCAGTTCTCTCTGCTCCTGCCATTCATCGACTATCTTCTCTTTGCCCTTTGCCTTCCATACCTCTCTCTACTAAGCCCATTTGCTACTTTCAGAACTGACTAGTTTTGGCGGCTCATCTGGGATTTCCTGAATGACTACCCCTTTGTTGCGCGTCACAACTCGTACTGGAACTGGCTCTGGGGCTTTCGCCTCAGTAGCCGCAGTGCTAGGTGCTTCTGGACACTGAGCCACAAAATGCTCATACTTGCCACAAGTATAATAGTTAAGGCTTTGATTTTGAAAGTTACCATGACCCCAGCCCCGGCCAGTACCTCCCTGGTATCTGCCGCGCCCAGTACCAGTACCATTGGTACCTGATTTCTCCTCTTGGGGTACACTGGTTGTCTCCACTCTAGCTGGTTCAGCATTGGTAAATGCCACTACAGACAAATCTTTTCCCTTCTTGAAGTGATGAATGTGAATGCCACAATTGTTTCATAAATGACCATATGCTTTGCAATAGGTACATTGTGGACACTCATTGGAAACATGATCTTTAGATTTGCACCTTGAACACCAGGTTTCCATTCTCCTAACTGGTTGTCTGGTCTGGCTGATTTCAACAATTTACAATGATTGTATTAGAATGCCACCAAAAACTATACAAATTAGCATCAATCTCATGATGATCCTTGAGGGCAGATGATTACATCAGTAACGTACTATTACCAAAAGCCCAGTCCTTTACTCAGCAAGGCTCGATTGGAGGGCAAAGGTCGCCCTAAGCCAATCATCCAAGTTTTTCCTTTTACCAGCTATCACATATATTATCTCCTTACTTGTACAATCTCTAAGAAGCTAGCCACAGAGAAGTCGTTATCAAATACACGACAGTTCCTAACCTTCCAGATATTATGAAAGTAACAATATTTGACAATTTGAGTACAGATTAGAAGTGCAGGACTTTGAAACGGTTTGCCACCAAGGCACAGATCCTTCTTGAAAAACCCTATCTTCCACGTTCTTTGTATCCATTTTCACACCTTCCATTCTAGGCCCCTAATAGCGGGGCATTCCATGAAAAGGTGGGCAAGGTCTTCGCAGGCCAAAGTGACCCTGAACGTCTATCGGACCCGATACCACATGCCTGAATCTTGATGCCCGTCGGCAAAGCCCCCCACACAAATATCTTCATAATGAGGGCACTGTGGATTCCAAATGTTCTTCATGACCTCAACCCATCGAGCTTCCAACCATTGTTTCTTCCATTGTTTGTTAAAAGGGGCGAACCAATCAGCCTCATGTATTAAATCTTCATAGATGTCCTTGGTATGAGGTTTAAAGAATTGGCTACTCATGGGCCATTTTCAAGCTTTCCACTCAAAAGTAGATTCCCATATCGGCATTAGAATATTGTCCAGGCCTTTTACAGCTCTATTGCCAAGTAGCTTCTCAGTGCCATTGAGTTGAAACTGGGTAGCCAATTGGTCAGAGGATTTCCAACACTTGTTGTTTCCATTTCAGAAGTGATTAACTATTGGAGTCCTATATTGTTCTCTCTAATAAGGGTTCAGCACCAATAAATTTAGATAGCCAAGGGGACCATTCTAGTACCCATTTCCTCTATTTCACTTTCCCAGCTCTCCCATAATGCCACCTAGTCTCAAGCTAGACCACCTCGGGGCTAATAGTTTGTCGTGCACCTTGATCCTATTAGGAAATATGATGTTGCTAAATAGATATTTGAGTAGCTTACTTAATGGAATGAGAAAAATTATCACACACGAGAGATTATAGAGTAGAGAGAGAGAGAGAGAGAGAGAGAGAGAGAGAGAGAGAGCATGATATACGTGGTTCACCCAATGTGGGCTACATCCACGGGAAAGCAGCCACTCAATGGCTTTAGTACTTCAAACAAGAAGTAGGTTACAAAGGGATTACACCCTTAATAGAGCTCCCGCCTTGCTTCACTCTCACCACCTCACACCCACCTTGTTGCATAAACTTCACACTCCAAAATCTGTGTAGAAATGGCCTCCTTTTATAGGCCAAAAGGGTTGCCCTCTCTCATGAGAGGCAGGCATGTGTAGCCACCCTTGTGTTGACAAGTCCAAATGGACTCTCCAATCCGCCCATGTGTAGCTTCCCTTGAGAAGACAAGTTCGCCTTTGAAATTGGCCACCGGCCAACCAGCCAACCGTTCGACTGTTTTTGGACCACTTTTTGGCCGCCATCCGGCCATAATATTCAACCAAAAAATGAATATTTCGGCGTGGCCATGAAAATTTTGGTTTTTGGTGAATGATTTTTCTTCACTCACAATGGCTTCTTCTCATAACGCGGGCCTTATAAATGTGCATTTTTAATACAAAACATTACAAGGGGTAAATCAATCTCCATACCTAACAAATCCCTTTCCACTGACCACCTTTAGAGCAAACTTTTGCTCTGTCTATCATTTCCTTGATCATGATAGCCCAAGACTAGTCTTGTTTTGCGATTAAGACCACAAACTTGGCACACAACAGGAACTCAACCTAAACAACAGTGTTGAGAATTATGAGGCCACCTTGGACTACCGGGCGAGTGATAACTTCCCGCTTTGCCCATTGCCATGGCGACAAGGCTTTGGTGTTGTTACTCCATAAGAAAATTTTAACAGGTTTCAAAAACCCCTTCCAATTACATTTGGCTATTTTGAGGAGCGGACTAGTGAAGGCAATGTACGGAAGCATAAATGAATTGATCACTCTGACTCAACTCACGAAGGGAAGCAGCATGTAATCCCACCTTCTTGTTTTTCTCTCGATCTTCTCCACGTTCCACTGGAACCATTGCTTGTGTGTAACATCCACCCCTAAGGGGGTGCCCAGATGTTGAAATATCCTTCCTTTAGACACAATCTCCCTTGACCAGGCTGATGGATCAAATTAGTCATTTTTTGTCAAGGAGATCAGTCTTGACTTCTCAATGCTACACTTCGACTGCAAAGCCACAGCAAATGTCTACACAATCTGTAGTGACTTCCTGAGTACCTAAGGGCGGGCTTTCAAGAAGAGGAGGGAGTCATCTGCGAACATCTTGGCCAGGAGCTGGTTGTTGTTGGGCAAAGTTAAACCTTGAATTTCACCTCGTATAGTAGTAGCTTTGAGCATTGTTATTAGAAGATATGACCCAATGGCAAAGAGAAGAGGGGCCAGAGGGCATCCTTGCTTGATAGATCTTCTGGCTTCAAAGGAGCCCACAATTCTATTATTGAACAAGAGCTTAGATTGACTACTTGCACCGAGAGTGTGTATAAGTCGACAAACGCGAGGCCCAAAGCCCAATGATTTAATGACATCTTCAATGAAGGACCACATAACCCTATCATACTCCTTGTTCAAGTCTAGCTAAAGCAAAATTCACTCTTGCTTCGTGAAGGATGCGCACTCAATGCCAACCATTGGTGCCGAGATATTGTCATATATTGACCTTCCTTTGATAAACCCCTGTTGATGAGGGGAGATGACTCTGTCCAAGAGGGGGGCAATTCTAAGAGCGATTGCCTTGGCAATGATTTTGTATGGCACATACATCATAGTTATGGGACGCCAGTGCTTAAGATGCGAGTAGCAAACCTGTTTTGGGATTGGCTTAATAAGTCCTCTTTTCACACTAGGATCCAATGATCCCTTGGCAAAAGCTTGGTTAGCCATATACATGACTGGGACCTTGAGGTCATCCCAGAAATCCCTGAAGAATTCAATGGTCAGACCATCCGAACCAAGGGACTTCTCCTTGCCAAGAGCTTGCAACGCAAGCGAGCACTCATCTTCAAAAAAGGACATCTCAAGATGATTGGCTTCAAGTTGGAGAATTTGCCTATTGACACTCTCTGGCTTCATCCACTTCTTGAGAGTGGGTCTCTGGTTGGCCAATGATTTCGCTTAGATGATCAAGCATCATCCTAGCCATTTCATCTTGGTCTTGTGTAGCATTCCCATTCTCATATGTGAGCGAGTGGATAAAGCCCCAACTTGTCTTGATTTTCAAGGCCCTAAAAAATGCTTGATTAGTAGCCTCTAGCTGAAGGAAAGTCTCCCCGCTGGATATCAATCTCACCCTCTTGACCTCCTTGAGTTGCTGCTTGGCCAGGAGCTTCCAGCCACCTTTTATGTTCTTCTTCAAAGGCCATCCCAATAGCTTCTTGGGCCTTTTTCATCCGAGGGCCCGAGCTTTTGATCACTTTCTATATACTCTAAGCAAAGAGGTCCCAAGCTTTAGGTTTTTCTAAGCTTTCTTGGTAAGCCTTCTAAACAGAGGGTCTTTGAACAAGTGTGCTTCAGTGACAAGCAGCTTCTTACTCCCTCTGGGGGCCTGGCCCTCCCCTTTGGCTTTCCTGCATTTCATGTGTAAAGGTAGATAGTCTGACATGCTCTTCGTTGTCAACACCTTCATCTCAAGTAGCGACGGGATCCAGTCAGTTTGGTGAGAGCAGTAGCACTTGTCAAGCTAAGAACCTGGGCATACTGTAGGCTTGTGTATCTGAAGCCCGGTGTGCTATGCCAGGGATCCACCTCCCATAGGTCCATCGTAGCCCATTTCTCATAGAGACCCAACCATTTGATTTTTTCAAAACCTGCCAACAGAGTAATTGAGCCTGCTCTATCCTTGCTCTTTGCCACCATATTAAAGTCACCTATCAATAGTCACTCTCCTTCAATAGGGAAATCCATAAGGTGCATCCACAATTTGGCTCTATCCTTGGCATTGCAAGGGCCATATATGTTTACTATGGTGATAGGTTGATCTGCCCAACTGACTCTTACTCCTAGGACTCACCCAGAGCGGTGATTCGAGACCACTTTGGGCTCTAGGTCCTTGTCCACGATAGAGAGGACACCACTGAACAGGTCCACTCCCTCTCCATAGAACACCAACTTCTTCTCCAATGCCTATTTTCTTTTGCTGCGAGCATCCAAATATGTTCTTGGATGGCCCAGCAATTAACTTCCTTATCCTTTCTAAGTTCCTCCCAGAAGAGGGTGTGCTTCTTCCGGGTCTTCAATCCTTTCACGTTCCATGATTGGATAGGTAGAACTTCCATCATTGGGAGAGAGGGACGAATTCATCAACATCTAATCCCTACCTCGTTTTTGCATCTCTAAATCTAGGAGAGTGAGGAGGCTCTCTAGCAACCCGAGGTTCCTTCACCTAAAGCGATTTGAAGGGATTGTGGAGAGGGAGGACACAAGTCCCTCCCTTTAGTTGATGAGCGAGGGGGGGGGGGGGGTCCCTTTCAAGGCTCCAGTATCCTTCAATGATACAAATTCTCTTGCCACTACCTTCACCCTTTTGATCCTCTTTAGTCCTGGGACTTACACAACCGACGAAGTTGTTACTGTCAGAAGTCCCCGTATTTGAGCCCATTCTTAAGTTCTTGTAGAACCATATGATGGCAAAGTATCACATACAATTCTTGAAAATTGTTTATGCCTCACATGGAAGTGTATAACATCCTGTGTAGTTATATAGCTCTCGGGTTCACATATTTAAAAGATAGCCATTATTTCTTTGCATATTTGTTATCATAGCAGCAAAGAATCTATTTGGATAGTTAAGCAAAGAGAAAACTCTCTATTTGCAATTGAAATACTTTGCTCTAATGCTCCAATTGAAGTTTTGCTCTTTAAATCAGCGAGAGATTGTTGTTATGCTAAGAAATCCGAGCAAAACAAAACAAAATTTAGGACCTTGAATTTCTAAACATGAACCAACATCGAAGAAGTAGGAATCATCTATCATGAACAGCAATCATTGACACAAGGGTTCTTGACTTTGTTGAAAGATTCTCATAGTGTTTTTGTTGCAAATGGTGCTTCTAGTTGAGGAGCTCTAGTTGCAACTTCATTGCAAGTGTACTAGTGCTTGCAAAGAGGTGATGTAAGGCTACGTAGTTTGGAGCCACTGACCAATCCCGACTTTTGATGAGCGAATGGTGGTTTGCAAACTCAGGGAGGTCACTTACAAGAAATGACGTATATCAAATGCATTCAAACGGTATTAAAGAAAAACCATATACTTCCATGATTCGAGGTGATAAAACAATCCACTTTTTTTAAACAAAAATACCAATCTTTATAAAAATGCAATAAAACCCCCTTCTCGAAATGTAATTCTGTTAAACACATGTGCCATGGTTATATTCTTGGGGGTGAATCCCCCCCCCTCCCCCCGCGTGTTTGCAACAAATAACACCAACAATAATTGTGGCTTCAATATGCTCTGTGGTACATGTGTAAAGGTGGATGAAAGTCGGCTAGCTTAATGGTGATGCTTGGCGACCATCTCGGCAACCATGTAAGGATAGTAAGGAATGGGGACCTTTGAGGAACTAGTGAAGAATGAATGGTGGCAATGAGGACATCAAGAAGCGAGGTTCCGTCTAATTGGGTTACCTACCTAGCACGGCATATTGCGTCGATCGCCAAGATTGGTCGGGGTAGAGAAAGATGCTCTATTGGTTTGTAGATGATGCTCAATTGTTGTGTGCTACAATAACAATAAGATGTGATGACAAGGTTCTATGCTCTGTGAATGGAGAGGAACCGGGAGATGATTGGGATGCACACGTGAGGCTCTTGAAGAAGAAATAGACGACCTATTGTGATTGGCCTGCGACCACTAGACTGGGACTGACCATTATCAAGGGTAAAGAGCGCAACCATGGCTAACGTGTGAAGAAAGAAGCGAAAAAACAAGAACAGCTTGCTAACTACCTTATTTACAGCAATGTGATGTGCGAAGTAAGAGATAGACAAAGCTCCAAATTGAGTGTGCCTTCCTCTCTTAGGGCACCTCCTTTTTATATTGAATAGAAGGTTTCATGCAAAGATCATTTCATACCAAGAACGAGCTGGCCCTGTCCTGCCTGACGCCCACGCCACAATATTATCATTTTGTAGTCTTTAACGAACAACGCGCGCGCGCGCGGCAGAGAGAGAGAGAGAGATTTTTACAACGTAGCCCCCAATCCCAGAGGTGTTTAGGTGAGGAGGGCATGGAGGACGGATGCGGAGAGGAAGGAAACGCCCAGGAAGACGGCGGCAAGCAGAGGGAAGGCGGCGCACTTGGGCCAGAAAGAGGCCGATGCCACTGGGCAGAAGAGCAGGCCCAGCTTCAGCTGCACCACCTCCACCAGAGACAGCGACAGGCACAGCGCGCCGCCCACGCTGGCCACGGCCGCACTCACCATGCCTAGCCGCGTGGCCCGCCGGTTCACGCGAATCGCAGCATGCTGACATGTGGTTGCCCTAAATACGCACCACGAGCCAGTGTTTAGCAGCGCCAGCTGAAGCTTGAGGCCGTGGGCGATGAGCGTGGAGAGCATGAAGCAGGCGAATGCCAGCACTTCCAGCACCACTAAACGCCGGGCCACGTTGGCGGGCGCTTCACATTCTGATTGGCCGACGAGGCTGACACCTGCCGCGCTATTGGTGCTGGCTTTGAAGGCCAGGCCAATGAAGACGGCGCCTGTGAGAAAGGAGTTGACGTTGAGCAGGGCGTCCAGGGCCGTCACGTGCAGTAGCGTGGTGGCCGACGGGGCCCCATCCACCAAGTCTTCCATTCTCTTCTCGCCCCGCCTCTCTTCCCTGTCACCATATACACACCACCCAGTAGGTAAGAGGTCGCTTAAGCTTCTTGGTGAGTTCCTTAATCTTGAAGTAGAGTTCACATATTTTCACACACGAAGGGGGTTGTTGGAGTGTGTGTTTGTGTGCGCGCGCGCGAGTGCGTGTGTGTGAGAGAGGGGGAGAGACAGGGGGGAACGAACATAGAGTGCTGTATAATAACTTTACAAAGTATTTTTGTATTCTTAAACGTGACAAACTCTTCATCAACTCCCTTGAACACTTTTCGTTACTATATGTCACAATTGATTATTCACAATACCAGGTAGCTGGGTTCTTACTCTTGTTAAGACATTTAGATTCTCCTTGGTGGTGTTTTGCAATGCCAAACGTGCTTTGCTTGGAGCTACTCAATGGCACGTTGCCAATGTGGTGTTAATTATAAAGGACAAAGTCTGAGTGACAAAGGCATATGCTTGTGATCAGTCTCCACCGAGACAGTATGAATATTTGGCAATGTTTTTTGGGCGTACCAATACATTAGCTGCATCTATACAAAGTATGAACATTGTAAACAACTTTTCGTAGGTAAAGTTGTAGTAGTGTTTCTTGATTATATGTTGATTTCATCGATAAGCATATTGTTAATCGTCACACCAATCAATCACTAGATATTATACCATTCATTCAAGTTCGGAATGCTTTGAAACTCAAGGAGATGCTAAGCTTGCACTGTATGAACAAATCGGGACCATTAAGACATAATTCTAAAGGTAATGTAAATCGCAATCCTTCATTCTACAAGTCATTAAAAGATGCATAAAAATAGTGTAACAGTTTTGCCCAAGGCTTGGGATTAGTCTCCTATCAAAGGCTTAGCATTTACCTATGAATATGTTACCAAAACAACAAATTAAGAATTGCACACATCATAAACATGATCCTTTATCAGATTGAAAATGGTTATACTAGATAAATTGTAAGGACATGGGTCCTATGGGCAAGGCCACCGGCACGGCCGGACAGTGTGTACGTTAGGGGGAGGCTATACGATAGCACGGTTGGGTGGAGACTAGCACACGGATTACCACCGTCTTTTCACTGGTATCCGAGCTATTTTTGAGAGGAGACGAAAAGCGGGTTACATGTGCATGCGACGCGTTGCTTCTCTCCCACATTCCGCAGACAACGATGTTTTCGTAGTGCAGCAAAAAAAAGACAGGCACAGAAGCCTGGGTGAAGCGTGCGGACAGAAAGCGACAGCGGACGCCCACCTACGCCCTCTACAGCGGGCGACCAAGGCAAACTCGATCGGCAACTCGAAGGCACCGAGGCTCCGAAGGCTTCCATTGGCACCGTTGGTTGCGCGCGTAGAAAGGCCTGCTTAACCCTTGCATGAAGCCACCCCATGAGGATAAGAGGCCAACACTTTACCATCAAGCTATTGACCCTTGTTGTGTATAACAAGGAAAGATAGCATACTTGTGTTGAAAGGAAAACTATAAGGAAATGGAAAGCTTCAAACTTCAAAGAAGTGCTTCACCCTTCCTTTTCACTTCTTGGAGGGCGGCAAGTTTTCCTCCAAAAATTCTTTTTCCCTCAAGGAGATAGCTTCAAAGTAAACAAAAGCTTTCACAAAAACGACGGACTTTTGTAAAGAATCATATCAAAGGTATTCTTACAACGAACGATAACGAACGATAAGTGAAACGCTAAAATTCTCGCAAGGCGAGGTTCGCATACAATGCAAATGGCGGAGTTTACAAAACACAAAGACTTCAATTTCTCAAGGTACAAGTTGTTGTTGTTTTTTCTCTTTACATTAGTGTATGTTTACCATGGCCAGTAAGGATATCCCACCTACACACATGTTATTTTGAGCACGTAGATCAAAATCAGGGCACCATGGGTGCTGCTGACACTAATATGCATGATGATGATGATCTAGGAGATCATGGGCTTGTAGATATGGCTTCTTTCAAGACTTTGGAACATCGCCAAAGCGTACTTAAAAGCAACATCTCTGCACTCAATGCAAATGTTACCAATCTTACGGAGTTACTTGTGAAATTTATGAATTCACTGACGACTCAAGGAGCCACAAGTGGCACAGTTCAAGGGAACCAAGCTCGCATGACTCAAGGAGTCCAAGAGACAAGTGCTGCAGAAGATGCAGAAGGTAGCAATGCATTACTTAAGAATATCACCATTCCTGAGTTTCACGGGGAAGAGCGTGATTGCAACAAGGATGCGGTCAATACGTTCTTACACAAATGGAGTGATATTCATAGATTGAGACACACCTCGAATATAAAGATGGCTGTGAAAACAAGTCTATCTCTTAAAGGCAAGGCCTATAAGTGGTGGATGACATTTCCAATAGATGCTTGTCCTCCGTCTTCTTGGGCTGCGTTTCAAGCTTCTTTCTCCAAAGAGTTTTTGGACTCCAATGAAGAAGATAAGAATTGGTTAGCATGGGATGCATACCGCATGTCTAGCCTCTCTCTCACACAGTACCTTTCCAAGTATCGGGAAATCATATTAAAAATAGAAGGTCTAGATGAATTCCAAAAGATACTGGGTTTTAATAGGGGTCTTGACAAAGACTATCATCTTCATGTCAAGACCCAACATCCAAAAACTTTGGAAGAAGCCATCAATCATGCCCAAAGATATGATGATGACCAAGAGAGGAAAGGAAATGTTCCCTACTATAAGAATACTTTCGCTAAGAGCAATGTGGCTAACAGCCAATGGCGAGGTAGATCTCCCACACATCCCAAGAGGAATAAGAGACAATCTACCTCTCCACGCCCACAAGAGGCCAAGAAGCCTAAGCAATCACGAGATACTCCACGTGGGTCTCTCAGCACTGCTGATTTTGAGCGTGCAAAGAAACACAATTTGTGTTTTATATGTCTTTCGGACCAACATAACAAGAAAGATTGTCCTCTTTTGCAAGGCAAATAAAAGGTCATGCACACGGTGCAACGCCTCACATTAGATTCATCTCCTAAATATTGTGTTGTAGAGGTTCTTCATATGGAAGAAAAGCACAAGTGTTGTGTACCTGCTTCAATGTAGCAGCCCACCTTTGGCCCTCATGGTTTGATTCGCATGCATGGCACTATCAACGGACAACGTGTTTGTATTTTAGTGGATGATGGTGCAACTCATAACTTCTTGAACTATAAGCTAGTCAACAAATTGAAGCTTACACAGACTCCCTGCTCTCACAAGTATGTGGTGGACTAGATGTCTGGGAATGATAAAGAAGTATGGGACACAGTACTTCAAGGGGTTGAGCTTATTGTTCAAGATCATACGATGACCCTTGACTTCCAATTTATGAACATGGACCGTGCTGATGTAGTTTTAGGACGGGAGTGGCTGCATGGTTTAGAAAACACATTGCACACTAGTTATGAACACAACTCCTTATCCTTTATGGCCAATGGTAAACATGTGATTTTGCTTGGTGAGAAAAATATACCATCTGCACCTCTTATATGTACAGCCGAGCTTTTGCAGAAAACAGATTTAATAGATGAAGTATTTTTGTGTTATTTCTTGTCTCCAAGTCTTGTGAATTCTCAAGAGCAAAGTGCGGTGAATTCTAGTAATGGTATGCAAAGTGCAATGAATTCTACTGATAAACAAAGTGTTAATAAATCTAACGAGAAAAGTGCTCTCAATTTTAATTCTATAGAGCAACGTGTAACTGGTGGAAAACAAACATTACAGGAATTACAAGATTCTCCATCCCAGCATAACTCTAGTTTACTTTCTCCTTTACACGGCAAAAGCTGACTCACTTAGTCACGGAGTATAGTGATGTGTTCTCAAGTGATGTACCACCGGGTTTACTCCCTACACGTGATGTGTAGCATGGCATAGATGTCTTGCTAGGCACTAAACTGGTGAGTAAACCACCTCATCGTATGAGTGCTAAAGAAGCCAAGGAGGTTGAGAATCAGTTGGCTGACTACCTCGCTCCTGGTTTCATTAGACCTAGCACTTCGCCTTGGGCATCACCAATTCTATTGGTAAAAAATTAAGATGGTACTATACGCATGTGCGTAGCTTATCGCGGATTAAATGCGATAACCATCAAGAACAAGTATCCTCTGCCTCGAGTGGATGAGTTGTTTGATAAACTCCATGGGACAAGATACTATACAAAGATAGATCTTCGTTCAGGATACCACCAGGTACGTCTCCTACTGCAAGATATCTCCAAAACTGCCTTTAGAACACAGTTCGGACATTTTGAATTTTTGGTTATGCCTTTTGGTCTAACCAATACTCTAGCTATATTTATGACACTCATGGATAGTGTCTTACGTCCCTATTTTGGAAAATTTGTTGTGGTTTTCCTTGATGACATTCTCATTTACAGTAAGACTGAAGATGAACACATAGAACACTTACGATTAGTGTTTGAACAGCTATGAGCTCACGCGTTGTATGCTAAGCAAAGCAAGTGCGATTTCTTTAAAACAGAGATACATTACCTCGGTCATGTGATCTCTTATTTTGGCATCAAGATGGACAGTGACAAGGTCGCTGCCATTCTTCGATGGCCACATCCCAACACGGTTGAGGAGCTTCAAATATTTTTAGACATAGCTAGATTTTATCGGCAGTATATCCGTGACTATGCCAAAATCACTGTTCCTCTCACAAATCAACTTAAAGCAAAAGGTAAGACCTTCTCTTGGGAAGAAGCCCAAAATCGCAGTTTTGAACAGCTCAAGGTAGCTATAGCCACTGCTCCCATCCTAGCAATCGTCGACCCACTTAAGCCGTTTGTGGTAGAGACTGATGCTAGTGATAAAGCCATTGGTGCGATACTTCTCCAGGAGGGAAGACCTATAGCCTTTGAAAGTAAAAAGTTAGATAGAGCTCAACAGAATTACTCTGTTTATGAGCGAGAGCTCTATGCCATAATTCATGCTTTATGAAAGTGACGACACTATTTATATGGTACCGAGTTTAAAGTAGTTTTTGACCATGAGAGTATTAAATGGTTTACTACTCAAACAGACTTGAAGTTCCGTAAAGCTAAATGGGCAAAAATCCTTCAAGATTATGATTGTAAGCTACGATATCGCAAGGGGCGATATAATGTAGTAGCGGATGCACTAAGTCGGATGCCTCAGATTCACTTGCTTTCACGGAACTAAAGAGTGGATTTTTGGAGTCATTACGTGACAAATGTGCACACGATCAATCATATGCTAAACTGTGGAGTGCAGTTTTAAAAAGGGATCCCTCACACTCACATGTCTCTGAACAGTCAGATCAACATGTCTCTGCACGCGCAGATAAAAACTCCAACACACAGAGGTCCACCCCTACTCAGGAAGAGCTTAAGCGATGGAAGAATTTTTCCATTGATGATGGCTACTTACTCCACAAAGGTAGAGTATGGTGTGTTAACCCTCACGGCTCACGGACACCCTATCACCTACGATGGACGTTGTAACCTATGGCGGACATTGTATTATTTATTTGGTAGAGTCAGGTATCGGGCTTGTCGGTCCAATAGGAAAAGGGTAAGAGTGATCGCCGATGAGAGGTGCACTCTAACTGGAACATTCAAGGGATTAGTTGGCTAAGCATGGGCGCCCAAGTGTGAATGGGATGAGCTCATATAAAAGTCAACTAAATCTAAACTTCACTCATTCTCTCATTTGTGCAATAGAAGAGTGCTCTTGCTCCATCTCCTCCTTCTTCTTCATCATCTCTTTGTGTGTGTGTGTGTGTGAGAGAGAGAGAGAGAGAGAGTGAGAGAGGGAGAGAGAGAGGGGGTGTGTGGGCGAGCGAGCATTACAAAGGCATGACGATGGTGAAGCGGTTGAGCGCAGCGTAGCGGCGTCTCCTTCTTCTTCGTGGCGAGGAATCCTCCACAAAGCAAGCGTAGAGCGGTGAGTGACACACCATCGCCTTCTTTGAGCTTACTAGTTTAGACTTGTTGTGTGCTTGGAGCCATTTGTGGCTCGCACACAGTGTATCGGCAAGTTCCTTGCATTGACACGTGCGACATACGCGCACATTTTTGGCGCCGCTGCCTGGGAATGCCGTGCATTAAGCTCGAGTAGCACTCAGTGCTTCTTCGTGGTGCAATTTCTATTGTAGGCAAGGTAAGGAAGGAGTGTGTGTGTGTGTTGAGAAGAGGGATTTGGTGTTATACTGTGTGTTTTTTTTGTTAATGGAGATTTCAAAGGTACTGTGTTTATTTTCTGTGTATTAAGGTAATTAGTTTTTTTTGTTAATGGAGATTTCAAAGGTTCTATGTTTATTCTCTATGTATTAAGGTAGTTGTGTATATGTGTACAGTAAGGAGGAAGTAGATTAGTGAGACTTAATAGAGTGTGTTAGTGTGTAAGAGTAGGTATATTAGTTAGAAGTAGGTAGATAGAGTGTGTGTGTGCTCTCGCGCAGGCCGCGGTGACCTTATCCTTAAATTTATTTATTAAAAAAAATTAAAATTAAAAAAAAAATCAAAGGTAGGACCGGGATTGGGAATATCTCCCAGACCCAAGCTCAAGCTCACGCTCAGGCCTAGGCCTCAGCCGCCTTTAAAAAAAACGAATTTTAGCTTCACACGTAGCTAAAAATTGATTTTTTGAGGACCAACGGAACGTCAGATGCCCGAAAATTGTGTTGTAAAGCACACAGCGACCCTCTAAGTGATACGCTCATTTCGAGCTATCACACACTTTGATCAAAAAAATCAAACATTAAAAAACATTAAAAAGACATTAAAACCATAAAAAACACGAGTGAAAACGGACGCTTAAAAAAGGTAAGCGGTTAACCTTCGAGGTTATTCGCTGACGTTTGTAAGATGCCAAAGGAATATGCATCTGCGCTCTGGTCGTGTGCTAGAGTCCGAACAACTAGCTAGTGCTTCGATTTACGGGGGTACTCACTATCCTTCCACGCTAGCATCTACGCCCTCAGCGGGGACCCAAGGTAGTGCAACCCAAGACCCAAATATAGCAGCTAGCGACTCTTCCTCTGACTACGATATTATGGAAGAGCATCTTACACAAAGCCCCGGGGGAACAAATGAAACCGTGCCTAGCTGGGCCCAACAACCTGGAACTAGTGTTTTTAGCCGTTTGATGGAAACTTTTAGTAGAGCTACGCGCTCTGAACCTACTACTAGTGAAGTAAACGAAGGGGGTGGGGAAGTAGAATCACCATTCACATCTCCTGTAGACCCCACACTCCCTCAGAGTGTCCACGTGGACATTCTACCTACCTCATTGAATGAGGGCCCTACCGAGCTACCACCTTCCAAAGTCGCCTCTAAGGTAGCGGTGACTAAAAGTCAAAACACAGGAAGCAACATTGCATCCACCTCACGGCAACCCTCTAGTACACCAAGTTTGGACGGGGCATTTCTCAATGAAAATTGGGAATATGACCTACACACGGAGACTTTGACCGACCTATACATGGGCTACACATACCATGTGGGTTGGTTAGAAGTTGTACAATCCACATCTAGTGCCACTAGTCTAGAGGAACAACAACACATGATCTACAATGTCATCCATAGGATTATCCAGTCCGAGAGGCAAAATCAAGGAATAAACATACCTTCGACGGATCCTATGCGATTTTTAGACATGGGCAAAGGGAAACAACCCACTCTATCACAAATGGAGACTCCCCCACTGAGTCCCATCGATCCCCCATATGTTGTTTCGCCAGGGGTCTCAATGCAATCTGAGCCCACAAGTGATAGCTTTACCTTTCCAAGTCCAGCTCATCTTTCCCTTGATGACACCACGGCTACCATGCCTACCCCAATGATGAGCATGCCGAGAAACACGCCATGGACCTCATTTGTTAGTAAAGCACCACTACATGGTAGCTCAATACAACAGTACCTACAAGTGTGTACCAATCGTATGCACCTATGGGTCATCACACTCATGTAGTCCCTACCCCTCCCATTGTTTCAACTACCTATGCTCCACAACCACAATACACAAGTTCTTATTTCCATGGGACTATGCCGGCTAGCATTAGCATGTCACATTCGACGCCTGCTATGCCTAGGGCCACACATATGAACTATGGACCACCACATGGCACAACATCGTACCCAACGTGGAACCCAAGGGCTTCCTATGCGCCAAGCCCAATGCCAATACCTACTCCACATGTAGTCTCTGGAGCACCTTCACCCACGGTGCCTGCTCACTTAGGTGACTTGGCAACATTTGCTCAAGCTATTGGTCGATCTATTGTTGAGAATATGCGTAACACGCCTGATAGAGAGTCTAGAAGTAAGGCAGTACAAATAGCCAAGCTCACACAAAAATTTAGTGGAGACGGGGATGTGAGAAGCATATCGAAGTGTTTGAACAAATATGCGATTCTCTAGGAGAACACAATGACCTACATAAGAGCAATGCTTTAAGCCTAACCTTAAGTGGAAAGGTTGGGGTTTGGTATAGAACCCTAAGGGTGGAAGAAAAAACGATTTACCCTACTCTTAGGAGACTGTTCTTAAAAGAATACATACGAGAGGGAGTGCTTTGGGGTGTAGCCTCTCAGCTCCAGAAAGCCCAACAAGAGGAAGGAGAGTCAGTGGGAGACTTTATAAGTCGCTTAAAGCATTTGAATTCTCGTTGTAATCCAAATGAGCGCTTCAACAATAACCAATTGCTTGATAGATTCATTAGGGGATTACGACATGAGGATATCTACAATGGCCTAGTCATTAGAGGTATCACCACTTGGGAAGCAGTCACCACCAATGCGATCCAATTGGAGGATAATTTAATGATTCAAGGAGAAAGAGTTTCTGTTGAGACTAAATCTATTAGCTCGCAAGCATCGGGGCATCAGCCAATGACCCTAAAGCCTATTGCTAAAGAGCCAAAGATATCTGAGATGACTTTAGCAGATCTCACCAAGGCTATTCAAGAGAGTCTTAGAGACAACCGTGCTCCGCAAACAATCATATGTATCCAAAAAGGGAGCAGCAATGGTGCTCAGTATGCTATGGACCGCATAGTACCAGTGAATGCCCTACTTTTAGAGTAAAATTCAATGGCAACTGCAATGCATGTGGAAGGTATGGTCATCAAGCTAAGGATTGCATAGTATTCAAGCGCGCGATGGCCAATAGACCAACCTTAGCATGGACAGACACACCTCGAGTGCCTGCATTGATGCCGGCCCCACCTCTTGAACAAACAACACAACACATGGTCCCTAGGGCCCAAAATGTTGTTCAAACAACACCTTTACCACCTCCAGTGCTAGGACCGCAACCACCATATTCAAGAATCACTTCTGTGAATCAAGTGGGTTGTGAGTCATCTATTTCTTGTTTGGAAGGCTATGAGGAAGATATAGATCCTAATATCGCCTATGGGATGGATGTGCTTGAAGAAAGTCCACAATACTACATGGAGGACTATTGGGGACAAGTCAAACTTGTATATCAAGTAGCTGCTCTTGCGGCAAGAGGCCAAAATATCAACCACACTGCTAAGAGACCACCTCTTCAATGCTATGAGTGTGGAGGTCCACATCGTGTAGCCGAGTGTCCTATTAGGCTACAAAAGAACGCCACACTAATGCAGACCAATCAAGCGAGCACGTCTACAATGCCGATACTCATGTGTAATCGATGTGGCGTAGATCGTTTGATTGCCCAATGTCCAAATAATCCAAATGCACCGAAGATCACGCCATTAAACTTGATTGAAGTTACCAAGGAGCCAACACCAAGTACACCCGTGGTACCAGTAAACGTACTCACACGATCGATGCTCCAAAAACAAAACTATATCCCTGAGGAAAGAGACACGGCATCAATTTCCCAATCTCAAAAAAAGAAGAAAACACGAAGAAAGAAATCGCAAAAAGCAGCGAAGTCAGACCTGAGTTCAAAGACCAACATAGGGATTGGTGAAGACCCCGTATATATGAACGACGCTGAAGAAGATTCTGATTCAGGAGAAACCATGGAGACCAAAACGACCACTAAGATAGAAACCAACAAGGAAGATCTTCATGAGCCACAATGGCCAGGATCCAAAAAGAAGATAGAAACTTACCCAAACCCTACAGAGGAGATTGAGCGAGTCAAGCAATTAAGGAGTTTGGTAGAAGATACCCAAAGGGATCTAGAACCAGCACCTAGGAAGATCCAGATTACAGACACCGTGTTCCCTATGCAACAACAACCTCACCAAGTCCATACACCCTTGGACATACCTATTGTCATCCAAGAAGAAAGTGACTTAAAGTCATGGGAAAGTGGGCGTACTCACTTCTTGATGGAAAGAATGTTTACAGAGGGACTACCTGATCCTATCGAAGAAATGGAGATCCCATCTTCCCCACGTCAAGGGACTCAAGGCCAAAAGGTGCCGTTAAACATTGCCAAATTGATGGATTTCATGTCTTCAGAAGTTAGAACCACCATCATGTCCAAACTATATAAAGACCCTTAGCTAGTCTCAGCTCTTCGAGCCTTCCTCAACGGAGAACTGAAGTTTGGGCTACCACAATTTGCATAGATGGATGGAGCTGAGGAGATGCCAATAGAGGAGGAATACATAGATCCACAACCCAACCTAGATAAGAACCTTGTTATAGAAATACCTGTTAACAAGTCGGGGCAATACTTTGAGGGTGATGAATCCAATGCGACTATACCAATCACTACTAAGGGATTAACTGTGAAGGGAATCCTTGATGGTGGCGCTGGGGTTAGCATTGTGACTAAAAATTGTTGGGAAACTATGGGAAGTCCTCACCTTGCACCACAACCATAGTAGTGAAGATGGCCAATGGGTCTATTGTTAAACCTATTGGGATGCTAGAAGGTCTCAAGATCAAGGTCTTTGGACATAAAATAAGGATTACCTTCATTGTTATGGATTTCTCCAAACACACTATGGCATCGGAGATGATCTTAGGACGTCCTTTCATGAGGGAATCAAAAATGGTGCATGACTGGTCTAAAAACCATGTATATTTGCAGTTCCAAGATTCTGTCATTCGAGTGGATCTTGTGACTAGTCGAGCACATCCTCTAGGAAACAGATTTATAATTGATCATAGATCTGACACGACAGTTCACTCGGCCCCATTGCAGTATTGTTACACATGTAAAGCTGACACTGATGTTGGGAAAGATTCTCCTTATATGGATGTACTACCTGGGATGACTGAGTCGCACAATGTGGATTGGGTCCACCTAGCAGTAACCATAGACACTTGGCGAAATAGGGGGACAACCTGGGTAACACCTGAGGGAGATGAAATGCCCGTACCCTTAAATATGCTACAAGCAATGCATATAGCTTCTGACAAGACTCATCCTAATATAACGAAGAAAACATACAAGTGGGTCCCTAAAGCTTCTTTAGTGACCATAGTTAGTGCTAAAAAATAGAAGCCTTGTAAGAAACGTCCCACTCGCTCCAAGAAATGTAAGGAAACCTGGCGTTGGATTCCTAAACGACTATTGGAAGCCCAAGGCTACTATGAAGGAAATGATCAAGTATGGGTGTCAAAACGTAGATTGTGTTCTTACTTGTCACCTGACCCATGTGAGCCCAATCCCGTAGCTCCAAAACGAATCGAAGATCGCGGAAAGAAAAAAATCACAGAATGCTACACACCCACTCCAGAGCTAATTTGGGTACCAAAGAAAGAACAATTTGTTCCACTTAGCTCAGGAAGGCGAGAGTCCCATGAAGCTTCTAGCTCCTCATGTAATGCATCCATAGAGGTAAAAGCTTTTCCACAGCCTCCACCTACAATAGTGGACCTCCATGAAGCTACAAAGGAATCCACACCTCCCAGAGTTCAAGAATCACCTGATGAACCACTTCAAGTTCGATCCTGGGAGAGTACCTTACCACCCTTGCAACTCGATGAGGCACCTAAGGTAATAGAAAACTACTGGCAAAACACTACAAGAGGTTGTGTGCTCTTGTGACGCTGTTAGCAACGGAAATACACTAGGTTTTTATAACCCCCGGCGTCGCTAAAACCGTCGCTAATAGCGTCGCTACGAGAGCGTCGCTATGTGCGTCGCTATAGGCGTCGCTATATGCGTCGCTATATAGCGATGTCTATAGCGACGGTTATAGCGACGTTTAAACAGAAGTCTATAGCGACGCTACAGAGCCATAAATAGCGACGGTTATACGACGCCCGAGAGAATTTTTTTTTTGTGACAGCGCATTGAATGCCCTACCACCCATCAACCATATTGTACTTGATTCACTTTTTAAAAAAAGTGCAAGGGTAGATAATAGACCCAAAATAGTCACCCACAAGACGCATTGTTTGCAAAATTGACAAGCGTAAAATTGACAATTGTACACATCATAGGCAAAATGAATTGATTGGCAAATGTAATAATGACAATTGTACAACATCATAGGCATAAAGAATTGATTGGCAAAATGAACTGCGGTGACAAATGTAATAATATACATGGTTCAAAAAGACGTATAAAATCCGTCTCATGATACATAAGCTATGAGAAACCCTAAACTAATGCTATCTAGCTACGGCTAAACTGACATCGTCTAGTCAGACGTCTCATCGCGTCCAAGCGGCGTATCTGTTGGATTCTGCAAAAAAAAGACAATAAGACAGCTTTCAGTAAGTATAAACATATAACGACATTTATAAAACAATACAAAAAATAGAAAAGAGTAAACCCTAATACTAACCATGCCGCCGCGAGAACTGAGAATGTCCATCAGGGAGTTTAAGCCCTTCCTGCTTGCGTACTCGCGCTCGTACGGTGTGGGATCACGTCTTGTCATCGACCACTGTCAAAACATACAAAGATTTCATTATGTTAGAACTAAAAAACTCATAAACCCTAAACTATCGAACATAAAGAGCAATGCGAAAACACTTACAAAATCGGCCTCAAATGATGCCCATCCACCGCTCCCCAAGTGCTGCGAACTCCCTGCCTCTACTCGCGCTCTGGCTGCATCCTTTTGTTGCTTCCACTTGTCGGGATTCTCGCGCGCTGCTTTCTTCGCATATTGAATGAATAGAGTAGACAATGACGCAAAGACCATTAAATACAATGACGTAATGATGAATATAAATACAATGACGCAATGAATTGAGTGATAGAAGAGGCAAGTCGAAAACTCAGAATTTTCAATCAAAAGATGTGAGCGCGAGTAGAAAAGAGCGTTATACACCATGGAAGGTACTTAGAGAGCCAGAGCTTTTACAACACGGAGCAAAATTGTTCAAATACAATATTTGTGGCTTTAAGAGATCTCTCTCTCATCCTCGCATAACTCAGCATAACTTCCTATATCTATATAGAGCTATCCGTTTAAACACATATCCTCTGTTTCATTTTGTAGCTCCTCTGCATGCACCCCATATAGAGTAGTAGCATCTTGATGCTCGTCTGGCACCACCGCAGCGGCTTCTGATTGAGCATCTTCTCTGATCTCCTCCATTGATGCCATTGTGATTGGCACATGGTAGCCTTCATACGTCCTTGCACTACGAGGGGCTACCTCTATGATGTTCCACCAGTTTGATGTAGACTTTGTAGGATGAAATATTACCTGCCAGAGCCACATAACTTACATGAGAGCTTTCAAGCACATAACTTGTAAAAGGGGGATGTTAACTATTTACATACTTACTTATTCACAATGCTCGGGTAGTATGAAAGTGTCTCTTAGGTCATTCCATTTCTTAGTAGAATCCACCTCAAGAAAACCAGACTCTCCTCTACGCACAGTAGCGTTGCGACCCTCCATGATTATCTTGAACCATTGCACGTCGAACAAGTCGACAAAAAATCCTCTGTAATCGATCCTCAAAATCTCTTGTAGCGTGCCGAAGTAAGTGAGTTCCGCCACCACAGGATCTGCATCAGAGGAACGTCGTCGACTAGACTGTTCAAATTTTGCCATGATTCCACAATCTTGAGTAAAACGCTTTTTGTCGATCCGTTCCACCCTAAAATGTCGACCTTTACACCATGCTGCTGTGTATGACTTATACTACAACAAACAAAGATTATGAGTGGCCGTTCAAACGCTTAGAAATAAAGTCACTAGCTAGTCGTACATTGCAAACTTACCTTGGTCGCGCAACCCCGAGAGTACTCCCACTCTTCCTCAGTCACTTCGTCACGGCATTGTTGTGCGCTTTTCAATTGGTTGTGCAACCATCTTAAGCTCATGAATGTTGGTAGGCTCTCCAAAACCGTCGGATAGTGCATCGATGGTCGTCTTCCCCGTCTCCACTTGATTCGTGCCCTTTGTCGCTCTTGCTTTGCATCCTCATATTGTGAAATCCACTTTTGCATCACTGGATTGTGAAGCATGCAAAATCGGTTGATTTTAGCCTCTAGATCTTCCGTCATCTTCTTCTCAACACCGAGATTGCACATGACAATCCCAGATATGCGCTCATCATCTATGGTTCGCCATAGCGTGTCCCGAGCTTTATCAAATCCGTCTAGCCACTCTCCAATGTACACTAGGGACTCTGATACCAACCAACCTTCTGCCATGCTACCCTCCGGACGTGCCTTTTGACGCACATATTCCTTAAGCGTTTTCATGAAACGTTCTAAGAAGAACATCCATCTGGAATGAACTGTGCCAGCTATTTCCACCTCATCAACTATGTGAACAAGAAGATGCACCTGAATGGTTAGCATGGTAGTAGGAAAATGTTTCTCAAACATGCACACAAGCTCTGCAGCATTTAGTTTGGCGAATGGTATGGAGTCTACGTTGATCTCCTTTTGTGAGATCCATTGCACCAGCTTTGCAAGTTTGTAGATTGTGTTACGGATGTCGAGAGACAAACATCCCTCAATGGCAACCGGTAAAATAAATTGTAAAGTATGTGCAGCAATGATATTAAAGTCCACATTTTATGCAATGATATTAAAGTCCACTATGAACGTACCTGACACATTTTATGCCAATCGTGTGACTTCAAACCGGTAAGATTTCTTTCTTTAGTAAAACACGTTCGGAGCGAGTGCATTACGCTAGTGGGGGTCCGCAAAGATCGAATGGTCTCTTTTACTTTGCGTTCTTGGGCTTCTGTGAAAATCCATGGTGCTTTAGGGAGTTTTATCGATCCATCAGACGCTGTTTGCGGCCAATATTGCTCCATACAATCCACATTTCTAAGGTCAACTCTGGCTCCCAAAGTATCTTTCTTGCCGGTCATATGGTCCCATAGTAGATTACCCACATTCTTGAATATGTGCATTGGATCGAGCAAGTGATTGATCATGAGTCGGGGCCAGTATGGTAACTCGTACCATAGAGATAGTCTCTTCATCCCTGGAGGCAATCCGTCATCTCACATCTCCTTCTGCTCTAACCATGCTTGTGCAGACATCCTTGGTGGCTCTCTTCCCAAAAAGCCATCGCGTAACACATGATTCTCTGGAAGATACGCTTGATGACCTTCGTAGATTTGCTTCTTCAGTGAGGGCGCCCTACGTGCATTCAGTCTAGGTCCACATGTGACACATGCTCTGTATCCGCTTGTTTGAAGCCCTGCATGTATACACATGATAATAGATCAACTATGGGAAAAAACAAGATTTACAGTGTTTGAGTGAGGAGTGTCAATAGATCACCTGAGCATTCTGTTAGCTCGGGATAGTC
This sequence comes from Adiantum capillus-veneris, assembly GCF_014529385.1. Classification (NCBI taxonomy): domain Eukaryota; kingdom Viridiplantae; phylum Streptophyta; class Polypodiopsida; order Polypodiales; family Pteridaceae; genus Adiantum; species Adiantum capillus-veneris. Next base: position 139,449,684 of record NC_140955.1, on the reverse strand, counting down.
ATGCATGGTCCACATTAGAATGCCTCTGATCAAAGCATTCCGTCGTCCTGTGTGTCGGCTCATATCCACCACCTCTATGCCAATCCACAATTGTTGTAGCTCTTCCAATAGTGGACGAAGATACACATCCATATTCTCCACTTTATATCGCCCTGGCACAATCAAGCTTAGCCATAGGTGCCCCTCCTTCGTAGTCAACCATGGGGGAATGTTGTAGTTGACGATGACAACGGGCCATACACTGTAAGATGTTGATCTTTGACCAAATGGATTTACGCCATCCATAGCCAGGCCTAAGCGCAAATTTCGAGCTTCCCTGGCAAAATCCGACCATGTTCCATCTATATGTTTCCAGGCTGCGCAATCTGCAGGAATTCGTAGCACACCATCCGAAGATTTATTCTCCTCATGCCATGATGCTAGGGCGGCCATGGACTTACATTCGAAGAAATGCTTGATGCGAGGAAGTAGAGGAAAATGTCGCAAAACCTTTTGTGGAATTTTTGTCTCGTGGAGATCTACTCGATATCTTTCGGAATCACATTTCGGACACTTCTCCATGTCTATGTATTCCCCTCTGAAAAGAATGCAGTCATTAGGACAAGCGTGGATAGAATTGTAATCCATCCCCAAGTTTCACAAAATCTTACTTGCTTCATCTCGGGAATCTGGCATCACATTGTCAGCTGGTAGTATGTGCTCTTTAAGCAATCTACACAACATAAAAATACAATACAGTCGTGTGAAAATCTATCAGATCATTATACATTTAGAGTTTTATTAAAGTAAACTAATTGTAATAGATCACCTGCAAAGCGCTGTGACGCTAGTGTCACTCCATCCAAACTTTGCCTGCATGTTGAGAAGAACCAGGAGTGCTTTCAATCTAGACATGCGTGCTCCATTATACAATGGCGTATCGGCTTCACTTTTCATATCATCATAGATAAGCCTTTCTGAATCCATGATCGTCTCGATCATTTCATCAATCTCGGGCTCAAGCATTGCCTCGTTGGGAATGTGCTCTGCATGATCATCCCCCGAGCTGTCAGAGGCTACATCTCGTGGCCTCACATATGCTGCTTGACCAAAGCGCCTGCGAACACATCTATTGGGTTGCAAGATTGCTGCTTGTTGGCCAGCGTCAGAGTCCGACGAGTTATAATTGGCAACAACTCGATCTATAATAGATGGATCGAACTTGCCAAATTCGCGAACGTGCTGCAAAGAAACACGTCTTGTCCGTTGCACAGCATGCTTGCATTGATTACAAGGACATAAGACCCTCGTTGAGAGATAGGTGTTTCGGTTGGACGGTCCCACATCCTCATCACTACTCATAATGAGGATAAAAATCTTATAACCTGGACAACAAATTTAATATTCTATTGGCATTCTTCGTCTTATCTCTCTCTCTCTCTCTCTCTCTCTCTCTCTCTCTCTCTCTCTCTCTCTCTCTCTCTCTCTCTCTCTACCTCACATTCTCTAGTCATGTCCAATCCCCGCACACCTCGGTCTAGAGGTGCACAGAGATCAGAACCACCGGGTTATAATCTCGTCTTTATTGGTCAATACCTATATTTGTGGGTACAAGAAATCTACAGACCCACGTCTACATGATACTACATGTAGTGGACAAAACCCCTTTGCCTCTTCTCTAGCTGTAGCACTTCACAGCATCTTAACATCTTTTCACAATAGATCTTTTCACTGTTCGTCTAACTCTAAACCCTAAACCGTAAGTAATTCTTGCGTGGACTCGATCTAACGTAAATAAGCGTAAATCTAAATAAACATAAATCTAACTAAAAATAAACCTAAATCTAATTTAACGTAAGTCTACATCTAACCTAATCTTTAACGTCTTTTGGGATAGTTTCCTACGACGTTAAAACTCTCTTCTTCTTGTGTGTGTGTGTGTGTGTGTGTGTGTGTGTGTGTGTGTGTGTGTGTGTGTGTGTGTGTGTGTGTGTGGGTAAACCTAAATAAACCTAAGTCTAATCTAATATAACATAAATCTAAATCTAACGTAAATTATGTTATATTAAAAACAAAGAACTAAACTAACAGGGATTATAAGAACCTTAAAACTTATTTTTCACATAACTCGGCAACAGTTGGCATTCTCATCACTAAAGATGTGAGAGTTAACTTCCGGAGGTGACGCTGCCTCATCTCCATCCACATCTGACGACAGCAATTGGCCCTTTGGACCGTTCTTGCTCTTGTTACTAACTTTGAAGTTGCTGTTGAATGACTAGAGGTTGTCTAGATGGTCATTTTCGGGGATGTAGTGACTCTTGCCGCCCTGAAGATCCACCTTCTTCCCTATCTTCTGAAGACATTTCACCAGTACTTTTGGATCAACGGAGCTAATAGCGGGGAAAAAAGCAGTGCAATCGGGTGGCCTCTGTACTCGTGCACACTCCACAAACCACGCCTCATGCAAACAAGCAAAGAACAAAACAAAGGGGGCACCACCCTAAATTAAGAGGTTTAGGGACCTCACACATAGTGCACATAGGCAAGTGAGACTTCTGGCATTATGATGGCATCAAAACATATGGCAAAACACATAGAAACGAAGCTTAGGGACCTTATGTAGCATATATATACACAAGACATCAGCTTAACAATACAACGGCATCTGATCATACATAACAAGGATATAGAGAAGCAAGCCAAGGATTGCATAATCCCTTGTCAAAAACAATCAACCCAGCAAGTAGGTATGATCCTACTAGCAACACATCAATACCTTAGAGAATGATGGCGAGGATGGTGGCCATGGAGCATGAGAGAAGACTCCTTATTTAGGTTTTAGGGCTAGTAATGTAGCATACTAGAGGGAGAGAGAGAGAGAGGGAGAGAGAGTAGAGCTCCATCCATAGCTCCTCGTTGTGAGCAATGTCGTCATAGCTTCGTTGCTTGGTGAAGTGGGTGAAGTGTCGGTTTTGAGTGAGAGAAGGCCTCCTTATATAGGTTTCTGAGAGGGTTTAGGATTAGGGATAAACATGCTTAAATCCGCTGATTGGGGTTACTTTTTGCTTAGGGTGGTCAACAGATTGAGGTCACCTGATATGTCACCATCAAGATATTCTCTAGAGTGATGTGAGAGGGGAGGGTAAATGCTGATTTTTCTGATTGTGACACATGGGGATAAGGCCTTGACCAGCATTTAAGAGCAAGTAAGGTAGCTGTTGAAACTGGAGGTTCTGCACATGTCAGGGGGGGACCTGCGGGGGGGAGGTGGCAGCTTGGTCCTCCTGAATATCAAATTCTCAAAAAATCCTCAACCATGGCTTCTTTTGACATGTGTTCTTTGAAAAAATCAGCATGTCTCTTTTCAACTCAAAAGTCTTTATCCCTGTTGACTCACCTTTACCATAAGATTTTTCCCTTTTCTCCTCCTGTAACTACATTGTTGATGCCCAATCACTGCTTCTAGTAACAGTGAACTGTTACCTACCAAATACTTATGGTGCAGTAAAAAATATTTACCATGGGTAAAAAAAGTTACTGTAGGTAAAAAGTGATTTGTATTTACCATGTAGGTAAAAAAATATTTACTGTGGTAAAAAATATTTACTGTCGGTAAAAAAGTGAAAACGGAGTATGTTGTGCTGTGAGTCCACACGAACATCCTCGTGTAAATTTCACTAGAAATTCACACCTAGAATGGGCTATTCTATAAGATATAGGTTGTAGGCATGCATAAGAGCTCGTTCCCACGTATCTTCTGTCCATGGCACTTTTTACTCTTTGGTGCTTGTGAAGTAGATTTTTCTTCTCTTTCGAGATCCCTTGGACTAGAGTATCCTCATCTCCCCAACAACTGACTGTGCCTTTATTGCATCTTCAGAAGGGGTCCTAAAAACCATGCATCATATAGCCCTCCCCCTTAAGCTAGAGGTATTTCATGCCTCTAGCTGTAGGTTGTGCTACAATAGGGTTCTCTTGAATACTTACCCACCTGGTACCAATTGAATTTGCCATGTTACTGCTTTCTTGGCTGATGCACCCTGTTTAGTCCTTTCTGATGAATAATTGTATCCATCCATGACTAACAACTGGTCTCCTAGACCCTTGAAAGCCATACCCCATCCATTATCAATATCCGCTTTCACTCGTAGCATTCTCTTTTTTTCTTTTTTTTCTTCTCTTTTTTTCCCTTTTTTTTGTCTTCTCTTTTTTTTTTTTTTTTTTTTTTTGAAACGACTATGTACATGATTGTTACCTTAGTTGGAGCTCAAATATGATGAGCTCTCCTCTGAACCATCCTTAGCATTGATTTCACCAGCATATGGCTGTGAAAGACGACATTGGTAGGCCTTCAATCGCCAACCATTTACCGGGGTCTGATGTACCTTACCATCTAGGTCACCTAGTTGGTAACTACCATTTGAGAACCTCTGTATCACTACAAAAGGGCCTTCCCACTTAAGCAAGAACTTACCATCCTTCCTACGATCAAAGCGATTGTCGTATCTGAGCACTAAAGAACCTTCCTTGATACCTTTCTTGACAAGGTTGCGATTGAACTTCTTTCGTTTCTTCTCTGCCTACGCTGCATAGTACTTCACTGCTGACTCTCGATCTAGCCCTAACCTCTCCAAATCGATGATTCTTCCTTCCACCTGCTTCTCTTGACTATCCTCTTGATGTGCTTTTAGAACTCGGAGGCTCGCTAACTCCACTTCTATAGGCAATAGTGCCTCTTGCTCGTAAACCAAGTGAAAAGGTGTATACCCCAAGGATGTTTTAAAGGATGTTCTGTAGGCCCAAAGTGCTGCATCTAGGTGTTTGTCCCATGCCTTAGGATGTAAATGCACTTGCTTAGTGATGATTTTACATATAAGACCATTTACCTTTTCCACAAGACCATTGCACTGAGGGTAGTATGGTGTAGAGTGCATGCGCTTGATTTTTAACTTGCTCATCAATTGCCCGACTAAATCAGCTCGAAATCCCGGTCCCCTATCCGAGAGAATCTCCAAAGGTGTGCCAAAACGGCAACAAAGGCATTCAAAAATGAAATCACTCACGTCCTTGGCTGTGATGCACTTTGTGGGACGAGCTTCTGCCCATCTGGTCATGTACTCCACCCCCATAATGATGTATTCCTTCCCTGATTGAGTGCAAGGTAGTGGCCCTATTGCATCTATCCCCCATTTTTCAAATGGCCCATAGGTTTTGATTGGATGCTGATTTTCATGGGTAAGACGCCTTGGTCCAGCTTTTTGGCAAACCTCACATGTGCGGCACCAATGTTGTACATCTCGATGGAGGCTTGGCCACGTGAACCCTGCTTGTAAAATCTTTCTGCTACTAATCTCTTGTGCAAAGTGGCCACCACACACACCTTCATGACAACTAAACAAAATATCCTTTATCTCTTGGGATGCAGGAACTCTCCTTAAGACAGCATCTTTCCCTCTACAATACAAGTCCTCATTCACTAAGCTATAGCTGGTAGCCTTTTTTCCCAACCACCTACGTTCACTTTTACTCATACCAGAGGGTGCTTCACAATGCTCAAGAAAGTAAAGTAAATCATGCAGCTCCTCCTTTCCCTGGTATAAAGGACTTTTCACAAGGATAGCACCTACTATGAGAGTTTGTAGTTCTTCACCTGCTAAGGCATCTGCTTCTCGATTTTGATCTCTAGGTACAAAGTGCACTCGAACTTCTTTAAAACCCTTCAACAAGGCCTTTGCTTCCCTCATCTTAACAGACAATTTGTCATTTTTACAGGCCCATACACCAACCATTTGCTTAACAATCAACATGGAGTCACCAAAAACATTTAGCTTTGTGATGCCCCTGAGAAAGACAACATTGCAACCCTAAAACAAGGGCATGGTACTCTGCTTCATTGTTAGAATGAACCTCTTTTAGATGAAACCCTTTTGCAAAGATCTTCTCCTTCTCTGGACCTAATATTACTATGCCTGCTGATGCCTTGTCTTTGGTCCTCTTGTAAGCCCCATCAAAATACAGACTGTGTGCTCCCAGTAGAACTTCAGGCTCCGGGATAGGCGGTACCTTACTAGGTGCCTCTTTCTTGGCCTTCTCATAACACCTTTGTGTGAGGACATCTGCCAAACAAGCACGGGTGGAATCCTCTACTTGTAGTGTGTAGTCAAACTCTTGAAGCTGCACCACCCACTTTGCTATTCTTTGAGACAATTCCATGTGTTGTAGGGCATATGGAAAAACCTCCTCAGTTGTGATCACCACAAATTGTCTCGGAAGTAAGTAAGCCCAAAACTTCTCCACTGCAAACTTAAGAGCTAGCACCAATTGCTCAGTTGCGTTGAAACCCTTTTCAGCAGCTGTCATCACTCTACTAGAGAAGTAGACTGGTCTCATGAGAGATGTCTTTGGGTCTTTTTGCATCAAGACAGCTCCTAGAGCTTCTGGACCTATACTAGGATTTACATAGAATAATTCACCCCATGTGGGTTGTAGGACGACAGGCAATGAGCTCAAAATGGTTTTAACTTCTTGAAAGCACCTTTCACCCTCTTCACTCCATGTCAATGTAGTGTGTTTAGTGAGCTGCTGCAAAGGATAGATTGCCTGAGAAAGGAGATGTATGAATCGTCCCATGTAGCGAACCTTTTGAATGAAGGAGACTAGTTGCTTCACGTTTGAAGGAGTAGGTAAAGCTAACAATGTCTTTACCTTTTCAGGGTCAGCCTCAATACCATCTTGAGACACAACATGGCCTAGTAGAGTGACCTTGCTCTCACCTATGTGGCACTTGTCTTTATTCAATTGCCCACCCAATTGGGCCAGACGGGTGAAACCTTCATCAACCTTGGACAGATGTACTTCCCTAGAGCTGTAAATGCAAAAATCATCAATGAAGACTCGTATGGACTTACCAAAGTAAGATTGAAACACCAAGTTCATAAACCTCTGGAAAGTAGCTGGGGCATTAGTTAAACCAAAAGGCATAACTCTATAAGCAAAACACCCCCAAGGTGTTATGAAGGTAGTCTTTCTTTGGTCTTCATCTGCAATTCTGATTTGGAAGTAGCCTGAGTACCCATCACACACTGTGTACCTTTCATGACCAGCCACTTCATTTAGTATTTCATCTTGAAAAGGCAAAGGAAAATGGTCCCTTTTTGTGGCTGCGTTTAGAGGCTTGTAATCCACACATACCCTCCACTTCCCATTTTTCTTTGGTGCTACCACAACTGGAGACACCCACTCAGAATCTTCCACTGGGTAGATAAATCCTGCCTTGAGTAATCTTTTTACTTCTTTTAAGAGTGCATCTTGTTGTACTAGCCCTAATCTCCTTAGCCTTTGCACCACTGGTTTGGCACCTTCCTTTAATTGGATATGGTGTTGGGTTACCGTCACTCCTTTAATGTGCTCGTAATCAGTTATAAAGAGGCCAGCATGCTTCTTTAGTACCTGCAAATAGGGTTCTCTCTCTTCTTCTAGTAGGTCCTTAGCTAGCATCTCCTCTAAGCCTGTGGCTTCTTCCTTGTTTAGAGAGTCTTTACCACCTTCTCCTTCTGGGTTTCGCAGTATTATACCCATGACTTCCAAAGAGCTAGCATCCTCCTCAGATGACTCATCCTCAGATGAAGAGCAGCTGCTTGTGCTCCATTCATCCATAGAAGTCTCCATCTCTAGGTCTTGTTGTCTACCCTGCTTCATGTCATACACAATTTTTTGTTGCTTGCCACCTACCTTATGATTTGGTCGCAACTCAAGGGAACCTGTCTCCCAATCTTGCCTAGCTTTCATAGCCATAAGCCAAGGTCTTCCAAGGATTAGCGGATAGCCCTCCCCCTTAGTTGGGATCACATAAGCATCAATTGAGATTGCAACACCAAAAGCTGAAACCTTCACTCCATTAACCTTTCCCACACAAGCCACCCTTACATTATTTGCCATCTTAGCTTGTAAGGAAGTTTGCTCGTTTACTTCCAAACCCAACCTGTGCATTAATTTCTCTGTCATAACACAAATCTCGGCTCCACCATCTACGTACACATTGGTAACTCGCTGACTCTTAATCTCTGCATCAATGACTGGCACGATATCCTTCATGCCTCTTGCACTAATAGACCCAACTGACTTTGCCTTAGCCCTCCTGGTGCTGACCATCTTAGACCAGGTTCTACGCATCTTTGGGGAAAGGTGGAGGAGTTGCTGCCATGAAATCTTTGGTCCTTGCTTACTCACATCTGCTACCAGGTCATAAGGTATGGATCCTACCCCAAGTGGAAAGTCTTTTACTCCTATGTGCCTCCTTGACCTACTCTTCCTTTTCTTGTCTCCTATCACTTGGGAGGAACCCTCATTCCCTTTATCCGGCTCTGAAGCTTCCATTTCATCAGTTCTTTGTCTCCTAACTCTCTTTATTGGCATGGCAACAGCTTCCTCCATTTTTTCTTTCCCTTTATCCTTACCATTGTCAAGACTTATGACAGAGACAGCCCTGTCCTCCCCTCCCGATGGTAGTGGAGGGATCTTTGCTGGTGCTTGTGGTGGTGGAGGAGGGGGTCTCAATATTTGGATTGGTGGAGCCACGTGTGCATTTTGTCCATTTAGTGGCCTAGCTCGAGGAGGAGTGACTTGCTGGCGAGGAGGCCGTCTTTGATTACCATTTCCTTGATAGCGTCGTGGATGGGGGCAATAATACATGCCGTGACCTACCTCTCCACAGTTGTAGCAAATGTACTCACGTGCTTGCCTTTGTCCTTCTTGTCTATTCCGTTCATTTCCTGGCTGGGGAGCCCTTACACCTGGAACCAGATTGATGGACAGGCTCTCTAGTTGATTGGTGATTTGTTGAAGTAATTCTTGTTGAGAGGACTCTTGGTCTGTTGCTCCTGTCCCTGCTACTACCCTTGCCGTAGGTTGAGCTAGCGGTGGAGGCTCCATTCCCCCTTGTAGTTGAGCTTGGAATTTTAACTTCCTATCCTTCTCCCTTGCATAAGTCATAGCTTTATCAAAGGTATCTGGGAATTTACCTTTTACCTTTTCTCGAAGGATGGGGTAAAGCCCTGCCAGGAAACAGTCCTTCTTTAGGCATTCTGGCGCCCTTTCTCCTTCACCTAGTGATGCAAAACCATTTCTCCCACAGGTTGGAAAACTTTCCTTCATAGCTTCTATAGTCATTGGGTGATGTTTGGCGTAGCTCTAAGAGCTGTCTCCATATCTCCTCTAGAGGCTCATGGCGGCGAAATTCTTCGATGAAGGCCATCTTTAAGGACTCCCAGTCTCTTCTTTCTTCAGGTGTCAAAGTTTGATACCATAATTTTGCACCTTCCCTCAAGACCAAAGGAAAGGCCCTTAACTTAGTAGCTTCGTCATCCCTTCCCGATACCAGAAATTCCATTTCCAAATTATCCAAAAAGTCTGGAGCAACCTCCCCAGGCTTACCATAAAAATTAGGGAAGGCCATAAGTGAGAGAGTAAACAATTACACAAACAGCTCCAATTTATTTTAAAATAGAGTATGGTAATTACAATTTGGAGCTTTAGCACAACTTAGCTCAAAATAGGATGAAGATCGACACATCAAAGGAATGGTAATAGTCTAGTAAGGGTAGAATGACAGGATGAGGAGAGCGCAAGATTTCCCCAAGTCTCTCGGCTCCAAACAACAGGGCTATTCTTTGCTGATAAAAGATTTTTCTATCAATACAAATATTCACACGGATATGACGCACAAAATGGAAAGAAAACATGCGGGGATCATCATTCTCATTATTGGCATCCATACTTACACACAAGAGCCTAGCTTAGTTGCACCACCTTGGGACCAATGAGCCTGATCAGCCACAGAAGGTCAGCACCTCGGATCACTTCGACTCTTCCTGATGCATCTGTGAAGACGTAAGGCGTGATGGCAACACTTTGTACAATGCTGAGCCTTTTAGCAAGCAACAATTGGATGCTATTACCATAATCAGCATGACGAATGAAAGTGACACCATTAATGTGCAGCACATCATCAACTAAGATAGTTTCCTTAGATTGAGATAACTTCTTGAAAATTAGCAGCAAAGGTAGGGCAGGGAGGCTTTTCACCCGGTCTCCAAAGCACTTTGGACAATATCCAAAGTGATCTTCACGCGGACAGGAGGTTGTCTTGGGATTGGTGGTGTCTGGATTCACAAAGTGCACTGGGAGCACTCGCAGACGGGCGGCAATCTTGTAGGCAAGCCTTCGCCTCTTTGCTTCAGGAGGATTTAGGGGTGAGAGTCGTGGTTGCAAGTTGGAGGTTGAAGTTGGTCGCTCACTAGCCTTTTTCTTGCCTGTAGTGGTCATGTAATCCCTTATTAATGAGATTAAGCCAAATGTTACCTTACGCTTGAGCACGCGCTGCGGCCTTGGGCCATTTAGGTGTAGAGGTGATCTTCCTCCTCTTAGTCGGCTCCTCAGGAAAGAGAGGTCTGGTGATGCTTTCTCTTCCCTTAATGTGTGCCACAGTACCTTCGTGTATGTTGATGTAGAATATTTCAAGCTCGTGTGCGTTGGAGGTTTCTGGAGCACTCATAGGTTGAGAGGAGAGGTATATCAAGCACTTCTTCTCACTCTCCTTCGTTGGCGACGATCACGAACAAGGCATGTAGAAGAACTTACTTCTTGAATTTCAATGACACTGCAACCTGGTAACAAGACCTCGATGAAAGCTTTTAAGGCCTCTAAAGCCTCCTCCTCTTCTGTTCTCCAATTTGCAAACTCCCCACGCCATTCGTCCATGTTGTAGATTGCACATCTTCATTGCTTGTGGACTGAAGGTCTGTGTAGCCCTCCTCAGTGGGGGCACCAAAATGATAGCGGGAAAAAGAGCAGTGCAATCGGGTGGCCTCTGTACTCGTGCACACTCCACAAACCACGCCTCATGCAAACAAGCAAAGAACAAAACAAAAGGGGGCACCACCCTAAATTAAGAGGTTTAGGGACCTCACACATAGTGCACATAGGCAAGTGAGACTTATGGCATTATGATGGCATCAAAACATATGGCAAAACACATAGAAACGAAGCTTAGGGACCTTATGTAGCATATATATACACAAGACATCAGCTTAACAATACAACGGCATCTGATCATACATAACAAGGATATAGAGAAGCAAGCCAAGGATGGCATAATCCCTTGTCAAAAACAATCAACCCAGCAAGTAGGTATGATCCTACCAGCAACACATCAATATCTTAGAGAATGATGGCGAGGATGGTGGCCATGGAGCATGAGAGAAGACTCCTTATTTAGGTTTTAGGGCTAGTAATGTAGCATACTAGAGGGAGAGAGAGAGAGGGAGAGAGAGTAGAGCTCCATCCATAGATCCTCGTTGTGAGCAATGTCGTCATAGCTTCGTTGCTTGGTGAAGTGGGTGAAGTGTCGGTTTTGAGTGAGAGAAGGCCTCCTTATATAGGTTTCTGAGAGGGTTTAGGATTAGGGATAAACATGCTTAAATCCGCTGATTGGGGTTACTTTTTGCTTAGGGTGGTCAACAGATTGAGGTCACCTGATATGTCACCATCAAGATATTCTCTAGAGTGATGTGAGAGGGGAGGGTAAATGCTGATTTTTCTGATTGTGACACATGGGGATAAGGCCTTGACCAGCATTTAAGAGCAGGTAAGGTAGCTGTTGAAACTGGAGGTTCTGCACATGTCAGGGGGGGACCTGCGGGGGGGAGGTGGCAGCTGGGTCCTCCTGAATATCAAATTCTCAAAAAATCCTCAACCATGGCTTCTTTTGACATGTGTTCTTTGAAAAAATCAGCATGTCTCTTTTCAACTCAAAAGTCTTTATCCCTGTTGACTCACCTTTACCATAAGATTTTTCCCTTTTCTCCTCCTGTAACTACATTGTTGATGCCCAATCACTGCTTCTAGTAACAGTGAACTGTTACCTACCAAATACTTATGGTGCAGTAAAAAATATTTACCATGGGTAAAAAAAGTTACTGTAGGTAAAAAGTGATTTGTATTTACCATGTAGGTAAAAAATATTTATTGTAGGTAAAAAAGTGAAAACGGAGTATGCTGTGCTGTGAGTCCACACGAACATCCTCGTGTAAATTCACTAGAAATTCACACCTAGAATGGGCTATTCTGTAAGATATAGGTTGTAGGCATGCATAAGAGAGCTCGTTCCCACGTATCTTCTGTCCATGGCACTTTTTACTCTTTGGTGCTTGTGAAGTAGATTTTTCTTCTCTTTCGAGATCCCTTGGACTAGAGTATCCTCATCTCCCCAACAACTGACTGTGCCTTTATTGCATCTTCAGAAGGGGTCCTAAAAACCATGCATCAGGAGCCCACCATGAGTGAAGGCAGCAATACCCTATATTCCATTGAGGGCTTTCTTCACCCGCTTCATGCAGGCATCGCAGTCTATGGAGATCTAAATCTAATCTAATATAACGTAAATCTAAATCTAGCGTAAATAAACGTAAATCTAACTAAAAATAAACATAAATCTAATCTAATTTAACTTAAATAAACCTAAATCTAATTTAACGTAAGTCTACATCTAACCTAATCTTTAACGTCTTTTAGGATAGTTTCCTACGACGTTATAACTCTCTTCTTCTTTTGTGTGTGCGCGTGTGTGGATGTGTGTGCCAATAAAAAGAGATAAATGGTATAACCTTTCTATCACCCATGCCAAGTATGATAGATTGGTTATGCCATTTCCCTCTTGAATAATAGGTCTTGAGTTCAACTCCTCGTCGGCTAGATCTTTAGGTCTTTTAATTTTAATTAGTTTCCTACGACGTTAAATTAGTTTCTCTCTCTTTCTCTCTCAATGTGTGTGCGTTTTTTTGTTTATGCATGTTTTCTCTCTCTTTTCCTTTCTCAATGTGTGCGTTTTTTGTTTATGCATGTTCTCTCTCTCTTTTCCTCTCTCAATGTGTGCGTTTTTTGTTTATGCATGCTCTCTCTCTCTTTTCCTCTCTCAATGTGTGTGTGCATTCTTTGTTTATGTATGTGTGTGTGCGTTTTTGTTTATATTTGTACTCTTTCTCTCTCTCTCTCTCTCTCTCTCTCTCTCTCTCTCTCTCTCTCTCTCTCTCAAAAACACTATGTGTGTGTGTGTGCGCGTGTGTGTGAGAGAGAGAGAGAGGGAGAGAGAAAGAGGGGAAGGGAACATGAGAGTGAGGAGAGGGAAGGAGCATACCTGGCTCTCCTTCCTCTCCTCGTGTGTGTGTGTGTGTGTGTGTGTGTGTGTGTGTGTGTGGAGAAGAAAGAGAGAGAGAGAGAGAGGGAGAGCATTACCTGCTCTTGCTTGAGGGCGCCGAAAAACTCAGATCTGAGATCTGAGTTTTTGGGCGCTCTCTGTTATTTTTTTAGCCCAGCCGGCGTCGCTATGAGCGTCGCAAATTTACTTGTAAATTTGCAAGTAAATTTGCGACGCTCATAGCGACGTTGGGTTTTTTTTTTTTTGAGCGTCGCTGTGTGAGCGTCGCTAATATGAATAGCCTTTTGTAGTGAAAATCCTCACCTATTACCAACTGGAACAATTGGTTTCAAAGGGTGACGAGCACATTTCAAACGGTATGATCTACCCAAGGAAGGGGGGAGTGTTTGCTGACATCCATCATTCACTTGCTTCCCTCTCAACCTTCCTCCCTGACCTCTCAATCTCCCAATCTTAGGGAATGTATATATATAGACTTATACTCACAAAAAACAAAAATAATAAAGAGAAAGAGCAATTAGCAAACGAGTATGCACAATAAAAGTCAAAACATTGACCCATACCTACACATTCACATCCGGTACACTGAAACAAAGACCTATGTCATTAAACACCTTTGATCCTCATCACTCGCGTGATGGAGGGTAGGTAAGATTAGTACGATAGAAGTGTTTTTGTTTTAGAGTTGAGTGATTAGCAAAGTTCCTTTTTCCCACTGATGTGCCTCCTAGAGGTATTCTTTGTGTTTCTTAGTGTGTACAGGAACGTGTTGCTGTTGTTAGGATTTGGACCTTTATGGGATCTTTCTCTCATTCACACTTCAAATCAAGCGCGACCATTGACACAAATAGGTGTTTCTTATCCATTAGCATTGCCCCTTATCTTTTTGCATCCATGTTTGTCTGCTTTGATTGTGATTGGAAGCATAATATCCAGCACGTTTTCTTAATATCAAACATTTAATTCAATGTAATTTTTTGTCATAATCACTTGTCTAGGTTTAAAAATCAAGCAAGTTCGACTAAGCTAGTTTGACCAAGTTAGGTGTTAGAGATCTTCTCTTAATACCATGGGGAATGCCTTCCTAATAATCAATGGTTACTTAGGTTCTTAATCCGATTTAGGTAGCATTGTGTGAAATGTACTAGGGCTTTCTAGTGGGCTTGACCCTATTGACCTTTAGCTTAAGTATTATAAAGGGAGTTTACTAGTGTGATGAGCCTGGGGAGGTGTATCAGTGTTATATGACCCCCGAAAGTTACAAAATTAAAATGCTGAAAATGAACAAACAAAAAATCGAAGTGCCACAATGTAAAATCTTAAGCTGGAAGAGAAATCTCAGCTTGATTGGGTACTTCACTCACATGTATCGCCTATGGTACTAGAGCCCTAGAAGTTCCCAGTGTGGGCACTTTTCCTTGAAAAGCAAAAAACCCAAGGCATACAAAATAAGCACACACATCAAAATTGAATCAGACTTTGGAGGATCAAAGAAAAGATAATCAGCCAGGCGATGATTTCATGAGAAATTCCTTTTATCGTAGCTTAACTACAAGGTCTTCTAGGTATAGCCTCTAGTCAGTCCTCGAACATGAAATACTTGGCTCTCGCGATTAAACAACTTAATTGACCAGAGAAAATAAAGAAGCTTACCCATGGTATTAATAGTCGATCTCTAGTGCCTTTCGATCGTTAAATTAGCGACCCCGGACTTGTTTAATTTTTTATCTTTACATCTGTTTATGCATTTGATTACATTGCAATTTAATGTTTATTGCTGACAAAGTGTTTAAAATTTTGTTACCAATCAATTTGTCTGCCTAAAACTGCATATGCTTTTTAATGGCTTATGAGAATGCAATTACTGTGCCAATGTTGTTTGATTTTGAAGTGACTGAAGAAGGCTAAGGACATTCATCTCAAATGCTCTTCCACCTCGACGAACGAGCTTCAACTCAATAGCTTCCGAGGACGGAATCTACATCAGGAAGGGGGGCATGTTAACCCTCACGGCTCACGGACACCCTATCACCTACGACAGACGTTGTAACCTACAGCGGACATTGTATTATTTATTTGGTAGAGTCAGGTACCGGGCTTGTCGGTCCAATAGGAAAAGGGTAAGAGTGATCGCCGATGAGAGGCGCACTCTAACTGGAACATTCAAGGGATTAGTTGGCTAAGCATGGGCGCCCAAGTGTGAATGGGGCGAGCTCACATAAAAGTCAACTAAACCTAAAATTCACTCATTCTCTCATTTGTGCAATAGAAGAGTGCTCTTGCTCCATCTCCTTCTTCATCTCTTTGTGTGTGTGTGAGAGAGAGAGAGAGAGTGAGAGAGGGAGAGAGAGGGGGTGTGTAGGCGATCGAGCATTACGAAGGCACAACGACGGTGAAGCGGTTGAGCGTGGCGTAGCGGCGTCTCCTTCTTCTTCGCGGCGAGGAATCCTCCACGAAGCAAGCGTAGAGCGGGGAGTGACACACCATCGCCTTCTTTGAGCTTACTAGTTTAGGCTTGTTGTGTACTTGGAGCCATTTGTGGATTGCACACGGTGTATCGGCAAGTTCCTTGCATTGACACGTGCGACATACGCGCACAGTGTGCCAAAGGACTCAGACACTAGGGGCCAAATCTTATTTGAGTGTCACAATAGTCCAAGTGCTGGTCATCCAGGTATTCGTAAGACGTGTGCCTTAGTTCGACGGCATTTTTATTGGTCGGGCTTACATCATGATGGTCAAGAGTACGTACTAAACTTCCAACAGTGCCAAGTTAATAAGCCGCGCCTCAAGGTAGGTGGCCTTTTACATCCTTTAGAGATTCCACAAGGTAAGTGGGAGAGTATCTCTATGGATTTTGTAGTAGGACTACCTACTACAAATCGTGGCCATGATGCCATTTGGGTAATTGTAGACCGTCTCACAAAGATGGGTCGATTCATTCCCACTAAGACTACGGTTAAGACACCGGAATTAGCACGGCTATTTGTAGATCATATATATAAACTCTACGGTCTTCCAGCTAGTATCATTAGTGACACAAATCGAAAGTTCGATAATCACTTCTGGAGAGCTGTGTTCTAAAAGCTAGAAACTAAACTTAATCTAAGTACGGCTGATCATCCAGAAACGGATGGTCAAATAGAAAGAGTTAATCAAGTGCTAGAGGATATGCTACGATGTATGTTAGCAAGAAGCAAACCAATTGGGAAGACTACTTACCTATATTGGAATTTTCTTATAATAGTTCAAAGCATGTGACTATAGGGTTTAGTCCATTTATGCTTTTGTATGGATTTCAACTTAGATCACCCGTTACGGTGGGGTTGGCTAAGGAGAAGATACAGCAAGGGAAGGATTTTCTCCAAGACCATTTTGACATGCTTCGAGTTGCTCGACAAAATGTTAAGCAAGCTCAAGATCGATATAAGAAGTACGCAGATGAGCATCGTCGTCTTGCTACTTTCGAAGAAGGAGACAAGGTTTTCCTCAAAGTTCCGGAGCATTCAAAAAGTCTGAAGATAGGAAAATTTCACCATGCTGTTGTGGATCATTTACCATTTTCAAACGTATAGGTCAAGTGGCCTATAAGTTAGCTCTTCCAGAGCACTCACGAGTTCATCCTGTTTTTCATGTTAGCCGTTTACGAAAACAGCTAGGACAGAATGATAATGTCATTGACACAGGTGTGTTGGTTGACCTTATCGCACCACCAAGCATTCCTCATGAGCCTGAAAAGATTTTGGATTCTCATGAGCTTCGCAACAGACATCATGTCAGACGACAGGTGTTGGTAAAATGGCTAGATAGACCTAAAGAAGGTTCTACATGGGAGAATGTCTCCACACTCAAGAAACAAAGATAAGAGAAGCATGATGCACTTGACAGAACTTGATTTGGTTTGTTGATTGCAAGATATGTTGGTTAATAAATATCCCTTCTCACGTCATTGCTTCATCGTACAAAGAGTTCACAATGCAAAAGGTTACTTTTATTCTACTAATAATTGGATTTTATACTTAGGAATACTCAAAAAATGATCTCTAAGCTCAATTCCCATGGGTAATATACAATTACATCAAAATTAAGTGGGACAAATTCAATTATGTCACACTTTTGTAAGCTCCATCTATATGTACAATTCGTGTGATCAAAATTAAGTGAGACAAATCCAATTACATCATAATTTTTTGAACTCCATTTGTATGTACAATTCATGTGATAAAAATAAGATTACAAATGAGAACTCCATCAAAAAAAAATTTAGAGAAGGTATCCATAACCAGAACTCTTTCAGTTACTTCCCCTCATCCTTCCCTTGGCAAAATATGCATCCCTTATTGTAGGTGCATAGTATTTAAGGGAGTACGAAGGAAGGCAGAAAAAGAGACAAGAGTTGAATCTTCCGTTTTTTCCTCTAGTCTCCATCCTATGCCTCCTTTAAGTTCCCAACATCTTGGTGGATAATGCGATGTATGAGCCCTATATTAGGGGTGTTGTGGCCTAGCCATGGGAGTTGGTTCTTCATGCACTCTCCATTGGTCATAAAATGGTGGTGCAAAAGACTATGTGAAATGGACAGAGAGCCTATATTTAGGTGCCTAATCATGTTTGGAATATGCTTCTTGTCCTCAAAGAATATGGAATAGGGATAGTCAGCATACACCCTCCATGGTAGCATTTTCCTATTCAAGGTCGACAGAAAAGAGTGTCAGTGGAGAAAGAGACATAGGGGTGATTTTTGGCCCTAGTTTGGTTCCTCAGTGATTTGGCCACCCAATTAGTGGGAGTACTAATCACCCTTGAGTTATATTTAAGAGCCTATGGTGTTTTTCTTGTTGCATGTGTCTCATCCGTGTGAGTGCGCGGATGCGGTGCGTGTGCGGAGAGTGAGAAGGAGAGAGAGAGGGACAAAAAGAGAACGACACAGGATGTAGGGTGGAGCTCCCAAATCTCACTATGTGAGCACCATATGAGAATGTGAGTGAGAGCTCCTTATTCTTTGTATGTATAAAGAATAAGGAGATAAATGTGGGCAGCCGGACACTGGCCGACAACATGGGCAAAGCAGGGTGAGGCACACCACCTTTACGTAACATTCTCCCACTAAAGGCTGTGTGCCAATAAGTGGCGAGAATACTAGCCTACAACTAGTATATACAAGAGGTGAGAGAAGACGGCTCTCAACCTATGCCCACTGGCTCACTTTGTAACCGCTCTAGTGTAGATGCAACATGCATACCACTACGGCTAGAGCTACGATGACACTCATGATGCAGGTATCGAGTGACGACCTGCATGGCTCCACAATGCACAATGCCAGTGTTAGTCATCACACGACTGACAACTCCCACTGCAAATGCACCAACCGCATAAGCAAGATCAGGTCTCGAGACCAAAAGGTCAGACATGAGAGACCCGAAAGTTGACGAAACATGCACTATGTGTGCCAACCTATCCCTGTCAGCAACCTCAGTGCCATATGCATCCTCATCAGGAACCACCTGACTATGCATCACTATGTCAGCATCCTCTAGCAAAGGCATATCTGCTGAGAATGACTGCAAAACCGAAAAATCAGCACCACTGCAACCACACATAGCTGTCTGAAGGACACTGTCACCCTCAAACGTATTAGATGCATCATAGAACAATGCATCGGTCTCTGGCTCAATCGATGTCATCTCAACTGATGACTGGCAAAGCTGTGCATCCCCAGAGATACCATTGTCTGCGTGAACATCACCACAAGACAAATGCACAACCTGCTCTCCATGTAGCACATCCGCAAAAGAGACACGCCTCGTCTCTCGCTCCAAACATGGCTGCAAATACACAGAGACTACACCGCCTCGTGTGTTAGAAATATGCAAAGGGTATACCAGACCACTCCTAGCACCTCTGGCTATCACCAGTGATCCCCTATGCATCTGAAATGACCGCTCTCCAAGCAGTACACAATGTGCACTACTCTGCAACTGACGCACTGAAATGAGACTCTGACTGAGTCCTGGTACATAACGTACATCTCGTAGCGTAAGCAATGCACCGCTAGGCAAGGACATACATACATCTCCAGCACCTTCTATGTCGTATGCTGAACCATCAGCAAACTGCACACAACCAAGTCTCCCACTAGATAAAGAGCAAAACAAATCATGACGTGGTGTCACGTGAAAAACTGCATGCTCGTCTAGTAGAAAACGCGTAGACAATGTGCTATCCCAAGACACAAAGTAGTCTGAAGGCAAGATAGACTCAAAAGTGACATGTCTGTCACCTGCATACTCTCTAGCATCTGTCCTCATAGTAGCACTATGCATCTGCCTCTTCCGCTGCCTCATACGCATGAAGCAACGACGCCTAATATGCCCCTTATGGCCGCAGTGCCAACATGTCAGTCGCGATCGTGAACGAGAACCGCCTCTAACCTGAAGCGTCTCCATGCCAAAACTATGGCAAACAATGCTCGAGATCACAAGACTCTCCCACCCGAGAGCAAACCACTGTCTCAAGCAAAGAAGGATACACAACTCCTCATTCTTGCAAGAGTGGATACAAAAACACAAAACTGTGTCCAAACTGACAAAACCTGTCAAAGTGAGAGTAAACACTCGATCACAAACTATGGCGAGAATCTGGGAAAAATCCAGCAGAGTTTCCCTTGAAAACTGAGCAAAAAACTCAAGTGCAATCTCTACCATAAACCATAACACTACTCAATGCCAATGAGTAGAAATGCCAAAATGGCTCCACATTTTCACATACAATGGCAATCTGCACTCAACGTACATCAACGGAGTGACCGCGCATAAGCAAGCGCCAAAAGATTTGAAATCCGGAAACTTGATCAATGCGAAAACAATGCTCTCAAGCGAGCTCACCGGCACTTGAAAGTGCTCGCCAAAATGCATGTATAATGGGCATCAACCATGCACCATAACCATATGCAAACCATCCGCAAAGACCATGAATCCAAGCACAAAATCACTATCAAAGTATCCTGTGAAAACCAGTGAAAGAAGCTCCACTTGTGTGCTCCAAAAACCATGTCTCTCAAGAGACCGCTTCGATTGTGTGTAAACGCCTTCGTACTTCGTTGCCCAAGTCTACCAAAAAACCCTCAAACCACAAGCTTAACACAAGCTGCAATTGTATCTTCAGCTCAGAATTTATGTACTCAACTTCAAGCATCTCCCGTGCTTCCAAACGTGCATCAAACTCGCACACAATGCGACAACAGAAAATCTGGAATTTCTGTATACAGTCAGTCTGAGCTAAATATCAGCAAAACGGTGAGGACTTTGCAAAAAGTTTATTCTGCAAAGTTGTAGACCACGTCGAAACGGATGGGCACAACGGACAAAATTCTCAGATCTGCATTTTACAAGGAGAAAAATGAATCTGAAAACAGTGCTGCTGCGCACACAGTTTTAGGGCAGCACCTTCACTTACACACAGTCTTCCACACTCCTTTCTGAGCTTCCACAAGAGCATACATCACTCTCAACTGAGCTCACAAGCTCCCATTGCATTCTCACAAAGCTTTTAAGATTTCTTAAGCTCTCCACCGCCGACAGCGAGCGAGCTATCGTCTCGAAGCTCTCAAAGCCGTCGTGCTCTCCGCGGTCGCCATAGCTCTGATACCAAATGTGAGTGCGCGGATGCAGTGCGCGTGCGCAGAGAGTGCGAAGGAGAGAGAGAGAGGGACATAAAGAGAACGACACAGGATGTAGGGTGGAGCTCCCAAATCTCACTGTGTGAGCACCATGTGAGAATGTGAGCGAGAGCTCCTTATTCTTTGTATGTATAAAGAATAAGGAGATAAATGTGGGCAGCCGGACACTGGCCGGCAACACGGGCAAAGCACGGTGAGGCACACCACCTTTACCTAACAATTCGGGCTCAAAAACAAGTTGGTGGCGCTCAGTGGAGGTTCACTCTTAAGTAGGAGTACCCTTATGGGAAAGCTTTTCCCATGGGTCCATGGGTCCATGGCTTTAGGGACACGATAGGGACACGAGTCTTGAAAAACATGGTTCCTTTTGTGTGCTTGATTAGATGGTTGTCTTTATCTTCCACACCTACCATATTCTCATTGCATGAGTTCCATCATTTATTGAATAGAATCTACACCAAAAACATCCGGGTATGAGAATATAAAATGCATTCATAGTGGATGCTCCTATTCTCATCCAAGATATCGGCCATCTACCTGGTAATTTTAACTTGCTAAATTATAATTGACTCTGATAAAAGTTAAACTCACCCTTGGATTTTGAAACTTCACCTCTTGTGCAAAACCTAGGCACAGCATTTTGAAGGTACCACGGAGCTAGTCCCAAAATGAAAGGGTGGTGGTAATGCGTGTGCTAGTCTCCACCCAATCGTGCTATCTTATAGTCTCCCCCTAGCATACACACTGTCCGGCCGTGCCGGTGGCCTTGCCCATAGGACCCATGTCCTTACATTACCCCCCCCCCCCCCCCCTTGAGAATCGTTTTCGTCCTCGAAAACGAACGTAGGAAAACATTTCCTAAGTGTGGAGACATTGCTCTGATACCAGTGAAAGGGCGGTGGTAATGTATGTGCTAGTCTCCACCCAACCGTGCTATCTTATAGCCTTCCCCTAGCGTACACATTGTCCGGCCGTGCCGGTGGCCTTGCCCATAGGACCCATGTCCTTACATTACCCCCCCTTGGAGAATCATTTTCATCCTCGAAAACGAGCGCAAGAAAACGTTTCTTAAGTGCGGAGACATTCTCCCATGTAGAACCTTCTTCAGGTCTATCTAGCCATTTTACCAACACTTGTCGTCTAACATGATGTCTAGTGCGAAGCTCATGAGAATCCAAAATCTTTTCGGGTTCATGAGGAATGCTTGGCGATGCGATAAGGTCAACCAACACATCCGTGTCAATGACATTATCATTCTATCTTAGCTGTTTTCGTAAACGGCTAACATGAAAAACAGGATGAACTCGTGAGTGCTCTAGAAGAGCTAACTTATAGGCCACTTGACCTATACGTTTGAGAATGGTAAACGGTCCACAATAGCATGGTGAAAGTTTAGCAACTTCTCCCATCTTTAGACTTTCTGAATGCTCCAAAACTTTGAGGAAAACCTTGTCTCCTTCTTCGAAAGTAGCAAGATGTCGATGCTCATCTGCGTACTTCTTATATCGATCTTGAACTTGCTTAACATTCTGTCGAGCAACTCGAAGCATGTTAAAATGGTCTTTGAGAAAATCCTTCGCTGGTTGTATCTTCTCCTTAGCCAACCCCACCGTAACGGGTGATCTAGGTTGAAATCCATACAAAAGCATACATGGACTAAACCCTGTAATCACACGCTTTGAACTATTATAAGCAAATTCCAATATAGGTAAGTACTCTTCCCAATTGGTTTGCTTCTTGCTAACGTACGCTCGTAGCATATCCTCTAGCACTTGATTAACTCTTTCTGTTTGACCATCTGTTTCTGGATGATCAGCCGTACTTAGATTAAGTTTAGTTTCCAACTTTTGGAAAACAGCTCTTCAGAAGTGATTATCGAACTTTTGATCTCTGTCACTAATGATATTAGCTGGAAGACCGTAGAATTTATATAAATTCTCTACAAATAGCCGTGCTAATTCCGGTGTCTTAACCGTAGTCTTAGTGGGAATGAATCGACCCATCTTTGTGAGACGATCGACAATTACCCAAATGGCATCATGGCCGCGATTTGTAGTAGGTAGTCCTACTACAAAATCCATAGAGACACTCTCCCACTTACCTTGTGGAATCTCTAAAGGATGTAAAAGGCCACCTACCTTGAGGCGCTCTGTCTTATTAACTTGGCATTGTTGGCAGATTAGTACGTGCTCTTGAACATCATGATGTAAGCCCGACCAATGAAATTTCCATCGAACTAAGGCACACGTCTTACGAATACTTGGATGACCAGCACTTGGACTATCGTGACACTCAAATAAGATTTGGCGCCTAGTGTCTGAGTCCTTTGGCACACATACTCTACCTTTGTGGAGTAAGTAGCCATCATCAATGGAAAAATTCTTCCATCGCTTAAGCTCTTCCTGAGTAGGGGTGGAGCTCTGTGTGTTGGAGTTTCTATCTGCGCGTGCAAAGACATGTTGATCTGATTGTTCAGAGACATGTGAGTGTGAGGGATCCCTTGAAACTGCACTCCACACTTTAGCATATGATTGATCTTGTGCACACTTGCTACGTAATGACTCCAAAAATCCACTCTTTAGTTCCGTGAAAGCAAGTGAATTAATCCAAGGCATCCGACTTAATGCATCCTGAAGGAGTACCAGCGGAAGTGCGACGCGAGAGAGAGTGCGAGAAGAAGAGCACGACGATATGGTGAACTCGCTCTACTGTAATGTGTAGAGCAGAGAGTTCTTATTAGGTTTTTACAAAAGAACATGTGTACATACCTGGCGGCCCGCCCACTTACCTGGGTGACCACATTGGGCTTTATACCCCAACAACCTCCCACTTAAAGTCCAATGTGGTACTTTAAGTGTGAGAGAAGCTACTATACAAGCTAATATACAAGAGATGTAGAGAAGTGATGTACTACCCTACACCTAACTACTTGCGAAAATGCGCAAAGCTCTCTGAGGGAAGTCCTTTTGTAAGTAGATCAGCAGGATTTTCTGTGGTGTGAACTTTGACAAGCTGAAGTTGCTTATCCTCGAGCATTTCCCTGATGAAATGATACTTCACATCCACATGCTTTGTCTTTGAGTGATAAACTGGATTGCGAGCCAATTGTATAGCACTTTGACTATCACAATATAACACAGGCATCTCTTCTTTGATTCCCAAATCTGTTACTAGTCGATTAAGCCAAATTGATTCTTTGCATGCCTCTGATGCTGCAACATATTCAACCTCTGTAGTAGACTGAGTAACACAATCTTGTAATCTAGAACGCCATGATACTGCTCCACCAGCCAATGTAAAGACATACCCTGACATAGACCTTCGGTTGTCTAAGTCACCTGCATAATCTGAGTCTGTAAAACCCTTTACACTTAGCTCCTGACTCCCATAGCATATACGCATACTCTTTGTAGCTTTTAGGTATCTCAATATTCCTTTCACTGCCTCCCAATGTTTCTTGCCTGGGTTTGACATGTATCGACTTACTACTCCCACTGCAAATGCAATGTCTGGGCGAGTAGCAATCATTGCATACATCAAACTACCCACTGCAGACGCATATGGAATCTTATCCATTTCACCATGTTCTTCCTCAGACACAGGACAATCTTGTTTGCTAAGTTTCACATATGGTGGCAATGGAACACTCAATGCCTTTCCCTTCTCCATATTGAAACGTTGCAAAACCTTGTCAATATACTCTGTTTGAGATAACCAAATCAACTTCTTTGATCTGTCTCTCTCAATGCGCATACCAAGTATATGACTTGCCTCACCCATGTCTTTCATGTCAAACGATTTTACCATCTTTGACTTCAAAGCTGAAATTTCTTCCAAGTGCTTGCCAGCAATCAACATGTCATCCACATACAAAATAAGGATCAGCCAACTGCCATCCTTAGCCTTCTTTGTATATAGACAGTGATCGAACTCACTACTTTTGTAGCCTTGAGAAAGCATAAACTTGTGGAATTTATGGTACCATGCCCTCGGTGATTGTTTTAAGCCATAAAGACTCTTTAACAACTGGCATACCCAATCTTCCTTGCCTTTCTCAACAAACCCTTCTGGCTGCTGCATGTTAATTGCCACATCTAAATCACCATGCAAGAACGTTGTCTTGACATCCATTTGGTGCAACACCAAATCTAATATGGCAACCAATGCAAGAAAGCATCTCAATGTAGTCATCTTGACCACCGGAGAGAAGACTTCATCAAAGTCAATGCCTTGTTCTTGCTTAAAGCCCTTGGCAACAAGCCTTGCTTTGTACTTTGGCTGACTATCATGAGCGGTGATCTTATACCTGTAAACCCATTTACAAGGTAGAGCCTTTTTGCCCCGTGGTAATTTAACTAGCTTCCATGTCTGGTTTTTATGCAGAGCTATAACCTCTGATTGCATGGCCAATTGCCAATTCCCGGAGTCCTTCATTTGCAATGCTTCCTTGTAACATGAAGGCTCATTGCAATCAGTCAACATGACATAGTTCATAGATGGAACAAACCTATCAGGAGGTCGCGTGACACGTCCAGATCTACGCACAATAGGTGGCTCAGGCTCAGCCACAACCTATGGTTCCACTCTATCCTGTCCTTGCTCCTCTTGAGCCCTGACATTTTGTCTTGCACGTGCAGGTCCATCTTCTTGGAAGACAACTCTTCTAATCTCCTCAACCCTCTCTGGTTTAGAATGATATTTGGATTCATTAAACTGAACATCATTGCTGTGGACAACCTTTCTGGATTCGGGATCCCAAAGTCTGTACCCCATCTCACCAGAATTACCATAGCCTAGAAAGATGCACTTTCTACTCTTTGGCTCAAGTTTGTTCCTAAATTCCTTTGGAACATGAGTATATGCCTCACAGCCAAAGACTCTGAGATGCTTGTATGAGGGCATTTTGCCTGACCATACAATCTCTGGCACTAAATCCTTCTGCAAAACCTTGCTAGGAGATCTATTTACAAGATGAACAACTGTTGATACAGCTTCAGCCCAAAACCCATTTGGCAGCTGTGCATTAGACAACATACTTCTGACCTTCTCTTGTATGGTCCTATTCATCCTATCAGCAACACCATTTTGAGGAGGATTGTAAGGAGCAGTAAGTTCACGTTTTATACCTTTTGACTCACAAAAGTCCTGAAAGGCCTTTGAAACATACTCTCCACCATTGTCAGTGCGTAAGCATTTAAGCTTCTTGCCACTCTGATTCTCCACAAGTGTCACAAACGTTTTGAAAACACTAAACGCTTCATCCTTGTGCTCGAGAAAGTAAACCCATACTTTCCTCGAGTAATCATCTATAAATGTCATAAAGTAAGAAGCTCCCCCTAGAGATAGGTTAGGCATAGGTCCACACAAATCACTATGAACAAGTGCCAACTGTGTATCTCTTCTACTGCTTCTATGCTTATGTGGCTGCTGTGTTTGCTTACCATACAGACAATGTTCACAGAATTCAAAATCATTAAATGAAAAGCCAGGCAAATAACCAGAATGAGACAAGATTTCCATTCCCTTCTTGGACATATGTCCTAACCGGCTATGCCACAAAGAAACGTTCGGCTGCTCGGTTACATTGATTACATTTTTAGAGACATTTGATACATAAATCATGTAAAGTCCTCCAGACTTTACTCCATGTGCTATTGTCATAGAACCCTTGGATATCTTCCACATGTTCTGTCCAAAAGTGGTGACGTAGCTAGCATCATCAAGTAAACCTGTGCTGATCAAGCTCTTTGTAATTGCGGGAACATGTCTCACATTCTTCAGCGTGAAAGAAGAGCCATTCTGAAACTTCAATTAAACATTTCCAACACCTAAGATCTCACATGTCTGCCCATTGCCTAGCCGAACATGATCTTTAGTGGTCACATAAGAGGTAAACCACTCCTTGTTTGGAGTCACATGAAGTGATGCCCTTCAGTCTATAATCCAGTCACTCAGTGCATTTCCATCAGATGCTGTAAGAAGAGCTGAGTCCATTGTATTCTTCAAGAAGTAGATGTCTCCTGACACTAGACTGTCATCCTCTGCAACAGTGTTTGTCACATTTATTTCTTGAATCTTCACTGAGGACTTGTTCTTCTCACCATGGTCTTCAGCTTTCTCTTTGCCTTTTTCTGCTTTCCATTCTCTGCAGTCTCTTTTCATGTGACCCTTTTTGCCACAATGGTAGCATTCTATGTCACTCTTGCCTTTAGCACTGCGGGACTTGCTACGAGACCGATTCCTCTTTCCACCTTTGTACTTTTCTTTGGTCCTTCCCCTGACAACTAAGGCTGTTCCTTTGCCTTTGTCCATTGTCTTTCTATTGGTTTCTTCCATAAGCAGACTTCCTTCTACACCTGCTATGTTCAAACCATTTGGAGGTGCAGAATTACTCAAAGCTGTGCGAAAAGTGTCCCAACTTTCCGGCAATGTGATCAACAGGAACATAGCTCTAACAGGTTCATCAAACTTGACACCTTGAGCTGACAACTGACTATAGATTGTGTTGAATTCATTTAGATGATTGGACATAGGTGTCCCTTCTTTCATCTTCAAGTCAACAAGCTTCTTAAGCCAGTATACTTGTGAAGCTGCACTCTGCTTCTCATAAAGATCACTCAGCTTTAACCATGCTTGATAAGCCGACATCTCGTCTGCTACATTGAAGTAAATGCTTTCTGCCAAAGTCAGCATAATGGTAGAAAGTGCCAATTCATCCATTTCGCTCCATTCATCTTCGTCCATATCTTCTGGTTTTATCCCCTTGAGCTTTATAGGTTTTATCTGCTTCTTTTGTACCAACACATGCCAAATCTGCTTCTTCCACAATGGGAAATTGGTTCCATCCAGCTTCTTGATATTGTAAAGAGCAGTGTCCTGTGATCCAGCCATAGCTACGCTTCACAGTGGTTTACTTTCCTGGGAAAAATTCGGCAAAGTTTCCCATGTAAACTGACCTCTGAACCAATATCAACCTGTCAAATGAACCAAGAAAGCTTCAGATTCTGCATAAATTTCGGTAGAGTCTCCTTTGTAAAATGGCTCTGGTGTACTAAAAACAGACCAAAAAACAGCTCAAAAAACCACTGTCTCTCTAACACTGTAAGCTGTGGGTAAACCTGTCCTGCACCTGTACTGTCTCTGACTGTCCTGTCATTGTCCTGTAAGCATAGACTACGACAATGCCTCAATGGCAGTAAAGCAAAGATGCAATCCCAACTGTCTAACTCACAGTCAATACATCCTAGCTGCCTATCTAAGGGTGCTCGAGGGATCGCTCCAAGACCTGTATCACCGAAAGGATCTCAACATTCGAGAATCCCCCAGCTCAATAAACCTCACTCGACCCTTAACAAAGGCTGCAGTAAATCTGACAGTACATAGACTTCCCACAAAGTCATACATCCACAAATTTCCCACTGTATGCTGTAACCGCTGCGGCGGTTGTTTGCTGCGTGACTCACAGCCAGCAAACCCTCAAAAGACATACATCATCTCTGACAATACATCCCATGTGGAAGTACCTGCAATGTCAGGATGAAATCTGGAATATCAAGCAGCAAACACAAGCTACCTGATGAACTAGTGGATGTCGCCTACAGTCTGTGTGTAGATGCGCCCGTGTCGTATGTGACACGCCTCCAAGAACTGTGAGCCGTCCTTCGATGTGTAGACAGCCACAAATCAACACTCTGGGAGTGTCGATATCCTCAGCACCTGCAGTCGTAGGCCGAAAACCCCAAATTTGCAGAGTCGGATCTGCACCCGCCGAGACCACGTAGTCGAAAATGGCCTGCGCAGACCTTTGTCGAACCCGAACGGTGGCCGAGATGACCTCAGAATGAAATTATGACAACACCTAGCCCTTCAGGCCATCCCACGAGATTTGGGGCTGTGTCTTCGCCTGTCGAATTTCACTCCAATCTGAGCTGGTGACTCTAGCCTCCTGCAGTGCTGCCCCGAGCCTCGATCTGAGCTCTGATACCAATTGAAGGAGTACGAGCGGAAGTGCGACGCGAGAGAGAGTGCGAGAAGAAGAGCACAACGATATGGTGAACTTGCTCTACTGTAATGTGTAGAGCATAGTGAGTTCTTATTAGGTTTTTACAAAAGAACAAGTGTACATACCTGGCGGCCCGCCCACTTACCTGGGCGACCACATTGGGCTTTATACCCCAACACATCCGCTACTACATTATATCGCCCCTCGCGATATTGTAGCTTACAATCATAATCTTGAAGGATTTCTGCCCATCTAGCTTTACGGCCGTTCAAGTCTGTTTGAGTAGTAAACCATTTGATACTCTCATGGTCAAAACTACTTCAAACTAGGCACCATATAAATAGTGTCACCACTTTTGTAAAGCATGAATTATGGCATAGAGCTCTCTCTCATAGACAGAATAATTTTGTTGAGCTCTATCTAACTTTTTACTTTTAAAGGCTATAGGTCTTCCCTCCTGTAGAAGTACCACACCAATTGCTTTATCACTAGCATCAGTCTCTACCACAAACGGCTTAAGTGGGTCAATGATTGCTAGGATGGGAGCATTGGCTATAGCTACCTTGAGCTGTTCAAAACTGCGTTTTTGGGCTTCTTCCCAAGAGAAGGTCTTACCTTTTGCTTTAAGTTGATCCATCAAAGGAACAGTGATTTTGGCATAATCATGGATATACTATTGATAATATCCAACCATGCCTAAAAATATTTGAAGCTCCTCAACCGTGTTGGGATGTGGCCATCGAAGAATGGCAGCGACCTTGTTAGTGTCCATCTTGATGCCAGAATAAGAAATCACATGACCGAGGTAATGTATCTTGGTTTTGAATGAATGGCACTTTCTTTGCTTAGCATACATCACGTGAGCTCGTAGCTGTTCGAACACTAATCGTAAGTATTCTATGTGTCATCTTCAATCTTACTGTAAATGAGAATGTCATCAAGGAAAACGACAACAAATTTTCCAAGATAGGGACGTAAGACACTATCCATGAGTGTCATAAATGTAGCTGGAGCATTGGTTAGACCAAAAGGCATAACCAAAAATTCAAAATGCCCGAACCGTGTTCTAAAGGCAGTTTTGGAGACATCTTACAGTAGGATACGTACCTAATGGTATCCTAAAAGAAGATATATCTTTGTATAGTATCTTGCCCCGTGGAGTTGATCAAACAACTCATCCACTCGAGGCAGAGGATACTTGTTCTTGATCGTTATCGCATTTAATCCGCGATAATCTACACACATGCGCATAGTACCATCTTTCTTTTTTACCAATAGAATTGGTGATGCCCAAGGTGAAGTGCTAGGTCTAATGAAACCACGAGCGAGGTAGTGAGCCAACTGACTCTCAACCTCCTTGGCTTCTTTAGCACTCATACGATAAGGTGATTTACTCATACGTTTAGTGCCTAGCAAGACATCTATGCCATGCTGCACATCACGTGTAGGGGGTAAGCCCGGTGGTAAATCGCTTGAGAACACATCACTATACTCCGTGAGTAAGTGAGTCAGCTTTTGCCGTTATGTTGAGATGAAGAATCTTGTAATTCCTATAATGTTTGTTTTGCACGTTGCTCTATAGAGCACTTTGCTCGTTAGATTTGTTAACACTTTGTTTATCAGTAGAATTCATTGCACTTTGCATACCATTAGAATTTATTGCACTTTGCATACCATTACTAGAATTTATTGCACTTTGCATACCATTACTAGAATTCACCGCACTTTTCTCTTGAGAATTCACAAGACTTGGAGACAAGCAGTAACACAAAAAGAGTTCATCTATTAAATCTGCTTTCTGCAGAATAGAAAGCTCCGTTGTACATATAAGAGGTATGTTTTTCTCACCAAGCAAAAGCACATGTTTACCATTGGCCATAAAGGATAAGGGGTTGTGTTCATAACTAGTGTGCAGTTTATAAACATTTTTGTGTAGATCTTTTGAGAAAGAGAAAGAAAGAAAACATATTTTAAATCATTCAAAAAGCAAATCAAAGACAATAGTGATATGTGTGTGTGTGTGTGTGTGTGTGTGTGTACCCGCCCTATCCCAGGCACCATACTCAATGTGTGTGTGTGTGTGTGTGTGTGTGTGTGTGTGTGTGTGTGTGTGTGAGAGAGAGAGAGAGAGAGAGAGAGAGAGAGGACCCACCTTGGCCCCTCCTTCCCCTGTGTCCTGAACTTTGTGCCATCTGCTAAGTTGTCTACTCAAATATTGTGGATGTTGTGTAAAGATTTTGATCTCATAGCTAGGAGTTGTCACCATGGGTTAAGACATTCTAGCATGTGACAATGACCATCCTCATCCAAAGCCTCACCTATGGCCACTTGGATATGAGGGGTGCAAGTAACAACCATCATCGTCCAAAGCCTCACCTACGACCACTCTACAAAGGAGCTCATACAACATCTACACTGCCAAGGAGCTATACCGCTATAGTCCCCACACCTCCCACTCTACCATCCCATCACCCATCTCCATGTGTCATTTGGCATCATTCTTACGAGAGAGAGAGAGAGAGAGAGAGAGAGAGAGAGAGAGAGAGGGTTGTGCAAGTCGGCACTCTGCAAGTATCCATTGAGAAGAGGGCACCTTCTCAACCTCGCTCTACAATTGGTAGGCCTCATATGGAGCCTACAGAGGCATAAAGCTAAGGAGAAACTACCGCACTTGAGGGTGAAACCCTATAGTGGTGGTGTTTGAGGTGTTGCAACTGGAACTTTTGATCGTAAGGGTGAGAGATGAACTGCTACTAGATGTGCTGGATTTTCCCATTCTATTATGGTCCAAATATGCTCGAATGGTTTTCACATGGAAAGTATTACTTATTTCCTCGTGAGTTGTGAGCATATCATTAGCCATAAGCATTGGCAAGTACGGTTATGAATATGTAAGTTCAAATCTGTTTTGCTAAATTCATACACACTAGGTGTTATGGGCCCTAGTGTTTAGCAAACGATGATTTGGAGTGGCATGCACATTCATGACATTAGTAGATTTTAAAGCATTTTGCACTTTATGTGCACTATCTATATTAGATTAATTGTACATCCATCAATCACCAAAAGAGGTCATGGCTCGGTTTGGGTGTTTGTAGATCAGCTTACTGCAATTAACCAAGATGGTTGCTACTAATACAAGAAATTGTAATCCCTGTTACCAGTCATTTTGTCTGTAAACGGTGGGAAACACATCTCAATACTATCAATTATCACTACAACATGCCGTGCAAAAATCGACGCAGATACCGACGACTCAAAGCTAGTTTTAAAACTAAAATACGCTAGAATAAGCATCAGAATAAACGTCAATATCGCGTCGATATATGCATCGGTATATTAAACATCGAAATAAGCAATGAAAAGAGCGTCGAAATGAGTGCTTATATATGCGACAATATGATATTTTACTACACCGACGGCTATTCCAATGCTATACCAGCGTCTGTACCAAACTCTGTACCAACGGTAAAGCCTGCAAAAAAGAATTTGGGCAGAGAGGGCTAGGAGTTGATGCTGCATGTATTGCAGCAATAGAAAACAACCCTCTCTGTCCAAAGGAAGAGTGCACAAGCAACCGTACTCCACCTGCAGCTTGACGCTAAAGAGCGATTGCATACGGATTAGCAAAATTGTAAGAAGAACAAAACCACAAAATCAAAAGCTTAATCATGACAAGTTCCCAAAAGCATAACCATAACGTCGACTCCCAAACCATAGGCACAACGACATGAAGATTTTATAGCCAAAATTAATACATGATTCGAAAGCTGCAAAACCATAAACATAACCCACTTGCCATACCATAACCATAACTTGCTTGTCATACCATAACCATAACAGCCATACCATCATTGCAAAACCATAACCATAAATTAACCATAATCTGATTGTCAAACCATAACCATAACTTGATTGCCAAACCCTAACTATACCATGATTTCCATACCATCATTGCAAAACCATAACCATAACTTGATTGCCAAACCATGACCATAACCTCTGTGCCATACCATAATTACAAACCCATAACCATACCATAACCATAACCTTTGTGCCATAACCATAATTGCAAAATCATAATCGCAAACGGAATGCAAAATCGTAAACATAAGCGTAAAACTGTACATGTATACAATGAATGAGTAAGACTGTATCGAGAAGACCATAGCTACAAGAAAAAAACATATATAGAGTATGTCACCCTCATGGTAATGCCTCCCAATCGACGGCCTCTCCCTCCTCCTGCAGCTGGGTCAAAAGGGCCACAAGTCCATGCTTGTACCCACACTTCTCCTCTCGGCGTATCGGAGGGCGCTTCACGGCAACTTCCTACAAAATTATGGTTTAATCATGAGATAAATCTTCAAATAACATAGACATTTTTGACAATTTAAAGCATATATATAATACTTACAAACTCATGTCAAAGTGTGTCTTAGCCTCCACTTCCAAGATGTGACGCTCCGGCAGACTCTGATGGCTGCATCTCTCTGCTGTTGAAATCTATCAGGATTGTTTTGTGTCTCTCGTGCAATCCCCGCACACTCCTCTGTGTCCAACTATGCTGGCTTTGGACTACGGTTCGTGTACTTGTCTCTTGCCTCTGATCGATGGCGTGACATTGTGGCACACACCATGCCCAAAATCCAATCATTTGAGATTGGATCGTACCCCTCTGCCGGTATGTACTCTCTGTGAATGGCATCGACGATGTAACTCTTTCTTTCATCATCTTGATTAGCCAAAATCTCTATCACAGAGTGGCCAAGCTAAATTGTACAGAGCTGTCGAATCCTTTGTCACATGGCCTTTTTGACCCTATCCGCCACAACAGCCCCATCCCTACTCTTGTACACCTTGCTAGGATCATGCTCGTGTGATTCCCAAGGTATACGTGGTGTGCCAATCAGTGAAATATCTACTGAAGAGAGTGGTGGACGCTCTCTCGGTGGTGTGGGTGCATCGGTAGAATTTTCTACCACCGCCTCCAGAATGACGCCTACCTCGTCTCCAATATGAACCACCCGTCGGTGTAGGGGGCACACTCGACTGACGTGTGGGGCCAGTCGGTGTAGGGGACACACTAGTCCCAGGCATAGGGGCGACCGTAGTAGGTCTAGAGGAACTAGCTACCCAAAGGTTCTGTGCGTAACTAATCTGCTCTGGTGTGAATTGTGTCAAAAAGGAGCCCATTTGCTTGGGTGACATGCCGGCTGGAGTGACAGGAAAACTAAAACTAGGAGAGTATGTATCATCGACATCGGCCATGGCTACAGATACACAAATAACACAGATAAACTACATTAGTTTACAAAAGAAACGCTTAAGCAATACAAATAACAAAAAAACAAAGCTGCAACACAACTCAATGAATCTACCAATATTGTAGACTAATAAAAAGAGTTTTACAATAGAGTTCCTAGCAAAAATCAGTAGTTAATTTCTCGTCTTCTATGAGATAAAAGCAACAAAGGTGTCTATCTCAATATGTGCTTCTGCATATTCGTCATCATCGTCGCTCTCCACATCAACTTCAGTATTTGAAAGCTCATCTCTAGGTTCATGCAAATGCTCAGCACGACCTCCAACTCAAAATCCAAACTTATATCATCCGTCGGCCCTGAAATTTGTTCATGAAGCTCTTTGACCTCAACTTCCAATCCTTCACACACTTGCTTGCTTCGTGGAGCAACTTGAACCCCATAGAGCCATCGCGGTTTAGACATATCTTTTTCATCATTTTCTCTCCATAGTGGATCTAGTGTCAACACAACTTGTTCACAATGCTGCGGAGGTACGAATGTATCCCGCGCATCTGTCCACACACGCCTAGATTTCACTTGAATCAATCCACTTATGTCTTTACTCACAGTTGCATTAGGGTCATTGGTAAAAACTTTTGAACCACTTGACATCAAAGATAAAAATATCAAACTTTCTAAAGCTAATCTTCAAGATGTCTTGGATGTAGCCAAAGTATTCAAGCTGGCTAGTCTCTGTGTTCTCATCCCTGGCACTACTCCTACTTTCTTGGTCGAAGCTTGCCCTAACACCGCTATCGAAGGTGACCCTTTGTTCATCTATCTTTTGCACTCTAAAGTGTTTCCCATGCCACCACAAAGCTCCATATTTGTGATATTGCAGTTACAAAATTGAAACAAACTTAAAGTTATTAAAGTAATGTGATCATATGGAGCTTGAAAAGGAAGTTGTGAAAATTTACATGCCAATAGCAACCCCTTGACATCTCCTCTTCCTCTTCAGTAATCAACACTCCATTCCTCTTTACCTCTGAGATTGTCGCATCTAACCACCACCCAATTGAAAAGTTGGGCAATTTCTGAAGATGATATGGAAAAGGAAGGTTTCTAGTGGCACGGTTGCGCTTGAATTGCAAGCAATCTGTCAAGTGTTGTTTCTTTTCCTCTTCGTACCTCTCTAGCCACTCTTGCATGATATCTGAGTTGAGAAGGCAAAATCTTATAACCTTTTCTCACATTATGATGTCCATCTTCCTAATGATGCCTTGTCCCTGTGGCTCGTCCCCTGTCAACTTGATGTTGACCTCCGTAGTCCACATTTGGGGCATCTCTGGATCAATTGAGCCCAAAAATTCACTGATGAGGACAAGAGACGCTTGTACAAGCCATCCTTCGGCCATGCTACCCTCATAGCTATCCCTTTGACGAACGAATTCCTTTAAAATCTTCATAAATCTCTCCAAGAAGAACATCCACCTGCTATAAACTACCCCAACAACTACAACTTCATCGACCACATGCACAAGTACGTGCATTTGGATGGTAATAATGTTTGTTGGAAAGTACTTCTCCACCATACACACTGCTTCAATAGCATTTAAGCGTGCTGCATCAATGTTGTCTTCTCTTATCTCTTTCGAACTGATCCAGCGTACCAACTCACTGATTTTATAGATTGTTCTTCTAATGTCATCTGTCAAACAATCCTTTATGGCAATTCGTAAGATAAACTGTAAAAATTTATGCCAGTCATGGGACTTAAGACCACTAAGATTGTCATCTCTTGTAAAATCCGTTTTCAAACATCGCATGCACCCAGTGGGAGTCTTGAATGAAGATATAGTCTTCTTCACTTGTTGCTCTTTTGCACAACTCAAAACCCATGGACCTTTTTGTATAGTAAAAGTTCCATTAGGTTTAAGTCGAGGCCACATCTCTGGCATTCGACCCACAGCCTGTAGGTCATCTCTTTGGGCCTTGCTCCCCCTTTTTCCAAAGATGGTTTTCCATATTATCTCCCCCACATTCTTGAGGATGTGCATTGGGTCGAGCAGATGATTAATCAGCAAGTCACTCCAGTACGGAAGTTCATGGAAAATAGAAAGTCTATTCATTCTAGGTGGCATAAAATCTCCCCTCTCCAGCCACATGTTTTTCCAATTGCTCTCTTTCAGTGGATGCATGTCATGTTTGCATATGTTTGGTCCACGTAGCTCATGTCCTTCATGCAAAAATCTACCATCATGCTCCTCGTAAACTGTCTTACTTAAATGATCAGTGAGCGGGACAAGCCAAGTCGAGGACCACATTTTGAACATGCATGATTGCCTGAGTAACTCAAGCCTAAAAATTCATAAAATTAAAATATAAAAGCGTTGGCATAGCCATGAATAACATGTATGTGAGGGTTTCAAAGACACCTACCTAAACACTCACCGAAGCCTGGCCAATCGTGCATGGTCCACATGAGAATGCCTTGCACATGTACATTTCAAAGTCCGATTGGTTGGGACATATCAACCACATCAATCCCTGTCCACCACAAGATTTGGAGCTCTTCTATAAGTGGTGCCAGATAGACGTCCATGTTCTTTGCTTTGTACTTTCTTGGGATGATCAGTGACAACAACGGATGGCCCTTCTTGATAGCTAACCAAGCAAATAGGCCACGTGCTCCATGACCAACTCCGTAATCAAAATGGGTTTACTCCATCCATTGCCAGAACAAAGCGTATACATCAAGGCTCATTCTTAAATGTAGGCCAACTTTCCTCTATGTGCTTCCATGCACGAGAGTCAGTATGTACCCGCATCACATCATCTGTCGATCTAGTATTTGAGTGCCATGTCATCAAAGCGGCTACAGACTTGCACCTGAACATGCTCTTTAATCTTGGAATGATAGGAAAGTGTTGAAGGACCTTTGCAGGGATAAATTTTCCTTGTGTGTCCTCTTTATACCTATTTGATCCACAATTGGGACACTGTTCCAAATTTGCATACTCCTTGCGAAAAAGTATACAATCATTTGGACATGCATGTATTTTGTGATAATTCAAGCCCAAATTAGTAAGAAGTTGTTTAGTGGCTGGATGGGTAGGGGGCATGTGATTGCCTTCCGGTAAGATTTGCTCGTTGAGCAACCTATCGTTACATGAACAAGTCAATCCCTTGATCACATTATTGAACTTAAATTTGCACTTTGGCATGCTTAGGATACAATGTAGTTACCTGAAAATCTCTGTGACGGAGGCATCATACCACTCGTAGATAGAGTGCAAATTAAGCATTGCCAAAGCGATACGGAGAACTGATATTTTTTTGCATGATTGTAAAGCGGCATATGTCAAGAGTTTGCATCATCTCACCCTCTTTATCGTTACTATCATGCCGTTGATATGGACGGGATGACTGAGGTTGATTCACAGTATTGCCTTGAATGTTGTCATCTTCTATGTTTCAATGATGGGATCCATGTCAAAGAACGCATCTAACATCTGCTCCATCTCGAATTCTTGAAATGCCACATCAGGTATTGGTTAGGTGGACTCAGTCGTCGATGGCTGTTCGTTTGAAAATCGTCTTCTTTGGAATGAAGTTGGAGCAATATCTACTTGCGGAGGTTGATCTAATGCCTCCAGACCATGAGTTCAAAAACGTCGGTCTTGTAGTTGCTCTATGGGAAAGAGACCGTTATTGCGTATGTGTTGGTCACAAATTTTTCATTTTCAAAAGTTCTGATGCTTGCAATGCGCACAAGGACACACCATCCTATCGTCCATACTTTATCTACCAATGATGCAACAAATAATTAAACCACTCTTGTTATAAGTACACACTACTAACTAATGACAATACATGACAACCTCACATTCTCTAGCCACGCCCGCTCCCCGCACACCTCGATCTAGAGGTGCACGAAGATTAGGACCACAGGGTAATAATATCGTCTTTATTGTCCAATGACTATATATTAGGATTTTTGAAGTCTGTGTGTTCTATTGAAGTCCGATTGCGTTATTTTACTTCGTTTATCAAAGTTCGTTTGTGTTTTTGAAGTACACAAGTCATTTTTGAAGTCTGTTTGCGTTTTTTCTACTATTTGCCGCTAGCTCTAACAACCTCACATTCTCTAGCCATGCTCGATCCCTGCACACCTCGGTCTAGAAGTGCACGGAGATTAGGACCAAGGGTAATAATCTCGGCCTTATTGGTCAATGACTATATA
Source organism: Adiantum capillus-veneris (assembly GCF_014529385.1). Taxonomy (NCBI): domain Eukaryota; kingdom Viridiplantae; phylum Streptophyta; class Polypodiopsida; order Polypodiales; family Pteridaceae; genus Adiantum; species Adiantum capillus-veneris. The sequence goes on along the minus strand of NC_140955.1, from coordinate 139,411,317 downwards.
TTAGGGTTTTTGAAGTCTGTGTGCGTTAAGTTCGACTGCGTTATTTTACTTCGTTTATCAAAGTTCGTTTGCGTTTTTGAAGTACACAAGTCATTTTTGAAGTCCGTTTGCGATTTTTCTACTATTTGCCACCTTGCCCTAAGCTGCTAAACCTAAGAATGCATATGGATTGCACATGGCTTGTCGTATTTGCTTGCTACTTTGAGTATGGCTTGCCCATCTGCCTATTGATGGTTTGGGCAATCCATATGCGTTCTTGTTAGCAGAAACGACAAACGAGCAAACCATTTTTTAAGCCCGTTCACATTTTTCTATAAAATATGCATACGGACTTCAGGACTTCAAGAACGTTTGCACCTATGGATGATTAAGACAAGTGCACAAGCCATTTTTGAAGTCGTTTGAATTTCAATCAATAAAAACGCAAACGGACTTCAGAAACGACTTGTGCACCTATAATTTTTGGTTCCTGTTATGTACACAACTTGCCATATTTGCTTGCTACTTTGCATATGGATTTTCCATTTTCCTATTGATGGTTTGGACAAGCCATACGCGTTCTTGTTAGCACAAACGACAAGAGAGCAATCCGTTTCTAAAGTCCGTTTGTATTTTTTCTTAAAAACGCATATAGACTTCAAGAACATCTTTCTATCTTTCCATTTTTGCTAACAAGAATGCATATGGCTTGTGCAAACCAAAAACAAGCAAATGGGCAAGCAAATATGGCAAGTGTACAAGGCATTTCTATAGTCCATTTGAGTTTTTTCTCTAAAAAACGTAGCCGAACTTCAGAAATGGCTTACACACTTGCCATTTCTTCTAGTCACTATGCCTACTGCTTGCTCCAAGTGCACAAGTGGTTTTTGAAGCTTGTTTGTGTTTTTTTAAAAAAGTTTGAAATAGCCCAACAATTAACCCTAAGTGGGTTGAAATAGCCCAATTGCTTATCCTAAGTGGGTTGAAATAGCTCAATTAACCACTTAGCGGGTTGAAATGGCTAAAGTAATGTGACATGCACCTAAGGCGATTTAGAACGGCCAAATCTAAAGCCGCTAACCCTAATTAGCGGCTTGAAAGAGCCAAATTGCAAACAACTAAAACGTAAGTTGCTAACCGTAACCGGACTGAAATAGCAAACATCGCTTTACATAAGTAGCTAACCCTATATAAGCGAATTACTAAAACTAGCACAACAATAAGCGGATTTAAAGTGGCCAAATAAAAAACCGCTAATCTATAACCTAAACCTAAACTTGAACCGCTAAACCGCTAAACTTTAAATGGTCAAACATATGAAAATAATCAAATGTAATCAAAACTAATCAACACTAAAAACCAGCTTTATAACTTGAACATTTTTACATTAAACATTCATAACACCTACGATAAGCCACAATTTAAAGTACAACATAATTAAAAAATAAATTTGCATAAAAATTTAAAAATATTATATATTTAAAAATGTGATTGTGTGTCCACGTAATGTGTTTAGTATATTGTTTGGTGTGCATTTTTATTTACTTGCATGCATGTTTATGTGAATGTGTGTGTGTATGTGTGTATGCAACAAAAAGGAAAGTTAGAGCACTCACATGTGGCCTATTTGAGCAAGAAAGAGTTGGAAAAACGTCTTCAAACCTACAAAAACGCACACACACACACACACACACGCTATGTTACACACCATACACTAATTGCACAAACCTACAAGGAAAATTGAAAAGAATCTCACCTTGCTGATGGGAAGTAGTCCACGAGTGAGAGTCTCACCTTCGGCAAGTCGTTAGGCAGCAGATCTGCAGCAAGTGAAGAGAAGGAGGGCAAGAGAAGAAGCAAAAGGAGGGAAATGCACAAGAAAGACCAGTGGTTTCATTTTTTGCAGGGTCCATCGGTACAAGTGTCGCGTCGGTATGGGCATCGGTGTGCGTGTCGGTATAGCCATCTAAATAGGCATCGATATGACTGTTGAAAATTCAAAAATTAAAATTTTTATAAACTTGATCTCCCTCTAGATCTACATACACATATATCGACGCCCGCCATTGACGCCAATGATTTGGCGTCGGAATTTAAGCGAGCTCTTGTAGTGTATCCAGAGAGGATAGGCAGTTTACAAGTGTTAATTTTGTGCTAAAGGATATGCTAAGCGCGTACGTAACCAAGCAATCCAATTGGAATGGTTATCCCTCTAGTTGGCAAAGCATGTTGCGAGGCGAAGTTTAGTCTCTTCATATTTACATCAAGCATTCAACCTCAATTAGGAGTTATGATGGGGCTGTTAACTGATGAAGATTGATAACAAGTCAAGGACTTATACTTTGCTAATGAGTTATGTAATTAGCCAATTACTTTCATGGAACTTGAAAAGAGGTACTCTTTTGGGTACATCTTAGTTGTGATAACTCGTTTAGCATGCTCAAGTGAGTTCTAAATTTACTCTATATGCTATGTTGGTTATGGGCCGATTACACAAGACGGTGGCAAAGGGACAACAATGTGGAAAATGAAGATGCTCTTCTTGATTTCATTGAACGTCCTACTGAACTGTGCTTCAGTCAAAAGGACAACTGGATCCATCAGGGATGCCACTACATGTGTTCTTTATGACACTTTCACCACTTTTGTTTTCGAGGATGAAAACACTTCTCCAAGGGGGGAGTAATGAAATGCCAAGGGCAACCCGGGGGGTCACGGACCCAGGCCAAGGGCCGACTGTTAGGTGTGGATAGGGGATTCTAAATCTAGATGGCCAAGGGCCTATATAAAGGGTGGTCAGGCAGAGAATCCTCAGGGTAGTTCCTTGGATTCTTACAAGGAGCAACAGGAGCTCAACAATAGGTGGGGAGGAGTTTTCAGGGGAGTGGGGGGAGGGTGATTGTATGAAGTGCCAGCAGGTTTGTGATGCAAGACGTGCTTACATAGGCCTGGGATGAGCAGTGAAGGTATGCAAGCTATGGCTGCCAACAAAACAAATAGAGATAGCCCACAAGCATGCAACCCATTGTCAAGAGAATTACTCTCAATACAATCTGCACCAGAGATTGCAAGGTAGATACAAAACGAAATGTATCTACATGCATTAAATGGAAAGAAAGAGAGAGAGAGAGAGAGAGAGAGAGAGAGAGAGAGAGAGAGAGAGAGAGAGAGAGAGAGAGAGAGAGAGAGAGCCATTGCTGCGGGTTTGTAGTAAATATCGATGACAATTGTGTAAGTGCTATAGCCAGTTGCCACACTTTAGTCTTCCATACTTTGAAAACAGGCTCTCAAAACTCGAGCGTGAATTTGTCAAGGAACTAGCAAGGGAGTTTGGAAAGGATGCAACAATTTACACCATGTGTAGATGCATGCAAGATAAAACGCAAGAGACAAAGGTTCTTTGTAAAGGGCACTGCTTTTGTTGTTATAGAATAATTATAGATATATATATAAAAATCACATTTCATTGATAGGGTTGGAGCTAAACCCTAGCATTGTTGATTAGCCATGTACAATATGTACAATCACTTTGAGCTTCATATATTTGCTCACCCTCTAGGTTGAGCATTCCCACTCAACCAGAAGAGCGTTCACATCAAGTAGTGAGCGATCAATTTGTTTGGAACATTTATTCCAATATATCAAAATCAAAGTAGTGCAAACCTATCTCTCTATGTCACTCATATGATCCTTAAAATAAGAAACACATTTACAATTTGAGAGTTATTTTTTTCATAATTACAAAGTTTAGTGTTGTGTTATGAATGCGGTTCCATAAGAATTTTATTGCAAAAAAAGGAAATCATAATAGATCATTTTCACCTATACATGCTTGAGCCTATCTACTTGTTCACAATCCCCGGTCTAGCGATGATTAGGCTTAGCTTCCAGTCCCTATGATGTGAGATTGGGGGTTGGCGCATTGAGAATTGTCCCTTGGTGTATGCACACTATGCCCCTTTCAAGTTTAGAGAGTTTGAGCATCATCCTACCGTACTTGAGTGCTCGGCTTTTGATCTTCTCTCGCCCTACATAACTTCCTTTTCCAATCGCTTCGTAGACTCTCAATCAACACCCTCTTATCCCACACTCCTCAAACATCAAGTCATTGATTTGCTCAACATAGAGCACGCGACATGTTTCTTTCGGTCCCATAGTCAAAATTTGAATTTTGAGGGTGATAACACAATCTCTCTTCCTCTCTCTTTGGTGCACGTGCACGAACACACAATCTTTCTTCCTCTCTCTTTGGCGTATGTGCACAAATTCATGATCTTTATTTGTCTTTGTCAATATATGCGTATCTTACATACACAACCCTCTCTCTCTCTCTCTCTCTCTCTCTCTCTCTCTCTTTGTCTCGTTTCCAACAGTGCATCTCCATCTTTGGTAGTCAAAGTGAAGTCTTGCCTTCGCTATTATTGTTCCCTAAACAGGGAATCAAAACATTTGCTTGTAATGACATCCCGTTAGCGCTCTCTCTCTCTCTCTCTCTCCATATATATATATATATATATATATATAGATATATCTATATATATCCCCCCCCCCCCCCCCCCCCTTCCCCAATCCCCACATACACACATAGAGAGAAGATTCTAAAGAATTTTATAGGACTGCTCTCTTACTTCTGCCATGTCATGTGCACAAAGCAGGTTAGCTAACTTCAAAGAGATACCATGTGGTATGGAAAGGAAGAAGGGGGATAAGAAGAAAAGGAGCGGACCAGATGTGATGAACCAAATGATTCGCGATCTCAGCCGTCGATCGTTTTTGTAATGGAGCATCTCTCGTCTTTGTCAGAATCGCCTGCGAGGGCCCTGCTATTTTATTCGATCCCTTTCCTTCCTGCGGAGTGTCGATGAATTGGGCGTTTCTGTGTGTTTAGGGTTTGAGGTCTCCCATCTTCTGCGGCTTTCTCATCTCGCTCCTCTCCCTTTGAACCTCATCGGATTAACCCACCATGAGCACTGAGAAGGAGCGCGAAAGCCATGTCTACATGGCTAAGCTCGCCGAGCAGGCCGAGCGTTACGACGGTAAGTCGTGTTTTCCTTTCCTTTTGTTTATCATGGGTCTGCACCGGTGGCTTGCATTCCATGTGTTATGTCTGTTCGTGGTTGTGCGTTAATCTGGGCAGATCCTAGTGCCAGTAAGAATAGGTGCCCCTTCTGCGGATCTCAGACGTAGTTGATCTCCTTGCACCCAATTGGAAGGATTCCTACTTGGCTGCGCTTTGATGTATGCCATCAATTTCTTGGATGTAAGCGTAAAGGCTCAATGGATGTGTAATAGGACACAAAAGCACTTTCCAAAGATTAGTTTTTCACATCGAGGGTGAAGACATGCAGAATCAGGGTGTTTACCCTCCATCAAGGATTAATTTTGTTACTCTTCAAGAACCTAAGTTGCGGCTCAGTCAAACATCATGTGAGAGGTTGTGAGTGGATAAGAGATCAAATTGTTCAGGGCCTGAACTTTCAGTCTCTAAAGAGGTCGCTAATCTTTGTCAGACATTCAGTGTCTGTATGTTCTAGTGTGCAGTGTACTTTGGCTGTATAGAGTAGTTTTTTTCACTGGTCTTAAATGAAAGTTTGATTGCTTTGGCGTATGGTTTTTTTTCAAGGAAGTTTTTTTTTTTTTTTTTTGGGATTTTCCAGAGATGGTGGAATCCATGAAAAAGGTGGCAAAGCTAGATGTTGAACTTACAGTGGAAGAGAGGAATTTGCTGTCTGTTGGTTACAAGAACGTGATTGGTGCCCGGCGTGCATCCTGGAGGATTTTGTCGTCCATTGAGCAGAAAGAGGAAGCCAAAGGTAATGAACACAATGTGAAGAGGATCAAGGAATACCGCAACAAGGTTGAGGAGGAACTTTCCAAGATCTGTAATGACATCTTGATGATTATTGATGAGCACCTTATCCCATCTTCGGGAACTGGAGAGTCTACAGTCTTCTATTACAAGATGTATATGCTCTTTACAGAATTTTCTTTTAGATCCAACCAAGCATGCTTTCTCTGGTTTTGTTCTGGCTTCAGGCTTCATAGAATGCTTCTCCTGCGTATCTTACAAAGGCTGTTTTCCAACATTCTTTGTGCAGGAAAGGAGACTATTTCCGGTATCTTGCTGAGTTCAAAACCAGCAGTGAACGGAAAGAGGCTGCCGATCAATCGTTGAAAGCATACCAGGCGAGGATCTGGCTGCGAAACTGGTCAAAACTTGTAGTGATTTTCTTTGTCAATTAGGGTATTCATGTGTGCTGTTACTTGATGATAGGCTGCGTCCAACACGGCTGGAACTGACCTACCTCCAACTCACCCCATTCGACTTGGTCTAGCATTGAACTTTTCGGTATTTTACTATGAAATTATGAACTCTCCAGAGAGGTCGGTTGATTCGTGTTCCGATTTCACAATTCGGCTATTGTGAAGCTTGTTGTGCATTTTCTAAACATTTAGTGTTATGTCTGCAGAGCTTGCCATCTAGCTAAGCAGGCATTTGATGAAGCAATTGCTGAGTTGGATACTTTGAGTGAAGAGTCTTACAAAGATAGCACTTTGATCATGCAGTTATTGAGAGACAATTTGACTCTTTGGACCTCAGACCTTCAAGATGACGGAGGTGGATATATAACCATTGGAAGCCAAATCATTTAACTCTCTTATCAAATTAATTTTCTTGTAGATTAAAACATCGTCTATAGTTTGAATGGTTTAACTACATTTTTAAGTCTGTAATGATCTATCTAAGCAAGAATAATTTTCTGGTTTTAGGAGATGACCACATACGAATGGATGACTCAGGAAAGGTCGACAATGCTGAGGTGACTCTCTGCCTATGTTTGTTTGGCTTTATCTTTGACCTACATGCATATTTGTATCTATACTTGCATTCTGAGTATGCATTGAACTGAATAATATAATTGTGTTTGCAGTGACGAAAAGTAGCGAAGGCAAATCAAATAAGCGTTTGATGTGATCTTTGTGGTTAGGGTAGCAGTTCTCTTGACCTCTCTTTTAGACGGTAATGCAGATGGCATATATATGCTGGTGTTCTATAAATTTACACTCTGGCATTTCCTATTTTTCTTTGGAAATTGAAGGTCTGTATTGCTAGCTTTTATCGAGTGGCAGTTTCTTTTTAGGTGAAGCTCATAACTGCACAATATAGTTTCGTATTGGAAGCATTCATTTTCCATTTTTAGTCTTCTAATACAAGACTTCTTGATTGGATTTTTCCTCGAGATGTCTTTAGTTATTTGGGGATGCGGTTTGTAGTGTCTTGATTAAGACTGTAATTCAGATTCTTTTGAGGTAGTGATTTTCTGGATCGATGAGATTGTATGCGTGCACGCACACACTCTTACTTTGAAGGAGATTGTAATAGGTCTTAAGTTCAAGACTTGTCAGTTACATATTTGAGGTCTTTTGGGATTGTTCATACGATGTTAAAAAGTTTCTATACACATTCATATACGTACGCATGCACACACACACACACACACACACACACACACACACATATGGCTTTATACATATATATATATATATATATATATGTATAAAGCCATATGTGTGTGTGTGTGTGTGTGTGTGTGTGTGTGTCCAAGTCCTTTGTGGTTTTTTAATATTGTTTAGGTAGTGACATTTGAATGGCAATTTTGTAAAGCAGCATTTCTTGTTTGAATGAAAGGAGCATTTCTTGTTTAATCATTCGTCCATGTGATTTGAAGTGAAGAGCGATGATTGCTGCCCGAGCTGAATATTCACCAATGCCTGCAGACAATTTAGAGAAGCCAGTGGGTGCTTCAAGTAACACATTATTGTGATTGAGTGGTGGCTGCAAGTTTGGTTGCCTTTGAAAAATGATGTGTGGTATGTTTTGAACCATCGACGTGTGTTGAAATGGTGATTTCTCATATTGCATTTGCTCGCATTGAAGGCAAAAGAATACAGATTCATTGAGGAGAGTGCAAGGATAATTACACCATTCTGGTGTTTTGGGGGGGTGGGAGGGGATTTGATTGCAAGGAATGTAGCATTTCTAAGTGTATTCCTTCTTGTTGCGAGGGATGCTGAGACATATGCCATTGTATTTAGGCGCATCTTTTGTGTTAATGCACTTTGAGGGGAATTAAATTCCAGGAACATAGCATTTCTAAGCGTGTTTCATCTTGTTTCGAGGGATATGCCCTTGTAACTATGTGCATCTTTTGTACCAGTGCAGTTGTATGGTGTATTTGGGTTTAGAGATATAAGGTCCAAGGACTTTCCTGTGTTTTGTGTTCAGCGCCCATCTCTGTCTCTCTTAGTGGTTTCCAACTCTCAAACTGGCTCCCCTCTCACTTGACCCCCTTGGGAATTGTTCTTTTCGTTTACCCTCCCAATAGATTCTCTATCCCTGATTAATATGTATCAAACTCTTTTCACTGAAGAGGGAATCATTGCAATGTTTTGTTTTTGGTCCCATGGGTCAGAGCTGACCTCCATGGGCGATGGCTCTCTCTCAACTAAATAGCTCTTGAGGTCTTGACCATATGTTTCTTGCACTTAAAGAATTAGCTTCGCGAATTTGTGTTAAAGAGCTAAATTATCACCTTTTTATAACTAATGTTGTTGGGTTGGTTCTTTGGACAGCAACCATAAAAAAGCTACTATAAAAAAGGACAACCCCATGGGAATCTCGAGCCAACAATTGATTCCTTTCGAGTGGATGGAGGTGTAAATAGCTTAGTTAGTTAAGGTCTGCTTGTACAAGATGACTCGTGTCTTGCAGGCAATCGTGGAGATAAAATTGATGAAACTGAAAGTTCTAAACCCTTGAGATGAAAATGTTAGGCCATCTACATGATTGTTGATCTGAACCTTTATATTTCCACCTCCAGCACAAGCGCACGATGGAGATAACGCATGTAAAATGGAGAGTAGGCATTTATGTTAGCATCAGAGTAATGCTAGAAGGGTCATTGCATCCAGTAAGTAAATGGTCCTTCTCAATGTTTACTAAAACCTAAGGTCTAAGCCATATTTATTTAGATTAGCTCCTATCATCCAGGTTGCACCCCCAATGACGATGCCCAAGTTGTAGCACATCCAATTCCAACATTCATGGTCATCACTAAAATAAGTACTAAAATACATTTTCTTTAAGTTGAAAGAGAGATTAAAGGGTTTAGTGGCCTCTTTGTCTATGCTCATCAATTGGTACTAAAGCTTAGGGTGTTATATCCTAGGTCTATCGAACTATTCATATGTTGTAATTCTTATCCTTGGTACTTCTAGATAAATATGCTTTAAATCTTTCAAAGATCAGGACCCAGCCGACTTGATGTACTTTCACATGACATTGCTCATGCAGTTAAAAGGTCAAATGTTCCTATGGTTTGGGAAAACCCTCTTGGACGCCCCTAATCAAGGCAATTAGTGATTGCACAGGCCAATGGGCCAATGTTGCTCTATAAGCTACAGAGTACCTTATTTCACTATTGGTAAGCAACCCCTGGCTTTGTTCTTTCATGCGGGTGATATGAGCTTGAACATTTGGAGACAAAGTATGGCCCGTGAAGAAACATCTTTTGTCTTGGCTTGCTTGATTTGTGGAGGATTGAATCAACACCATCTCTGGTTTGCATGATTTATGGAGTATTGAGTCAACATCATCTTTGGTTTGCTTGATTTATGGAGCATTGTGTCAATTTCATCTTTGAGTCTATTTTTAGCTACTACAAGGGGTGATGAATGCCCATCTCTGGAATAAACCCTTGTTGGTTCCATTACATCTCAAGCATTATTTGAGGTGAATATCTATCAAGTTTTGTGCCTAGACGGTCATCCTAAAAGTAGCTACAACTTTTGAAAATCCACTCGAAAGGAATCTCGAGACATTTATGGTAACAATGCACTTTGGAATGGTGGTCAAATTCAAGCGCTTCTATTTGAAATGGATACGATTTCAAATTTTTAAAGCTCTAAAGTAGAAATTTCTTACTGCCCACATTGGTACGTGTTGCTACATGTGTCATTGGTTGGGTTTGGTAGAAGGGTTGAAGTGTCAAAACAAGGGTCCTACACCATGGAGGGCTAGTACTTCACGAGCTATGTATGGGATGAGCCTAGGATACTGGCTATGGAATGTCTTTGATGGTGTTCTCACATTGGTATCAGTGCACGGGACGATTCAAGGCTCGAACACATTCTAGGCCGATAGATTGTGACGACAAGAGGCTAATGTGTGGATTGGATGTAGTTACATGTGAGGATTAAGCCATTACAAATTGTTAGTCATTGCTATTGCCATGCATGAGTCTTGATTGCATGTTTCATTGTGCTTGCATGCTTTATTTGATGATAAAATCCAAGGTGGAATATTGGTTACATGTTAAATTTTACATCCATTCCATGGATACATTCATTAGGCTACAGCTGTGAGCCATTTGTTTTTTTTTTCCAATTTTGTGACTATTTTTTGATGTAGAGTGATTTTGGAACGGTTTTATTAAATTCTTCGTGTGTCAAAGAGGCAAACCTCTCATGAGGAGAGAGCATTTTTAGATTTTGAATTAGCTACGTCCTTGGCTATGGTTGCTCCCTCCTTGGCTATGGCTTCTCCCTCCTCTCTCAAGATTCCTCCTTGCCATGGCTATGGCTGCTCCATCCTCTCCCTAGATGCTCCCTTTTCTCTATGGCTGCTCCCTCCTCTCTCAAGCTCCTCCCTCCCTGGTGTGGTTGGATCCCTCCCTCCTCCCTCCTCTCCATGCTTAGGTTTACCTGTGTATGCCGAGGTTTTTCTATGTATGCTTGTGTTTATCTATGGGCACCTCTTTCACTTTATCATTGAATGGTTTTCCTACGTGCGTAGATCATGTCGTGCGTTTCTGCGTTCTTTCGGGTGTTTGTATATGATTTTGAAACGAGAGGAAGAGAAGAAAATCCACCATAGAGCTGCTGCTCCCTCCCGTCAAAGGTGGCCTAGGGATGTCAAATCTCTTGGTGCATGGGTTTTCAATCTACTTTTTCATAGAGGATAAGGTGAATGAGGATTTAGGGCGCCAATGTTTAGTCTCTAATTTTAAAGGGCATGGGTGATGAACATTCACACCCATGAACTGAGACGTAGTCCGGTCAATACCCTTCCTGCATAAATTTTGTGTACTTTTTTGTAGAGGGCACAAGGAGTGAGGGTTTAGGGTGCCTATGTCTAACCTCTATTCTTTTGAGGAGGGCACATGAGGATGAGAGTTCTCGCCCTTGTTTCATTTTACGACATGGTTGTGCCATCCATTGTGATGAGAGAGAGAGAGAGAGATCACCTCGCATTAAAGGCTGCTGTTTGTATACAACTTAGGCTCTTGCTCGTCACACAATGAGTGCATCCAAACATACTAGAAAGCATATGATAACCTTATTCTTGCTCGTCACACAATGAGTGCATCCAAACATACTAGAAAGCATATGATAACCTTACTTAGCCTAAGTTGTATACAAACAACAGCCTTTAATGCAAGGTGATCTCTCTCTCTCTCTCTCTCTCTCTCTCTCTCTCTCTCTCCCCTCTTTCAATAAAGGTTGTTGTTTGCATGCAACTTAGATTAAGTAAGGCTATCACCTGTAATACGTATCCAAGGTTAACGAATCAGTTTTCTTGTTTATATGGATGCAAGTGAGAACACTATCTTTACTTAATATTGAGATAAGGGGCAATGCGGGCAACAACCCTAGCATGGAGGGGGTATGTACATATGACCTTCATAGAATCACTCTCTCTATCTTGTTGTGTTCGCAGGACTGTGGAGCGTTTCTCGTCATGAGCGGTAGCGGCGAGATGCGCAACACCGCGCACGGTGGGAGTCAAGAAACCCTGTGGAGATCGACTGCCATCGCTGTTGTGCATTTTTTTTTCCAGACATGGGCATCCAAGCGTGCGCAAGGGGGTCACCCAAGGGGCCACTCTAAGGGTTTTTCCCCATGGCTGTCAAGCCTCTACAAAGCATCCGGGCCATCAAGGGTATACAAGGCCATGGATTTCGATGCTATCCTCTATCCGGAGCAGATTTCCAAGATTTTGCATGTTCACGAAGAAGGAGACCTCCAAGCTACGGAGATCTTGGCAAGGTCCATCCCTTAGATACTTGAACACGATGCAATTGAGTTGATTAAGGGGATGCCATGCCATAGCAATGACATAATAAGCCATCCCACTTAAAGACAATCGGCAATGGTTGCATACATACCAAATTATCGCAACAGGACTTTCGGAGTAGCTTCAAGCTTCAACATGGTGATTCAAATAAGGCAAGGCTTACCGAGAGAAGCCTTGCAACATGCCTCTTGCTTGCAGGGATGAAGCGTAAATGAGGGCAAGACTCTTCGAGGAACATGCAAGAGATCGACAAAACGACAAGCTGATACAAGTAATTTATGAGGTTAGCGATCAAATTGGTTTTTGTTTGACAATTTTTTCAAAACATGTTGCATAGCCCTGTCATGCAATAGAGGTGACTGCAAAGTTAAGCACTCCAAGCATAAGCACGGCTAGTTGCAGTTACCATATGCATTAAAATTTTGCTGCATAAATTGTGGGCCAATTAGTTTGCAAACACAAATCAAGCATGACTTGAGTACAAACCGCCTCTCTAGCATCTCAAGGAGATTGGCACGGCCTATTGCTAGACTTGATGATGGGAGCAAAGTTTGTCGGCATAGCCAACCACTTACTTGTAGCTTAAGAAGTCGAGAGGGGTTTCTCTGTTTTTGTGTTATGGATTTGCATTTTTGCTAGGACATGGTTCCTAAGCAAAGTTTTCTAGTGTTTTCGTCGATCAAGACAAATCTACATGGTCAAGGACAACAATAATCAAGCCAAGTAGGTACGAGGTACATATCTTGCAAGTAGTTTTTTGCTTTTCATGACGATTTACAATTTGACAAGGTCGATTCTCTGTGAATGCTCGACAAGGTTCCCTTTCTTTTGCTACAACATTTGTAAGTTGGCAAGAGTCTCTATTAGATATGAACACAAGAACTCCATGAGTAATTATGTGAAGCAAGGCTTCAACTTCAGCACATCTGGAGCATCAGATATTCCCATGCCAACTTTGAGGGAGTTTTCCTTTGGAATTTCAAGACAATTGGCTACAATTACTCGGGATCAAGGGCACTGACTTTGGCAAACGAGGGATATAAACTCACAGTTTTCATATGACAACGACCAATTGTGATGTATCCATGTCCGATTGTGCAAGGCTCTTTTGGTATCGGCTCAAAATCTTGAGGCCATCATTGTAGCCAAGGGCTTACACTTTGCATACACGGCATGCCAGTCAGGTAGAAGGTACTTCACCTCATCATTTTTTACGCTTCCTCTATAACACCCACCACTATGTCAAGGATAAATATTGAATTTTTAAAACCATTTAATCAAACGAACTTCATTCAAGGGCGAATCGCCGAAAGTAAGTCACTCTGATACAGTCACAATCACTGCCAAGGGTAGGTGGGTCAAGTGGTGACTTATGTTTTTACTGCATCTCTATGAGAGAGCGTTGTACAAGCACACTATTGTACGCTTATAGGATAAGCTACGACACAAACATTGTTTGCACAGAAGCATACGTAGAGGCATACAACACAATAGAATAAGACATATTCCTCAACCCAAAATTCTCTCTCTCTCTCTCTCTCTCTCTCTCTCTCTTTCCTATTTCTTTGGCAAGATAGTTAAGTTAGGCATGATTTTACTAAAATCTTTCTATGTCGATATGATAAAAGGAAGCACTAAGAGTCATCTGTTTTCAAAGGGCTATGAGCCATCTATTTTGGAATGGCTAAGAGACATCTATTTGTAATCCATTAGTGATTGCTATCAAGATCGAACAATTCTATCTAGTTGAGTACCACCCATCCTAATGGACAAGCAAGAGTCTTGCCATTAGTGAATTTTTGGGTATTACTTTAGCACTACATACTTTTAGTGTTAAGATCACGTTAAGTTTTTGAACGTCTTAAAATCTTAAAGACTTATCTCTACCAAGGTGTATAGATGAAGCAAACATTTCAGACAGCACCACTATCCATAAAAAACCCAAGATTATGGATTTTCAACTCCACCAAAGGTCTTGTTGTGAATACGATTCCAACTTCATTGGATCTTCTATTTTGCATATAGCATTGAGAGTGTCTATACAAGCACAGTTTTGGGGTAAGACCCAACTTGTGATTACTAAATGACTTACTAAGTGTTGATGGTCAATTATTGGAACCTTTATCCTTGCACTTTCAAGGAAAGAAGTCCATAAGCTGTCAAGGTGTAGTGGACAAGTTCAACTTCCAAAGTTGACTTCAATCACTATTAGACACGATAGATTGTGTTGATCATGTTGGCTACTAGGTTGAGCAATTTTCATACCGAGTCTAACCAAGGGGTTTGACATCCTCAATTTTCACCAAGGGGTTTGGATTGCAAAGGCAACACCTAGGGTTACCCATGCAATTTTGCTTGGTTTTCACTAATATTTCAATTAGTGTTCCTAGGCATTTGTAGGTGGAAAATTTACTTATGTGCATTTGACTATGGGTAAGTGAACACTATGTTCAATCTCCACATACTCATCTGATTTGGTTTTCTTTCATTTTTGACTATGTTTTCGTTTTTCTTTTCAAATAAGATGTATACGCTTCTATGTTTTCATCCATTTTTCTCTTCAGAGACATGACAAGGTCATGTAGGAGAAAAGTATTTTGGGCCATAGTGTCCAAAATACATTTCAGCAGTGTGCAGTATGGACGTACATGGTAGCATTTTCTTTGGCACATTTGGTCACATGGGATACAACATGGTCTAGGGAACTCGAGGAGCTCGGTTTAGCCAATGTGGAGCAAGGTTAATGAGGTCCCTCTCACTCATGTCATTGAATGTTTTTAGTTATCTCCACACACGTACATCTTGTACTTGAAGGATGGTCTTTCTTCAGATATCCTTACTTGAGACATATTCTACATGTGGAGAATATGAGTCTCTAGGACTAACATTGGTACCTGCTATTTCAATCATGTGTCACAACAAAGTCCTTAGCTGCTGGTCCAATCCGTTTATAAGACTATTTTGAGCACGTTGTATCAGGAACAATTTTAGTGGCCATAAATTGTTGGATACCTACTCAGACTTGTTAAGGTACAAATGTTGTTAAATAACTTTAATGGATGGTTGTTTATACATGTAGCAAAGCTATGTTCTATTGATGAACATGTTTCATTTGGTACCTAGGTGTGATCGATTTTCACATTCTATAATGGTCTAAATATATTCTCACAGCTTTCACAGGAAAAGTATTTAGTTCTTTCCCTATGAGATGTGAGCATAACATTAGCCATAGGCATTGGCAAGTATGATCATGGATATGTGAGTTTGAATTTGTTTTTGCTAAATGCTTCACACTAGGTGTTATGGATCCTAGTGTTTAGCAAAGGTTGATTTGGAGCGGCATGCACATTCATGACATTAGTCGCTTATACATTAGGAAGAGGATGAGGTCTAGGAGGGCCTCTTTTTTTGCCGTGAGATTACGGAGGTGACTAACATTTTGACAAATAGGTGCATGCCATGTGTGCAAGAATGGTGGGTGTGTAAGAGAGGTGTAAGAATGGTCAAAGGATGCACTTTTGCCCCCAAAAAAGGGGGATACAATTTTTTGATTTTCGGCCTTCCATAACTCCTACATACGACCTCCGATTTGAGCGCCAAGGCAAGGCAGTCCTAGGGCCTTTCACTGGTATCAGAGATATTCTATTTCGGGAAAGGGAGACATTAGATTATAGATTTGTAATCTACATGTCGAGCTCTTTTTGTAGATATGTTACATGATACAGTTTTGTCTGCTAGATTTTAAATTTCATTTTGGGGGGAAATTTAAATTCAAATAAACTAGCCGTTTTGCCTGTTTGAATTCAAAATCTGTCCTTTGATTTCTTTCTTAATACTAGAGTTTTGAATCCCTTAAAATGCCAAATAAAGAGGCCCTCCTAATGAACCATCTTGCACTCTATGTGCAGTGTGATCCCTTTTTACCAGTCATTTTGGAAGATTGTCTGTAAACGGTAGGGAAACACATCTTAGTACTATCAATTATCCAAAGAGGATAGGCATATTACAAAGTGTAATATTGTGCTAAAGGATATACAAAGCGCGCACATTAATACCAAGCAATCCAATTGGAAAGCATGTATCGCTCTAGTTGGAGTTTACCTACCATAAGGTAAAGTATGTTTGCGACTAGGTTTAGTCTCTTCATGCTTCAGTCAGGTTTTCAACCTTGAACACTAGTTATGGTGAGGTTGTTTACTGATGCGATAAGATAATAAGTCAAGGACTTAAGCTTTGATGATGAGTTATACTATCATGTTACTTTCATGGAGAGTGAGAAGAGGTATTCTTTGCGACACATCCTCGTTGCTATAACCCATTTAACGTACTCAAGTGAGTTTTAAATAGAGTCTATACGCTATGTTAGATATGGACCGGTTACACAAAACAGTTGCAAAGGGGCAACAAAGTGGAAAATCAAGATGTTATTCTTGATTTCATTGAACCTCCTACAACACCGTATTCCGGTCAAATGGATAGCTGGATCCATGAAGTATGCCACCGCAGAAAACATTAGTGTTCTTAGGAAGATATCACCACTTTTGCTTTCAAGGACGAAAACACTTCTCCAAGGGGGGCGTAATGTCAGGCATAGGGTAAGACCGGGCAAGCCAAGGGCCAAGATGGATATGCGGTATAGGGGGTCCCTATTATTGGCAAGGCACGGCCTATATAGGGCACGGTTGGGTGGAAAGATGCATGCTCCAATCCTCAGTCCTCACAATGACCTCACAACTCCATTACTTTTGTATAGAACTATTAAAATGTTACCTCATTCTTACTATATTATACTAAAATGAATCTAATACTGAGTCCTTTTTGTACAAATCATTGCCAACTTTCTTTTGAACGTTATGTACTTTTGTGTATATGTGTTAAATTTAATAAAACAACACACAAATGCTTCATTTGACTCTTTGCATCACAATATCTCAATATATTTAACACTAGGGCCGTGTGGACAGGAGCCACTTTTGTGGCTATAAGCAACTTTTTTGTAAATTCTTGTTCTCATCAACGACAAAAAACCTCATCAAAAACCTTTCAGAGATTTTTTCTCAAGGCATGTAGGAAGTTTAAAAAAATAAAAATAAAACCATCTTTTAGGTACAATCGAATAAAAATCGTTCAAAAGTTTTGATATCCCATGTAGACCCCTTAAAAGCCTTCAAAGCACATTGATTTTTTTAAAAAAAATACATGGATATGTAAAAAATGAATCTATGCATATACTATTTTTAGGAAAAAATATGTCGACTTGTTTTAGACCTCAAAAACATGTATGCTGTCAAATTTAAAAGCCAGTTTTGTGGCTTTTTTACTATTTTTAGAAAATGATTATTTTTTATGTTGTACTTTTTTTGAGATAAATAGTATAGTAGAATTTTCCTATATGTGATAGGACCTCAATTATATCCTATGATCATGTTTTCTAGAAAAATAGATAGTCTTATCGAAAAAATTTATTTCCTTTTATCTTATGGTTAAAGAACCAAATTTGGTTGCTCTATTGTTAGAATGTTTAAAAACTGGTGAAATTCACTAGTATAACCTTAAACCCTAAAATCACCCACCCTAAATCTCATTAAGATAATATATCACCTACTTTAATATTTATTTATTTTAAATGTGATTGGTTTGTTTGATGCCTCTTAGATTATTGAAGGTAGTGTTTAACTTGTAGTAGTTTGATATAAAAGGTCCGTTTTTTTGAATGGACTCATTTGACCTGCATGCACTTGGCACTTGCCAATTTTTTGTAATGTAATGAGACTAGAGAGATTCAAGAGATTTCATTGTGAGTTAGCTCAGCTCGTCTTGCTCATTAGGAGCAAGGAAGGCTCGCGGGTTGGATTGATGGACAAGGAGGTTTCTTGAAGTAGTAGGGTTCGGTTTATGCTAAGGGAGTTGTGAAGGATCGACTCGGATGGGGGAATCTAGATACCTACCCCTATGCGGTAGCTTCCTTTAAGTCTCGAGTCTCCTTTTTGGACCTAAGGAGCTGGCCTAAGCCCTGTCCTCTTCAAGGGGAGAAGATGCAGGGTAGGTATCGCTTGGATGGATTTGGATCCTAGTTAGCCAAGTTGGGTATTGTCCCGTATTGTGGTGTTCCTGGATCCTCGTGCTTACTGTTCAGCATAGGATTTGTACTCTGATCTAGCCATTTTCAAAGAAAAATCTCCTTGGTAATATGATATTTTGACAATGTTGGTTCGGTCTGGTTGCAATAGTCTCACGGATGCACTATGGATGGTAGTGCTTCGGCACCCGTTGTAGTGTTTCTCGTTTCGTCCTGTTACAAGACCCTGAAGAGCGGCCCTCAAATGGGACTTGGGGCCGCGCGTGTTCACCGATCCTTCACAAGAAACCAAGTTAGCCGACTATAGCAATAGACTTTGGCAAGGAATCCAAAGGGACGCACGAGACAGCGTATTGAGAACAAGCCCGAAACGGGCGCTTTTATATTGATTCCAAAAAGGTAGATACAAAGGACGAAGGCCCCTCCGGTGCCTCTGATGACTGGGTTCAGCTAAACTTCAACCTAGAAAGGGAAGATGGATTTATGGAAGAGAGGATTGCCACCCTGGCTCCGGTTCAACAACCGGCCCCCTCTTAGCTACCCCGGCTCATACGTTTGGATCATCAAGAGTGGAGTACTACTCCCTTACAAGTGCATACAATTCGGGGAGCTCAAGCATACCGCTCAAGCCCCAAGGAATGGGATAGAAATCCCTTTGAAAAGTCCATCGTCGGCCCCCATCGGGGCCGCAGTTCCAAAAACCGAAGAAAATGCCGAAACGGCCCCGCGAGCGCTTCCCAAGCCGATTTGGACCACGGGACCCGGGGGACCCGGCCATGGCCCAAGCGGGGCTTTCACTTTGCAAAACTGCCTTTCGGGGGCTCCCGGAGCTGTGGTGGTTCACAGGAGTGACGGGACCAAGGTTGTCACACGGAGGCCCGCGGGGAGCATGGCCGCGGAGAGGGACAGTTTCACCGAACGAGGCACTGGGGACCCCGTGTCCCTCCCAAGCAAGAGGGGCGCCCCCTCCACATTGAGGCATCAGGTTGAGAGGGGCGTTGCCCTTCCACGTTGAGATGGGAGGGTGGACCGCCGTGGAACGTGGAAGGCCATCGGCCACCGGGAAATAGGCCCGCCCCCCACGAGGATCCCAACATGTCCTGTGTCGTGAGCACCTTGGGGTGGGGTTGCACACCACTAAAGGTAGCGGCTTTCATGAAATAGTTCGTTTCGTTTGCTTTGGTATTTTTCTATTGTTTTTTTGCTGTAAGCGTTGTGGGATTCCTTGTAAAACGTCTGAATCTATGGATCAATATGTGTGCAATTATACTCCTAGTGTATGACGATGAACCCATGGCTCAATCTGAGCATGGGGTTGATGTATTTCTTTTAGTTATGCTTTAATATAATATAACTCACTCTATTCGAGTGGGTGTTACCAATTTTTTGTGTGTGTAATGTATTGAGATAGGAAAGGGTCGAGTAAGTGCCATAAACGACCTTTTAATTTTTTTTTATATAGAATCTCAAGAGATGCTTTGTACCTTGGCAAAGGCAAAAACAAAAAGTTAAGTTTTCTTTCCATGTTAAGTTAAAAGACTGGGATATTTTTATCCTTAGTCTCAAGGGAAAAAGCTAGGAGATGGCGCGTGGACAGCAGGAGGGGCGATAATCTTGCGCCGAGGGGAAGAGGACGAGGACCAGCAAGTGAGGCGCAGCAGAGGCAGTGGCACAATTGGAGATGGCGCCTCTCTCTCTCTCTCTGTCCGTTCGTCTGCAAGGGGACGCGCAACTGCAGAAGATGGGAAGGGTGGTCGATCGCAGCCAAAGGGGAAAGGGGTAGGGGTAGGGATGGTGGACGCAAGCCTGTGGGCATGGAAGAGCAAAGGGGGGCGCTTCTCTTTTATGCGAAGGGTGGTCGATCCCAGCCAAGGGGGAAAGGGGTAGGGGTAGGGATGATGCACGCAAGCCTGCGGGCATGGAAGAGCAAAGGGGGGCACTTCTCTTCGATGAGCACTTAAGCCAGTCACGGCTTGGATGGGAGTGGCGGCTGTGCAGAGGTTGTACGCCATGCTAGGCTGCATTGTATGAGAGGGATCCATCGAGAGGATGCAGAAGAGGCCCCTGTGCGTGGGAACAGCAACGAGGGGGGACTTTGCCTTTGAAATTGGGGAAAGGGAAGGAATCTTTTGGATTAATTAATTAATGACTTGAGAGTAGAGCCAGTAGTTGTAATAGTATCGAGATAGCAAAGGGTCGAGTAGTAGGTCCTCCCAATTTTGGATTCATTAGTTCTGAGGGAATCCAAGGAGATACCTTTGTTTCAAGGGACTAAAGTAAAAGGTAAGTGTGTTTTAGAGATTCGTCTCGTCCCACCAAGTGGCTAGAGGAGCTTGAAGTGCTGTGAGGTTGACGGGTCGAGGTCTCGCTTGACACCTGGAACACTTGGAGCGACTACTTGTACACAGAAACATACAGAATTCCGTTTCTTGAATTTGCCAAGAGGAAATTGTAAGAAATTAGGTCTATTGTTTAGGTTTTTATACTATTTTTTTCTATTTTGCGGTGTCGAGCCTCCTCCCACCAAGTGGCTAGAGGAGCTCGAAGTGCTTGACACTTGGAGCACTTGGAGCGACTACGTAGAAACATACACAATTCCGTTTCTTGAATTTGCCAAGAAGAAATTGTAAAAAATTAAGTCTATTGTTTACGTTTTTATAGTATTTTTTTCGATTTTGGGGCGTCTGGTGCAATTCTGGAAGCGCTTGTGGCTGCCAGGTGGAACAACAACAAGAGCATAGTTTTAACGTCGTGGGAAACTATCCAAGAGACCTTAAAGATCTAGGCGACGAGTAGAGTTGAATTCAAGACCTGTCATAGAGAGAGAGAGAGAGAGAGAGAGAGAGAGAGAGAGAGAGAGAGAGAGAGAGAGAGAGAGAGAGAGAGAGAGAGAGAGAGAGAGAGAGAGAGAGAGATCAGTGATGCTGCGCGTGAGACAGCAACACATCGCATACGGGAGAGAGAGAGAGATTTCCCGTCCTCTGCGCAGACACACTGTTGCATGCCAGGGTTTAAGGGAGGGCTGCAGAGCAACATCGAGGAGGGGCCAATGGTCGTATGCGAGTCAGATGAGCCAGCGGCCGAGGGCGGTGAACGGAACAAACAACCAAGGACGGGGGTTCAGAAGCAGAGCCGGGGACCGGGGGGAGGGGCTGCGTCTCACTGGAGATCTTGCTGAGGAGATGCTGTGCAGGCAGGGCTCACAGGACGCGAGGGAAGAGAGAGCAGAGAGAGACGCTATTGTGCAGGCAGGGTTCACAGGACGCGAGGGAAGAGAGAGGAGAGAGAGACGCTATTTTACCTGTTTTCGGCACGGAGGGAGGACGGGATCTGCCGAGATTTCGTTTAAAATAACAGCGTAGACCCAGTAGTACATTTAGACGAAGAGTCGAATATAGTGAGATATTATGATTTGGAAGGGTAAATGAGACATTATATATGTGTGTGTGCACGCGTGCGCGCGCGCGCGCACACACACACACACACACACACACACACACACACACACACACACACACAGAGAGAGAGAGAGAGAGAGAGAGAGAGAGAGAGAGAGAGAGAGAGAGAGAGAGAGAGAGAGAGAGAGAGAGAGAGAGAGAGAGAGAGAGAGAGATTGATTTATGTGCAATATGGAGGTGCAATGGAAGTGAGCTCACTATTTAGAAGGTTTTCTTGTTCTTGCAAGAGTACATGTTTGATTAGCGCTTTCCGACATAAGTATGTTGGAGAAGGTTAATTACAGCTGTCCCTATATAGCCGAGGGTATCCACAACAACCCTATCCTCTAGTTTTCACACACACATGAATCCAATCTGTAAACCTCTATTGCATATGCTCATACCTGAACACCCCTCCATCCACAAAGCATGTCATCATGGCTTCAATTCCTACCCTTCAGAGCACCCACTATCAGGCATTCCCATTGATATCAAAAAACTTATTGTTGCTGAAATAGGTAGAGAATATGTCCACTTGTGGAGTCCATCCTGACGCCACTGTATATGCAAGCATGGTGGGTTTTCAAGGCATACATTTGTAATTATGCTGGGTAATGGAGAGCAAGCACACAAACAAACTCTTATACACTTCTTTACCTTGGGTAAAAAAGCTATTATCTGCATAATAACTTTGAATGTTATAAATAAACTAAATGGAGTTTACCTACTCAAATTAAAAAATAAGAACGAGGTATGTACAACATGCTCGTGTACCATAGAAAATTCCATCTATTGATTTCTTGCTATTAATGTATATTTGATTTGCTAATTCTAGGTGCATGCATAGGACTTCCAAGAGGTGGAGCCTGCACTGCCAATTCATGCTCTTTGTGCATCCTTGAGCAAGCATCCCCTTTGTATAGATAAGTCTCTTGATCTTTTTATTACAATCCAAGCTGATTGAAGCTAAGTGTAAACACAAGATACAAAAGCCATTTATTGAAAGCAAAAAGCACACAAAAAAACATTAATGAAAACCTAAAGCTAGGGTCTTTGATACCGGGATTTGTCAAAGGGAAAAAACCAAAGGGAAAAAAATTCCTTTGGTTATGTAGCAAATTTATCAAAATGAGAGAGAATATGCTTCCTCATAAGCAAATTTTGCAATTTAAAGTCTCTCATACGTGATTCAAAAGTTGATTCAGTGCTAGCTCAATGAAATATGGAATTTTAAAACAAATGAAGAGCTTGATTTGATGAAATGAAGTGGCTCTTGAAAGCCAAATTTTACAATTAAAAGCTCTCCAAAAAAGTTGGCTACTAACAATTAGCTCACATGAAATTTTACGTTTTTTTTAGAGCAAGCTATGAGCTAGAGATGACTTCAACTTTTAATGAATGAAAGTAAACGGCTCTCAATAGCCAAAATTTGTACTTGAAAGCTCTCAAAAAATTTGGGTAAACACTAGCTCAAATGAAAAAAATTGCATTTTAAACCAAGCTATGAGCTAGCATGTATACAACTTTTAATCCAAAGAATTGGAATGGTTCTAAGTAGCCAAATTTTGTAATTTTTTGCAATGATGGCCCCTTTTTGGATCAATGAAATTTCAACCTTGCCACACCCCTTCAAAAAAACTCATCATTAGTGCTCTTAAGCATTTGGAAATTCAACACAAGCACTAAAAGCATGCTCAATCACAAGCCCAAAATTTTACTGCTTTCTCATGGTTATTCAAACAAGATCAATTTGAGTCCTTTGCAATGATTTTTCATTCAATTCAAGCACTAAATTTACAAGCAATGTCAAACCCAAACTTTAATGCACACTCTCCATCAAGCATGAATGCATAATCAATGTAGCTCTCATATGAAGCTTGTATGCTTGTCAAAAAGATTTGTTCATGTAGTGCATGAAAATTTCAATGAACTTGAGGATCAAACTATGCACAAGCCAAAAATATGTGGAATGAGAGCTCATTTATGCATGAGAATGATTACACAAGCATAGCACACACTCGATCGATGCCCACTCCCTTGCTCTTTGATTGAACATGTAGCATTCATAGCAAAGAAGAGAAAAAGATTATGATTTACTTTTGATTTCCGACTTCTCTCAAGTGGATGAATTGACTAGGATCTAGTCATTTGATGAATTATTACAATTAATGCACCAGATAGTTCTCAACTCATGATGCAATAGGCAAATGAGAATGATGGTCATTTTTTGGTGTATTCGAAACAAAAAATTGCGTCCACAAGATCACATTTTAAAATGCAATCTAAGAATATTTTGGACCTGATTAAAAAGTGTGATAAAGTTCGAGATCAAATTGTTTGCAAAGTTTGTCGTAGAAGGGTGGGAACTCCCTCTTGTTATGAGAGTTTTCCTTTTGATGTTTTTGTTTTTACTCTGCAGCGAGCTCCGAGATCTCAACTGAGGGAGAGAGAGGATCTAACACGATCAAGCAAATCACTTAAGCCCGGATTATCAAAGTATAAGCCTAGCTTTCCAAAGCTCTTGATCTCATTACTTAGCCTAATCTCTTGAGCCGAGCCAAACCTAAGCAAAGCTAATCCTAATCCTTTTGAGCTCAAAGCCTAACCTCAAGCTCCTAATTCTAAGACTAATCTCTTAAGCCAAGACTAAGCTTTCATTAACCAAGCATGAGCTCAACCTCTTAATACTACAAGCCATAATCCTTAACTCTCATTTAGCCAAGCTTGATCTCTCCATCCTAGCCGAACCCTCTCGGATCAACTTAAGCCAAAGCCTAATCTCGCTCTCTAAGCCATAATCCTCGACACTCATAAGGCATCAAAACCTTAAACCGGATTATCATAAGCTCTCTAAAGCAAGCCAACTTAATCTCAAGCTCTAAACCAAGCCATAAATCCTAAGTCGAAGCTCCCACAGCCATAGCGGGAAGAACATCAATTCTCTTTCAACCTTGAAGCATCTGAAGGAAAACGAAGCAAATCAAGGCAGTCTTGGCAGACCAATTAAGGCGAAAGGACCGTATTTGGTACTGATATCATCGGATTAGACTTTAGCATCATTACTAAAGCTTGAATTTTTTAATTAGCACTGGGATTAAGGCAGGTTAAACCTTGTAAGGAGCATAAACTCCTCTATTAACATTTAATTAAGCAGGGATACTGTTGGTTATTTGTTTTGAGTTATCAAGCTTTGGAATCTGGATCAAGCTGTCTGTTTTAATCTTTGTCTCCATTAATTGTGTCTGCTGCAACTCTTTTCCTCGCACCTCTCACAGCCAAAGGCCCCGTGCCTTCCCGGCTCACCTTTCGACCACAAATCCCCCGACATTCTTGGTGAACCGGACGTGAAATGAGCCGGTGTGGGAGGTAAAGATGGAGATTCCAGCAGAGTTGAAGCAGTTTATTGCAGATTACAACCTCAATAGATTTGATAAAAATCTAGCAGCAGGTCTGTCAAAAATGGTAGGCTTAGTTCATAGATGTTTGCAAGAAGGAAAAGCTACGAAGATGAAAGAGCAGGCTGATGGTGCAGTGGAGATGGCACTTGATGCCGTACATGAACAATATGGAATTTTTCAAGGATGTGATCCAGATGGACTCCTTGCATGTTATAAGGCGGAGATGAAGAGCTGAGGAATTCCAGAAGATCGGATGATTTCGACCTTTGAGGAAGTGGTAACCTTTGAGTTTAAAGATAACGTTCGAGAATTAGCAGAAATATATCCCACATAGTGGGACTATTTTGCAGATGGGTTTGTTCACGAAAGATAAAAAATTATCCAATGAAGGAGATTACTGAACAAAGCTAGATTGTTTTCTATAAAGAAGAAGGTTATCATATGCAGTTCCTTAATTATGATCAATTTTGGGATCATATTTCTGCAAGAAGTAAAGCCAAGGCAAATACAGCTTTGGAAGAAGCAAATTCAACTTCAAAGGACCATATTTTGAGCAACCGAGCAAAGGTACTTAATGAATTTACTGTTGAAACACAAATATATGATATTTTTTTTCAAAGATTGCTCGTATGGAAGTTACCTCGAATAATGGTTCTACTGAAGAGCTAGACTGTACAAGAAATTTTTTTCAAGCTATTGACCTTGGCATGGGATACTCTCAATAAATCTATTAAGAAGATGAGCCACTACAGGCTTCTAATGGATCTATCGGCACTATAGCTGAGCAGGGTAGCATGTTTACTACATATGATTGCATAAACAAAGCTATTATATACACAATAGCTGATGAAGTGGTCAAGATTGTGGACCTAACACAGGACAAGTCTGAAGATGCCAAAGAACCTATGGTTGCTCCTAGCAATATGCTTGATGATTCTATTATCACAAAAGCAGATTCCATAATTGAAGTTTTTTTGGCCCAATCTGAAGGAGAAGATTATAGCAGTATAGAAGAGCTTTGTGATGCATGTACCCCTTTAGAAGGGGTGCCTGATGAACCTTTTCAAAGTTATAATGGCTTGCTATGTAGCATGGATGCAGATGAGGAAGCAGAGGACGATAGTGAAGATTGCCTACATCATGCTAATTGTGAACAGGATATGGACATGGATTGTACATCTATGCTTATATACGGGCTGCAAGAGGAGCCAACTCCTATAGCTTTGATGAATGTTGAGACTTCCAAGGGTGATTTTCCCAAGGATGTTATGGATGAAGATCTTCAAGATAAAGCTATTGTTCATTATCAACCTCAAAAGCGAGGTAAACATCTCTCTGATGATACAGGTCCAAAAAGTCCTAAGATTTTTCGTAATGGCTATGAAGCTAGAGGGGGTGATGATTCTAGATCATCCTTGATACTGCATAAAGTGCACAGGGCTTTTCATATCTTTGGACAATGTGCTAAATATGGCTGGATTTGGATACTATTCCTAGTAATTCTTATGTCAATGATGTCCTGGCTACCAGTAAAAGGGAGTCAGAATTCTTTAATTCTTGCTGGTAACGACCTTAAGTTACCAAAAGTTTATGAGATGTGGCTGCTGCACTATGCTTCAGGTTAAGCGCTAGTTTATTGCGGAGGCCATCAATGCTATGTGATCTTAATGGTATTTGATCCAGGTAATTTGGCAGATCTTCAAAAGCAGGTTCACTATGGATGGGTATTTTTGGGTATATATTGTGGTCTCTTTCTCCTAGATCTTGGAATAGCATATTTGGAGCACAAATGCTTGAAGTTGATTGATACAGGATATATATGCTTATGTGGATATTATGTTGCGCCACTATTGGGGCAATTTCTTATTATCCCATTTGATCCTGGGAGCTATTGAAGAGCAATTGCAGATTCACAGATATCATTTATTTTCCTGTAGCAGGTTACTTGGCAGTAGATTTGTTTTTGGATGTATGCTAAGACAGAAGTGTTTTTGGTTATATGATCAATAAGCTTACATGGCTAGCTCCCGTTGACATCTTTGGACAATTGCTATAGTATCTTCACATCTTTTGAGATGGTTCTGCTACCAAAACTTGAAGTAAAGGACTTGACGACCATTCTGTGTGTAGACAAAATGGTCTTTTGAGATGGTTCTGCTACCAGAACTTGAAGTAAAGGACTTGACGACCATTCTATGTGCAGACAGAGTAAGACATACTTGAGCTTGATAGGGTTCCCTAAAGAGAGCTCATGGTCAAGCCATGTGCATAAGTAACTGGAGCACTTGAGTCTGGCGGGGTTCACTAAACATTTTTTTTTCATAATTGAATGCCTTGGAGATACGACCACTACGGTTCAAAGATTTGTGATGGGGCAGCTACCAGATAATTGAGCTAGACTATTGATGCTATGATTTAAACCTTCTTTTGTTTTATATGTCTTTACCAACTACGTGAGCTTGATGAAAAGTAGCTTAAAGTGTTTATAGCAGATGCAACTTGAAGACCGGTTGGCATAGACCGGAGGCTGTGCAGGTTCAGAGGGGGTGGATGTCGTGCCGCTCCGCTCCCATGACAAGAAAATGAGCAAAGGAATGCCAATCAAGAGTATTTGAATCCTACATGATTAATCAGCAGTTATAAGGGCTTGCTAACAAGCCAATTTTAAGCTAAAAGTGTACCAGATGCAGCTCTAAGGGCCAAAAGATGTTTTGATAATGCTAAATAGTGAGTATGCTTGAAGTGGTCATAGCTGGGATTTTATTAATCACAGTTGAAGTACTTGAAGGGCTCTATGTACCTGTCTTTACGGCTTGTCGATTGGAGCTACGGTGAAGAAGTTATGGCATATTGAAGTTTGAGTCGATTGCAGATCCGTACCGGATTGGGCAACTGCAGCTAAGGTGACAGAAATGAAATGAAAATGCACAGGCCTGAAGTGCTCAATTTCTGGAGCGCGTCGGTCTTTTCAGATTGGTGATCGAATTTACGATTGCCAAGATATTGGCCGTTACAGATCCACCGAGGATTGGTTCCGTACCAATCTGGTCGGCTCTTACGGAGTGCCATCTGGGAAATTTTGAGCTTCAGTCAGGTTTTGGGAACTGGAATCTTGTTTGCTATTTCATCTCTTGCAGTGCACTGACACTGTTAACTGGTGCTTCGATTAAATTGTATTTCATGACCAGCTAATGAAGATACGACTGATGTGCTCAGTGCCTTGGATGATAAATATGCTAAGTGAATAAAGCTCGAGAAAGATGCTGTGCTTGGAAATGCTTTGCCAATATGTACGCTGAATGTGGTACCCTTAAGAATGAAGGGTCAAAGGGCCGCCCGTCCATAACCTTAAGAGGAGGGGGGCACCCAAGAGGTGTCAAAAGGGCCAAAGGCCACAAGAAAATAAAAGGGGTTTTTTCTTTTTTAGTGTAACCCAGGGAAGAAGAAACAAAGAGATGGCGGGCAGACAGTGATGAGCTCAGCAGAGGGGAAGAAGAGGTGCTCGCGTGGGGTTGTACGAGCCTGGGATGAGCATGGCGAGGAAGCGAAAGTTTTTCAGCATGCTATCGTGCTTGTTTTTGGTGCTGATCCCGGCGGATTCGGCACTAGTCATCTATCGGCCTGCCACATCATCAAGAAGCCATTCCCATAGTGATATCGCTAATGGGATGGCTGAAAATAGGATTTTTTCCATGCAACCTATAAAGGGAAGTTGGCGGTTCTCTTAGCAGGGGGTGTGCATTCCTTAGCAGGGGAATTACAATCTCTTAAGCCAAACCTTCTCGGATTATATTAAGCCTGCTTAACTCAAGCAAATCACTTAAGCCCGGATTATCAAAGCATAAGCCTAGCTTTTTGAAGCTCTTGATCTCATTACTTAGCCTAATCTCTTGAGCCGAGCCAAACCTAAACGAAGCTAATCCTAATCCTTTGAGCTCAAAGACTAATCTCAAGCTGCTAATTCTAAGCCTAATCTCTTAAGCCAAGACTAATCTTTCATTAACCAAGCATGAGCTCGAACCTATTAATCCTACAAGCCATAATCCTTAACTCTCATTTAGCCAAGCTTGATCTCGCCATCCTAGCCGAACCCTCTTGGATCAACTTAAGACAAAGCCTAATCTCGCTCTCTGAGCCATAATCATCGACACTCATAAGGCATCAAAACCTTAACCCGGATTATCATAAGCTCTCTAAAGCAAGCCAGCTTAATCCCAAGCTCTAAACCAAGCCATAAATCCTAAGCCGAAGCTCCCACAGCCATAGCGGGAAGAACATCAATTATCTTTCAAAAAACCTTGAAGCAGCAGAAGGAAAACGAAGCAAATCAAGGCACTCTTGGCAGACCAACTAAGGTGAAAGGACTGTATTTGGTACTGATATCATCGGATTAGACTTTAGCATCATTACTGAAGCTTGAATTTCTTAATTAGCACTTGTATTAAGGCAGGTTAAACCTTGTAAGGAGCGTAAACTCCTCTATTAACATTTTGGTTATTTGTTTTGAGTTATCAAGCTTCAAAATCTGGATCAAGCTGTCTGTTTTAATCTTTGTCTCTATTAATTGTGTCTGCTGCAACTCTTTTCCTCGCACCTCTCACAGCCAGAGGCCCTGTGCCTTCCTGGCTCACCTTTCGACCACAAATCCCTCGACAACGTCAAAATTTTAAAGTTCTCATTTTTTTTTCACCATATTAGCTCATTTTGCTTCCAATTTTTCATTAAAGACAATTTCCAACCGATTAATTGCATATTGCATGCTCACAAGATGAGTGACCTAACTGTCCTGTGCCTTTCCAAACCCAATTTGTAATAATTGAAAATTCATTTGCTCGTCTTCAATAACCCTTAGCATTCAAACCCAACTGGATTTGTCATTTTGGTTTGTGAGGCTACACAAATTTGATTATGGCACTTGAAAATGCACAATGTAATGACAATTTTTGCCATATCCAATCGAATTGGCATACGCATCACAATGGCAACATAGATAAATCATTTTCAATTGGATATCAATTGAATCATCCAAAGTCAATCAATCAAATACACACCAACCTTTTAGGTCTTTTAATCATCACAATTGGCAACCAGGACCAATTATTCATCCCCAATTTGGATATTGATTGCCATTGAGTAGGCACACATCCAAATTAGACCAAAATTTTATGCACAAAATCCATCAATTTCACCTTGCAATGCTCAAATTTCACACTCGATCAAGCATAAAAGAATGTATACATGCATAATTGCTAAAAAATTAGCACTATTTGGACCCAATCAAGCAATGCACACACTCAAAAATTAAGCACAAAAGTTCAAATTTGGCTCATTAGGCAATGCTTTTAGGCTTATATCTAATGATTGCATGCACTTTTCATGCACATTTCATTATAAAAAATCATTTGGGTGGCCCAATTAACCATCAATCATTGAAAATCAAGTGGTCTTGGAACACTCAATTTTTGCCCAATTTTTTGGCATTTAGGCTTATCCAATGATTGAATTAGCTTAACATACACATCAATTACATGATTGCATACTAACATGTCATCAATTCCATCAATTTCTATGCATGCACACACTCAAGATTAGGTGCATACACACTCGAATTTTTTGGCAGTTTTTGTCCCCTCTTTGGTGCATTACACACACAATGATACGCACATGAATTCTTGATGAGAATTAAACATTATCTTGACACACACAAAGTCCAGTAGTCAAAATTTGACCATCAATTTCATTCCAAGTGAATCAAATTAGGTGCAAAGTGTAGGTCAATTGATTTACACACCTAATTTTAGCAAATAATTAGCAACATTGAACCACATTAATCAATCAAGAATTGACATGAGCAAGTGAGTGCACTTATATCGTAATCACACTCCAAGCTATTCCTTTGCTCCACGTGAAGATGCATCATTGCACACACAAGTGTGTACTCCATCAAATCGGCTCCAAAATTGACCATTGTAGGCCAAAAATCAAACACTCAAATCATCAAATTAGGCATAAATTAGCACAATTAACTTGATTAGAGTGACGATTCCACCTTTTATAAGGGGACTAATCATACATTACACATCAAATATTAGCCGTTAGGTTAGCAAAGCTAGTCATAAATTAGTAAAAATTAGCATAGAATTAGTATAATTAGCATGGAAATGAAGCCAAATTAGTAAGGGTTAGTATGAAATTAGTGAAATTGGAGGTTTGGGGTATTCATAACTCAAAAATTAGCTTCAATTACTTGCACAACATCATCAAATCAAACCAAAATTGAGTTACACATACTCAAAATTTGATGAAATTAATAGTGAAATTACTCTATTCTAGACATCCTATACTCACTAGCTTAGGTTATCGATCCTCAATAGCGGTGCCAAATGTTGGGGGCAATTGTAGCATAGCCTAATTGACCCAAGACCAAAAAAATTATCAAGCCTAGGATCAGAAACCCGGCTAGGGCATGGAAGCACGAACATCGAATGTATCAAATGAGAGGATTCAAGAGTATGCTCATCCAATGGAATAGAGATTAGTCATTAATCACTAACTCTAATCACGTCATCAACCAAGAATCTCCTACACACATTAACTCCCACCGAAGTCCGACTTACCATAGAATAGAAACCCAAAGTACACTAATGATAAGCACACACTAATTGCATTGGTGTTGGTCTCTCCAATCACCACATGCCAATCAAAGCACTTCATGAAAAGCTACACACACAAGGTGAATGGTGCTAGAGTTTCATAAAACCCATCCACACACAAGAAAACAATAGGGCACATACACTAATTACAAGATTGAGAACCAACTTAATCAACCTAATTAGAGATGTTAAATATCGCAAATCGAATGCTCATAGAAGGATAGGAGTGGTTAATAAGTACGAAGTCATCACACACAATCAAATCTAGAATAATGAGAAAGTTGAAACTACTTCATGACATAATGGAATAGAAGAATTGAGACTAATGAGAAAGTAGAGGTTAGATTAAGAAAGCTTCTT
The DNA here is from genome assembly GCF_014529385.1 of Adiantum capillus-veneris. Lineage (NCBI taxonomy): Eukaryota > Viridiplantae > Streptophyta > Polypodiopsida > Polypodiales > Pteridaceae > Adiantum > Adiantum capillus-veneris. The sequence goes on along the minus strand of NC_140955.1, from coordinate 139,379,275 downwards.
TAATTATAATGGATTAGCACTAGACTCTTAAGCATGGACATTAAGCTCAAGGCTAGGCCATCCATAGAGTGAACACTCGAGAGAGAGAGAGAGCTCTCAAAAGTGGATCCTAAAGAGTGGATACTCAAGAATGAAGCCTCCTTGCTTAAAGGCTTCACCACAATCCCTTCTACTATGGGCTTAAGTTTGAGCCTTCTAGCTAGCATATACAACTTTGGAACTCCCAATGAGCCCAAGACCTTATACAAAGTGAGTAGGAAATATTGTGCACATCCATAGCATATCTCCCGCTTGATACATAATCGGTGTAGCTTGTGTTAGCCGCTGTTAACAATGGGTGCAAGTGAGGGCTACTCTCGTCGGTTCTATTTTTTGGTTTTGTTGTCAACACTTGAAGAAAGGAAGGAGTTAGTTACACTTTATATGTATTTTTTAACAATATTTGTACTTCTCAAGGATGGTGACATGTACCAACTTAACACTATTTTCGTACAATTTTTTTAAATCTAAGCTTATTTTCTATCTATGGTTGCAAGTGAGGGCTACTCTCTTTGGTTCTTTTTTTTGGTTTTTCTATCAACACTTGAAAAAAGGGAAGGAGTTAGTTACATTTTACATGTTTTTAATGATATTTGTACTTCACAAGGATGGTGACATGTACCAACTTAGTGTGGTGATGGAGGATGTGAGTGCAAGAGAGGGAAGGAGAGAAGGGGGAAGGAGAAGGAGAGACAGTCCTTGGTGGAGCTATTGAGAGTAATACCTATCAACTCCTTATTGACATTATAACCAAATGAATAAGAGTAAGTGGACCGGCCATAGCACAGGGCTTGAAACCTAACAATCTCCCACTTGAAGGCCAACACGGCCCAAGTGGCTAAAGAATGTAGGGGCTATTATGTACAACTGTACAAATGTGAAGCATGAATGTAGCTTCACCCTACGCCTAACATCTCTATGCAATGTGCGAACTGCTCTGAGGCTAAGCTCTTCATTAGAGCATCCGTTGGGTTTTCACCTGTGTGAACTGTGACTAACTCAATGCGTTTGCTAGCCAAAATTTCCTATACCACATGATACCGACCTCTATGTGCTTTGAATTGGAGTGAAACACGGGGTTCTTAGCTAATGCAACCACACTCTGATTGTTGCAATGTAGCATTGGGTCTAGTGTATACCAAGGTCTCCCAATAGATGAGATAACCACACAAATTCCTTACTAGAACTAGATGATGGGGAGAGGAGCTATGGAGGGTGCCAGTGGTGAATCACCATGGCCATGACAGAGAAGCATGCAGAGATGAGCGAGCGAGAGAGAGAATTCGACACAGCTGGAGAAAAAAAAAACTCATGCTATGATTTGATTTCTTTTGTTACTTGCAATATAAAGCAATGCTTGCCATGCAAACTGGTAAAAATGCATAAATATTTTCTACATGCCATAAGGGCTTGTTCCCACGGATTGACACCAAAATAATTGAACAAGGGCTTGAACCCAACAATCCCCCCCTCAAGCCCGAACTAACAGACCACTCTCATGATACCTCGAGTTTTTGGTATACTCGGCAACCATGAGTTTTAGGTTCTCTCACAACCAAGGATTTTTGGTGTATTTATAACCTGGTGCTAGGTTAGTAACCCTCCCTTGAACAGATAGGGTGTAGGTCAAAAAGTTAGCTACCAATGATTGGAGTTTTTGGTTCACTGCCAAACCTTGGATTTAAGGTGTACCCAATAACCTCATGGGAAGTGGGACAAAAAAGGGCTGAGAACAAATATGTTTTGGAAGATCTTACCACTTATGTATTTGTGGCAGTGTCTAAAACCCATAAAAATGTGTATCATGGCATGGATGACAACAGATAATGTAAAAGAGGCTTTGACTCTAAAAACATAATCGTGTTGACAAAGGACAAAACATAACAAATCTATGTATCTGAAAAATTTTTGTACGTTTTGTTGATGTACTGAGTGCTCGAAGAAAATAGTTTACACAAGCATTGTGCATCTCCCAACAATTGGCAACCCATGTATCTTCTTGCTTCACCTGGTTTCTTTGCCTATCTCAAGCTCTAGATGCTACCGTTTATTTTACCTTCGTGTGTGTCACTAACAAGGGACCCTGTGGCTAGCAGCCTTTTGATATGCTCGCAAAACTGCCAAAAAATTTGACCAAAACTATGTTGGATTGCAATACAAACTGCCAAAATATAGTAGTAGTTTGAAATGCATTCTCGGTGGCTCAATGATTTGCAGCAGTATTTTGATATGCAAGTAAAAGAGAGACCGCCTCTACTACAGCTGGACAGATAACATCTTGATATGCTCGAAAAACTGCATGCTAGAGATGACAGCGTTTTGAGAAGCAACCTACAGAGGCGTTTTGAGATGCTGTGTGTGTCGAGTTGGTTGCCACTGCAAGCCCTGCTAGGTCCACCAATTAGGGTAGCATTTCAAGATGCCATGATCAAAGAAGAGCCTCGATTTTCTTGTGCCAAGATCTGCCTGACTAGGAAGACGATGGCATTTCAATAAGCTATGCCCAACACCACCTGGTCTCTGATACCAGTTGATGGGGAGAGGAGCTATGGAGGGTGCCAGCGGTGAATCACCATGGCTATGGCAGAGGAGTGTGCAAAGATGAGTGAGAGAGAGAGAGAGAGAGAGAGAGAGAGAGAGAGAGAGAGAGAGAGAGAGAGAGAGAGAGAGAGAGAGAGAGAGAGAGAGAGAGAGAGAGAGAGAGAATTTGACACAGTTGGAGAAAAAAAAACTCACGCTATGATTTGATTTCTTTTTACTTATAATATAAAGCAATGCTTGCCATGCAAAGTGGTAAAAATGACAAGCTTTCTTGCATGCCATAAGGGCTTGCTCCCATGGACTGACACCAAAATAACTGAACGAGGGCTTGAACCCAACACTAGAAACTGCAACATACTCTGCCTCAGTGGTGTAAGACAAAGTGAAATTTTAGAGACACGATCTTGAAGAAATTTTTGCTCTAGCAAACAAGAAAACATAACCAGATGTGGATCGTTGAGTGTCCACACAACCCGCATAATCCAAATCAGTGTATCCAACTATGGATGCATCACTGTTCCCAAAGCATAAGAACGTGCTAATTGATCCCTTGATGTATCTCAAGTTGTGCTTCATTGCTTACCAATGCTTTCTGACTAGATTTTTCCATATACCCACTGGCCACTCCCACTGCATATGCAATGTTTGGCCGTGTGCTAACCATGGCAAACATGAGATTGCCAACTATCAAAGAATACGGAACTTTTTCCATCTTTGACTTTTTAGCATCCGATTTGGGACAGTCATTCTTGCTAAGTATTTTGTATGCAACCATTGAGGTACTCAATGCTTTCCTCCCTTGCATATTAAAACATTGCAAGACCTTGTGAACATATCTTCCTGCAAAAGATCAAGTATACCACATTTGTGATCTCTCTTGATATGCATACCAAGAAAGTGATGTACATCACCCAAGCCTTTCATAGCAAACTACTTGCTTAAGGCATCCTTGAGACATGCAATCTCATCTTTTGACTTCCCGGCTATGAGCATGCCATCCACGTAAAAAATCAAAATGATGAGGGAACCATTGTTCAACCTCCTTATGTACAAGCATTGATCCTCTTGGCTTCGTACGTAGCCCTGGGATTGAATGTACTTATCAAACGTGATGTACCATTGCCTTGAACCTTGCTTTAATCCATACAAAGCTGTCTCGAGTCTACACACTAGTTCTATCTGTGTTTGCTTCCCATGCTTTATCGCAAAACCTTTTGGTTGTTTCATGTAGACATCCTCTTCAAGATCCCCATGAAGAAATGCTGTCTTCACATCCATTTGGAGAAATTCACTGTCCTCGATGGCTACTAGACCAAGCACAAGATGCAATGTAGTAATCTTGACTACAAGAGAAAAGATTTCATCAAAATATATGCCTTTTATTTGCTTTAACCCTTTAGCAACCAATCTAGCCTTATACTCAAGCTCAGAATCATCGGTGGTATACTTCTTCTTGTACACTCATTTGCATGGCAATTCCTATTTACTCGCAGGTAACTCTGTCAATTTCCAAGTTTCATTTGCTAAAAGTGAGTTATACTCAAATTGCATAGCCTCTTTCCACTTCATGCTATCGTCCATTTGAATGGCCTCTTTGTAACAAGTGGGTTCACCACAGTTAGTGACTAGCAAATAGTCCAATCCTGGCTCAAAACGCTTAGGTGCACAAGTAAATCTCCAAAGTGCCTAACTGCTAGGTTCTTCTCTCTCGAAGCAACATATGTGTGTGTACTAGTGGAATGTCCATCACTAGCACGTCCAACATTCTATGTAACTGGCGGTGAGGCAACATCCTCAAGTTGTCCTTTGTGATACTCATTGTCTTTCATAGGCTGTCTATGCATCTTAGACTCATTAAATATCACTTGTGAGCTTTGTATAACCTTCTTAGATTCTGGGTGCCAAAGACAATATCCCATCTCTCCATCCACAATATATCCAATGAAGATGCACTTGTGTGATTTGGGGTCCAACTTTTGTCTGTGAGTGCGCGAATGCGGTGCATGTGCGGAGAGTGAGAAGGGGGGGGAGAGAGAGAGTACACAAGATGTGGGTGGAGCTCCCAAATCTCATTGTATGAGCACAATGTGAGAATGAGTTAGAGCTCCTTATTCTTTGTACATACAAAGAATAAGGAGATAAATGTGGGCGGCCGGACACTAGCCGACGGAGCACGGTGAGGCACACCACCTTTACCTAATTGTGAGTGCACGAATGCGGTGCGTGTGCGGAGAGTGAGAAGAAGAGAGAGAGAGAGAGAGAGAGAGTATTCATGATGTGGGTGGAGCTCCCAAATCTCACTATATGAGCACAATGTGAGAATAAGTGAGAGCTCCTTATTCTTTGTATATAAAGAATAAGGAGATAAATGTGGGCAGCTGGACACTGGCCAGCGGAGCACGATGAGGCACACCGCCTTTACCTAACATTTTCCTACTAAAGGTTGTGTGCTGATAAGTGGCAAGAAGACTAGCCTACAACTAGTATATACAAGAGGTGAGAGAAGATGGCTCTCAACCTATGTCCACTGGCTCACTCCAGACGTGTAAGTACATCTATAACCACTCTAGTGTAAATGAAACATGCATACCACTAGGGATAGAGACACGATGACACTCCTGATGCAGGTATTGAGTGATGACTTGCATGGATCCACAATGCACAATGCCAGTGTCAATCATCGCACAACTGACAAATCCCACTGCAAATGCACAAACCGCATAAGCAAGATCAGGTCTCGAGACCAAAAGGTCAAACATGAGAGACCCAAAAGTCGACAAAACATGCACTATGTGTGCCAACCTATCCCTATCAGCAACCTCAGCGCCATATGCATCCTCATCAGGAACCACCTGACTATGCATCACCATGTCAACATCATCTGGCAAAGGCATATCTATTGAGAATGATTGCAAAACCAAAAAGATCAGCACCACTACATCACACATAGTTGTTTGAAGGACACTGTTGCCCTCAAACGTCTCAGATGCATCATAGAACAATGCATCGGTCTCTGGCTCGACTCATGTCAACTCAACTGGTGACTGACCAAGTTGTGCATCCCTAGAGATACCACTGTTTGCGTGAACGTCACCACAAGAAAAATGCACAACCTGCTCTCCATGTAGCACATTTGCAAAAGAGACACACCTCGTGTCTCGCTCCAAACATGGCTGCAAATACACAAAGACTACACCGCCTTATGTATAAGAAATATGCAAAGGGTATACTAGACCACTCTTGGCACCTCTGGCTATCACCAGTGATCCCCTGTGCATCTAAAATGATTGCTCTCCAAGAAGGACACAATGTCCACTACTCTGCAACTGGCACACTAAAATGAGACTCTAACTGAGTCCTGGTACATAACATACATCTCGTACCATAAGCAATTCACCGCTAAGTAAAGACATGCGTACATCTCCAACACCCTCTATGTCAGATGTTGAACCATCAGCAAACTACACACAACCAAGTCTCCCACTAGAGAAAGAGGAAAACAAATCACGATGTGGCCTAATGTGAAAATGTGCATGCTCATCTAGTAGAAAACTCGTAGATAATGTGCTATCCCAAGACACAAAGTAGTCTGAAGGCAAGATAGACTCAAAAGTGACATGCCCTTCACATGCATACTCTCTAGTATCTGTCCTCATAGTAGCACCATGCATCTACCTCTTCCATTGCCTCATATGCCTGAAGCAACGACGCCTAATATGCCCATCGTGGCCGTAGTGCCAACATGTCAATCGTGATCGTGAGCGAGAACCGCCTCTAACCTGAAGCGTCTCCATATCCATGCCAAAACTATTGCAGACAATGCTCGAGATCACTAGACTCTCCCACCCGAGAGCAACCACTGTCTCAAGCAAAGAAGGTGAGCAAACGATCAAGCCCACTAGCCCCTACAATAGGTATACATATTTGGAAAAATTTTGGCAGAGTCTCTTCTGTAATTGGAGCAAAAAACTCAACATTAAATTGCAATGGAGACAACAACAAATGCCCAAATGGTCAATCTGGGAATGTACTCGTCTGGAATCACCTCACAAAGTCATACACAGAGCCAAATTGCTCTAGCCGGAGTATCACTCAACGGCGCCACAAATGACATACATATATGAGTGAAAAAATGCTACCAAAATGTGTCAATGAATGAACAATGTGCCAAAAAACCGTAGCATACATGCAAATCAACCCCAAAACAGCCCCAAATTCAGCTCTCAAATAGTTGAAGAAACATGTCACAATTGTGCTGCAAATTAGCTTACAATTGAGCCATACATAGGTACTTACAAAGAGGGAACGATGGCTGAAAAATTTCAGCTCACAAATGACCCTCAAACTTGCCTATAAACCCCTCAATGTGAGAGCTAAGCTTGATCACAAAGTATTAGAGAGCAAACTACGGATATGCATAAACCATGGCAAGAATCTGGGAAAAATTTGGCAGACTTTTCCCTAAAAACTGAGCAAAAACTCAAGTACAATCTCTACCATAAACCATAACACTACTCAATGCCAATGAGTAGAAATTCCAAAATGGCTCCACATTTTCACATGGAATGGCAATCCGCACTCAACGTACATCAACAGAGTGACCACACATAAGCAAGCGCCAAAAGAGTTGCAATCCAAAAACTTGATCAATGCAAAAACAATGCTCGCCAAAATGCATGTAAAATGGGCATCAACCATGTGCCATCACCATATGCAAACCATCCCCAAAGACCATGAATCCAAGCACAAAATCATTGCCAAAGTATCCTGTGAAAACCTATGAAAGAAGCTCCACATGCGTGCTCCAAAAACCGTGTCTCTCAAGAGACTGCTTTGATGGTGTGTAAACGCCTCCATACTTCGTTGCCCAAATCTACCAAAAATCCTCAAACCACAAGCTCTGCACAAGCTAAAACTGCATCTTCAGCTCAACATTTATGCACCTAACTTTGAGCACCTGCCGTGCTTCTGAAAGTGCATCAAACTAGCACACTATGTGAAAATAGAAAACCTGCAATTTCTGTATACAGTTAGTTTGAGCTAAATATCAGCAAAACGGTGAGGAATTTGCAAAAAGTTTCTTTTGCAAAGCTGTAGACCACAAGGAGAAAAACGAATCTAAAAACTGTGCTGCTATGTACATAGTTTTTAGGGCAGCACCTTCACTTATACACAATCTTCGAGGCTCCTTACTGAGCTTCCACAAGAGCATATATCACTCTCAATTGAGCTCACAAGCTCCCATTGCATTCTCACAAAGCTTCCAAGATTTCTTTGGTCTCTCCAACGCCAAGAGCGAGTAAGCTATCACCTCAAAACTCTCAAAGCCGTCGTTCTCTCCGCGATTACCATGGGCTCTGATACCAATTATGAGTGCGCAAATGCGGTGCATGTGGAGAGGTGGCGAGAGAGAGAGAGAGAGAGAGAGAGAGAGAGAGAGAGAGAGAGAGAGAGAGAGAGAGAGAGAGAGTACACATGATGTGGGTGGAGCTCCCAAATCTCACTGTATGAGCACAATGTGAGAATGAGTGAGAGATCCTTATTCTTTGTATGTATAACGAATGAAGAGATAAATGTGGACGATCGGACACTGGCCGACGGAGCATGGTGAGGCACACTGTCTTTACCTAACATTGTCAAAGCGCTTTTGGCACATGTGAGAATGCCTCACACCAAAACACACATAATTTATCATAATTGGGATGTTTTCCCATCCATATCACCTGTGGAACCTTGTACTTCAATGTTGTACTAGGTGACCGATTGATCAAATAAGTAGCCTTTGTAACAACTTCTCCACAAAAATTCTTGAGGTAAGTTGGCCGTAGACAACATAGAAGTGACCCGTTCTTGAATGGTTCTATTCATCCTCTCAGCCACACCTTTTTGGGTAGGAGTATAAGGCATGGTAATTTGTCTTCTAATGTTGTTTACTGCAAAAAACCTTGATCTTGGAGGAGATGTACTCGCCTCCATTGCCACTTCGCAAAGCTTTAAGCTTTCTACCTAATTGGTTCTCTACCAAGGCTAAGAACTTTTGAAAGAGACTAAAGACATCGTTAAGTTTTGATTCAAGAGATAAACCCACACCTTTCTAGTAGAGTCATCTATGAATGTCAGGAAGTATAATGCTCCCCCTAGGGACTTGACTGACATAGGTCCACACAAGTCGCTATGAATAGATCTAGAAGACTCACTAACTCCTTGTCCAAAGGCGTTGATGTCAACCTAGTCCATTTGCCATAGATGCAATGCTCAAATAAAGAGAAGTTAGAGTAATCTAACATAGGGATATAACTAAAACACTGCAAGACTTTCATTCCCTTCTGACTCATATGACCTAGCCAGCTATGCCAGAACTCTGTAGACGGTAGCTCGGCTACACACATAGAATTATTTTTTACAAAAGAGACATAAAGTGAGTACAATGAGCCAGACTTTGGCCTTTAAGCGCATGACCAGATTCCCCTTGTTAATGATCTAAGAACCATGAGAAAATATGGTAGTGTAACCCAAATCATTCAGCTATCTACAAGCTCTTTGTCAATTTGGATACATATCTGACATTGTGCAACATAAACTCAGTGCCATTATACAAACAAAACTTGATGCTGTATGCCCACATCGCATATATCAAGATCATAAGCGTTGCCTAGCTTCATTGTGCCATGCATGGCAGTGTACGTAGAAAACCACTCCTTGTGAGGAGTTAAGTGAAATCTAGCATGCCAGTCCACAATCCAATTCTATTCATAACACTCGTCGAGATCTAACAATGCATCAGGACTCAAATCCGATGTGAAAATCAACATATCATTTAGCACGTCAAAAACTGTGTCAATGGTTGGAGACTCAACCACATTAATCTCTTCAATTTTTACATTTCTTTTAGGTTTGTAAGACTTCACTTTTTCCTTGTCCTTGTCACACTGCAATGTGTGGAAATATTTCTTCAAGTGTCCCTTTTTAGGTAGTAGTAACACTCAACACTTCTCATGTCTTTGCCGCGACTCTTGCTACGACCTCGCATGCAATCCTGAGAATGACTAGCTATGACCATTGAAGGTGCTACAGGAAGTGTGTGCGAGTGCAAGTGTGAGAGCAGAGAGAGAGAGAGAGAGACCTGCTTTGGGTGGAGTGCGCAACAACGTTATCCTGTTGCAGCTCCTTATTCTGTTGTATTAAAGAATAAGTGTATATTTGTTAAGTTAGTAGATGGGTTAGTAGTAAGTGGGATGTCCAGCCAGTTGGCCTGAATCCCAACAAACTCCCACTTAAAGGCCAACGTAGCCCAAGTGACATGGTATATACAACCGTTGGAAGAGTCTCTACAATAGGAACATTTGAAAACTCTAGCACATTGACCTCCTCTAGCTTTGCTTTGCCCTTGTTTGAATCATCAGACTTAGAAGTTTCATCGTATTGTTTATCCTTCTTGCTTTGCTGCCATTTCCTGCAATCCTTCTTCACATGCCCTTTTTTATGAAGTGATAGCACTTGACATTACGCATAGAACCCCGAGACTTACTGGGGTCTTTGAGTGCGACCCCTTTGCCTATCACTAGCAACATACACAGCACAATCCTTCTTGCCTTCGAGAAATTTCCTGTGAATCTCCTCAATAAACAGACTCCCAAGGACGTCATTGTACACTAGACTGGTACCACGTGCTGAGTTTCTAATCGCAGTACAGAATGTATCCCAAGACGAGGGTCAACTGCATAGCAAGAATATACATTTGATTTCCTCATGGAAGACCAAACCCTGAGTGGTCAACTGAGTGAAAATGATATTGAACTCATTAATGTGAGTAGAAATAGTGGCCTCTTCCTTCATAAGAAGGTCAAACAACTTCTTCATCAAGAAAATCTTATTAGTGGCACTTTTGTTCTCATGACTAGAACACAACTTATCCCATTCATCTCTAGCAGTCCTTTCTCCAACTATAGTAAATTACACAGATTCGGCCAAATGCAAATGGAGGGTAGATTTGGCCTTAGCATTAAGTTTCTCCCACTCAAAATCTGTATACTCGCCCTCTGGGCACTCCATGATAGGATCTAGTTGGCCTTTTTGTATAAGAACATCTTGAATCTGCTCTTTCTAGATAGAAAATTTGTCCCATCAAATTTTTGGATATTGTAAACATCCTTTTCAGCACTAGATGACATGGCTGCAAGCTAAAGATAATATGGCAATAAACATTGGTAATTCTGGGAAACATTCGACAAAGTTTCCCCAAAAAACCTGATAGAATCTCAATCCAAACTTGTCACAAGAGATCAGTAACGCATCAAAAGTAATGCTCTCAAAGCATAAGATAGGCGCATCAACCACTAGCTGTGTATAAAAAGTCAAAAGCTGACCTAAGACTCCCAACACGGCGTCAAATGCACCTAGCCCTCTCTATACATGTCCTATGGCAAGGCCATGAAAAAGGGGTACTCCAGCAACCTGTATCACCGAAAGGATCTCAACATTCGAGAATCCTCAAACTCAAGAAAAACTCACGCTATCGACCCTCACAAAAGGTTATGCAGACAAGAAACCAGCCCAGTCTCAGAAAGGGCCTCCGAACTGAGTCTCAAAAATGGTCGGGACTGCCAGAAACAAGCGAAATCGGCTCCATAATAGGTACATATGGCAGTTTCTGCAACTCAACGTACATCCACTGTCAACAATACTGCAAGGTGCAGTATACGTGCTCAAACAGGTGCCAAACAAAATGTGCAAGCAATAAAAAAATCCCTGCGGGGAGTAAAACCGCTCTTAAAAGAGCTCAAGCACTATCAAAAGTGCCAAAACAATGTATATGCGCATCAAGTACTCCCACTAAAATCTGTGCTGATGCAAAACACTACAACCTGCAAGAAACCTGGATGTCCTGTATGTATGCAAGAACCTGTGAGGAGATGGATGCCTGAAAAACCTGAGACAATGTCGATGCCAAAAAGTGCTCCTAATCAGTCCATAAACACCGTCTCAATAGCACATAGTAGCCGTAAAATGGCTATATACCATCCCCAAATAGTCTCTAAACAACCTGCACCTGTGTCCTATATCTGTACCTGTAGCAAAAGTGGAGTTGAAAGATACAACTCCTGAAGCGTAGCTCGGATGAAGCTTTCGACTACACGAACAACTTTGAAAGGGGGTAAAACATCAGGAGACCGGACACCTGCTGGAAACGCTCTTGGAACACTGAATTTGCTGATGCCAAAATTGGAACTTGTTTGCACTTTTGAAAGTGTGTGCATGTACGGACGCAAAAACGGCAAGCACAAACCCTGCTCTGATACCAGTTGAAGGTGTCACAGGAAGCGTGTGCAAGTGCAAGTGCGAGAGCAGAGAGAGAGAGAGAGACCTGCTTTGGGTGGAGGGCACAACAACGTTATCTTGTTGCAGCTCCTTATTCTTTCTGTTGTATTAAAGAATAAGTGTGTATTTCTTAAGTTAGTAGATGGGTTAGTAGTAAGTGGGATGTCCAGCCAGTTGGCCTGAATCCCAACAACCATGCTGCCTTTGCTCGTAACAATTGCCACCAGCCTCATACACATCACCATGCCCACTCATATCATCAAGAGATTGATGTTGAATATCCTTACTGAGCAGCACACTAGCAACATTGCTGAAAACTAGCTTGCCATTAGGTGCAAAATTTCTTATGGATGTGTTGAAGGTATCCCATGATGATGATAGCAAAAAAAGCAAGAAAATTTCCTTCATTTGATCATCAAAATTGAGACCTTTTGAATTAAGCTGTGAAAATACATTGTTGAACGCGTTCAAGTGAGAATAACATTGGTGCCCTTTTCATATTCATGCACAGTAGCTTCTTCATCAAGAAAATCTTGTTCAAGTCATTGTTGCCATCCCATGCTACACATAGAGCATTCCATAAATCTTTGGCATTGGTCTTATCCATTATGGTAAAGTAAATGGATTCACCAAGGTGTAGATGAATGGTTGCCATATCACGCTCATTCAAATCTTCCCACTGATCATCAGTGTACGCATTCTCTCTTCTTTCATGCAAGGGTGCTATCAAGCCTTTTTTGATCAAAACATCTTGCATACACTGCCACCAAATAGCAAAGTTTGTGCCATCAAAATTTTTGATGTAGTAATCTTCTCTTTTGGAAGCATTGTTCACAGCCATGACTCAAGAGAATTTGGCCAAATACTTTATGGCAAATTTCCTAGAATAATTTTGGCAGGGTTTCCCCTAAAAAAAGATCAAAAACTCAAACCAAATGTATCAGACTCACTGTGTAAGAACCAAGAATGCATAAAATGAACTCGCGAAAAAAATCGTTAGAGTCTCCTTTGTATGGGGAGTAGACTCTCAACCCTAACAGGACAAAAGTAAGCACATAAACTGCTCAAAACCACCAGTGGGCATAAACTGATCAAAACCAACTACTGTGTGACCGCCAACTTGGTGTCAAAAGCAAAAAAGAATGTCGAGATACATATCCTATGGCAATGGTACCGTAAGAGGGGAACTCCAGCTACCTGTATCATTGAAGGTATCTCAACATTCGAGAATACCACAGCTCAAAGAAAACCTCACGCAATGACCCTTCAAAAGACTAAAGCAGACTCAAAATGACTAGCCACAGTCTCAAAAAGGGCTCTTCCGGTCCGAGTCTTAGAAACAACAAGGAAAACTGCCAAAGTATCACGCCAAATTGGCGCCACAAACAATGTACATAGGCAGTGACCACAACTCAACGTACATGAGTGATTGCATATGAATAGGCACCAAGAACTGCTACATGTAATAAAAAAGGATCCCTACATGGATATCTGCTCTCAAAAGAGCTCAATAGCACTATGCATGCTCAAACAAACATGGATTTGTCAATGCATCTGTCCGCAGAGAAACTGCTGTCAAAATGACTGCCAAAATCACTTGAAAGGTGATGTGCCTATAAACGTCTGAAAAACCTGGAGAAAATGGTGTATGTGGGCTCAAAAGCCTCTTGTAAACCTGTATGTCACGTATAAGCAATTTTCTTATTGGCATTTGCTAGCGGGGCTTTCTATTCTAAGCAATGTGATGGTGTTTGAAGCTCCTGGGCCCTTTGTTTGATTGAAGGTTGTAGAAATATTTGAACTTCCTCTTTGGTTGCCTCTGGTTATTTTCCTTTTGAGCTTTTCTTGTGCATTCAATTCATCTCTTGATCTGTAAGCATTGTGCATCATGTAGTGGTGAAGTGAGTGAATTGCTTGCTTCTAATCGTACTGTAACCATAGCAGGAATTGAAAGAATTCAAGCGGCAGTGCAACAACATTAGTTTTATTGGTTCCTTTGGGACCCACTTCTTTGTGATTATTGGATGTCTCATTGATGATTCTCGTTTGGGAACCCATACTTGTCCCTGCTTTGTTTGTGTTTGAAGAGACTTCTTTGGGATCCACCTTGTCTTTGTGTGAGTTAGCCGCGGTCTTTGCTTCAGCCCATGTACGCTTAGTTGGGGACGGGATTCAGACTTTGGGAGTTGATACTTTAACCGTTTTAAAATCCAAATAGAATCTTGACCTCTTTGTGCTTGAATCAACTTCTTTGGAACCCAAATCTGAGTTGCAAAAGCTTGCGACTTTGTTCTTCGCTTTTGGTGTTCCTTGGTTGTTATGGAAGCTGCTAGTGATAGTGATGACTTGAGTTCTTGGTAGGGGATGTCATAAGAATCATCATTGTCATTATTATCCTCAGCAAGGTTGAATTTTGGAACTTTCCCTTTTGTGGTTTGGCCGGTTGTGGAAAGTTACTATATGTTTGCTCTTGGATTGTTGTTTTTAGAAGTTACTCACAATTTGGTCTTATTTTGAGCAACTTGGCTAACGTTATCATATACGTGCCCGGGGTAGATAGAATATCTATTAACCCTTTTGAATAGATGACCTTGTTGGAAGATAGTCTTTGTGACGGGACTTCAATAACATCTGACTTGGCCTTGTGCTCTCCCATATAGGACGGTTGTGTTCTTAGCAAATGGGGTTGACTGTCCATAGATTGTATAGATCCTTTTGTCTCCCCAATACGATGTGCTTTTAGATTCACTTGAGATTCAGCCTCAAATTCCTCTATTGGTGGAAGAAACACTCCACTACCCTCACTAGTCTAGTTTACTCATGTGCTTATCTCACTTGCTTCATTGGCCTCTCTGACTTGTTTCCACAATTCATCAAGACCATCTATTTCTCTACAACCCTCAAGTATAGCTAGGTTAAATCCCTCAAAAGAGTTATCTGTGGTATTCAACACTATCCTTATTTCTAATGCGGTGTCCTTGAGCTTTGGTATGTGGTCGTGGCTAGAATCTAGCTCATTTTGTTTCTTGTTTGTGATGGGAATGGGTTCGTGCTAGCTAGGGTGGATGAAAGATATACATCATGCATGCAAGTGAGTGTGTGTTGGCTAGATTATCGGTTCCATAATCAATCAATTTGGACTCATAAACACAATCTTGAGTATTTGCTAAGCCATCATAAGATCACCATAAACAAGGGAGATGTAATGCAAAATAGACTTATATTTCTTCATTCAAGAAATGAGCTTTAAGTAGCTCTACGCCTTGCACCACTGCATGTGGGATAAATCCACATTTCTTCTCCTTGACTCATACTCTTGTACTCTAGGACAAAGCTCAGACTTTACAATCCTCCCCTTGAGGTTTGGACTAGGAAGAAACTAAAGAAAGTGACATCTCTAGCACACTCCAATCTAGGAGCAAAAAGAACATTTCCAATCCAGGAGACCATCCCTAATCAAGCAGACAAACTATCTCTAATTTAAGAGACACACAAACACCTCCCCTCAAACAGATGTATAAAACTGAGACCAAGCTAGTCCAAGCTATCTCCAGACAAATACATCTGATAGGGAAAAGGCAAAACAGAAAAGCTAGAGAATTTCGTCTTAGACTAGAAGGCAACTTTTTCCTTCTTCTTCATCTTCATCTTTGTCTTCTTCTGCTTCATGGTCTTTGTCTTCTACTTCATCCGATTCTTCTTCCTTTGGTGCCTTGTCTTTATGTTGATGGTCTTCATGATCTTTTTGTTGGTGTTGATTTTCATTGGTTCATTTTGTTGTGGATGTGGCCTTCATGGTGGCAAATGGAGCAAAATACACACACATATCAAGCGTAGTGCTTGTGTTTAGGTGGAGGAAGTCTTACCATCCTTGTAGGATGCAGTGTCTAGTCCTCGTACATCTTTGGAGACTGGATTTGGCATACATAAGATAAAACCTTCTCTTTGATCAATAATCCTACATGGAAAAAAGAAATGCATTTTTTACAAATGCAAATGAGAAACATGTGTAAGCATTGGGCTTGAGCCTTTTAAAACACTTGACATTACTTGAGGCTTGATCCAGTCCTTGGAATGCTTGATGTGGTGCTCTATGCTGTGGGAAGGTGTTCTTGGGAAGAGCTCAATGATAAAAGGCATTTTGGAAATTTCTCATGTGGGAACGCGGGCTTGAATGGAAAGAATCATGAGTGTGCACACTACAAACACTGACAAAGGACAATGCGGGGCCTTGTGCAGTATGCAAATTGGTGAATACAATTGGTGAGGTTGGGGAGAGGCTTGGTGTGCGTGTATGTCGCACGTGTCAATGCAAGGAACTTGTCGATACACCGCGTGCGAGCCACAAATGGTTCCAAGCAGACAACAAGCCTAAACTAGCAAGCTCAAAGATGGCGTTGGTGTGTCACTCACCGCTCTATGCTTCCTTTTGTGGAGGATTCCACGCCGCGAAGAAGAGGGAGATGCCACTACGCCGCGCTCAACTGCCTTGCCGCCGTCGTGCCGCTACAATGCTCGATCGCACACACTCTCACACACACTCTCTCTCTCTCACGCATACACACACACACACACACAAGGAGATGGAGATGGAGTAAGAGCACTCTTCAATTGCACAAATGAGAGAATAAGTGAATTTTAGGTTTAGTTGACTTTTATATGAGCTCGCCCCATTCACACTTGGGCGCCCATGCTTAGCCAACTAATCCCTTGAATGTTCAGTTAGAGTGCGCCTCTCATCGGCGATCACTCTTACCCTTTTCCTATTGGACCAACAAGCCTGGTACCTGACTCTACCAAGTAAATAATACAATCATCCGTCGTAGGTGATAGGGTGTCTGTGAGCCATGAGGGTTAACATGCCCCCCTTCTTGATGTAGATTCCGTCCTTGAAAGCTATTGAGTTGTAGCGCGTTCGTCGAGGTGGAAGAGAATTTGAGATGAATGTCCTTAGCCTTCTTCAGTCACACTGCAAAATCAAACAACATTGGCACAGTAATTGTATTCTTATATACAATTAAAAAGCATATGCAATTTTAGGCAGACAATTTGATTGGTAACAGAATTTTAAACCATTTGTCAGCAATAAACATTAAATTGCAATATAATCAAATGCATAAACAGATGTAAAGGTAAAAATTAAACAAGTCTGGGGTCGCTAATTTAACGATCGAAAGGCACTAAAGATCGACTATTAATACCATGGGTAAGCTGCTTAATTTTCTCTGGTCAATTAAGTTGTTTAATCGCGAGAGCCAAGTATTTCATGTTCGAGGGCTATACCTAGAAGACCTTGTAGTTAAGCTACAATAAAAGAAATTTCTCATGAAATCATCGCCTGAATGATTACCTTTTCTTTGACCCCCCAAAGTCTTTTCACAGTGATTCAATTTTGATGTGTGTGCTTATTTTGTATGCCTTGGGTTTTTTGCTTTTCAAGGAAAAGCGCCCACACTGGGAACCTCTAGGGCTCTAGTACCATAGGCGATACATGTGAGTGAAGTACCAAATCAAGCTGACATTTCTCTTCCAGCTTAAGATTTTACATTGTGGCACTTTGAATTTTTGTTTGTTCGTTTTCAGCATTTTAATTTTGTAACTTTGGGGGGTCATATAACACCGTTACCCTCCCCAGACTCATCACACTAGTAAACTCCCTTTATAATACTTAAGCTAAAGGTCAATAGGGACTAAGCCCACTAGAAAGCCCTAGTACATTTCACACAATGCTGCTTAAATCGGATTAAGAACCTAAGTAACCATTAATTATTAGGAAGGCATTCTCCATGGTATTAAGAGAAGATCTTTAACACCTAGCTTGGTCAAACTAGCTTAGTCGGACTGCTTGATTTTTAAACCTAGACAAGTGATTATGACAAAAAATTACATTGAATTTAATGTTTGGTGCTAAACAAAGGCACTAAATATTATGCTACCAATCACAATCAAAGTAGACAAACATAGATGCAAAAAAGATAAGCGGCAATGCTAATGGACAAGAAACACCTGTTTGTGTTGATGGTCGCGCTTGATTTGAAGTGTGAATGAGAGAAAGATTCTATGAAGGTCCAAATCCTAACCACAGCAACACGTTCCTGTACACACTAGGAAACAGAAAGAATACCTCTAGGAGGCACATCAGTTGGAAGAAAGAACTTTGCTAATCACTCAACTCTAAAACACAAACCCTCCTATTGTAATAATCCTACCTACCCTCCATCACTCGCGTGATGAGGATCAATGGTGTCCTATGACATAGGTTTCTATTTCAGTGTACCACATGTGAATGTGTAGGTGTGGGTCAATGTTTTGACTTTTATTGTGCATACTCGTTTGCTAATTGCTCTTACTCTTTATTATTTTTGTTTTTTGTGAGTATAAGGCTATATATATACATTCCCTGAGATTGGAGATTGAGAGGTCAGGGAGGAAGGTTGAGAGGGAAGCAAGTGAATGATGACTGTCAGCAAACACTCCCCCCTTCTTTCGGTAGATCATATCGTTTGAAATGTGCTCGTCACCCTTTGAAACCAATTGTTCTAGTTGGTAATAGGTGGGGATTTTTGCCAGTAGTTTTCTATTACCTTAGGTGCCTCGTCAAGTTGCAAGGGTGGTAAGGTACTCTCCCAGGATCGGACTTGAAGTGGTTCATCAAGTGATTCTTGAACACAGGGAAGTGTGGATTGCTTTGTAGCTTCATGGAGGTCCACTATTGTAGGTGGAGGTTGTGGAGAAGCTTTTACCTCTATGGATGCATTACATGAGGAGCTAGAAGCTTCATGGGACTCCCCCCTTCCAGAGCTAGGTGGAACAAATCGTTCTTTCTTCTGTACCCAAACTAGCTCTGGAGTGGGTGTGTAGCGTTCTGCGGTTTTTTTCTTTCCACGATTGTCAACTTGTTTTGGAGCTATAGGATTGGGCTCACATGGGTCAGGTGACAGGTAAGAACACAATCTACGTTATGACACCTAGATTTGATCATTTCCTTGATAGTAGCCTTGGGCTTCCAATAGTCGTTTACGAATCCAACGCCACGTTTTCTTACATTTCTTGGAGCGAGTGGAATGTTTCTTACAAGGCTTCTGTTTTTTAGCACTAGCTATGGTTGCTAAAGAAGCTTTAGGGACCCACTTGTATTTTTTCTTCGTTATATTAGGATGAGTCTTGTCAGAAGTTATATGCATTGCTTCTGGCATATTTAAGGGTACGAGTGGTGGCATTTCATCCCCCTCAGGTGTTACCCAAGTCGTCCCCCCTGTTTCCCCAAGTGTCTATGGTTGCTGCTAGGTGGACCCAATCCACATTGTCCGACTCAGAAATCCCCGGTAGTATGTCCATATAAGGAGAATCTTCCCCAACATCAGTGTTCGCTTTACACGTGTAACAATACTGCAATGGGGCTGAGTGAACTGTGGTGTCAGATCTATGATCAATTATAAACCTGTTTCCTAGAGGATGTGCTTGACCAGTCACTAGATCCACTCGAATGACAGAATCTTGGAACTGCAGGTAGACATGGTTTTTAGACCAGCCATGCACCATTTTTGCTTCCCTCATGAAAGGACATCCTAAGATCATCTCCGATGCCATAGTGTGTTTGGAGAAACCCATAACAATGAAGGTAGCTCTTATTTTATGTCCAAAGACCTTGATCTTGAGATCTTCTAGCATCCCAATAGGTTTAGCAATAGACCCATTGGCCATCTTCACTACTATGGTTGTGGTCACAAGGTGAGGTCTTCCCATAGTTTCCCATCAATTTTTAGTCACAATGCTAACCCCAGTGCCACCATCAAGGATTCCCTTCACAGTTAATCCCTTAGTAGTGATTGGTATGGTCGCATTGGATTCATCACCCTCAAAGTATTGTCCCAACTTGTTAACAGGTATTTCTATAACAAGGTTCTCATCTAGGTTGGGTTGTAGATCTAAGTGTTCCTCCTCTGTTGGCATCTCCCCAGCTCCATCCATCTGTGCACATTGTGGTAGCCCAAACTTTAGTCCCGGGGTGGTCACTTTTTAGACTGTGTATGATATCACGTGAGTTAACCGGAGAGGGTTATCAAAAGAACAAATGTATAAAAATGTATACTTTTATGTATACATTAGAGGGGGGTGGGGGTTTTTTAAATAGGCTCACAGTGTAAGTATAGTATGTATATTGGAGTATTATTAATTACCTCTTGAACGCATGTGATATAGGGATCTTTTGATAAGTGACTGCCCCGGGACTTTAGTTCTCCATTGAGGAAGGCTCGAAGAGCTGAGACTAGCTCAGGGTGTTTATATAGTTTGGACATGATGGTGGTTCTAACTTCTGAAGACATGAAATCCATCAATTTGGCGATGTTTAACGGAACCTTTTGGACTTCAGTCCCTGAACGTGGGAAAGATGGGATCTCCATTTCTTTGATAGGATCAAGTAGTCCCTCTGTAAACATTCTTTCCATCAAGAAGTGAGTACGCCCACTTTCCCATGACTTTAAGTCACTTTCTTTTTGGATGACACTAGGTATGGCTAAGGGTCTATGGTCTTGGTGAGGTTGTTGTTGCGTAGGGAACACGGTGTTTATAATCTGGATCTTCCTAGGTGCTGGTTCTAGATCAATTTGGGTATCTTCTACCAAACTCCTTAATTGCTTGACTCCCTCAATCTCCTTTGTAGGGTTTGGATAAGTTCCTATCTTCTTCTTGGATCCTGGCCATTGTGGCTCATGAAGATCTTCCTTGTTGGTTTCTATCTTAGTGGTCGTTTTGGTCTCCATGGTTTCTCCTGAATCAGAATCCTCTTCAGCGTCATTCATATATACAGCGTCCTCACCATTCCCTATGTTGGTCTTTGAGCTGGGGTCTGACTTCGCTGCTTTTTGCGATCTCTTCCTTCGTGTTTTCTTCTTTTTCTGAGATTGGGCAATTGATGTCGTGTCTCTTTCCTCAAGAATATAATTTTGTTTTTGGAGCATCGATCGTGTGAGTACGTTTATTGGTACCACGGGTGTACTTGGTGATGGCTCCTCGGTAACTTCAATCAAGTTTAATGGCGTGATCTTTGGTGCATTTGGATTATTTGGACATTGGGCAATCAAATGATCTATGCCACATCGATTACACATGAGTATTGGCATTGTAGACGTGCTCGCTTGATTAGTTTGCATTAGTGTGGAATTCTTTTGTAGCCTAATAGGACACTCGGCTACACGATGTGGACCTCCACACTCATAGCATTGAAGAGGTGGTCTCTTAGCAATGTAATTGATATTTTGGCCTCTTGCCGCACGAGCAGCTACTTGATAGACAGGTTTGACTTGTCCCCAATAGTCCTCCATGTAGTATTGTGGACTTTCTTCAAGCACATCCAGCCCATAGGCAATATTAGGATCTATATCTTCCTCACAGCCTTCTAAACAAGAAATAGATGACGCACAACCCACTTGATTCATAGAAGTGATTCTCGGATGTGGTGGTTGCGATCCCAGCACTGGAGGTGGTAAAGGTGTTGTTTGAACAACATTTTGGGCCCTAGGGACCATGTGTTGTGATGTTTGTTCAAGAGGTGGGGCCAGCATCAATGCAGGCACTCGAGGTGTGTCTGTCCATGCTAAGGTTGGTCTATTGGCCATCGCACGCTTAAATACTATGCAATCCTTAGCTTGATGACCATACCGCCTATAGGCATTACAATTCCCATTGAATTTTTACTCTAAAAGTAGGACATTCAATGGTACTATGCGGTCCATAGCACACTGAGCACCATTGTTGCTCCCTTCTTGGATACACATGATTGTTTTGTGGAGCACGATTGTCTCTAAGACTCTCTTGAATAGCCTTGGTGAGATCTGCTAAAGTCATCTCAGATATCTTTGGGTCCTTAGCAATAGGCTTTAGGGTCATTGGCTGATGCCCTGATGCTTGCGAGCTAATAGATTTAGTCTCACCAGACACTCTTTCTCCTTGAATCATTAAATTATCCTCCAATTGGATCGCATTGGTGGTGACTGCTTCCCAAGTGGTGATACCTCTAATGACTAGGCCGTTGTAGATATCCTCATGTCATAATCCCCTAATGAATCTATCAAGCAATTGGTTATTGTTGAAGCGATCATTTGGATTACAACGAGAATTCAAATGCTTCAAGCGACTTATAAAGTCTCTCACCGACTCTCCTTCCTCTCATTGGGCTTTCTGGAGCTGAGAGGCTACACCCCAAAGCACTCCCTCTCGTATGTATTCTTTTAAGAAAAGTCTCCTAAGAGTAGGGTAAATCATTTTTTTTTCCACCCTTAGGGTTCTATACCAATCCCCAGCCTTTCCACTTAAGGTTAGGCTTAGAGAATTGCTCTTACGTAGGTCATTGTGTTCTCCTAGAGAATCGCATATTTGTTCAAACACTTCGATATGCTTTCTCACATCCCCGTCTCCAGTAAATTTTTGTGTGAGCTTGGCTATTTGTACTGCCTTACTTCTAGGCTCTCTACTAGGCGTGTTACGCATATTCTCAGCAATAGAGCGACCAATAGCTTGAGCAAATGTTTCCAAGTCACCTAAGTGAGCAGGTACCATGGATGAAGGTGCTCCGGAGACTACATGTGGAGTAGGTATTGGCATCGGACTTGCGCATAGGAAGCCCTTGGGTTCCACGTTGGGTACGATGTTGTGCCATGTGGTGGTCCATAGTTCATATGTGTGGCCCTAGGCATAGCAGACGTTGTATGTGACATGCTAATGCTAGCCGATATAGTCCCATGGAAATAAGAACTTGGGTGTTGTGGTTGTGGAGCATATGTTGTTGAAACAATGGGAGGAGTAGAGACTACATGAGTACGATGACCCATAGGTGCATACGATTGGCACACACTTGTAGGTACTGTTGCAGGCATTGAGCTACCATGTAGCGGTGCTTTACTAACAAATGAGGTCCATGGCGTGTTTCTTGGTATGCCCATCATTGGGGTAGGCATGGTAGCCGTGGTGTCATCAACGGAAAGATGAGCTAGATTTGGAAAGGTAAAGCTATCACTTGTGGGCTCAGATTGCACTGAGACTCCTAGAGAAACAACATATGGAGGATCCATCGAACTTATTGAAGGAGTCTCCATTTGTGATAAGGTCGGTTGTTTAGCCTTTCCTGTATCTAAGAATCTCATGAGACCCGTTGAAGGCATGTTGATCCCCTTGTTCTATCTCTCTAACTCAATGACCCTATGGATGACCTCACAAACTCTTTGTTGTTGATCCTCCACACTAGTAGCACCCATTGTGGATTGTAGGACATCTAACCAACCCATGTGATAGGTGTGACCTGTGTATAGGTCGGTCAAAGTTTTTGTTTGTAGTTTGTACTCCCATTTCTCATTTAGGAACACTCCATCTAGGATTGAGGTGCTAGGGGTGTCCTTTGAGCTAGATGCAATGTTGCTTTCTAGGGGTTGGCCCTTAGCGGTTGCTAAGTCAGGAGCACTCGATTGCTCTCTTAGCAAGGATATTGACATAGGGGCTTTTGCTTTTAACTCTCTTTGTTGCTCCGCCTTACGTAAGCTCTCAACTTCCTTTTCCCTCACTCCAAGGATAGATCGCTCAACCTCTTGCACTTCGGCAAGGCTTCTACCATCGGGTAATATGATCTCGGAGGGAAATAACTCTGAAGAGTCAGGAGGTGCAGTGAATGAAGTATTCACGTGCACATTCTCTAATGGTATAGGGTCTACATTGGTCACGAATGGAGAATTTACTTCCCCACCCCCCTCATTTACATCATTAGCTCCATGTTCGGAGCGAGTGGCTCTACTAAAGGTTTCCTTTAGGCGGCTAACCACGCTCGGCCCGGACTGCGGGCCCATGGCATGCATGTCTTGGCTTGAGCTATCGGGATTAGGCATTGGGAAACCCTCCATGACGTCGTAGTCAGAGGAAGAGTCACTAGCCACTATGTTTGGGTCTTGGTTGGTCCCCTCCGAGGGCCCGGAACCTAAAGTAGGTGGATATTGAGAACTCGTGTAAGTCGAAATTCTCTCTAGTTGCTCCGTCTCTAGCACACGACCAGAGCGCAGATGCATGTGCCTTTGGCACTCTACAAGCGTCGGCGAATAACCTCGAATGTTAACCACTTACCTTTTTCAAGCGTCCGTTTTCACTCGTGTTTTTATGTTTTTAATGTTTTTTAATGTTTGATTTTTTTAAATTAAAGTGTGTGATAGCTCGAAATGAGCGTATCACTTAAAGGGTCGCTGTGTGCTTTACAACACAATTTTCGGGCATCTGAAGTTCCATTGGTCCTCAAAAAATTGATTTTTAGCTATGTGTGAAGCTAAAATTCATAATTTTAAAAGGCGACTGAGGCCTAGGCCTGAGCGTGAGCTTGGGCCTGGGCCTGGGAGATATTTCCGATCCCAGTCCTACCTTTAAATTTTTTTATTTTTCTTTATTTAAAAAAAAAGAAAAAGGATAAGGTCATCGCGGCCTACGCGAGAGCACACACACACTCTATCTACCTACTTCTAAATAATACACCTACTGTTACACACTAACACACTCTATTAGCTCTCACATATCTACTTCCTACTTACTGTACACAGAAAACTAACAACCTTAATACACAGAGAATAAACACAGTACCTTTGAAAACTCCATTAACAAAGAAAACTAACAACCTTAATACAAAGAGAATAAACACAGTACCTTTGAAAACTTCATTAACAAAAAAAAACACATAGTATAACACCAAATCCCTCTTCTCAACACATACACCCTCCTTCCTTACCTTTCCTACAATAGAAATTGCACCACAAAAGAAGCACAGAGTGCCATTCAAGCTTAGTGTATGGCATTCCCCGGCAACGGCACCAAAAATGTGCGCGTATGTCGCACGTATCAATGCAAGGAACTTTCCGATACACCGTGTGGGAGCCACAAATGGTTCCAAGCACACAACAAGCCTAAACTAGCAAGCTCAAAGATGGCATTGGTGTGCCACTGACCGCTCTACGCTTCCTTTCATGGAGGATTCCTCGCCGCGAAGAAGAGGGAGATGCCGCTACGCCGCGCTCAACCGCCTCGCCGCCGTCGTGCCGCCGCAATGCTCGATCGCACACACTCTCACACACACACTCTCTCTCTCACGCATACACACACACACAAGGAGATGGAGATGGAGCAAGGGCACTCTTCACTTGCACAAATGAGAGAATAAGTGAATTTTAGGTTTAGTTGAATTTTATATGAGCTCGCCTCATTCACACTTGGGTGCCCATGCTTAGCCAACTAATCCCTTGAATGTTCTAGTTAGAGTGCGCCTCTCATAGGCGATCACTCTTACCCTTTTCCTATTGGACCGACAAGCCCGATACCTGACTCTACCAAGTAAATAATACAATCATCCGTCGTAGGTGATAGGGTGTCTGTGAGACGTGAGGCTTAACACTTGGCTACTGCTCGTCGGTGGTGTAATGATGCAAAGATGTGCATCTGCAGCAGTAGCAACAAAACGTGCGGGTTGGCAGAGTGCATAGATAGGTAGCCTTTGAGTAGGCAGAGGGGTAGAAAAAACAACACATAGGGTTTTTACTTTGATGAATGGGGCTTTGATAGCGAGCTTGATAACAGAGTGGCATGGCCACTTTGTTGCCAACTATCAATGACCGTTAGGGATGATGACAAGGGACCCAAGAACGATTTGCAATGTAGTGAGGCGGTCCGGGGTGGGCAACAAGAGAGGCAACCTCTAAACACCCCTCAAGGCTCCCGTGCTACTCAATTGGGGCTGGGGCAACAACAATCATAACACAACAACAAACCCACAGCCAAACCGAAACAAGATAGGGGCACCACCTAGTTATGGTATGCGAACTAGGGCGCAAGAGAGGTTTTGTCACAACCAAGAAGATGCGCCACAAAACACAAAAGCAATCTCACACCAAGGCACACACCAAATGGAGCAAGAGAGAGCTAGAGAAAAGGGAAGAGAGGGAGAAATGGAATGGAGTTTGTACAAATACCTGATTGACAACTTGGTTCCAAGGTAAGGATGTATACTATCACACTATCATGGAGCTTGCATAAACCAAACCAACAACTAGTGAATGGTAAACATTGCTAGCACACACATTGTATTAGGGTGTGGGAAACATCTCACCACAAAACCCTCTTACAATGAACAAGAAACTTGGCAATGAAAACACACTAACCGCTTTCTCAACTAGGCTCAAGTGATGAAACTTAAAAGATACGAGTCACCTTGCATTCACCAAACACGTGGCACAAGTGGAAGGACGACAATTTTAGAACCAAGACACGTCTTTGAAGCAACAAAACCTCAATTTGTTGAAAATGGAAGAGCATATACAATAGTGGTTTTAGATAGAGCACTCACACTCTATCACTTGGCAATGTGTAGCATCAACTCTTCTCTCACACAAGTGTAAAGCTCACAAGATGATGACTACACATAAATCTCTCCTCACGCATGGAATGTTGAGGTGCTATGTGAGATATTGGGGGTGAATTTACAAGAAAAAGAGGGGCTTATTTATAGGTTGGAGACCGCTCACTAATATTATTGGGAATCCTAATTTACAAGCTAACAAATCAGGATTATGATTTTTCCTAAATATCAAAACATTGTGGGCATTCTTTGCCTGCTTGAGTCATGGAGTGGGCTCAAAAGAGAGCATTATTGATGGTAGATAAGGTGAAAGTAGAGTTTTAAGGAAGAGGAGAGAGAGAGAGAGAGAGAGAGAGAGAGAGAGAGAGAGATAGATAGATTTTATTATCGTCCTCGGAGGTCAAATATGACCTATGGGACCAAAGTTACATGTGATGTAGTATGTGTATGGCTGATGAGTGACTCTCGATGCTCCAAAATTGTAGTGATGAGAGTCGCAATGGAGAGCCCACACTTTGGCTGGGAGAGGAAAGTGTGTAGGTCTAAGTTATGGCTGAAAATGTGATAGAAGCAAGTTCGGATGTGATCAAAAGCTGAGCACTCTAGTAGTGTGTGGTACTCAGACTCTCGAACTTGCAGTGAGCATAATGTGCACAATCGATTTGACTCTTCTCCATTGCCCCAACACCCTATCTCGCATCAAAGGAAATGGGAGCTAAGCCGAATTGCTGCGATAGTGCGTATCGCGGACAAGGGAATAGGCTCAAGCATGTAAGTGTGAGTACGGTTTCCTCTCTCAGCGAAGAACATGGTTTTGTAGTTGGGGGCAATATAGGTGGTGTAATGTATGAAGCGTGACCCACCGGATTTCTCCCAAGCCGTAATACATTGGCGTTGTAGAAAAGCTTCATTCACTTGAGAGTCAATTGAAGCATCATGTAGCAAGTGTAATGCATACCATCTCCCAAACCACTTCTTTATGTCTTGCATCCATCCCGTGCTCAAGATCTTGCTTTTATGCGTCTTTTGAACTTTTTTGCTTGCTTCCCATGCAATTGTAGGAAGTCGATGTGAGGGGTTTTGACGCATCTTTATCATGTACTCCACAACCCTTTCCATGCCCATAACCTCAATTGGAAGAGATCCCGACTCAAGAAGTAGGAGCATATATGGTGTTTGTGTCTTAACTTGGAGAAAGTTTGTAAGAAAATGCTTTTGGACATTCTCAAACTCTTTCCAAGTAGACTTTGAGATGCTCCCGCCCCACACTTCAACTCCATAAAGAAGAACCGGTGTCACCAATGCATCAAAAAGATACTTCTTGAGAACCCAACACTTGATGTTTCCCGCATTACACATGTTCTCAAATGCATAATATGCTCTCTTTCCCGCTTCCAAACGACGCATAGCACATTCATGCCACTTGTGATTGGATGGAACCTCAAGGCCAAGGTACTTAAAGCTCTCAACAACTTCAAGTGTCTCGTTGTTGTACACAATGCATGGCTTCTCCTTATGGTTGGTTTTCACAAGCATAACCTTTGTTTTGGATTCATTTACAATCAGCCCACTATGCAAGCAAAAGTTCTCAAGGACAACCATAAGCTTTTGTGCATCTTCTAAAGTGTGTGCTAGAAGCACTACATCATCCGCATATAACAAAAGCATGATTACCGCATTGCAAATAGTGACCTCTTCAATGCCTTCTTCTTGTATAAAGTCAAGTACCATTTGTTCCAATTGATCGATGCATAGACCAAAGAGAGTTGGTGACAATGGACATCCTTGTTTAACCCCAATAGTGCTTACAAAAATTTCTGAAATTTCTCTTCCCATGCGCAATTGACAAATCACCTTCTCATAGATTCGAGAAACCGCAAGCATAAACTCACTTGGCACTTGGAGTTCTTCCATCCTTCTCCACAAATTGTTACGTGGAATCATATCAAAGGCTTTCTTAAAGTCCACAAAACAACAATACAATCGCTTGCCTTTCAACCGACTTTCCTCCATGAGAACACGAAGAGTGACAAGATGATCAATGGTGCTATGGCATCGACGAAAACCCGCTTGTCCCTTTGCACGCTTGTCATTATCTTCAGCCCAATCACTCAATTTCATCTCCATTATGCACCCAAACAACTTTGCCATAAGAGACCCAATCATTATAGTCCGGTAGTTGCTTACATTCTTTACATCCCCTCCTTTATACAAAGGCTTAACCCAATTAGTACTCCAATCATAAGGCATACCATGTTGAAGTGCAAGGTTGAACATATCACACATCCACTCATGGGTAAAATCTCCCGTCCATTTGATCATCTCCGGCTTGATACCTTGAAGATCTCCCGCTTTGCGAGTGGCCAACTTTTCAAGCCCACCGCATACATCCTCAATAGTAAAAAAAGACGGCATACATGGGAGTGAACCATAAAATGGCATTTTTTCAGTATTTGCTTGCTCATATAATTGCCTACAATGTGTGTACATATCCACTAGACTCAAGTTACCAAAATTCTCAACCCGCTTGCCTCTCAAGTTTCTCCAAAATCTTCCACATGCATGTGCCTTTTCTTGGACTTGAAATTCTTGTTGCTTTACTTCCCATCTTCTTCTCTTCTTTTGAATCAATGCCTTATATGTATGCAAATGACTTTGATAGTTGTCTTTGTCCATAGTTGCATCAAGCTTTATCAAGGACTTTCGAGCATCTTGACATTCTTTATCAAACCACCTTTTGCGTGATCTATCTTTGTTGATACCATGGAGATGCTTTATGGCAAAGCATTCTTCCGCACAAGAAAAAATAGATTTCTTGAAAGCTTCCCATTTAGTTTCCAATGGTGCATCACATTGAAGCTTTGTCATCCATAATTTTTTCTCAACCATTTCAATGTACATTGGTGCCCGTTTGAAATCCATACATAGTGATAACTTCTCTTTCCTTTGGCTGAGATTATCATGCTTAGTTGCTTCTCCACATGAAAGGTCAATACATAAGGTGCGATGGTCGGATTCCGGGGTCCATTGACCAAACATAAAACTCTTTATGCAATACATGATGGCTTCAGAGAGTAGCATATAGTCAATCACACTATCCCCATTATGTCTCCTACATGTAAATCCATTGGTTCCACTCCACAAAGATACACCATTGGCAATGAGAATACCCGTGCTATTACACATGTGTAAAAGTAACTTTCCATAGTGATCCGGCTCTTTCTCATCCATTGAAGTATGATCATACAAGTGAACTTCCTCCAACTCCTTTGAAATGTATGGCATATCAAATTGTTGAGTATCATGTTGCAATGTTTTTGTGCGAGCATTCATATCCCCAAATACAATAACATCACCTTCACCTTTGAAATAAGCAATGTCCTCTTCCAAATAAAAAAATGGTTGATCTCTATCCATGCAAGCATAAAAGGGAGAATCATGATGAGGAATTTAGCAACCGGCTACAAAAATGGGTGCTCTTTTTGGTGTCATAATTTTCAGCCATACATAACGTTTGTACTTGTCATCTTTCACAATTGATACAAAATCTTCCAATCCTTTCTTAACCATACATGCTAACCCTCCTTGTCCTCTTCGTTGCTTGAGATTCTTTGACCACATCAATGAATGTACATTGTAATCCTCCAAGCCGTTAATCCTTTGTGTATCATGCTCCCAAGTTTCAACAAGAAGTACAACATCGGCTTTGCTTGTTAGTTCATCAATGCCAACCCCCGCATTCCATGGGTATCCATTACAATTCCAAAAGCATATTTTCAATTGTAACTTGGTATCATAGGTCACGCATCCCTATTTGCTTGAGAGACTTGCCTCCTCCTTGAGAGAGAGAGAGAGAGAGAGAGAGAGAGAGAGAGAGAGAGATACTATGCACATGTAGGCTTGAGATAAGGTGTCTATTCTGCTTAGGTCAATGGCTATTTTGTGCTAGTATGTTAGTGGTTAGTGTTAGTACTTTGTAGTTAATAGGATGGGGTAAAATTACATGGCATATGTACTCAAGGTACATTATATGATTTATACAATGATAAAAAGTAAGAGAATGATTAAACTATACACAATTTTTTGGAAACCACAAGATGGTGTAGGGAATGGCCCTGCAGTGGCCATTCCTTGAAATAATGGGCGACCCCATGGCGAACGGTGGAGGCCGGGAGCCATGGTGGGAGCGCATTATTTCAGGAATGGCCACTATAGGGCCATTCCCGGCCTTCACAGTCGAGGGGGGAGGGGGGCCATCGGATGCAAAAATCTGCAGGAGGTGCAATGCACATTGACGACACAGTGCGATAGTATTACAGCTGCTCAGGTGTCATCACCTTAAGCCCATTCCGACTGCTGATCTGGGAGCACCTGATTGGAGGAGCAACTTTTGGATTTCGCATGCTGACGTGGTGCCAATCTGACAATTGCAGCATTGCTTTCTGTGCAGGAATGTCGTGGAGATGTACGGTGCAGACTGCATGCCCCCTGACCCTCGACTGTGAAGGAAAGGGAATTTTCCACCTATGTCCTCCCGCAAATGAGTGGTTGTAGAACTGTGCTGGTGTAGTTCTTGTGACCATGGAGGAGTTGAATTTTCCATGATCAAACTCCTCCTTTTGTAGAGTTTGAACTTGGTTATTTGCTAATTTTTTCTCTTTTTGGGAAAGGATGAAGAGGTTATGGTAATATGAATTTGATTCTAGAGAGAGAAATTGAGCTATATGTGTGTAGAGATGATAATTTTGAGCTATTGAGTAAGGGAGAGATGGGAATGGTGAAGAAGATGAAAGAAGCCATGAAAGTCGGAAGTTTGAGTGAGGGATGGAGATGAATGAGTGTGTGTGTGTGTGTGTGGAAGTAGGAAGGGAGGTGAGAGAAGACTATGGTTTACCACTCCCGTAGCTAGTACCTTGTGCAACCAAAAAGTTGAGGATGTTAGTAGGAACCCTCCCTATTCTAGCTTTCTATTTATGACCTCAGCTATGAGGTTGCTCTATCCTAGTATGACTTAATCAATGTGGTCACTTGTATTCTCATAGGCTATATAAAGCCTTTCTTTGTACATTCTTATGATGATGATGATGTTAGTTTCTCTACTTGTGTCAGTCTCTCTGTCTCTCTCCACATGTCAGTCTCTCTCTCTCTCTCTCTCTCTCTCTCTCTCTCTCTCTAAATCGCAGTTTCCAAAATGATATTAGAGCGAGAGATGTTCTTGTAGAGAGAGAGAGTTTTTTATCATCATGTCTAATTATTCTATGTAATACATGGTCTACTTTTACTAATTTTTTCAATAGTATCTTATTTTCTATTTTGATTTATTTCCAATTCTTGAGACTATCCCTAGGTACTATTGTTATCCTTGTGTCTTAATAAATGTTCCATAAGATAATACGAGGAAGGTAAATTTGTATGGCTCATAGTCCACTGGTTTTTCTTCAAAAAACCATACCTTTATCCAATAATTTTTACCCACACTTATATATTATACAATACATAGGATTTATATTAACTTATCAAAAATTCATAAGACACAAAAATCAGTTGGGTAACGCCAATCTAGCTTATCACTATTATGCAAGCTCAAGGTTGAAGAGAATCCATGTAAAAACCAAAAGGGTTAGCTGTAAACATGCTAGTTTTTATTAAACAACATCAATATTTTCATTAGAAACACAATCATTGCTCACTAACATTCAAAAAAGGAGGGTTTACAAAACAAATTGATCAAAGACCTAGAATTACTGAGTTATATCATACAAGAATTTAGGCAAAGCATATTTGGGTCATACTATTTTATTCAAAATACCGAAGTCCACCTTGATAAAAGTGGGCCATTATAATATGATCATATTGATTCCCTCTCATATGGTTGATTGCAAAACAACACACATTCTTATGAGGTGCATTCTTCTTTATCATAATGTGAGACATAAGGGAATGGCCTCCTGGATGCACCACACCCAACTGTTGTTATATGCCCTTCTATGGCTATATAATTCCCTTTCCCTAGGCCTTTAGGTTTGTAGCCCCCTTGTCAGGCGCTTGCATGTCCCTCGCCCTCACACTACTCCCCTTAACGAATAGTTTTCATCCTCAAAAACAAAAGTGGGAAATCATTTTTTAATCACACTAATATTTTCCCAAGTGGAATCATTCTCAAGCCCATCTTTCCACTTTACAAAACTTGATTGTGTTCAAGACGCCATGTACATAAAACATGAGAATCCAGAATACATTTTGGTTCATGAGGCAAACTTGGTGGCTTGATAAAATCAACCAAAATATTTGTACCTATGACCTTGTCATGCATGCCTAGCCGTGCTCTAGAAAGCCTAATATGGAACACTGGAAGAGGATGGTAAATCAAACTTACATGAAACTTTGCCAATGCCCATGATGACCTTAAATGGACCACATTAATGAGAAGATAATTTGAAAAGTAGACCCGCCTTGAGAGTTTTGAAATGTTTCGACACATGCAGAAAAACTTGATGACCTTTTTCAAAAGGGACCAATTATCATTTATCAAAAACTTGATGACCTTTTTCAAAAGGGACCAATTATCATGTTTAACATTTAAATGAGCAACACATAACATGGATATCCGATCTTATAAGAAGTCCTTGACTTATTGGATATTTTCATTGGCTAAACCTGGTAAAATTGGTAAAAGAGATTGATAGCCATACATTTACATAAAGGGACTAAACACTGTAGAAACATATTTTGCACTATTATAATCAAACTCCAAGATCGGGAGGTAGTCTTCCCAATCTAATTGTTTTACATAGGCATGCAACATATCTTCTATAACTTGATTTATCTGTTCGGTTTGACCATCACTTTTGAGACAATCAACTGTTCTGAAACTTAATTTAGTACCCAACTTTTGGAATACTGCATGTCAAAAATGGCTATTAGGCTTCTAATCATGATCATTTACTATATTGATCGGTAAAGAAAGTAACTTGTAAAGGATCTCCATGAATAGCATTGCTAATTTTAAAGTTTTAATATAGTCTTTGTAGGACTAAACCTACACATCTTAGTAAGAGGGTGCCATGCATCTCCGCTTCCATGAAGGATAAATGAGCAAAGGGAAGCAAATTAAGCTTTTTTAAAGACTATGTGTTTATTGATCAGTGATCAGGGCTTGATAACAAGCTAGCCTAATGCTAAATGTATGCTAGATGCGGCTTTAAAAGGCCAATAATTGTCTTGTTAATGCTAAAAGAGAGTATGTTTGAAGTGATTCACTACATAGCTATGTCGACCGGCCCTCTTGGGCGCTGCGAGCATTGATGGTGGTGGTAGGCAACCGCATAGGGGAGCACACGGGTGCACATCGATGGTTTTTATTTGTGGCGGCCTCTAGTCAACACACTGATGTGGCAGCTAAGGCCGGGCGGGTTCCCATGGGCATTGGCCACTGTAAACAATTTTGAAGGCTAATGGACCCTCCCACTAGCGATATCCCTAGTGCTAGGGAAGGATTCCTTCCCGCGGATCACAAAGAGAGAGAGAGAGAGAGAGAGAGAGAGAGAGAGAGAGAGAGAGAGAGAGAGAGAGAGAGAGAGAGAGAGAGAAGAAGAAGAAGAAGAAGAAGAAGAAGAAGAAGAAGAAGAAGTCGAGTCTGTTAAGAGGCAACTTGCATGCAAAGAAAGGGAGAAGTGATCGATCTTGTTTGCTTGCTAAAAATAGTCAATGGCCTCTATGAAACACAATTTTTGAGCATTTTGGGGGAGTTCAAGAGATTTTTTTGGCAATGACAAAGCAGATTTTGGAGCTAGAAGAAGAGGAGAAGGAGAGTTCTTGAAGGCAACTACGGCATCAGAGAGAGGGGAACTTCCTTACCACCATCAAGGTCAAAGTGAGCTCTCCATCTTCTTCTACATGGAATTTTTTTGCAATGACAAAGAAGATTTTGGAGCTAGAAGAAGAGGAGAAGGAGAGTTCTTGAAGGCAATTACCACAGCGGAGAGAGGGGAACTTCCTTACCGCCATCAAGGTCAACGTGAGCTCTCCATCTTCTTCTACATAGTTTTTTGAAGCTTTTCTCCAATATCAATATTGAGTCAGATTAACCCATTGTAAGGGAGCGTAAACTCCTTAAATTATGGCAAATCTAAATTATGATGCTCTTAATGATGCCTCTTTGGCAATCAAGTGTCATATCTTGTTTGTGTTAGCAAATCTATTTATTTCGTACTTCGTTTCATTTCAAAGAAGTTATTAGTCTATTGTACGGTGTGGTCCTCCTCCTTCCCTCTCTTTTCTCACAACTAGCAGCCCCCCGGCGCTGACCCAGCTTGCCTTTGAACCCTTGATCCCTCGACAACTTGGTGAACCCGACACGAAATCGATTCGTGGTGGGAAGTTTGGTGGAGAAAGATGAATAAACCGCAAGAGGCAGCCATGCAACAAATGATGCAGCAGTTTGTAGCTTACATGCAACAACAATAGGATGCCTAATAAATGGCCGATGTTATGGATGTTGTTGAAGAGGACGCTAAGGAGAAATGATCCTCAATAGTACTCAAAGTGGAGGAGCCGATTCTTGACAAACTAGTGAAAGGTATTCAAGAGTTAAATTTGAATTAAAAGCTATAAAACTTGAAGGATTAGTTGCAAAGGTGTCTACTTCCAAGCCTAAGCAGCAACCACCACGCAAAGGTTGGGATAATCAATGCATGTGGTGCAATAGTGAAGACCATATATATGTTAAGGAGTGTGATGACTTTGATGAAGCTTATAAAATAATGTGATTTTCTAAAAAGAGATGAAGATTCACCTCAGGGCAGCAGGTGAAATGCTCCACTTGATGTTTGGTAGGGGCAGAATGAAAAATCTAGTGGAAGAAATGCAGCATAATGTTGCTCTTGTGGAAGCATCCACATATGGACTATGGGTCTACGGAAAAGGAAATGATGAAGGTGCACATGCAAAGGGCCAACTATGGCCTTATGTTCTGAAAACAACAGAAGCATGCAAGGTGACTTATGAAAAATTATGACAAGTAGGGAATTCCATTCAAAAAACCACGGGGTGGACTGATCCGATGGATTCTATTTTGATATGCACATTTATTGCTAAGTCTCAAGCTAATGAAGCTATGTTGTAAGAGAAGTGAAAAAGGGATGAAGAAGTTGCAAGGAAATCCAAAAGGGCAATGAGATCCAGTAGTAGCTAGAAAGAGGAAGGGCTTGCTCCCAAACCTACTCCCGAAGTGGTCATGGAGGAGGCACCAAAGGACAAGAAGCAACATAATCCCAGGGGACCCTCTTATAAGCTGAAATCTGATATTGAATTGGCGATAGATCTAAAGAATGTCTTTGAAGAGCGTATTCTTAATAGTAAAGTGGAGCTACATTGGGTGATATTCTGGGAATTTCCAAGCACGAGTTTCATGAGGAGATCATCGATATTATCAAAAGAAAGTGGCAGATACCAAGTGAGCAAGAGCCATAGTCAATTAAGAGCTAGATGATTCGACACATTGAAGAAATTCTAGATGATTATTATGAAGAAGAATTTGAAGATCTTGAAGATGAAGAGTTGAGTCCTGTGGTGGTTTCAAACCCGATTGTACCTGAGATAACAAATGTTCATTTTAATGATGAGGAAGACAATGAAACAATACCCAGGAGTCAATTTTCAAGGACTCATTGGGCAAGGGCGACAACTATTGTGAAGCTTGGCGACATTGAAGAGCCAATCTTAGCACTTGTAGACCATGGCTCGGAAATAAATTTAATGGCAAAAAGCTTACACAAAGGGTGGAAATGGCCTATTGATGTGGACCAAGATTGGCGATTCAAGCTACCAACATGCTTCCAAGCAATCTCTATGGTGCATGTGCAAATGTTAAGGTAACTATAGGGGATGTTTTTTATGAGCATTTTTTTTTTTTTTACAGGAGCATTCCTCCTATCCACCATTGATTTTGGGACAACCCTACATTATGACTGTACATATGGAGACAAAGGTGCTAGATGATGGCTCGGCCTATGCTAGGGCTTGGAGCCGAGATGGTAAGAAAGTGGTTCAATTTTTGACTTTATGTGTTGACCATGCAAGGAACAAAGATAGTTTACGAAATCATTCATTACCAAAGATACGTAAGGAGTTTAAAGAACACAGGTTTGCACAAGATTTTCTTGGGGTGCCACTATAAAGCAAGACTATGGTGGTACAAGTGAGGAGAAGTTCTCGCAAAGAGAAACTTTCTCTTTTTGGGTTATTGGGGTTAACATCCGAATGTTCAATATCTTACAGGAAATTCAATGATTTGCCAAAGTGGGAGAAGCAATAAATTGCAAGTATCCAAAGTGAATTGCGGGGATGTGATGTGTTGGAACCAGATGATGCAATTTTAGGGATCTTTAAAGAGGTATCTTATGTAGATACTATGCAGAGATTGAAGAGATTTGGAACTACAGATTACAAAGTGGAACTCAAGTTGTTAAGGTCCACTCAATGGACATGTATGAAGAGCTAAACATATATGAGGCACTTATGCATATTGAGGATGATTTGGGTAAAGCAGTTGAAGCACAAGTAGAGACGTAGTACAAGACTGCTACAAAGAAAATGAGTTCAGTGGCTACACCTCTACCAGAAGGAAGTCATGGGGTGATCAAGGAAGCCTCTCGACAACGTATACTCAAAAATCCAAAGAACATTGGACATAAGTTTACCAATGAGACATTGGAGCAACTGAAGATTGGAAAGGATAGTTTCCTCAATGAAGAGGAAATCAAATGCTTTCAAGGTATGCTCAAAACACACGGTAAATGTTTTGAGACAAGTGAGATTGGGTGTGTGGATCCAAGTGTTGTTTTACCTATGGTTATATTCACTATTCCTCACATGCCATGAAGCTTATATCCTATTTTAGTCCCTAAAGATTACTTGCCAAATCTTATTGATTTGCTCAATGAGAAGGTACAAATGGGCATTTTGAAGCCATCATGTGCACCATACTCCAATCGGTGGTTCATTATTCCAAAGAAAAGTTGTACTTTAAGGTTCATATAAGAGATGTAGTCGATTGACAAGGTAACAATCCACAATGTGGGTACTGGCCCAATTGTGGATAAATTTGCTGAGGCCTTTGCAGGGAGATCCATTTACTCTATGGGTGATCTTTACTCTAGATATGATCAATTTCAGCTAGCATTGGAGAGCAGGGATCTTATTGTGATGCGCACTCCTCTTGGTTTGGTAAGGATGTGCACTCTGTCACATGGTGCTACTAATTATGTAGCTCATATGATGAACGACATGAATAAGGTATTAAGGGACTTTACCCATCATGTTACTATGCCTTTCATTGATGATCTACAGATTAAAAGATGTGAAGAAGGTTCCAAAGATGAGGTAAAAGATTAGATGGGGTGCCGACAGTTTGTTGCCTAACATATTGTTGAATATGATGCTATTTTATTCAGCAGTTTGATTTGGAGCAAAGGTGCTCAATGCTTGTCAACGAGGTTACCTGCACGCTACGAGAGAACTTTGGGGCGTTGCTACTGCTCTCAAGTTTGATTAGAAATATTTTATTGGAGCTTTAGTTGTGGTAGAGATAGATTGATTGCCACTAATAGGGATGATTCCAAACTGCTCTACTCCGAACATTGCCATGCTATGGTGGATAGCCTATATTAAGTCTCTTAACCCAGAATTTTGTTATATTGCAGGTAGAGATAATCCTATAGCAAATATGTTATCGAGGGCCAAGTTTGAAGATGAAGAAGAGATGCTTACCACCACAAGTGATGATGGCTTGAAGTTCTACACTTGTTCTTATTTACATGCAAATTGTGGTACTATTGCTCAAATTTTTGAAGTATTTTGCAAAGAATTCTACGAGGGAGAGTGGATTTTGATCGGCCGCTACCTTAGCACTCTTACTACAAGCAAGAAGGATGGAGTAAATGAGATTATAAGAGGATATAGAGAAAGGCCTACGACTACTTTCTAAGGGACATTCATCTATGGAAGCAACCAAAGCATACACGAGGGGTACCGCAACGGGTTGTTTGTGATAAAGCGACTCAACAATAGGTGATAAAAGAGTTTCATGAGAGCTTATGGGCTGGACACAGAGGAGTATGGGCAACCTTGTCAAGATCAAGGACCGATACTGGTGGAAAGGTATGTATAAAGATGTGGCTCAATTTGTGGAGACATGCTTAATATGTCAACAATATTCTAATGTGTGACATCGATATGAATTACATCCCACCTATCCACTGGCTATGCACTACAAGTGGGGGGGGGGGGTCCAATCAATGAGCAAAGAAAACCGAGCAAAGCCAATTTCCAAGCAAATATGAGCAACACCCTTGATAATTGATGTGAGTGCAAGGTATTTTGAAGCAAATACTCAAGTCATTTTAAATTTGACCAGCTTCTCAACACAAATGGGTCATACATATAAAATCATAAAAAAGTAGCCACCCTAATAAAATCCCAAGTCATAGAAGTACATATAAAGTGGTTGATTGTGAATGCATCAAAAACACCAAAAAAGGTTAAAACTAACAAACTTTGAGTAAGTCTATGAGAAGTAGACAAAATAACCTTGGAAATTTGAGAAACCTCATGATCAAGAGCATAAACATGCTCTCCTATATTATTTTCTTTGGGCTCAAATTGTACATGCTCCATGACAAAGTGAGAGGATGTAGAGAGAAATCTTCGCCATCAATGTTAAAATGTTGTTTAATAGTGTCCACTTTGATCTCTTGCATGTGACTATCAATAATAAGCACTAGTCTTTGACCTCATTGAGGGCCATACACAGTAATGTGTCTGCTCATTATACACAGTTGCAAACAAGTTTTTGAAGACACAAGTTTATGTTCTAGGAGGCAATTGTTCTTAATTTTGGTCATGTCATACAAGTATTATACAGATGGGCATGGATAGGACATTATGCCAAAAGATATTCTAATAATCATTGCACAACCAAAACATTAAGGGTCTATGTGCGTGATCTTTCATTAACCTCTTGAAATGAAGAGATTTAAAAAAAATTTCACAAGAGCTGAGAGGCTTGATAGGAACCCCCCCAAATGGTAGCCTCTACATACTGATATCTCCTAGCCGCTCCTCAAATGCAAAAGTCCAGAGCATCTTACATAAGAAACAAGAAGCTCTACATGTAGGCTCTTTGATGAGGTCCTCAACGTAGCCCTCTTGAGATAGGAAACACTCTTAACGTACATA
The DNA here is from genome assembly GCF_014529385.1 of Adiantum capillus-veneris. Taxonomy (NCBI): domain Eukaryota; kingdom Viridiplantae; phylum Streptophyta; class Polypodiopsida; order Polypodiales; family Pteridaceae; genus Adiantum; species Adiantum capillus-veneris. The sequence continues at coordinate 139,339,764 of NC_140955.1, read as the reverse complement.
AGAGCTATAGGAAAGAGAATAATGTGGACATAGAGAGGGATGACATGTAGAGAGAGAGAGAGAGAGAGAGAGAGAGAGAGAGAGAGAGAGAGAGAGAGAGAGAGAGAGAGAGAGAGAGAGAGAGAGAGAGAGAGATCACTAAAGTAAGGAATAAATGTTAAGAGGAAAGAAATAGAGAGAGAGGTTGATAAAAGAATTAATAGAAAGAGAGCGAGAGATAGAGAGAGAGGTTGATAAAAGAATTAATAGAAAGAGAGAGAGAGAGAGAGAGAGAGAGAGAGAGAGAGAGAGAGAGAGAGAGAGAGAGAGAGAGAGAGAGAGGCTGTGTATGTGTGTGCACGTGCGCATGCACGCATGCACGTGTATCTGGGTGAGAAAATAGATAGAGAAGATAGATGTTTGTATGCTTCCATGTAGATGACCGACAGATATAGGATCATTTGGGACCATATGGAGACCAACTTTACAAGAGAGGAAGCGGAAGTATAGTCAATGTGCAAAGAGACAACTCCACCTATAGATCTAGTAGACCCACAACCCCACAACCAAAGACTATTGAAGTTGTTTGAAAATTGTACTAATTTTATATATGGGGTATCATAGCATACGATTTTAGTTATATATGGAATAGCTAGTGGCAAAGCAGCATGAGCTGGTTGCCAATCAACTACAACCAGAGTCAACTACAATAGGTTATTAGTAGTTGACCAAAAAGGTCAATACGCATTCTACTCATGTGTCATGAACTTCCGACCTCAACAATGAGGGACGCATGCCTTACCCCCATGCTGAGTGCATGGGCTTATGTAGTTAGCGTAGTCTATTAATCACATTGCTAAGCTACATGTTGCACCCCTAAAAAGTGAGGTGGCATTCTTCGTCTATCACCTCCACGTACATGTCGCCATAGCATAGAGCTCGTTTCATTGTGATTTCAATTTGTAGTTACAAGTATGCTTATCCATCAATTGAGGCCAAGCGGGGCCATCAAGCTACCAATCCTACCAAAGTTAGAGATCCTTGTGCAAGGTAGAGATACGTACATTAGGAGTTGGCCACGTATGCTATGTTGTTGTTGGAATTAGGGTTGCAAAATAACACACACATCTTGGAGAAGACAAAGAAGCTCAAGGCACACAATATAGAGTGTATTATTTAGTGTGCAATAAAAATATGGATAGCCCTAGAGTGATGGACGTACATACAATGCACGAAGGGAAAAACCTCCTAAAGAGGGAAAAAATGCCCCGGCAGTCCTAGTGTGTTCACACACATCACTACCACATGTATATGGTAACAAATCCCCCCTGGAGTGATGCGGTGAGCTGCCAAGCATGAAACAAAAACCACTTGTGGACACTCGCGTGTCAAAACAACCAGCCCAATCTGAGTCCGAAAAAGCATGTAAGTCTGGCGGCAATGATCCCCCCTTGGGAAAAACAAGCCAAGGTGTAAAGTGCCACTAAGGTAGCGGAAAATCCTCTTGAAATCCTGCCAATGCTTAGACCCTGGGCTATGCATGAATCTGCTGACCTGTGAGATTGCAAACTGAATATCTAGCCTCGTGTTGCATACATAAATGAGGCAGCCAACAGCAGTTTGGTAAAGAGAGACATCAGCAGGATCCCCAGCATCATGTAGACTCAAATTCAAACCTATTTCCATGGGAGTGGCAATAAGTTTGCAATCCTCAAGTCCAAACTTACATAGCAATGTCTCTATGTAACTTTTCTGACAACAAGCAATACCACCATCACACTGCTTAAACTGTATACCCAAGTAATGATGCAACAACCCCAAATCTTTCATCTTGAACGTAGCATTCAAATCAGCCTTAAATTCAGCAATATGTCTCTCATTTGGTCCAATGATCAGCAAATTATCTACATAAAGAACCACAATGAGAAGTACATCACCCTCACGCTTTACATACAATGTGCTTTCTATTGGACTGTTACAAAAGCCTCATTTGACCAAATGAGTGTCAACTTTCTCATACCAAGCACGAGGAGATTGCTTGAACCCATACAAAGCCTTCTTATATCGGTACACTTTGTCCTCTTGTCCTTTCTTGACAAAACCGCGAGGCTGCGTTACATAAACTTCCTCAAATATGTCACCATACAAGAAAGAAGTAACAATGTCTGAAAGATGTACATCCCAACCAAAATCAGTTGCCAATGCACATAGAAAACGCACAGTATTCATACGACTAATGGGAGCAAAAGTCTCTTCATAATCTATGCCTTTCTGCTGTGCATAACCCTTTTGCAACAAGTCAAGCCTTATGGCGATCAAACTCACCATCCGGCTTGAATTTCAACTTGTAAACCCACTTTGTACCAATTGCCTTTTTTCCAGGAGGCAAATCACATAAAGTCCATGTGTCATTTTCTATAAGTGCATCATATTCTGATTGCCTGGCAGCCATCCAATTTTTTGAATACTGTGCTGCTTCAAAAGATCAAGGTTCCTCAACATCATGTAAGATAGACACAGCCAAAGCATAACAATCTGATGTATAAGATGCATGGCCAGATCTTGAATGAGTACGACTAGACAAAGGTGCATCCAATTTACTGTCACGCAATGTATACACCAACCATTTTGGCATACCTCTAGCCTGCTCATTTTTAGCCCTTTCCTCATCAAGTACATCATGTACATCTGCATCAGTAATAGGCTGATCTATAACATTTTTGGAAACCCCCATATGTTGTACATTTGCCTCATTGGAATTTACATTCAAACTTCCACCACTGAAAAAGAGTCAACAAAGTGTCATAAATGTCCTGTGAGCTTATATTACCGTCTCTAGTACATGACAGTAAGGGCTGAACTGAATCTTCCACAAATTATACATCCCGTGAAACCAAAATATGCTTTGTTTGTGGATGATACAACCTATAACCTTTGCTTCCAGCACTATAACCAACAAAAATAGCCTTATCATCCAATTTCCTACGCTGTGTTTGTGGCACCAAAGCATATGCCGAACAGCCAAAAACACGCATGTGCTCAATAGAAGTCTTTCTATCATGCCATGATTTACATGGAGTAATAGACTACAAAGCTTTTGTAAGACACGTGTTAAGTACATAAGTGGCACACATGATGGCCTCAAGCCGAAAAGAATGCGGCAAAGCTTGACTTTTGACCATACATCGTGCCATTTCCATAAGTGACCTATTGTTCCTCTCAGCAACACCATTTTGCTGAGGTATATAAGGCACTGTACATTGGTGTTTTATCCCATGACTAGCGAGAAATGAATTCAATTCATGAGACATATATTCCCCCCTCGATCGGAAGGGAGGGTGCCCATAGTACATTTCGAGACATTTTCAGCTATAGCCAGAAAATGTTTGAAGCACATAAAGACTTTGGACTTCACTTTAAGCGGAAATACCCATGCATGCCTAGAGTCATCATCAATGAAAGTCACAAAGTAAAGATAATTTCCCAAGGACGGAGTTTGCATGGGCCCACAAACATCACTATGTACAAGCTGTAACCTACATGTGGCCCTAATTTAACCATCCTGTGGAAACTTAGAACACTGCATTTTACCCAAAATACTGCCTTCATAAACATGTTTGACAAGTGCTTCAAGAGGCGGCAAAGAAGCAACCATATCGAATTTCTGCAAACGCAGGAAACTGGCAAAGTTTTGATGCCCAAAACGTGCACGCCACAGTTTTGTATCTGAAACAGCCCTTGAATCTGCAACTGCATTTGCACAATTTTGTCCACACTTGTCATACCAAGTGAGCTATACAAACCATGACACAAAAGGCCAGATGCAACAATTTCATCACCAAAATTGAGATCATGATGTAATCTGTCATCCACAAATTTGATTACAAGTTCAAGTCTAGCAAGTGCAGATACAGACAAAAGATTCTTCTTGATCCCTGGTACATAAAGTGCATCAACAAGTGTGAAAGAACTGCCATTTGCAACAATAAGCACAATCTTTCCAACTCCCTGAATCGGATAAGAGGCATTGCTGGCACAAGTGACTGAATTCCCATGAGGGACGGACTCGAGAGAGGTGAACAATTCACAATGTGAGGTACTGTGCTTTGTAGCACCACTGTCGAAATACCACACATGTGAATCTACAGCAACTGGCATGCATGCATCATGGACAACAGGATTGTAAGTGCACTTTGCACTAAAAGCCCATTCTGCATCAACATCAGCATCACAGTCTCCTTTCACAAAAGACTCAACAATGGCTACATTTGTAGTGGAACCAACATTTGCAGTGGAACCACCCTCCTTCTTCTTAGCCTCTTTGGCCTTCAACTTAGGACACTGCTTGATCAAGTGACATTAGCTTTACAATATTGGCAACGCATCTTCTTTTTGCCCTTATTATCACCGAAAATTTCAAACAAATTTCTGCCGACAGAAATATTAAGAAAGGTTATTTTCCACTAGTAGAAGAACCATAAGAAGTGGCTGCATTGTTGTTACCACCCTTTCTTTGAGCAACAATAAAAGCCTGTTCAACTGCACGCTGTATAGTCTTGTTTTTTCTAGAAAGTGACTCTTGCAACAACAATGTGCATAATGCATCAAACTTGACAACTTCAGGATTTCCTTGAGTCATAAGTCTCCAAGTACTAGCAAAAGTCTAGCAAGAATCTGGTAAGGCATCAAGAACAATCTGCACAAGGGGAACCGTCTGAGATGACTTCACTTGCAAAAATAAGTTGCTCATTGACATCCTTGACACCAGCAAGGAAAGTGTCCATATCATCTTCCTCATGCATAATCTTTGACTCCAACTCTTTATACATCAATGCAATTTTTGCCTCATTGCGGCTTGCATAAAGACCAGCCATAATACCCCAAGCCTATTTTGCAGATTTCGTTGAATGAATGTGAGGAGTAATGGTGCGCTTTATAGACAAAGCAATCAATGCATGAGTCTGCCCATCCTTTACATCCCAACGAGCTTGTTCTATTGAAGGCAAAACAAATCTAACAGTAGCAATCCTTGCAACATCCTCAACATCGCCTACAGCCTCAGAACTAGGACGTCCATCAATGCCCTGCACAATATTCCAAATGCCCTTTGACACAAAAACATGTTGTAGCATGTAAGCCCACTTAGGGTAATTGTCCCCATCCAATCTGTCCTCAGCAACAAACATCTTGGACACATCTGTGTTGTTGTCAACCATGGTAAATGCTGCACCTGATGTGAAAACTATCCAAAAAGAGGATAAACGGACCGAGAACAACACATGCTATATAACACCAACCGTAGAAGACTGTAAGGGACTTGTTATGCAGAAAATGACACTGACAAAATTTCTACACAAAATGACAAAATAGATTGTGCAGCACTGCCTGTAGGGAAACGGAGGCTAAAATGAGCCTGAATCAAAAAACTGAGCAGACTGAAATTGGAGAAAGTGAGCAGGCATTTGCTGGAGCTGCTGGCCACTAAGCCCGAGAGGACGCAATCTGCTCTAATACCAATTGTTGGAATTAGGGTTGCAGGAAAACACACACAACTTGGAGAAGACGAAGGAAGCTCAAGGCACACCATAGAGAGTGTATTACTTAGTGTGCAATGGAAAGATGGATAGCCCTAGAGTGATGGGTGTATATAGAATGCATATGGGAAAGAAACTCCTAAAGAGGGAAAAAATGCCTCAACGGTCCTAGTGTGTTCACACACATCACTACCACATGTATATGGTTACAGCTGTCACATAGAATTTTTCACGACAGACAGGGTATGTCTTTCATGTAGAGTGTCCCGTTGACAGGGAAGGTGGCTTCCTCTGTTAGAGCACCACCTTCTGGGATCCCTCTCTTGGCATCTCTCGGATAACTTCACCATAGCCACACAACCTTCACCATAGCCATACTTCATACTTTCACACTCTTTCTTATAGATTAATAGTGTCTATAAACAATGTTGTCTGTAAAATGAACAGATCGGTGGAATACATATCAAACGTTGTCAAGAAGTAGGTGGTCTTGCCAGGAAGGCACCGGGCCTCTTGCTGTGAGAGTTTGTGAGGAAGCTTGAGGGTTATGAGAAAGAGCTAAGATATAGATAACATAGCTTCTAGAGCTAAAGAAGAAATGTAGCCAAAGAAGCCGCTCACTTTTCCTTACAAACACACACGTGATGGAGAGAATTCATGAAAGATAGTCAGAACAAAACAAAAATGAAAACATTGAGATTACGTTCATATCGTATCATGGGTAGGATAAAAGGGTTAATGGATGAGTTAATGATATTTAATCTTTGTTGTCCAAATAAGCTAGGGATTGCTCTTTGGAACTGTAGCTTTGTGCTTACTATAATGTATATGTTTTGTCTAGCGATGGGGATTAGTTGTGAGTACAAATCCTCTTGATTCATAATAAAATAACCACACTCACATCAAAAGAGAAGTTATAGTCAATAATAGGTAGTATGATGGGATCTGGTGAGAAAAGTATTTCGTTGAGCCTTTGAGGACCAAATAGAAACACTATGCGTTGCTAAAAGTGAATCTTTCGACTAATCCAAATGTTAACCCTAATAGATTGCACAGAATGGAAATGAAATAAATCGCCTCTATGTGGATTATGGTTATTCATCAATGATATACTTAGTATGTTCAAAGATAAAGGTGTGAAAGAAGTGAAAGGAGAAGAAGAAGAGAGTTTCTCTCCCAAGCCCTATTGTTGCCCTTAGGCAATAAGGATACTGTGGGGAGAGAGGTACCTGTAGCAAGGAGATTCTAGAGTTTGTGGAAGAGAATGAGAACCTTAAGATAGAGAGGTGCTTGTGAAAGATGAAGATATGGCTACTAACCTTGTGCACATAATTGTTTCCCGCAAGAAGGTTGTGCCCGTTACATTGACAAGATTGTTGCTTGAAACAATTAGGACACAACAAGAGAGATGAAAGGAGGAGTAAAGATAGAATTAGAGATAGATCTAAGTGTGGTGGTGGTATTAAAGATAAATAATGAGAGATAGAGAAGGAGTTAAAGACAAGTATTGGACTAGATATGAAAATGAAAGAAAAACTAGCAACATATATCTTACATGAGAGCAATCGCCACCACCTTAATGGAGAGAGAAGATGAGGCAAGACTTCAGCCTTTCTTCAAGAGAAAGTGTGGCACTAAGATGAGTGTGACACTATGGAATTGAGCTATTCTCACTCAATCATAACTTTTTCCCAATGAAGAGAAGGTTGCCCTTTTTATAGGTGAGGGAGCCATGTTTTACATAATCACTTGATTAGGCTAAAGAGTTAGCTCAAATCAAATGTTCTTTGGATATTTCTTAAAATGGGCAATATTAGGACTCAAAATATCATGAAATTTAGCATTTTTGGTCGGTGAGGCTCCATGTGGGTGCATGATGTATGTGGGCCCCACCTAGGCATCTTCTGTGTGGCTCCAGCAGGGGGTCCCAACTTGTGTGTCTTGTCCTTCAAGGCATCTTTGAGGTGTCACATTCACATGCTTGTGTATTTTATCTCCAAATATCTTATTTTATGGAAAAAGACCAAGATTACCTCTTTTCACTTGATTCACCTGTTTACCATCTCTTCTTGCAGTGTAGTTGTGAGAGGGTTTTTCACTAGTTTCCCTGTAACTTTTGACCTATAACTCGGATTGACATGCTCCAAAAGGAAAAATTGGCCTACTAAAAGAGCTTGACTTGGTTTTGGACTTTTCTCCACACCCTTAGGTCGGTATTTGCAAATTGGGATGGTCCAAGAAGCTTTGGATCTTCCTTTTCATAAAGTCTTCTAGTAGGCCCTTCCCTCTTGTATGTATCCAAGAAGGTATGCATTATTGAAGGGTTATATTATTAAATAAATGTGAAAAGAAGAAAATAATTTATATATGGTAGGGTATAGCTGAGATATTAGGAGAAATATACAAATGCTTTTCCCCAAGACAAAAAGAGGCACAATCATTGATACTTCTCTTGTAGTACTTTCTAATAGTAATGTACATTTATATTACTTCAAAGGTAATACTAAGGTATGGTAGAAAGCTTTTATTTATGCATATGAGTATTATATGAAGTATACTTATGCGTAAAAAAGTCACAAGATAAATCGTTTAATGGCCGTTCCCACTATATACGTGCCACAACACGACAATGTATGGTATGGAAAAGACTCGGTTAGGCATTAGGCACACAAATGGATGCAACCATGGGAGAAGAACAAACCTGGCAAGTCTCTTGTGCTCCCTTGATCAATCCATCAAGACAATCATTAATCACCTTCAGTTCTCTTGAAACTTCCGTTGACGAGGGACTACCAAGCTCGCAAAGGGTAGCTTCCAATATGGGATGTAGAATGTAGATCTGTGCTCAACCTCATACAATGTACCATAAACTGCCTACACATAAAAAGTTAGAGCTCAGAAGCTTAACAGATCACTCCTAAAGAATAAACTAATTTTGACTTATCTACATCAATGCTGACTTGGCTTCCTAGTTACATGAGCATAGATGGTCATTGCATGATTTAGTTTTGACAATAGGAAGCTTTGGGAGAATCAATCCAAATAACGTCAAAGGCCAAAACTGATAAGTTTCATTTCCTTGTGTAAGCTGTCGCAACCAGTCCGTGCCCGTGAGGACTGGTTCTAGCAGTATTCGCTCAAGTCGACAAGTTTTTAAGGCTGGTTCAAAGGAGGTAGTGGAACATGGAGGAGAAGGGGGTAGTGCAAGTGGCCGATAGCCGTTGGATTAAAAAATCTCAATGCTCTTGACCGACAATCAGATTGGGTGAAACTCCCCCCCAAACCCCTCACAAAGAAGCTGCACACTATTGCCCGCTTTTCAACACAAAATGCGGACTGTGTGAGTTGAGCACGGTCTCTTTGTTTGCAACCAATAGTTTGTGTTGCTGGGGAGCTTCTATTGGTTGTAATATTTTGGGGAGGTTTTGTTTCCTAATAATGTTGCAGCTGCTCCTTGTGAACTGGGAGCTTGGGAGGGTGAAGGCAATCAAAAGCATGCGCGCTGCTGCCACTCTCATCTAGGTGCATGAGAGCAAGCGATCTAGGTTGCAACGTTTCAAATGGAGAGAGAGAGAGAGAGAGAGAGAGAGAGAGAGAGAGAGAGAGAGAGAGAGAGAGAGAGAGAGAGAGAAGAAGAAGAAGAAGAAGAAGAAGAAGAAGAAGAAGAAGAAGAAGAAGAAGATTTTAACGTTGTAGGAAACCATCCCAAGAGACCTCAAAGATTTGTTTGACGAGAGTTGAACTCAAGACTTGTTATTCAAGAGGCCAAGGTTGCAACCCGTAATGGGCTTCTTCAATTATAACCTGTAGACATAAAAAACGCACTGCAATACAATGCATCACATCACTGAGACAGAGCCTTCCATGTGGCCTTCATATGTGTGTGTGTGTGTGTGTGTGTGTGTGTGAGAGAGAGAGAGAGAGAGAGAGAGAGAGAGAGAGAGAGAGAGAGAGAGAGAGAGAGAGAGAGAGAGAGAGAGAGAGAGAGAGAGCATGAGAGCAAGCGATCTAGGTTGCAACTTTTCAAATGGAGAGAGATATGAGAGAGAAAGAGAGACAGAGAGAGATAGATAGATAGATAGATAGAGAGAGAGAGAGAGAGAGAGAGAGAGAGAGAGAGAGAGAGAGAGAGAGAGAGAGAGAGAGAGAGAGAGAGAGAGAGAGAGAGAGAGAGAGAGAGAAGAAGAAGAAGAAGAAGAAGAAGAAGATTTTAACGTTGTAGGAAACCATCCCAAGAGACCTCAAAGGTTTGTTTGACGAGAGTTGAACTCAAGACTTGTTATTCAAGAGGCCAAGGTTGCAACCCGTAATGGGCTTCTTCAATTATAACCTGTAGAACAAAAAAGAGCACTGCAATTCAATGCATCAAATCACTGAGACAGAGCCTTCCATGTGGCCTTCATATGAGAGAGAGAGAGAGAGAGAGAGAGAGAGAGAGAGAGAAGAGAGAGATTGAGTGCATGAGAGCAAGCGAGCTAGGTTGTAGCTTTTCAAATGGAGAGAGATATGTGTGTGTGTGTGTGTGTGTGTGTGTGTGTGTGTGTGTGTGTGTGTGTGTGTGTGTGTGTGTGTGTGAGAGAGAGAGAGAGAGAGAGAGAGAGAGAGAGAGAGAGAGAGAGAGAGAGAGAGAGAGAGAGAGAGAGAGAGAGAGAGATAGATAGATAGATAGATTTTATTATCGTCCTCGGAGGTCAAATATGACCTATGGGACCAAAGTTACATGTGATGTAGTATGTGTATGGCTGATGAGTGACTCTCGATGCTCCAAAATTGTAGTGATGAGAGTTGCAATGGAGAGCCCACACTTTGGCTGGGAGAGGAAAGTGTGTAGGTTTAAGTTATGGCTGAAAATGTGAGAGAAGCAAGTTCGGATGTGATCAAAAGCTGAGCACTCTAGTAGTGTGTGGTACTCAGACTCTCGAACTTGCAATGAGCATAATGTGCACAATCGATTTGACTCTTCTCCATTGCCCCAACGCCCTATCTCGCATCGAAGGAAATGGGAGCTAAGCCGAATTGCTGTGATAGTGCGTATCGCGGACAAGGGAGAGAAGAAGAAGAAGAAGAAGAAGAAGAAGAAGAAGAAGAAGAAGAAGAATATTTTAACGTTGTAGGAAACCATCCCAAGAGACCTCAAAGATCTGTCTGACGAGAGTTGAACTCAAGACTTGTTATTTAAGAGGCCAAGGTTACAGCCCGTAATGGGCTTCTTCAAATATAACATGTAGACAGAAAAAGAGCACTACAATACAGTGAATCACATCACAGAGACAGAGCCTTCCATGTGACCTTCATATATATATATATATATATATATATATATATATATATATATATATATATATAGAGAGAGAGAGAGAGAGAGAGAGAGAGAGAGTCATAACATTCACTACACACTTGTCGCATGTGCATGCGCATACGCCACCATCTAGCGCTCAACATGAGCATCCAGCTGAATTTTGACCTTGCATCAGGAGAGTCTTTGTTAATTCTCCTCTTTTTTTTATTTTCAAAAACCATATCACATACTCCAAAGTAGTGTTTGTCAGAGCAGACAAGTTCTAGCTAGCGATGATAAGTGCTATTTTAGAGGACTGCAAAGGCCCCGACTCTATTTTGGGCTACTGCTATTGATGACAGATCCAATTGGTATTACAATCACTCTGATTTAATGGCTTATATGGAACCTCAGACGGTCACCTCGGATGGAGTGGGGGTGTGTTTGCTCTTACAGAGCTTGGCCGAGATGCAAGCTGCCTCACTTGTAGAGAGCACGACTATTTTATCGGCTATAATGTGCATAGAGGAGAGATGTGATTGGCAACAATGATAAGGGTTGGTGAAAGGGGCCAATCATGTAGTGGTAGATTTCCAACACATGTAGCAATTGATTTTGATAGGTGTAGCTAATTGATGGAGAGAAGTATATGTTTGCTGGTTTGCTCACAATAGACGAGCTTTTAGTCTTTACACGTGCAAAGAGGAAGTGAGAAGAATCCATTTCGTTCACTTACAACGCATAACTAGTGGGGAGGAGTAGAAAGGTTGTGTTGTTTAAGAGGGGCATGAAAGGGCCTGCTATGTTGGTTGTTGGGTGATTTCAACTAGATTATGCCCAGGCTATACATGGCCCTAGATAAACTTTAATAAAAGCACAACTAGTTGAAAGGCACAAAATAACAAGATAAATTGTAGATAACGATAATGCGATTATAAATTAACACTCATCATCCACGTTAAATCAAAGAAACTATAACCACTTGGGGTTGTCATCAATAGTAGTAGCCAAAATGGAGCGACAGCCTTTGCGACCCTCTAAAATAGCACTCATAATTTGCATCAATTTAAAAGTAGGTTATAATCTTGAACAACAGGTGAAGAAATTAGGTTCACAAAGGGTGGAGGCAGGTGCATAGAAAGGTCTAACCCAAAATTTCATATTAGTTGTTTTTTTTGCTACATCTTCACTTTCTAATTTCTTGAAGCTCTGCATGTGCACTTCCCTCACAAATGCAAGATGGAAGAGCACGGTTTCTAAGGGAACCCAACAATTGGTAGGCTTGACAACCAATATAAACTTGCTTTGCCAATCAAAGAAACAAACATAGAGGAAACACCCCTGAATGTAGCCTTAGGATGTGTCCCTGGGACAACAAAGAAGTAATCATTCTCTTTGGCTATAATTGTCCTACCAACACCCCATGGACACATAGGCTGTTCGCGAGGCCCATTCTCACATTGGCCCACAATTCCCTTATCCTATCACAACTGCCATGTCTCTTGCGTACTATATCACTTTTAAAAATCTCTCTAATTCATAAAAAACTTTATTGAAGGACTCGCTCATTTTTTTCATTGCTAAAAAAAACTCGCTCGCCATCTTGTAAGAATCCAAGTCGATGGTGTTGGAATTAGGGTTGCAGAGAAACGGGCACAGTTTGGAGAAGATGAAGGAAGCTCAAGGCACACAACTGAGAGAGCATTACTTAGTGTGCAATGGAAAGATAGATAGCCCTAGAGTGATGGGCGTATATACAATGCTCGGGGAAAAAAACCTACTAAAGAGGGAAAAAATGCCCCAGTAGTCCTAGTGTGTTCACACACATCACTACCACATGTCTATGGTAACAAATCCCCCCTGGAGTGATGCGGTGAATGAGAGCTGGCACATGAGTAAAGGGAAGTGCCATGCCCTGAGGACATGATCAGTCCACAAAGGGGAGTAAGCCCAAAGATTTGCGGAAAGCTTCGAGCTTCTTACGAGCCAATGCCTTTGTGAAAAGATCTGCAAGGTTGTACTGTGTTGACACATAAGCCAAGCTGATCTCTCCTGCTGAGAGCCTCTCCCTGACATAGTGGTAATGCACCTCAATGTGCTTTGTGCGAGCATGAAAAACTGGGTTCCTCGCAACTGCCAATGCGCTCTGACTATCAGTGTAGATAGTGTTGGTAATGTCCTGTCCAATACCCAAATCAGCCATAAGGCGTCTGAGCCATACACGCTCAACCATAGCTCTGAAGACTGCCTTATGCACAGCCTCACAACTAGAAGTGGCCACAGTAGGTTTCTTCTTACTCAACCATGATATACATGAATTGCCAAGCATGAAATAAAAACCACTTGTGGACACTCTCGTGTCAAAACAACAAGCCCAATCTGAGTCCGAAAAAGCATGTAAGTTTGACGACAATGATCCCCCCTTGGGATAAAACAAGCCAAGATGTAAAGTGCCACTAAGGTAGCGGAAAATCCTCTTGACAGTCTGCCAATGCTTAGACCTTGGGCTATGCATAAATCTGTTGACCTATGAGACTGAAAACTGAATATCCGGCCTCGTGTTGCATACATAAATGAGCCAGCTAACAACAGTTTGGTAAAGAGTGACATCAGTAGGATCACCAGCATCACGTAGACTCAACTTCAAACCTGTTTCCATGGGAGTGGCAATATGTTTACAATCCTCAAGTCCAAACGTACATGGCAATGTCTCTATGTAACTTTTCTGGCACAAGGCACTACCACCATCACACTGCTTTAAGTGTATATCCAAGTAATGATGCAACAACCCCAAATCTTTCATCTTGAAAGTAGCATCCAAATCAGCCTTAAATTCAGCAATATGTCTCTCATTTGGTCTAGTGATCAACAAATCAATGACATAAAGAACCACGATACGAAGTACATCACCCTCACGCTTTACATACAATGTGCTTTTTGTTGGAATGTTACGAAAGCCTTGTTTGACAAAATGAGTGTCAACTTTCTTATACCAAGCATGAGGAGATTGCTTCAACCAATACAAAGCCTTCTTACATCTGCACACTTTGTCTTGTTGTCCTTTCTTGACAAAACCGCGAGGCTGCGTTACATAAACTTCCTCGAATATGTCACCATTCAAGAAAGTAGTAACAATGTCTAATTGATGTACATCCCAACCAAAATGAGCTGCCAATGCACATAGAAAACGCACAATATTCATACGACAAGTGGGAGAAAAAGTCTCTTCATAATCTATGCCTTTTTGCTGTGCATAACCCTTTGCAACAAGTCGAGCCTTATGGTGATCGATCTCACCATCTGGCTTGCGTTTCAACTTGTAAGCCCACTTCGTACCAATGGCCTTTTTGCCAGGAGGGAAACCACATAAAGTCCATGTGTAATTTTCTATAAGTGAATCATATTCTGATTGCATGGTAGCCATCCGATTTTTTGAACTCTGTACTTCATCAAAAGATAGAGGTTCCTCAACATCATGTAAGCTAGACACAGCCAAAGCATAACAATCTAATGCATAAGATGCATGGTGAGAGCCTGAACGAGTATGACTAGACAAAGGTGCATCCAATTTATTGTCATGCAGCTCATTTTCAGCCTTTTCCTCATCAAGTACATCATGTACATCTGCATCAGTAATTGGCTGATCTGTAACATTTTCAAAAACCCCCATAGGCTATACATTTGCCTCATTGGAATTTACATTCGAACTTCCACCACTGAAAAGAGGCAACAAAGTGTCATAAATGTCCTGTGAGCTTACATTACTGTCTCTAGTACTTGACAACAAGGGTTGAATAGAATCTTCCACAAACACTACATCCCGTGAAACTAGAATACGCTTTGTGTATGGATGATACAACCTGTAACGTTTGCTTTCAGCGCCATAACCAACAAAATACATTTGACAGCCTTATCATCCAATTTTCTGCGCTTTGTTTGTGTCACCAAAGCATATGCCAAACAGCCAAAAACACGCATGTGCTCAAGAGAACGCTTGCTTTTAGGCCATGCCTTATATGGAGTAGTAGATTGCAAAGCTTTCGTAGGACACGTGTTAAATACATGAGCGTCACATGATGGCCTCAAGCCAAAAATAATGCGGGAAAGCTTGACTGTTGACCGTACATCGTGCCATTTTCATAAGTGACCTGTGTTTCCTCTCAGCAACACCATTTTGTTGGTGTGTAAGGCGCTGTACATTGATGTTTTATCCCACAACTAGCAAGAAATGCATTAAATTCATGAGACATATACTCCTCCCCTCGATCGGAATGGAGGGTGTCCATAGTACTATTTTGATACATTTTCAGCCATAGCCAAAAATTGTTTGAAGCACATAAAGAATTCGGACTTCGCTTTAAGCAAAAATACCCATGCATGCCTATAGTAATCATCAATAAAGTCATGAAGTAAAGGTAATTGCCCCAAGGACGGAGTTTGCATGGGCCCACAAACATCACTATGCACAAGCTGCAACTTGCATGTGGCCCTAACTGAAACATCCTTTGGAAACTTTGAACGTTGTATCTTACCCAAAATATAGCATTTACAAACATGTTTGATAGGTGCTTCAAGAGGCGGCAAAGAAGAAACCATATCAGATTTTTGCAAACGCAGCAAACTGGCAAAATTCAGATGACCAAAATGTGCGTGCCAAAGTTTTGCATCTAAAATAGTCCTTGAATCTGCAACTGCATTTGCAAAATTTTATCCACACTTGTCATACAAAGTGAGCTTATATAGCCCACAACACAAAAGCCCAGATGCAACAATTTCATCACCAAAACTGAGTTTATGAACTGTATATCTGTCATCCACAATTTTGACTACAAGTCCAAGTCTAGCAAGTTTAGATACAGACAAAAGATTCTTCTTGATCCCACATACATAAAGTGCATCAACAAGTGTGAAAGAACTACCATTTGCAGCAGTAAGCACAATCTTTCCAACTCCTTGAACCGGATAAGAGGCATTGTTGGCACAAGTGACTGAATTCCCATGCGGAACAGACTCGAGAGAGGTGAACAATTCACGATGTGAGGTAATGTGCTTTGTAGCACCACTGTCAAAATACCACACATGTGAATTTGCAGCAATTGACATGCATGCATCATGGACAATAGGATTGTAAGTGCACTCTGCACTAAAAGCCCATTCTGTATCAACATCAGTATCACAGTCTCCTTTCACAGAATACTCAACAATGGTTGCATTGGTAGTGGAACTAGGATTTGCAGTGGAACCACTCTCTTTCTTCTTAGCCTCTTTGGCCTTCAACTTAGGACACTGCTTGATCAAGTGATCATTAGCTTTACAATAATGGCAACGCATATTCTTTTTGCCCTTATCACCAGAATTTCCAGACAAAGTGCTACCAGTAGAAGCATTAGGAACAGAAGTTTTGCCACTTGCAGCAGAACCATAAGAAGTGGCTGCATTCCTGTTACCACTCTTTCTTTGAGAAGCAATAAAAGCCTGTTCAATTGCACGCTGTCTAGTCCTGTTTTTCTGGAAAGTGACTCTTGCAATAGCAATGTGCATAATGCATCAAACTTGACAACTTCAGGATTTCCTTGGGTCATAAGTCTCCAAGTACTAGCAAAAGTTTGGTAAGAATCTGGTAAGGCATCAAGAAAAGTTTGCACAAGGGAATTGTCTGAAATGACTTCACTTGCAGAAATAAGTTGCTCATTGATACCCTTGACACCAGCAAGGAAAGTGTCCCTATCATCTTCCTCAGATTCCAGCTCTTTATGCAGCAAAGCAATTTTAGCCTCATTGCGACTTGCATAAAGACCAGCCAAAATATCCCAAGCCTATTTTGCAGATTTTGTTGAACGAATATGAGGAACAATGGTGCACTTCATAGACAATGCAATCAATGTATGAGCCTCCGAATCCTTTACATCCCAACGAGATTGTCCTATCATAGGCAAAACAACTCTAATAGCAGCAATCCTTGCAGCAAGATCTGCAACATCCTCAATGTAATGGAAATGGCCTATGAGCTTTGAGAGTAGCGGAATTAGGAAATTAGATGAAGCACTTTTGTGAGATTACCTTTTGAGCATAGCGGGCGAACTTAATTGATGGTAGCAACATAAACATGGTACTTAGTTAACTTGGCATGAACAATACTTTTGCAAGAGAGAGTTTAGAGAACATGACAATAGCTGAGGACCGGATTCATACGGAGCCGGTCCCCCTCCAATAGGCATTTGTATTATAGTTTCTCCCATCAAGAGAGACTTGGTACAATACAATCTTTATGTTCCTTGTGACCTAGGTGATGCAATGAAGATGGAAAGCTTCATGCATCACAAACATAACATAAACTTTGTAAAAGCATTAACTATCCCAAGCCTTAGTCCCAAGGCCTCAAACACCTTCGAAGGTGAAGAGAGCTAGCGGGGAATGAGGGTAGGGAAGAGAAAGAAGAAACATTCCATAGGAGAAAGAAATAGTTCCTCACTTATCATCATTCTTCTTGCTAGCATACATTATAGCATAATAATGAATATGACAAGCTTAAGCATTAAAGCATGGCTCTTGGTTGGATTTGCATTCCATAGCCAAGAGTGTTGGTGTAGGCTCTCACTTCTCACAAGATTGGAGAAGGAGGTGGAGTTCCTCAACTTTCACCAAGTGAGAATGAATCCCAAAATGAGTGTGTGTGTGGTGTATATCCCCCCAACACCCCCCTTGCTTGCTTGGGGCGAGTTGTAGCTTTTACATATGTTTCAAGCTCATAGGACCCCTCTCCCCCCCTAGCTAATCACATGCAGCATGCATTCAAGTACATGGGTAGTCTTTGGACAAGTGTCCTCCTTATCCATTAGAGAGAGAGAGCTTGAAAGTATCTAGATATTTGTTGGATGGAGCTAGAAGCTCATTGACCCCTCTTTAGACCAACCAATAGCATTCAAGCACACCATGTGGTTAAGCATAGGGAGAGTCTGACATGTGTCCCATGTGCCCTTTGAGAAAAGGGGTGCCCTTTGGGTGAGTGGAAGGTTAAGTCAAAAATTCCCCTAACTTTGGGACTTTCATGTCATAATAACTAATATATAATTCTCCTAAATGATTTTCTCATGTTAAACTGATCATTTAATATGGGGAAGTGCCAGGGGAGAAAAAGCTAGAATATTGGTTAAGCTGGCAGACTGGCCACAGTAGGGATCCAAAGGAGGGAAAATAGGGATTCAAAGGGGAGGCCATCTACAAAAGAGCTATGTGCAATAATGGGCTCCAAAGACCTTAGGGTTTAGCCCATTAAGACTTCCAAAATGCTAAGGTTCCAAAATTCAAAGGTTGTGTCCAAAGGTCAAAGATTAGGAAATTTGGATGCTTTGTGTGTGTCCCAAAAGTCTTTCTCAAAGCCTACAAAGAAGGGGACGAGCCCAAGAAGTAGGGGATGAGAGAGAAAATCACACACACACACACACACACACACACACACACACACACACACACACACACACACACACACACACACACACACACACACACACACACACACACACACACACAAGCTTCCTTTGTACACAAGGGGAAAGAGGGACACATGTCAGATCCCTAGCCCAGATGCCCACAAGGTGTACTCCCGGGGCGGTCACTTTTTAGAATGTGTATGATATCACGTGAGTTAACCGGAGAGGATTATTAAAAGACCAAAATGTACAAAAATATATACATACAAAGGGGGGTAGGGGTTTTTTAAATAGGCTCACAGTGTAAGTATAGTATGTATATTGGGGTATTATTAATTACCTCTTGAACGCACGTGATATAGGGGTCTTTTGATAAGTGACTGCCCCGGGGGTGTACTCAAATCCTATTGGATGGCCTTGGAGGTGGACCAATGAGAATTAGGCTAGAGTAAGTCTAGTTTAATTAATTTAAAAACACTAAATAAAAGAAACAATAAGAATTAATCCTTCTAGAAGACTATTGGACAGTCTCCCTAGGGGTCCAATGAGCATTCAATAGCCCAATGGCTTCTCTGATTCCTATTGGCCAGGAGACAAAGGGATCCAATGAGAGTTTAGTTGCATTTATTAATTAGCAAAATCTCTCACAAAAGGGAAAGGGGGACACATGTCAAAAGGCTATCACTTATGCTACTTAATTTCCATTGGCTAGGCCTAGGGAGGTCCAATAGGGCTGTAGCATGAGCAATTAGCAAGGGGGGTCGACCAAGGGAGAGAGGGGGCTGATTTTTCAAAGGATTATTCACTTACACACTCACACAATCTATGTGTGAAGCAAGAAGACTCTCTCTCTCCTTCTCAAGCTTTAATGGAAAGCTTACCACCTCCTCCAAGCTTGTGAGAAGGGAGGCCTTCACCAACAACTCCTGGCTTTGTGATGCAAATCCAACCAAGAGCCAAGCTTCAATGCATGCTCATCTCCTCTACCATGCTAATTATTAAGCTAAGCTATGCTAATATGAGTGATTATGTGAGGAGACATATATCTTTCTCGTAAGAATACTCCTTCCTCTCAATCTACCCTCATACCCCGCTTTCTCTCACCATCTTCAAAGGTGTGTGAGGTCTTGGGTCTGAGACCGTGAGGGAATTGATGTTGTGTTTAACAAGTGTTGTGCTTGGTGCTTGAAGTTTCTACCTTCATATCACTAGCTAGTATTGAAGGAACACAGAGAATTGTATTGTAAAATGTCTCTCTTGATGGGAGAAACCATAATACAAAGCCTTTTGGAGGGGGGACTGGCTCCATGCAAATTCGTTCCTCAACTGTGTCAATTGCTTAATTTCTCTCTCTTTTGAAGTATTGTTCATGCTATCTATCTAGGTGTTATACTTTTTGTTGCTCTCTTCACCCAAGCACTCTCGTAATTCTCATTAGGAATCTATTCTAATGAAATGCTCACTATGTTCATGCTATTTTCTGCTTCACACAAGTTACTAGCCCATTAAATATTACATTAGTATCAGAGCACAAGGTTTCTCTTTTCTTGCTGAAGAAGGGAGGTCCTCAAGGTAGCTATAAATGGTTGGTATTATTAATTGCATGTAAGTAAGTAGAATAGGGATTTTTTAGCCTTGCAGTGCGCCTGCCTTTGTGCAGTTAACAGGGCATCACCGTCGAGAGCTATGGTCCTAATAATGGAGTCCTATGGGGCTTGCCTACGGCTTAACCACTATTGAGCTTTTAGAAGCTTGATAAGAGCCGGTGCTATTTTGATGTTGAACGACCCTCTCTTCTATTCCTTGAAATTAATGGCATTCAAGCCACGTGTATAGTAGCTTGAGTGCTTTTTTTTAAAGGGGTAAAGAGGAGTAGCAACTAGGGCTTGAAGTGCCAAAGTACACCTAAAAAGTTTACCCCTAATAGCTGTTAGAATGGTTGACAATAGTAAAGAGAGTGAAATTAATGTTGATAACTTTGATTTTGCTAATGAGCAGGCTACTAATGATGCCCCTATGCCCGTTAACTACCTTGTTTCTAGGCTTCAACAAGCTATGGGTAATCCATCCCCCCAAAGTGAAGTGCAACGGCAACTTCGTGCTCATGGGATTCTCCAAGCTCCCCACCATGACGAGAGAGCACCTAGGAGCCTCCTTGCGAGACTTCCAAATGAGGCCTTTCTCCGATTCCGGAAGAAGAAGAGGATCCATATGAAGGGCTCAAAAATTTGCTCCTTGATGACGCATCTCCTTCTCAAAGGAGAATTCAAGAGCCCCCACCGAAGGAACGAGAAATAAGTGAGTCTCCTACCTCCTCGGTGCAGATGGCTCCACGAAGACGGTGGGCTAAACGCTCAACCTTACCTCCAAAATGGAGAAGACCATCGCATACTTCTCCACACCCTACTTCAAAGAGGGATGAGAAAAAGCAAGACAAGAAAAAGGCGAGAAAGAGGACACCCTCTTCTCCATCTTCTTCATCCTCTTCCTCTTATGAAAGTGATGGTGAAGACAAAGAAGATCAAGGCGAGAAAGAGGTAAACCCTCTTCTCCATCTTCCTCAAATTCTTCACCTTGTGAAGAAAGTGATGGTGCAATTTTTGAACCATAAAAAAGAAGAGGCCATAGGAAATCCTATGCCGCCCCGGGGGATTCACCATGAAAAACTTACCGCACCACGTAAGTGCAAGGGAGGGTTTATTTTTACAAGTTACATAAGTGTATAAGTTACGGATAGGCCCCCATTAATTTATCTCCCTAGCTTAAAAATAAGGGAGGGGGTAGGGGGAGAAGTGAGAAAAGGGAAACATGAGAGGAAGTTTTTGTGTTTCAAAATCATGGCTTCCCAAAAGATTCTGCTCTCGAACTTGTACAAAGATACATGCAAGAACTAACATTGCTTTGTATATAGTTCATTTGTTGAGGGATGAAAGCTATAAAGAGTTTGTATAGATACAAATTTACATGGAGAACCTAACAAAACTTTATAATATGTTTTTTGAGTAATTTCGATGGGTCAGAATTGGACGAGTAGCTAGAGTGCAGGCTGAATGGGCACATAGTTTGAAAGTCAAACTAAGACACATTGAGGGTACATCTAGTTATCAATAGAAGTGGTTCCTTAGTACGTTTCTAGTCACTATGCTACACGCTCTTTGACTAGTTTTACTCAGTTAAATCATGTAAGACTTTTATATGTAAGATAGGAGTATAATAGTTTTTTGCCTGGATTGTTGTATAAGCGTAGAAAGGGGGGTCATATTCCCTAATATGAGTCATATATAGGGGTTTTATCAAAGTTATCCGCTCGCAGGTGGCGTCCCGTTTTGTATATAGAGTGACTCCCCCGGGTATGCCGCATGGAAGAGTCATCCAAACTCAAGAATTTCAAAGAGGGAGGGAAAAGCATCTCTTTCCTTACCTACGATGGCACCTTTGGTGCTACGGGCAAAGTCTTGGCCTTTATCCAACAATTCGATGCAACGTTTGGAGATGAGGGCTTCCCGAGTCCTCTAAGCTACGCCATGTAGCTATGCACTTTCAAAAGTTCGCCAGACAATGGTGGTCTAGCCTATGGGCCAACGGTGAAGCTCCACGAACATGGAAAGCTTTAAGAGCTTCCATTATGAAGCAGTTTTTGGCCACCGATGCCAAAGACAAAGTAATCACCGAATGGCGAAGCTTGAAGCTCTCTCCCTATGAATCCATTCACAAATATGTAGACAAGTTTTGGGACCTACTCTCTTCAAAAAGTTGGATTTCGGAGAGCAAAAGCAACAATTTTATGCGGGCTTAACTGAAGAAATGGCGGAGTATGTCAACTCCCAAAGGCCACGCACCATATCAGCGGTTATACACCATACTATGGTGGCTCTTGAATCAATTTCCAAACGGGGACTAAAAGAAATTCTAAGCCCACGGAAAACAAGGGTTCCAATGAGCCTAAGGGCAAGAACAATGTCCAAAAGTCTCCTAAGTGCAACTCCAACAAAGCTAAAGAGAAGGGAGTTTACAAAGATAAAAATAAACTCTCTCTTGAAGAGCTTGAGCATTATCGCAAGGATAACCGATGTTTCAAGTGCGGCGAGCAAGGGCATGTGTACCGCGCTTGTCCCCAAAAGAACACCCGCCATGAACCTTCTAGAGCTACCTTGGTCGAAATCCAAGAGGAGGAAACTCACCACAAAGGATATCCTCTATGCCATGCTTGGGGAAAGATAAGAGAACATGATGCTTTTATTCTTTGTGACCGTGGTTCTACTCACAATTCATATCCATAGAGTTGGCCACCAAGCTAGGCATACAAGCTTACGAGATGGGAGATGTCCTACCCGTAGATGGTGCTTTCAAGGGGCAAGAAGCTTTAGTCACTCCCTTAATCGAGAAACCGAGGCTCCATGTCCAAAGCTACGTGGACAAAGAGGACTTCTTTATCTCTCCTCTCAAGCATGAGGATGTAATCCTAGGGGCACCATGGTTTGATTGCATGGCTGCCAATGTTAAATTCCCTGAAAGGAGAATCTCCTTTAGGTTTAGGGAAAAAGATATGTACATAGATGCTAAGGAAATGGGTAACACCATACCCATTGTACATACACAAGCTTTCAATAAGTCAATAAAGAGCTCTATTTCCGTGTACATGATTTTTGTCAAAGACTCTCAAAATGAACCTAATGTTTTAGCAAAAGAAAATATACACAACCAAAAGGAATTAAAGTTATCCAATTTTCTCAAGGGGTTTCAAGATGTCTTTATTGACGACATCCCTTGTGAGCTACCTCCTAAATGAGGCAATGATGACCATGCAATTGAACTTCTTCCAGGAAGTTCACCGCCTAACAAACCTCCTTATAGAGTTTCTCAAGCTCAACAAGAGGAGATTATGCGGCAAGTGCATGAGTTAGTTGAGAAGGGCATGGTTAGGCCTAGCTCATCTCCATTTTGTTCTCCTGTGTTACTAGTGTAAAAGAAAGATGGCACATATCGTATGTGTGTCAACTATAGAGCACTAAATAGGATCACTATCAAGAATAGGTTTCCCGTTCCACAGGTAGAAGACCTATTTGATAAGCTACAAGGGTCCACCTACTTCAGTAGGATTGACCTAAAAAGTGGCTATCATCAAATAAGGATAGTTGATCAAGACATTGTAAAGACCACATTTTGCACTACGTTTGGTCTTTACGAATACATTGTCATGCCTTTTGGCTTGACCAATGCACCAACCACATTCAACCGCTTGATGGAGAAGTTATTCAAGCCTCAACGAACCTTTACTGGAGTGTTCTTTGATGATAACATCATCTACTCTAATTCATTAGACGAATATGCTAGAATATTGGTTAAGCTCGCAGACCGGCCACAATAGGGATCCAAACGGGAGGTCATCTGCAAAAGAGCTATGTGCAACAATGGGCTCCAAAGACCTTAGGGTTCAGCCCATTCAGACTTCCAAAATACTAAGGTTCCAAAATTCAAAGGTTGTGTCCAAAGGTCAAAGATTAGGAAATTTGGATGCTTTGTGTGTGTCCCAAAAGTCTTTCTCAAAGCCTACAAAGGAGGGGGCAAGCCCAAGAAGTAGGGGATGAGAGATAAACTGACACACGCACACACAAGCTTCCTTTGTACACAAGGGGAAAGAGGGACACATGTCAGATCCCTAGCCCATATGCCCACAAGGTTTACTCAAATCCTATTGGATGGCCTTGGAGGTGGACCAATAAGAATTAGGCTAGAGTAAGTCTAGTTTAATTAATTTAAAAACACTTAATAAAAGAACCAATAAGAATTCAGCTCTCTAGAAGACTATTGGATAGTCTCCCTAGGGGTCCAATGAGCATTCAACAGCCCAATGGCTTCCCTGATTCCTATTGGCCAGGAGACAAAGGGGTCCAATGAGAGTTTAGTTGCATTTATTAATTAGCAAAAGCTCTCACAAAAGGGAAAGGGGGACACATGTCAAAAGGCTATCACTTATGCTGCTTAATTTCCATTGGCTAGGCCTAGGGAGGTCCAATAGGGCTGTAGCATGAGCAATTAGCAAGGGGGGTCGACCAAGAGAGAGAGGGGGCTGATTTTTCAAAGGATTATTCACTTACACACTCCTACAATCTATGTGTGAAGCAAGAAGACTCTCTCTCTCCTTCTCAAGCTTTAATGGAAAGCCTACCACCTCCTCCAAGCTTGTGAGAAGGGAGGCCTACACCAACAACTCTTGGCTTTGTGATGCAAATCCAACCAAGAGCCAAGCTTCAATGCATGCTCATCTCCTCTACCATGCTAATTATTAAGCTAAGCTATGCTAATATGAGTGATTATGTGAGGAGATATATATCTTTCTCGTAAGAATACTATTTTTCCTCTCAATATACCATCATACCCTGCTAGCTCTCACCATCTTCAAAGGTGTGTGAGCTCTTGGGTTTGAGACCGTGAGGGAATTGATGTTGTGTGTGGTGCTTGGTGCTTGAAATTTCTACCTTCATAGCACTAGTTAGTATTGAAGGAACACAAAGAATTGTATTGTAAAATGTCTCTCTTGATGGGAGAAACCATAATACAAAGCCTTTTGGAGGGGGGACTGGCTCCATGCAAATCCGGTCCTCAACTGTTGTCACTGCTATCTAACTAGGTGTTATACCCGTGTTATACTTTTTGTTGCTCTCTTCACCCAAGCACTCTTGTTATTCTCATTAGGAATCTATTCTAATGAAATGCTCACTATGTTCATGCTATTTTTTGCTACACACAAGTTACTAGGCCATTAAATGTTACATTCATGCATACGAAGCTTCTCAAGCACCTTCCTCATTAAGTTTGTAGGGTCTCTTTTTGACTTAAGAACCTTAGCCCCCCATGCATGGGAAGCTTCTCAAGCACCTTCCTCATTAAGTATGACAAGTACCTCAAGTACCTTAGTCATCAAGCATGATAAGCACCTCAAGCACCTTAGTCATCAAGCACGACAAGCACCGCAAGCTTAGGTCGGGTTTCCACCTCAAGCTCAACCCTAGATTGCCTAAGGTCAAAGGACTTTTAACACTAACCATTGGAGGTATTTAATGAAGCTAACCCTAAGGTCTTTTAAGCTCCATTAGATGCACATTTCTCTTTGATAGACTACCTCCTTTTGGACCCCTATTGAGATGTAAACATCTTTCCTCTTGGTCCCCCGCTGAGGTAAGTTTAGAGGCACTTATTGCACATTGCTCTTTGATAGACCATCTCTTTTTGGACCCCTATTGAGATGCAACCATCTCTCCTTTTGGTCCCGTGTTGAGATAGGTCTAGAAGCACATGTCTCTATTCTAACTCTTGTTCCTGTTTATTCTCCCACATTAACTGATCAGTTTAATATGAGAAAATTATTTAAAGTTAGATATTATATTTTATGACACTCAACATCGTATGCATCCTCAGAACCATGACGTATATCAATGCCCTACACAATATTTCAGATGCCCTTTGACACAAGAACATGTTTCATCATGTAAGCCCACATAGGGTAATTGTCCCCATCCAATCTGTCCTCAACAGCAAACATCTTGAACACATCTGTGTTGTTGTCAACCATGGTAAATGCTGCACCTGATGTGAAAACTGCCAGAGGAGAAACGAAGCGGGAACAACACGTGCTATATAGCACAAACCGTAGAAGACTGTAAGACACCTATTATGCAGAAAACAACACTGACAAAAATTTTGCAGAAAATGACGCAATAGCCTATGTAGTACTGCCTGTAGTGGAAACGAAGGCCGAAATGAGAATTAGAAATCTGAGCAGATTGAGCTCTATGAGCTCTCCCAAATTTTTTGTCAGAGGTGTGTGGCAAATGAGGTATATTTTTCTTGCCAGAGAAGATCTTATGAACCAATTTGAAGGCAAAAATTTGCGTACCAAAGCTACAAGTTCAATATGCAAGTTCTTGCTTGAAGATGTTATTTCCAGGTATGGTTGTGTTAGCAATATTACTGGTGATAGAGGAGACCTAGATGCAGATGAGGCTCGTGAGTTTTTTGCTCGTATGGGCATTAAACTGGTTCTCATTATAGCATACAATCCAGAGGGTAATGGGAAAAGTGAAAGAGGGCATCCACCTATCATTAAAGTTTTAGCAAAGTGGTTGGGTATTCTGCATCATGTCTGGGATTCTACTACTAGTTTTAAAGGGAAGGTCTTTGAATGGAGAGTAATATGTGGTGTTCTACCTACATCTTATAAAATGCATGAAAACTGGAGGGGGGATGGAAGATGTGCTAGATGTGGTATAACTGAAACTACCATACATTTATATTTTGGAATTGCTCTACAATAGCAAAATGGTGGAAACGGGGACAAACATGGTGGGTTGACACTTGGGGAATTAACATGACCAAATTCAAAGTCACCTTTTCATTATTTATGATGCATTGCAGCTTTGTCTTCAATCTTATGCACAATGGTTTGTCTGTTTTATATGGCTCATGAGAAATCATGCATTGTATGAGTGGCACACTAGATCATTGCTTGTTCATTTGCTCAAGAGCAAAATTCTAGAGGACATTCTTGCCTTGCAAGACTATGATGAACAATAGAGCTCTCTACTCATCATGAGTAAAATGTAAATATATTGGAGATAAAGTAAATATGAAACCCCCCCCCCCCCCCCCCCCCCCAACCCAAAAGAGAGAGAGAGAGATTTTAACGAGTCCTCAAAGCTCTAGCCGACGAGTCTTGATCTCAAGACGAGTTACGCAAGAGAGAGGAGGAGGAGAAAGAAGAAAGGAGCGCTGTTCGCTTCGCATTTTCTGTTGCGTTTTGTTGCCATGGAGCGCTTCGGAAGAATGATCGAGAATGCCCAACAAGCTGCAGCCATGGAGTACCACCTGCTGCCAATAGGAGCCGGGGAAGATGTGAGGGATTTGCACCTGAACCGCAGCCGAGCTGCTCTACGACGAGCGGAAGCAGCTTTCCAGAAAGCCCTAGCTGCTGTTGAAAAGGGGCAGGTGATAAATGATCTACGGGAGGAAGGCTTTATTGGCGCTGCAGATGAGAAAGAAGCTCCCATGGATGAACTTGGACAAGAAAGCCCTGTTCTGAGGGAGATCAATGCCCTCGTAGACAGTCGATGTTTGTGTAAACGTCAAGTTCGTATCATCTTAGACCTTGCATTTGTCTGTTGTTTTTGATTGCCCAACCACACACTTGGAAGCCCGCTTGTGTTTGCATGTATAAGTATGTCTGGATGTATGCATGCCTGCACGTGTATGTTCCGTCGAACTATATGCAGACACGTGCCTAGTATGTATATGTGTGCATGCATTTCTTATGAATGTATGTGTGTATAAGCATGTATGTTTTGCTGTATGGATGCATGTGTGCATAGAATGTATGTATATACGTATGTGACTGTGCATGTTCATATGTGTGTGTATTTGTGATGAATGTATGCATCCTATCATGACATTACGTCCGCACTTCAATGTTTCATCGCTATTGCAGGAGGAGATTTTCATCTTCAAAGCTTTGCAGCGGCTGCAAAACATGCACATTACTGTACAGCTATTGAAGG
The DNA here is from genome assembly GCF_014529385.1 of Adiantum capillus-veneris. Classification (NCBI taxonomy): domain Eukaryota; kingdom Viridiplantae; phylum Streptophyta; class Polypodiopsida; order Polypodiales; family Pteridaceae; genus Adiantum; species Adiantum capillus-veneris. The sequence continues at coordinate 139,311,992 of NC_140955.1, read as the reverse complement.
TTTGCTATAACTAAAATCCAATCTTTCTCCATTTCAAAATTGTTTTTTGAAGCAGGAAGCATTTATCAGGGCTTCATGGATTCTACAGAGCACGTCAATTCGAAAGAAGGTGAAAAGGCTTCGAAAGCATCCATCTGCTAGAGTTTGCAGCTTAGCTAAGCAGTTAGTGAGGTGATAGCAACGTTGCGTTTGCATGCGTGCCCTCGAGGGTGTCTGTGTATGTGTGTGCTTGCCTGATTATGCATGTTTAACGTGATTGTCCAGATGGTGGAAACATCTTGCTGTTGAAGTGAAGGACGCCACGGCAACGATCTCTCCTTCTAGTATTGCGGGTACCACTTGTCTTTTGGGAAGAATTTCAGAGCTTTACATTGCATGTTTCAGAGTAGCACTAACAGTGTACTTGTTATGTGACTTAGCAGAAAATGGAGATGGCGTATCTTTTTGCCTACAGTCTGAGGGTGCACCATTGCAACCTAGAGACTCTCAGACGGCTGTGACGGAGGTAGGCAATGCCGAATTTTTATATTCTGTTTTTCTCTTCGAGTACTTGCTCTTCAGCAGCTTATTCTGTCATTGTTTATACACAGACTTTTGGATTCCTCAATGACTACGATTGTAAGGGACTTCCACTTGTTGTTTTTCTCATTCCTTTGCATTTATGCCAAGGCAGTTTTGTAACCACCTGATGTGATTTTTCATGTGAACAGTCTAGTGAGAGATATTTTGTGGCATTTGATTCTAAGGAACTTTGGTTGAAATACTATGTGGCGTGTCTCGCATCCAAGTGGCTGTCCACCGATCAACCACAAGGTAACTAACCATTGAGATAACTGGGTGTGCCAAGTTAACACTGGTGAGAACTAAGCGGGAACATTGTAGAAAGAAGCCATGGGGTTGTTGTGTGGACATACATACTAATGCAATTCCTTATTTAACAAGCAATTGACGTCACACAGCTTGACAGTAATCTATCGCATTTGTAGTACAAATGCCATTAAGTGTGTTAACGTAGAAGAAAATACTCTAGCCATTAGAGTGTCCATGTTATGTTTCATCTTGAAAACATGTAATTGTTTACTCTTGTTGCATGATTATTTACTCTTGTTGCATTCTCATTATACTTTTGTAGTGTGATATTATTATCTTAGAAGGCCATTGTGAATCCTCACCTTGAGAGAACATGTCTCAACAACGATAATCTTGTACGTACCCCCAGTTCTCCCCCCGCCTCCCCACCCCCGTGCAATTCATACACAAACAAAGTCACACAAAACACCATGATAATATTTCGTATCATAAGCAAAAAAAACCAAAATCGAGATGTAGCATACTAAGTAAACATGTACACAATATGGAGAAAAGTGGCCTAATTGGAAATTGCACTTATTGCCAAACTTTTCTATCTTATATTACCATAATGCAGAAAATCATTTTGCGTGGGCCACGTGGTTGAGAATGCAGCCTTTGGCCTCCTCGCCCTGCTACAAAGACACCGAGAATGCCTTGCACCCACATCAAAGATTGAGCTTTGTAATGATCTCTCCAATCCAATGTAAACCCAAGCTTGAATGTTGTTCGACGACCAGTCTTCATATGTAACAACTCTCTCTTTCCCTCTCTCAGAGGTGCCAACAAAGGTAGATCACTCAAGCGGCGGTGGTTTGATGAAGAGTGAATATGCTCGAAAGTCCTCAATAAAAGCTAGATGCAACTAAGGACAAAAATAAATGTTAAAGTCATTAGCCACTAATTTTTTTGTAAGCACTATTGGTATTAAACAAGGATTGTATTGTCACCAACTCTTTTTGGTCTATGCATTGATCAATTGGAATAAATGGTACTTTAATTTATGCAACAAGAGACATTGAAGAGGTTACTATTTGTAATGTGGTAATCATGTTTTTACTGGTAGTACTTGAATCAAATACTTTAGAGAATGCATAAAAGCTTATGGTTGTCCTTGAGAACTTTTGCTTGCATAGTGGGTTAATTTTGAATGAGTCCAAAATAAAAGCTGTGCTTGTAAAAATCAACCCTAAGGAGAAGCCATGCATTGTGTACAAGAATGAGACACTTAAAGTGGTTGAGAGCTTTAAGTACCTTGGCCGCCAGGTTTCAGTCAGTCCCAAGTAGCATGAATGTGCTATGCAACGTTTGGAAGCTAGGAAGAGAGCATACTATGCATTTGAGATCATTGTAATGTAGGGGATGTCAAATATTGGGTCCTTAAGAATTACTTTTTGGACACATTGGTGACACCGATTCTTCTTTTTGGAGCTAAAGTGTGGGGCGGGAGAATCTTAAATCCACTTGGAAAGAGTTTGGGGATGTGCAAAAGAGTTTTCTTACCAACTTTCTCCAACTTAAGACATAAACACTAGATATGATCCTACTACTTGAGTCAAGATCTCTTCCAATTGAGGTCATTGACATGGAGAGGGTTGTGAAGTACATGATAAGAATATGTCGAAACCCTTTACATCGACTTCCAACAATTATTTAGAAAGCAACCAAAAAAGTTCAAAAGACACATAAAAGCAAGAACTTGAGCGTTGGTGGATAGATGTAAGACATAAATAAATGGTTTGGGAAATGGGACACATTACACCTGCTACATGATGCCTCAATAAAATCCCAAGTGAACGAAGATTCTTTACAATGTCTATGTATTACTTGGAAGAAATGGGTCACATATATTACACCACCTATATTGCCCTCTACTACCAAAACATGTTTTTTATCAAAAGAGGAAACCATACTCACCCTTATATGCTTGAGTCTATCCCCTTGTCAGTGATACACACTATTGCAACCATTTGGGTTTGCTTCCATTGCCTTCAATGCGAGATGGGATATTGGGTTAATGGAGAATAGTCACATTGACTATACAAAATGCACATTATGCTTACTATAAGTTACGAGAGTTTGAGTACCACACACTACTAGAGTGCTCTTGCACTTGAACATGCTTCCCTCACATTTTGAGCAATGACTTGAACTTATACACTTTTCTCCCCTAGCTACAATGTAGGCTCTTTAGTGTGATTCTCAACACATGATCCTTGAGCATTAAGAACCACTTATGAGTTCTATACATATTACATCACGTGTATCTTTGGTCCCATAGGTCATATTTGACCTTTGAGAATGATCAAAATCTTGCCATTTAGAATTAGCTTATGGCTTGATATTGGGCACACAGTACGCTAGAGTATGGTTGCAAAAATGATAGACTTTTATTACTCAGCATAATATGCCTCTAAATAGGCATATACAAAAGAGACAACCTTTTGACACATGAACACAATATGTGGCTACCTATGCACAAACACAAGTGGCTTTTCTTTACACATGGGTAGTAAGGGGTTCTTCACATGGGTTATTGACACATGACATTTTTTAAGGTGGAAGAGATTGTTTACACAAGAGATGCAACAAAACCTCTTCCCTATGTGGGTTTTGGTTGCATATCACTCACACAATCCTCCCCTCAAAACACATTTGGGTGAGACACACAATTCAGAAGCCTTCCCTTAAACAAAAATTTTCCTCCCTTTGTTGGGGTATAAAGCCCAATGTGGTCGCCCAGGTAAGTGGGCGGGCCGCCAGGTATGTACACATATTCTTTTGTAAAAACCTAATAAGAACTCACTATGCTCTACACATTATAGTAGAGCGAGTTCACCATATCGGCGTGCTCTTCTTCTTGCACTCTCTCTCGCGTCGCACTTTCGCTCGTACTCCTTCAACTGGTATCAGAGCTCAGATCGAGGCTCGGGGCAGCATTTGCAGGTAGCGAGTCACCTGCTCAGATTGGAGTGAAATTCGACAGGCGAAGACACGGCCCCAAATCTTGTGGGAGAAACCCGAAGGGCTCGGTGTTCTTAGAAGTTCATTCTGAGGTCATCTCGGTCACCGTTCGGCTTCGACAAAGTTCTGCGCAGGCCATTTTCGACTATGTGGTCTCGGCGGGTGCAGATCCGACTCTGCAAATTTGGGATTTCGGCCTACGATTGCAGGTGCTGAGGATATCGGCACTCCCAGAGTGTTGATTTGTGGCTGTCTACACATCGAAGGACGGATCACAGTTCTTGGAGGCGTCACATACGACACGGGGCATCTACAAATAGACTGTAGGCGACATCCACTAGTTCATCAGGTAGCTTGTGTTTGCTGCTTGATATTCCAGATTTTATCCTGACATTGCAGGTACTTCCACATGGGATGTATTGTCAGAGATGATGTATGTCTGTTGAGGGTTTGCTGGCTGTGAGTCACGCAGCAAACAACCGTCGCAGCGGTGACAACATATAGTGGGAAATTTGTGGATGTATGACTTTGTGGGAAGTCTATGTATTGTCAGATTTACTGCAGCCTTTGTTGAGGGTCGAGTGAGGTTTTATTGAGCTGGGGGATTCTCGAATGTTGAGATCCTTTCGGTGATACAGGTCTTGGAGCGATCCCTCGAGCACCCTTAGATAGGCAGCTAGGATGTATTGACTGTGAGTTAGACAGTTGGGATTGCATCTTTGCTTTACTGCCGTTGAGGCATTGTCGCAGTCTATGCTTACAGAACAGTGACAGGACAGTGAGAGACACTACAGGTGCAGGACAGGTTTACCCGTAGCTTACAATGTTGGAGAGACAGTGTTTTTGAGCTGTTTTTGGTCTGTTTTTTGAGTACACCAGAGCCATCTTACAAAGGAGACTCTGCCAAAATTTCTGCAGAATCTGAAGCTTTCTTGGTTCATTTGACAGGTTGATATTGGTTCAGAGGTCAGTTTACAGGGGAAACTCTGCCGAATTTTTTCCCAGGAAAGTAAACTACTCTGAATCGTAGCTATGGCTGGATCACAGGACACTGCTCTTTACAATATCAAGAAGCTAGATGGAATCAATTTCCCATTGTGGAAGAAGAAGATTTGGCACGTGTTGGTACAAAAGAATTAGATAAAACCTATAAAGCTCAAGGGGATAAAACCACAAGATATGGACGAAGATGAATGGATTGAAATGGATGAATTGGCACTTTCTACCATTATGCTGACTTTGGCAGAAAGCGTTTACTTCAATGTAGCAGACGAGATGTCGGCTTATGAAGCATGGACAAAGCTGAGTAATCTTTATGAGAAGCAGAGTGCAGCTTCACAGGTATACTGGCTTGAGAAGCTTGTTGACTTGAAGATGAAAGAAGGGACACCTATGTCCAATCATCTAAATGAATTCAACACCATCTACAGTCAGTTGTCAGCTCAAGGTGTCAAGTTTGATGAACCTGTTAGAGCTATGTTCCTGTTGATCACATTGCTGGAAAGTTGGGACACTTTTCGCACAACTTTGAGTAATTCTGCACCTCCAGATGGTTTGACCATAGCAGGTGTAGAAGGCAGTCTGCTTACTTAAGAAACCAATAGAAAGACAATGGACAAAGGCAAAGGAACATCCTTAGTTGTCAAGGGAAGGACCAAAGAAAAGTAAAAAGGTGGAAAGAGGAATCAGTCTTGTAGCAAGTCTCGCAGTGCTAAAGGCAAGAGTGACATAGAATGCTACCATTGTGGCAAGAAGGGTCACATGAAAAGAGACTGCAGAGAATGGAAAGCAGAAAAAGGCAAAGAGAAAGCTGAAGACCATGGTGAGAAGAACAAGTCCTCATTGAAAATTCAAGAAATAAATGTGACAAACACTGTTGTAGAGGATGACAGTCTAGTCTGAGGAGACATCTACTTCTTGAAGAATACAATGGACTCAGCTCTTCTCACAGCATCTGATGGACATGCACTGAGTGACTGGATTATAGACTCAGGGGCATCACTTCATGTGTCTCCAAACAAGGAGTGGTTTACCTCTTATGTGACCACTAAATATCATGTGACCACTAAAGATCATGTGTCTCCAAACAAGGAGTGGTTTACCTCTTATGTGACCTCTTATGTGACCACTAAAGATCATGTTCGGCTAGGCAATGGGCAGACATGTGAGATCTTAGGTGTTGGAGATGTTCAATTGAAGTTTCAGAATGGCTCTTCTTTCATGCTGAAAAATGTGAGACATGTTCCCGCAATTACAAAGAGCTTGATTAGCACAGGTTTACTTGATGATGCTGGCTACGTCACCACGTTTGGACAGAACATGTGGAAGATATCCAAGGGTTCTATCACAGTAGCACATGGAGTAAAGTCTGGAGGACTTTACATGATTTATGTATCAAATGTCTCTAAAAATGTAATCAATGTAACTGAGCAGCCGAACGTTTCTTTGTGGCATAGCCGGTTAGAACATATGTCCAAGAAGGGAATGGAAATCTTGTCTCGTTCTGGTTATTTGCCTGGCTTTTCATTTAATGATTTTGAATTATGTGAACATTGTCTTTATGGTAAGCAAACACAACAGCCACATAAGCATAGAAGCAGTAGAAGAGATACACAGTTGGCACTTGTTCATAGTGATTTGTGTGGACCTATGCCTAACCTATCTCTAGGGGGAGCTTCTTACTTTATGACATTTATAGATGATTACTCGAGGAAAGTATGGGTTTACTTTCTGAAGCACAAGGATGAAGCGTTTATTGTTTTCAAAACGTTTGTGACACTTGTGGAGAATCAGAGTGGCAAGAAGCTTAAATGCTTACGCACTGACAATGGTGGAGAGTATGTTTCAAAGGCCTTTTAGGACTTTTGTGAGTCAAAAGGTATAAAACGTGAACTTACTGCTCCTTACAATCCTCCTCAAAATGGTGTTGCTGAGAGGATGAATAGGACCATACAAGAGAAGGTCAGAAGTATGTTGTCTAATGCACAGCTGCCAAATGGGTTTTGGGCTGAAGCTGTATCAACAACTGTTCATCTTATAAATAGATATCCTAGCAAGGTTTTGCAGAAGGATTCAGTGCCACAGATGGTATGGTCAGGAAAAATGCCCTCATACAAGCATCTCAGAGTCTTTGGCTGTGAGGCATATACTCACGTTCCAAAGGAATTTAGGAACAAACTTGAGCCAAAGAGTAGAAAGTGCATCTTTCTAGTCTATGGTAATTCTGGTGAGATGGGGTACAGACTATGATCCCGAATCCAGAAAGGTTATCCGCAGCAATGATGTTCACTTTAATGAATCCAAATATCATTCTAAACCAGAGAGGGTTGAGGAGATTAGAAGAGTTGTCTTCCAAGAAGATGGACCTGCACGTGCAAGACAAAATGTTAGGGCTCAAGAGGAGCAAGGACAGGATAAATTGGAACCATAGGTTGTGGCTGAGCCTGAGCCACCTATTTTGCGTAGATCTGGACGTATCACGCGACCTCCTGATCGGTTTGTTCCATCTATGAACTATGTCATGCTGACTGATTGCAATGAGCCTTCATGTTACAAGGAAGCAGTGCAAATGAAGGACTCCGGGAATTGGCAATTGGCCATGCAGTCAGAGATGACAGCTCTGCATAAAAACCAGATATGGAAGCTAGTTAAATTACCACAGGGCAAAAAGGCTCTACCTTGTAAATGGGTTTACAGGTATAAGATAACCGCTCATGATAGTCAGCCAAAGTACAAAGCAAGGCTTGTTGCCAAGGGCTTTAAGCAAGAACAAGGCATTGACTTTGATGAATCCTTCTCTCCGGTGGTCAAGATGACTACATTGAGATGCTTTCTTGCATTGGTTGCCATATTAGATTTGGTGTTGCACCAAATGGATGTCAAGACAACGTTCTTGCATGGTGATCTAGATGTGGAAATTTACATGCAGCAGCCAGAAGGGTTTGTTGAGAAAGGCAAGGAAGATTTGGTATGCGAGTTGTTAAAGAGTCTTTATGGCTTAAAACAATCACCGAGGGCATGGTACCATAAGTTCCACAAGTTTATGCTTTCTCAAGGCTACAAATGTAGTGAGTTTGATCACTGTCTATATACAAAGAAGGCTAAGGATGGCAGTTGGCTGATCCTTATTTTGTATGTGGATGACATGTTGATTGCTGGCAAGCACTTGGAAGAAATTTCAGCTTTGAAGTCAAAGATGGCAAAATCGTTTGACATGAAAGACATGGGTGAGGCAAGTCATATACTTGGTGTGCGCATTGAGAGAGACAAATCAAAGAAGTTGATTTGGTTATCTCAAACAGAGTATATTGACAAGGTTTTGCAACGTTTCAATATGGAGAAGGGAAAGGCATTGAGTGTTCCATTGCCACCATATGTGAAACTTAGCAAACAAGATTGTCCTGTGTCTGAGGAAGAACATGCTGAAATGGATAAGATTCCATATGCGTTTGCAGTGGGTAGTTTGATGTATGCAATGTTTGCTACTTGCCCAAACATTGCATTTGCAGTGGGAGTAGTAAGTCGATACATGTCAAACCTAGGCAAGAAACATTGGGAGGCAGTGAAAGGAATATTGAGATACCTGAAAGCTACAAAGAGTATGCGTATATGCTATGGGAGTCAGGAGCTAAGTGTAAAGGGTTTTACAGACTCAGATTATGCAGGTGACTTAGACAACTGAAGGTCTATGTCAGGGTATGTCTTTACATTGGCTGGTGGAGCAGTATCATGGCGTTTTAGATTACAAGATTGTGTTACTCAGTCTACTACAGAGGCTGAATATGTTGCAGCATCAGAGGCATGCAAAGAATCAATTTGGCTTAATCAACTAGTAACAGATTTGGGAATCAAAGAAGAGATGCCTGTGTTATATTGTGATAGTCAAAGTGCTATACAATTGGCTTGCAATCCAGTTTATCACTGAAAGACAAAGCATGTGGATGTGAAGTATCATTTCATCAGGGAAATGCTTGAGGATAAGCAACTTCAGCTTGTCAAAGTTCACACCACAGAAAATCCTGCTGATCTACTTACAAAAGGACTTCCCTCAGAGAGCTTTGCGCATTTTTGCAAGTAGTTAGGTGTAGGGTAGTACATCACTTCTCTACATCTCTTGTATATTAGCTTGTATAGTAGCTTCTCTTACACTTAAAGTACCACATTGGACTTTAAGTGGGAGGTTGTTGGGGTATAAAGCCCAATGTGGTCGCCTAGGTAAGTGGGCGGGCCGCCAGGTATGTACACATATTCTTTTGTAAAAACCTAATAAGAACTCACTATGCTCTACACATTACAGTAGAGCGAGTTCACCATATCGTCGTGCTCTTCTTCTCGCACTCTCTCTCTCGTGCCGCACTTCTGCTCGTACTCTTTCACCCTTAGACACAAAGTGTGTAGGCACACAAAATATTAAAGTGTAGGCACACACAAGCCTCCCCTGGAACAAATAGAGGGTAAGGTACAATTGAGAGAATGCTTAGCACACAAAATATCAGAGCCACACACAAGCCTTTCCTAGCACAAATAGAGGGTAAGGTACAATTGAGAGAATGCTAAGCACATGTCGTTTGTTGTTTGTTGGAGGATTCTCTCCCACATACTACATAACTTCTTGTAATGTCGTCGTTGTTCTGCCACATTGTGATGTTGCTGTTGTCGATATTCTAATCCAATGCAAAATGCAAAGGAAGACACAACGCACATATATGTACAATAGAGGGAAAAACCATGTGGGAAAAAGCTCTCAAAAACAACTCTTTCATTTAGTGCATGTGGAAATTGTTTATTAGTGCTGATAAATAGACACATTTGCTTTGTGATGACTTTCTTGAAGAAACTTGCTACGAAGTGCCTTCTATTCCTGATGTGAATAGCCTAGCTGTAACTGCTTTTACAAAACCATTGAAGACGCAAATTTTCTCGAGGTCACAAGGGCTGCCAAGTATAATTGACAAGTGTGGGAATGGCCTCCTTAGACGAGCTTGACTTCAAAATTAAAAAAAATTTGACTCTACGAGTCACGACAGCTGGCAAAGCTGAGGTAAAAATTCAAAATGATGGCAAGAATCATGAGATGGGAGCGATGGGCCAAGATCGACCAGTTGATTGGTTTGATGAGGGTGGGGTTGGGCTTGCAGAAGGGGTAAATGGTAGTGGATGATGGCAAGCTGCCCCAGGGTGCCGCGTTTGGTGGGGTCGAGAGCACGAGGTGACCCTTTAAGGTGATGTTTGAGGTCGCATTGTAGTAGCAGAGGCCACTGCAGTGGGCGAACAAGGGCATGGACTGGCTGAGCGACACCAGTAGGGTTCTTGCCCCAACCAAACAATAGGTACGAAGGGGCGATGGCTACAAGAATAGCTTGAACAAGCTGCAAGCACTGGAAATCAATTGCCCTCCTGGGTAAAGATCACACTTGTCGATAATTAAAACACTTGTGGTCATCGTCCCAAGGACTGGGCAGGCCTGTGCTTGGTGGAGCTGGAAGCAATTGTGACGTGTCTATTTTGTATGGAGCTACGACGTGGGGCCCGATTGGGTGGTTGTATGCAGGCACAACTAGTTGGTGTCTTTTCTCTCTCTTAAAGAAAAGATAATAATAAGCTCATTTTGTTTGTCTCTATTCAAGACCTGCCTCGCACAAAACACACAAGTGCAAACCCCCCCCCCCCCCCCCCCACACACACAAATGGGAGCACAATAAATTACTTTATCTCCGCTAACTAAGAAGCTTGAGGGCTCAAAATTAAGCGTTATGAATACTTGAAAAATTTCTCAAGTTTGCGATAGAGCCAAGCCAAATATGCACAATCATTAAATTATCTTTCTAATCAATTAGCATGGGTAGTTTTGTGATTTGCTTCAGAGCTTGCCATGCTTTGACATTGCTTACAAGACTTGCATGAGTGATGAATGTCACACTGAATGCTTGTCCACAAAACAATATCCTTCTTGGAAGATTTTATATAAAGTAATTATGAAGAAAAATAACCACAAAAAAAACTTAAACGGCGAAGACAGTCTCAATAGGCGGGAATTGTCTCCTAGAAGGCGAACAGTGGATCAATGAGTAATTACCACGACAGTTACCACAATAACCTCGAGAGGCTATAAATAGGACCCATTACATTCTAATTGGGCTGCTTGTCTTTTGACTTCTTACTCTTAGTCTCTTGGTTTTAGTCTCTGAAGCTGTTCCTGAGCTACAATCTCTTCACTTGTAATTCTACTATGTAATCATTACTACAATAGTCAATTGTGCTTCAGTCTGGTATACCTTGTACTCGTTCTTCATAAACTCTGAATCTGAATTTGAAACACTTTTCTATTCATTCAGTCTGTTTCTCGTTCCAGTAGAGTATTTCAGTTCAGTTAACTATTCCAATTGAGTTTCCATATTCTATTCCAATTTCACTGACTGAACTGACGACTTACCAGTAGCTGTAAATTCTAACACTGGAATCATCTATCTAAAGCGATCAACTCCAATTCCATTTTGGAGATCACAGTGGCTAGAGCTGTTTGCTCGTTGACTAGGACTCTTCTCCTAGTTTGAATTTTCAGCTGAAGTTATGGCACCCAAAACCAGCTGTGGTCGTAAACCATCCTACCACGTTGACCCTATCCTTGAGGAGTCAGAAAGAGTCTAATCCTAAGAATGAACTGATGATTGAGACTGAGGCTCACGAGGAGCACAGTCATGCTGATGAGGCTAAGAACTCTTAGCACTCTAGTCAGTCTAGAAGAAGAAGGGTTGAGAGGGAGGAACGCAAAGCTAGGAGTTCTCGTACCACACATGGGGATGAAGGAGCCAAAGGCAGTAAAGGTAGTTGCCATAGTTCCAGTAGAAAAGCCAAGGAGGAGACAGAAACTGAGACTAAGGAAGAAATTGATTGGGATATAGACACAGACCATTACAAGAAATCTTCAAGAAGGAGTCATGTTCCTAAGGTGAGAAGAGGCAGAAACGATGCTGATCGACATGATTACACCTCTTCATTGAAAATTTCTTTCCCAGTGTTCAAAGGTGGAAAGAAAGATGACCCGAATGTTCATATCCAAGCGTTTGAACAATATGCTTAGTTGAAAAGTATTGAGAAGATGACTGTGGGGAATACTTTCCTCAAACATTAAAGGAGGCAGCAAGGAAATGGTACTACCATTACCCAACTTGCCAATTCAGATCATATAATAAACTGCTCAAATCTTTTCGATTGGAATATTTAGACAACAGAGGAGATGAGGATATTCTCTATGAACTGGATAAGACAAAGCAAAGAAAATTATCAGTCAGAAGTTATGTTGAGAAAATCAAGGAGCTGACTAGGCAGCTGCAGGAACCACCATCAGGAAAGAGGTTGCGAGCATGGTTTTTAAATGGTTTCCGAAGTAAGAAGCTTAGGTAACAGAAGGTGCCTACATCAACAAAGAAATTTAATGATTTTGTGCAACGAGCCCTGAAGCTGGAACATCAGGCTAAGAAGGAAAGGAGTCATAAGAAGAGGAGGTCCAGTAGTAGCAATACTTCTACTGAGAATTTTGATTCCAGTAAGACCACCAGTAGTTCTGAAAGTAGCTCAGATGAAAAGAGCAAAGACAAGGCTAAGAAGGGGTCTTGGTCTAGAAACATTGATGAGATGGCCCGACAGATTGCTGAAATTAGCTAGACTAGACAACCAGTAAGAAGAGTGGAAACCTGGTGTTCAAAGTGTAAATCCAAAGATCATGTTTCCAATGAATGTCCACATTGTACTTATTGCAAAGCCTACGGCCATCTATGGAACAACTGTAGCATTTGCATTCATCATTTCAAGAAGGGAAAAGATATGTCTGTGGTTGCATTTACCAATGATGAACCAATAAGAGTGGAGACTACCAGTGTACCCCAAGAAGTGAAATCAGGTACCAGTGGTACTGGTACGAGGTGCGGAAGGTACCAAGGGGGTACTGGTCGGGGCCGTGGTCGTGGTAATTTCCATAGTTGAAGTCTGAATTTCTATACTTGTGGTAAGTATGGGCATTTCGCGGCTCAGTGTCCAAAAACACCTGTTACTGCGGCTACTCAAACGAAGGCCTCATAACCAATTCCTGTACGAGCAATTACACGCAGCAAAGGGGTGGTTATTGAGGAACTCCCAGATAACCCATCGAAACTAATCACTCCTGAAAGTAGCAAATGGGCTCAGTAGAGAGAGGCGTGAAAGACCAAGGGTAAAGAAAAGGTGGTTGATGAATGGTAGGAGTAGAGAGAATTGGCGGCGAGAATCATAGAGGATTTAGCCAAGAAGCTGCCAGAGCAGCCAGAGAATTCTGATGCTTGTGTCATTCAGAAGATACCAGCCCAGTCTTCTGAGCAAGCACAACTAGATCAGTCAAGGTCTGGAACACCTGAGACCATGTTGGCTGTAGTTCAGGGACTGATGGAAGAGTTAGGGACTGACAAGGGAGCTGAAATCACTAGAACAAAGGAATGGTATTGTGCAAATACTACCAATTCTTCAAGTTCTGATAACAACATGAGAGGGAGGAAATTCATGTCAAGATTTGTGACAGAATTTAAAAACTCACGGTGTAGTTAGAGGACATTAGAAAAACTTTGCCTGAAGCAGTGAAATTCATTAGACAACGAAGGAAGGCTGAGGCGAAAACCAGAACGGTTGACTTGGTTGCTGTCAAAGATGATGAAGTGCCAGTGATCCAGGTAGATTATAAAGTTAGAAAATAGTGGGAGCCACTATCCGGTGTCATACTGGATGGAGGAGCAAGAGTAAACATCCTGGGGGCACATCTTCAGCAAAGGATGGGAATTACAAATCTAAAACCTGCACCTTTTCAAAGTTCGTATGGCGGACCATCGAGTAGTACAGACAACTGGTATGATAGAGAGTATGCAGATAAGAGTGGGCAAAGAAAAGTTCAAAACTAACTTCCTAGTATTAGATGTGCAAGGCGCGTATGGGATGCTCATGGCTACGAACGGCACAGGCTGTTCACCACTATGCTAATGAGACTTTGAAAATTCAAAGTGCCAGTAGCAGAATTCAAATTTAGACGAACAACACTAGGAGCTAGAGAAAGGAGCTACGACCCGAAGAGCTTTGCCAGAAGTATAAGGTGAAGAAAATTGAGAGAATGCTGGCAGCAATGAATATTCTTTCAAACCGAGATAGATCTCAACGCAATGTTATTGGACAAAGATCAGACTGAAAAGCAAAAGAAGCAATTTCCAGACCAGTTCACTAAGTAGAACTTTGGAGAACGGCCAGTTTAGTTGACTGGAAGGCCTGAAGAACCAGTTGATTCCAATGCACCAGTGGGTTCTGAACAAGCACACTCTGAAGAAGTTACTGGAAATCAGAATAACAGTTTAGACCTCAGGGGACCGTCTTAGGATTACGCTGAGGAGTCAATCAAGAGAAAGGGTGGAGGGCCTAACTGGTTACTTCCATATGATCAGGAAATAGAGAAATGGAATTTAGGTTTTGAGGAAAATCCTAGATTGATCAAGTTCAACAAACATCTGAATTCTTAGATGAAAGAGAAGGCCGGACATATGTTCTAGCAGTACAAGGATGTGTTCGCATGGGAACATACTGATCTTAAAGGAGTAGATCCAAAGGTATGTCAACATCGAATAACATTGAAACCAGATGCCAGAGAAGTACGGCTGCAACAATACCGAATGAATCCAAATTACGCTAAGAAGATCAAGGAAGAGATTGATAACCTTCTAAAGGCTGGGTTCATTACTGCAGTAACCAGTAGTGGATGGTTGTTCCCTATTGTGGTGGTACCCAAGAAGAATGGAAAGCTTAGAGTGTGTGTGGATTGTAGGAAGCCGAGCGCTCAGACAATTAAGGATCTCTTTCCATTACCCTTCAAGGATATGTTGCTTGATGAAATTGCACGATAGGAGATGTATAGCTTTATGGATGGTTATAGTGGCTATAACCAATTACAAATTGCTCCGGAAGATCGGAGTAAAACCACTTTTATTACTGAGTGGGGAGCATTTATGTATCTGGTGATGCCATTCAATCTTTGCAATGCACCAACCACTTTTCAACGATGTATGATGGAAATATTCAGTGAATTTATTCACCGATTCCTTGCCATATTTATGGATGACTTCACTGTACATTCAGTAGAGGAGAAGAACTTTTTATTGAAATGGTTTCCAGCACTGTTAGGAAAAGAGGATCTATTTGAACCCATTCAAATCTGTTTTCTTAGTCTGGAAAGGACAGCTACTGGGACATGTAGTGTCCAGGAATGGTATAGAAATGGCCAATGACAAGATCCAATGTGTCCAACAGGCCAAGGCGCCTCGAAATGTGTCAGAGTTAAGCTCTTTCTTGGAATATATCAATTTTTATAGACGATTTGTGCACAAGTTTGCTTCCCAGGCATTACCTTTGTATGAACTTACAAAGAAGCCCAGCAAGTTCAGTTGGACTGCTGAATGTGAGGAGAGTTTTTAAAATTTAAAGAATGCTATTATCAGTAAGCCAGTCCTTCGACAACCAAATTGGGATGTCAATTTTCATGTACATGTCGATGCTTCAGGATTGGCGATGGGAGCAGTACTGGCTCAGCCAGAAGGAAGAACTGATTATCCAGTATACTTTGTCAGTCGAGGTTCAGTCAGGATGAACAAGGGTATACAACTACTGAAAGAGAAGCCTTAGGGATGGTTTTTAGTGCTACTAAATTTAGACATTATTTGCTGGGCAAGCTATTTTATTTTTATGTGGATCATCATGCCTTATTATTTGTGATTAATAAAATCATTATTCAAGGCAGACTGATACGATGGATGATGTTCCTGATGGAATTTGAATTTTGTATTTTCCATAAGCCCGACAAAATCCATTGTGGTGCTAATTTCCTGTCCAGGAGTACGGATGGCTACTTTGAGGTGTCTTTAAGAGACGAGCTAGTGAATGCAGAACTATTTCAGTTAACAACTGCAGAATCAAGTGATCCAGAATTGTATGAGGTATATCAATTTCTTTCTAAGGGAGGATTTCCAGACAACTGGACTCAGAATAAGAAGAAGGCTCTGATTATTAAGAGTCTGAAGTTCACCATCATTTGTGGATCACTTTACAGATTGGGAGTTGATGGGGTTCTTCGTAGATGTGTGCCTATGGAGGGAAAAAGGCAAGTTATTTCAGAGGCACATAATGAAGAATTTGGAAGACATTTTTCTACTAATATTACTTCCAAGAAGATTCTACAGGCTGGATTGTGGTGGCAGACTTTAACATATGATGTTAGAAGCTTTTGTAAAACTTGTGATCTATGCCAAAGAAGGGGCAGACCCACAACAGCAGATATGAATCCTCTAACACTGGTTCAGCCCACTGGGTGTTTTTATGAAATGGGGTCTAGATTTTATGGGTCCCTTCAAGAAAACTCCTAGGAAGAATATGTATATATTGATGGCCACTTGTTATGTGACCAAATGGGTAGAAGCTAAGGCTCTTCCCGACAACACAGCAAAATCCACTGCTATGTTTCTATTTGAAAATATTGTTTGCCGGTACGGATGTCCTGTGGAGATTGTGTCCGACCAGGATACACACTTTATAAATGACACTATGGACATTCTCATGGATATGCTTTCAGTCAAGCATCGAAAATCAACACCATATTATCCTAGATGCAATGGGCAAGCCGAAAGCAGTAACAAGACTCTCAAGACTATTCTCACTAAGATTGTGCAGAAAGAGACACATCAGTGGGATTTGAAACTTCAAACTGCTCTCTGGGTATATTGAACATCTTATAAGGTCACTACAGGATTGACACCATCTAGAATGGTGTATGGCACTGAAGCTATTGTGCCTATAAAATTTGTCATACCCAGTCTCAGGATGGCAGTCGAGTATGGGTTGGATTTTAATCACAATTTGAAACAAAGACTGGAGAAGTTAACACAGCTAGATGAGTTAAGGCAGAGGGCTATGTTGGAACAGGAAATTGTTCAGTAAAGAAGGAAACAATGGCATGACAGACGAATCAAAGTCAGGGAGTTTCAAAAAGGAGATTTGGTTCTTCTATATCAATCAAAACTAGGCCCTAAGAAACAGAAACTTAAAGATAGCTTGGGCAGGTCCATACGAAGTTGATTAGGTGTTCTCCAATGGCACAGTAAGATTGAAAGATTTATCTGGATTACTATTGCCAGGGGTATATAATGGGGCTAAAATCAAGCTCTATTATTCAGAAGAAAGAGAGGCTTCTAGGGATAAGGGTACTGGTAGTCTGGGAACTGAAGACCAGGAAATTCTAGAATCAGCTATTTTAAGCCTTTTTCATGTACAGCCAGCTCCAGAGGCAGTCAAAAGGTCAAAAAAGTCTCAGTACGACAAAACCATGTCAGTACCAAAATCATCAGTTTTTATGGGGAAAAGGCTCAGTCAGACTATCAGTAGTAATCATTTGAAAGAAGATGGAGAGTATTATCCAATGCATGTATGCCACATCATTTGCGGTGCATAGGACTCTAGGAATGGTAAGTAGTGGAGCTTTTATGGTGCAAACACGTATAACGGTAAGGCGAGTAGGCATTTTTCCTCGTAAATCTTCTGCGCGACGTCTACCTACTATTATCCATTCACCATTGCCGAGCTCTAAAGTTTCATCACTGCAACCACAAATAAAGGAAAGTACTCCTTTAATTGAGTGGGAGTGATGGCAGAGGAGGGTGTGTTCATGATTGAGGAATTCAACGTTAAGAATTACCAACATTGGAAGATGTAGATCGAAGATTATCTCTACTTGAAAGATCTCTACTTGGCATTGGGAAGCCTTGTAAGGAAGCGTACAACAGTGGAAGATGAATCTTGGAACATCCTTGATTAAAAGGTGTTGGGAACAATTTGACTCTGCTTGGCTTTAATGATGGCATTTGATGTTTCAAAGATGAAGACCATGGAGGACTTGATAAATTTTCTTGATACCCTCTATGAGAAACCATTTACATCAAACAAGGTATTTCTCATGAAGCAGTTGCTCAACTAAAAATGGTAGTGAATGGTTTGATTGTCGAACATTCAAATGAGTTCAACATCAACATAAATTAGCTTTGATCGATGAAAGTCAACTTTGATGATAAGGTCCAAGATCTCTTGATACTATCCTCTTTGCCAAATAGTTGAAACAACCTTGTAATGGCCATAAGTAATTCCAATTTTGCTACATGTTGTAGATGTTATCTTTAAGAAAATAAAAGGAAAGGAAGAGCATAGAAGAAACATTAAGTATTACAATGTCAGTAGAAATTAAAGGAAGACCAATGGAGAGATTCAAGAACCAAAGGAGTGGTGGTCACTCAAGGCATAGCGATTGCGGACAATTTTTAGGTGGAATTAACCACTCAAAGGATCTACTGAAATAGACAATGTAGAGGATGCAGAAAACATCCTCGATGAAATGAAATGCCTGTATGGGCTACACAAGAAAGCCCTAACATTCTCCTTGCACTTTAAAAGCCATAGAACTATTTTGGAAATTGAGTACACTGGAACCAACCCTATGCACAAGAGAAAGAAAGAAGCTTTGTCTGTAAGGATCTGACTTTGCCAATGCATTCATCTGAAGCAATCCATCCCTATATAGTTTTTCCAATGTTCACTTAATAAAACTTTGCAAAATTTTACTTTTGAAGCTTGTCAATTTTGAAGTTTTTAATATTGTTTGGGTCTTTAATATAGGTTTTTATATTTAAATCTTGATTCTCAATGCAAATTGTGCAACATAGGGCCCTTGCACATTTGAGAGGCGATGGATGTGTACTTCGACTGGCTACAAGAGAGTGAGCCTTAGGTTGAAACAAGTGGAGGCTCTTGAAAGTCATCAATCTCTACTAAAAAGGAGGAAGAATTACCTTTGTGTCATAAACCTCTCCCTTTGCCAAAAAAAAAAAAAAAGATTGTGGACAATCCCCCCCAATCCCAATATAACATGTATGTTGAGTAGCCTAATGAAGCTATTTTTAAGTAGCTTAAAAATGGTGCAAAACCATTTTTAAGTAGCTTTTCACATAGTGCCCATAACCTTGAAGATATTGCTACCATTATTTAATAACATGTGGGAAAGCGTGAGTGAAAACTCCATTAAATGGTACCATTTGTAGTGCCGAGAAGGACACACATGACTTTCACCACTTGGAAAAATGAAGAACAATATACATTGGCAATCCAATACGCATGCAAGGAGCAACCTACAATATCCACATAGAAATGGAATGTCTTTGTCCACAGGTTTGGTGACGATGCATGGGTTCAAGCACTTGTCAATGTGACAAATGGATTCAATGTCTTTGTCCATTGGTTTGGTGATGATGCATGGGTTCAGGCACTTGTCATCTCACTAGTCCATGTAGATGCCTTCACATTACAAATTAAGAGAGACATGGTAACAAAGTATGATTTTTTTTTTTTTTTTTTTTTTTGGGGGGGGGGGGGGGGGGGGTGGTCTTCATACTTTCAAGCATCATATCATCTAAGGCCTATAGTGCTCCAATTCTGTGTGTTGACAATCACCCAAGTTACTAGGGAGGGTGGGAGAGGCAATGGTGCCAAAAAAAAATCAGTGAGCAAGTCACTTTGTGCATGGCAAAAATCTTGCATGGGGAAAAAATACTATTTAAGGGCCAAAAAGGAACCAAAAGTAGGTATAATATGCTATGGGGTGGTTCTAGGGGCTCCCTGGCAGCACATGTTGGGGGCATGTGCCCCACCAAGAGACTTTTTTTTTGGTGGTTAAAAAGTCAAACAAGTAAAAGTCGCTTGGTGGGGCACATACCCCTGACATGTGTTGCCAGGGAGCCAAAAGGAACCAAAACCAGGTATAATATGCTATGGGGTGGTTCTGGGGGCTCCCTGGCAACACATATCAGGGGTATGTGCCCCACCAAGCGACTTTTACTTGTTTGACCCCACAACATATTATACCTGCTTTTGGTTCCTTTTGGGGCCTGTTTTGGCACTAGATACTATGGAAAATACCCCATGCAAGAACAAGTGTTGGTTTTATCCATAAAGGTTCCTTTGCACCCCTAGTCTAGTGATTTGATATCTTGCTACTTGTGGTGCCTATTGCAATACCTTCTAGCCTTTAAAAGATATTTGTATGTTTTTTTTTCTAGGAATCCCAGCTAGATTTTACCAACTTTATGCACAAAAGTATGCCTCAAATTGCATTGCATCTCAAATTGAAACAAATAACTTGAAGCTTCCTAATTGATGCTTTAAAAGTTGCTTTGTTGCAGCAATGCAACAAGGCTAACATGATATAGACCCATGTACAACTCTCATTCAAATTTAAAGCACTTGTGTAATCAAACTATTTTGTAGCTTCATTGCCTTCTTATATCTAACTTAGAGCTATTGATTGCAATCCAATGGAATCTTTTATTATTGATTAAATTTCTTGCAACAACAAGTCAAAGGGTGTAGGTGAAAATAGTCCTACCTACAAGTATACAAGATTGTTTTGCGAGAAAGTATGTTTGCGCATCATTGTTTGTGTGGTTGTTGCACTCCTAACAAGTAGGAAAAGTAGGAAAAAACATTAACTAAAAAATGAAATTTGGTTGAGGCACAAAACATCGCAAGGACTTGAATCCGCTCTCATTGAAAAATATTCTTTTTGATGGTACATCATCTTGGGGAGGGCTAATGAAAGCCATTTTTTTCTATCTGTATTTGTCATAATAAGCTACCTCACCCTATCAAAATCACCTAAACACTATTGCTATCTTCACCTTTTCATTGTACATACGCATGTGTGAGTTAGGGGAATTTTCCTATATCTTCCTGAAAATCTTCATTTAGCTAGTTATTCTACTAGTTGAACAAAAAATAAATAAATAAAAATAAAAGTAAAAAGTATATATGACAAAAATATAGGTGTTTTTACTATTATTGTTTTGGTATTTTTTTAAAATAATTATACTTAGGTGTGCATTGTTTTCCTAAGTATTCATTGTTCCTTGGTTCACCATTACCATAATTTTCCTTACCATTGTGCATATCCCCTAGTTTATAACTAAAACTACTCATGCAAGAAGGTGAGAAAGGCCATGGACTTTGGATGGCAACCAAGTAAGTCCTTTAATAATGCACTCTGACACAACTCCATATCTTCCTTCGTTAAGATTTCTACCATGCTTGATGGCCTTGGGTACGAGGTAAACACCAATGGTGCACCGGGACATAAAGCAGGTGCACACTAAATGCTCACAATCTATCTTGGCTTGTGATTCAAACCTTCCCACTGCTGCATCTTGAGAGGCAGCTTCAAAAAAGAAGATGGCTGCCATATATTGGGGTCCAGTGCTATAGCTTTACTGGATCCGCATTTGTCGGTGCATCAGAGCCCAAGTTTCATAAGCATTGTGTCATATTGTCAACAACACTATCCATTAGCCTACAGATAACCTTAGCATTGTAAGTGGAGAAGTGTGTCCAAATTGCTTCAACTATATTCTCAAAGAACCGTTCTATGAGTGTCTCACTCTCCAATGTGGAGGTGATCTCCTCCGTGGCAAGGACACATATATATGTGATCATGAGAGATTTTTGTTTTTAACTCCTTTGTTTCCAAAGGTTCCATCTATGATACAATGATAACATGTTTCACGATTTTTAAAGACAACATAACTTGCAATTTTATAATAGATATGAATTTCATTCAATGAAATTAACAACAACTTTCACAACTATTGAACGAAGTTAAAGAGTAGGGCATCATTCAATGGGACTAACAACAACTCCAACCCAATAGTAGAGCTGATGCCGAGAGAAACACCGAACTAGCCTAAAAAGAAGGGAATCGTTCAATGGACTAATGAAAACTCTAGCCCAAAGTAGAGCTGATGCCAAGAGCAACACTAAACTTGCCTAAAAACCAGGGCATCATTCAATGAGACTAACGACAACTCCAACCCAATAGTAGAGCTGATATCAAAAGCAACATTGAACTAGCCTAAAAAATAGGGCATCATTCAATGAAACTAATGAAAAGTCCAATCCAATAGTAGAGCTGATGTCGAAATAAATTCAAAATAAGCAATTTTATAGTATTTATTTTCCATGCTAGGAGAAAAATCTCAACGTAGGAGTCTATGTTGTGTGGTCATATTCTGAGAAGAGGGATGTTTAAATAAAGTTATCTGCATCAAAGTCATCCTCGAAGAAGAGAGAAAGCAAAAATAAGTAGTTTGCACCATCAAGAGCCTATGCGAAGAAGAACATTGAGATATCAAGTTCAACACATGGTATGTTTGGATGAATTTTCATCTACATTTATCACTGGCACAAGGTAGAAGAGAGGAGGATCATCACCGGTCAATTATTTCACCACCATAGCTACCTACCACGAGTGATGGCCACTCATCTTGCTAAGTCACTCACTATGCACAAGGTTTGGAAGACACCTTGAAAGATTACAAATGACATCCTGATGCTTTAAATTGATTAAATATAATTGACATGGAACTCAATTATAAAACTTAGCCGTTGATGGAGCAAAAGACATCATGCACACACTCACACACAATCACACCTTAATACAACAAAATAAATTCTCTTAATCCCCTCACCTCACTCAAGAACACTCAAGAGCTCAATGAAAATCCTTTCCAAAACCTAACGGAAGCTCCAAATGTCCTGCACTACAAGCCATTGCCTTCCCACGGACACTATATAGTGAGTGATGGCCACTTATCTTGCCAAGTCACTCTCTATGCACAAGGTTTGGAAGACACGTTGAAAGCTTACAAACGACATCTTGATACTTTAAATTGATAAAATATACTTGACATGGAACTTAATTATAGAACTTAGCCGTTGATGGAGCAAAAGACATTGTACGCACATTCACACACAATCACACCTTAATACAACAAAAGAAATTCTCTTAATCCCCTCACCTCACTCAAGAACACTCAAGAGCTCAATGAAAATCCTTTCCAAAACCTAATGGAAGCTCCAAATGTCTTGCACTACAAGCCCTTGCCTTCCTGTGGACAATACATATTGAGTCGAGCTGATCAAGGTTTGGAATCACACTCGATGGCTACCAAAAGTCACAAGAAATATCATAAAAAACACAAAAGCTCTAGGCACTTAAGGCCTCTTTTATTGCAAAAGCTTCACCAAAATCCCCTCTACTGGACTCTTTGGTGTAGCCTCAACCCTAATGCACCAATACATGTTACCATATACATGTGGTAACATGTACCCCACATCCGCAAATGCCCTCATTTCTTGCATTCCCACACACTCAAACACTCTCTCTCTCTCTCTCTCTCTCTCTCTCTCTCTCTCTCTCTCTCTCTCTCTCTGTGCACACACAATTGTCAAGGGGGTACGCATGCCGACACACACCTGGGAACACACTGTATGAGATCAAAAGAGAAGGGGGAAAGGGAGTCAACAAAACAAAAATGATGCACTTCAAAGGGGTTCTCTATTCATCAACAAAAAGCTCATACAACCTCCTTTATAATGCCATAGCTGCCTCTTGGTTTGCCAAAAAAAACTGGCTCAACAACCGTCCTCGTGGCTTCCTCATGCACGAGCACACACCTCCGTGGCGGCGACAAAATGTCTCCTCCTTTTCTCCTTGTTTTAAAGGAAAAGCCCCCTCTTTTGGGCTCACTACACCCTCAACAAAGAAAAAAGAAGAAGATGAAGCTCTCCCAAAAAAAAATTCTCTTCCTTTATAGAGGCGCTTCTCAATTTTAGAATCTTGTTCTCAATTGGTTCACTTTGGCGCCTTTACTAGGAAATTTTAGAAAGACGGTGATCCCCTCTCTCATACGAGCACCCATTATTCAAGGGGGGGCAACAATGGAGTCGTTGTTGCTCCCTTGAAACATTTGCATTCAAAAACACTTTGGGACATGGGAACCACCCCAAAAAGGACTACCACATCATCACCATCTTTGCGAAGCATCGCTGCCCAAAACCGGCCCCTTGCCACCCGCGTTGCCGAGCGCCTCCAAGACCAATGCCAATGCAGCGCACTTTTGTGCACTTGCCATAGCAGGGATCTTGAGAAGCTCTCTCTCAATGCCTTGTGATGCCCATTAGGAGTGAGCACCCAACCCTTATACTCTCCACTCACCACTTTCTTCTGCACATCATGTGGGACTTTAAGGGTGGCCACATGGCACACCCAAAAGGTATCAAACTCCTCCCCAACTTGTTTGCCTTGCAATTGGGTGTCTGAGGGTCCAACCACCAAGTTGTAAAGCACACCCAAAACTCCCCATTTCTAGCTTCAATCTACACAAGCTCTTGCCAATTTTTGAGATTCTCCATCCGCAAATCCAATCCGCCACAATTGGCAAAAACCACATGACACCTTACCCTGAGTTGGTGCCCCTGACTTCAACTTGGCATAACTCGCCGCTTGGAATTCCGACTGGGGAACCATCAATTTGTGCTAACGCCATGTGATGTGCACTACCCCTAGGAACTCTGGTAGGCTCAAAAACCTCGAGATGGCATGCTATCCAATGTAGTGAAGTGGGCACACAATTGGCCCTTGGCCAACTTTCCACTACCCATCACTTGCACTCTAGCTTGGGGAGTGCACTATGTAATCCTGTTAATGTATAACGCGAGTTCAATAGGAGGGATTTAAAATGCAAAAATTTAAGGCAATTTAACACAGATACATTAAAATAAGGGGTTTTTATATTCTATGTTGGAAAAATTTCCTAAAATAAGGGGTCATTTTATTCATTCAGACATGTTAAAAAAGGGGTTTTTTTAATACCCCACGAACGCACGTTATATAGAGGGGTACTGATGAACGATGAATCCCCCAAGCACTCTAGAGCCCCAACTGATGATCCTAAAAAAACAACATGCTCCACAACTTGAGCACTCCAATCCTATCCACCGAACTCAGCTCTGAAAACCTTTCCACACGTACCCTATCCGTCAGGGCTTTGCAATGCCTTCCAACTTTAGGCTAGCATATCTTTCAGACCGTGACTCTATTTGAGGCCTAATATGTGGAGCCCTACCTGCTTTTGTGACTAGGCACAATTACATTAGCACTTCATATATCGATCGGATATGTTGTGAAAAAACTCCCACTCTTTTTGGGGTTTTTTTCTCCTTCCTTGATTGTGTACAATTTGTGCTGAGTATTACCCGATGGGCCTATCGGGAAATAAGAAAATCCCAATGAGCTTACTGGTTAAGGTGGTTTCCATGGGTTAACTAGAAAATTACATTAACATCTAACGTAATTATGTGTTTTTAAGGTGCGATCACTCAACATTATTCACATGTTTGCATGTTTGTGATCACGTTAATGAATTCCTTGTCCTCCTCTCTTCCGTCATTGTGTCCATAAAAGGGATATATCCCTTCTCGTTCTCTCTGTGGTTTGGAACAATCAGGGGCATAGTGACCTTGTTCACCACAATTGTATTATCTTCCTTGTAGACTTTCCTTCTCGTTCTCTCTGTGGTTTGGAACAATCAGGGGCATAGTGACCTTGTTCACCACAATTGTATTATCTTCCTTGTAGACTTTGTCCCTTGCCTCTCCTAGCTGGCTGATCTTCTCTTTGATTTCTATCCATTATGTTAATCCTCAAATCTTGTAATTGACCAACAAGATCATGCAAAGCCCTCACTATAATGGGATCAAGACCTTGAAGCACTCACTTCACTCTATCATCCACTACCATGACAACTATTGGTTGCACTACCAGTGGCCTAGTATATGTCATACCTTATTCCCACTTTTGTTTGATCTTTTTGCTCTTGACCTTGAAAATTCCCACTTCTCTTTCAAATGCTTTAGGATACTTTTTATATACCTTCCCATACACTTGGATGCAAGCGGTCCATAAATTGACGTACTTTGAAGAAATCCCTTGGTGGTACTTTGGATGCTGCCTCTAACTGCACCCAAATCCCTTTGAAATGCTTCAAGAACTCTTGAAAATTATCATGAACATCTTGTTGCAAATCCCTCAGCTTTGTCATTGCTTCTATCACAATCAACCTCTTTCCAACCCTATCAAAAATTGCTTGCTTCACTTGCTCCCATGTCTACCTTTTGTCTCCCTCCAGTCATTCAAACCACTTAGAATATTCTCCTTTTAGTGCAAGGGGAAACACATGAATCTTTCCTTCATACTTTACAATATGCATTCCAAGGGTATGCCACTCAAAGTCAACAATCCAGTCCTTCACAAAATCTTTGTTTCCTTTAAACACCGGTCCACTGGTCGCCATCTCCTCAGAGTTGCCTCTCCTTTGCTTAAGAAACTCCACAAAAGTTGAAGTCTTGTGCTTTAAACACACCACCATTTTCTCTCGTATGATACTATAACTTAACAACAAAATCACTCACCTTGGTGCACAAACACCAAATTTTTGCTCCGCTCCCTAGTAGGATTACCAAAAGATGATAGAGCAAAAGACAACGCTTACACTCACACTCAATCACACCTTAAAAAACCACAAGAAATTATCTTACTCCCCTCACCACACTCAAAACCACTCAATAGCTCCAAGAAATTGCTTCCCCCAAACTCAATTCAAGCTCCAAATGTCTCGAACTACAAGCCCTTGCCTTCCAATAGACACTATGCTGACCAAGGCTTGGAATCACACGTGATGGCTACCAAAAGTCACAAGAAAGATCATCAAAATCACAAAATCCCTAGCCACAAAAGGCCTCTCTTAAACCATTGCAAAAGCTTCACTAAACTCCATTCTCTTAGACTCTTTGGTGTAGCCTCAACCGTAATGGTACCGATTTAGGGTCACATAGTTTTGCAATTTTCTCCCTCAATTCCTTAAACACACATATCCATGGAAACCTCAAAAATTTCTTACTCTTAAAAATGAAAAATTGAAGATAAGAACCCCTCTCTCACACCTTTACACACTCAAAAACAAGACACTAACGAGTCGGGACTGCATAGAAGCACATATAGAAATGTTGCTTCCACTTCCACACACAAAGGTGAAAGTTCTCATATGTTTTTCCCCACACACTTCCTCATCTTGAACCCCCATATCTTGAACCCCCATGGCCACCAATTTTGATATGGAAAACAAAAAGACTTTCACCCATTTTTAACCTTTTTAGAACCATTTTTGGTAGTTTTGACCCCCAACGGCCATTTTTTGTGGGAAAAACCAAAAATGGACTCGGATTTGCTCAAAATGTTATAGGAGTGGTCCTTCATACTCAAATTCAATGGCCACATAACAACATTCTATTTTTCACCACTTCTAAGTTGGTCCACACATCAGTGCATATCGGCCATCGCAAATAGACACTTATCGCATTTGTCAAACATTGAAGGCAAGATAAGCATACCCACATTTCCACATGAATTTTTTGAACTCTAGAAATCTCAAAGACATACCATAGGGTTAAAAGGAGCCACGTGGAACCACATATGAGGCTTTGACACCTTGTTCAGGTACATATGTGTATGATTGTCGACATGCAAACCTAACTATGGACAATGTGCACATTGTCTACCATGTTTGAACGCAAGATCACATTGTCAAAGATTCCAAATACATGTATTTACATTTATTTTTACACATGTCCATGAATATACACACTGTTCTATACACACCAAAAGTAGCTTATCACCGGGTGTAGCTTATCACCATTAACGGCACTGCTAGCACTCCTTAAATTGACCTTTGTGCTTTAATTTTTCTCCTTCTGTACTCCTTAAAGCTCCTAAATTCTTTTCCTCCTGGACTCCTTTATGCCCCATCCTGATCCTTTTTTACTGATTCCTTTTATGCTCCTTAAAATTGAGAAAGAGAGGGAGTGAGGATTCTTACGAGGATGAGAAGAGGTATGGATACAGGCTTTGGGAGAGAGTGAGAGCTTTTGGTATGAGAGGAAGGTAAGAAAGCTTATAGATTTTTTAATAATTATAAGATATATATGGCTTGAGGCTATGGGAGAGATTAAGATGTGATGGAGATATATGGTTCTAAGAGAGAAAGGTAGGGTGGCTTGATTATGCAACTGAGAGCGAGAGCTCCTAAGCATGAGAGATATGGAAGAAATTATTAAAAAATTTAAGGGCGTAAGAGGGTTAGATAGGGCTTTATCCCTTGAATAGAAGAAAAGTGAGTGAGATATTCCTATGATTAGATCTCTTGAAGCTGATTAAGAGGGAGATATATTGAACTTGAGGGTATGGTTCAGCCTTTCGAAGGTGTTAGAATCAGATAGAGAGAACTTAACATTGCTTTTACCGGCAAGCTCCATGTCGCGTGATGGATATCAACACTTTTGGAGCATGATTCGCTAAGCCTTTCTAGCCTCTGTAGTGGCTTGGTGGGACGGGGCTCTAATTCCCAGCTTTTGAGAGAGCTTCTCTTCTCAATCCCCTCTTTTCTTGAGGGAACTCCCTCCATCATTTCTAACTCCCTCTTTGTATGTTTATTAAAAACAAAAACTATTAATGGCTCAATCATCAATAAAAATATCGCTATCGTTTGTCATCGGAAGCATCCCCTGGTGACATGGCAAGCCGAATGAAGACCTACATAGGTTTTGATGCTGATGGTGTTGAGAGGGTTTTCCATGACTTGTGGATAATTTTTCGTCACTAAGGCGAGCTAATATGAGCCTTGTGACATCTAGTGCAAGCTCCCTGTTGCTTCTTGTTTGCATCCCCTTCTTCTCTTTCTTTTGTTTATTCACATTTGAAGTGCCCCTCTTCTAATCAAGGGTGGCCATTGCTCTGTGGGTAGTCATTGCTTTCATTCCCTTATAGACGGCCACCTTCTTACGGGTGGCTATTTCCCTATACACCACCTTCGGTTTACATATCGACGAAAGTGTTAAGTATGGAGCCTAATTTACCCTTGTAATTTTCAGTATTAAAAAAACACATTTGTAAGGCCCCCATTATGAGGAGAAGCCATCGTGCGTGAAAAGAAACCACTTGCCAAAAAGCAAAATTTTCACGGCCAGTCTCGAGCTTTGCACGAGACTAACTTTGCCAGAATATTCCATTTTGCCAAAAAATTATGGCCGAACGGCGGTCGAAAAATGGTCGGTAGTCAATGGCCGGTGGTTGCAAGTCAATGGCTGGTGGACGGTGGCCGAATTCAATGGTCGGTGGACGATTTCAAGATGAACTTGTCTTCTCAAGGGCGGCCACACATGGGCGCATTGGAGAGTCCAAGTCGGACTTGTCAACATAAGGGCGGCTACACACGGCTGCCTCTCATGAGAGAGGGCAACCCTTTTGGCCTATAAAAGGAGGCCTCTTCTCTACACAAAAATGGATTGTGAAGCATTGTGGTGCATTGTAAAGTTGATGTGAGGTGGTGAGAGTGAAGCAAGGGGGGAGATCCAAAAGGGTATAATCCCTTTGTAATCTACTTCTTGTTTTGAAATCCTAAAGCCATTGAGTGGCTGATTTCTTGTGGATGTAGCCACATTGGGTGAACCATATATATATCATGTGCTCTCTCTCTCTCTCTCTCTCTCTCTATGTCTCTACTCTATAATCTCTCATGTGTGAAAATTATCTCTATCCATTAAGTAAACTACTCAATTATCTACTTAGCTACGTCATATTTTCTAACAATTGGTATTAGAGCAAGGTTTGCTCGTAGCTAAAGTATCTCAAGAAAATGATTCCTTAAATTGAGTGGGAGTAACGGCAGAGGAAGGGAAGCTTAAGATCAAGAAGTTCAACGGAAAAAACTACTAACATTCGAAGATGCAGATTGAAGATTGTCTCTACCAGAAGGGGGATTTTATTTTTGCGAGCTTTCAGGTTCGAGCTTTTATAATTGGAACTATTTTTTTGAGCTTTTGAGCCCTAATTTTACACTAATGATATCTTTAAGTATCATTTTGTGTAGTGAAAAAACTCAAAACATCATAGAACAATCCTTCAACTACCGAACACTTTTAAGAAATATGGAAGCATGTCTATGCTTATGCAAAATGAAACTTTATAAAAAGCACCATTTGTATGTATTTTTGAGCTTCTACATAAAACATGATTCTTAAAAATTTTGCCAGAGTCTCCTTTGTATGGAGACCTCTTCATTAAAAAATTGTACACCTTTTTTTGGGCTCCCATATGGGATTTCCTTCACATAAGCTCTTATTTCCATCACTAACATTTTTGTTATTTCACAAAAATCAACACATAAGACAATGGTGTCAACATAATCTAACTACATAGGAAATCTCCAATCAAAGTCGTCTCCACATCATGTGGCCATTGTGTACCAAACAAACACAAATGAAACATCGAAATGAAATGTATGGAGCATACCAAAATGAAACATCCAAATGAAATGTATAGAGCATACCAAAATGCCATGTCAATGTCATATGGCTGCCATGTACATAAAAACATAAATCAAAACATCAAAATGTGTACTGTTAGAATAGAGTTTCCTCAACCAAGTGTGCATTTGCAATCAACATTTCATAGGTCCATATGAAATGTCAATCAAACATCTTTCATAGAGAACATCATCTACCTCTAGACACATGCAATGCCTCATATCTTCCGCAGAAGCTCGGCCCAAACCACCACACCCCGAAAACAAGTCCAAAACATAGTCATGAGGCTCAGTAAACGTTGCCAGCAACCACTTGACCATATAAAAAGTAAATTAGAAACCTAATGCAAACACATATATACCATAACATTCACTAGTATCATACTTTGGACTAGTCTTACCAAAAGAACAAAGAAGACCACTCGGCCCCACCTCTAAGAATAACACCATCAATATCAATGGGGAAGACTACATCATCTATCATGTAACTAGAATCTGCTAGAAACAATCTCTCGACAATTTTCTCCCCTGTCTCTCTATCATACTGTGGCACAGGATGGCCAATACGACACCAAAGACACATGGTAAGATCAAGTACGTGCATAAATAAATAACTCAAAGAATGAATGTCATAGTTACAATATTTTTAGTTAGGAAATTAAACTATGAAACTAAGTTTGTTATCTCACTGCCTCTCTAGTGAGTGGATGCCGATATGCCTTCTACATGAGTGTCCATCTATGTAAGATCACAAGTCCTACCCTAGTTGCATCTGCAATAAAATCTCCAATATGTTCGACCATGCACATGGTGACTAAAAACCCCTCATCAACCAAAAACTCACAAGCAACATCCATGCACCTTGTCACTTTACCCCTGGAAAATGTGTTCCACTTGGGAACACTCATGCCCTCTACAAAAGTGAATGATGACATGTAAGCATACAACCATAGTTAGCTGTAGGTACTAATCCAAAGAAAAGTTACTTACCCAATGGGATTGGTCCTAGACCACCCACAAGCAAACTTGTAGGAAAATATGCAAAGATAATCCTAACAACCTCACGACATGGCACACCATATATGTTATATAGATTTGTATTCTATGTCACAAAAAAATTGTTGATGCTACAAGAAAACCAAACATGAATCATGTTCAAAATCATAGAACAATGCAAGGAAGAAAATGGAAATAAGTAGACATTATGGATATCTACCTATCAAGGGCAAACTTATCAATTTGTGATATATCCACAAGCAAAACATCTATAGAGGTTTGGTAATGGAACCCTGCAAGCATTATCCAAATTAGCCTTGAATTAGGAAATATGGAAAACAAATTTGCTAGCAATTTTCTTAAACTTACCAACAGATGTTGTGATCGGCCTTTTCTCCCAAGGCTCTTGACCAAGTGAAGACTCTGCAACAAACAAAGTAGTGTGCACCAATGAGGATGTAGTGGGCACATTAGAAGAGGGTGCCATATAGGGTATAGTGGTTGCCAAATAGGACATGCCGGGCTCTGTAGATGGCACATATTGATGAAGGTACATATGCAATTGTTTTGGAGACAGTGAAATTAACCAGGTCACCAGGACCCTTTCAAGACACACAAGATGGGGTGGAGCATACAAGGCACGAGTATTCAAATGATACATCCATCATTTCATGGATGAAAGACAAAGGTAAATCGTGCAAGTTGTCTAAAATTTTATAGATATGTGGATCTCCCAAAAAGGTTAATGAGCTACCAAATTTTTATAATGACAATGTTTGTTTCAAGCTTCCTCCAATTCACAACAATAAAAGGATGTTTGATATGGAGCAAAAGTACAACGGTCACCTTTGGTCTCGCCCATCATCGATCAATGATTGCACTGTGCATTTGACTTATTGTCTTAGAAGCCTTCATGGTTGAAAAGTGACATGTTCTTTTTACCTTGATGAAAGGAGATATAATGATGCCTTCTTTCATGGACATCTGGACAGACAAATCAGCATGGGCTATCCTGCTAGCGAAGGTAAATCTAAAGTAATGTGCCGCTATTGTGACAGAACGCTCATTTGTTCAAATGTTTGCAAGTGTATGATCTATTATGTGATGCCAAAAGAAACAACAATAACACGTTTGGTGATCCATTTGCGAGTGCATGACCACAATGTACAGCCAGGCACTAGAAGGGTATCTCTTGAAAAGGTGCACAATCTTGTTAAGACAGTTTTAAAGATTGAGAAGGGGGGTCCTAGAAAAGTACAAATGTTAGCTGCTCAAATGCTATTCCAATCTTTGAATAAAGAAGATTATTTAGAAGCCATTAATGTACAGCTTAACCATTTTCTTAAGGAAATGATGCCCCTTGTTCAAAATAGGGGATCCAAAGTATTTTGTCAAATGAGAAAGCTAAACAGGATTAGGTTGTCAGTGATGGATACGACAATATACTATTGCTACTAAGGCGATTCAGGGCAGGCAACAAGAGAGGCGACCTCTAAACACCCCTCTAGGCTCCTGTGCTGCTCAACTGGAGCTGGGGCAACCACAAGCACAACACAACAACAAACCCACAGCCAAACCCAAATAAGATAGGGGCACCACCTAGTTATGGTATGCGAGCTAGGATGCAAGAGAGATTTTGTCACACCCAAGAAAATGCGCTAAAAAACACACCCAAGCAACCTCATAACAAGACACACACAAAATGGACCAAAGAGAGCAGAGCAAAGGGAAGAGAGAGGGGAATGGATCTTGTGTAATACCTTATTTGTGACTTGCAATTGGAGATGGTTGTTATTGATGCTACCGTAGAGCTTGTACAAACTAACTCCATGCTTAGTGAATGCTAAACATTGCCACACACACACACTATCTTAGGGTGTGGGAGACCTCTCATCACAATACCCTCTTACAATGGACACAAAATTGGCAATGAAAACACACCAAAACACTTTCTAAAACAAGATCAACCGATAGAAACTCAAAATACACAAGTCACCTTGAATTCACCAAACTGTATTGCATAAATGGAAGGACGAAGATTTGAACGTCGAATCACGCCTTTGATGCACCAAACCTCAATTTATTGATGATGGAGGAGCATATACAACAATGGTTTTGAAATTCTTGAACTCACGCTCTCTCACTTGCAATGTGTAGCTTGAAAGCTTCTCTTACACCAAAAGTGAATCTCACAAAGTGGTTGCTACACCTAAGTATCTCCTCACACATAGAGTGTTGGGGTGCTATGTGAGATATTGGAGGTTTTTTTACAATAAGGAGAGGGACCTATTCATAGGTTGGAGACCACCCATTAAGATTATTGGAAATCCCAATTTACAAGCTAACAAATCAGGATTATGATTTTTTTTGAATATCAAAACATTGTGGGCCTTCTTTGTCTACTTGAGTCATGGATGTGGGCTCAAAAGAGAGCATTATTGATAGTAGATAAGGTGAAAGTAGAGTTTTAAGGAAGAAGAAGAGAGAGAGAGAGAGAGAGAGAGAGAGAGAGAGAGAGAGAGTTACTATGCACATGTCTTTAGGTGAGGTGTCTTTTATGCTTAGGTCAATAGCTATTTTGTGTTAGTATGTTAGTGGTTAGCGTTAGTAATCACTAGAAAGTTAATGTTATATTCACAATGGGTAGAATGAGGTGGATGGTTGAAGTAAGATGGTTGAATGAAGTGAGGAAATCCTTGTGATGATGAAGCTTGAAGAAGTTTTGGACTTGTGTAGGTTCTCAAAATGACTATCGATCCTCCTCTTCTTCTTTTCTTCTTCATGCCACCACCGTCAAGGTTGATTATTGCGATGAAAATGACAATTTGGTTGATAAGATCTCCCAATTTGCAGAGGTTAAGCATGGTTTATATGCAAAATTTTATGTATATAGAAAGGGGTAAGATGGAATTGTACTTTGGAAGTAATAGAGAGAGGCATAGAGATGGTGTATGTACATGGAGAGCTCATATGAGAGCTATGTGCATAAGAGGGGAGGTGTGAAGAAGGTGAGAGAAACCATGAAAGGTGCACGTTTGAGTGAGGGATTGAGAGGAATGAGTATGTGTGTGTGTGGAAGTGGGAAAGGAGGTGAGTAAAGACTATAGGTTACTTTGTGAGAAAAGTGGGCAGACTGAGGTCCACTCAAAAAATCCTATCTCACCGGTGGTAGCTCCAAAACTCATGAACAAGTTTGAGGTGATTATTTAGCTTATGGGCTACATTTTCTCCATTGACCACTTCTTCAAATTCTAAACGGAGATGGGCGCCAAAAATTTCACCAAAAAGCCTGTTTTTTATGTCTGCAAAAGTCTTTTAGTGTTTTGAATTTGCACAATGCATCCAAGAGTGAGCCCCTCCTTTGTCAGATCATGATACAAAGCATCCAAGTTCCCTTTACACATACATGAAGGAGGATTATTGATGAAATAAGAAATATATACATGGTGGGACTAGTGTATAGACTATTCATGGATTTTAGCCCAATGAGCACATGGTGTTAGAATAATGAGTATATAACAAGAAAAAAATATGGAAGAATTATGGATATGGAAAAAGATATTGGAATCATATGATATGATCCCTCTTTAGTATTATTTTATGTGAAAGAGGAAAATGTATGCAAGTAGATGAAAATAATATAATAAACGTGACTAAGAAAGTAGAAATCAATTTTTTGTTTTCCCGAGGGTGAGGGTGAAAATGTGGGGTTGATTTGTATTAAAGAAAAATATGAGGTTGGAGTATGTACACTTTGACAAAAAATATACTTATGGTGGAAGAGGATGAAAGAAGGTATACACAAGTTTAATAAAATACACACGCAGGTATAAATATTTAAATAAAATATTAAAATAATTCTAAAAATCCCTATATTTAGGCCATATATACAATGAAATATTTACACACAAAAAGACTTTTTATTTTTTTATTTTTTATTTTTTGAACTCAACTAGCCCAGTGACTAGCTAATTGAGGTTTTTTTTTAAAGATATAGAAAAAGTCTCCTAACTCACACACGCCTATGTATGTGAAGATAACCATAGTGTTTGAGTGATTTGATAGGGTAAGATAGCTGACTATGATAATTTCGAATAGCCAAAAAGTGGCTATCATTAGCCCTCCCCTAGGATGATGTGTTTGAGTGATTTGATAGGGTAAGATAGCTCACTATGATAATTTCGAATAGCCGAAAAATGGCTATCATTAGCCCTCCTCTAGGATGATGGTATATTCATGTACCATCATAGAGCATCTTTTCCAAAGAGAGTGCTTCAGAGTCCTTGACGAGATCTTCATTGTTAGGCCCCTTAGCATTTTGGCTGGGGTTACACTCATGCTTCATGGAACAATAGCTACATGAGATAGCTGCCATTTGACAAACCTTTGGTAGATCCTTTGGTAGAAGGCGACTCAAATAGGGCTTCAAGCAATACCCGTTAACCTTCCTGGAGTGCTAGCTCTTTCCCATTCAAATCCATAAGCAGTGATAGTAACTTGAGTTGAAAGCCTTCTTGACTATGTATGGTCCCTTCCATCTGGTTTCAAACTTGGCATCAAAACGATTATTGAGTCAATTGTCTTACCTTAGCACAAGATCTCCTTCATTGATGCCTTTGTCCTTCAGTTTCTTGTCAAGCTTCTCCTTCGCCTGTGTAACTTTCCTCTTATAGAACTCATAGGCTGCTCCTCTTTCCCACTCAAGCTCTACTAGTGTAAGAAGTCAATCCATCCATACCTCTTGATCATCTTGTGCACCTCTACCATGAAGCCGTATCGTTGGGATGTTGAGCTCGATAGGCTGCAAAGCCTCTTGACCATAGACCAAGTGAAATGGTGTGAACTCCATGGATTCCCTATATGTGGTTCGATATGTCCACAAGGCACCATCCAAGAAGTCATCCCACAACTTTGTCTTGTTTTTCACCATCTTTTTAATGATGCCTGCAATGACACCATTAGCTTTTTATACCAAACCATTTGACTGGGGATAGTGACAATGTAGAATGTGAAGTTCTTCACAGACTTCTATGAGCAAGCCCTTTCTAAACCCTAGACCATTATCAGAAACAATCTCCAAAGGTGTGCCAAATCTACAACAAATGTGAGTGTAGACAAATTTGCTCACTGTCCTCTCATTTACCTTTGCCATACTTTGTGCTTCCACCCACCTAGTCATATAGTCTACAGCCACTAGAATATAGAGTTTACCATTTTTTGTCCAGGCAAAGGACCCATAGCATCAATGCCTCACTTTTCAAAGGGTCCATTTGCAAGCACTGTTTGCCTTGGACCATAAACCAATCTTCTATTCCCAATTACCTGACAATTGTGACAAATTTTACACCAATATTGGACATCCACATGCAGACTTGGCTAAACATACCCCGCAAGCAAAATCTTCTTGACAGTTAGCTCTTGGGTAAAATGACCACCACATGCCTCTTCATGCAAACCTTTTAGAATGGCTAGAATTTCCTCGATAGTTGGTACTCTTGTGCACACTTGATCCTTCCCTCTTTGATAGAGGGATCCTTCTAGGAAGAGATACACGCTTGCCTTCTTCATGAGTCTCCTCTTCTGAGCCTTCGTGAAGTCTTGTGGAAACTCACCCTCCAAAATGTAGCCAATAATGGGAGTCAATGACTCCAATTCTTGGTACCTTGGTTGCTTAACCAATGTTGCCATCATGATGACCTGCACTTATTTCTCAACACACACAATTGCTTGTTGTGCAAGTAAATTAGCATCTTCATTTTGTTTCCTAGGAATATGATATAGTTGCACTTCTTCAAACTGATTAAACAACGTACGAATGGCATAAAGTTTTGTCCTTAAGCTTTCATTCCTGCATGCCCAAATTCCTAAAATCTGCTTCACAATGAGAAGTGCATCCCCCTTTACCATGAGACGTTGTATACCTTGGCCAATACATATCTTTAAACCATGAAGTAGTGTGTCGTATTCTACTTCATTGTTGCTAGTTGAGCCTGGTAGATTTACCTTCTCTTTCATGACCACCTCTCCACTTGGGTTGAGCAACACTAGCCCTCCCCCTGCTTTTCCTATGGCTCGTCAAAAAGCTCCATCAAAGAACAAGGTAAAGGCATTAGGAATACTTTTTGGTGGTGGCAATGGTAGGGTATTCATTTCAGGCACCTTAATCTCCTTTTTGTGTACTCTATAAGTGAGAATCCCTGCCAATTGTGCATGCACACTATCTTCTACCTTGAGAGAGTATTGGAACTCTTGAAACTCCATAATCCACTTTGAGATCCTAGTACTAAGATTCATTTGAGATGACACCCAAGGAAACAAATTTTTTACGGTGAGGATTACAAAAGGTTTTGGTAGCAAGTAGGATCTAAACTTTCTCACCGCAAACATGAGAGAAAGCATCATG
Organism: Adiantum capillus-veneris; assembly: GCF_014529385.1. NCBI lineage: Eukaryota > Viridiplantae > Streptophyta > Polypodiopsida > Polypodiales > Pteridaceae > Adiantum > Adiantum capillus-veneris. Next base: position 139,274,438 of record NC_140955.1, on the reverse strand, counting down.
AGTTCTGACTCTGTGTAGCCTCTCTCCAAAGCATTCATGACCCTACTAGCAAAGTAGATGGGTCGTATCTTGGTACTATGGGGATCTTGTGGTAGCAAAACAACACCAATTGTTTCTTTCCCAACACTAGAGCTAACAAAGAAGGTGTACTCCCAACAAGGAGGCATGAGTGTTGGTAGCTCTGACATAATGACCTTGATCTTACAAAAATATTCTTCAAGCTCATCAGACCATGCAAATTTTACTTGTTGTGTCAACTTTTGCAAAGGATGAACCAACTCCGAAGCTAAGTGAATGAAGCGTGACATATACTTCACCTTTTGAATGAATGAGATGACCTCTTTGAGATTCTTGGGTGATGGGAGCTCAATAAGAGCCTTTGCTTTTGAAGGATCCACCTCAATGCCTTTATAGGAAACCTTGTGACCGAGCAAGATCACTTCATCCGCACCTATGTGACATTTGTCGAGATTGAACTGACCTCCCATGTTGTAAAGTTTTTTTAACCTTTCTTCTACCTTTTGTAGATGCAATGATTTTGAGCTATAAATGCAAAAATCATCAATAAAAACCCTAATGGACTTTCCAAAGAATGCTTGAAACACCATGTTCATGAAGCGTTGGAAAGTTGCAGGAGCATTTGTCAGGCCAAATGGCATGACTCTAAAAGCATAACAACCCCAAGGAGTGATGAAGGTTGTTTTCAACTGACCTTCCAATGCGATACCTATTTGAAAGTAACCCGAGTAGCCATCACACACAGTGTACTTCTCATGACCAGCTACCTCATTTAGTATCTCATCCTGAAATGGAAGGGGAGAGTGATCCCTTTTTGTTGCCTCATTGAGTGGACGATAATCGACACACACCCTCCAATTGCCGTTTTTCTTGGGAATGACAACAGCGGGAGAGACCCACTCTGAATTCTCCACTGGATAAATGAAACCTACTGCTGGCATTAGGTGAAATTTGGACTCACAAAGGGGCCCTTTAAGGAGTTTGACTTTACCTCTCTCTACCAAAACATGCACATGGATATATTTTTGCAAACAAACTCCAAAGTTGGCGGAGATTTGACAGTTAGAATGTCCTCTTCAAGCTCTATCTACTGATATATAGCACGCCATAAGATTCCTCATATTTTAGAAGATTCTTTTTTTGATTCACCTATGATGTGACAACTCTGTCGGAATCTAATTGAATAAAAAAAAGAATCTTCTAAAATATGACGAATCTCAAGGCGTGCTATATATCAGTAGATAGAGCTTGAAGAGGACATTCTAACTATCAAACCTCCGCCAACTTTGGAGTTGGCTTGCAAAAATTTATCCATGCGTCCGTTTTAGTAGAGAGAGGTAAAGTCAAACTACTTAAAGGGCCCCTTTGTGAGTCCAAATTTCACCTAATGAAGCTTAATTCTTACCTCCTTGAGTAAAGCCTGCTCCTTGATGACTCCTAGCCTTCGTAGCTTTTGAGCCTTAAGTGTGGCCTCTGGCTTCAACTCAATTTTGTGTTGAACAACATCTACTCCACGCACATTGGTGTAGTCTTTAGCAAAAAGCCTAGGAAATTTCCTTAACACACATTTGAACTCCTCTCTTTTGTCCTTTGTAAGTGTTGTAGACAACATACTTGCTAACATTCCTTCATCTTCCACATTTTGGTTCTCTTGAGTACCTACCTCTTCCAAGCCTTGACAAGAGGTCTCTTGGTTGGTTGGGTTAAACCTTACCCCCATGACTTCAATGGAAGATTCCTCTTCAGTAATGCTGCCGCTACTTTCTTCTTTTGAAGTGTTATCGGTCCATTCTTCTTCTATCTCACTTTGAGACGATTCTCCATGGAGCTCCTCTTGGCGTGGCTCCTTCATGTCAAAGACAACATTCTTATGATTGTCATTCCTACAAATTAATTTTCCACTCTCCCAATCCTGCAAAGCTCGCATTTTCATTAGCCATGTTCTTCCTAGGATAAATGGGTAACCATTTTCTTTGGTAGACATAACATAGAAATCCACTGCCTTCTTAATGCCAAAGGCCTCCACAAAAACATTTTTGTAAATGCCTACGCACCTAGCCTTGCTATTGTTTACCATTTTCACTTTAATTTCAGGTGTTTCATGGATGTGCATGCCTAGTCTTTGCATGACTCCCTTTGTCATAATGCAAATTTGTGCACCCCCATCCACTAAACCTTTCCTAACCAATCTTCCCTTGATGTAACAATCTAGCACATGTGTCATATCCTCATTCATTTCAGCATGCGCAATTTTTACAACAGGCACACTCTCTTTTATCTTTCTCCTAGTGCTAACTGCTTTCATTAAATCTCTCCTAACTTGTGGACATAATGCAAGAAACTGAGGCCATGAGATATTAAGACCCTTACCTCTCATGTCTTTCAACAAGTTGTATGGAGCCATACCATGTCCAAGAGGGAGTCTTGGAGATTGATATGACGTGGAGTCCTCTTAGCTTCCTTGGTCTCCTTTGCCTTCTTGCCTCGTCCATGGTCACTCCTTGATGTGACTCCTTCTTTATTTTTACCTTTTCCTTGGCCACACTTAATTCCATTTGCTTCCATGTCAACCTCATTTGAATTTTTCACCTCTACCACATGCACATTTGGATCTAGCAAAGGTGGAACTCCTTCTATCCGTTGTGGAGGTGGTCTTGGTCCATTTGGTCTTTGTAGAAGCCTTGGTTGTTGACTAGTTCCATCACCTGCATTCATCATTGGGTAATTCAAGTTAAGTCTCCCTAGCTCCCTACGGGGCCAAGGACAATCATACATCCTATGTCCAGACTCTCCGCAATTCCAACCTTGCAAGACTCTCCTAGGTTGTGGATCTCGCTCTTCAGACTTCTTTGCTTGTCCCTTTGGACCTACAACTTGTGCAAGGTGGATTGATAGGTTGCCTAAAGATTCATTTAACTTCTCAATCACTTCAAATGTTACCTCAAAAATCTCTCTCGATGTTGATGCTTGTAATTTTCTCTTAGGTCTAGGACCCTCTATTGGAACCTCTCCTCTTAGACACTTGAGTTTCCTATACTTCTCAACAGCCCTAGTTTCAGCTGTGTCAAAGGTAGCAGGTGCACCCGCCTCAACTTTTATCTTGAGTGTGGGAAAGAGACAGGCTATGAACCTCTCCTTCTTTAAAAAATCTGCACCATCACCAGGGTTAGCAACATTTCTCACCCATATAGCCCAAAGACATAGAAACTCTTGTTTTTTCATGTAGTAGCCGTCTAAGTCTTTTTGTTTGTGAGAAACAATGTCTTGCTATAGCTTTTGAGTGTTTTGGGGATCAAAGAAGTATCTCTTGAAATGATTCACAACTTCCGTGTAATTCCCTTTAACTTCCTCAGGAAAAGAGTCAAACCAAGTGCTAGCATCTTTCCTAAGGACCACCTCAAACATTTCTACACGTTCTTGATCAGTTACTATCCTCTTAATACGGCAAGACATCTTGAAATTTGCTAAAAATAATTCTGCATCCTCTCCAGGCTCTCCAAAGAAAAGAGGATATCCGGACATTTGGCGTTGGGTCTCCATTGAATCAATTTCAAAGTGACAAAACGTTTTTGTTTTTCTTTCTTAGAAAGAATTGCACAATAATTTTTTCTTCTAAATTGCAATCTATTCTACAACAAAATAAAAATATTCACATCAGATGACCTATGATAATCAATAAGAGGTAGGATGACAGGGTTTGGTGACGCGAGAATTTCTCCTACTCTTTGGGCACCAAACATGAACACCATACGTTGTTGAAAATGAAAATTTCTACTAATTACAATGTTTATTCTAATGTGTTGAGTGAAATGGAAGGGAAAAACCTCTATTCTTGGTCCATTATCCATGCTTAAAACAAAACAAAAATATAGACGTCCAAACTAAGGTCGTACCTAATGAAAGGCAAAATAAAAGGATTTACTGAAGCGTTTATCTCGGCCAACCTAAGAGGACCTAAAATTCTACGAATTACAAGTTGAAATTGCAACTTAGTACTAACAATTCTGTGTACCTTTTGTCTTGCAATGGGAATGAAAGGATCATACAAATTCTCGTGATTCATGCAAACTACTTGACTATGCCAAAGGTTGATCCTACACAAAAATACATGAGTCCTCCTCAGTGGGGGCACCAAAATTGAGGTGGTTCGGGGCGGGCAACAAGACAGACGACCTTTAAACACCCCTCCAGGATTTCGTGCTGCTCAATTGGGACTGGGGCAACCATAAGCGAACACAACAACAAACCCACAACCAAACCCAAACAAGATAGGGACACCACCTAGTTATGGTATGCGAACTAGGATGAAAGAGAGATTTTGTCACACCCAAGAAAGTATGCTACAAAACACACACAAGAAACCTCATAACAAGACACACACAAAATGGACCAGAGAGAGCTAGAGAAAAGGGAAGAGAGAGAGGAATGGATCTTGTGTAATATCTTATTTGTGACTTGCAAATGGAAATGGTTGTTATAATGCTATCGTAGAGCTTGTACAAAACTAACTCAATGCTTAGTGAATGCTAAACATTGCAACACACACACACTATCTTAGGGTGTGGGAGACCTCTCACCACAATACCCTCTTACAATGGACACAAAATTGGCAATGAAAACACACTAAAACACTTTCTAAAACAAGATCAACCGATAGAAACTCAAAATACACAAGTCACCTTGAATTCACCAAACCGTATTGCATAAATGGAAGGATGAAGATTTGAACGTCGAATCATGCCTTTGATGCACCAAACCTCAATTTATTGATGATGGAGAAGCATATACAACAATGGTTTTGAAATTCTTGAACTCATGCTCTCTCACTTGAAATGTGTAGCTTGAAAGCTTCTCTTACACCAAAATTGAAGCATCAGAAAGTGGTTGCTACACTTAAGTCTCTCCTCACGCATAGAGTGTTGGGGTGCTATGTGAGATATTGGAGGTTGGTTTACAAGAAGGAGAGGGGCCTATTTATAGGTTGAAGATTACTCATTAAGATTATTGTAAATCCTAATTTACAAGCTAACAAATCAGGATTATGATTTTTTTTGAATATCAAAACATTGTGGGCCTTCTTTGTCTGCCCGAGTCATGGATGTGGACTCAAAAGAGAGCATTATTGATGGTAGATAAGGTGAAAGTAGAGTTTTAAGGAAGGAGAGAGAGAGAGAGAGAGAGAGAGAGAGAGAGAGAGAGAGAGAGAGAGAGAGAGAGAGAGAGAGAGAGTTACTATGTACATGTCTTGAGGTGAGGTGTCTTTTATGCTTAGGTCAATAGCTATTTTGTGTTAGTATGTTAGTGGTTAGCGTTAGTAATCACTAGAAAGTTAATGTTATATTCACAATGGGTAGAATGAGGTGGATGGTTGAAGTAAGATGGTTGAATGAAGTGAGGAAATCCTTGTGATGGTGAAGCTTGAAGAAGTTTTGGACTTACTTGTGTAGGTTCTCAAAATGACTATCGATCCTCTTCTTCTTCTTCTCTTCTTTATGCCACCGCCGTCAAGGTTGATTATCGCGATGAAAATGGTAATTTGGTTGATGAGATCTCCCAAATTTTAGAGGTTAAGCATGGTTTATATGCTGAATTTTATGTATATAGAAAGGGGTAAGATGGAATTGTACTTTGGAAGTAATAGAGAGAGGCATAGAGATGGTGTATGTACATGGAGAGCTCATATGAGAGCTATGTGCATAAGAGGGGAGGTGTGAAGAAGGTGAGAGAAACCATGAAAGGTGCACGTTTGAGTGAGGGATTGAGAGGAATGAGTATGTGTGTGTGTGGAAGTGGGAAAGGAGGTGAGTGAAGACTATAGGTTACTTTGTGAGAAAAGTGGGCAGACTGAGGTCCACTCAAAAAATCCTATCTCACCGGTGGTAGCTCCAAAACTCATGAACAAATTTGAGGTGATTATTCAGCTTATGGGCTACATTTTCTCCATTGACCACTTCTTCAAATTCCGAACGGAGATTGGCGCCAAAAATCTCACCAAAAAGCTTGTTTTTTATGCCTGCAAAAGTCTTTTAGTGGTCCCCTCCTTTGTTGAATTTGTACAATGCATCCAAGAGTGAGCCGCTCCTTTGTCATATCATGATACAAGGCATCCAAGTTCCCTTTACACATGCATGGAGGAGGATTATTGATGAAATAAAAAATATATACATGGTGGAACTAGTGTATGGACTATTCATGGATTTTAGCTCAATGAGCACATAGTGTTAGAATAATGAGTATATAATAAGAAAAAAATATGGAAGAATTATGAATATGGAAAAAAATATTGGAGTCATATGATATGATCTCTCTTTAGTATTATTTTGGGTGAAAGAGGAAAAGGTATGCAAGTAAATGAAATTAATATAATAAACGTGACTAAGAACGTAGAAATCAATTTTTTTGTTTTCCCGAGGGTGAGGGTGAAAATGTGGGGGTGATTTGTATAAAAGAAAAATATGAGGTTAGAGTATGCACACTTTGATAAAAAATATACTTATGGTCCAAGAGGATGAAAGAAGGTGTATATAGGTTTAATAAAACACACACCTAAGTATAAATATTTAAATAATATCAAAATAATTCTAAAAATCCCTATATTTAAACCATATATACAATGAAATATTTACACACAAAAAAGGCCATAATATACTTTTTTTTTTTTTGGTTCAACTAGCATAGTGACTAGCTAATTGAGGTTATTTAAAGAAGATATGGGAAAAGTCCCCTAACTCACACACGCCTATGTATAGTGAAAGGGTGAACATAACCACAGTGTTTGAGTGATTTGATAGGGTGAGGTAGCTCACTATGACAATTTCAAATAGCCAAAAATGGTTATCATTACAAAAACGCTGTGTTTTTCCATTCTTTTATGTTAGTCGTTTTCTAAGCTAGGGAGGACCTAACGACAAATGTTACGTATTTAAAATGTCCACAAAAGGATTTTCTTTTGGAGTTGAACTAGTCAATAGAATGAAGCAAGGAGGGATAGGAGATTTGTGTAGTGCTTGGGCGCACTTTGATCATACTCATTGCATTGAAGGATGGGCAACTATGTCCTGCTCGATTTATGGTCTTGGGTAAGTGAATTTATAAAAATGTGTTGGATAACATGTTTTGATATAAGACACCTTTTGTTACTTATTTCTTCTATGTGTACAACATGCAAGCATTACATGTGATTGCAATATGTGAATGTAAAAAAGAAGACGAATTAGAAACAAAAGTCTTATTTTGGAGAAATTTAAACAAAGTTATGAAGAGGTGTGGGTATGAAGCAACAAACTTTGCTGGATTTATATCCGATGAAGTCAGGGCTAATTGGATGGCAATACAAGTTGTATACAATGGAGGACAACATAATGTAATGGAGGGGAGGGAGCGCTCGTGTCTTTTCCATTGGAAGAAGAGTCTACACAAACACACAAAAAACATGTCGCTTCAGATAGACAAATGCATCACATTAAGATGTGTGAAGCATGGTGCTTAGCAAAGACTACAAATGAGGCCTCCTGTATAGCCTCCACAATACAAGAATGGTGGGTGAAATATGTGATAGGCGAGAATAAAAAGGCTTTAGAGAGATGGTTTAATTGGTGGGAGCAACGGATTGCCCATTGGAGAAGCGCTGAGACAATGGTATATCAATCATTTTTTTGTTTCTTATTAAAGACATGAAAATAGAGATTTACATATATATGGTTTCAATCATTTTGTATTTATAGGTCAGTAAGAGTCCATGGGAGAAAGCTCAAATTCCAAGTATAAACTTGCTAGAGAGTATCCATGCTAGTTGGCTGGCGACGCGTGAAGGTGATAAATGTAAAGTCTCACTTTATGATGCATGTGTCTGTGACATTTTGAATGCATATATTCAATGTGAAAAAAGATTGGGATATACCATAGGCAGATACATCGGAACGGGCCCTTCCATAGAAGCAATGATGGCCAGTTCCAACGTAGAGAATCTCCAAATCCAACTCATTTTGCAAGTACATTAAAAGGCTTGGTTGCTGGTAGTCCTCTGTATGAGGAGCCTGTGATGAAAGGTGACAAACAGAAAATACAACAAAATAAGAAAACATGTGCAGTGAGTACAATCTCACATAAACCTTGATATGTAATGGAAGTAAGATAGAGCAAAACCAGAGGGAGAGAGGACAATGAACAAGTATATGTTGTCACTGATAGTGAAGCAGAAGAGAGCATTCCAGTGAAGCCTGGGGAGAATTCAACAAGGTGTATTCAAGAGGGCAAAGTTTTCCGCAAAGAGTGGGCTTTACGAAGGATGCCATCCAATTGCATGAGAAAATGTTTTGGAATGGTAGGGAAGAGAAGTTGTGGTAACAAATTACAGAGCCATCAAGTGGGAATGGTTGCTCGCTGTTTTTCGTTTGAGAGAACTTTTAAAGACAAGAAAATTTCACAATGGATATGGTTTTGCAATTATGAAGTAGGCCACACACAAAAAGTACAGAGGCAAGTTAAATTCTCACCTGTGATTCCTACTTTTTGGGGCAAGTGGATATTGGAACCAAATTATCAAAGGAAGAGAGTGACAGATTGGTACAAATTGGGTTTCAATTTGCAGATTTTGCAACACCACTACGACGCATGAACAATACAAATGCTGCTCTTACACAAGGAGGCTCTAGTAGCAGGAAAGTGTAAGTGGAGACATGGTATTTACAAAGAAGCACAAAAGAGATTGGAGTCAGTTGCAAGTATGTTGCAACATTCTTGGACAAGAAACTAGAAATCGAACAACACATAGTTTTTTAGGTATTGACAGAGAGTTGTTATGATGTACACATTAAGGTAGAATCTAGTTGCACCTCTCCCGGTTTTTAGAAGAGAGAATCTACACATAAAGAGTTTTTGGCATGTAAGCCGATGTACTATGTGTATGTGCATATTCTAGGGCATCAACTAGAAGAGAACATGGTCATCAGCTTGCACTAACTCCCACAGACCTTGCATTTGTATTAGGGAAAACCTGCGAGATAAACGGGTGGTGTAGTGAACCTAAATCTTAGAGAATGTCATGTAGAGGTATGAAATGAAGGAGATTTCTCTTATATATTAGATGTGGAGTAGCTTTTCTAGACACATGAGGCTTTATTTGAATTCCTTTCAATAAGAGAAGCATGCTTTGTGGTATCTATCTAGACAATTGTACAAGCTCAAAACTAGGGCTTTTTGAAACTTGTACATGTTTTTGGTGTGTATTGTTAAAAGAGACTCAAAAACTTAAGCCAAATTGTTACGAGATGAGAAGACGTATTTTGTTGTGCATAATATTTTGATGTCTTTGTTTTGGATTAATCTTTTTGTGTCATTAGAAAAGGCTCTAAATCTAAAATCAAAAAGCTCGCAAAACTGGTTTTGATTGCAAAAACTAGAAATCAAAAGCTCACAAATAAAACACACTCTATCAGAAGAACCTTTATTTGCCACTAAGCGGTCTGCAAAGAAGCCTGCAAAAATGGCAAATGAAGCATGGATTGTCCTTGACTGAAATGAATTAGGAACGATCTGGCTAAGCTTGGTGTCAACGGTGGCCTTCAACGTTTCAAAGATGAAGACCACGGAGGACTTGATGAAGTCACTTGACGGTCTCTAAGAGAAACCATCGGCATCCAATAAGGTATTTCTCATGAAGCGCTTGTTCAATCTAAAGATACAAGAGAATGGTTCAATTGCAAAACAAGTAAATGACTTTTACACCAACATAAGTCAACTTCGATCAGTGAAAATCAATTTGAATGATGAAGTGTGAGCTCTCCTTATACTATCGTCTCTACCAAATAGTTGGGACATCCTTGTGATGGCTGTAAGTAATTCTATCTCTTGCACAAATAATCTTAAGTTTGATGATGTTATTGGTGTTCTCCTAAGCAAGGAAATGCAAAGGATAAGCATAGGAGAATCATCAAGTGCTGCATTGTTAGTGAAAACAAGAGAAAGGCCTAAGGAGAGGATAAAAAATAAAAAGGATCGTGATTGTTCAAGGCGGAGCAAGTCATGCATCACAAAGTTAGTTCCTCAATGTTGGAACTGTGGCAAGAAGTGCCACATCAAGAAGGATTAATGGTCCAAGAAGAAGAAAGAGTCAGAGTCTCAAGAAAACAAGCCAGCATCGAAGGACAATGTGGCAGGTAAAGTAGAGCAAGACACTCTAATTCTCTCATTAGACAATGTGTCTAATTCGTGGATAGTAGATTCCGGGCTTCATTCCATGCGACACCACACAAGCAACATTTCCAAGATTACACAAAAGGTAATGTTGGGTATGTATACTTGGGAGATGATGAAGCTTGTCAAATTGTCGGTAAAGGTACAATTTGTGTCAAAATTGCCAATGGAAATGAATGGAAGCTTAAATATGTTAGGCATGTTTCTTCTCTTTGTAAGAATTTGATCTCTATAGGACAATTGGACGATGAAGGTCACAACATTGCATTCAAAAACAAATGGTGGAAGCCCTCAAAGGGATCTTTGGTGGTTGCCAAAGGAGGAAAGGTTGGTACACTCTACTTGTGTATTGTCAGCTTGCAATCTTCAGCTTGTGCAACAACTAGAGAAGTCGACAATGTGGTGTGGCACTACCGGCTTGGGCATATGAGTGCCAAAGGAATGAAAATCCTTCAATCAAAGAAGCTTCTACTAGGTTTGACAGAGGTGGACTTAGAGTTCTGTGAAGATTGTGTTTATGGAAACAAAAGACGATAAAATTCCTAAAAAGCAGGAAATGAAAGAAAAAATGAAAAACTTGAATTGGTTCATTCTGATGTTTGGGGTCCTACAAGTACACCATCCCTTGGTGACTCATTGTACTATGTAACATTCATAGATGATGCGACTAGAAAAACATGGGTTTATGTAGTGAAGAATAAATCCGGTGTGTTTTCCATATTTCAAAGGTGATAATCCTTTGTGGATAATGGAGTAGGTACCAAGGTTAAATGTCTCAAATTCAACAACGGAGGCATAATATTGCAGCCAAGATTTTGAAAGCTTTTGTGCTATCAATGGCATTTGAAGGAGGCAAAGGAAAACCCCAAGGACGCCTCAACAAAATGGAATTTTTGAAAGGACAAATTAAACAAAACAATCATGGAGCGAGCACAAAGCGGCTACATGCAGGATTACAACTTGAGCTTTGGAGGAAGCAGTAAGTATGTATGTGTATTTTATCAACCCGTCAACCTCACGACATTGGATGGGGGAGTTATAGAGGAGGCATAAACAAGTAAACCGATGAATAGTTCATTTTTCAAAGTGTTTGGGTGTGAGGCTTTCATGCACATAAATAGAAGCCTAAGATAAAAGCTAGATGCAAAGTCCAAAAAGTGTTTCTTCATTAGCTATGGAAAAGGTGACTTTGGGTATTGCCTATAGGATCCTGAAGATGGTAAAATCTTTAGATGTAGGGATGTAATTTTCAATGAACAAAATATGTACAAAGATTAATTGGAAAGAAAACAAACAAAAGAAACATGTGATGATTAGTACATGGAGATTGAGGATGGTGAAGACTCAAGGAGTGCAAACGGTAAACCTTGTGGCTACTCATCATGATTTAAATCTTGAGAAAATGGATGTAAATACGACATTCCCTCACAATGACTTAGAGGAGGAAATTTGCATGCTTCAACCAAAGGGGTATGAAGTAAAGGGTGAGGAGAAAATGGTGTGAAAATTAAAGAAGAGCTTGTATGGTTTAAAGCAAGCATAAAGACAATGATACTTGAAGTTTGATCAATGGATGCTGGATCATGGATTGAAAAGGTGAAACTCAGATCATTGCGTCTACACGAAGGGAGATAAGAAGTTCATCATCCTAATGTTGTATGTTGGTGACATTCTAATTGCAAGTGCTAACATGTAGGACATCAAAGACCTAAAAGAGGAGCTGTATAAATCTTTTTCAATGAAAGATTTAGGTGCTGCAAAGAGGATACTTGGTATCGGCGGGCTGCTGGCTTCTTTCCGCTTTCAGCAATTTCAAGGAACAGGACGAAGAAGATAATAAAGCTATCTCAAGAGGATTACATCAAGAAGATACTAGAAAGGTTTGCAATGAAAGATGCAAAATCATTTTCTACACCTTTGGCTGGTCACTTTAAACTAACTAAGGAAATGTCTCCAAGACACAAAAGGAGATAGCCTATATGTCTAAAGTTCCATATGCTACAGTGGTAGGTTCTCGTATGTATGCTAGGGTCTGGACAAGGCCAGGCATTGCACATTCAGTGGGAGTTGTAAGTAGGTTCATGGACATCCCAGGTAAGGAGCACTATCAAGCTATGAAGTGGATACTTAGGTATCTAAAAGGGAAAGCAACAAATGCTCTGTACTTTGGAGGAACTGATTTTTTGTCTTCAAGGGTATGCTGATGCATATATGGCAGGTAATAAAGATACTCAAAGGAGCACTACTGGCTATGTCTTCATGGTTGGAGGCACAACAATAAGTTGGGATTTAAAGCTACAAAAAGTGGTCTCACTTTCTACCACAGAAGCAGAGTATGTAGCAATGACAAAGGCAAACAAAGAAATTTTTTGGCTTTACAGATTCTTAGAAGAGCTTGGATTCAAACAAAACAATTGTGTCTTGTACAGTGATAGCCAAAGTGCTATCCATATTGAAAAGAACTCAGCCTTTCATTCAAGGACAAGGCACATTGAGGCGAGATATCACTTCATACGCACACTTTTGGAAGCGGAACGACTAAATCTAGGAAAGATGCATAGAAGTGAAAATCTTGTAGACATGTTTACAAAGGTGGTCAACAAGGAGAAGTTGAGCTTTTCCTCATCTTCTATCAGCTTTCAAGGATAAGAATCCGGGATGGAAAGCAGTCACAGTTTTGGTGTGGAGATCAGTCTCCACACTAAACAAGGAGAAGTTGAGCTTTTCCTCATCTTCTATCGTCTTTCAAGGATAAGAAGCCAGGATGGAAAGTATTCACATGTTTGGTGTGGAGATCAATCTCCCACTTGGAGATCAGTCTCCAAGTGGGAGATTGTTAAGTATGGCGTGTGATTTACCCCTTGTAATTTTTTGTACTAAAAACGCACATTTGTAAGGCCTCCGTTGAGGAGAAGCCATCGTGCGTGAAGAAAAATCACTCACCGAAAACCAAAATTTTCACGACCACCAAAATATTATGGCCGGACAATGGCCAAAAAGTGGCCGCAAAATGATCGGTCGGCTGGCCGGTAGTCAATGGCTGGTGGCCAATGGTCGAATGTCAATGGCCAGTGGGCGGTGGCCAAATTCAATGACCGGTGGATGATTTCAAGATGGACTTGTCTTCTCGAGGGCGTCCACACATAGGTGCATTGGAGAGTCCAAGTCAGATGTGTCAACACAAGGGCGTCTACACACAACTACCTCTCATGAGAGAGGGCAACCCTTTTGGCCTATAAAAGGAGGCCTCTTCTATATACAAAAACAGATTGTGAACCATTGTGAAGTTGATGTGAGGTGGTGAGAGTGAAGCAAGGGGGGAGCTCCAAAAGGGTATAATCCCTTTTTAATCTACTTGTTTTGAAGTACTAAAGGCATTGAGTGGCTGTTCTCCCATGGATGTAGTCCACATTGGGTGAATCACGTACATCATGTGTGCTCTCTCTCTCTCTCTCTCTCCTCTATAGTCTCTCATATGAAAAAATTATCTCTCTCCATTAAGTAAACTACTCAATTATCTACTTAGCTACATTATATTTCCTAGCACAAAGCATTGCTAAGCACAACCTCATTCTCTGATTGCACTCCACTATAATGTTGGACATATTCTGGAACTTTTGCACTCCAAGAGATAATAATATCCTCTAGAACTTCTTGTGGCCTTCAAAGTACTTCACATACGACATGTTGGTTGACCAAAGTAGTGCCAATAACAACACTTGGCATGTGTATGAACCGAATCATTGAAAACACATATGAAGCTCCTCCATCACCTTCTGTAATATATGAAGTGCATGACATTTGACATGCAAAAGTAACTCCACTATGATGTTGGAGATATTCTTCAATCTTTGCACTCTAAGAGATAATATTCTAGATGTGAAGCCTATCAAGAACTCTTGTGGTCTTAAAAGCACTTCACATTTGACATGTTGGTTGACCAAGGAAGTTCCAAGCACAACATTTGGTATACATATTAACCAAAGCATTGTCAAACACATAGGAAGCTCCACCATTGACTTTTGTAATATATGACGTGCATCATTTTTGGCATGCATAGCTCAACCAACATTTGGCATACATGTTAACCATTGTCAAACACGTAGGCTGCTCCTCCATCACCTTTTGTAATATATGAAGTGCATCACATTTGGAATGCATATCAACCAAAGCATTCTAAAGAACACCAAATTTGGCATACTTATCAACCAAAGCATTACTAAACACATACCCTATAGTCAGTGTACTTAAGAGAGAACATTCCAGTCTGGAAGCTCCTTAAGCAGCCTTTATTCTTTCTAAAATGCACCATTTTTAGCATAATTATGGACCAGAGCATTGCCAATCTCAACACTTGGCCCACATACATAGCAAAGCAATGCCAAGCACATCAACAATTCTTCAAACTTGATCTGCTTTCACATAAATTTCCTTTGCTCATGGAAGTCGTAATTTGTGCTGTATCGAGCATAGTTTGAGCAATTAGTGCCCGATTAGAGTAATGCAAAGCACATGCTCTAGCCCATGCTGATAATATATTTCCAAACTCTATAGAATTCAATCCACACACTCGAGCATGAATCTCAATTCCGGTGGAAAGACAACAGATCCGATCCCCAAAAAATATCAAAATACCCATAACTTCTCCATCTGGAATCAGATTAGCGAGCTGTAAAGACAATCTTGAGGAGATTTCTATCAGGTGCAGCAAAATTGAAATGGTGAAGATCTTGACTTTACACTTCCACAAATCTTTACTTATTTCCTTGCATTAATGTGTGCTACTTAGCATGAGAGATGGTTCCTTTTATTTCCTTCAATAGAGGGAATGAAAGAGAGAGGTCGAGATGTGATGAGGGAGAGGGAGAAAAGGAGATTAACACTTGATGGGGTCCTAACAAACCCTCTCAAGGGCCCCCACTCCATTGTCAATGTGGTATTTTCTTTTGATTGTGTAAATGGAATGTAGACACATGCAATGCCTCAAGTGCAAAGTTAACTGACTGGAATCATGGTGAATGTTGTCATGGTAACTCTTCAAACTGAAGCACCTCTGGGGTTGATTTAATACATCTTTGGATCCATCTCTATGAGAGGTTGTTGATGTCCACCAAGGGGTAGAACTGGGGCTGATTTGTGCTCTTGATGTGAGAGGAAACAAGGGTTGAACGTTGGCTGCAACAATGTAAATCTAGCATGAAAAATGTAGTATCATCCCAAAGAGGGTTGAAAATGCAAATGATAATGATGCTAATGATGGACAACAATGGGAGCACTTGATGAGGCACGACAATGGCTGAGAAGAGGCTGGATGGGCTATCAAAGTATCAGGTAGAAATGGAGAGGCTAGGGCCACAAGACCCGGAGAGGTTAGAGCTCCAAGACTTGGGGCAGGTTTTGACCTATGAAAAGGTTGAAATCTAAAACTACTGGGTTGATCTGCTAAAATATGGGACCTGAGAGAAAAATATCAAGATTGTAGATACAATGAAAGTTTTTTTGGGTTGGATATTAGTGCTTGCAAACTTATGATGAGAAATGTTGGGCACTGGGTTCCCTTTATAGTGGACTTTTAGGTGAAGTTAGGAAATTTATGCGAGGTTGGAAAAATATGCAAATGTGCACACATTGGAGTTGTATGAAATTTAAATAATCCCTTACCTGTATATTTTCAAGTATTATATGTACCCCTTATGGATTCTTTTTTGTAAAAAAAGTGGCCCTTATGTAAAAAAATTTTCTTTCTTAATTAAAAAACCCTTTATGTGTTACCATATACATGTGGTAGTGATGTGTGTGAACACACTAGGCCTGTCGGGGCATTTTTTCCCTCTTTAGGAGGTTTTTTTTCCCCCGTGCATTGTATATACGCCCATCACTCTAGGGCTATCTATCTTTCCATTGCACACTAAGTAACACACTCTCTATTGTGTGCCTTGAGCTTCCTTCATCTCCTTCAAGATGTGTGCGTTTCTCTGCAACCCTAATTCCAACAATTGGTATCAGAGCAGGTTGCGTCCTCCCGGGCTTAGTCGCTAGCAGCTCCAGCACATGCCTGCTCATTTTCTCCGATTACAGTGAGCTTTGGCGAGCATTCGCAGGTTGAAAAAATTTTGAGAGAGCTGGCAGAGCTTAGTCTGCTCAGATTTTTGATTCGGGCTCATTTCGGTCTCCGTTTCCAAAACAGGCAATACTGCACAGGCTATTTTGTCTTTTTGTGTAGAATTTTGTTAGTGCCGTTTTCTGCATAACCAGTGCCTTACAGTCTTCTACGGTTTCTGCTATATAGCACGTATTGTTCCCGCTTTGTTTCTCCTCTTTTCGAGTAGTTTTCACATCAGGTACAACATTTACCATGGATGACAACAACACAGATGTGTTCAAGATGTTTGCTGCTGAGGACAGATTAGATGGGGACAATTACCCTATGTGGGCTTACATGATGCAACATGTTCTTGTATCAAAGGGCGTCTGGAACATTGTGCAGGGCATTGATGTACGTCCTGGTTCTGAGGATGCAGGCGATGTTCACGATGTGGCAGGTCTTGCTGCAAGGATTGCTGCTATTAGAGTTGTTTTACCTACGGCAGAAAAATCTCGTTTGGATGTAAAAGGATGCATAAACTCATGCATTGATTGCATGGTCTGTGAAGTGCACCATTGTTCCTCACATTCGTTCAGCAAAATTTGCAAAACAGGCTTGGGATATTTTGGTTGGTCTTTATGCAAGCCGCAATGAAGCTAAAATTGCTTTGCTACGTTGTCGTGCTGTGACACGTACATAGTGGGAACGCATGCTATAAGATCTATCTTGTATTTTTTTTAGATACATAATTATATTTCCTATAATGTACATATGCGTATGTAAGTATAAAAATAAGCTTTCTATCTCATCTTATTATTTATCTCAAGGGTAATGTATTCTTACTTTACCATCAAACAAATACTATGGGAAAAGTGTCAATAGCTCCACCTCTTTAACTTGGGGCAAAAAGCATTGATTCTTTCTTTCTACTATTTCATTATCATCTCACACCCTAGCTAGATCCTATATCTAGGGTAAACTCCAATATATATATATTCTATGTATTTTTTATACTTTTCTTATATTTCTTTTTAAATAGCTTCTAGGAGAGAATCAAATCCTAGTGGGACACTAGGTGGCATGATTTCAAAGATACACTTATTTTAATGCATTATTGCAAGCATGATTACAAAACTTTGTCAAGGAGCAATGTCATGCTTTCATATGGCATGAGGTGTCCTTTGGAATTAAATGAAAGTCAAGGCTAAGGAGACCACATGAAGACTTTTGCTGCCATAAATGGACCCTATTTTGATGAATTTTTTACACAAGGTTCCAATCCGAATTGAAAAATGATTTTAAAATGAAAATCGTAGCTAATGAGCTGAAGTTTCTGCCCATATTTTTACTTTTTTATTTAGAGCTACGGTTGAGGAGATATGATCAAAATACTGGACCCCAGTCTGCCCACATCATGCAGGGACAACTCATTTCCAACTTTTCCAATTCCTGTTCACACTGGCTCCTCTCTTCTTGTGTAAACCCTTGTGGGTTCCCTTCACCTATAAAAGGGGACCTCTTCTTCCTTGGAAGGAACTCAAGCATTCAAGCCATTGATGAGAGGAATTCTCGAGGGAGTGAGTAGTAATGCCTAATTGTACTTAGCCATTAACATAAGCCCAAGCCTACACTTTCTCCTAGAGGGAGACTAGCCATTCTTGCAACAAGCTAACCTTGGAAGATCAACTCTAATCAAAGAAGGTCTTACACTTGGTGTATCAATCAAAGTGGAATTCTCCACTCTTCTTCTCTCTCCCATCAATAATGGTGCTGAAGGGTTTCAAGTAAGATGTGTTCTACATTGATGTTTTCTTGATTTCTTGTTGTTTTCATTTTCATCTCTAATCCAACATATATATATATATATGTATCTAATCTCATCTCCTTAACCAAGCCTATCTCTCTCATTCTTAGTAATTCATCCTCTCTAGGTTCTCTTTGCTACAGGTACATCTCTCCCCGCAGTATCCTTATTGCCTACGGGCAAGAATAGGGCTTGGGAGGGAAACTTCTCATCTCTTCACTTCTCTCATATCTACATTTCTCACATACTATCCTAGATGAATAACCCACATGATGATCATTTCTATCGCTTTCACTCTGTACGATCTATTAGAATTAACGTATGGATTAGCCGAAAAATACACTTTCAACAACGTATAGTGTTTCTCTTTGGCCCAGAAAGGCTTAATGAAATACTTCTATCACCGGATCCCATCATACTACCTCTCATAGACTATAATTTTTCTTTTGATGTAAGCGTAGTTATCTTGCTATGAACCAAGAGGATTTGTACACACAATTAATCCCAATCACTAGACAAAATATATATATTATGGTAAGCACAAAACTACAATTCCAAAGAACAATTCGTAGCCTATTTGGTCAGCCAAGATTGAATGCCATTAACTCATCCATTAACCCTTTCATATTACCCATGATACGATATGACCATAGCCTTGATGTTTTCATCTTCGTATTGTTTTGACATTCTCTTTTGTGAGAGAGAAAGAGTGAGTCTTCTTTGATTGCACTTCTTTCCAAACCCTAGTCTTCATGGCATCTATGGTTTAACTCCTTCATATAGTTTTTATTGAGTTCTCTCACAAACTCTCACAGCCATAAGCCCGGTGCTTTCCTGGCAAGACCGCAAATTTCTCGACAACGTAAAGAGTTGTAATCAAAGATTATGCATGAGGAAGATCATATGGATACTTTCCTTGCTCGTATCAAAGATATCGATGAGCAACTTATTTCTGTAGGTGAAGTCATTTTAGACAGTTCCCTTGTGCAGACTGTTCTTGATGCCTTACAAGATTCTTACCAGACTTTTGCTAGTACTTGGAGACTTATGACCCAAGGAAATCCTGCAGTTGTCAAGTTTGATGCATTATGCACATTGCTGTTGCAAGAGTCACTTTCCAAAAAAAACAGGACTAGACAGCGTGCAGTTGAACAAGCTTTTATTGATTCTCAAAGAAAGGGTGGTAACAGCAATGCAGCCACTTCTTACGGTTCTGCTGCGAGTGGCAAAACTTCTGTTCCTAATGCTTCTGCTGGCAGCACTTCGTCTAGAAATTCTAGTGATAAGGGAAAAAAGAAGATGTGTTGCCATTATTGTAAAGCTAATGATCACTTGATCAAGCAGTGTCCTAAGTTGAAGGCCAAAGAGGCTAAGAAGAAAGAGGGTGGTTCCATTGCAAATGCTGGTTCCTCTACAAATGTAGCCATTGTTGAGTCTTCTGTGAAAGGAGACTGTGTTGCTGATGCTGATGCGAAATGTGCTTTTAGCGCAGTGTGCACTTACAATCCTGCTGTCCATGATGCATTCTTGTCAGTTGCTGCAGATTCACATGTGTGGTGTTTCGACAGTGGTGTTACAAAGAACATTACCTCACATCGTCAATTGTTCACCTCTCTTGAGTTTGTCCCTCATGGGAATTTAGTCACTTGTGCCAAAATTCCTCTTATCCGGTTCAGGGAGTTGGAAAGATTGTGCTTACTGCTGCAAATCGCAGTTCTTTCACACTTGTTGATGCCCTTTATGTACCTGGGATCAAGAAGAATCTCTTGTTTGTATCTGCACTTACTAGACTTGGACTTGTAGTCAAATTTGTGGATGACAAATGTACAGTTCATGATCTCAGTTTTGGTGACGAAATTGTTGCATCTGGGCTTTTGTGCCGTGGGCTATATAAGCTCACTTTGTGTAAGAAGTGTGGACAAAATTTTGCAAATGTAGTTGCAGATTCAAGGGCTATTTCAGATACAAAACTTTGGCATGCACGTTTTGGTCATCTGAATTTTGCCAGTTTGCTGCGTTTGCAGAAATCTGATATGGTTGCTCCTTTGCCGCCTCTTGAAGCACCTGTCAAACATGTTTGTGAAGGCTGCATTTTAGGTAAAATGCAACGTTCTAGGTTTCCAAAGGATGGTTCAGCTAGGGCCACATGCAGGTTGCAGCTTGTGCATAGTGATGTTTGTGGGCCCATGCAAACTCCGTCCTTGGAAAATTACCTGTACTTCGTGGCTTTCAATGATGATTACTCGAGGCATGCATGGGAATTTCCGCTTAAAGCAAAGTTCTAAGTTTTTATGTACTTCAAACAATTTCTGGCTATGACTGAAAATGTATCAAAATGTACTATGGGCACCCTCCATTCCGATCGCGGGGGGAAGTATATGTCTCATGAATTATATGCATTTCTGGCTAGTCGTGGGATAAAACACCAATGTACAGTGCCTTATACGCCTCAACAAAATGGTGTTGCTAAGAGGAAAAACAGGTCACTTACGGAAATGGCACGATGTATGGTCAAAAGTCAAGCTTTGCCGCATTCTTTTTGGCTTGAGGCCATCATGTATGCCACTTATGTACTTAGCAGGTGTCCTACGAAAGCTTTGCAGTCTATTACTCCATAAGAAGGATGGAATGATAGAAAGCCTTCTATTGAGCACATGCATGTTTTTGGCTGTTTGGCATATGCTTTAGTACCACAAACACACATGTATTTTTGTTGGTTATAGTGCTGAAAGCAAAGTTTACAGGTTGTATTATCCGCAAACAAAGCGTATTCTAGTTTCACGGGATGTAGTGTTTGTGGAAGATTCTGTTCAGTCCTTCTTGTCATGTACTAGAGACAGTAATTTAAGCTCACAAGATATTTATGACACTTTGTTGCCTCTTTTCAGTGGTGTAAGTTCGAATGTAAATTCCAATGAGTCAAATGTACATCCTATGGGGGTTTTTGAAAATGTTATAGATCAGCCTATTACTGATGCAGATGTACATGATGTACTTGATGAGGAAAGGGCTGAAAATGAGCAGGCTAGAGGTATGCTAAAATGGCTGGTGCACACTTTGCGTGATAGTAAATTGGATGCACCTTTGTATAGTTGTACTCGTTCGGGCTCTTGCCATGCATCTTATGTATCAGATTGTTATGCTTTGGCTGTGTCTAGCTTACATGATATTGAGGAACCTCTGTCTTTTGATGAAGCACAAAATTCAAAAAATTGGATGGCTGCCCATGCAATCAGAATATGATGCACTTATAGAAAATGATACATAGACTTTATGTGATTTGCCTCCTGGAAAAAAGGCCATTGGTACAAAGTGGGGTTACAAGTTGAATCGCAAGCCAAATGGTGAGATCGATCGTCATAAGGCTCAACTTGTTGCAAAGGGTTATGCACAACAAAAATGCATAGATTATGTAGAGACTTTTGCTCCCACTTGTCATATGACTACTATGCATTTTCTATGTGCATTGGCAGCTCATTTTGGTTTGGATGTACATCAATCAGACATTGTTACTACTTTCTTGAATGGTGACATATTTGAGGAAGTTTATGTAACGCAGCCTTGCGGTTTTGTCAAGAAAGGACAAGAGGACAAAGTGTGCGGATGTAAGAAGGCTTTGTGTGGGTTGAAGAAATCTCCTCGTGCTTGGTATGAGAAAGCTGACACTCATTTGGTCAAACAAGGCTTTCGTAACAGACCAACAGAAAGCACATTGTATGTAAAGCATGAGGGTGATGTACTTCTCATTGTGGTTCTTTATGTAGATGATTTGCTGATCATTGGACCTAATGACATACATATTGCTGAATTTAAGGCTGATTTGAATGCTACTTTTAAGATGAAATATTTGGGGTTGTTGCCTCATTATTTGGGTATACAGTTTAAGCAGTGTGATGTTGGTATTGCCTTGTGTCAGAAAAGATTTTTGAATGCTACTTTTAAGATGAAATATTTGGGGTTGTTGCATCATTACTTGGGTATACAGTTTAAGCAGTGTGATGTTGGTATTGCCTTGTGTCAGAAAAGCTACATAGAGACATTGCTATGTAAGTTTAGACTTGAGGATTGCAAACCTATTGCCACTCCCATGGAAATAGGTTTGAAGTTGAGTCTACATGATGCTGGCGATCCTCCTGATGTCACTCTTTACCAAACTGCTGTTGGCTGCCTCACTTATGTATGCAACACGAGGCCGGATATTCAGTTTGCAGTCTCACAGGTAAGCATATTTATGCATAGCCCAGGGTCTAAGTATTGGTAGGCTGTTAAGAGGATTTTCCTCTACCTTAGTGGCACTTTACATCTTGGCTCGTTTTATCCCAAGGGGGGATCATTTCCGCCATACTTACATGCTTTTCGGACTCAGATTGGGTTGGTTGTTTTGACATGGGAGTGCCCACAAGTGGTTTTTGTTTCATGCTTGGTAGTCCATGTATATCATGGTTAAGCAAGAAGCAACCTACTATGGCCACTTCGAGTTGTGAGGCTGAGTACATGGCAATCTTCACAACTACGGTTGAGTGTGTATGGCTCAGACGCCTTATGGCTGATTTGGGTGTTGGACAGGACACTGCCAACACTATCTACACTGATAGTCAGAGCGCATTGGCAGTTGCGAGGAACCCAGTTTTTCATGCTCGCACAAAGAACATTGAGGTGCATTACCACTATGTCAGGAAGAGGCTCTCAGTAGGAGAGATCAACTTGGCTTATGTGCCAACACAGGACAATCTTGCAGATCTTTTCACAAAGGCATTCTCTCGTGAGAATCCCGAAGCTTTCCGCAAAGCTTTGGGTTTACTCCCCTTTGTGGACTGATCATGTCCTCATGGCATGGCACTTCCCTTTACTCATGTGCCAGCTCTCGTTTACCGCATCACTCTAGGGGGGATTTGTTACCATATACATGTGGTAGTGATGTGTGTGAACACACTAGGACCGCCGGGGCATTTTTTTCCCCTTTAAGAGGTTTTTTTCCCCTGTGCATTGTATATACACCCATCACGTTAGGTCTATTTATCTTTCCATTGCACACTAAGTAACACACTCTCTATCGTGTGCCTTGAGCTTCCTTTGTCTTCTCCAAGCTGTATGCATTTCTCTGCAACTCTAATTTCAACATTATGTAAGTACATTTTTCTGTAAATATACCTAATTATAAATCCCTTAGTTTGTTCGCAGGTGCTATCTCACATATTTCCTAGTGGACAACCTAGGTACCACCACCAAAACATAAAATGAAATAAATGGAATGCCTACAAGAAGAAGACCTAGATGCGGGTGGCCGATTAGAGAGACTAGATTAGAGTGTCCGACCAAGACCCGATGGAGCCTAAATGCTAATGAATGCATAGGGTGACCATCCCAAGAGACACATTGGCCACATAAAGATACCCTAAACTATAATGAAAGAGCCAAGTGACGTATAAAAGAACTTGCATTTCAAGCATACATGACAGAAGGCTCAAAGGAAGATGAACACAGTTATGGGGAAGAAAACAAAAATTTGTTATATTATTATTATGCTATAGTGCTGGTTATAAAAACAAAGAAATGGTGCAAAGAGAGTAGCTCATGGGTAGTAGGTTGGTGAGCTTGTATTTGATGTCTATGATACAATTGGAGCACGTAGAGTGCCTTGAGAACACATTAGAAGATGCATATTGTGAGCCCTTCGCAATGTGGTGGTAGACTTGCATTGAGATGCAGACAGCATGGAGCTTGTAAAGGTAAAGAATGGTGGTCAATTAGTGGGCTAACTATATTCACAAAAATTCTTGGAGAGAAAGTGGTATCTTTTAAGGCTTGAGGGGTTAATTCAAAAGCTAATCACCTTTTATGTGCAAACTCTCTTAAGAGTTCACATTAGTCACCTTGTTGTGAAGCTACTCCAAATATCTGCATCATCATTACTAGTTGGGAGTGGTTGGTCTTGGAGTTGTTGATGTGTGAGCGACGAGGACGATCTACTGAGTGGCACTTGAGTGAGGAGCGATACATTAGTTGTGGGCAATTGGTCAGCATTTCCCAACAAAGGGTTAGTGATGCTAGTGAATACATGATCACTAACACTTGTATTAGCATTTGCGTGGTGGTATAGTCTCAAGTCCTTGGGGAGATTTTCCAAGAGATGGGTCCATTGATCGGAGGGACATATAAACTCCGCAAGATTAAGCGATCTTGTGTTGATCATGAAGTTATCATCATCTGCACATGCAAATGCAAATATAGCGTTGTTGAGGGTGGAGGTGCATGATGAACTGTTATTGTTGAGATCAACATTGTTGTTAAGGCTAGCTATAGGAGAAGTGCCCATACTAGTGTGCTCTTGCATGAAGGATAGAGAGCTTGTGCAATGGTGAAGACAACTACTTGTGGGTCTCTTGATGTACTTCATATGGTTCATAGATATATCTTGATCATGAAGAGGGTCATCTTTCACCGTGTTGAAAGATGAATCATTATAGGAAATGGGGTCATCTTTCACCTTTCCTTTTGGGCTCTCCAATTGTGGAAGATGCAAGAAGGGCATTTGATCATTGTCGTAGTCATCATCATAGTCTACCTCTTCCTTGCAAGAAAATGCTTGCCTTGCTCCACAAATATGGTCTCCCTGCCATCAACATGAGCATGCAGTAGTTAGAAAAGAGTGTCCATTTGATGCCATTAATCAGAGGTGTGATTTGCATTGTCATTAACATACAATCTTTATTCTATTAGCATTCAATATAGAGGATTTAAGAGGCTAGAATTTCCACAAGCCAGGATATTATTTGTGGGAAAAACTATAAAAAAAGAATTATTCACGTGAAATTCCCCTCTCTGAATCTGTTTAGTTTCTCCTTGATGTGTCAAAAAAGTCGTTTTGAAAATATTGGGCTCTGGTCATGTGAAACACGATTATTCATGTTGTGATATGTGAAACAGATACACCACAACAATGCTATCTAAGTTGGAGACCATGGTCAAGACTCTGTAAGATGTGCTCTCTCTCTCTCTCTCTCTCTCTCTCTCTCTCTAACACACACCCACAACACACATGCATCAAGGCACAAACAATATGTGGCACGTATATCACAAGAAGTTTTGGACGAATTCTCACAATATTTCCCACATTGTGACTTACCTCAACATCATGAGCTTCTGTGAAGGAGCTGGCGCCGCATACCTAGCTAGGTACGATTGGGGGCAGGGGACCGCCGGCCCGATGGGGGGGCCGGGGGTCCCCTGCCCCCAATCGTACCTAGCTAGGTATGCGGTGCCTCTCGAGCAGAAGCTCATGATGTTATGCATTGTATGAAAAACACTAAGAAAGAATCCGTTTTCCTCCATGAGAAAATTTCTAAATCTTCTTGTGTATATGAGGACCCAAAATTGTGGTAGTGGATGAAAGGAAGATGGCCATGCACGTACCTGGTGGGTTGTGAAGTAGTCAGGGGTGCAGAAGGGGGTGTCGGCAAGGCTCGCTTGGTCCTCCTCGAAAGTCGTATTCTGGTGGTGATGGAATGTGGTAGCATCCCATCGCGCTTTGCTGACGTGAGCAAAGGAGGTAGAGGTGGTGTGGGTGTGGTGGATTCTCTTTTTAAATACCCTACACACCACCCACCCATCTTCCTGCAACATACATACATTATCACCCCCTTCCAAAAAAAAAAAAAAAAAACCACCTAGCTGCAATATTGTAGTCCCACGGTGACTGCCAGTGCCTGGGTTCATTTTTGTGGGGCACCCTTGCCCTCAAAATTTTAGAGATTTTACACAAGTCTAGAGTTTTCTATATGAATCTAGTGATTTGTAATCACATTTTTACCCATTAAAATACAAATTGTGTTCATGCAAGGACTTACATTGTTACCAAAGGAAGCCCCATTAACCTCAGAGCTCTCATCAAGGCGATACTCATGCATGATCCAATCTGTTTTTTGCCCATGGGGTGCACGCCCACGATAGAAAACAAGGGTTTTGCGCATCCCAATGCGTTTGAAATTAGAGTGCACAGCCTTATCGCGACCGGTTGCTTTCCAAAATCCAGCTGCGGTTGCCCTGTTGGTTCGTGTTCCAGTTGGGTACTTCTTGTCCTTGTGACTAAAAAAGTACCACTCTCCTTGGTTGCTTGCATCTATTCTGCATCTTTCTGGGAAAGGCACACATTAATCATCTCAATGAGTCTACCCTCTAGTTTCCTACTTGAAACATAGCATTATAAATGAACAAAATTTTTATAGCATTTCCATTCCTTTTTTTTTTTTTGGGCAAATTGCATAACTTCCGTGTGAGGTGACAAAGTACATCTGTGGGCATCAACGGATCACGTGGCCGCATTCGAATTGATGACCGTGGTCACCAAGGATGAATGTTCAAGCAACCAAACTAGCTCCTTTGGACGCAATGTATCTATTCTTATCATATGGTGCTTATATAAACCCAAAACTTGAAAGATTGTATTATTATTTCATAAGGTACATTTCCCAAAGTGTCATCACATATCACTCTTTATTTTGCAAACGAGAAGTATATGCATACGAGAACCAAAACAAGTCTATATGCACCCGTTTAATCAATTTTACTGCTAGGCAATCACAAGAAGTTTTGGACAAATTCTCACAATATTTCCCACATTGTGACTTACCTCAACATCATGAGCTTCTGCGAGGGAGGCGCCGCATACCTAGCTAGGTACGATTGGGGGCAGCGGACCACCGGCCTGGCACTAGGCACACACAGTGCATAGTGTGTTCTTTGGTGATGTTGTGTGTGTCTTTGTGTGATGGTGACCCCTCTTTATATAGGGGAGGAGGGGGAGAGAAATTCTAGAATTTAGAAATGAAGAAATCATTATCTACATAGGCCATGTGACTGTGGGCCCCACTTGTCTGGCTGTGTGTATATGTGCCAGAACAGCAGTCTCATGAGAGAGACTAAGAGAGAGAGATGGGTTGATGAAAAAAAAGTGAGAGGTGACATAGAGAATAAAGTAATTACAAGAGGGGAGAGAGGGGAGTGTGCTCAGAGGTGAATCTGTGTGCAGATGTGTGTGAACACAAGAAAAATCAAGTAACCACCGGGTGGGGATGGGTCTGTGGGCACCTTTTTTCAGTGAAACTGAGTGTGGGGGAGGTTATTTAGCTACAAGACAAGAGACATGGCGCCCTTTAGAGAGAGAGAGGGGGGTATTTGGGTCATGGGATATGATAGGAGAGAGAAAGAGGGGGTGGGGTATACTATTTTGGAAGATAGGGTAAGTTGCATGTGAGTTAGGGTGCATTATTGGTGAGTTATAATGCATTATTGGTGAGAGGTGGGGTAGCTTGAGGGGAGAGAGAAAGGAGAAAGGACAAAGGGAAGAGAGAGGCGGTTGACCTTTTGAGTGGAGGAGAGGAAAAGGGACACCCGGCGGGGCAACAGTGAAGAAAAAGGAGGCAAGGTGGGGATGGGCTACCCCGTAGGCATGAGGTGGCCTATTTTACCTTTCTTATATATTTACATAGTCATACTTTATTTTTTTCTTACTTTTTCCAATGCCTTTTATCACTCCCTCCATAAGAGGGGGTTTTCATGGGGTGGGGACGAGAGAAGAGGGGTACGGGAGCTTGGCTTGTGAAAAGCCCCCATCATTAGCCCTCTCCTTTTGGCTAGAGGCATTCATGTCTCTAGCTCATCTGTTTGATCATTATCGTCAGAGGTGGCGGCTGATGGTGTGTCCTCATCTGGAATGTCAATTGGTGGAGCTTGGTCAAATCGAAGAAAATAAGGTTTAAGTCGCCAACCATTTACCCTGGTTTTATGAAGTTTTCCATCAGCCTCCATAAGCTGGTAGCTTCCATTGGCATACTTTTTCCTGACGATGAAAGGACCTTCCCATCGGAGTAGGAGTTTCTTATCCTTGCGCGCGTCGAAGCGATTGTCGTAGCGGAGCACCAACATTCCTTTCTTCAATTCTTTTTTCCGGAGATGCTCATTAAAGCTAAGCCGTCTATGCTCTGCTTGTGCTGCATAATAATTTATTGCTTCTTCTCTGTCCAGCTGCAGTCTTTCCAAGTTGATGATGTGATCTCTCAAATGCATGTTGGGCTGTTGAAGCTGGCTTGCCATTACTCTGAGACTTTGTAGTTGCACTTCAATGGGCAAGATTGCTTCCTTACCAAATACTAGATGATACGGTGTGAATCCCAAGGATGTACGAAATGAAGTTCTGTAGGCCCATAAAGCTGGTAGTAGATACTTATCCCAGTCTCTAGGATGATTGTTTACCTGCTTGGTAATAATTTTAGAAACCATTCCATTTACCTTTTCAACTAGGCCATTAGATTGAGGGTAATATGGTAAAGAGTGCCTCCTTGTAATGCCCAGTTTCTGCATTAATTCTCCTACCAAGTCTGCTCTGAAACCTGGCCCTCTATCAGAGATGATCTCCAAAGGTGTGCCAAACCTACAACATATGTGCTCGTAGATAAATTTAGCTACCTCTACCGCTGTGATTCTAGTGGTGGCTATAGCCTCTGCCCATCTAGTCATGTAGTCGACCCCCATGATAATGTAGAATTTTCCTGAGTTGGCCCTAGGTAATGGCCCAATGGCATCGATACCCCAGTTTTCAAATGGGCCATATGAGAGAATAGGTGTCTGTGGTTCAGGCATAAGTGACCTAGTGCCGGCCTTTTGACACAACTTACATGTTTTTCACCAGTGGTGTACATCACGGTTGAGAGGCTAGGCCATATGAAGCCTGCCTGCAAGATTTTCCTACTTGTTATGTCTAGGGCAAAGTGACCACCACAAACCCCGTCGTGACAGCTAGCAATTACTCCCGTGATTTCCTGAGAGAGAGGGACCTTTCTGAGTATTTGGTCCTTACCCTTACAATACAAACCGTCATTGATGAGTCGATACCTTGTGGCCTTCTGCGTCAGCCATTGCTTCTGTCCCTTTGTTAAATCTGATGGGCATTCCCCTGTTTCCAAAAAATGCATGATGTCAGGCAAGGCATCACTTCCTTGAAATAGAGGGAGCTTTAGTTTTATTGCTCCAACCACCACTTCCTGTAGTCTTTCACTTGCTAGGGCATCTGCTTCTTGGTTTTGAGCCCTTGGGATATGGTGTATTTGAACTTCTTCAAACTTACCGAACAAGGTTTTTACACCACTTAAGTGAGTCCTTAAACTAGGATTCTTGCATGTCCATGCTCCATTTACTTGCCTTACCAGAAGTAGAGCATCCCCAAATACATTAAGGCGTTGTACACCTTGTGAGACGCACCATTGTAGACCCTTGGTTAGTGCTGCATACTCAACTTCATTGTTAGAATGTGAATCTAACAATTGGCCCCACGAAAATACCTTTGTCCCTTGAGCCCTTGGGATATGGTGTATTTGAACTTCTTCAAACTTACCCAACAAGGTTTTTACACCACTTAAGTGAGTCCTTAAACTAGGATTCTTGCATGCCCATGCTCCATTTACTTGCCTTACCAGAAGTAGAGCATCCCCAAATACATTAAGGCGTTGTACACCTTGCGAGACGCACCATTGTAGACCCTTGGTTAGTGCTGCATACTCAGCTTCATTGTTAGAATGTGAATCTAACAATTGGCCCAACGAAAATACCTTTGTCCCTTTGTCGTCAAAGACCACTATGCCTGAAGCTGCTTTGTCGGACGCTCGCTTGTAGGCTCCATCAAAGTAGAGAGAGTATGCTCCTTCTACCATCGGTGGTACTGGAGGTAATCGGACTTCTCCTTCCTTAGATTGCTTCTCCTTCCTTTCAAAGACTTGGTAGGTCATGAGTCCCCCCAAACTTGCCCTTGTCGTGCTTTCTACCTGTACCGTGTAGTCAAACTCTTGCAGACGAACTAGCCATTTAGTAATTCTAGCAGACACATCCATGTGTTGTACAACATAGGGAAATATTTCATCCGTGGTTAGAATCACAAATTGCTTAGGCAGCAAATATGACCTAAACTTTGTAGTTGCAAATCTAAGAGCTAGGACTAAGTGTTCCACATGGGTGAAACCTTTCTCTCCTGCTGTCATCATTCGACTAGAGAAGTAGATTGGCCTCATGAAAGATGTCATCGTATCCTTTTGGAGTAGCACAGCCCCCAATGAGTCATCACCAACACTTGAGGTGACATAGAATTTTTCATCCCACTTAGGTGGTGAGATAGTTCGCAGAGTGGCTAAGACCTCCTTTACCTTGTTGTAGTGATGTTCACTTTCCTCATCCCAAGTGAAAGTTGATCTTTGAGTGAGTTGTTGCAGTGGTAGAACAAGTTGTGATAGTAGATGTATGAATCTACTTAAGTACCTCACCTTCTGTAGAAAAGAGACCAGTTGACGTGCGGTCGTTGGTGAAGGTAGGGCTATGAGTGTGGACACCTTACTTGGGTCGGCGTTGATACCTTTTGCTGAAATTTCATGGCCTAGTAGAATGACTTTACTCTCCCCAATGTGGCATTTATCCACATTTAATTGCCCACCTAGGCTCTACAACCTGGCCAAACCTTCAGTTACCTTTTCTAAATGTGAAATACGGGAGCTATATATACAAAAATCATCAATGAACACTCTTATGGATGTTCCAAAGAACGGTTGAAAAACATATGTGACATATCTTTGGAATGTGGCAGGTGCATTTGTGAGACCAAATGGCATAACCCTGTATGCAAAACAACCCCATGGCGTGATAAAAGTGGTTTTTAGCTGATCTTCCAAGGCTATGCGTATTTGAAAGTATCCAGAATAACCATCACAGACGGTATAGCATTCAAAACCCGCTACTTCATTCAGAATTTCATCCAAGAAAGGGAGAGGAAAGTGGTCTCTCTTTCTAGTTGCATTTAGTGGTTTGTAGTCAACACAGACCCTCCACTTACCACTCTTTTTAGGTGTCACCACTACGGGTGACACCCATTCTGAGTTTTCTACAGGATAGATGAATCCCGCCTCCAGCAGTTTCCTTACCTCGGCCAAGAGTGCCTTTTCTTGTATGACCCCCAATCGTCGTAGCTTTTGCACAACTGGTTTTACCCCTTCCTTCAGCTTAATATGATGTTCCACCACTGTAATGCCTGTGATTCTTTCATAGTTGTCAATAAACAGGTTAGGAAATCCCATCAACATTTGCAAAAAACTATCTTTCTCCTCAAGTGTTAATTCCGTAGACAACATACCCTTCAACCTACTTCCTCCTAGCCCATGTGATTTTCTCTCCTCTTCATTGGGTTTCCCTTTTGGTGATGGATCACCAGTTGTGCTTACCCTTTGTGGATCCTTCATAATGATACCCATCACATCAATGGAACTGTCACTTTCCTCGGTGGATGTGGTCTCCTCCTCAGAACTGGAAGATTCGCTAGTGGTTTCATCTGCCGATGTTTCCAGATTCATTTGCTTCTGCTTGCCAATCCTCATGTCGTGGTAGATTGTCTCCCCTTTCTTACCGGTCATGCGTAGAAGGCCAGTACCCCAGTCCTGTTTTGCCTTCATGGCCATCAACCATGGCCTTCCCAAAATTAGTGGATAGCCCTCCCCCTTAGTAGGCATCACAAAAACATCTACCTCTACCTCAGTGTTGAAAGCTTTGATTTTCACGGCACTTACCACACCCACACACTTTACTTTTGCGTTGTTTGCCATCTTTGCCTTGCATGGAGAAGGCCTGTCAACCTCGAGCCCTAATTGAAGCATCATAGCTTCGCTCATTACACAGATTTGTACACCTCCATCAATGTAGGTGTTTCCAACCCTCTTTCCTTTTATGTTTACGTCGACAATTGGAAGGATGTCATCCATGTTGCATCCCGAATTTGCTCCGGCTACCTTTGTTTTGGAGCGTCTTGTACTTACTATTTTAGACCATTGTCGCCTTACTTTTGGTGCAAGATGTAGCAGCTGTGGCCATGTAATGTTCGGTCCTTGCTCTGCCACATCCAATGTTAGATCATAGGGCTTAGAACTTTCCCCTAGCTGGAAGTCGGTGATGCCCAATTTCCGTCGTGGCCTGGATGGCCTCTTGCTAGTTTCTCCTCTCATGCTTCTCTCATCATCTGATTGTGTAGCTTTCTCCCTCCTAGATCTTTTCACAGTCATGGATTCAAGTGGTTCTAAAAAGGTTACCTTCTCCTTACCCTTGTCCCTCTCCTTTGCTCTGGGTGGATCCACTACTATGGCTTTTCCTTTCTCTTCTAGCCTTACGATGTTTACAGGGCGATCAGGTGGTGGGGCTGGTGGAAGAGGTGGGATGGATGCTTGTAGTGGTGTCTGGGGTGGACGTAGAATTTGTGTTGGTGGGGGTGGTGCTCGGGGTGGGGGTGTTCTTTCTCTAGGGGGTGACAATTGGTTCCTCCTACCTCCTCTATTATAGTTTTGTCGTGGTTTGGGACAATAGTACATACCGTGATCGTCTTCTCCGCAGTTGTAGCAATGATACTCCCTGTTTTGTCGTCGTGCTCTTCCAGGGTCTTGATCTCTTTCTTGACTCCTCCCTTGTTGTATTAAGTGGATAGACAAATTCTGCAGTTGGTCAGTAATATGGGCCAACATATCTTGTTGGTCATCTCTTACCCCAAGAGCCGGTGGTGGTGGTGGAATGGTGGTTGTCGTAGTTGCTGGTCGACGCGATGTTCCTGATTCTGTTGACTCGGTTTCTTTGGCTTTCATTCACAGCTTCTTGTCTTTAAGGCGAGCAATCTCAATGGCTAACTTGTACGTAGCCGGGAATCTACCTTTCACCTTCTCCTTGAGAAGCGGCCATAAGCCATGCGTGAACCGATCTTTTTTTAGGAAATCGGGTGCAGCTTCCCCCCTAGCCAGTGACTCAACCCACCGTTCCCACAAATCCACAAATTTGGACTCATAGGTGGCATATTCTAAAAGACCCTCCTGCTTCAAGTCTCTCAACTTGTCCCACAACTTTTCTGAAGTGGTACCTCCCCCAAAGCGCCTCTTAAAAGCGGTTTTTAAGGGTTCCCAGTCATCCTTGGTTGCTTGTGGAAGTGCATTGTACCATGATCTAGGTTCTAGCTTCATGAGATTCTTAAAGATTCTAACCCGGGATTCATCCCGTATCTTTGTTGCTCACTACACATGCTACTTCAAAGCCTCATCTAGGAAGTCTGTTACCAAATCCTCCCCCTTCTTTCCTTTAAATGTTGGAAATGCTACACTTGCCATGATTACTGAGAGAGAGCTAGAAAGACACACTGCTTCTACCTGCAAATAGTTTTTTTTCTTACTTACAAGGAGGCGTGGTATACCCTTCTTATACTAGTACATAGATTAAAACTTCTTTCAAACGTACATTGCTTGTACCAAAGGTAAGACAAATGGTTTATCTGATGCCAGAACCTCCAAAACCGCTCCCCACCGGTCTTTTCTGGCAGTGTCTATGACGTGCTGGTAGTGAGCCTTCAAATCCTGTATTACCTTGATTGAGCGTACACGTGTTGGTATGTGTGATCTGTCTTGAGGTAGGTTGTACTGATTCATGTGAAGCTTAGAGGTGCTTAGTCATCTGTCCAAGCTTGTGGGAAGGGTGGTGTTCTTTCCTGAAACCAAACTCAGTAGATCCTAGTTTTCTAGTGAGAGTGTGAGCCAATGCTTCCATTATCTGTGCTTGCAGCATCAGCTGCGACTTGAAAACTGACTGTGATAATTACCTCGGTGACTTGAGTTACCCGTTTCTCAAAAGTAGAATAGTGTTGATTCTCTATTGTGTAGAGCTCCTTCCATTTTGTTGTTGTGGGTTGGTTGTAGGTTGCGGACATGGTTTCCGACCTTCTCTCCTTCTTCTTCTTGGCACTTGGCCTATGTTTATCCACTGGGTTTGGCGTGTTGTGTTGACTCTCCCACTGCAATTCGATTACGTTACGCCTGGCACTCAATCGTCGATGGAGATGCGGAGTTCATCTAGTTGTGCTTGGAGCACTTCTTCTTCTTTCTGTCGTCCAATTAGCAAATCCTGCTAGCCATTCATCCATCACATATAGTTTAAGGGTTTCAGTCTTGTAAACTGAAGGGTTTTCATGAAAAGATCCTCAGTGGGGGCACCAAATGACGGGAGCAAAGCGAACTCCGAACCCCGACGGCCTCTAAAACACTCGGGGACCGAAATGGCGCGCCTCGAGCTTGTCATGGTAAACAAACAGGGGGCACCACCTAGCTTCAGCGGCTAGGACGCAAACAACACACCACCATAACAAAGTTTTCATCCCAAGAGAGATGGATGCTTGGGAGTAATGATGAAGAGGAAAGGGAATGAGATCAAGTGAGAGAGATAGAGGGTGAGGGAGGGGTATAGCGGCGCTTAGTACTTAGGCACCACAAAAGGATGGCGAATCCGCACACCCCTTTACACTTATACACAGCTCACTCCAAACACAAGACTAGGTGTGCGATTCCGCCACACACTCACATGCCAAAACATTGCAAGAAAACATACTCACAAAACCTCAAGCTTTATTTAGAGAATTAAGGAGGCAATGAGAATGGGGAGCATAGGGTAGGGGAATGAACAAGGGGAGAGTGGTGGTAGAGCACATGGCGGATAGGTGGGAGTTGATGGCGAAGACTCGCACGAGGATATGGCCATCATCCTTCATTTACTTGCCTCTTCATCCTTATCTTCCATAGCCAAGGGTATGAGTCATGCTCAGACAAGCATGGTGATTGCGGTGATGGTGTGTGGTGTGTGTGTGTGCACTAGGCACACACAGTGCATAGTGTGTTCTTTGGTGATGTTGTGTGTGTCTTTGTTGATGGTGACCCCTCTTTATATAGGGGAGGGGGAGAGAAATTCTAGAATTTAGAAATGAAAAAATTCATTATCTACATAGGCCATGTGACTGTGGGCCCCACTTGTCTGGCTTGTGTGTATATGTGCCAGAACAGCAGTCTCATGAGAGAGACTGAAGAGAGAGAGATGGGTTGATGAAAAAAAAGTGAGAGGTGACATAGAGAATAAAGTAATTACAAGAGGGGAGAGAGGGGAGTGTGCTCAGAGGTGAATCTGTGTGCAGATGTGTGTGAACACAAGAAAAATCAAGTAACCCACCGGGGGGATGGGTCTGTGGGCACCTTTTTTCAGTGAACTGAGTGTGGGGGAGGTTATTTAGCTACAAGACAAGAGACATGGCGCCCTTTAGAGAGAGAGAGGGGGGTATTTGGGTCATGGGATATGATAGGAGAGAGAAAGAGGGGTGGGGTATACTATTTTGGAAGATAGGGTAAGTTGCATGTGAGTTAGAGGGTGCATTATTGGTGAGTTATAATGCATTATTGTGAGAGATGGGGTAGCTTGAGGGGAGAGAGAAAGGAGAAAGGACAAAGGGAAGAGAGAGGGGGTTGACCTTTTGAGTGGAGGAGAGGAAAAGGGACACCCGGCGGGGCAACAGTGAAGAAAAAGGAGGCAAGGTGGGGATGGGCTACCCCGTAGGCATGAGGTGGCCTATTTTACCTTTCTTATATATTT
Organism: Adiantum capillus-veneris; assembly: GCF_014529385.1. Lineage (NCBI taxonomy): Eukaryota > Viridiplantae > Streptophyta > Polypodiopsida > Polypodiales > Pteridaceae > Adiantum > Adiantum capillus-veneris. The sequence goes on along the minus strand of NC_140955.1, from coordinate 139,238,871 downwards.
ACATAGTCAAACTTTATTTTTTTCTTACTTTTTCCAATGCGTTTTATCACTCCCTCCATAAGAGGGGGTTTTTATGGGGTGGGGACGAGAGAAGAGTGTTATGGGAGCTTGGCTTGTGAAAAGCCCCCATCAGTGGTTGTCTTGCAACTTTAGAGAGCCAAGGGGAGCAGTGCAAGATGGAGTTCTTGAAGTACCTTTTTTCTTCCCCCCCACTCCAAATTCTCAGCTACTCTTTTGCACTTCCTTACCAGTTCCCTTGAGATGCCCCCAAACTTAGGCTAGACCACGTCGGGGCTAAGAGTTTGTTGTGAAATTTTACTTCTTTCCAGTTACCCCCTTTTGAACTAGGTTTAGCTGCATCTATCATATCTTTGGTCATGATAACCCAAGCTTGGTCCTATTTAGCAAATGAGACCATGAATTTGGCGAATTGGGCCTCAGCATGGGCAATCGGGTAAAGATTCCGAGACTTCCTTGGTCCACTGGTCGAGCGACTGACTCTTATCTAGCCCATTGCCATGGTGTGGTGAATTTTGTGTTGTTTTTCCATAAATTCTTTTTACTTGCTTTAAAAACTCTTTCCACTGACACTTAGCCATCTTGAGAAGTTGGCTGGTGAAGGCGATACAGGGGAGCATAAAAGAATTTATCGCTTTAATTCGGCTTAGAATTGGGAGAAGGGCATACTCCCACCGTCTCATTTTTGTTTTGACTTTTTCAAGGACCCAATGAAATATTTGTCTGTGAGTTACATCCACCCCCAAGGGGGGCCCTAGGTGCTTGAAAATATTCCCTTTTGAGACAATCTCACATGACCAATCAGAAGGGTTGAAGGAATCGATTTTGGACAGGGATATTAGCCTTGACTTCTAAATATTATACTTGGAACCCAAGGCCACGGAAAACGTTTGGACAATCTTCAGAGATTTTTGACAATCTGGGGGCACGTCTTCTAGAAGAGGAGTGAATGATCTGTGAACAATTTTGCCAGGAGTTGGTCATTGCCCGATAAAGTCACGCCTTGTAACTCCCCTCGCGTAGCACTTGCTTCAAGCATCGTGATAAGAGGATGTGATCCGATGGCGAAAATCAGGATCCAAGAGAACTTAAGGATGTATTCACAATGTGTTTGGAATTCAAGAACTTGTACTAAAGAGGGAATTTGATATCCAATGTACGATTTTGGAAGCATTTAACACTAGAATGGTAACATGACACTTTTATGTCCTTGGACACTTTTGTGTCCTATTAAGTGACCATTTTGCTTGAATTATTTGAAGAGTATGAAAATGAATTTCTAGGTGCTATATATCCACAAAGTTGCCTTATGAGATGAAAAAAACTTAGCATTTTTTTTGGAGTATAGATCTCACCATTAACGTTACTCTTGCACAACTTTTTTGAACCTAAACTGTGTGGAAAAACGGGTCCTGTTTTTGGCTTTTTTTCAATTGTTGGCAACTATACCACTCTAAACTTCATGTTTGTGAGGTTTGGATGGATGGAGGTTAGGCCTTCATAGTTCTCAACATGTTTTGATGCTTGTAGGGAGAGCTAAGTGTTAAAATTGAAAGTTATGACCAATTTACAAGAATTGCATAATCCTAATTTTTTGGCCAAAATTAGCACTTTTATGATTTTTTTGGTGGCTTTCTTGATATCCAAATTCAATTTTGATTGTGTAAGTGTAATGTATAACATAAAGCTAATCTTACTTGAGTTTTGGGGGACCTAATATGCTATATAGCATAGTATATGATGATGGTTGAGTTTTTTTATTGCTGAACAATACGATACATTTTAGAGTAGCAAGTATAACTTTCTCAATATTGCTAGTTTCTTAGGCCAATTGTGTGTATTTTGTAGGCAGTAACCATATCTAATCATAGAATACAAACTTGGCTAGATATTGAGTAGTTTCTATGGGTTTCTAGAGGTCATAATACTAAACCCAGTTTTTTTTTTCATGTTTGCTGTATTTAGCACTTTATCATTGCCCCCAAGGTTCCAATTGTAAGAGATTCATTATCCTTTTGACATGCTCCATGGCTCCTTTTGAATCCAAATGCCCAAAGGGAACTAAGAAAACATGTATATAGTATCTGTATTAAGCGTGACTATAGAAACTTTGATGATAGGTCCGCAGAATGGCAAAAATGCAACTTTTTTGTATCTATTTTTTTTGCCCAAAAAAACATTAGTGAGGTAAAAGCAACCATATGTTTTGGTCACCAACCCATTGAAGTTAACGAGGCATATTATCTCATGTCCTACAAAAATCCCCACTCTTATTTATATGCAGTCAACCGTAAGAAATTGTTGTTTTAGGCAAAATGCACTTGTCCATCAACTTTGGAGACTTGTAGTGACCAAGGGATGAGAAAAATTACAAGTTTATCATTTTTTCCATATGTAGTAGTTATTGAACTATAAGCTCATGAAAGGATTTTTCAAAATGAGTGGATCTACTATGGTTTTGGAAAATTTTCCCAAAAACCCGAAAGGACATTTTTATGTCCTGTTAGGTTACCATTCTAGTGTTAATGAAGGGGAATCACTGTGAGATGCTATTTGGGAGAAAAGTGAGTAGTTTGATAAATTAAAAGGTATTCCTAATGGCTTTAAAAAAATTTAAAAAGTATTCCTAATTCAAAGATTCCTGCAACAAAAACAAAAACAATGTGCTAGTCTATAGCACGTAGCAATGACAAAGGGCGTAGATTTGCAACAATATCAACAAGGAAGGATAAAGAGAGAGAGAGAGCAAGGACACTTTAAAGAGAAGAAGAAGCTAACGAAAAAGTAGAAGAGGAGAAACACAAATATACTAATGTGAAGTTGGTCACCTCTTTATATGGACACAAAAGGTCTTTTCACTTTCCACGTTCATATGCCTTTTGACTTTCCACCTTCATTTTCCTAAACCCACCCTAATATTTTGAAAGAATTTTTATTTTTATGAGATTGGGAAGACCTATTGAAGCAAAAGGTAAAGGAAATGAAAGAAGGAAAGGGGGGGCTCTGTCGTGCAAGGGGCAAGTATGTAGGTAATGCACATGGTAGGTGCGCAAGGACAAGAGCTGATCGATAGAGCATTCTTTTAAATAATTAAGTTCATGTAGACAACAACAAGACACAAGGCATGAGAAGGTTAGCTTGGCTCAGGTTGCGGACGCCCCAATTCAAGTTTGGTCGTCCCTCCTCAACACTATATGGCACGGGCACCTTCAAATGGGATCAAGGGTGGAGGTGAGAATGGTGAGGCGCACGCATTGTAAGCTGTGTGATTGGGCAGCCTGAATTGACAAATCCTTGCGATTCGAATTTACAAGATTATGCGGTCCGAATTTATAAAACTGTTTCGAATTTACAAATCGGCCCACATTTACATATGTGGCATTGAAATGCCACATACTTCAATGAGCGCGTGCAAGAGTGGTGGTTAGAGCCCATGCACCACACGAGGGAGGTCGTGGGTCCGAGGCTCAAGGTGCGGACCCAAACTTACATGTTGGCCCAAATTTACTTTTCACCTCGAAATTACAAATCGGCCAAATTTACAAAAACACATGCGATGGCTCGGATTACCCTCACCCTTGATCCCATTTGAAAGCCCCCATGCCAAATAGTGCGGAGGCTCATCCCTGGCAGTTTGAAGTCATTGCACCGATTTAAATAGGTTAAGGGAATCTTCAGAGATTCTAGTTAACGAATTGGAAAAGAGCCAATTGTTGAGGTATAATTTGGTACAATCTTTTCTTTTACTTGTTTCTATAGGAATCAGAGGAGATGCTCATGTTGATTCAATTGAAAAAGGAAAAGTGGAAGTGAAAGTCTCTCTTGTTTCTTTTGAGCTGGTCTGAGGGGGAGGCAGTCGGTATTCTTAGGTCTTGCTACCCATTCCCATATCCCCCATTGGCAAGGGTTTGTGGATTTCATGTTACTTTTCCATAGAAACCTCTTGATAAGCTTCAAGAATTCTTTCCAATTGGATTTTCTCATTTTCAGCAACGACGATACAAAGGAAATGTACGGTATCATGAAAGCATTAATCACTGTGACTCTACTATGAAAGGGGAGGAGCACAAACTTCCATCTTCTCATTTTGCTGTTAACTTTGTTCAAGAACCAGTCAAATCTTTGTTTATCCGTAATGCCCATCCCAAGTGGAGCACCTAGGTGCCTTAACACACTGCCCTTACCTTTAATTTCTCCTAGCCATTCCGTGGGGTTGACGCTTTTTGAGAGAGATATCAATCTAGATTTCTCAATATTGCAAATTGAGCTGGAGGAATGTGCAAAAAGTTGAACAATCTCAAGGGATCTTCTTAGCATATTTTACTCAGCTTTGAAAAACAACAAAGAGTCATCTGCAAAGATCTTAGCAAGCAATTGCTTTCCTCCAGGTAGTGAAAGACCTTGAATTTCATGTTTCGCCATGCTTTCCTCAAGTGAAGTCACCAAGGGGTGAGAGCCAATAGCAAAAAGCAGCGGGGAAAGGAGGCAGCATTGCTTGATCAAGCGTTCGACCTCAAACCCTCCCACTATCTTGTTGTTGAAGAGGAGATCAAAGTAACTTCCTTCCCGCAACAAGTGGACAATTCCACACATTTTGGGCCCAAAGCCCAAAGCCTTCATGATTGTCTCATTGTATGACCAGGAGTTTTTATCGTAGGCCTTATCTAGATTGGGCCTGGAGGAGGACACAGTCTTGCTTGGTGAAAGAAGCGTACTCAATACCAACCATGGCAGCCAAGATGTTGTCATAAATTGACTTGCCTTTTATGAATCCATGTTGATGGGGGGTGATGATTCTATTTAAGGTTGGAGCCAGTCTTTGAGAAATCACTTTAGCAATGATCTTGTCGCTACTATCATCATATAAATAAGCCGCCAATGCTTTAGCAAAGAGCATCATACCAACTTCGGGATAGGTTTGATCAACCCTCTATTCAGGCTAGCATCTAATTTCCCCTCTAGTAGAGCCTTGTTACCTAGTTGCACTATCAGGATTTTAAGATCCTCCTAGAACTCTTTGAAGATTTCAGTAGTTAGTCCATCCACCCAAGGTTCTTTCCTTCCTCATATCTTGCAAGGCAATCGATAGAGATAGACCTCTTCAATGCTTTTTCTTTAGTAGGAAGTAGGTCACATTTAATTGTACTAAGAAGCAGGGCTCTAGCCTCCCAGATCCCCTGAGCGTAGACTTTTGGTTGACCAATAATTGCTATACTAGAGTCCCTTCTTCTTTTAACTTTGAGAGCTTTGAAGAAATGTGCCTGGTTAGCGGTCTTGGGTTTGATGGCAAGCTCTTTGGCCACCAGTCATGTCTTATTAATATCCTTAGATTGCAGATCATCAAGACATGCTTTGGCCTCCAACCATATTTTGTGCTCTTTCTGAAGAGCTCTTCCTTCTTGGTTTCTTTTGGCTAGTTCCTCTACCTCTTCCTTCAGCTACATGTTTGTGTCCTCTAGAGCCTTTTTCACTTTGGCCCTTGCTCATTTTATTACACATTGGATTCTACGCACTAGAGAGGACCATGCGCGAGGGTCAGTGGCTCCCACATCTTGCCTTAGCTTGAAGAGATGGTCCCCTGAGACTAACTTTTTCTTCTTCCCCTCTGGGAAATATGCGCCTTTATTGGCCCTGGCTATGTGAAGCTTAAACGAAAAGTGATCTAACATGCTTTTGGAGGTATCGACACATAGCATCGCATATGAGGGAAGCCAGTCTGCCTGATGGGAGAGTAACATATGTCTAGAATGGACACCGTGCTGGCATATTGGAGGATCGTGTATGTCATGCCAGAAGAGCTACTCCACGGACGTTCATTCACAAATCAAGTAATGCCATTTCTTGCAGAGTGCCTTCCATTTGGATTTTTCAGAGCCACCAACCAAGAGACTAGCCAATCTTCTTGTCTTGTCCTTGGGAGCTTCAACCATGTTAAAGTATCCCATGATGCACTAGTCACCTTTGATAGGTTGCTCCCTGAGATCCACCCAAATTTTGGCTCTCCCCTTACCATCATAGAGAGAATATATGTTGATCATGGTGAAGGACTAGCCTGCCCTCTTGATCCTTACTCCAAGGACTCTTCCTGAGCCATGGCTAAACATTACCTATGGCTCCAACTCCCTATTAAAAATGGAGAGAACCCTACTAAACCCCAGATCACCATCTCCATAGAACACCAACTTATTCCCTATAGCCTGCTTCCTAAAGCAAGAAGGGTCAAGGTGGTGTTCTTGAATCAGACAACAATTTGTAGTTACTTTTTTGACCTCCTCCTAGAAGAGAGTGCTTTTCTTTGTAAACTTTATTCATTTCACATGTGAAGAACTATACTTCCTCGCCTCTCCTGCGTTGTCCTCCTTTTTCCCATTTAGTTGAGAAGAAGATAGCTCTGCGGTAGGAAAGCCCTTTAGATTCCTATCTTGAAGCACCTCAAAGACATTAACTAGATTGATGGGGGCATCTTGATGATCTGGAGGATTATCCTTTTGGTGGAAGTTGTTCCGTGCCAATGTTTTCACTCGCTTGCACTTAATCACGGAGACTTGCTGCCATCCCTCATCCATCGACCGGGGGGGGGGCGTGGGCACGACAATTTTTTGAGGTGGCTTCATGGGAGGTTTGATACTATGGAATGTAGCGAGCTGCAAACTTGGTGAGGCTTGGCTGTTGCTAGATGAAGCTTCAATTGTTTTTACCATTTTGCATGGAACATATTTTGTTATATATATGTAAGGTTTTTTTGAGAATATACACAACCAAAATACAATCATAGCATGTTTTTCTTGTGTCAACTCTCTCATACCCTCTCTCTCCATCTCGTTCTGCACTCTCTCTCACTCTTCGGTTGACACCATCAGTTGCTAACCCAAGCCAAACATGTCTTGAATGCTTTAAGCTGCTAATGATTAGCCAAACATGTCTTGAATGCACGTGATATGGTAGTTTTACACATAGTGAACCCCCCAAGAAATACATTGTTGGAATGAGGGTTGCAGAGAAACACACACAGCTTGGAGAAGACGAAGGAAGCTCAAGGAACACAATAGAGAGTGTGTTACATAGTGTGCAATGGAAAGATAGATAGCCCTAGAGTGATGGGCGTATATACAATGCACAGGGAAAAAACCTCCTAAAGAGGGAAAAAATGCCCCTGCGGTCCTAGTGTGTTCACACACATCACTACCACATGTATATGGTAACAAATCCCCCCTGGAGTGATACGGTGAACGAGAGCTAGCACATGAGTAGAGGGAAGTGCCATGCCCTGTAGACAGGATCAATCCACAAAGGGGAGTAAGCCCAAAGCTTTGCGGAAAGCTTCAAGCTTCTCATGAGACAATGCCTTTGTGAAAAGATCTGCAAGGTTGTCCTGTGTTGGCACATATGCCAAGCTGATCTCTCCTACTTAGAGCCTCTCCCTGACATAGTGGTAATGCACCTCAATGTGCTTTGTGCGAGCATGAAAAACTGGGTTCCTCGCAACTGCCAATGCGCTTTGACTGTCAGTGTAGATAGTGTTGGCAGTGTCCTTTCCAACACCCAAATCATCCATAAGGGATCTGAACCATACACACTCAACCGTAGTTGTGAATACTACCCTGTACTCAGCCTCACAACTCGAAGTGGCCACAGTAGGTTGCTTCTTGCTTAACCATGATATACATGAACTGCCAAGCATGAAACAAAAACCACTTGTGGACATTCTCGTGTCAAAACAACCAGCCCCAATCTGAGTCTGAAAAAGCTTGTAAGTCTGGCGGCAATGATCCCCCCTTGGGATAAAACAAGCCAAGATGTAAAGCGCCACTAAGGTAGCGGAAAATCCTCTTGACAGCCTACCAATGCTTAGACCCTGGGCTATGCATAAATCTGCTGACCTGTGAGACTGCAAACTGAATATCCGGCCTCGTGTTGCATACGTAAATGAGGCAGCCAACAACAGTTTGATAAAGAGTGACATCAGCAGGATCACCAGCATCATGTAGACTCAAATTCAAACCTGTTTCCATGGGAGTGGCAATAGGTTTGCAATCCTCAAGTCCAAACTTACATAGCAATGTCTCTATGTAACTTTTCTGACACAAGGCAATACCACCATCACACTGCTTAAACTGTATACCCAAGTAATGATGCAACAGCCCCAAATCTTTCATCTTGAAAGTAGCATTCAAATCAGCCTTAAATTCAGCAATATGTCTCTCATTTGGTCCAGTGAACAACAAATCATCAACATAAAGAACCACAATGAGAAGTACATCACCCTCACGCTGATGACAAAACCGCGAGGCTGCGTTACATAAACTTCCTCATATATTTCACCATTCAAGAAAGAAGTAATGATGTCTGATTGATGTACATCCCAACCAAAATGAGCTGCCAATGCACATAGAAAACGCACAGTAGTCATACGACAAGTGGGAGAAAAAGTCTCTTCATAATCTATGCCTTTTTGTTGTGCATAACCCTTTGCAACAAGTCGAGCCTTATGGCAATCGATCTCACCATCCGGCTTGCGTTTCAACTTGTAAACCCACTTCGTACCAATGGACTTTTTGCGAGGAGGCAAATCACATAAATTCCATGTGTCATTTTCTATAAGTGCATCATATTCTGATTGCATGGCAGCCATCCAATTTTCTGAATTCTGTGCTTCATCAAAAGATAGAGGCTCCTCAACATCATGTAAACTAGACACAGCCAAAGCATAACAATCTGATGCATAAGATGCATGGCGAGAGCCTGAACGAGTACGACTAGACAAAGGTGCATCCAATTTACTGTCACGCAAAGTGTGCACCAGCCATTTTGGCATACCTCTAGCCTGCTCATTTTCATCCCTTTCCTCATCAAGTACATCATGTACAACTGCATCAGTAATAGGCTGATCTAAAACATTTTTAGAAACCCCCATAGGCTGTACATTTGCCTCATTGGAACTTACATTCATATTTCCACCACTGAAAAGAGGCAACAAAATGTCATAAATGTCCTGTGAGCTTACATTACTGTCTCTAGTACATGACAACAAGGGCTGAACAAAATCTTCCACAAACACTACATCCAGAGAAACCAGAATATGTTTTGTTTGCGGATGATACAACCTATAACCTTTGCTTCCAACACTATAACCAACAAAAATACATTTGATAGCCTTATCATCCAATTTTCTACGCTGCACTTGTGGCACCAAAGCATATGCCAAACAACCAAAAACACGCATGTGCTCAATAGAAGGTTTTCTATCATGCCATGCTTCATATGGAGTAATAAGCTGCAAAGCTTTCGTAGGACACCTGTTAAGTACATAAGTGGCACACATAATGGCCTCAAGCCAAAAAGAATGCGGCAAAGCTTGACTTTTGACCATACATCGTGCCATTTCCGTTAGTGACCTGTTTTTCCTCTCAGCAACACCATTTTTCTGAGGTGTATAAGGCACTGTACATTGGTGTTTTATCCCACGACTAGCCAGAAATGCATTAAATTCATGAGACATATACTCCCCCCCTCGATCGGAATGGAGGGTGCCCATAGTACATTTCGAGACATTTTCAGCCATAGCCAAAAATTGTTTGAAGCACATAAAAACTTCGGACTTCTCTTTAAGCGGAAATACCCATGCATGCCTGGAGTAATCATCAATGAAAGTCACGAAGTACATGTAATTGCCCAAGGACGGAGTTTGCATGGGCCCACAAACATCACTATGCACAAGCTGCAACTTGCATGTGGCCCGAACTGAACCATCCTTTGGAAGTTTAGAACACTGCATCTTACCCAAAATACAGCCTTCACAAACATGTTTGACAGGTGCTTCAAGAGGTGGCAAAGAAGCAACCATATCAGATTTTGCAAACGCAGCAAACTGGAAAAATTCAGATGACCAAAACGTGCATGCCAAAGTTTTGCATCTGAAATAGCCCTTGAATCTGCAACAGCATTTGCAAAATTTTGTCCACACTTGTCATACAAAGTGAGCTTATACAGCCCATGACACAAAAGCCAATATGCAATAATTTCATCACCAAAACTGAGATCATGAACTGTACATCTGTCATCCACAAATTTGACTACAAGTCCAAGTCTAGCAAGTGCGGATACAGACAAGAGATTCTTCTTGATCCTAGGTACATAAAGTGCATCAACAAGTGTGAAGGAACGGTATACCATTAGCAGCAGTGAGCACAATCTTTCCAACTCCCTGAACTGGATAAGAGGCGTTTTTGGCACAAGTGACTGAATTCCCATGAGAGACAGACTCGAGAGAGGTAAACAATTCACGATGTGAGGTAATGTGCTTTGTAGCACCACTGTCGAAATACCACACATGTGAATCTGCAACAATTGACAAGCATGCATCATGGACAACAGGATTGTAAGTGCACTCTGCACTAAAAGCCCATTCTGCATCAACATCAGCAACACAGTCTCCTTTCACAGAAGACTCAACAATGGCTGCATTTGTAGTGGAACCAACATTTGCAGTGGAACCACCCTCTTTCTTCTTAGCCTCTTTGGCCTTCAACTTAGGACATGACTTGATCAAGTGATCATTGGCTTTACAATAATGGCGACGCATCTTTGTTTTGCCCTTATCACCAGAATTTCCAGATGAATTGCTGCCAACAGAAGCATTAGGAATAGAATTTTTGCCACTCGCAGCAGAACCATAAGAAGTGGTTGCATTGCTGTTACCACCCTTTCTTTGAGAAGCAATAAAAGCCTGTTCAACTGCACGCTGCCTAGTCCTGTTTTTTTTGGAAAGTGACTCTTGCAACAACAATGTGCATAATGCATCAAACTTGACAACTTCTAGATTTCCTTGGGTCATAAGTCTCCAAGTACTAGCAAAAGTCTGGTAAGAATCTGGTAAGGCATCAAGAACAGTCTGCACAAGGGAACTGTCTGAAATGACTTCACCTGCAGAAATAAGTTGCTCATTGATATCCTTGACACTAGCAAGGAAAGTGTCCATATCATCTTCCTTATGCATAATCTTCGACTCCAGCTGTTTACGCAGCAAAGCAATTTTAGCCTCATTGCGTAAAGACCTGCTAAAATATCCCAAGCCTGTTTTGCAGATTTTGCTGAACGGATGTGAGGAACAATGGTGCGCTTCACAGACAACGCAATCAATGCATGAGCCTGCGCATCCTTAACATCCCAACGAGCTTGTTTTGCTGTAGGCAAAACAACTCTAACAGTTGCAATCCTTGCAGCAAGACCCGCAACATCCTCAACATCGCCTACATCCTCAGAACCAGGACGTACATCAATGCCCTGCACAATGTTCCAGACACCCTTTGACACAAGAACATGTTGCATCATATAAGCCCACATAGGGTAGTTGTCCCCATCCAACCTGTCCTTAGCAGCAAACATCTTGAACACATTTGTGTTGTTGTTGTCAGCCATGGTAAATGCTGCACCTGATGTGAAAACTGCCCGAAAATAGGAGAAACGGAGCGGGAACAACCTGTGCTATATAGCACAAACCGTAGAAGACTATAAGGCACCTGTTATGTAGAAAACGGCACTGACAGAAATTCTGCACAAAATGACGAAATAGCCTGTGCAGTACTGCCTGTAGTGGAAACAGAGGCCGAAATGAGCCCAAATCAAAATTCTGAGCCCAAAGTATTTGTCGACCTCGAAGGCTTGCCAAAGATCACTGAAATCGGAGAAGTGAGCAGGCGTTTGCTGGAGAAGCTGGCGACTAAGCCCGGGAGGACATGACCTGCTCTGATACCAATTGTTGGAATTAGGGTTGCAGAGAAACACACACAGCTTGGAGAAGACGAAGGAAGCTCAAGGCACACAATAGAGAGTGTGTTACTTAGTGTGCAATGGAAAGATATATAGCCCTAGAGTGATGGGCGTATATACAATGCACGGGGGAAAAAACCTCCTAAAGAGGGAAAAAATGCCCCGGCGGTCCTAGTGTGTTCACACACATCACTACCACATGTATATGGTAACATACATGTGGTGCATAGGCATGTTCAAAGTGCCAAGAAAGGTTTATGACATGCTCAAATACATTGACAACCACAAGAACAAAGAAGATTTTCTTTCAAGAACTTGGTCCATCAACAATCTACATAGTTCAAAATTGGTTTTACATGTTCAGTGTCACACAGGTTTGCTATGATTTTATTTGACAACATTATCATCTACTTCATATCAAAGGTTTGTTTTAGTTTGTCATGCTTGTTAGTTGTTATCATGTCAAAATTGTGCGGGTTATAGACATTGACACATAACAAGTGGTAAGACCATCCTTTGCTGTTTGGTCGAGTTCTGGTGTGTCTCACACTGATGGTTGTTTGAGGGAAGTGCACACACAAACACATGTTATAATCAAGGGAGGGACTTCTACTCATGGTTTCAGGTGATTGGACTCTGCCATGGTCTGTCTCAAGTCCATAGTCCGTGGTTTGGGCTTGAGAGGGGCGGGGGGGGGGGGGGGGGGGGGGGGGGGGGGGGGGGGGGGGGGGGGTGTTGGGTATGCAAGCCAATTGTGGTCGAGTTTGTCTGATGTCATCCCATGGGAATTACCGCTTGAAGCATGAAGATGAAGCTTCAATAATTTTTACCAGTTTGCATGGCACATCTTTTGTTATATATATGTAATGTTTTTTTTGAGAATATACACAAGCAAAATACAATCATAGCGTGTTTTTTGATTTTTTTGTGTCGACTCTCTCGTACCTTCTCTCTCCATCTCGTTCGGCACTCTCTCCTTGTTGCCACGGACTGCTCAAGGTGGCACCCACCATAGCCTCACTTCCCATCAACAGTCTCTAGCAAAGTGACCAAACCCATTGCACTAAAAACATGCTCCAAAAAAGTATCAAACTAAGTGGAATAACTTTCAAAATTGCCCCTACATTGATCACCATGGTTTCTGGAGAAGGCAAATGAACACTTTATTTTTTGATGTCCCTAATTTCCTTTGCGTTGGTACAAATAGAGTGATGCCCAAAGTGTAGCAAGGTCTTTGAGGTTGTCCCACAACCAGACTAGCAAGTTGGAAAAATCCACCCACACTGGGCACAACTCCTTGAAGGCCTCTGGGGATTCAAAGACCGAGTTCCATGGTAAGACGCGCATTGGGGAGAGGTTGAGTTATAATGGGTTTTTGGATAGCATCTTGTCAATCCCCCAAGCTCATTGAACCTTATAGTGAAGAATGATTTGGTCAAATATTGAATGTAGTCAATCGTTCCGCCTTGGTTGAGAACCACTGGACTAGAAATCCATATGATGAGCTCTATCTGTGAGGGTATCCTTCCCATAAATCCAAAAGCTTGAGACAGACTGGCCGTCACTGCCAGCTGTTTTTTAATCAGTGCTTAATACAATTCACTCACAAACTGTGAGTTTTGGGAAAAAAAATGAAAGACTTCTTTGCTACTACTGTAGGTAGCACCGCTGCCAAAGGCAACGGGAGTCCCACACTCGTGAATTCTAATTAAATTGTCACGTGCAAGTGTTCTCTACTCAAAGAATAATTTGTGATGCGCTTTCTTGCGGACTGTTACCATATACATGTGGTAATGATGTTTGTGAACACACTTAGGACCATCGGGGCATTTTTTCACTCACTAGGAGGTTTTTCCCCCATGCATTGTATATATGCCCATCAGTCTAGGGCTAACTTATATTTCCATTGCACACTAAGTAATGCACTCTCTATTGTGTGCCTTATTGAGCTTCCTTCGTCTTCTCCAAGATGTGTGTGTTATCCTGCAACCCTAATTCCAACAATTGGTATCAGAGCAGGTTGCATCCCCTCGGGCTTAGTTGCTAGCAGCTCCAGCACACGCCTCCTCACTATATCTGATTTCTAATTCGGCCTCATTTTGGACTCCTTTTCCACTATAGGAAGTATTGCGTAGCCTATTTCATCATTTTGTGCAAAATTTTTGTAGTGCCTTTTTTTGCATAACAGGTCCCTTACAGTCTTCTACGGTTTGTGCTATATAGCATGTGCTGTTCTCACTTCGTTTCTCCTCTTTTTGGGCAGTTTTCACATTAGGTGCAGGCATTCGTCATGGCCGACAACAACACAGATATGTTCAAGATGTTTGCTATCGACGATAGAGTGGATGGGGACAATTACCCTATGTGTGGTTACAGGATGCAACATGTTCTTGTGTCAAAGGGTGTCGATAATATTGTGTAGGGAATTGATATATGTCCTGGTTCTAAGGATGTAGGCAATGTTGAGGATGTTGTAGCTCTTTGCTGCAAAAAATGTTGCTGTTAGAGTTGTTTTGCCTACGATAGAACAAACTCGTTGGGATGTAAAAGATGCACAAGTTCATGCATTGACTGCATTGTCTATGAAGTGCACTATTACTCCTCACGTTCTTCAACAAAATCTGCTATGAAGTGCACTATTACTCCTCACATTCTGCATTGTCTATGAAGTGCACTATTACTCCTCACATTCTGCATTGTCTATGAAGTGCACTATTACTCCTCACATTCTTCAACAAAATCTGCCAAACAGGCTTGGGATTTTCTAGTTGTCCATTATGTAAGTCGCAATGAGGCTAAAATTGCTCTGCTACGTAAAGAGCTAGAATCGAAGATTATGCATGAGGAAGATGATATGGACACTTTCCTTGCTGGTGTCAAGGATATCAATGAGCAATTTATTTCTGCAGGTGAAGTCATTTCAGACAGTTCCCTTGTGAAAATTGTTCTTGATGCCTTACCAGATTCTTACCAGAATTTTGCTAGTACTTGGACTTATGACCCAAGGAAATCCTGAAGTTGAGAAGTTTGATGCATTATGCACATTGCTATTGCAAGAGTCACTTTCCTGAAAAAACAGGGCCAGACAGCGTGCAATTGAACAGGCTTTTATTGCTTCTCAAAGAAAGGGTGGTAACAGCAATGCAACCACTTCTTATGGTTCTGCGACGAGTGGCAACACTTATGTTCCCAATGCTTCTATTGGCAGCACTTCGTCTGGCAATTCTGGTGATAAGGGCAAAAAGAAGATGCGTTGCCATTATTGTGAAGCTAATGATCACTTGATCAAGCAGTGTCCTAAGTTGAAGGCCAAAGAGGCTAAGAAGAAAGAGGATGGTTCCAATGCAAATGCTGGTTCCACTACCAATGCAGCCATTGTTGAGTCTTCTGTGAAAGGAGACTATGATGTTGATGTTGATGCTACTGCAGAGTGCATTTATAATCATACTCTCCATGATGCATGCATGTTAGTTGTTGCAGATTCAGATGTGTGGTATTTTGATAGTGGTGCTACAAATCACATTACCTCACATCATTTGAGTCCATCCCTCATGGGAATTCAGCTACTTGTGCCAACAATGCCTCTTATCTGATTCAGGGAGTTGGAAAGATTGTGCTTACTGCTGCAAATGGCAGTTCTTTTACACTTGTTGATGCACTTTATATACCTGGGATCAAGAAGAATCTTTTATCTATATCTACACTTTCTAGACTTGGTCTTGTAGTCAGATTTGTGGATGACAGATGTACAATACTACATGATCTCAGTTTTGGTTGATGAAATTTTTCCATCTAGCATTTTATGCCGTGGGCTTTATAAGCTCACTTTGTATGACAAGTGTGGGAAATTTTTTGCAAATGAAGCTGTGGATTCAAAGGCTATTTCAGATGCAAAACTTTGGCATGCATGTTTTGGTCATTTGAATTTTTCCAGTTTGTTGCGTTTGCAAAAATCTGATATGGTTGCTTCTTTGCCGCCTCTTGAAGCACCTGTCAAACATGTCTGTGAAGGCTATATTTTTGGTAAGATGAAACGTTCTAAGTTTCCAAAGGATGGTTCAGTTAGGGCAACATGCAGGTTGTAGCTTGTGCATAGTGATGTTTGTGGGCCCATGCATACTCAGTCCTTGGGGAATTACCTTTACGTCTTGGTGATTTTTATTGATGATTGTTCCAGACATGCATGGGTATATCCGCTTAAAGCAAACTTTGAAGTATTTATGTGCTTCAAACATTTTTTGGGTATGGATGAAAATGTCTCGAAATGTACTATGGGCACTCTCCGTTCCGATTGAGGGGGCAGTATATGTCTCATGAATTTAATGCATTTTTGGCTAGTCATGGGATAAAACATCAATGTATAGTGCCTTATACGCCTCAGCAAAATGGTGTTTCTCAGAGGAAAAATAGGTCACTTACGTAAATGGAATGATGTATGGTCAAAAGTCAAGCTTATCCGCATTTATTTGGGCTTGAGGCAATCATGTGTGCCACTTATGTACTTAGAAGGTGTCCTACGAAAGCTTTGCAATCTATGACTCCATATGAAGTATGGAATGATAGAAAGCCTTCTATTGAGCACATGCGTGTTTTTTGCTATTTGGCATATGATTTGCTGCCACAGACACAACGCAAAAAATTGGATGATAAGGCTGTCAAATGTATTTTTGTTGGTTATAATGCTAAAAGAAAAGGTTAAAGGTTGTATCATCCACAAAAAAAGTGTATTCTAGTTTCACGGGATGTGTTTCTGGAAGATTCTGTTCAACCCTTGCTGTCATGTACTAGAGACAATAATGTAAGCTCACAGGACATTTATGACTCTTTGTTGCCTCTTTTTAGTGCTGGAAGTTTGAATGTAAATTTCAATGAGGCAAATGAATAGCCTATGGGGGTTTTTGAAAATGTTACAGATCAGCCTATTACTGATGCAGATGTACATGATGTATTTGATGACAAAAGGGCTGAAAATGAGCAGGCTAGAGGTATGCCAAAATGGTTGGTGCATACATTGCATGACAGTAAATTGGATGCACCTTTATCTAGTCGTACTCATTCAGGCTTTCACCATGCATCTTATGCATCATATTGTTATGATTTGGTTGTGTCTAGGTTACATGATGTTGAGAAACCTCTGTCGTTCAATGAATAGCTGCCATGCAATCAGATTATGATGCCCTTATAGAAAATGACACATGGACTTTATGTGATTTTACTTCTGTCAAAAAGGCCATTGGTACGAAGTGGGTTTACAAGTTGAAACACAAGACAGATGGTATGATTGATCGCTATAAGGCTTGACTGGTTGCAAAGGGTCATGCACAACAAAAAGGCATATATTATGAAGAGACTTGTCATATGACTACTGTGCGTTTTCTATGTGCATTGGAAGCCCATTTTGGTTGGGATGTACATCAATCATACATTTTTACTGCTTTTTTGAATGGTGACGTATTTGAGGAAGTTTACATAACGCAACCTCGCGGTTTTGTGAAGAAAGGACAAGAGGATAAAGTGTGCAAATGTAAGAAAGCTTTGTATGGGTTGAAGCGATCTCCTCGTGCTTGGTATGAGAAGGCTGACACTCATTTGGTCAAACGAGGCTTTCGTACGAATCCAATAGAAAGCACATTGTATGTCAAGCGTGAGGGTGATGTATTTCTCACTGTGGTTCTCTATGTAGAGGATTTGCTGGTCACTGGAACAAATGAGAGACATATTTTTGAGTTTAAGGCTGATTTGAATGCTACTTTCAAGATGAAAGATTTGGGGATGTTGCATCATTACTTGGGTATACAGTTTGAGCAGTGTGATGGTGGTATTTCCTTGTGTCAAAAAAGTTATATAGAGACATTGCTATGTAAGTTTGAACTTGAGGATTGCAAACCTATTTCCACTGCCATGGAATAGGTTTAAAATTGAGTCTTCATGATGCTGATGATTGTACAGATGTCACTCTTTACCAAACTGCTACTGGATGCCTCATTTATGTATGCAACTTGAGGCCGAATATTCAGCTTACAGTCTCACACGTCAGCAGATTCATGCGCAGCCCAGAGTCTAAGAATTGGCTATTTGGCAAGAGGATTTTCTGCTACTTGAGTAGCACTTTAGATCTTGGCTTGTTTTATCCCAAGGGGGGATCATTGCCGCCATAATTACATGCTTTTTCGGACTTAGATTGGGGTAGTTGTTTTGACACGCGAGTGTCCACAAGTGGTTTTTGTTTCATGCTTGGCAATTGATGTATATCATGGTTTAGCAAGAAGCAATCTACTATGGCCACTTCTAGTGAGACCGAGTATAGGATAGTCTTCACAACTACGGTTGAGTGTGTATGGTTCAGACGCCTTATTGTTCATTTGGGTGTTGGACATGATACTTCTAACACTATCTACACTGATAGTCAAAGCGCATTGGCAGTTGCGAGGAACCTAGTTTTTCATGCTCGCACAAAGCAAATTGAGGTGTATTACCACTTTGTACGGGAGAGACTCTCAGAAGGAGAGATTAGCTTGGCTTATGTGCCAACATAGGACAACCTTGGAGATCTTTTCACAAAGACATTGTCTCGTGAGAATTTTGAAGCTTTATGCAAAGCTTTGGAATTACTCCCCTTTGTGGAGTGATCATGTCCTCAGGGCATGGCACTTCCCTTTACTCTATGTGCCAGCTCTCGTTCACTGCATCACTCTAGAGGGGGATTTGTTATCATATACATGTGGCAGTGATGTGTGTAAACACACTTAGGACCGCCGGGGAATTTTTTCCCTCACTAGGAGGTTTTCTCCCCCGTGCATTGTATATACGCCCATAACTCTAGGTCTAACTTATCTTTCCATTGCACACTAAATAATACACTCTCTATTGTGTGCATTGATCTTCCTTCGTCTTCTCCAAGCTGTGTGTGTTTTCTTGCAACCCTAATTCCAACACGGACGAATGGGGAGCAAGGGTTTTTTTTTTGGCGGGGGGGGGGGGGGGGGGGGGGGGGGGGGGGGGGGGGGGGTGGGGGGGGGGGGGGGGGGGGGGGGGGGGGGGACTATGGCTGCAAGACAAGATTGCAACAATGGGAAGGTATGGATAGGAAAGGAGGGAAGGAAAGGAATCTGTAAAGATTCCCATTAATCAAACCAAAAAAGAACCGACAATAGGTTGTGTAGTAGTGTAGTTAATGGAATACATAATGTTAATCATTCATTTTCATGTGTAATGATGATGATTTTTGACATGCTAAGATAGCCCTTTGAGAAGGGAAATAGGTAAACATATATTATTTTAAGAATTTTTGAGCTAATCTTAAATCACATGCTAGGGTTGGCTATGTGTTGGTCTGCACGACCTTTAACCCTGCGGTGCTGGTCCCAGGGTTGGGGGGGGGGGGGCATTGGGGACACTCTAGAAGGGCGAGTGGGCGGTTCCCAACCTCTAGCAACCCTTCGCGGGGAGGATTACGGTCCTCAGATGGGGATGGGTGTTGGGTGCTGGATAGCTTTACATGTTCTGTTGGTGACTGAGAAGAAGGGAAATATTATGTGGTTTCGGTGTGTTTCTGAGCTACCTTAGTGGTGATTTCTCTCTAGTAGGTTCTTGCCCACCCTAATGGCCTGATACTCGATGGTAGATGTTGTTCTTTTTGCATCTTCTCCTGCGGGTGCACTCCTTGGAACCATGTTGGCTCAGTCTTATGTGTTCTCTTGGGGTTGGTTCACTTCTATTTGGAAGCATGGCTCTGGTTGGGGTTTTAAGATCCTTTTTGCTTGATGATATGCGATGGAGGTTGTGGTGATGCTATCAGCGGCCGATTCGGTGGTCAGTCCATGCAAGGTGGGAGCCTCGTGGGCTTGGTGGCAACCTGATTGTCCTTGTTGTTTTCCCTCGGATGGGTGGCTCCCAATTCAACCTTTGCTTTGTTATCAGGGTGGCTGCCTTGTCAGCCGTTTGTCCTTAAGGCCAGGTGGCTCCCAGATCAACAATGTATTTGGTGGGGACGGATGACTTTTTATGTACTGATGATGCCTTGACTCGGTGTGAGTAGGGCTATCAGTGGTTTGTAATTCTTTTTGTGGTTATCTAATATACCACTCACTCTCACTCTTGTGAGTTTTGTTAAAAAAATAAAAAATAAAACTTTTATAGCTTGACAAAGAATATTTCCTATAGTTTTTTAGGCCTAATGTCTAGTAAACTCATCTAAAGCATTGGGAGCTTCCCTTTGTTTGAAAAGTGTTCACTATGTCATGTTGACGCATTTTTTTCCCCCGCACGGAAATTAAAAGGTTTCATTTGAGGACAAGGAAAGAAGGGGAAGGGAAATTCCCCTTGAGGAGAATTGTACATAAATAGTAGAGATTCAGGACAAAATAGTGGATTTGTTTGTCATTGCGTAGGTTGTGTACAATGTCGTTAGTGGAGAGCACTCAAAATGTTCCACCTAAAATCTTCAAAGTTATGGTTTTAGAACATCATCTGTGTCAAAGGGATTACACTTTCCTTGAAACAACACATCTTTGGACTGCCAAATACATTGTAGTAAGAGCTGCAAATTAAATAAGTAAGGTTAGTCAGGATGGTCATCCCCTCTGATGTATTTTCTCTTGAAAACCCTTTGCAAAGGATATGTGAGGGCTCTTTGTAACTTTCTGATTCTAAGCAGTACAGGCTCAACCAAACTGTTGGCACATTCTAAAAAAACTAATGGATGGATCTCTGTGAGAAATGGGCTATGATGGACCTATGGGAGGTGGGTCCCTAGAATAGCAAGCCGGGCTAGCGCTTCACATACACAAGCCTACAGTATGCTTGCATGGATTCCCGACTTGACAGGTGCTAATTCTCTCACCAAGCTAACTCTATCCTATCGCTGCTTGAAATGCAGGTAATGGCAATGAAGAGCCCCTCAAACCATCTACCTTTACACATGAAACTCAAGAAAGCCAAAGGGGAGGGGCAAGCCCCCAGAGGGAGTAAGAGGTTGCTTGTTACTAGGACCCTATGTTTAGAATGCTAACCACGAAAGCTTTGAGTAAACTCAATAAATATACAAATGTAGAAAAACCTAAATCTTGGGATCTCTTTGCTCAAAGTATATAGAGAGAGATCAAAAGCTCCGGTCCTCGGATGAAAAAGGCCCGGGAAGAGCATTGGAAGGAGCTCAAACAAGAGGTTCCTTGTCTAACTTCCAAAAAAGCTACTAGGCTAGCCTCCGAAGAAGAACACAAAAGATGACTGGAAGCTAAAGCCAACCTGGCCAAGGAGTAGCTCGAGGAGTTTAGGAGGGCGAGATTGATATCCAGGGAGACCTTCCTTCAACCGGAGGCCGCTAATCAAGCACACTTCTTTAGGGCTTTGAAAATCAAGAAAAGCCTGGGCTTCGTCCAGTCACTCACATATGCGAATGGGAATGCTACGCAAGACCAAGACGAAATGGCTAGGAAGCCAAATCATTGGCTAACGTGATGGCCTCTGCAACCTCCACCTGCTGCGGAAGAGACTTCTTCATAGCACTATAAGATCAATCCACCAGCCCATTTTCGAGAAGCCCCCACTTTCGTCCGTAAGCTCGATCTCTTGTTACCGCTAGGTCCGATCTCCATCTATCTGTTGATTTCTTTCAGTTCGTCTTTGAACAGTGGCTTTAAATTCTTCAGTTTATCATGGCCTTCATCGTTATATCCCTAAAAAAATTCTTGCCTTGTTGCAGACCAAAGGATTAGGATCCTCCAAAATGCTTGCAAAAGAAATGTTTGGTCTGAGAGAACCAGTGCTGGTAGCCAACTTGTTGGTGTTTGTGAAAATGGTTCCTTGAGGCTCCCCAGTCTTGAGTGGCTTTGCCTCAAAATAGCACCCTTTAGTGTTGAGATCGATCACATCATCTTTTTTTGGGAGAGTCATCTCAACCGAGCATTCTTTATTAACTAGCAAGGTCGGTTCCTTAATCACTGTTTCATCTCTCATATTGATGGAGTTTGATGTACGCGGTGTATGTTCAACCCCTTCGTCCATCAACATGATGCCTTTTTGCATTGACATCTTTTTTGTCACAAGCATCTCCAAGAATTTTTGGATGTCCTCCTCTATTGGTAGTATCTTGGCATCAATGCTAGGAACTGTCCTGGAGCAAACTTTTTTTTTTTTTTTTTGGGGTGGGGGGGGGGGGGGGGGCAAACAGGGCCGTGCCATGGTGGGATGGATCCCTAGTAGATGCACAAACAATAGGCAAGAGCACCAAATATAATAGGAGAACAAAGGACATCAAAGATAACAAAAGAAAAAATGCCTCAATAGGGCTAAGCGATGATTAAGTAGTGCCAAAGATAAACGCACCTAGTAGTAGGCGATAATTCCTTGGAAGTTTGGAGAGCACTTAATTGCCAAAATTGCCTTATCACAAGTGGTATTATCAGCAGAACGGCATGGCTTGCAACATGGCTTGCAACAAATGGTTTAAGAAGGTGACAAGTGAATATGCTCTACACATTTTGAAAAGGAAATGAGAGGAGAATCTACACAGCTTCTCTCTCTTCTCTCTGCCACACTTATATTTGATTAAAACTAAAAAAATCAGAGAACTCTCATGCAGCATGAGAACTGGTACTTCTCTCTCTCTCTCTCTCTCGTCATGTTGCTCAAGGGCTATTGTTTAAAGATTTCACGAGGGACATGACGGGCCGTTTTGAGGAGATGGAACTGTGTGTGTGTGTGTGTGTATGTGTTTGTTTTTCACAAGGCTCTCTGTCTCCCCTCAATTGGGAGGCAGGCATGAGCTCTCTCTCTCTCTCTCTCTCTCTCTCTCTCTCTCTCTCTCTCTCTCTCAATAGTTTTGCAATGCCTGGAGTGGGGCGCCAGGCTAAAAGCAGGTCAGCAAGCTTGGCGGTGAAGGTAGGCGGCGAGGGGAGGAAGGGCAAAGGTAGGAAGCGGATGCAAATTGGCTACGTGCTCAGGATAGGCGAAGAGGGGGGCATGTGGTTTAATAGGACGATTGGAATCTTCTTGCTTATTCAAATTTTTTAACATCGAGCGAGTATGTCTCAAGCGAGTATCTCTCAAGAGAGAGGGCACGTTGACTACAAGGATGACGAGAGAGCAGCAGGCTTCACATAGTTTCAACAACCATACCAAGCAAGCTATAGCGGGGGGAGTCAATAGCAACGTCTCTTGAATGTTGCAGGTGCAACGAGGGAAGTAATTCACACAAAAAATCAAGGAGGGGATAGACGTGACAGCTTTATGCGTCTTGGTTTAAAACTGTTCAACAAGGCTACGATTCACTGCACGCAACCCTACCCTCTTTCACCTTGTATGTTCGCCATCGCTTAACTCCAATATTCCATATCCTTATGTAGAGAGAGACACCTTGCTTTGATACCTTACTAAGTAATTATAAGTTAAGGGTGGAAATGGACGCACTACCATCTTGTCTACCAAGTATCACTAGCTTATTTACATCGATTACAATTTCATTGAAATTTCATTTTCATTTTCAAGGTTGCAATTTTCTTGAACTTTTATTTTTAAGGTAGAAAATTAGGAATATTCTTAGACAATGGAATTTTTTTTTTGAGCAACGGTGGATACTATTGTGTCTCGAAGCTCATCTTTCAAATAGCTATGCCCCTAGGGTTCTACCACTTGCTATAGGTAGTTTTGAAAGGTGAAAACCCCAAGGCTCTGCCATGTCTTATGGCTTATTAGCTTAATGATACTCATGACAACAACTAACTGTAAGACATGGATTTTGTAAAAAAAATTGCCTATCAAACAAAAGAATGACACCGCATCAAAAGAGATCATGTTTTTCCTGGTAGCAACATTTGCATTCTTAGAGAAACGCATCATGACTTGTAAAGCCACATATACACTCGTGTGGAAGGAAGAGACCACATACTAAGAAAAGGACGGCTAGTCATTGGTCTCCACGGGATCTCATAGTCGAGGGCTTGGGCCTTAATAACCATTGGATTGAAATAGCTAGAAATCTTAACACCAAGGTCTTTGTCATGTAGATAGATGGCACCCACAATGCAGATCAACAAGTGAGAACCACTCCCACCTTTTCAAGGACTGTCCAAGAATCTGTGGCCTGGCAGGAAAGATATGCAAGTGGGTTCGAAAGACATGGAAGATTGGGTTCTTCAAGAACGATCTTTTCTTGGGTGGGAAGGTGATCAAGAGCCAACCACTTCTAATCAATACACAAATTGTCAGGTTCTGTTGCTTCAAACACGTTTACAAGGCTGGGAACTCTCGACGTTTTTAGAACCTCATTGAATCAGCAAGGTTCACGGAGATCATTCAAGAAAGCAAGGAAGAAATTTTTGCCACTGGGAAACAAAGGAATTGTGAAGAGTAAGGCAAGGTTGCAACTGAAGCAATATCGGATATGCATGGGTAAGAGTCTAATCCTTTGCTTCCACTTCTAATGCATGACTTTATATTTACTACTCTCGTATCAAGGCTAGAACTATCAAATGTATATTAGCACATGAATTTTGTGTGACAATCATGAGTTTGGACACAAAACCATTTGATGTGATCCAAGTATGCATGGTTTGTCTTTCCACCTCTTTGAATGAAACCATTCTTTATCATGCATACTAATCTCCTATGGTCTTGCTCTAAACTCACCAAAATGAATATGACTAGAATTAGTTTGCTTAATGGGGTTGAACTCCATAAAGCAGAATTCATGATCTCCTTCTTGTTTGATGTGTGTCTTATGTTGTGCAAAGCCTATGCTGCTACAACCTCAGGGGCTCCATTATTAAGAGCCCGCAAATATAACACGCCTTTGTAAGGTACCTCAAAGACCCCTCTATTAAAATGTGAACATGAGCATATTGCCTTCCCCCCCCCCCCCCCCCCCCCCCCCCCCCCCCCCCCAACCCCCCAACACCTTTTTTAATATATCATTCCAAAATGGATTTGAAAATTCCCTCTTGCTAATGTATATCTAATAAATTGCTTAAAATTTTCAATATATAGCCCCTTCTATCGAACTCAAATGGCATATTAATACGTTGGACTCCCCGAGGCTGCAACATAAGAATTCAATATGAACATGTATCAATTTTGAGAAAGATTTGTTACGTTTGGTTGGATTGAGCTATCCTAATGTAGAATTATTGTATTTCATCCTCTTTGGTTAAATTGAACTAGCTCTAAGTATGATCAGGAGGTGTTAAATACTTGGCAAACATCCATGTTTTTACAATAGGCATTGAAGGTAAAGGCATATATATTTTCTAGATAGATTCTTGCTATCTGATTGGGCCAAAAGAGCCTAGTATCGCGCCCCAATTTTGGGAAGCAGCTAGAATAGATAGAATCTATCGAGATGCTGCCTCGATTAATCCATGCAGGGCTGACACGTCCATGCAGGGCTGATTCGTCACGGGCGACGAGTTGCGGGTAGGCTCTAGAGAGGCACGGTTGGATTTTTTTGGAGCGTGTTTCACAGCGTGCTCGCAGTGTGCCTCAGAGCTGCTCCTCGCTGGACTTCTCTTCGAGTCGTCGTGACACACACAGGTAATGCACTGACCTTTGTTGTGTTGTTCTACTGGTCTCGACACCAGCTGGTGATTGTTTGGTTCTGTGTTTAGTTGCATACGCCATGCTTTGTTTGTTGGATGTGGTACGAGATGTCAGTGGTACGGAATGAGGGAAAATATCAGTCTATTGGGTACACAGTGAGTAGTATTTGTTTGCACAGAGCTATCACAACCTGTATTTAGATGCTCTGTGCAGGTTGCAGTGTTTCTTTGAGTGCTTATGCTATCTGTTTTGGGTGCTATACGCAATGAGGGAAAATATCAGGCTATTGGGTACACACAGTGAGTAGTATTTGTTTGCAAAGATCTATCATAGCCTGTATTTAGATGCTTTGTATAGTTTGCTGATGTGGATTTGATGGGGGCGCTGCTGGAGCCACTTTGTGTCTGACAGTATCCACATAGTAGGTGGCTTGAGAATGGCCAGGCTAAAGTCTGAGGCGCGGGGCAAAGGGAAGGAACCTGTCATGAATACTGGGGGTTGTAATGCCGGTTCGTCAAAACTAAAGAAACCGGAGGCGAGAGTAATGGAAGTCAGTGTCACCATATCTGTTGGCGGTGGTGATATAGATGTAGGATTGCTGGGGTGCATGCAGTTGTTTCTTGAATGAGAAACTTTAGCAGGACTATGTGCATTGGAGAGAGGAGGAGTGCTACTGCACCTTCACCTACAAATGATTATCCGTATTTGGGCAACTTCATTGATTGCTGTCAACAGGAAGATAAAAGCGTACTTAGGTTGGGCTAAATCGGCACGTGCAGGTGCAATGGTTTTGTGCCGTGGCCTAAAGCAGCACAAGATGCATACGTTTGAAGTCATGGTGGGGTATTGTCTGAAAGACCAAGATGAACCACACTTTCAAAAGGTTGTCCACAATATAACTAGTGACGATGTGAATGCCGGTGTAGAATTGTATAGCTTATATGGTGTTGATCAATTGAAGAACAGGGTTTGCCTAACACCAGCAAACATCTTTGATAGAGCGCTAATGTATTGGAAATTTAAGCTTCGACATCCAGCAGGAAACGACTTTCTGTCTACACTACATGTAATGTTGAAGAGTGGGAATTACTACCCATCATCATGTTGGATAACTCCTTACCAAGGCCGTGGAATGCATCTTGCAAAAATCGAAGCATTGTGGAGATGTATGATATACCCATCCACAAAAACGTATGAAGACATTTTAAATATATTTGTTAGTGATGATGCCTATCCAAACACTCAATCTCGTGCCGAGTGGTTCAACTCCCGTTGGCAAGAGACACAAAGGTATGCTTATGATAGCCTAACCGTGGTTGTATCTGTTGTCAACTTTTTGACTGTCGTGTACGTCTTTTGTAGTCCACCGAGAATTCTTGTCGACGATTTTGATGTTGAACCTGCGATAAGAAGTCCAGAAATAGGAGATGATTTCATTCCGCTTGTACACCGTGTTGATGTAACGACAGTTGCATAGTCTGGTCCGTTTGTTGGCAATAACATTGTTACTTTTCAATCTGACCAAAAAATATAAGCTCATGGTGATTTATTTTTGTTGCAGTGATCAGATGGATGAAGAGGACGAAACCCGCATGGTTCATCTAAGCGAAACACAACCTGATGACTCTTTTGCTATGGTAGAAGACGCACGTATTGATAGGATAGAGGATGCTCTTGCTGCAATTTTGAAAGAGTTACTTGGAGACCAAAGCAGAAACACAAGTTCACTACGGTCAGAAGTTATTGAAGCGATACATAATTCGAGAAACACTATTGAGGAGTATGCAATCAATGTTGCAGATGTACAAGTGACAAAGCTGGAAGAGCAGATTTTCTCGTTCGGCAAAGAACTAATGGCTTTGAAAGCACAAGTCAACCGGTTAAATGCAATACTATCTAGGTTTTCGAATATGCTAAATCGCAGCCAGAATGCATGATAAATTCTGGACATCGTATTCGAACTTGTGGCGCTTTCTAATAATGTAAATCAAGCAAATTCTGTGGATGGTTTAACCTTTTTGTCTGTACAAAATATGTAGCTCCTTCTGTTATGCAATCTACAGACTGTTTAACAGATCTTCGTCTTTGCGATGACCAACAGTAGTTTCTGTATACTCCTAACAGCAGTTTCTGTTTTGTGCTCCTTGTGTACCAAAAATCTCTAGCTGCTTGACACTTTGGCTCATCTTGATCTCTGTCTCATGTTTGTCATGAACACCAACAGAATAGTCATACACCGCATCTGCACACTGTCATGATTCCCAAACCGTGTGAATAGTGTCATGATTGCCACGACCTCAGTAGAGTATCTACCACGGAGTCGATACCGAAGACTGCGGCTGTCACGAATGCTGCAGCGTCAGCGTCAGCAGAAATTTTTTTCGCTGTGCGCGAAAAAAATCCATGTCAGTAGCATCTGAGCGGATTCGCCTTAATCCGCTCCTGGACCTAGGCAATCATTATGTTTCTTTGTATTAAATTGGCTTCTGAATACAACTTAGGAAACGTCAAACACTTGATGAGACTAAGTATGCCCCGCTCTGGTTCAAGTCTTCTTTCAAGTGCTAATTATCAAGTCTCCAAAAAGCTTCTAGAACTTTGTTTGTGGAATGTGCCAATCAAGACACAATGTTGATCTTTGAAGAAGCTCCATATGTTTTGATGGGCAAGCACACTTAGTAGTCTAAGATCCAACAAATCTCTTCAGATGGTGTTTCAACAGAACACCATCTAAGAGCATTAGATGGTGTTTCAACAGCCTAGGTTTCATACTACTTGATATAGTGATTTCTATCAAGTGGCTTGATCCGTTGTACTTAGTTAAATCAAAGGATTAGCGCTAGCTTGACCAATACTTATGCAATGCTATGTTGCCACTTGAGGTGAAGAAAAGGGCCATTGTATTCCTATATTTCTAAGTTCTGGAGGTAAATTCATGGAGAATGTAAGAGAAAGAGCCATGTTAAAGCTAACTTGATTCAATCAAATGTATTTTTAAGGCTTGTAAGAGTTCAATGCAAGTATGTATGTGGCCTACAAAATGGTGTGATTAGCACATTTCTCTCGGCTCACAATTGTGCCGCTTTTAAAATAAAAAATGCAAGCTAAGAGGAAGATGAAAAGGAAAAATCCTACCTAGATTTCAAGAAAAATAGTGTAAAACTAGTAAAAAAAATCTCAATTTCTCCTCTCATAAAAAGGAACTGTGTGTGGTTGCAAGAATGAAATTTGGCAAATTACATTGGTTGTAATATAACTGTAAATATATGGTGTAGATGAGGTAATTAGGAGGAGAAATGAAGAACTTACACCTTCAAAATGAATGAGCCTTGGTTTCAAATAGAAATGTGTTTTTGCGCGGTCCCGATAGAGTCATCTACCAACAATAAATATATTGTGTAGAGGAAGCCCTCGTGGTTTCTTGATTGGGAAAGAGAATGTGGTTAGAAAATGTCTGGATCCAGTTTTTTGTTTCAATAAATAGTGTTGTTTGTTGCATGTACACTAAGCCCATCTACATCAGATCCTCAATTTGAGCCTTTTTTCTTTTAATTGTTTAATAATAAGCATCGTAATTGCCTTCGTATCCCATACCTTTATTTTTGAACCCAGAAGATCTTCAATTAATCAATGATCACACACAATACCTATCTAATAATTAGCCCACCACCTCCCCACCACACTACGATATAAGTAAGAAGAGGAAGCAACACCCAAAGGCTTCCCTACTTCAATAATGTAATTAACATTGTGAGCCTCAACTAATTATGAGAATATGCTGCAGTGAAGAGAGACTTGATTGTGCAATAGAGTATAACCACCGCACTAATGATTAATGAGTATATGTCTCAGAGGGGTCACTTAATAATTATGTGACTATCACGTGAGTGCATCATAAGGGGTTATTAAATTTCTTTTTTTTTTCATATTTTCACATACAGAAGGGTACCATAAAATGGAATTGGAAAAAAAAAAAGATTAGCAAAATTTTAGCGGTTTACTTCAAGGCAACCCTGGAATCTAGCAATGATTTTGCAATTTTAGACCGTTAAAATTATAATAAACCCCAGTTTTTATCGAATCCCAGTCTCAAATAGTCAAGGAAATCTTGGAATCTAGCTAAGATTTTGTAATTTTAGACCGTTAAAAATATAATCAACCCCAGTCTTTATCAAACCCCAGTCTCAAATTAAATAGTCCCAAAATAGTGGCTCAACTTTGCTTTTTGAAGGCCAATGGCCATAAAAATTTAAAATTTAAGAAATTGTTCATATCTACACTAAGTAAAATTTTAGCGATTTACTTCAAGGCAATTACTTCAAGGCAAACTTGGAATCTAGCTAAGATTTTGCAATGGAAAAGAGTGTATTTTATTTGTCAAAAACTCACAGATAAGGAGTTTTAGAAATAGTCCTTTATTGCACGCCATATACACAATTTATACGTAGTAAACCCCCCCCCCCCCCCCGAGGTATATGTGTCTTAGAATGCGATGTTATACATACACTAACTACGGTAATTAATGAGGCACAAGCTATGGTTGCAAATAAATTATTTAGAGGAGACTAACAATATATTGCACTAAGTTGTAGTAAGGATTGATGAGTCTTTCTGTTCCTAGACTTCCAAACATGATTAAGGTAACAAAATCTACTCATTTGGTTGCAAACCAAAATGACCTAGCTTTGCAAACTATGCCCTTCTAGAATCTGTAAAGAAGATAATATTCCGGTCTTCCATACCCATTTTCAAACTTTAGCGCCCAACCTTCATGAGGCAGGGCACTTGCTATAGCCCTAGGGCATTCTCACTATGTAAAATTTTCTTATATCATGTGCGCTTACCAAAATGGATTAATGTGCACATGTTTTTGTATGTTCACAAGAATAGAAAACCCCCTCTGTTCAACACATGTGCTATGTTACATAGTCTTTAGTGAACTCCCTGGTGCTATAATAGAAGTAGGGGGTCCTCATGCAACCTGAGCAAGTGTGAGTGACAATCCCTCTAGTGCAAACCTTAATCCTAGTAGGCATGGCTCGCAAAAGAACCTTCCAGATAAAGACTTTCAAGTATTGAGGCCATTTGATCTCCTAGATGGCATTAACACTCTTTTGCCAACGCTCTTCCGACCAAATTTTCTTTCATATTTTGGTGAGTGGGGCAAACCAATCTTCTTTGTATACTAGCTCAGTGTAGGTATCAGGAATCTTGGGGAGCAAGCTTGGGGAGTTACTATATGTAAAACCTATATACAACGTGCATTCAAGGACTAGTTATAAAACCCGTTGGCGGTGAAATTTTCACCAATAAAAGGAACCCCTTTCCTATTCAATCTATAATTTTTTTCAAGATCATTTTTTCAACACCCTTAGAAGTATGTAAATTTGTGAGAAAATATAGAATAAAATACTTTCTACTAATTGATCAAAGTAACTGTGCTATGGAAGAGGAGAAGCACAAAATCCCATCTTCTCATTTTGCTATTTATCTTTTTCAAGAATTAGTCGCAATATATCCACCCCTAGTGGAACACCTAGGTGCCTGAACATAGTGACCTTACCAATATCTTCCCCTAACCATTCCGTCGGGTCCAATGAGCCACTTTCAAAGAGAGAAATCAATCTTGATTTCTCAATCTTTCACGTTGATTGTAAGTAGTAGCAAATAGGTGGACAAACTCAAGGGCTCTTCTTAGCACTTGTGTCTCCACTTTAAGAAAGAGCAAAGAATTGTCTGCAAACAACTTTGCAAGCAATTGTTTACCTCCAAGAAGGGACAAACCTTGAAGTTTCCCTTTTTCGACACTAGGTTACGAGAGGGTGAGAGCCAATACCAAAGAGCAACAGGGAAAGGGGTTAGACTTGCTTGATCGATTGCTTTGCGTTGTGAGCGGGATGGAAACACACACAATGCCTCTATAATGACCCGACACACACTCTTGGGATGATACACACACAAACTATGGGGCACCACTCGGCTTACACAACCCACCAGGCAGAGACAGGGAACACACCGATGGAGTGAGAGGAGAGAGACTACCCATTTACCCACTCTACACAGACACACACACAGAGAGAGAGAGAGAGAGACACACACACACACACCCAAAAAACTCATCTCAAAAGAGGATAATTTATGATTTTTAGATACAATTGAGCTTGGGCCAACACCAATGGAGCAAATAGCTCACACACTATGGGTAAAATATGCTAGATACAATCACAAATTGGAGCAGAAGCTTCGTTCATAGGAGAAACTTACACAACCAAAAAAACAAAAAAAAATAGTGGAGAATTTGGCAAAATGGACAGTGCCATCGCGTCCGGAATGGCCCAAAACCCCAGTCTACAATGTCAAAGTGCTCAAATCCGACCTCGGATGAGCAGTTTATGGCCAAAACAAGCTCCAAAAATAGCAAAAGCTCAGTTGCGGCTGTTCCTCCTCTTCTCTCCACGTTTTTCTAGTCTTCTCTCAGGTTTTTCAGTTCCCACACTTAGATTTATTACTGGGGCACCTTTGGCCTTTTAGTTGACCTCAAATGGACCCCGACCAGGCAAAAAAGTGGTCTCGCAGTGCATAGTTGTCACCCTGCTGCATCCATCCGCACACCTAGCACTCAGCTTTTTCCAATAATGCATCCCGAAACCACGTGAAGTGGCCCCAAAATATGGTATTCATGATGACCTTTTTGCATAATGATAACAAGAAAACATCCACGTTGTGTCCGTACTTATCCACGTGCAAGTATTGACCCCATTCGACCTCCTGACGCCACTGGATGCCATCTGACGCACCTACTTACCTCATGTCGTTGGTCCGTGGATAGCTTCCTCGAGAAGTTTTATGCACTACCAACTCCTCATTATTATAGAAAAAACACACTAGTACTGTTGATAGTGAAAATCGATGCACTATGTACATGCTGCCCTACCTGTACACATGTGGGCCCCATGTAACCACCTGGCTCTGGAAAATGGGCAATCCTTTATTCGATGCACCATGCATGGGTATTTACAAATGCACAATCCATTGCTCCAAAAAACTCGTAACAGCGTCCAACCTTTCCACTAGCCTTTCGTTGAAGAGAAACTTAGAGTAACTTGCCTCCCCAAGCATGTGGACTATCCCATACATTTTGGGTCCAAAACCCAAAGTCTTCATGACCATTGCAATGTAAGACCACGAGATTCTTGCGTAAGCCTTATCCTGGTCAAATTGGAGAAGGATGCATTCTTGCTTGGTGAAAGTAGCATATCGAATGCAGACTATGTCTACCAAGATGTTACCATAAATAGAATGTCCTTCGATAAAACCATGTAGATGGTGGGTGATGATTTTTTTCAAGATTGGAGCGATCCTCAATGCAATCACCTCGGCAAAGAGCTTGTATACCACTATCATCATTGAGATAAGACGCGAGTGTTTAGAAGAGAGCCACAAACCAATTTGAGAATAGGTTTGATCGGAACTTGTTTGAGGTTGGCATCCAATTGTTTCTCCAAGAGCGCATTGTTCTCAAATTTCACTAGCGGAATTTTGAGATCCTCCCAAAATTGTTTTACAAATGTGGTTGTTAGTCCATCCCACCTAAGGGACTTTTTCTTCCTCATTGCCTGTTCATACTAATATAGTGGATCAGATCAAGTTGCTTGATCAATTTTACTCTCTAAAATCAAAAAAGTGTGGCTAGTGCACTCTATTGGGGCTAGCTCAATCAATATACCTGCAACACTACGTTGCCACTTGAGGTGAAGAAAAGGGCCATCATATTCCTATTTATTGAAGGTGGGGCGGTAAATTCATGACAAATTTGAGAGAAAGAGCCATTTGAAAGCTAATTTGATTTCTTCCAAATAGATTATAAAGGGCTTTAAAATTTCAATCCAAGTATGTATGTGGCATAGAAAATTTTGGGATTAGCGTTCGTCTCCACTTCCAGTTGTGCCGCTTTTGAAATAAAAAATACAGGTCGAGAGGAAGAAAAAAAGGACAAACCTGCCTAGATTTCAAGAAAAATAATGTAAAACTAGTAAAAATAACTCAAATCTTCAAATTCTCCTCTCATAAAGTGGCATTCTGTGTGGTTGCAAAAAATAAAATTTCCAAAATTACACTAGTTGTGATGCAAATGTAAGGTGAGAATTGAAGTAGACATTAAAAACTTATAGGTGCAAATTGAATGAATCTTACTTTCAAATAGGAATATCTTTTTTGAGGGGTTTCAACGAAGTCAGCTGACAACAATAAATATATCGTGTAGAGGAGCCCATCATAGTATCCTTATGGGGAACTCGTGGGGGGATTCACCTCTTAGATATGTAAGTTACCACGTGAGTTCAAATAAATGGGTTTTTTAATTGGAAAAACTTTTAAATTTTAACAGGATTATATTAACAAAAGGGGTTTTTCAATTGACTTTAACACTAGTCCCGTAAAAAAATCAGCCACTTTTGTGGCTTTTTGAGATTTTTGTATAAAAATAATCAACATTATGTTAGTTATCTAAATAGAAAATGGTTTCAAGGAATTATGACCAACACTCAATATGAGTTGATAAAAAATAGTACAAAGCTAAATGAAGGTCTAAAGGTGTCTTCACATTGCCATCTTCTACAACTAATTTGTGCGGATGGACAAAAATTCTCTATTTTCTTTTGAAAGTAAATCAAATCATTGTTAAACAGACCCAAACTTCTTTGAAAAATCCCTCAATAGTATGTGATAGATGTACCAAGAATTTTTTTATTTATTTTTTTAGCAAAACTCACAATTGTGAGTGTATTATATTGAGCAACCCAAAAAATTACAAGGTTTTGTCATGCTCATGTTAAGCCATGACAACATCCAGGGATCATAATTACAATGAGGGTAAACACCCCTACCACCCCGCCTCATTCTGATGTCTTTTATTTATCGATGGCCATCCTAGACATTCCATCTGCTGACAACAAGGCACAAGTAGTCCTAGACCAATCCTTTGAGTGCTGCTTGCGCCTGAGTGCCCATATTAGCACTTTGCTTTCTTGTATAATTTTTGCGAAGCTTGCCACTTCAAATCCTCCTTCAAAAACACGGCGGTTCCTTGTCTGCCATACATTATGAAAGAAAAAGTATCTGACGATCTGAGTGTTGACAAGGAGTGCAGGACTAATTTTCCATGTTCTCTGGACCCACTTGCATACTTTCCCTGCGAGGCCTTTTATAGTTGGGCAGTCCATGAATAGGTGGGCCAGATCTTCACTAGCTAACCTGCACCCCAAGCATCAATCTGACCCAATCCCTCTCTCATGAATCTTCACCCCCATCGATAAAGCACCCCAAACAACCTTCCATAAGAAAACCTTCATGTACTGCCGAACCTTTGGCTTCCAAATGTTCTCCATTACATTCTCCCACCTTTCCTCCGGCCATTTCTTTTTCCATAGCTTGTTAAGGGGACTAGACCAATTCTTCTTTTGCATCATTGTCTGATAAATGCTTTTAGTATGGGGTTTCCACAATAGACTGCTTTCGGGCCATTTCCAGGCATTCCAGTCCAACTCCAAATCACAGATTGGCATCACTAGATTGTCAAGCTCTTTCATCACTTTGTGGACAAGCAAGACCTCCAAGCTATTAAGTTGGTACTGGGCAACCATCAGGTCAATGGTTTTCCAACTCTTGTTGCCACTGTCCCAGAAGTTCTCAAGCCGGTTCAGACCCTTGTTATTCAGCTTCCTGGCTGTCTCAATCCAATAGGGAGTTTGTGGAGAATCTACAACTTTGGAGAGCCAAGGGGACCAATGCAGGATGGAGTTCTTGAAGTATCTGGATTCTTCCCCCCACTTTAAGACTCCTGCTGCTCTACTACATTTTCTTACCTATTCTCCTGAACTGCCCCCCAGTCTTAAGGTAGACCACGCCGGGGCTAACAATTTGTCATGAATCTCCACCCCTCTCCACTTTCCACCCTTCGAGCCAAGTACAACTGCTTCTATCATATCTCTGATCATGACAACCTAAACTTGATCCTGTTTAGCCAAGGAAACAACAAATTTGGCGCAACAAGCTTCTGCATGGGCCACAGGGTTGATAATTCCGAGGCCTCCTTGATTCCTGGCCGAGCAATTGATTCCCAACGGGCCCATTGCCATGTTCTGGAAGATTTCGTGTTATTTTTCCATAAAATTATTTTTAATGGTTTTAAGAACTCTTTCCAGTGACACTTAGCCATCTTGAGAAGCGGGCTAGTGAAGGCAATATAAGGAATCATAAAGACATTCATCACTCTTATCTGACTTGGGAATGGGAGAAGAGCATACTCCCACCTACTCATTTTTGTTTTGATTTTTTCAAGCACCCACACGAATCTTTGCTTGTGAGTTACATTCACCCCCAAGGGGGCTCCTAGATGTCTAAAGATATTCCCTTTTGTGACAATCTCCTCCGACCAGACAGAAGGGTCAAATGAGTCATTTTTCGATAGGGAAATCATCCTTGAATTCTTTATATTTCACTGGGACCCCGAAGCTACTGAGAACATTTGTACAATCTCCAGAGCTTTTCTAATGACCTAGGGGCACGCTTTCAAGAAGAGGAAAGAATCGTCTGCAAAACATTTTGCCAGGAGTTGGAAATTTCCCTGTAAAACAAGGCCTTGCACCTCCCCTCGTTCAACACTAGCTTCGAGTGTCATGATTAGAGGATGTGATCCTATGGCGAAAAGTAGGGGGGCCAGAGGGCATCCCTGTTTAATAGACATTTTGACCTCACAAGAGCCCACAATTCTATCGTTGAATAGGAGGTCTGACTGACTTCTAGCCCCCACTACACAAACCAAACGATAGAGGCACGGCCCAAAGCCTAGAGATTCCATGATGGCTTCTATATATGTCCATATTATTCT
Source organism: Adiantum capillus-veneris (assembly GCF_014529385.1). Classification (NCBI taxonomy): domain Eukaryota; kingdom Viridiplantae; phylum Streptophyta; class Polypodiopsida; order Polypodiales; family Pteridaceae; genus Adiantum; species Adiantum capillus-veneris. The sequence continues at coordinate 139,202,663 of NC_140955.1, read as the reverse complement.
GTCATAGGCCTTGTCCAGGTCCACCAACTGCAGCAGAACGCACTCCTGCTTTGTGATAGTTGCGTATTCTATGCCCACCATTGCTGCCAAGATGTTATCGTAAATGGACCTTCCTTTTATGAAACCATGTTGATGGGGGGAGATGATCTTGGTTAGTAAGGGGGCCAGTCGTAGGGCCACTGCTTTAGCTATTATTTTGTAGGCCACTGACATCATTGTTATAGGGCACCAATGTTTCAGTTTAGAAAAACAGATCTGTTTTGGGATGGGCTTGATAAGCCCTCTCTTCACACTTGTCTCCAACGACCCTTCGACCATGGCTTTATTGGACAAACTTGTGGTTGGGGCCTTGAGATCATCCCAAAATTCTTTATAGAATTCCACTGTCATCCCATCCCAACTAGGGGACTTTTCCTTACGAAGGGCTTGCAATGCTAGTGAACATTCGTCTTCGGAAAATGCCCGTTCCAAGTTATTAGCTTCTGATTGGGGAATTTCCTTCTTGACACTCTGAAGTAAGGTTCCTCTGGCTTCTTCCACTTCTTGGGGCTGGGACTCCGGTCGTCCAATGATTTGGCTGAGATAGCTCAGCATCAAACCAGCCATTTCGTCCTGGTTATGAACTGTTGTCCCTTTCTCATCATCGAGCGAGCGGATGTGGCCCCGGCTCTACTTGATTTTTTAAGACCTAAAACACTGAGCTTGATTGGAGGCTTACGGTTGCAGAAAAGTCTCCCTAGAGAGAAGTCTAGCCTTTTTGATATCTTTTAGCTGCTCATTCGCAAGGTTCGATTTGGCTTCAAGCCATCCTTTGTGTTCGACCGCAGTGGCATGCCCATTGGATTTTATAGAGGTAAGCAATTGTACCTCCGCTATAAGATGCAAAAGGTGATCCTCCCTAGATTTCTTGATTTGGGGGCCCGCGGTTTTGATTGCTTTTTGGATGTTCCAAGCAAAGAGGTCCCACACATTGTGTTTGTTGAGGTCGACATCTTTTTTTAGCTTACCCAGTGCTTTCTTGGTTAGATTCCTGAAAAGAGGGTCTTTGAATAGGTGTGCCCCTGTTACCAACAGTTTTTTCTCATCTCTTGGGGTATGCTCCTCCTCTTTATTCTTCTTAAAATGTATGTGCAGAGGAATGTGATCCGAAAGGATTGTTTTCGGGACCACCTTCATTTCCAACAACGTCGATATCCAGTCAGCTTGGTGCGAGCAATAGCATCTGTCCAGTCTGGAGGAAGTGCGGGCGTACTGGAGGCTTGTGTTGTTCTATGGGCCAGCTTCCCATAAGTCGATCATTGCCCACTTTTCACACAAAATTTTCCATTTAGACCTTTCTGAGCCAGCCGACACACTGGAGGATCCTGTTCTATCCCTGCTCTTTTCCACCATATTAAAGTCGCCAACCAATAACCACTCCCCTTCAATACGGGTATCTCTGAGATGCATCCATTGTTTAGCTCTATCTTTTTCATTGCAAGGGCCATACACATTCACAATGGTGAGGGGATGCCCTTCCCATCTGATTCTCATCCCCAGGATTTTGCCGGATGGATGGTTAAGAAACAAATTCGGCTCCAATTCTCTGTCCACAATGTTGAGGACTCCACTGAAGCCGTTATTTCCTTCTCCATAGAATACGAGTTTCTTTCCTAGCACTTGCTTCCTCTTGCTATGGGCATCTAGGTGGTGTTCCTCGATGGCCCAAAAGTTGATTGTCTTCTCCTTTTTTATTTCCTCTCAGAATAGGGTACTCTTCTTATGGGTTTTCAACCCCTTTACATTCCAAGATTGGATAGTGAGAGACTCCATCATTAATACGGGTTCATTGGGATAGAGGGACGAATTCTTAAGCATCCGAATCATTTCCCCCCCCCACCCTCCCCTTCTCCTTGGTCTCAGGAGAATCCGGGGGTTCCAAGTCAGAGGATCTCTTTTCTTGCAGTATTGCAAATGGATTGTGCAGAGGCACACTGAACCCCCCTCCTTTCGAAGGGGTGGAGGATGAACTAGATCCTTTCACCTCTATTGTTCTGACAACTTGCAGCACTTTGGAGTCTCTTGCCACTGCCTTAACTCTTTTGGCTCTTATCAGACTAGGGACTTGGATAGCCATCGCCGTTGTCACTGTCATAAATTTGGGGGTAGCAGCTAGAGTATGATCCTATTATTATTGTCTGTACCTTCAGAAGCTTGTTGTATGGGAATTGATTCCTCCACCAACTTTTCCTGCATCTTCATATCCGTTTTCTCACATACCATCTCTCCTTCATCCTTCCCTGTATTAGTCCCTTGGTTATTGTCTCCCTGCTTCTCCAGCCCTCCCATCGGGATTCCATTTTATTGGGGGCCTGTGTTGCCAGAGCTGCAGTACCATTAGAATTCAAGGGGCAATCCTTGGCAAAGTGACCAAAGTTGTTGCATTTAAAACATGCCCCAAAGTAAAGTTTAGCGGAATGGTAACAAGCCTAGCTCCGACATTGATAACTATGCTTTTAGGTGGCATTTCAGACACATCACATCCTATACAAACCTTGTTTGAGGTTCTGCCAGACCCTCTCTTGCTAGGTATAAATAAGGGAGTGCCCAGTTGGCTAGCAAGCAACCTGAGATTATCCCACAACCAGCTAGGCAGTCCCACAAACTCAACCCAGACTAGATGAAATGCTTGCAAAGATTCAACTGAGTCGAACACTGGCTCCCAAGGCACCACACACACCGTAGTCCTATTAAATACTAGGGGCCCTTTGTCAAGGATCTTTTCCACATCAGAGGCCTCTTTGAATCTCACTGAGCAAAAACCTTTAGCTAGGTAGGAAGTACTTTCAACTGCCCCTCCATGACCAATAATTTGAGGGCCGTGAAACCATCGGATCATCTCAAACCTGTTCGGGATTCTTCCACTGAACCCAAATACAAGCGTCAGCTTAGCTTGTCTGGCTAGCTGTTTTTTTATAAGTGCTGGTGGAATCGCTACGGTAATAGCCTCGGCAACCTCCACCTGCTGTGGCAAAGACTTTTTTAAAGCAGAGAATGCTCGATCTTCCAACCCGTCTTCTACTAGCCCACTGAATTCTGAATGGGAGCAAGTTCTTTTGTTGTTGTTAGGGCCGGCCTCAATCATTTTGTTGACTTCCAAGAGCTCTTGTTGAAGTCTAGCTTTTGCATTCTGTAGGTTTTTGATATCTCCTTCACTTGACATCCCTTCTGCTGCGCCTTTTCCATAATCCCTAGAGTTAGGCCCCTTGAGTATGCTAGCAAATGATACACCTGGCCTGCAAGTAGCCGATGCACTTGGCGCTTTATTTACATTCGCACTAATGGGACCCTGTGGAACCCCGTCTTTGATGGTTTTTACCTCGAATTTGAACCCTTGCACTGATCCCATTTTCTCTCTTGTTTCCTTAGAGGGAACTTTCTCAGTCGGGATAATTTTGACCTCTTTCATGGTTGATATCTTTGGCGAGCTGGAGCCTGACATTTCCGTGTCATGCATCGGCCTCAAGACCGAGCCACCGCCTACATCCATTGGCACAACCAGCTCCATTTTGGACCTTTTCACCATCGCTAACATCTGTGAAAATTTTACATGTCCTCACTTAGGGCCAGCACGTCGAGTTCCATTAGCAAGTGTACGGATTTTGAAGGCACAAAGGCCCTATCAACCAGGTATATCCTCCCAATGAAGGGGTGCAATGACCACCTCTCTTTTTCACATAAGAAGTTAATAATTGTTTAGGATGGGAAGGCTAAGGCAAAAGTGTTTATTTCTAAAGCAAAGGTATCAAGAGGGTAGCAAGCAAAAGGTGATTATTAACTAAAGGCTCAATTTGCATATGCGATTATTAACTAAAGCTCAAAGTGCGATACTCGCGATTCTATTCGGGCAAGATAATAATCGCTTACAAAATGGCTTCGCAGGAGAATGCAGAGTAGGTACCAAGCTTTTTTAACCCATATACAAAGACTCATATATTTTTGCTTCTCCAAGTTAAGTGTTGAAGTGTAGTTTTACATAAAATTTACTAATTTTAGAAAAGTGTTTTTTATTTTTGAGCTTTTCATGTAAATTGTTTATTTAGAAACCTTTTTCATATTTTGAACCTATAATTAAAAAGTTTCATGTTTTGATGTCATATAAAAAAATCATGTTTCATTTACTAGAATTTTGATGTGAGCCAGTTTTGTGGCTTCAGCCAATTTTGTGGCTCATTACAAGCCTAGTGTTAAAGAAAAATCCTTAAGTTTTTGAAGAAAAGGGGATTATTTTATTACCTTAAGCATGTAAATAAAGGGGGTTTTTAATCCCTTTGAACACATGTTATATGAATAGTTTTTTAAAGATACACCCTCTGAGATTGAGAAAGAGGATGTGCTTTCCAAATGACCAGATCTAGTTTTGTGTTTGAGTAATTAGTGTTGTTTGTTGCATGTACATCATACCCATCTACATCAGATCATCTTGAGCCTTGTTGCTTCTAACTATGTAATAATTAGCCTCATAATTTACTTCTCTATGCTAGATCTTTATTTTTGAACACATAAGATCTTCAGCCTATCAATGATCACACACAATACCCATCTAAAAATAAGTCCACACATGCACAAAATATACACACAACAATACATGACATGCTCTACAATGGCACTATTTGTACTAGGATTGAATCTTTTGGCCATCATTAATTATGAACCATAATCATAGATAGTAGGGTGTGTATCATGTGAGCACCATCATAGAATCTAGATAGTAGGGTGTGTATCAAGAGCTACCCCACTCATTCATACAGATATCTTGTTTCTATTTTAAATGCACGACCTTATATCTGTAGCTTGCACCTCGAAGCTAGAAATTAGGCATTATTAACACATGATTTTTGTACCTATACTACTAAGTAAATTGTAAGAAGTGCATAGTTAGGCTACCTTTAATTGAGGAGTGTTAAGGTAGTTATTTATCTAGGTATTATTTGGATGTGATCCGCATGGTTTATCTTTTCGCCTCTTATAATCAATCTAATCTTTATCATACATACTACTCTCCCATGATATGGTATAAACACTACAAGAGGTCGCTTAAATCCCGGTGCCAAATTACCGGCCTTAATGGCAGGCGTCGGTATATGTGTAGCTAAGTATGGAGGGAGATGAATTTTTAAAAAAAACCATTTTTGAATTTTCAACGCAGCTACCGATGTCTCTTCCTACATATGTATAGATGAGTTTTCGACGCCTGGACCGATGCCTGTACTGACGGACCCTACAAACACAAACCCGCGGATCTTTCCCTATGCATTTCTCTAGTTTTTGTGCCTCTTCTCTTGCCCTCCTCCTCCTCAACTACTGCAGATCTGGTGCCTAACAACTTGCTGGAGGTGAAAATCTTGCTTGTGGACTACTCTCTAACACCAAAGTGAGACTTTTCAACTTTGCTTGTAGGTTTAGGGTTTAGGGTTTAATATATAGTGTGTGTGTGTGTGTGCATTTTTGCAGGTTCAAGGATGTTACAAGACCCTTTATTGCTCAAATAGGCCGCACATGAGTGCTCAAAATTTTAATGCATTAAATTAATTTGTATATTGACAAAATAAAATTTCATGCTTTAAACTTTCAATGCTTTAAGTTTTTATGCCATTTTGTTTAGAAATAATGATTTGGAAAAAAATGGTTTTGAAATTATGGTTTGTGTTGTGAAATTATGGTTTGTGATAATTTTATTTCAAAATTATGCTTTGGAATTATGTTATGAAATTACGCTACCATCTCATCATGTTGTTTTGAAATTATGCCATGAAAAATCTTGTTTTGAAATTATGTTTTGAAGAAATTTAGATTTGAATTATGTCATTTAGAAATTATGCGGTTGATGAGGTTTAGGTTATAGTTTTTGGTTAGGGTATAGGTTATATGTTAAATTATAGGTTATAAGTTAGGTTAATTATACGTTAGGCTATGTTAGGTCATAGGTTAGGTTAGATTAGGTTTATGGTATAGGTTAGGTTCGGTTATATGTTAGGTTAGTTTATAGGTTAGGTTAGGTTATAGGACGTTAATTATGTTAGATTAGCTTATATGTTAGGTTCTAGGTTAGGTTTAAGTTATAGGTTGTAAGCTAGGTTAGCTAGATTATAGGTTAGGTTTAGGCAACATGTTAGGTTAGGTTAGGTCATAGGTTGTATATACGTAAAAGGTTAGGTTAGGTTATAGGTTAAGTTAACTAATGCTTAGGTTATAGGTTTGGTTCAAAAAAAATATGATCCTCCCAACTGAAACATTGGCGGCCCATAACCATGATGTCAGTAGTAGCTTACAAAATTATTGCCAAGTCAATTGCCCAAGACTCTCTCTCACTTTGGATAAGGGCGTCACTCCTCACTAACAAGGCTTCATCAAAGCAAGATCTATCTAAGATAACACCTTGACAGCAATGGTTGGATTAGAATACACACCATTCACCATGCAAGATTGTGTCGGTTATAGGTTAGGTTAGAGCTAGAGACAAATAGTAAATAAAACATAAACAGACTTCCATTATGTTAGGTTATAGGTTAGGTTTAGGTTATAGGCTAGGTAGGTTATAGGTTATGCGACATTAAGTTATAGGTTAGGTTTAGGTCATTGGTTATGTTAGGTTAGAGCTAGCGACAATTTAATAGTAGAAAAAATGCATGCAAACGGACTTCGAAGATGGCTTGTGTACTTCAAAAATCGCAAACGGATTCCGATTAGGTTAGGTTATAGGTTAGGTTAAGGCTAGATTATAGGTTAGGTTTAGGCTACAAGTTAGGCTAGATTATAAGTTAGGTTAGAGCTAGCGACAAATTAATAGTAGAAAAAATGCAAACGAACTTCGAAGATGACTAGTGTGCTTTAAAAGCCGCAAAGGGACTTCAGTTATGTTAGGTTATAGATTAGGTTATAAATTATATTAGATTAGGTAAGGTTTAGGTTATATGTTAGGTTCGATTATAGGTTAGGTTAGAGCTAGCGGCAAATTCATAGTAGAGAAAATGAAAATGGACTTCAAAGATGACTCATGTACTTCAGAAAATGAAAACGGACTTCGGCTAGGTTCGCCTATGGGTTAGGTTTAGGTTTAGGGTTATGTTAGGTTAGGATATGTTTAGATTATAGGTTAGGTTAGAGCTAGCGGTAAATTAATAGTAGGAAAAATGCAAATGGACTTCGAAGATGACTTGTGTACTTTTAAAAATGCAAACGGACTTCGATTAGGTTAGGTTATAGGTTAGGTTAAGGTTATAGGTTATAGGTTAGGTTATATGTTCTAGGTTATGTTAGGTTAGGTAAGGTTTAATTTATAGGTTAGGTTAGATTATAAGTTAAGTTAGAGCTAGCGACAAAAAGTAGAAAAAACGCAAACGGATTTTAAGAATGACTTGTGTACTTCAAAAAACGCAAACAGACTTCGATTAGGTTATATTATAGGTGAGGTTACAGGTTAGGTTTAATTAGGTTATAGGTTAGGTTATGGGTTATAGGTTAGGTTTAGGTTATAGGTTTGAAAAGTGATAGCACAATTGAACTTCAAAAGCGCACACCGACTTCAAAAACACTAATATATAGTCATTGACCCTGTGGTCCTAATCTCTGTGTACCTCTAGACCGAGGTGTGCGGAGATCAGGAATGGCTAGAGAATGTGAGGTTGTTAGAGCCAGTGGCAAATAGTTAAATAACACAATCAGACTTCAAAAGCACCTTGTGTACTTCAAAATGCAAACGGAAAGTGATAAACAAAGTAAAATAATGCAATCAGACTTCAAAAGTGTACACAGACTTCAACAACCTTAATATATAGTCATTGACCACCAATAAAGACGAGATTATTACCCTGTGGTCCTAATCTCCGTGCACCTCTAGACCGAGGTGTGCAAGGGGATCGGGCCTGGCTAGAGAATGCGAGGTTATCATGTATTGTTATGTAGTTAGTAGTGTGTAGTTACAATAGGATGGCATGTTCTTGTGCGCATTGCAAGCATCAAACCTTTCGAAAACAAAAAATCTGCGACTAGCACACATAACGGTCTATTTTCGATAGAGCAACTACAACATCTCCGTTATCGATCTCATGGTCTAGAGACAGTAGATCAAACTCCACAAGTAGATCTTGCTCCAACTTCATCCCAGAGAAGAAGATTTTCAAACGAACAACCATCGATTGAGTCCTCCCAACCAATATCTGATGTGGCATTTCAAGAAGTAGAGATGGAGCAGATGTTAGACGTGTTTTTTGACATGGATCCCATCATTGAAAACCTAGAAGACAACAACATTCAATGCAATACTGCGGACCAACCTTAACCATCCCGTCCATATCAACGGCATGATAGCAACTATAAAGAGGGCAAGATGATGAAAACTCTTGCACGCATGCCGCTTTTCAATGGTGCAAAAATCTCAGTTCTTCGTACCGCGTTGGCAATGCTTAATTCGCAGTCTGTCTACAAGTGGTCTGACGCCTCAGTCACAGAGCTTTTCAGGTAAATACATTGTATCCTAAGCATGATAAAATACAAATTACAATTTGATAATGTGATCAAGGGGCTGACTTGTTCATGTAACGACAGGTTGCTCAACAAGCAAATCTTGCCAGAAGGGAATCACATGCCCCCTACACATCCAACCGCTAAAAAGCTTCTTACTAATTTGGGCCAGGATTATCACAAAATACATGCATGTCCTAATGATTGTATACTTTTTTACAATGAGTATGAAAATTTGGAACAATGTACCAATTGTGGATCAAACAAGTATAGAGAGGACACACAAGGAAAATTTTTCCCTATAAAGGTCCTTCCACACTTCCTATCATTCCAAGAATAAAGAGCATGTTCAGGTGCAAGTCCATAGCCGCTTTGATGACATGGCACTCAAATACTAGATCGACAGATGATGTGTACCTACTGAATCTTGTGCATGGAAGCACATAGAGGAAAGTTGGTCTACATTTAAGAATAAGCCTCGATGTATCCACTTTGGTCTGGCAATGGACAGAGTAAACCCATTTGGATTACGGAGTTCTTCATGGAGCACATGGCTTATTTGTTTGGTTAATTATAATCTTTCACCATAGCTAGCTATCAAGAAGGTCCATCTGTTGTTGTCACTAATCGTCCCAGGAAAGTACAAAGCAAAGAACATGGACGTCTATGTGGCACCACTTATACAAGAGCTCCAAATCTTGTGGATAGGAATCGATGCGGTTGATATGTCCCAACCAATCGGACAACAGAATGTACATGTGCAAGGCATTCTCATGTGAACCATGCATGATTGGCCAGGCTTTGGTGAGTGCTAAGGTAAGTGCCTTTGAAACCCTCACACACATGTTATTCCTGGCTATACCAATGCTTTTATATTTTAATTTTGTGATGTTTCAAGCTTGAGTTACTTGGGCAATCATGCATGTCCGAAATGTGGTCCTCGACTTGGCTTCCGCTGCTCTGAGCATTTGAGCAAGACGGTTTACGAGGAGCATGGTAGATTTTTTCCTGAAGGACATGAGCTATGTGGACCAAATATATGCATACATGACATGCATTCACAGAAAGAGAGCGATTGGAAAAACATGTGGCTGGAAGAGAGGAGATTGGATGCCACATGGAATGAAAAGACTTTCTATTTTCCATGAACTCCCGTACTGGAGTGACCTGCTGATTAATCATTTGCTCGACCCAATGGACATCTTCAAGAATGTGGGGGAGATCATATGGAAAACCATCATTGGGAAAAGGGAGAGCAAGGCCCAAAGAGATGACCTGCATGATGTGGGTTGAATGCCAGAGATGTGGCCTCAAATTAAACCCAATGGGAAGTTTGCTATACAAAAAGGACCATGGGTTTTGAGTCGTGCAGAGGAACAACAAGTGAAGAAGGCTATATCTTCATTTATTGGGTGCATGCGATGTTTGAGAATGGATTTTACAAGAGATGACAATCTCAGTGGTCTTAAGTCTCAGGATTGGCACACATTTTTACAGTTTATCTTACCAATTGTCATAAAGGATTGTTTGATAGATGACATTAGAAGAACAATCTACAAAATCAGTGAGTTGGTATGCTGGATCAGTTCAAAAGAGATAAGAGAAGACAACATTGATGCAGCACGCATAAATGTTATTGAAGCAGTGTGCATGGTGGAGAAGTACTTTTCAACAAACATTCTTACCATCCAAATGCATGTACTTGTGCATGTGGTCGATAAAGTTGCAGTTGCTGGGGCAGTCCATAGCAGGTGGATGTTCTTCTTGGAGATATTTATCAAGACTTTGATTAAAGGGGTTCGTTCGTCAAAGGGATCACCCTGCGGGTAGCATGGCCGAAGGATGGCTTGTACAAGAGTCTCTTGTTCTCATCAGTGAATTTTTTATCTCAATTGATCCAGAGATGCCCCGAATATGGACTATTGAGGTCAACGTAAAGGTGACAGGGGACGAGCCGCAGGGACAAGGCATCGTTAGGAAGATGGACATCACAATGCGAGAAAAGGTTATGAGATTTTTCCTTCTCAACTCAGACATCATGCAAAAGTGGCTCGAGAGGTACGAAGAGAAAAAACAACAATGCTTGACTGATCTCCTGCAATTCAAGCGCAACTGTGCCACTAGAAACCTTCCTTTTCCAGATCATCTTCAAAAATTGCCTGACTTTCCAACTGGGTGGTGGTTAGTTACGACAATCTCAGAGGCAAAGAGGAATGGAGTGTTGATTACTGAAGAGGAAGAGGAGATGTCAAGGGGTTGCGATTGGCATGTATATTTTCACAACTTCCTTTTCGAGCTCCACATGATAACATTACTTTAATAACGTTAAGTCTGTTTCAATTTTGTGGCTGCAATATCACCAATATGGATCTTTGTGGTCACATGGGAAACACTTCAGAGTGCAACGGATCGGTCACTTTCGACAGTGGTGTTAGGTCAAGCTTCATCCAAGAAAGTAGGAGTAGTGCCAGGGATGAGAACACAGAGACTAGCCAACTTGAATACTTTGGCTATATCCAAGACATCTTGAAAACCAGCTTTAGAAAGTTTGATATTTTTATCTTTGATGTCAAGTGGTTCAAAGTTATTACCAGCAGCCCTAATGCCACTGTGCGTAAAGACAAGAGAGGATTGGTGAACTCTATGCGGGCATGGACAGATGCGTGGGATACATTCGTACTTTCAGAGCATTATGAAGAAGTTGTGTTCACACTCAATCCACTGTGAAGAGAAAATGATGAAAATGATCTGTCTAAACTACGCTGGCTCTATGTTGTTCAAGTTGCTCCATGGAGCAAGTAAGTGGGTGAAGGATTGGACATTGAGGTCAAAGAGGTGATTCATAAACAAAGTGCAAGGCCGACGGATGATATAAGTTTGGATTTTGAGCTGGAGGTCAGTGATGAGCATATTCCTGAGCCTAGAGATAAAGTGTCAAATATTGAAGCTGATGTGGAGAGCGATGAGGAAGTACGGTTTGATAACGAAGATGCAGAAGTATAGATTGAGATAGACATCTTTGGTGCATCAAATCTCATACAAAACGAGAGATTAACTAATGATTTTTACTAGGAACTCTTTTGTAAAACTCTTTTTATGAGTCTACAATACACTTTAGATTCATTCATTTGTGTTGGCGATTCGTTGTATTTGTAATTTGTATTGATTAAGCGTTTCTTCTGTAAACTAATGTATTTTCTGAGTGTTATTTGTGTATCTGTAGCCATGGCCGATGATGATGAGCCATACTCTCCTAGTTTTAGTTTTCTTGTCACTCCAGCCGGCATGTCACCCGAGCAGATGGATCTCTTTTTGACAGAGTTCACACCAAAGCAAATCGCGATGACATAGAAACTTTGGGCAACAAGTTCCTCTAGACCTACTACAGCCAACCCAACGCCTACGACTAGTGTGTCCCATACACCGACGGATGGTTCATCCTTGAGACGAGGTAGGCGTCGTTCTGGAGGCGGTGGTTGCTATGGCAGCGGTTCTACCGATGCGTCCACACCACCGAGAGAGCGTCCCCCCACGGGGGATTCACTAGTAGTAATAGGGGGACGCCACCTGTGTGCAATAAAATTGCCTTTTAAACCCCTACATACGGGACCCTCCTATGTAAAATCTATCCATTTGGCCTTAGAAAACCCCGCTATTGTTGTTATGGAATTGATATCTTATTATTTATTGCAGTTGTGACAGGTAGAAAAGGCTTGACCGAGCTAAGCTATTGCAAAAGGATATCATATTTTATGTACATTTTATTATTCAAGTGCTCTTTATGAGCTTTGGCCATTAATGACCGGCCGGCCAGTTTGTACTCACTTTGACCATTCAAGAATCTATAAATTAAATACGTGCAAGAGGAAAATGGTCACTCTTGCACGGGGGGAGATTGCACCCAGTGTTTGCGTTGTTCTTCTCTCCTCTTCCCTCTTCTCTCTCGCCGTGCCGGCGTAGCACTCCGCTCTAGGAGGTGCGCCTGCACGTGCTCTCTCGTTCTACCACACTCTCCTTCTCTCTCTGCTCGTGTACAACTTGGATTACGTGTTGTGCAATTCGAGGTATGCAGATTTATTCGTTTCATGGCTTGTAGTATATTGTTTTTTGCTATTTTGCAGGGCCCACGACGCTCCCGTTTGTAGCAGTGGTATATATCAGAGCACAGATCATCGTTCCTAGTGAGATATGGATTGCAGAAAGGGAGATCATGACAAACGTGGAGCTAAGTCCCTTTTAATTACTCATTTTTACGTCAACGATCCTCATGGTTGTATTAATTATTGTATGTAATTTTGTTTGAGTGTTTAATTACACATGCTTTGTAAGAGTAGGTGCTTGAATGGTAGAAAATTGCTAAGAGTCATAATAGGTTTGCATTTGATTTTTAAGATCTAGGGATATCAATAGATGAGAGAGAGCTACGGTATCTGATTGTCTGTATTAGACTAATTCTAGAGAAAAAGGACAGAAAGTTTCAAGACCACGTAGAGGACGCATGTTTTTTTTTCACACTGAGATCGACCAAGTAGAATCAAGAAATGAGTAGTGGATATGGGATGCAACCGTAAGCGATTATATAGGATAGAAATTTTCTAGTAAATTATTGACCTCAACAACAATGGTTTGTAGTAAATTATTTTTGACTGCTAATATCTCGCGTAGACAATAGCATCACCCTGCTCAACCTTCGCTCCGACTCTCATCACAAATGATCCCACGCCATCTCTAATAGTGCTCAACCCCATCCCATGCCTGAGAAAAGAAAAAACTTCAGATTTTAGTAAAATTAGTCGTAGTAAATGGTAAATTAACCACCACTAGCGCTACCACAACTTAGACATTCCAATCTATTGCAACAACACCTGTACCAGTAGTGGCGACACCCCTAGCATTTCGGACTCTAAGCAATGTTGTTGGGAACAGCGACCAGAGGTGTTAGCAAAAGTTCTCCTAGCTAGCATTACGATAGCGTCGTATTCCGACCACATAAAATGATTTTTATTTTATTTTTTCCTGTCGACCAGTGCATGCATCACCAACTCGCCACTGTTTTTTGTTTTATTTTTCGTGGTTGCAGGTGACTAGCACCCCATGCAGTCTCTCTCTCTCTCTCTCTCTCTCTCTCTCTCTCTCTCTCTCTCTTTCTCTCGCCTGTATGGCGTGCACTCACTCGCCATGTAGCCCAGCGCTCATGAGGAGATGGACCTCACATCAGTGACTTTAGTATTGTGCCTCCATGCAATAAGGAGCGAACCTCGACAGTTGCAAGTCGGGATCCTTTGCCTTACCCAATTGGTGCACACTCTCTGTCTACCATGCCTCTCTCAACATCCACATCCACGCGCCTATATTGGTTTGCTGCATGGCTACAGACGCACCTCACACCCCTCGCATGGCGGCGCGATGGCAACCGCCACAGAAAAAAAGGAAAATCCCACACATTCCAATAAACTTTGCGGCACAGTGTTTTTAAAAAAAACTGCAGGTCATGCAATATCTCTTACTCTCACTCTCTCTTTGGTGGTAAACCACCCACCCACTTACTCTCTCTCTCTCTCTCTCTCTCTCTCTCTCTCTCTCTCTCTCTCTCTCTCTCTCTCTCTCTCTCTCTCTCTCTCTCTCTCTCTCTCTCTCTCTCTCTCTCTCTCTCGCTTTCTCCGCCCGTCGTTGTTGTAGTGCACGTGCACACCAACCCGCATACCATGCGAAACTCTCTCTCTCTCCCATTTACAGCCGCCAATTCCACTGCCTCATCTCTCTCTCCACTCTCGCATGCCCACGGCAGCCAACCATTGAACTCTCGCTTGCATGAGGGCCTTCCAGTTTTGCGGCTCTGCAGCTGCTTCGTAGATGCCAACCAGAACAGTTTCAGTCTCTTTCTATCTCGACTGCAGCTTGTACAACGACTACCCACTCTAGTTCCCTTTTTTAACTCTTTCTCTCTCTCCCATGGCGCCCTTTTCCCCCCCCCACCGCCATCTAATTACTTAGGCGGACTTTGACAAATTTGTATCTCATTCAAGCTACCAGTTCTAAGGTCCCTCCGCTGGCAATGCTAACTCGCATGGCTTGCAACTCCTCGAAGTACTGCAGCTCTCTCTCTAGGATCCGAATACCTACATTGTGTCTCCTTGCAACCCAACCTCATCTTTTCATTAACTCCCATGAATGCCTTCTTTCTGCCCAACCTCACCTCTCTCGCATGGTCCAGCTCTTCTCCAACTTACCTTCCATTCCTGGTCCTGGCGTGACGTGCAGAGAGAGGGATCAAGAAGCGGACATTCATCCAGCAAGACGACTGCGAAGTCTTGACAACGATAACACATGCTGCTGAATTTTTAAATTTTTATTTATTTCTTCTCAGTTTTTAACCTTACTTCATTTTAATTTGTACCTTGCCATTAGATTAGATTCATACAGATTGTAGAGTCTATGGCTTCATATGGAGTTCGAGCCTTTTGTAAACTATTCATATAACATTTCATTTCTCCATCTCTCTTCCCCTTCCTAGTAGGACTACCTCCGATGGATGGCCCTTTCACGAAGCTCTGCCGCGGCCGCGCCTACAATACTTTTTTTTGCACAACCCTAGGCATCCTTGGGCATTGATCGTGATGATGATGATTTACACCTTGCTATCTTATGCTTTTAGTTTTAGTAATCTTTAACTTTAATTCATTTATAAATAATTTTGAAAAAAAAAACCAACAATAGATTAGATCCACATAGATTGTTTCAGTTTGGTCTCTTTGACCTTTTAAAATACACATACACACACACACACACACACATATTGTGCGTGTTCTATATGATCTTTCATATCTGGGAGTTGATGTTCACATCCATAAATTTTTCAAGTTCAATTTTTTTTTTGTAAAATGATGGATATAGACTATATTACCAAGCCCTAAGCTAGGGGCCGGGTTGATATTCAAAATTCTATTATGGCTTTCTGGTGAGGTGCTCACATACTACTGTACTTGGATTCATGACCACGCCTAGTGTTAAGTCTTCTCTCTTTTTCTATCTCTATCTCTCAAACTTGTGGAGCATAAGACTAAGGCAACAGGGATGGAGCCAGTGAAGTAGTTTCCGGATAGATTGAGGGAAGTAAGGCCTTGAAGAGAGGCAAGGGCAGGGCGAGAGGCTGTGCCATGCAGGGCGAGGTCTGGCAGGGAGATGGACAAGACCTTGGAGGTGTGCGGAAGCCAGGTTACGCCCTACCAATGCCAACTGTTGTTGGCGAGGGAAATGATCCAGCCCATGAGGGCCTGATAGGGATCTCTTATAATGGCCTGCTTCAAGGCAATCAACGCTTTGGCATGACCAATCACCTCCTCCCAGCTTAAATTTGTGAAGCTGCTGATTGCAGCTGCACTATTACATTGCATGCTCATGAGCCCCACCGTTAGCACTAGCTGTAACAAATTCTGGCACCACCGTTGTTCGCGAAGTGAATATCTGTCTCTCTGTATAGTTATTACAGCTCACCGAAATCTCCATCTCCATATCTAGAAAGCAACACGTCTACACATGTTCAAATTCAAATTTTTATTATTTATTTTATATGTTTATTTATTTATTTCCAAGGTGAACTTGACGATAGCCTACACATGTTCTCTTTGATCGTCACCTATAACAAACTTTGAAGTGCAAGTTTTGGGGTATTAGGGTTATGGAAGATGGTATAATCAAGTGATGCATTAGATGCGACGGTATATTGAAGCGATTGGTACATTGACAAACCACACATCCAAAGCTAGTACAAAATGTTATATGCTCCTATCTACAAATAATCCTACTGCTACCTTGCTTTGTGACCACCTTGTCCACATTCATCCAATTACATCTAGGCTATACCACATGATTTTCTTCGTGTTTCCGTCCATCAATTTAGGTTGTGTTTTCGTCCATCAATTTAGGTTGTCCAATGTCATGAATTCATTAGTGGGTGTTGCCTTTTGAAGACGCCTCATAAAATAATTCATTTCATTTTTTCTGTATGGCTCTCTCAACCTTAATGACTTTGCTAGTCAATACACCTTTGGTATAGGTGACCTCCAAAGTCTGCCGTGAAGTTTGCTTCTTTCAATACCGAGTCTCTAAATTATCGCATTCAATGGTCTCCCTCTCTAAATATCCCCCCATTGTTTCCTCTTCTCAAGAAACTCTCCTAGTGTCTATTCACTTCTAGATAGCACAAACAACCTAAGGCATCTCTGATCATGCTCAATAGTCTAAAATCACTCTCTAAACAGACAATACAGGTGGCTTCCTATCTCATAGTATATTGGACGATGCCATACTGTGATATCGCTTTCTCTTGGTACCTGTATCCTGGCCTCTGCTCGTATCCCTGTCCCTTTACCCCCCCCCCCCCCCCCCCCCCCCCCCCCCCCCCCCCCCCCCCCCCAATTACATTGCCAATACACCCCATCAACAACTCCAATCTGGCTAGATAATAATATCCACAAATCTACCTAAAGCACTATGAGGAACATTAATGAATGATACACATTTGCGATGGGTAACAACACAAATTTACGCAGCAAGTGTTTCGAAACACATGATGGATTATATCACACTATTTGCAGAGACTTTATTTTACTGAAGATTTTTTTATGGTATTCTGTCGGTACGTAGCACAATATTTTAAACACCTTTGCGATTCCTAGCAATGCTATTATCATTTTATATTCAGTTGGTTAATGCTAGCACATGTTAGTACAAAATGTTCTATGCTCATGTTCCTACTGCCAGTTTGCTCGGTAACCACTTTTTCCAACTTCCTCTAATTACGACTCGACTCTATTGCACGCTCTTTGTGAGATTCCTTGTATCGATCAACATTATCAAATATCCTGCATTCTTAATTAAGGACTTCAAATTTGTTAGACTTCTCAAACTGTGAAGATTTTTTGGATTTTCTCCTTTTTGAATAGCTCATTGTTACATTTTACTAGTTGTTGTACATTAGCGTTGCTCCACACCACTATGTTTAGTTCATTTACCACAATTTTAAGGAAATAAACGCATCTGCCTTGCTTGACCATAATCAAATGATTTTTATCATAATCTTCATTTGTTTTTGTTACATTTCTCTAACTCATCTAAGGATACTCAAACACCCCGAAGATTGTATTCAAAGGAATTTTTGTTGAGATGATTTGTCAATAAGCTATGAAGCTACTCAAGCGAGCTAAGGTGCTCTGGGATAGTGAACAACAATTTTTAAGGGCTTTGATATACTACACTGTGATGTCGGCAACATGGTAAATATATTTTCTCCTTTATGTCTAGCCTACTCCATTGGTCACCAACACATAGATTCCCCGATTTAGGCAGTGTGTAAATACTCATCTTGGTACAATTCCGTCGATTTAGGCAGCACATTGATGAACTTCAGAGTTATTATTTTTAAACAATATCCAATGCAGGTCCGCCGATTTAGGCAGCATTAGTGCAGATTCGCCGATTTAGGCAGCACGCTTTATTGGTGTAGACTTACCGGATAAGGCAACACCAATCACAAAATCATGCTACAGTGGCTGGCCACCACTACAACGGGTATGATTTTGTTACCCGGGTACATAATGACAGTGATTTGGATTTGGACTTATATCGTGGAATTGGGAATTGGATTGGGATTTGGTATCTGGTGATTATTATGGCAGTGTTTATGTGATGAGACTTGACATTATGAGATTAATGATGAGTGTGACCAATGATATCTTGATTCATCAGGGTATGACATATACTGCTTATTCTAGTGGTATGGGACACTCGAATAGGTAGTATGTGGATGATGGCAGGCATAAGCTAATGTTGTTTAGTTTCATAAATTTTTCTTTTATTATGTGATGTTTTTGACACAACATACTAATCACTGTTTTTGACAAGTATTGTTTGCAGATTTTTATCTTTGCAACCAAGGACAGTTTCTTTCCAACGGAGAGGTATGTTATGGAATTGATATCTTATTATTTATTGTAGCTGTGACAGGTAGAAAAGGCTTGACCAAGCTAAGCTATTGCAAAAGGATATCATATTTTATGTACATTTTATTATTCAAGTGCTCTTTATGAGCTTTGGCCATTTATGACCGGCCGGCAAGTTTGTACTCACTTTGACCATTCAAGAATCTATAAATTAAATACGTGCAAGAGAAAAATGGTCACTCTTGCACGAGGGGAGATTGCACCCAGTTTTTGTGTTGTTCTTCTGTCCTCTTCCCTCTTCTCTCTCGCCGTGCCGGCGTAGCACTCCGCTCTAGGAGGTGCGTCTGCACGTGCTCTCTCGTTCTACCACACTCTCCTTCTCTCTCTGCTCGTGTACAACTTGGATTACGTGTTGTGCGATTCGAGGTATGCAGATTTGTTCGTTTCATGGCTTGTAGTATATTGTTTTTTTCTATTTTGCAGGGCCCGCGACGCTCCCGTTTGTAGCAATTGTACACTCACGTGAAATCTTTGATGAATCCCCCATGCATTCTCCACTCTCTTTAGTAGATAGTTCACTAATTGACACACCACGTACACCTTGAGAATCACACGAGCATGATCCAAGCAAGGTGTACAAGAGCAGGGATGGGGCTGTTGTGGTGGATAGGGTCGGAAAGGCCATGCAGCAGAGAAGTAGACAACTGTGTACAGTTCAGTTTGGTCACTCTGTGATGGAGGTTTGGGATAATCCCGATGATGAAAGAAAGAGTTACATCGTCGAGGCTATTCACAGAGAGTACAAGCCGGTGGAGGGATACGATCAAGTTTCGAATGACTGGATTTTGGGTGTGGCGAAGGCCACAAGTCACACTGTCGATCAGAGGCGAGAGACATGTACAATGCCGGGAGTTCAAAGATGGCATGGTTGGACGCAGAGGAGTGGGCGGGGATTGTACGAGAGACACAAGACAATCCAGACATATTTCAGCAGCATAGAGATGCAACCAGAGCACGTTTGGAGTCTGCTGGAGCATCACATCTTGGGAGTGGAGGCTATGATACACTTTGACATGAGTTTGTAAGTATTCAATGTATGCTTTGCATTGTGGAAAATATATCTGAAGTTTGAAGAGTTTATTTCATGATTAAAGCATAATTTTGTAGGAAGTTGCCGTGAAGCGCCTTCCGACACGTCGAGAGGAGAAGTATGGGTACAAGCATGGACTTGTGGCCCTTTTGACCCAACTGCAAGAGGAGGGAGAGGACGTCTACTAGGAGGCATTACCATGACGGTCTTCTTTGTTCAGTCTTACTCAGTCATCTTCATACAGTCTTCTTTGTACAATCTTTTTTGTAGCTGTGGTCTTCTTGATACAATTTTACTCAGTGATTGTTTGCATGTACAGTTTTGTAGTGCTTATGTTTATGGTTTTGCATTTTGTTTGTGATTATGATTTGTTTCGCAATTATGATATGGCACAAAGGTTATGGTTATGGTATGGCACAAAGGTTTTGGTCATGGTTTGGCAATCAAGTTATGGTAATGGTTTTGCAATGATGGTATGGTTAGGGTTTGACAATCAAGTTTTGGTTGTGGTTTTCAGTGATGGTATGGCAATCATATGATAGTTATGGTTTGGCAATCAGATTATGGTTATGGTTATGGTTATGCCATTGTGCCTACGGTTGGGGAGTCGACGTTATGGTTATGCTTTTGAGAACTTGTCATGATTAAGATTTTGATTTTGTGGTTTGCTTCTGTTTACAATTTTGTTAATCTGTATACACCCGCTCTTTAGCGTCAACTTATATGTGGAGTGCGGTTGCTTGTGCACTCTTCCTTTGGGTAGAGAGGGTTGTTTTCTTTTGTTGCAGTACATGCAACATCAATTCCCAACCCTCTCAGCCCAAATTTTTTTTTGCAGGCTTGGCCTTTGGAACTGAGTTTGGTATATATGCCGGTACAGGTCTCGGAAGAACCGTTGGTATCAATAAAATTTCCGACGCGGATAACTGCATGCATACAGGCGTATATAACTGCGTGTATTCTGACGATTATAACTTGGTATATTCCGACCGTGATTACCGGTATATATAACGACGCTACGATACCGGTGTTTATTACGATGCTTATTCTAGTGTATTTTACTTTTAAAAGAAAGCTTGTCTCGTCGATATCTGCGCCGCCGATTTTTACGCGACGTGTTGTAGTGAGACTCACCGAAATGAATGTCACTAGAATAAAATAACTCAATGGAGTTGAACTCCATAAAACACAATTTATCTCTTTCTTGTTCCATGTTAAACTTCCATCGTGATGTATGTCTTATACCGTACAGAGCCTATGCTCGTACAACTTCGGAGGCTCCATTAAATTTCTTAATGGGGTCAAACTCCATAAAACACAATTTATCTCCTTCTTGTTCCATGTTAAATTCCCATCGTGATCTATGTCTTATGCTATACAAAGCCTATGCCGGTACAACCTCGAGGGCTCCATTATTAAGAACATGCCTATGGAACATGAGTTTGTACAGTACTTCGGAGACCCCTCTATTAAAATGTGGACCCCTCTATTAAAATGTGGACATGAAAAGATTGGCTCCCATTCTTTTATGAATTATTTCAAATGGGAAAAAAAATCCCCGTTGCTAATGTGTATCTACTAAATTGCATAAAATTTATAGAAATAAAAATCCCCTTATATTGAACTCACGTGGTATATAACCATACTTATACATTGGACTCCCTGAGGTTGCAACATATTGATTTCAAGCTGGTGAGTATGTATCAATTTTGAAAGAGACTTGATATTCTTGGTTGGATTGAGCTAGCCTAATGTAGAAGTATTTTATTTTAACCTCTTTGGTTGAATTGGAGTACTACTTAGAAGATGTTAAGTACCTAGAAAAAAACCCATGTATCTACAATAGGAATTAAAGATACATGCATATATATCTTCTACATAGATTCATGCAACCTGATTGGGCTAAACGAACCTAGTGTAGAAGTGGTAATCTAGCCAATCGTTCTGTTTGTTTGTATTAAACTAGATTTTAATACAATGGGAAGAAACATCAAACACTTGATGAGACTATGTATGACCCCGAAAGTATCAAAGCCCCTGCCTTAAGTCCTCTCTCAAGTGCTAATTATAATACAGGTGCAATACCAATCTCTAAAAAGCTTCCAGTGCTTTGTTTGTAATATGTCAGTCAAGACGCAAAAATAGGTGGTGCCAACGTTGAATTAGGGCGAATCAAAGAAGATCCTTTGCAAGCTAAACCAGAATTAAATAAAGGGAATACAATTTATCTTTTTGTTTGTGTTTTGTTTTGACGTGTGCAAGAAGGGACGTCAGTCTCTCTCTTGGAGTGCTTGAAAATTCCCTTGGGGACTAATTGCCTGGGCATAGATATTACCAGCTTCGTGACTAGGGGACAAGCAAAATGACGGCACTTGTGCACGCACGACATGTATACACAAATGCGATGCGGCAAGGGTTGGAGGTAGGCAGCCTACTGTTTGGGTCGAAGGTCACGCGAGATTGGTGGGGAGAAGAGGCCCAAGGAGATCAAAGACGCCATGTGTCGTGCACGTAGGCGGAGAGAGAGAGAGAGAGAGAGAGAGATTTAATTTTGTCTGGCTCGAAAGGACGCGGTGATCTTCATGCTATCGGCATTGTAGTACACAACTCGGGATGGAAGCCTTGGAGCTCATGCGCAGAGTCTTGAGAGCTGAAGTGAGATCGGAGGGATATAGGAATCATAGCTGGCGTTGCTTTGGGGGGAGAGAGAGAGAGAGAGAGAGAGAGTCGTAGTGTACAGACTGTACAGAACGACATCATAGCTCTCTCTACGAGCTTGCTCCCTCGATTAAACTTGCAAGCCTCAGCGTGGAGCACAAGCTAGCTTCCTGCGCAAAAATCCTCTCTCTCTCTCTCTCTCTCTCTCTCTCTCTCTCTCTCTCTCTCTGCTTGCCAGCTTGGCTACCGGAAGGAATGTGCATGCGTGTCTGTTTTTCCAGCTTCTTGCGCGATGTAGATCGGGATGGTGGCTCTTTGGAAGATCTACGTCTGTGAACGCCAATGCACAGGGCAAAGCATGGGAGCCAGAGGCAAGGACGAACAGGACGTGACCAGGGAACGAGGCGCGTACTGAATTACTCTTGTCTATCGCAGGAACATGCCATGGAGATAGAGCGAATAGAGTGTTTTCTTTTTGTAAAGAGGAGCGAGGAAAGATCAGTATCTAGTGAGATTCGGCCTAATCAAATCAGATAGACCGAATAAGTCCTCCCCATTTTGCATTCATTAATTTTGTTAGAATCCAAGGAGATACCTTTGTTTGAAGGGATTAAAAGTAAAGCTAAGTGTTTTAGAGCCTCGTCCCACCAAGTGGTTAGAGGAGTTTGAAGCGCTAGAAAATTGAGGAGTCAAAGTCTCACTTGACACCTGGAGCACTTAGAGCGACTACTCGTATGCAAAAACATACAAAATTCCGTTTCTTGAATTTGCCAAGAGGAAATCGTAGAAAATTAGGTCTATTGTTTAGGTTTTTATACTATTTTTTCTATTTTGGGGGGGAATTGTTCCTTTTCCCCTTGCCCTCTACCGGCATTTTTTAAATTCAAAACGGCGCGATATTAAGCTGAGACACATTTTTCCCGAAAATTGGTCTTTGTGGCTGTGAGGAAAAAAAAGGAGACCTGCGAGGTGGAACAGGAAGAAGAAGAGAGTGTTAACGTCGTAGGAAACTATCCAAGAGACCTTAAAGATCTAGTTGACGAGGAGAGTTGAACTCAAGACCTGTTCAGAGAGAGAGAGAGAGAGAGAGAGAGAGAGAGACATCTGCCATGCTGCCTGTGAGACAGCAACAGCGAGAGAGACGGGAAGATTTTTTTGGCTTCCTGTGCATTGCATTGATTTTGTGATGGGGTTGGATCGCGAGGGAAGGAAGCTTGGAGTTTTCAGGCAGGGCTCTCTCTGTGTCTGATTCGTGGCGCGGCGGCAAGGACATCCAGCCAGAGAGAGACGGGGGCACGGATCAGCGGAGCCAGGAGGGGCAGAGAGAGAGACACCTTTTTATTTCCCCTCTGTGGACACCGGACAGGTGGCTGAGCCCTATGGCAGACATACTGTTGCGCAGGGTTTATGGGACGGTTGCAGGTGCAGAGTATACACACAGATGTGGCGGCGAGTAGCGTGCAAGGAGCTCCTATTCAGAAGCAGGGCCGGGGGCGAGAGGGGCTGCGCCTCACTCCAGATGTTGCTGAGGAGCTGCTGTGCAGGCAGGGCTCACAGCACGACGATGGCGAAGCACATCGGGCGACGGCCGAGGGAAGAGAGAGGAGAGAGAGACGGATGGGATCTGGCGAGATTCCGTTTAAAAGAGCAATGTAGACCAATATAGAAAGTCGTTTGATGCAGCACTACAATATATTGTTGTGATTAGCGTTCGGAAAATGTTTGTGTCAGCCTACAACTTTGCCGCTTTGAATCTTTACATATATAATGGGGGGAGGGACTCCGCCCCCCCCTCCCTACCACGCGTCAGCACCTCCTCTGTCCGACAGCTCTCGGTAGTGTGCCTTGCAACCTTGCGCACTCAGCGACACCACATGCAAATAGAGAAAGAGGCAGCCGAAGGCTGCCGGCCACACCACTATTAAAAATTATAGGTTGAGAGGAAGGAGAAAAGGAAAAATCCTACCTAGACTTCAAGAAAAATAGTGTAAAACTATGTGATGACATTAAGGATGTAGCTAGAGGCAAAGGGGAGGAACGACTTTACGTTTGTAGGAGAGGAGGTTAAGGTAGGAGGCAGGTGCGAAATCAAGACGACCAATATTATCGCCAAGCCTGCGTCTTTTTTGGCCTACCCAAAGGGCAAAGGCTATAGAGATGCATTCTCTTTTTGCTGACTAAAATAGAAAAAAATTGAGTTGTATTTTAAAGCATTTTTTGATAGGCAAAAATTGCCCATCGGTTGAAATAAGATAGTGGACATTCATTTTAAATGAAGAATGTGTAACTCTAATGATGGACATGTATTAAAGATTTTGGGTTGTCTCTAATGAAAAATATGTCGATTTAGTTTTGAGCCTTTTGGGGGTTGCTGAAGGATCCAATGTGGTCATTGGTATGTCAGATGACTTACTGGATTGCCGAGAGTCGCTCGGGACCTGCTGGGGGGACAATCTCATGTTTAAAGATCTTGAGGCAAGATATTTCCAAGATTAGATTATTGAATATGCTCGAAATTAGAGTCTGGAAGCTGGCTCCTCTTTTCTCGTGATGCATCCTCCATGACCAAGTTGTAAGGTTTGTAGAAATTGAAAGGTTTTAACTTTTTGGTGATTGGTTTCTTTACTCGATCCAGAGGACACGCGTCCTCATCGTCGTCTCTCTCTTAGCCTGCGCACATGCTAAGGGTCCCGGTGGCTTGCCGATCGGGTCATTAAGTTCACCGCCCGTCGGCACTATGCGCACATGCTCCAGCCACGGCCGTGGTAAAGAAGGGCAATCACAAAAGTCAACTCTCCAGACGAGCTATCATCTGTCGCACCCAATAAAACCGTTTCCCTCTAGGCAAACGGCTCTCGCCGCGGGTGACCGTTAAGGCAGCAGGCGCGAAGTTCCGATGGCCACGTTGAGTCTCACGATGGCTAGTTGCAGGAGCGTGGCGGGCCTATGGTGGGGTCAGAGCTCTTTTTCGCCGGGAGAAGCCACCGCTGGTAGGCATGTGCGCATGCTATCTGTCTCTCTCTCGCTCTCACGCGCGGGGCTGTGCTCTCTGTGTCTCTCACAAGAACATCAACTTATGAAAGACATCTTAGCATCTGCGCATTCTGATGCACTCTTCGCCCCGTGCTCATGCCATCTCACCTTCAATTGCAATATTCACAACGCAGGTCTTCTTGGAGATTTCTTTGCTGGCGATGAACGTGGAACGGCCATTGCAGGGGTGAGGTCGAATGAGGAAGCTGAAGAGATGGAACCTCTCTCTCTCTCTCTCTAGCATGCTTTTGTTTCCTTTCTGATGATGTTGAAGGTGCCATTTTAAGTGCTTCGCCCCATTCTGCGCAGCTTGTGCTGCCACGGAAGCACGGGCCTGAGTACAGCTGCTCTGTCCCCTGCGTGCTTCTTCTAAAGGCCTTTCCAAGAGGATAGCCTCATATGCTTTCAAGACGAGGTCTACAGGATCCTGGATTTCGCATTCACGAAGCTTACACGCGATTACAAACGCAACATTCGGCCGCCCTTGATAAAGAAGCTCAACAAGAATATGATTAGGCACTTATATAAAGGGAAGCATGGCATAGTGATGGCATGCGATTACTTGAAAGGGGCAAGCGACATGTGGAAGCAGATAGCGGCATCGAATCTTCCGGGGTTGTGGGTGGAGGGAGTCTAGGATAGAGTCGCAAGTGGCGTTGGTTTGGGCATTGCAGGAGAGAATGTTTGGTGCAGGAAAGGATGCGGAGTCGGCTCTCGACAGCGTGAAGGAGTTGGGGAGGGCGTGGGCGGGGTTGCCATTGAATAAGCAATACCCCCTTTCTCCTCATAGACCCTGCCACGAATATCACAGTGGTGGATACGCTGGTGTTTTATAGCCAACAAACGATCTTTGAGAGTCCGACGGCTCTTCATGAGCCTGATCGAGGCATGCAAATGGATAAGACTTCCTGGCCATGGGAGCCGGCGGGCCTGCTGCACTACGGCGATGCAGCAGAATGAGTAGCTCATTATGCATGGCTCGCACAGAGAGAGAGAGAGAGAGAGAGAGAGAGAGAGAGAGAGAGAGAGAGAGAGAGAGAGAGAGAGATAGAGAGAGAGAGAGAGAGAGAGAGAGAGAGAGAGAGAGAGAGAGAGAGAGAGAGAGAATATGTGTGTGCGTGTGTGTTTGTTAGCTTTGAGCAGCTCCACACAATAATGGAGAGCTTGAGGTATGATGACCTTGTGTATCACACTTCCGGTTATATTGTTGTCACAAGACACATGTAGTATGCATTATGGAAAATTTTGGGTCTATGGCAGTTGTTGATCCGCCCAAGGCAGGTCAAAAGGAGGGGAGGGAAACGGCACGAAAGCAAGCTCCAAACAGATCGAGAGGAAAAGAGTAATGAAAACAGGCTAGTCACAAGAATCTGACTCAAATTCCATTTGCATTATGTTGAAGGTTGTTTGGTGGTAGACTTGTTTTGTGATGCTGAATGGACTAGGGCAATGGAAGAGCAGATTTAGATGTCATGGTCAAGTATGAAGTCAACAGCTTGTAGGGTTTGCATCTACTCTGAACCATTCTCTCTCTCTCTCTCTCTCTCTCTCTCTCTCTCTCTCACACACACACACACACACACACACACACACACACACTCACACACACACACACACAGCACTTAGGCAATTGCATGCGGATCATTTCACATGGCAATGAATAATGTATGCCTTTGCAAAGTGACCATAGGGTATGGAAAAGGGTGACCATTGTGTATGGAAAAGGGGAGAATCGAGATAGGATTGAATATCCACCAACACCATCAGAAATTTTAGAGAGAGAGTCTGAGACAACACCATCAGAAATTTTAGAGAGAGAGAGTCTCTCTCTCTCTCTCTCTCTCTCTCTCTCTCTCTCTCCACGTGATTGGGTAGGATTTGGTTGCTTTTTATTAATTGGCTCACAAGCACTGATTGTTTTTTAATGGTTCTACTTCGTAGAGTTCAAAAAAAAGCATTGAGTCAATTTCAACTTGCTTTAATTGACTCATTGCAAGCGAAAAATGTAGCATTGGAGTCTATGTATGTTGTGACTTGAAGTCCATGTATGTTGTGAGAATCTTGATCTCCATATTAACTATCTCTCCACTGTCTGTCAACTTTGTTGAGTGCAAGGGTGGCATAGGAACTTGCAAAGATTTAATTTATTTTCTTCATTTTTCTTTCTTATCTTTGCTCTCTTCCCTAGCAAGCCCAGTGTTTTTGTCAACTTTTTGGTGGTGGATAAAAATGTATTCAAAGCAAAGGGCTTATACTACTATACTTGAAGATTGGATCGAGTACCATAAATAGATGAAGTATACAAAGCATCGATGAGTATAACTACCGGTTTTATCAATTTTCCCATTAGTTGCCTTTGTAGAATGATCTCTTGGTGTTTTCAAGTTTAATCACTATCCCAACATTGGGTGTCATGTGCACTTAATCACGAAGACTAAATTGTTTAGTTTCAATGGGTTTCGAAAGGGCATCATAATGTTTCGAATTGGCATCGATATCTAAGAGAGATTCAACAATGTGTGTATGTGTGCAAACTAGTTGGAGAGAGAGTGTTTGAAACTTAAATTTTAGTCAAAATAACCAAAATACCACTCTAATTTGTGGAGATTTCCAAAATACCTCTCAAATTTTAAAAATTCCTAAACTTCTCCTAGTATTTTGTCATAAATTCTTGAAATACCCTTCAAAATTTCCAACATGCCCTTGGTTGTGAGGTTCTCCAAAAACAAAAATTTTGCAAGTTTTCATAATCAAACTGATTGTCTATCATACAAGATGCGAAAACTAGAATTTGGGTTGGTTATGTATGTTTTGAAGATGAATTGCTTTATTGTTTTAAGGCATAATTCCCTTTTTTTGTGAGGTAATTTGTGACCACTTCAATTGCATGCTAAACACTCAAAAACGGATCTCAATTGTCGAAAATGAACGAAGATTCGAAAATCTTGAACAATCCAACCAAAGTAGATACAAGGATATAATTTTGGGAATGTTTGAAATTCGAAGGGTGTTTTGGAAATTTCCACAAATTAGAGTGGTATTTTGATAATTTTCCCTTAGTGTTACTATAGTCTCTTCCTCTCGGCAGCAGGCCTTGTGATTTATCACTTGTTTAAAAGAAAAATGGCCCAAGGCTTTGTTTAAGAGTATAGGGTTTTGCATCGACCAAAGAACATTCTGTGAGTGCGAGCGTAATAAGACGAGTAAAAAGTATTCGGGCTCACCAGTACCAAAAAAAGAGGCGTCTGGACTTGCCCCCTCGTATGGTTCGTGACCATCTTGTCGCTTATTTTTTATCGTTTAGCACGCAACCAGCTGCAGCGCCAACTCCCTGCATTTCTTATCCTCATCCACCCCCTCCTTCCCTACCATTCAAGCTTTTTTGCATTGTTGTATATGAATTATCTAAAAAATCTATAAGATCATTTCTAATTATCAGTTAAGAGTTGCGCCCCCCCCCCCCCCCCCCCCCCCCCCCCCCTCTCTCTCTCTCAAATCCTTATTGTTACTGTGCAATATCGTAGATGGTGGAGCTTACAATTGGTATAAGATCCCAACATACATAAGAATATTGGTCTTGCCAGCTTCTCAGAGATTATAAAAGAAAGCAAAGTGGTGATCTATACGCTCTAAAGCAAGCAAAGACCGGTCTAGGGCTACCCATGTCATGTTTTCAACCTACTAGAAGTAAAAGCCTAGAACTATAGTTCGCCAGTTATGATTAGCCTCAGTGAGAGGCGGTAGACATCCATCTTGTAATCTTACAACACCTCAAGGCTCGACTTGAGCTTGAGGGTGGTTTGTAAATTTTATATTGTGTTTAATACAATCCACTCACAAATTGTGAGTTTTGCAAAAAAACAAAAAAGATCATTGGTCTTGCCAATAGGAGCTACATCCTCTATAATCTTACACTTGAGGGCACTTCATATGGTCTATAAGAAACTCAGCCTCCTCAGACAACATTCTCTCTCTCTCTCTCTCTCTCTCCCCAAACTCAACACACACACACACATACACACACATGTTAAGAAAGTTCTAAACCTTATTGTGCAATCCCTCCTCCTTTTTTCAATGCATGGCCACCCTCTAACAATTAAGCGTTTTCCATTCAGCTAGGTTCATCATATTATTAAATTTTCCTAATTTGGACCAAGGGCGTTTCAATAACTGAAATGGGAGACGTAACTTTGAGAGAGGATTTAACTCCTGCTGAAGCTACTCTCCAATTAATCTAGCATTTCGTTTCCACTAATTTTCTTAACACTAGAAGAAAGGAATTTGTGTGTGGTTGCCAAAGAAATTTCCAGAATTACACGGGTGGGTGATGTAAATATACGTGGGGAATTTGAGCAAGTAGAAGGAGAAATTAAGAACTTACAAGCGCAAAACGGATGAGCCTTGGTTCCGAATTTTTTGAGGACTGCCGACGCAGGCGGTTGCCAGCAATAAAATATATCGTGGAGAGGAGGCCGTCTCAGTTTCTTAATTGGAAAAGAGGATGCAGTTGGTGGATGACCAGATCTAGTTTCCCTACAATTGAGTAACTAGCGTCCTCATTTCCATCTGCGCCATAAGATCGTTTGCTGCAGCTCGATCCTTCTTTCTTCTAATTAGCGTCATATTTGCCTCATTCGCTTTGCCAGCTCTTTCTTTCTGAGCCCACAATAGCTTCAGCTAATCAATGACCACACACAATATGCCCTCTATCAATACGATATAATCTAGAAGAAGCAACAACAACACGAGAGGCTGCCTTGATCCTGTAATGTAATCAGCATTGCCAGCTTAAGCTTCAACTAATTATGAGAATGTGTTGCAATGAAGAGTCACTTGATTATGTATCAGACTATAACCAGTATATTGTACTAAGCTGCAATAATGATTGATTACTTTATATGCCTTGTTATACATGGATTAACTAGGAAGTTTAGTACTATGGTAATGAGGCTGGATCAAGGCAGTGGCCTACAAGCTTAACAAGATATTATGGTGCTGCAACTAGTATCTAGTATTCTTAGAATCATCCACACTAGATTCTTAGGTCTGAATACATTTACGGCTAATGCATCTACAAGCTGAATATCATTCATTGTGGTGATCTTGCTAGCGGCCGCTGGCTGCGGTAACAATAGGGACTTTGATCAATAGGTTCAAATGGTTTTGTCAAAGCAGGTCTAACTGATGCATCTCTTGCTAGTGAGGTTGACGCTCTCTCATGGATATGAAAAGCTTAGTACTGTCGTCACCATGCAAAGGGAAGTAATTATTATTTGATCACAAGAGAGAGCATGCACAATAACACAGCAAAAACCTCACAATAATTAGCAAGGGAAGGAAGCAATTATAGCCAAAGCTTCAAGCCACCACATTAGATTTTGGCGCTTATATGCTTATAGCCTAAAAAAAGAGCATTTTGTCCCTTTCTCTCACTTAAGCATCCCTAATCCACCCTTTTGCCTTTCTCAAAAGCTTGCAAGCTCAAGATTTGACCAATTTCCTTCCTTTGTTTTCTTTACACAGTCCCAAAAGCTTTCTTTCATGTGTATTACTATCATCTTTACAAAAGGACAACAGTAAGGAAGGAATAAAGGTTTCTTCTCACGCTCGTACATACCATGTGGCCCTTTGAGGGACCCATATTGCACGAGTCCCCTTGCACACCTCCTTGTAGCCCTAGTATGCTGATTGTGGCATCTTGGTAACTTGTAACTTCTAGCAAAGCCCACATGAACCTTTTAGAATAACCTCCACATACAAAATTATGATGCTCTCTACATTGTTTATGTCAATTTGAAAGGTCCAATATATCTTGTTTTAAGTTATTCTATCCCATATGCTAAAAGCATTCTTGGAAGTCATGATCCCAATTTTCTGTAAGTGATGAGTCGGATTGAAAAGTGAAACAATTATCTAGGATAAAGGTTCCATGGATAATGGACTACACTTCCAACACTTACATCCTATACAAGCTTCTACCACATTAGCAGTGTGTCTTCCTATGCTAGATGTAGGCAAACCATCTCAATATGAAACTACCATTGTCATGTAATCAGGAGTGTACAACATTCCACTCTTACATCTAGCCCGTATTGGCCTACTTCTTATTCACCTAAACATCGCAATCAAAATTAAACACCCCTTCCATTCTATAGAAACATCTAAAGAGATGACCCCACTAATTGTAATCACTTATGATGAGGGCTTTCTAGATTAGATGCAATTTACAAACGTCTTCCCGACGCACATATTGTGACCATGTTTTAGACATAGTTATTTCAAAATGTAACTAATAACTATGCATCACATGACCACTCCCAAGTTCTATCAATTGCATCCACATTTACTCCTCCATTAGAGATGTCATATTATCTTCTCTCAATTCAAAGCTTATGAGTAAATGGATCAAATTTTTTGATCATATGTGCCTATATTGCTTTAAATATGTAGTAGGGCACCTTCTTTGATCCCTTGGCCCCTTTGTATCAATGGGACAAAATTAAGTAGGTGGGCCTATCCATTCACTATGCAAGTCCTTGAAAAGTGTCGAATAGCACACTATTGGCATCTTTCCACTATCTACTTGAACAACCTATAAGTGGACAAGGACCAAAGGATTCTCTAATCAAAGAAAATATAAGCTTCTTAGGTGAGAGGGAGGTCTCTTCAATAGTGCACGCACCTAGTAGTCTACACCATATTTATTTAGAATATGATACTAAAAAATACATTCCATCCTTAAACCCTTTAACTCTCTTGGACCAAAAAGAGCCACCTCAAAAACATGTGGATGAGAGGTTAAAATATTATATTAAGGAGTGCATCAAAGAGATTTGAAATGTCTATTGACAGTAATGGTTTAGTCCCTTTTGTCGATGTAATTATACCTGATGTGCACGCCTGATCTCGACTCATTCTTGAAGATGTTTGAAATGCCTCATAAACCCGGCCTATAACCTTTCTCTTGAAGTGCCTTGATTGGCATTAACATGGAAGTTTCAATTGTTTTTTTGAAATAAAGATGATCTCCATTGATAAGGAAGGATGATGAGAAGGGAACATCTAGCCAAGAGAATGTGGAAAAGTGCCTTTCAAATAAGTGATATGAGATATTAGGACAAGAAACCTCTTTGTCTGTGGGACAAGAAGGACACATTTGTAAAGCCTTAGCTACCTTCATTGATAGATTGCATCCTTGTGGGGGCACATCAACACACACACATGCTCGCACACATCATCGATGCTCTAATAAAACCTACCAAATTTAAATTTTACTTTATAACTTCAAACTAGAAGGGAGAGAAAACCTACAAGAGTTCTCGGGGGGTTCACCGTTCAATACCCCCCTATGTAACGTGCGTTCGCGGGGTATGAAAAAAACCCCTCTTTTAACATGTCTAAATGAATAAAATGATCCCTTATTTTAGGATTTTTTTCAAATTCGTATATAAAAACTCTTTATTTTAATGTATCTTTGTTAAATTCCCTAATTTTTTGGTATTTTAAAACCCCTCCTTTTGAACTCACGTTATACATTAACATGATTACATACTGCAACCCCCGAGCAATAATTGAAGGAACAAAGGGTAGAAATCTTAAATATATCTCTCGTTTGATGCTCTTCACAAGCATTTTATATCATAATTTTCTAAGTATTAGTGTATACACATACACAAACCTATATATGCATATCTTGTATATGTATATATACCATACAGGTTCGCACACACACACACACACACACACACACACACACACACACAATATATATATATATATATATATATATATATATATATATAGTGTGTGAGTGAGTGAGTGTGTGTGAGAGTGATACTAGTGTAAGAAAAGAATGTAAAGGTGTTGGAAGCAAGTGCTACTTGGGGATGAGCTTCCAAAATATTTTAAATAATTCGTGGAAGATAACAAGGCTAAAGTCCTTGTTTAAAAAGCGAAAGGTTGGTTGTTTCGTTACTATGACATCAATCAAAGCCCTACTAGATTTCACCAAGAGGTCATACCAAATGATGAGCCCATCATGCTTTTAATTTCCTCTTTTTGCAAACACATTTAGGGTTTCTTTCCTTAATTGCAAAAAGGAAAAGAACACCCTAATGATGTACACACAAAGGTTATCCATAATGCACATATTTTACTGGCCATAAAGTACTTGGCACGATCTTTCTCCTTATTGTTGTATGATTTTAGAATGATTAATTATGTCAAGTTGATTCTTAATTTCAACAAATAGGTGGACTCTACCTTCTAGTTTAAAATGCTAAATGCCATTACTTTCTAGCTAAGTAAGGTAAGTCGGGATGATAATTGTCCTC
The DNA here is from genome assembly GCF_014529385.1 of Adiantum capillus-veneris. Taxonomy (NCBI): domain Eukaryota; kingdom Viridiplantae; phylum Streptophyta; class Polypodiopsida; order Polypodiales; family Pteridaceae; genus Adiantum; species Adiantum capillus-veneris. The sequence continues at coordinate 139,169,106 of NC_140955.1, read as the reverse complement.
TCTGATGTTTTTTTTTTTGGAAACCCCTATGCAAAGGATATGCCAAGGCTCTTTGTAGCTTTCTGAGTTTAAAGCAATTCAAGCTCAACAGAGCACTTTTAAAAAACAAAGATGCTCAATCCTTGTATCTAGCTTTTTGGATGGCTATTCAAAAGCTTTAATAGATTACACGACCACTATTGAGTAATGAAGAGGAGAAACTCTTTCTCCACGTCATCAACATCTCTTACTTTAGCCATAGTGTTGGCAACTTGGTAGTTAGTCAGTATGTCTCTGAGGGAAAAAGGTCATGTTGTTTAACATTTTGGAGAGGAGGGAGCCTACCATATGGCTTCTTTAGCTAGTTTGAGCTAGTAATGACCAGTAGTTGTGGACATTGCTTGCTTTCTTAAGTAGGTAGACATGGAACCTTTTCAAGTCTTAATTTTGAAAGACTGGCTAACTGTTGCAACGTCATAGTGCATAGTATGCAAGATATTTGCCAAGATATAGATTGTCGATCTATTTAGAGAACAAGGATTATGAAGAGTTCTTGTGTGAGGCGAGGACAACTTTTGTGTACAATGGGCAGAGTCGAAGGTAAGTATCTGAGCCACAGAAGGAGAATGTTGCATTATTGATGGGGGGAGGGATCCACCACATTCTTGTCTTGCATCCTTAAGGGTGTGAATTTGCATCGCAAGGCATGTGTCTTTAGGTGGGAGCTCGGGGGATTCACTCTATATACAAAACGGGATGCCACCTGTGAGCGGACAACTTTGATAAAACCCCTATATACGACTCATATTAGGGAATACGAACCCCCCTTTTTACGCTTACATGACAATCAATGTAAAAAACTATCATACCCATATCTTACATATAAAATTTGGGTCTCACATGATCTATCTGAGTAAAACTAGTCAAAGAGCGTGTAACATAGAGACTAGCATTGTACTAAGGAACCACTACTGTTGATAACTAGATGTACCATAAATGTGTCTTAGTTTGAGTTTCAAACTATGTGCCTGCTCAGCTTGCACTTTAGCTACTCATCCAATTTTGACCCATCTAAATTACTCAAAAAACATGGTTGTAAAGTTGTGTTAAGTTCTTCGTGTAAATTTGCATCTATACAAACTCTTTAGAGCTTTCATCGCTCAACAAATGAACTATAATCACAAAACAAGCAGTTGATAGAAGGCAGTGTTAGTTCTTGCATGTATCTTTGTAGCTATTGACTCACAAGTTCAAGGGCAGACTCTTTTGGGAAGCCATAATTTTGAAACACAAAAACTTCCTCTCATTTTCACCTTTTTTCACTTCTCCCCCCTATACATATGATACCCCCTCCTTTATTTTTAAGATTGGGAGATAAATTATTGGGGACCTGTCTCTAACTTAACGGTTATGTGACTTGTAGAAACCCCCCCCTCCCCTGCACTTACGTGGTGTGGTAAGTTTCCATGGTGAATCCCCTGGGGGTGGGAGGGTGTGGAAACTTTTTTGTAAAATGTCTTGTATGGGGTAGGGAAAGGTCCTTTAGTGATCTTCTAAAGAACCTTTCCCCGTAATTATTGCGATCCCCTGGTGACCCGCAGAGGCGGGGAGCCAGTGGTGGGAGAAATAATTACGAAGGGAAAGGTCACTAAAGGACCTTTCCCGGCCATCAAGGTCCAGGGGTAGGGGGCCATGCATTGTTCTCTCACGACGAAGGTGTGCACACCTGTAGGCAAGTACAATGGGTAGATGCACTTGCGGAGTGGGACCAGGCACTGTTCTCTGACGAAGAAAGTGTGCACTCTTGCAGGCAATCATTGCCATGCACATTACGGCTGCTGAGTTGTCTCACATCAAATGAGCCAAGGCGTATTCTGGTTGTTGAGCTGTCGAAAGTTGGTGATATTTCGCCTGCTGAGATGGCGTGCATTGATTACCCCCCAGTTGTGGCGTTCAGGCTGTTGGGCGTCAGTTGGCCTCTGTTGAAATTCCACCAAGTAAAAGCCAATAGATTACGGTCCAGATGCTATGCTCCACGATCGATATCCTAGACCTTGACGGGGATGGGAGATGATTTTGCTAGATGCTAAGGGGAGGAATGGCTTTAGGAGAGGGGGTTTAAGGTGCGTTTTAGTGTGGAGTGTGAAGATAAATAGGAAGAGGACGAGGCATGTGTGAAACCGAGACGGTCATTCTTGCAAAGGCTACCCCTTGTTTTTGGGAAAAAAATGGGCCAACTTCCAAGGGTTTGTTTAAGAGTATAGGGTTTCGCACCGGGAGCAAAAACTCTGCCGGCTCACGACATGCGAGTAGCTTTTCCGCCAAAAGCAGGCGTCTGCTAATTAGCGACGAGGCATGTGTGAAACCGAGACGGTCATTCTTGCAAAGGCTGCCCCTTGTTTTTGGGAAAAAAATGGGCCAACTTCCAAGGGTTTGTTTAAGAGTATAGGGTTTCGCACCGGGAGCAAAAACTCTGCCGGCTCACGACATGCGAGTAGCTTTTCCGCCAAAAGCACGCGTCTGCTGATTAGCGACGAGGCATGTGTGAAACCGAGACGGTCATTCTTGCAAAGGCTGCCCCTTGTTTTTGGGAAAAAAATGGGCCAACTTCCAAGGGTTTGTTTAAGAGTATAGGGTTTTGCACCGGGAGCAAAAACTCTGCCGGCTCACGACATGCGAGTAGCTTTTCCGCCAAAAGCAGGCGTCTGCTGATTAGCTTACCCTCACAAAAAGTGGCCTCCTCGTAACGTGGCCAACTTGTCGCTAGCTGCATATTTTTGACCGCTTAGCACGCAACCAGCTGCCCTGCAGCGCCAGCTTGCTGCATTTCGATCCCCCCTTCAATCCATAACTTGTGAGTCGTCCTGCATGTTGAGACAAAACCCCCTCCCTCTTTATCCGCGTCTACCGTCCCTCCTTCCCTACCATTTCGTGCATTGTAGGTTGAGATGAGGGTTGAACCCCGCCAGGATTCTTTACTGGTGAAAATTCGAGGAAAAATACACTGGAATGCTTGAAGAATCATAAAATCTTGGAAATTCGAAGGACGCCCATCAATCAAAAATTGACCCTCGAACTTGAACCCACCACGTTAAATGAGTGCAACTCAGCCCCCTCACCACTACTCGACATTAACCATTTTCTAACGACTTGAAAAACCTACTTTTAGAGGTAAACCTCACCATATGTTTGCAAACTATTTTTTTTCTTTTGGAATAAAAGATCCTACCATTAGTTAATCAAACAGCCCATAGGGCTACAAACCACCTCTACTAGAGAAGGCTACATAAAAAACATGGGTGAAGTAGACTCGCAGCAAATCGATCCTCTAGTCTCCTACTCTTACCAACTTTGTGAATCTTTGTAAAGATCCACCTTATGGATGGGCTCCAAGGGTCTCCTGCATGAGGCACTCAAGCTCTAATCCGTTGAAGGAACAACTTCTTCTAGGGATCCTACCCTAGAAGCAGTCCTCGTATAACAAACTTCCCAAGAAGGGCTCTACTATGCTCTATTGGGTCAATGATCCTGAGAACATGGTAGAGTGATGACCTGCCAAGCCCACGTTAGCTGAGTGTCGCGCCCTAACCAAAAAAAGTTCCTGATCAGCCTCTCTAATTGGCTGATACAGGAAATCCAAGAAGATGTCATGTACTAGATACTAGCCAACAACACCTAGTTGGCCACTACAACTCTACCTGCCAAAGAAAGATGTACCGAACTCCAATGTAGCAACTTCCTCCTGATAGACAGGAGGAGGGAAGCAATTTGTTGCTTAGGAGACAAGTACATTCCAACCTGACAACCCAAGTAGCGAATTGCAATTTTTGGAGGAATCCATCTGAAACCCTCACCTGGCGACCAATCAGGTGTAGGAGCACTACTAGCCCGGAAAGCAAATGTCATTCTCCAGTTGATCAATCCACCTAATGCACATCAAAGCACCTCAAGAGCCTTCTCAAGTACAAGGCTCAGTCATTAGCAAACTCAGCATCAAGAAGCTCATCTGTCCGAAGAAGAAGCTCAGGACCACGCAAACCAACTTGTTGAGAAGTAAAAAATCTTCTCATCGCCTCAGCATAGAGCAGAAAGAGGAAGGGGGCAAGTGGGCAACCAACTTTGACCAAATGCGTGAGCAAGAAGCTGTAGTGGAATTGATATTTTGGTATTTATTGCACTTGACATGTGGAAAAGGCTTGACTGAGCTAGGCCTATGTGAACAGATATATATTTTATGTACATTTTATTATTCAGGTGCTCTTTACGAGCTTTGGCCATTTATGATCAACCAGTGAGTTTGTACTCACTTTGACCATGCAAGATGGAATTGGTCACTCTTGCACGGGGGGAGATTGCGCCCAGTCCTCGTGTCTTTCTTCTCTCCTCTCCTCTCTTCTCTCTCGTCGTGCCAACGTAGCACTCTGCTCTAGGAGGTGCACCTGCATGTGCTCTCTCATTCTCTCGTGCTCTCTGACTCTCTCAGTTTGCGTGCAATCTCAATTATGTGCTATGCGATTCGTCAAGTATGAAAATTCGTGGTTTTATCGCTTGTAGCATGTCATTCTCGGTATTTTGCAGAGCTCACGACGCTTTTGTTTGTAGTAGTGGTATCAAAGCTTTTGTATGATCTTGGTAACATGTAGTCATCGAAATCGTGAATTCGATATCCAAGTGAGGTGCACAATTTGATTTCTGGAAATGTAGATCTTTGCAATCAAGTATCAGAGATAACTGCAATTATATAACTCTAATTAGCTTCATTTGAGTTTATCTTGATTGACATATTTTTGGAAAATCTTTGAATCTTTACGATGCATTAAGGATAATCCTTCATCAAATTGCAATGAGGGAGAGCTATTCGATTATGATAGCTTGAACCATGGTATTTTAAGCAGCAGAGTGCATATGAAGTTTCATGGCATGGTGATCAGTTTGAGGCTTTAATTTAGAGTAACCAAGATAATTCCCTTGTAAGAGTGAAGAGAAGATGAGTGCAAGGGAGACCTATATGATCATGGCAAGATAGGTAATAGGATTTTATCATTCATAGAGCTAGGAAGTAGAAGAATAATAAAATATTTTAACATCATAGGATGAAAAAGGGATCTAGCACGAAACCTAAATCAAAATAGGTGTAAACATACATACACACTTATATGTATATATTTCTTCTTTCTTCTCTCAAGGTAGGAGGTGACTACAAGAACCTTGAGATGGAGCTGATCAAAAGAAAATCCCTAGCTTAGTCTTGAAGGCCCCCGCCCCAATGTTCCATAACATATCGTGGGAAAGATCCCTAAGTAAAATGGTTATAATAAGAATAATAAGCTTCTTGTTTTCAAAGAGCGAGCCCGATTTTCAAGTGCAAGGTTGAAGAGCATGTGCAACAACTGCCAGTGATCGATTGCAGGTGAGATAGCGTCCAATGATAGATTATAAAAGACCACACGCAGTAGGCCACAAATGGCAATGACCGTGTGCAGTAGCGAGGACAGCAGTGCAATGTCACCAATGGACGCACTCTGTCTGTCTTTAAACACCCACCACACATCTTAGCAACCCATGCAAAAAGCCACCGATCAGTTCTCTCTCTCTCTCTCTCTCTCTCTCTCTCTCTCACTACAAGAACCATCCGCCGGTATTTATCTCTTTCTCCTCAGCTCGTGGTGCACCACTCAATAGTTTGAGTGCCGCCATTTTTAATTTTTTAATTTTTCATGAGGTGCATAACACCCTCTATCTGGCTTTCCTACCGCCATCAACCCACTCTCTCACTATTTCTCCCTCGTCGAATATACGTGCAACCACGTCAGCTACCTCTTTCTCTCTCTCTTTTTCCCTCGTCAATAGGCTTGGCCACTCCATGCTAGTAAACACACCACACACTTCTAACTGTGTGTCTCTCTCTATCTCTTCTGTAGGACATGCAACAATAGTGCCCACACCCGTACTCTACTCGACATGGGGGCAACTACGTTCTTTTATCTTCACGTTATTTTAAATTTCTTCTAAATTGACGAGACTCCCCACCTCCATTGCTCTTTTATGCACCTTCGCCTTCCCTTGTTGCATGGACCGCCCGCAACCTTTGATCAGTACCAGCTTGACGGCTCATGTTGCATCTCATGTAGAAGCCACGTTACACACACACACACTAATCCTTTCTCTCTATCTCGACCCTCGTTCACCAACTACTTATCCATCCATCTCTCCCACACTCGCCAATTACCACCTACTATCTGTAGCACATCTTTGCCAACTTACAACTCCCGACCCCTCAACATCAACAGGTGTTGCAACTGACTGCCTTGCATGCCACTTTTGCCCCTTCTTTGTGAACAAGTATCCTCACTCTCTGAGTCCGGCCTCTATAGCCTCCCCCTTTATTTAGCAGCTTCCCGTTCTTGTCACTGGCTGGCTAATAGTACTTTCAAAGGTGTTCTTATCTGCTCGCATGTACTCAGTAATTCACCGCCAGCACTCGAGTGAAGTGCTTGCTTCAAGCAAGATGCTCAGGATATTGATGATAATGACACCGACGATAATTTCTTTAGTCTTTCACTTCATTTTATTTTGTACCCAAACATTGTATTAGATCCATAAGGATTGTATCAGTTGGTCCCATAGGCCTTTGGAAGACGACATTTCATTTCATTTCTCTCTTACCCCTCCCAATTTGACTCCTTACTACAACAAACATTGACGAAGCTCTGTAGCGATCGCTGCTTTACTTTCTCAGATGACGCCCAATGTAGAGCATCCTTTGGCATTGATGGCAATGCTGATAACGATTTTTTTCTAGTCTTTTATTGTACTTCATTTTATTTTTACCTAGACATTGTAATAGATCCACAAGGGTTGCATCAATTTGGTCTCATAGGCTTTTTCAGACGGTTAATATATTAAGAAGTAATGTTGTCCTTCGTAAGAGTATCTTTGATCATTAACTCAAGCGTTCTGTTGTGGCATCTTCTAGGCGTGGTAGCATAAACAATGTTTTTTTATAAAAAATAATCACCTCGTGATCAACATATGGTTGATGAAGTCGGATACTCCTCGTTGCAAGGTATCCATGGGGCTGCTCAATCATAAACTCTGGATGATTGGACTCATCGACAAAACACGATATTGACCTGTATCGAACCATTATTATAATTTTGGCTAGGTAGTGATAATCTCCTCATTACTAGTTTTTGGATAATGTATTTGTTACTAGTCTCTCTTCTTGCCACAGGTATTTAAAAAAAATACATTTAAATTTTGCATGCCTTGGGCCAAAATAAGGCAAAGAATCCTTCCACATTGCTAAGAGGTCCATTCTTTTTATCTTATATAAATAGTTTGAATTATCTAAATATGTACAATTCATAAACCTTGAAGAGAGGAGACCCTTGTAGCTTTAACCAAGTGAGATGCCTCGTGCCAATTGCCCAAAAACCACCACATTTGATTGTTTGCGTTTGACCGAGGCAAGTAGTGAGTGATCTTGGTGTTGTAGTCTTTCTATTCTTGTTAAGCTCAGACTATGGTTACGACTAGGCAAAACCCTACCATTCGGAGTGAGTGTAATATCGTTAATGAATCTCTACCTTGCATCTAAATTCTAATCATCAACTTACCCTACCTTCATTTCACAGATGGGCCATGTTTTCTTTCAGTTATCACACATATATTGGCACTTTATCCACAATTTTACGTTACAATTTTGTTAGTCATTGGGATATATTCATGTTGTATTCAATGTTTTGCAAACATTTGTTGCTGTCAGATATCTAAACTGTTGAATAATTCTATTTTTATTTTTTCTTTTTAAGTAGATAGTATGGTTGATTATTGCAAAATCTCTCCTCTCTCTACAATATTGAAATTTTGTTTGCTTATTTTGTGGAAGTTTTGAACTCTCACCTGGCACATGGGCTACTATTCTAACAAGGCATCAAAATTATCTCTTTAGTTACCTAGAAGGGTGCATGAATGATGTTTGCATATACTCTACTTATGCAGCCATACATTTCACTCGTCCACTCATTCTTAACACTTTTCAAGATAAATTGGATTGTTGACCTTCTGATTTCAAGTATGTATTGAGAAACAAATGATGGCATAAGAAATGGTGTCTACAAGAACATGATTTCAAGTAGTATGAGAGTTACATTGCTAAACACATGAGTTAAAATACTACAAGAGTCTCATGCTCGCCACACACACAGGTACGTACATATTGAGATGCAAAATATCCTTCAGATATGTACATCACATACATCATTTCTCTTTTCATATTTCATTTATGTGCATTGTGTTCTAAGCTGAATACTCAAACACTACTAAGGTCATGACTTCTGATTTTATTGAAAGGAATTTTTGTTGAGATGACTTTTATATAGCAATGCGAGAAGCAATGCAACTAATCATGTGAGCTAAGGTGCTTTGTGATAGTGAACAACAATTTGTAAGTACTTTGATATACTTCACTGTGGTGTCAAACACATAGTAAATATTTTTTTCCTTTACGTTTTGTCTAGTCCATTGGTCACACGCACACAGATTCATCGGTTTAGGTAGTGTATACATGCTCATCCTCGTGAGGATTCACCAATTTAGGCAGCACCAATTATACGTGCAAATCCATTGGTTTAGGCAGTTTAAGTGACGATTTGCCGATTTAAGCAGCACGTCGGGTGTAGATTAATCGATTTAGGCAACACCGATCACAAAATCATGTTGCAGTGGCTGGCCACCACTATCTCGAGCATGCTTTTGTTACCTCGGTATACAAAATGAAGGATATTTGAATCTGGATTTGAAATGGGTATATGTTGGTAGATATTTGGATTTGGATTTGAAATTGGTATATGATGCTTTTCTGTCGCGACAGTATTTATGGAATTGGACTTGAGATTGATGAAAATTGATTATCGAATGTGAGTGTGACCAATAATATCCTGATTTAGTAGGATATACTATATACTGCTTATTCTGGTGGTATGGAACACTAGAATAGGTGGTATGTGGGTGAAGGTAGGCATAAGCAATGTTGTTTAGTTTCATCAAATTTTCTTTTGCTATGTGATATTTTTGACATAGAATACTAATCACTGTTTTTGACAAGTATGGTTTTTTGATTCTTATCTTTGCAACTGAGGACAGTTTCTTTCTAACGGAGAGGTATGGGCCAAAGCATGTATTGATGGTACCAAAAAGGTGTGTCTTGGATAGTCCTTTGGTAGCACTTTATAAGCCCCATCTTCATGTGTTACATGTAAAATAAACTAGCATGTTAGATATCAATGAATATATTTTTTCATGTAGAATCTAAAATTATAAATTCCAACAAGTTTTGATTTTTTTGCAAAAAATTTACCAGTCCCCACTTTTTTTAAAGGGTACCACTAAAAAGTGCAAAAAGTCGTACCACCTATACATGCTTTCACCTGTATGTAATGGAAATGATAATTTGGTATTTATTGCAGCTCACAGGTGGAAAAGGCTTGACCGAGCTAGGCCTATGTGAACGGATATATATTTTATGTACATTTTATTATTCAAGTGCTCTTTACGAGCTTTGGCCATTTATGACTGGCCGACCAGTTTGTACTCACTTTGACCATTCAAGAAATCTATAAAGCAAATATGTGCAAGAGGGAAATGGTCACTCTTGCACGGGGGGAGATTGCACCTAGTGCTCGTATGTTTCTTCTTTCCTCTCCTATCTTCTCTCTCGCTGTGTCGCACTCTGCTCTGGGAGGTATGCCTGAACATGCTCTCCTGTTCTCTCTTGCTCTCTCTCTCTCTCTCTCTCTCTCTCTCTCTCTCTTCATGTGCAATCTACAATATGTCCTATGCAATTTGTCAGATATGCAAATTCGTGGTTTTATCGCTTATAGCATATCGTTCTTGGTATTTTGTAGGGCTTGCAACGCTTTTGCTTGTAGCAAAAGCGCTCCCCTCTTCTCCCTACCAAGGGCACCTGATTGTGTGCACGCCTGTAGAGAGCTGACACACATCTGATCTAAGCATATGCAAAACCCATCCTATGTAGGGTGCTCTCCAGGAAGTCCTAGTCAACTCTGTTGTAGGCCTTCTCAAAATCGAGAAGGAGTATCACCAAATTCTCTCCTTGGAGATGCTCGAGGGCATACACTTCTCAAAAAATGAAGATATTGTCAAGGATACTATGCTCCTTGACAAAACCTATTTGGGTCCCACATATAATGCTCTCTAGGAGTGGTTGGATCCTCAAGCTGAGAGCCTTTGCTAGAATTTTGTAGGGCGAGTTGAGGATGGTGATGGGTCGCCACTGTCCAATCTCATCCAAGGAGATTTCCTCCTTGGGAATCAGGTAGATAAAGCCCTTACTAATGTTGTCAGGCATCTTGCCAGTTTGCAAAACGTACTGGAAAGTGCTACAAAGATCGGAACCAAGCAAGTCCCAATACTCCAAGAAAAAGTTAGGAGTTAAACCATCCTCTCCATGATAACCACCTCGGGGGAGGGCTCTAAGGGCCTCATGGAGCTCCTCTAGCTGGAGGGGAAGCTCAAGTCTATGTCACATCTCCTCGATAAAAAGGCAAGGCAGATGTGCCCAAACCTGCTCATGCAAGTGCCCAAACCTGCTCTCTGCTTGCATCCTAGCACTCTGACTGAGGCTCAACTGACAATAGATCAAGGTAAAAGTTAGTAGCAACTGCATACATATCTTGAGGCTTTGAAGCAATTGATCCATCATGTCTCCTCAACTTTATAACCCTTGTGTGTGCATGGCATGGCCCATTGTCTCAAAAAATTCCCTAGTAACTCTGTCACCCACCTGGGTCCACTGAGATGCCTATCGATGGAAGGCAAACTCATGACGTCGCTCCTTAATGCTAGTCAATTCTTGCCTAGCCTGCTACATGTGCTCTTCATATCATGGATTGGATGGATGTTACTCGTGCATAATCTGTAAGGAAAGAATGCCCCGTCAAGGACGCTTCTCCTCCTTCTTGGATGTAGCAAGCGAGTTGCAATATCGTGAAGTAAGAAGCAACTAAGCTCTACCTGTCGAGAGTCCACTCTACCAAGAGGGGTGTCATGCATGTCCAGACTCTCTGTCCAATGTTCCTTCACTTGCTCTCCAAGCTCTGGATCTAGCAAGATCCTCTCGGGGATGAGTAGCATTGCACATCCCCCCCCCCCCCCCCCCCCCCCCCCTCGGCTCTCTCTTTGTCTGTCATAGTGAGAATCATTGGCGCATGGTCGGAAAAGGTAGCGCCTGCCAAGATGCAAACAGATCCCCCCATGTTACAAATGTGGTCACTAGCGTAGAAGCAATCTATCCGAGATAGATTCACTCCTTCTACCCTGTGGTCCAAGCGAGACAAAGACATGTTGTCTAGGGGTCTCAAAAAACCTGAATGATTCCAAACATCAAAATGCCTCATAGTCATACATAGCTTCTCCCAAGATACCAACTGAGCCCCGTGCACAGTAGCATGGCCACCTCTAATCCTGCTAGAGAGGTCCTCTAACATGTTGAAGTCCCACCCAACACACTGCTGCTCTGCAAACAACAAAGACTCAATAGCTTGAGACCAAAACTGTGCTTGTGCACTTGCCACATTGGGCACATAAATGTTTAGGAAACCAATGAGGCCACTCTGAAACTGCATAGTAATCCATTGAGCTTTTTTTGGCACAATAATACATCTTCCCACAATGGCCTGCTGCCAAAAATCCGCAATAGTCATACATAAACCTCCCTCGATACCTCCAGGTACAAATGCAGCTGACCAAACATCTAATAGCAACCACGTAAAATTTGACCACATCGTCTAATGTGGCTCTCACATAGATGATGCTCCTACAACATAAGAATATCAATCTCACCACCCATAAGGCATCACTAAAGCTCCTGACACAATCGACCCCTTCGACGCAAAAACTGGGTCCCTCCTAGTCCCTGCAGATTCCATGAGAAAAAAAAATGTTGCAATAGTGGCCAACCTGGCTATCTTTGAGGCGGGTTTGGATAAGGATTAATTTGCATTCGAGCGACCTCTAGACAAGCGCAGATGAAGTGGTTGTCCCACCCAGGACCAAGCCAAGCATGCAACGCATAGGGTTACATCCTCTGTCCAAGAATCCTCATGTACAAATACATAGTAAGAGAGGATTTGAGTGTCAGCAAACAAATGCACCACAATGTGCCTGCAATCTGCTGCATCCAACGGCATCACACTGAACTTGGCTAAAGGCCAAAGTGTTTTTACCAAATCTGTCACCCTAAGTCTCGTGTGTGGTGTGAGAAATCAATGACCTGGACCTGGAGCCAGTCAAGAACTGTGTAGAGGTTCCACTCAGTAGGATCCCCGTCGCACAACAAAAAGGAGAAACCTACTGATGTATCCAGAGCCTCAGTGCCTTGGGTTGCTAGAAAGAGGACGTTGAGTCAAAAGCAAGCATCCTCCGTCAAGAGAAGAATCACATAGGAGGAGTGTGAAGCTGTAATCAAAGAAGTCCCATTGTCTACAGATGTCAGCATTGGTCAAACCCCAAGGAGCTTCACTAAAAAGAGAGGTTTAAACGAGAAGTGATGGCCTCAAATGGGATTGTTCCTCCCGATCTATGAAGATCATAGAAAAAGCAACACCAAGAGATCATCTCACTGCACATGTGTGTCTAGTCCCCTACATTTGAGAAGGAGTGTTGGATGGGTCGAGAGATGAAGCTCAAGGCCCCACCGAGGAAAGAGGAGGAGCAAGACGTGGGAGAGAAGGTGGAGGCAAAAGAGAGGCGTTTGAGGGTGGAGGGGGGGGGGGGGGAAGCTGAGGTAGAGGGATCCTCCTAAAGGGAGTCAAAATGGTTACCTGTTGGAACCCAATGCTACTGAGCTACTGGAAGTCGGCCACCAGGGGGAGCAATCTGGCAAGCACGTCCCTGTTGGTGGTGACCAAGCACCTATTGCCAACCATGAATAGCCTGGTTGCTGGCCTCTATTGATGTACCAACCTGTGTGTCATGGGAATCTGTCTGCTGGGTATGGTCAGCCTTGGGAGGTTTCACATGCAATGTGGGTCAAGATCTCCCACAAGGATAGGCCTGTGCTAAGTGGTCTATCTGCCTAAAAATGAAACACTAATTCGGGAGTCTAAAATACTCCACACTCTGTTTGATCCAACCCCCGCTCACACGAGGAAACAATATCACCTTCAAGAGGGAGTGTGTGTCTCGAACAAGAACCCGCATAAAAGGTAAACCTACGGACTTGGCCACAACTGAAGTTGCAGTGTGTGGTGACTCCAGAAATGTTTCGAACATGGAACCGATCCTTGGAAGAAGAGGGAGGTACTCTCTCCTCAAGCCTAGGAAGCAGAATGCGATAGACAAGTGAGCCTCCTCCTCAAGCACATCTGTAGTAGGGTCAAAACCATGATGCCATTTTCTGAAGTAAGCTTTATTTGGTTGAATATTGAGCGGAGTTATCGATATCACCTTGGTCGTCATCTCTAGAGACTCAAACTCTATCTAACAATACCCTCCCCCCTGGATATGAACATTGATGATCTTGCCCACATTGGAGAGGAGTTCTATTAAACAGCGAGCGAACTCGTTCGAGCAAGCTCAAAACCGAGCAAAGTTTTAAGTGAGTTGCTCAAGTATATTTATATTTATTCTGAGAGAGATAGATAGATAGATTTTATTATTGTCCTTGGAGGTCAAATATGACCTATGGGACCAAAGTTACATGTGATGCAGTATGTGTGTGGATGATGACTGACTCTCGGTGCTCCAAAATTGTGGTGATGAGAGTCGCAATGGAGAGCCGACAGTTTGGTTGGGAGAGGAAAGTGTGTAGGTCTAAGTTATGGCTGAAAATGTGAGAGAAACAAGTTCGGATGTGACCAAAAGCTGAGAACTCTAGTAGTTTGTGGTACTCAGACTCTCGAACTTGTAGTGACCATAATGCGCACAGTCAATTTGACTCTTCTCCATTGCCCCAACGCCCTATCTCGCATCAAAGGAAATCGGAGCTAAGTCGAATGGCTGCGATAGTGCGTATCGCGGACAAGGGGATAGGCTCAAGCATGTAAGTGTGACTACGGTTTCCTCTTTCGGCAAAAAACATGGTTTTGTAGTTGGGGGCAACATGGGTGGTGTAATGTATGAAGCGTGACCCACCGGATTTCTCCCAAGCCGTAATACATTGGCATTGTATAAAAGCTTTATTCACTTGGGAGTCAATTGAAGCATCATGTAGCAAGTGTAATGCATCCCATCTCCCAAACCACTTCTTTATGTCTTGCAGCCATGCCGTGCTCAAGATCTTGCTTTTATGCGTCTTTTGAACTTTTTTGCTTGCTTCCCATGCAATTGTAGGAAGTCGATTGAGGGGTTTTGGCGCATCTTTATCATGTACTCCACAACCCTTTCCATGCCCATAACCTCATATTCATAGTAAAATCAATGACATGTATAATGATACTAGGTTTGTATAATAATGGACTAACTTCAAAACATGGTCCATTTACTTCTAGAACTTTCAACATGAGGTATTTCTAAGTTTCCATTTTTTTTTTCTAGCAATGGTATTGACATTTATTGTTTGGTTTCAAAGAAATCTCTCTCTCTCTCTCTCTCTCTCTCTCTCTCTCTCTCTCTCTCTCTCTTAAAAGAGGTCTCTGCAACAGCCCGTCACACTCTAAATGAATGCGCCATTTCTTCTATATGCACTGACACTACAAGCACGCGTGTACAAGCATGACTTCAATTTTGAAATGTTCAATGGCAAAAGCTGTAGCACAATGAAGTTGCTGTAAACTGGTAGAAAAAATCCCAGAAAGACTCTGTCTCTTTAAGGTAATTACCTAATTCCTGCAAAGAATGTAAAATTTGTGATTATATTTTAAAGACAAAACTCCTGACATTCCTGTATTCTAGGACGTTCTAGAAGCATGGTAGAAAATTTCATACTCCATTGAGCTGCAGCAACTAACGTCCTCAAAGTCTCTATCTCTGGAAGCTCAAAACCAAGGGCCTTTCCTTCGTCCACAAAGCACCTTAGATCACTCAACAAGCAATTCATTCCTGCAATGATCTTTAAGTTCACCTCCTCTACTGCCACCTCAAGGTGAAATTGGCTGATGAAATCAGATCCTTGAAGAGAATGCTTTGCATAGTTTATTAGTTCTATAGCCTCCTTCCAAGACTCGATATTATTGAAGACATCACTCAAGAGCCTCCTTTCAGGCAGGTTGACCTTAAAACTGTGTG
The DNA here is from genome assembly GCF_014529385.1 of Adiantum capillus-veneris. NCBI lineage: Eukaryota > Viridiplantae > Streptophyta > Polypodiopsida > Polypodiales > Pteridaceae > Adiantum > Adiantum capillus-veneris. The sequence continues at coordinate 139,153,878 of NC_140955.1, read as the reverse complement.
ATTGGTTAATCAGGTCCTGCAGAGGCGCAGCAGATGGTTGAAGAAGTGAAGACTTGCACAAACATCACTTGATAAGGCTAAATAAAAAGAAGAATTGACTTATGGACCTGTACAGCATGAAAATTTAGTGTTGCATCAGTATGTGGTCAAGCGTGATCAGTGAATGGCTGAGCATGATGCAAGAATGCTTGTGCTAGTTGCATCAACTCCAGATTTATGCCAACCCAGCCAGATTAAGTAACATAGATCTTACTTGAATCCTTGAAAGTATAAACTTTTCATCAGATGAATCGTTGAGTGCACAAACTGCCAGCTGCACAAAATTTGAGATGCAGAGAGAGAGAGAGAGAGAGAGAGAGAGAGAGAGAGAGAGAGAGAGAGAGAGAGAGAGAGAGAGCGCTCTAAACTCATCCATTAACGCTCCATCTTGCAAACAATTTGAAGCCTTGGCCTCCCACTCTTGGGCAGCTTCGCCAAACCATCTCTAGATCCTACTGCCTCTGTCTCAACTTGCGGGAGCTGAAGCTGTGGAGGAGGCAAAAGTCTTCAAGCAGGAGGAGAGAGCATAGTTTAAGAAGTGTAGCTGCTGGAGATCGTCATTGCATATTGCATTGCAAGGAGAGCCGTAACCGATGAATGCCGATTGCCCGCTAATTGGACAATTGACTCAACCTCACGTCAGAACAGAGCAAACACTGTCACCAAAAACTCGAGAGGTAAAGATGAGAGCTCCCCCCCCCCCCCCCCCCCCCCCCTTTTTGAGAAAAATTATCGTTCTCGGCTACACCTGCAAACACCAAAAACTGAACTAGCATTGCTAACAGTCAAATCAAGCAGAAAAGAAGGCCACCGTCATCGAGGAGGTCGAAAGAAGAATAGATTCTGAGTGTCGCATCGGCTGAACGTCTTGGAAACCCTGCACATTCTGCAGAGGATCCTCCTGCCATCGCCAGGCTTCATTTCAACCGGTTTCAGCAAACGGTCCCCCCACATATTGGAATTTGGGATATTGAGGCAAGGAATATTTCCTTTTTCTTTCTTCATCTGTTGTGGCGAGCGACACACACACACACACACACACAGAGAGAGAGAGAGAGAGAGAGAGAGAGAGAGAGAGAGAGAGAGAGAGAGAGAGAGAGAGAGAGATTGGCTAATTTCTGAAGGGATTATGATGTGTGTGTGTGAGAGAGAGAGTGAACGAGAGATGGGTGCCGTAGTGGAACGTAAGCGCAGTAGCAACGCTGGCAATGGTGTCGTGAAACAGCCTTCTAAGCAGATCCGAACCTAGCTCCAGGTGGCAGATCCTTGGCCGCATGCCATGCATTGCAGCGAGAGTCGAAGACCTCTGTGACGAAAGTAAGCAGGGATGCTACCACCTTCGCAACGAACTGGATGGCTCCAAAATTTCCCTGCACCAACGGCGCGCGGTCACAAGTCCAATGTAGAACATACTTTTTACCAAAAGGGAAAATTACCTTTCTAATTTGTGGAGATTCCTAAAAGACCCCTCATATTTCCAAAATTTCAAAAATACCCTTGTATATATTTTGGTTGGATTGCTCAAGATTTTCTAATCTTAATTCTTTTTTACAATTGAGATCTATTTTTGAGTGCTTAGCATGTAATTTGTCACAAATTAGTGACAAATTACCCGAGGAAAAAAAGGCAATTATGTTTAAAAATAATGAAGCAATTCATCTCCAGTGCTACATAACCGATTTAAATCCTAGTTTAAGCATCTTATATTGATAGACAATCAATCTTCTTATGAAAAGCTAAACAAAAAAATCTTCGGAGAAATTTAATCTCACAACTTGGGGTATTTTGGGAATTTTGGAAAATTTGAAGGGCATTTTGGGAATTTATGACAAAATACTAGGGGTATTCTAGGAATTCTTGAAAACGAGGGGTTTTAGGGGAATTTCCACAAATTAAAGGGTTTTTTTTTGTAATTTTTCCTTTCCAAAAAATTGACAAACCTTTGTATGAGGAATACTAAAGTAAAATTGACTAAATTTGAAGGTTTTTACACTATATTAGATCTGAGTTGGGCCCATTGTAGTGGGGGAGTGGGAAAAAAATAAGAGCCTCATCACACCATAAGCTAAGGCACCATAAGGTAGCATTTGATAAACCCTTTCATCACCTTCAACTTACGACTGCTTGTGGGAAGATCGGCTCAGCTAACACAAGATCTAAATAGGTTAAGTTATGTGATCTACCATAACCCGTCCCCTACTCTGGCTCGGTGTTTGCACATTTTATGCGCATACAAGTATTACCTTAATGCTTACAAGGCCTACAATGCATGCTACAGGCACTGTATGCTCTAGAAGCACTGAGCTTTTTGGTGTGTGAAAGCTCGTTAATAGCGCTTATAGCCACTATAGTTTCCAGATCCCCTAGGTGGGACGAGGCTCTAAGATCCCAGGTCACACCTCCTCTCTTCTTTTCTAAGGGAGATTCATAAGGGTTGAATGAAGGCCATGTGCCAATTTTTTATCTGAAGAGTGTATCCTACAAGCGAGGAGGGGGTATGCATTTGCACATAGGATTAAATAGAATATTATCCGAAGGTAAAGGTTGAAAAGATGGCATGGACAATTAGAATAATTGAACCAAGACATAAGATGACATATTTTTAAACTCTACAAAATTGAATAGGTAGATGTGGATGATTCATTTATGTTGGCTCATGATATTAAGCATGGGGTTGCAGCACCATGTTTTTGGGGTCACAACAAAAGCATTTCATCTAGGTCAAACCATAGGGGGTCATGAAGAGTTATGTTTGGTTTTGCAATACAAGCAACACACACACTTGGAAAGATTGTTAAGGGGCAAGATCAAAGCTAACAAAAAAAATTTAGATTATAGATGATTTGGGCAACTGCATTACAATTGAATTAATTAAAGGGATTATTATTGTGTGCAATGAGAGACATGTTTTCCAATTTGGCATAGAGGGATCAAGGGCAAAGGAAGTTACATACTCTATGAAGTTGTCTAATTTTCCATGGTGTACCTACAAAGACTTCAAAAGAGAGAGTCCAAGAGGTTGCCTTATGTGCCATGCAAGCATCTCTACTATGCGTTTCTCCAAATTTTAGTTTTGAACTCTCAAGCCCATGAAGACATGCTCGAAGCACCCTTCACCAAGATGGAGGTCTTTTAAACCCTAGGTGGAGCACAACCAAATGTATAGCAATACTTTAAGTAGCTCAGGTTGTAAGAGTTTTACATTGCAGGGTATTTTGCTATCGTCTATTGTGGATTTGAGATGCGTCCTAAAGTGTTTATCAGAGTGAGCACAAGTTTTTGGACTTAGTTTTATAATGAGGTTCTTGGATTTAGTGTCTTTGTGACTATGTATCAAGGTGCATGTGAACACATCAAAGTAAGAGTATGGTTCTTTTGTTTGAGACTATCTGAGGCCTAGAAACATATTTACTTTGCTACACTATCCTCTACAGAGTAACTATTGAGGTCTTGATCTAGTCTTTGTCATTGTATGTGTTCGCTCGCTTTCTTGTTCGCTCGGAAGTACTCGCTCAAGGATTGAGATTCCTCATTGGAGAGGAGTTGGGCCTGAAGTAAATCCCAAACCTTGCCTCTGTTGGGTCAAGTGCCAATAATCTTGGAGATAATGGAGGAGGCCTGCAAGCATCGCACCTTAGCCATCAATCTCGCTTGCTCTTCTAGTGCAAGAGCAAGTCGAAGGGTCGGTTCCATGGGATTGAGCAAGGGGGTTTCTAAGGAGCTCCTCTGAGGTGGAGAAAGGGTCACCATTCTGTGTCTACTGCTGTTGAGGCGGGGGTGAGTGTGTCAAAACCGTCGTCAATAGGCTGAAGCATCCCACCATGAAGGAGGAACATGCAGGAGGGGGGGAAAGAGGGCGGCCAACGGGCGAGCAATGTGGCAAATAAGGGGTGGCATCGAGAACCGTGCCGGCTAGGAGGGCAGCAAAGGCGTATTGGCGGACAAGGTTAGCAAAAGCGGGAGGGTAAGGGATAGCGAGGGTGAAAGAGCAAGGGGCAACACAAGTTGATGGGTGGAGGGGGAGTAGCGATGGCAAGGGAGGACCATGAGTAACAGCGAGTGTCTGATGTTTTTGTCTAGCTTTGGTGACGTTTCCACACTAAATTCCTTCACATTTTGTAGGTTTTCTTGCCTTTCAAATTTAGAGGTGAATCTCAATCTCAGATGAGATTACACTAAACCTAGGTTCTTTTCAAGTAGTACCCATAACCACATAGCCTACCCCATTTTTAGCACGAAAAGAGTGGAGTTGCGCTAGCATTTCCACATAGATTGGCCATTTCAATTTATAAGCATTTCATGTTTTCAAGGTCAAAATTGAGTTGATGCAGCCACTTGTCGAAAAGTCTTTGGGAGGTTGCACATGCTAGGAATATTGATATTCAATTACAAGAAAAGGGAATTTTTTTTGTTTTGCAGAATTCACTCAATTGAGTGAGTAGATAAAATTAAATTACTCCAAAAAAATACCAATATACAACCCATGCACGGACCGAGCCATGGACAAAACAAGAAAATGAATCAAGTTTTTCTTATGAATGCTTGAAAAAAGCGTGTCTCAACTTTCGATTATGCCAGGTAGAAATTCAATAATGCCTACCTCATAGCAAGAGGAAAAGGAAAATTATGTCTATTTTCTTGCATTTTCATGGCTTGAAAATTATAAATGTAAAAAAAACACTATCAATTCTCAAAAATATTTATTTCCAAATACTTTCTTTTATGATGGCTAATTTGTAGACTAGCCATGAAAGGAGAGGTATATGACGCATAGAGTCTACTCTGTGAGAAGCTAATTGTAATATATGTGTGAGGGATCCAAGTGGATTTTCATGTAATTTTTTGTAATTTTTTCTTTTTTGGCAAAACTCACAATGGTGAGTAAATTATATTGACAACCACAAAAATTTACAACTTCTTGCCATGCTTGTGCCAAGCCATGATATCTCTAAGAGGTCATTGATACATCGGCTAATAGGAGAGCCACCCCATGGACACCCTAGGGTCCTTATCAATGAGAGTCCATCATTGCGGTTCCAATTAGCCTATTCCATTCATCAGAGTTCTTACATTTCCCGACGGCTGAGATAGCCCCCCTGATTTCTTGTATTATCTCTATAAACATGGTTGTTTCATAATGTTGTCGAATAAATGACCGTTCCTAGCCTTCTAGACGAGCTTGAAGTAGCAAAATTAAACAACTTGTGTTGTAGTGAGAAACTCTTGGCTTTTAAAAACCTTCCCTCCCAAGAACAGCAACCAGTTGAGAGCAGAGTTGGTATTTTTGATGCTTTCCATCATGCATTTATTGGTGAGCAAATGTACTAAGGAAGACAACACAAGGAACTTGCAGATAATGGAATATTCTATTATGATATGTCATATTTGGAACCAAGAACTTCCTTAATTGGTTGGGGTTGTGTAACTCCTTTGCCACTTCCATCCTTTGAGAACAAGGATTGGTCTTTGCCAGCTTTGCAAATTAGTAAAAGATTTAGGAATAGGTTGTTTCAAGATATGCAAAAGCCCCTCAAGTATTCAATTGCCACAAAAAATAGTTCGGATCGCACTATTTATGCCTCTTGAAGTGTTTGTAGATTTCTTCTTCGATGAGAAAATAAGAACTACCACAACAATGTTCATTTTCAAGTCTGAGAGTTGTTTGGACTTTTTGGATGGTAATTGGGATAGGAAACAGTCACAGGGAAAAATCTGTATTTTGCAAAAGAAGTCCATAATTTGCAAGTTTATTATAAGCTCTCAAAATTTCATAGTGTCGTTTTACTATTTTAGATATCATCTTCTGAGTGGCCAACTTATTCCACTAGACCAAGATACAGAGTCTGCAAACTTTATCAATGGAGCTCTACTTTTGAGACAACATACTTGCTGTGATTGAGACAATGTCAAGCACAACTCTTGCATAGCTCAGGGTAGATCTTACATGTGAAGAACTTCCACTTTTGCCAGAACTATATGCATTTAGATTCAATAATAGAAAGGTGTTTACTAAATGGATGAATTTCGATTGTCTTTAATACATTGAGACATAGAATCTAACTATTTCTTCCTCTCAGATTCCAAGACGCAAGGAGAAAACAACATTGTGCAAGGAGTCCCTCTGAAATACACTTTACTTAATTGCTTTCACTGGAAGCTAGGTCACATACATTCTGCACGCAATGAGCTTTGATGCCATGCAAACCATGATGTACTCTTCAAAATGACTAATACATAGACATTTGTGCCGCTCAAACAATGTTTAAAAAATGTACACTTTTCATTGTCTCAAAACATTACAAATTGTGTTGTTTCTGTGAAGATGTATACAAAGAGAGGTAGTTATTGCTCCCTTCTCCTGCTACTCCTCTCGTGTCCTTCCCCCCAGTTTGTGCCACCGGTCCCCTTTCCTCTCCCCTGGTTGCTGCCATTGCTCCCCTGCCCTCTTCCTCGGTTGCTGCTTCTTCTCCCTCAGGGGACGCTGGTCTTGGGCATCCTTTCGCGTCGTTTGAAATCACGGAATCTTCCATGGATTCCCATGCATCTTGCACCTGTGAAGCTTCCCTCTCTTGTTGCTCTTGCCACTGACATGTAGCCATTCCTCTGCTCCTGTGGCGTCTGCATAATATTGATTGATTGCTTCTTGCATATTTCAAACCTCGTCTTGAGTCTGCTGGTAGCGCTGCGTCATTTCCCCAATGCGAGCCTGTTCGAACTCCTTTGCTCTTGTGCTTTACTCTCTTGAACGTTTGTTTACCGAGATTATAATATACTGGATGGACATTACATAAAAAATTTGCACGTCGTTGGGGGTGTAGTTATGTAATTGAAGTTCGTGTAGAAGCTTGATAAAGAAAGTAAGTAAAGATGTTGCTTCTTTTCATACAAACGTTGCAGCAAACAAACAATGAAACAACACGCTTACTTACATTTGGTACATCCAAAATTTGACTGAGGAGTAACAAGGCATTCAAACATGTTTGCCAGCCACAGCTATAATCATCAACCTGCGTGGGCACGGTGATCCATTCGTGCTAGATGGTAGTCCCTAGATCATGTTCTAACAAAACATGCTCTACATAGCATAAAAAATTTTACGCGGCACTACATACGTAACCACTTGAGTCAGTAACACATTACAAAGAGATACTACTTCCAAATTTATCCAGATGTGCCTTACGTTTGTACATGCCCATGAAACAACGTGCTTTTCCCGGAGTTTGTGTAGTAGACAATATTATCTTCAAGGTCAAATAACAACAGACTCCAATGATCACTACACCAAAACCATCAAGGATTAGGAGAAAGAAGATCCTAAATCCAACATGGTCTTCACAAGGCAAGAAGAAACTCACAATTGATTGTATGCAGTGACCAAAAAACACGCTAGATCAAAATTGACTCTACTAAACCAGTCCAACAGAGCCAGAAAGGAAACTCCGTTGTTCTAAAGCATAGGCAAGATCAACGGATCTATTACGTCTATTTTGTTATGAACATCAACGGGTAGAATCTAGATAGCGTACCTAACATGAATCAATGGCAGAGATTAGACTTTTCAGTGGATTGTCACTGCCACAAACATATGGATCAATACCGAGAAATTGGGGCATCTATCAAATTCCATAAGCCACTGACTCGCTTGGTATTGACCCATGTATTAACGGTACTGAGCCATCTAATGAGCCAAGCTTGACTCATAAAGAGCTTGAGACGTACCACATAGAAATGTTGACGACTGCCACAAAGACATTGGTCAATACCGAGCAAGTTATGTACCTATCAAATTCCATAACCCACTAACTTGCTTGGTATTGACCCATGTCATAGTGGTAGTGATCCATCTAATGAACCAAGCGTGACTTATAAAGAAAAGCTTGATACGTACCAGATAGCAATGTTGATGACTGCCGCAAAGACATGGGTCAATACCGAGCGCATTGTGTACCCATCGAATTCCATAAACCACTGACTCGCCTGGTATTGACCCATGTCTTAGCGGTAGTTATACATCTAATAAAGCAAGCGTGGCTTATAAAGAAAAGTTTGAGACGTAACACATAGCAATGTTGACGAGCGTCGCAAAGACATGGGTCAATACTGAGCGAGTGGTCTAACTATCCAATTCCATAAGCTATTGACTCGTTTGATATTGATCCATGTCTTAGCAGAAGTGATCCATTTAATGAACCAAGAATGACTTATAAAGAGCTTCAGAAGTACCACATAGGAATGTTGACAACCGCATCCGTTGTGTTGGAGTTGGAGAAACTGTGCATGCATAGGAAGTCTTGTTGATCGAGGTTGAAAATGCAGGACTACTCTGACCTTCTAGACAACAATATCTATGCATGCAGAGGCACTGACCTGATTAGAACTTGTAATACCTCTTTGTTTTCTTCATTGATTTGCTCTAAAATACTCTAGTCCTCTGATAAAGGCTCCTCGTTGGTTGGCCCTCATGAAGCAGAGGCTTACCCTTGCATTTCTTGAGCTTTACCCTTATCCTCCATGGTAGGATCATTCTCCTCCATGGAGGGATCATTTCTCTTCCTGGCTAGCTCATTCTCCTTCCTTGAAGGCACATTTTCCTCCCTTACTAGCACACGCTCCTCCCTAACTGGCTCATTCTCGCCCATAACTGGCTCCAGATCCTCCATGCATTTCTCATTTTTCTTTCGAGATGGTTCCTCCCTTACAGGTTTGTGCTCCTCCATAACTCTCTCTGTTTCTTCCATGACTGCCTCAGGGTCCACCCTAGCTTGCTCATGCCCCTCTATAGATGGCTCAGCCTGTCCATATGTGTCGTTTCTCTCTACCCGTGATCGTATCCTTTTGTTTTTTTGAGCCCTTGAAGGCTTTTTCTGTCCTACACAAGGATGGAGAGGGGAGATGTTAGTAATATCCATGGTTCTACTATACCGGATAAGTACTGGCTGAAGCAGCCTATCGTAGTGGAAGTGTAGTCTCCGAGGAGTGTCAAAATCCCGTGGCATGATAGTAATGTAATGTGCATGGGCAGCCAGGGTATATCCATCCCTGAAGAATTCAACGAGGTAGTCTTCTGCAATTTCGTGCAGGCAGAGAAGTGCACTGCTGGCCCATCGCATGCCCACTCTCCAATACTCGCAAATCTCTCGCACTACTCGTCGGCTGGAAAGAAAGATGTGGAATGGCCGGTTGCATGTGTCGTTCGATCCTTTACAGCTCTTCCAGGACACCTTTGTGCACCTCGTATTGGCATCTTCTTGCTTGAGCATGCAAAGAGTCACCAGTTGCCCTTCTAGGCATGGCCTTTGCACGAGGCATCTCTACAAATAGCATAACAAAAAACGACACAATTAGCGAATGTCATTTGTTGCACAAGGGACTTAAGATTTCTAAGGTTAGCACAAAGAGAAGAAGTGCACCAAATACGGTTGTATTTCCTCTACTCGCTTGGTATTGACCTCATAAAAGTATAATAGCAGACCTCTGTACTGTGTTTTGAGATATGTGTCGTGGTGTTTTTGGTTTTATCACAAACACTCTCCTAGGTCTGGCGCTTTCACAAGCTTTCTGTACAACCATAATGTAATAAAGACTTAAGCCATTTTCTGTGATCAAATATCCCTTGCACAGAGGGTGCTCCAAGCGACGATGGTCAGTACCAAGAGAACAAGTGCAACGAACCGAGTTTGCCTTCCCTTATTCGCTTGGTGCTGACCTCACAAAATACAAATGCACAAAAGTGCAGTAGCATACCTCTTCACTGTGTGTACTGATTGGAGCACTAGAGAGTAAGAGGAGGATCCGAAAAAAGGGTTGGAAGAACAAAAGAGATGGTTTGCTCACTCCGTAGCATCGACGGGGGTAGAGTTAAAATGATGGGTAGTAGAGGATGCGAAAAGAGGCAGAAGAGCGCTCAAGCTTTTACTGTTTTCTCACTGCATGAGCGCTCATCTTGGGCAAGGGTATAGTTAAAATGTTTGGCGGGGGTACTGCCTCTAAACTTAGGATGCTCGTACACTTGGTTGGCAGATCTTATTGCATGGGAATCGAAGCCCGTTTATTACTCCCAAACTGGTTGTCCTTGTGAGAACAACACATGTGCCTTTTTCGAGTGACCGTTTAGAGTCAGACACCGGTCGCTGTTGCAGTCACCATCTCCATCTCCAAGTAGAACAAAAAGACTGCCCTTGCCTTGGCTTTTCTACGCTCTTCCCCTTGGATCTCTCGCAACCCTACATTGAGCGACCTCCACTGGTTTGAGTCTTTTGTTGTTGCGTCGCCATCGCCCTTGACTTTGTCTTTTTGTCCTCTTTTCGTTGGCCACCTTTTGATTCTTGCTCTCAATGACCTGTGACATTAGCGTCCACCTCGACGCCATTAGATATTGTAGAGACAGGTGCTCTCTCTCTCTCTCTCTCTCTCTCTCTCTCTCTCTCTCTCTCTCTCTCTCTCTCTCTCTCTCTCTCCCACGGGTCACTCTTCTCTACCTGTGTGTTGTTAACTCTGTGCGCACCGAAGCCACTGTGTTACGGGGCTAGGGAACAAGGGGAACAACACTCCAATTTCCGAGAGTGGTCAGTAGGGTAAGATTAGAAGTCTCACAACCTCAGGATTGGCATAGTTACAAAATCATACGTACTAGTTGAGATTCTCCATGCAACGTTTTGAGGTTCAAGGCATGGTTGGAATAATGAATCCTTATGTGACCATGCTTGAGTTGGTTTTCAATGCTATGTTTGGACATAGTGAGTGAGTAGGCCTACATATCCTTTACTGATAACATTAAATGCTCTGTTCCAATCCATCTATTTTGAATGGACATGGTACTGTTAGGAAACATGAGGTAGCTAAATAGATATTTGAGTAGATTACTGAATGGAGAGAGATAGATTTCACACACAAGAGATTATAGAGTAGATATATAGAGAGAGAGAGTACACACGATATACATGGTTCACCCAATGTGGGTGTAGGGCGGTTACGCCGCTAGCGGTGGCTATGATAACGAGAACTCAACTGACAAACAAGAATGTCAGACGAGGACGGAGCTTGACCCGCAGGCGCATGGAAACAAATAGGTGGGTGTCAAATCACGTACTCGACCTTCTAATGACAATCACTACCAAGGAAATCAAACCTAAGTTCTCAAATACGCAAATGATCAAAATTCTTACTACAAACAAATGCTTTCCGAAACATGATCTAAAGTCATCGAATCAGCCTCAAACTCAAAGGGGGGTCTCTACACTAGGTAAGGACAATACCCTATGAATCTACAATATAATCTCAATCTGTAACCACTCCGTGTGGTAAATGCGTATGAAGGCAGGCCGAAAAATTCAGGTGACCCAATTCCGACTCCGATGATACTAATGTGTATCTCTACTCACTGTGGTTCTATCGATATATGGAACGCTCAATTCCGACACAGATGGGGAGAAAACTCACATAGAAGCTCGTGGGAGCTCACCTCGCGTAGAAGCCGAATGCACGCACGCTTGGTATCGGTGCGTAGCTCTCGCCATTGCTAACACAATGGCGGTGTCGCTTCTCCAATGGCGGCTTCGTAGCTCGCGTAGCAAGAGGATAAGACTCTCTCTCTCTCACTTTCTCTCCGACACAGTCACGTCGCTTCAAAACTTATCCTGATTAAACCCAAAAAACTTTTCCTTAGGTTTACAATAATTGGCTCTTATACTTCAGCCTTGAAAGTGTGAACACATCTCTACTCTAATTACATAAGCAGGTGTAACTACTTGCGGAATACAAGCTGGAAACTCAATGGAGTTCCGCTAATTACAATGAGTCGGCTCCATCAAAAATGAAATGCTGGAAAGACATTTATTACAATAAGTGTTTACAAAAATATTAATGTGAGTAAAACTTTCTAGGTGTAGTCCTCCGCTCAACACTCCCCCCCTCCGCGTCCATGTCGTCCCTGACATGACATCCTTGCTTCGTCTTTAGTGGAGTCCCATTGATTTCAGCATCTGGAGATGTGACTCGTATCTCAGGTTTCCAGTAGTCAGTGTAGGGCCAAATATCTTACTGTCATGAGTAAAGAAACTAGTATAGAATGCCTCCTGAAAGGCCTGCATGTGGAAACTCGGCATGAACATGATTCTCTGATAAAAGAGGTGTAATACTTTTGGAGATGGCTGCAAGGCTAAATCATACATCATATCTGTGACTGTTTTGGCCATTGACAACAATGTTGAGCTGGTGGCTTTATCCGGTGCAAACACTTCAATGCAAGCCAATAATGTGTTGCAAATCTTTTTGAGTATTTGACACGAAAGGTCAGGAGAGCCAATAAAGAGCTTAATGGTGCCCGTTAGGGTTTTCACCATGTAGGCCTTACTTATTCTCTCTCCCACCTTCGGTCCTGGCATCCTTGGGTAATTAAGCCAATTCGGCTTCTTTGCTGTGATTCTGTCATGTTCTTGCCAACTCTTGACTCTTGGCACTGGACAGAATGTTGCATCTTCTCTAACTTCCTTGGGTGCCTCCACCAAATAAATTAGGTAGGTTGGATACTTTGTCAACCACCCTTTCCTCCATCTCGGCTGGGAGTCTACTATCTTCTTTGATTCCTCCTCTTTTGTGATGTCGCCTTCGTATAGCATGACATACTGCTCTTCTTCTATCCTTTTCTTTGTCTTCAACACTTCAAAATTTAGTAGAGGAAGGGGTAATGTAGGTTGCATCCATTGTTCTTGCAGCACCTTAGTATCCACCCCTTGAAGTCCAATGGAGAACAGGAGTCTTCTTTCCCACTCCATGGCCACCTTTGCACTCTCCTCTGTTGCCTTCTCTATCTGCTCACGCAATCTTTTCTCCTCCTCCTCGATAAGTCTGGAGGTTGCGGTCTCGTCTTGTGCAGGGGCTGGATCTTCACTTGTTGTGGCTTCCCCAGTCTCTGGAAGCCACAACTACCCCGCATGTTTCTTCTTGCTGATCCTCTGTATCTTTTATCACTTTGTCTTGCAGATCTTGGAGCTGCTTTCGGAGGGCCTCATTCTCTGCTCTCAGTGCTTGGGTCTCTGATGTCAGTCGTTCTTCGGCAGCCAATGAGCCCTCCGCAATGTGAAATCTCTGCACTTGCTCTAGCCACAATTCTCTTTGCAAACTCCGGATTTGATCTTCCAGACCGCGGATTATTGCTCCCTCTGGATCTACTCCTTCTCTGCTAGCTCTTGGTGTGGATATAAGCCTTAGGATTGTTCTATCCTGCAGCTCCATCCTTTCTCGAAGCTCAATGAGCTCGTCCTTTGCAGCTTCCAATTCCTCATTAATTCTTTCCTTGGCTTCTTGTTCACTGGCCACCTCTCTTGAAGCATTAGCAAGCTGAAGGATTAGTCCATCTCTTTCATTTTCTGCTTCCAGGAGAGAGGCCTTGAGGTACTCTGATTCTTCTAGTGCACTCTCATATTTTGTTTCCATCTCCTCTTCTCTCTTTTCCACTTCTTCTTTGCTGTCCTTCATTGTCTTTGATCTGGCTTTGATTTGCTGCAACAGTTGATGCACTTTCTGGATATCTTTTTCATCCTCATCTTAGAGCTCATCCTCCTCTTCAAGCTCATCCTCTGCCTTCTCAGGTACCAACCTTTGCTCTCTGTCGAATCGATTCTTGGTCCTCCTCTCCTTTCCTGTCTGTTCTTCCTGTGCTATGGTAATGCCATACACAACTTTGAGGGCCTCTTCTTGAGTATATCCGGTGTCCGATTAGAACATCATATTGCTCTTTCTTCATTTGAATTGGATCCGTTGCCTTCTTCTCTTGTTGTATTTCGGGCTTTTCTGGCACATCCACTTGCACTTCAGTATTTGTTTCCTCCACTATCTTTTCCTCTTCTTCAGGACTAGACTCTTCTACCTTGCTCTTGCCCTTGTCACCTCCTTTCAATCCAGCTTTAATGTGCTGAACTTCTGCTTTGGTGTATGGCATAACTGGTTGCTGCTCCAATATAGCTTCTGATTCTTCATAACCTTTGATATATTGATAGTACTGATCAATATGGGGTCTGGTTGAGCTGGCTCCGAATTTAGTTGGGTCTGGTACCCACTTTTCCTCAAAATCTCCTTTTAAAGCTCGCTCGGCTCTAAGCTGTTCAATCAGCCTCTCCATTCTGGCGGCTTTCTGGCTCTTAGTTTTCTTGGGAGCGGTTTTCTTCTTGGTCTTCTTCTTGAGGGGCTCGTCTGCTTCTTCTTTTGGCTCGGAAACAATCTCTAGCTTCCGCCTTGCCTTTGTTGACACTCTTTTGGTGACCTCTGGCTGGTCTTCATCTTCATCTATCTCTCTTAGCCATTGGTTTTGCGAGGGAACCTTTGGCCATTGGTCCCTTGCTCCGATAGATTCATAAGCTATCTTAGTCAATACTTCGGCTCCCCCAATGTACTTTGGCTTCTCGTTCTGCATAGCAATTACTTGCTCATGAATGTGTTGAGCATAATTGACTTCCTTCGGGATGTTGCTCTTTATTGCCCAAGTGATGGTTGTGGCAATGGCATGTGGTGATGTGGTATACTTTTGTGGCCTTTTGCTGCATACGTGTAAGAATTGGTTGTAGATCCGGCAAAGCCTTTCCGCTCTCAGATCTGCCATGTCTTCATAGGTGACATTTTTCTTCTTTGGCCCATACACTTCTATAGCTTCTCGTATTTCTCTGACTGAGCTTCCTTTGTTATGCAGCTTCAGAGCATCTGCAATGAGCTGAGGAGTGATAATCACCTCAACTTTTTCCCCGTCCCCTGCTGTGAGTGTAGCCATTCTATCTTTCTGTATGGTGGTTACCAACTCATACACTCTTTGAGCATCTACTCCTGATGTTCTGGAAGTAAAAAAGCTGCGGAGATCTACCCTTTCCAGGTATCTGCTTATCTCCTCCGCTATGCTGTAGTCCACCAGTTCTTGGGGAATCATTGGGATATCCACTGTTTGTCCCCGTAGGTCTCTGAAAGTACCTTGGTATATCTTTATCCCCTGTTCTTCTAACACCTTTTCTTCTATCCAAGTCTTTGTGGGCTTGAGAGTCTCTGGGGGAATAGAATGGCTCGTCTTCTGCTATTGCTTCCTTTAGTGTCATTCTCTTTCTCTTTGATGAAGACTTCCCCGAATCCATGGATCTTGTAACTCCAATTTCAGAAGTTAGCGTCTTTTTCAGTAATGAAAGCCGAAATTAAGCTTTTAACTGTCCAAAGATATTAAAATTGAAACATAAGCTATTGAGGGCCTAAGGATGCAATGCATATGGAAAAATATGACATTTGGGTGCAAAATCATGCTAGAGACATCATACGCGTATGATGTCTTTTGTGTCAAAATGGCGTGATATTGGTTGGCTTGTAGCTGATAGTGTATACATCCATTCTATATGCCTGGATTTGAATTTGGGTCCCATTTGGTCAAGTTATGGTCATTTTAGTCCTGGGCAGGCTCTTTGCAAGATATTGAGTGGGAATTGGATTTTGTGATCCAAATTGGATGAAACTTGGTGGTTGGCTCTCAAATGGCATGTAGATCACTTCTGTGTGGTGGTTGCAACCCTGAAATGCAAAAACCAAGTAGGGAGACATCATACGTGTATGATGTCTTTTTGGGTAAAATTGAACCAGTTTGCATTGTAAGCTTGGATTTGGCTTTATATAGGCTTAGACAATGATTTTATGAAATTTGGGTAAAGTTTGGACCAAAATTGGCCCTGGAGACATTATTCCCGTATATTGTCTTATGTGTCATTTTTGCATGAGATTGGTTCTGTGGGCTCCTCATATGATAGTAAAGGACTGTGTGTATTCAAATCTGGACTTGAAGTAGAGTATGATGAATTTTGGCAAGATTAGCGCTGATTGGGCTAATAGAGTGATTCCCTTGACCAAATGGTACCAAACTTCATATGTGGCATGTATTTGATATTGAGGCGGTCCGAGGCGAGCAACAAGAAGATCGGCCTTTAAACACCCTTTGAGGCTCCCGTTGTCGTGTTGTGGCACGTATATAGTGGGAACGGGCATTAAACGATTTATCTTGTGACTTTTTGATGCATAAGTATACTTCATATAATACTCATATGCATAAATAAAAGTTTTCTACCATACCTTCGTATTACCTTTGAAGTAATATAAATGTACATTACTATTAGAAAGTACTGTAAGAGAAGTATCAACGATTGTGCCTCTTTTTGTCTGGGGGAAAAGCATTTGTATATTTCTTCTAATATCTCAGCTATACCCTACCATATATAAATTATTTTCTTCTTTTCACATTTATTTAATAATATAACCCTTCAATAATGCATACCTTCTTGGATACATACAAGAGGGAAGGGCCTACTAGAAGACTTTATGAAAAGGAAGATCCAAAGCTTCTTGGACCATCCCAATTTGAAAATCCTGACCTAAGGACGTGGAGAAAATGCCAAAACCAAGTCAAGATCTTTTAGTAGGCCAATTTTGTCTTTTCAAGCATGTCAATCCGAGTTACAGGTCAAAAGTTACAGGGAAACAAGTGAAAAACCCTCTCACAACTACACTGCAAGAAGAGATGGTAAACAGGTGAATCAAGTGAAAAGAGGTAATCTTGGTCTTTTTCCATAAAATAAGATATTTGGAGATAAAAGACACAAGCATGTGAATGTGACACCTCAAAGATGCCTTGAAGAACAAGACACACAAGTTGGGACCCCCTGCTGGAGCCACACAGAAGATGTCTAGGTGGGGCCCACATACATCATGCACCCACATGGAGCCTCAATGACCAAAAATGCTGAATTTCATGATATTTTGAGTCCTAATATTGCCCATTTTAAGAAATATCCAAAGAACATTTGATTTGGGCTAACTCTTTAGCCTAATCAAGTGATTATGTAAAACATGGCTCCCTCACCTATAAAAAGGGCAACCTTCTCTTCATTGGGGGCAAGTTATGAGTGAGTGAGAATAGCTCAATTCCATAGTGACACACTCATCTTAGTGCCACACTTTCTCTTAAAGAAAGGCTGAAGTCTTACCTCATCTTCTCTCTCCATTAAGGTGGTGGCGATTGCTCTCATGTAAGATATATGTTACTAGTTTTACTTTCATTTGCATATCTAGTCCAATACTTTGTCTCTAACTCTATCTCTATCTCTCACTATCTATCTCTAATACCACCACCACACTTAGATCTATCTCTAATTCTATCTTTACTCCTCCTTTCATCTCTCTTGTTGTGTCCTAATTGTTTCATTGGAAGGTATTCAAGCAGCAACC
This sequence comes from Adiantum capillus-veneris, assembly GCF_014529385.1. NCBI lineage: Eukaryota > Viridiplantae > Streptophyta > Polypodiopsida > Polypodiales > Pteridaceae > Adiantum > Adiantum capillus-veneris. The sequence continues at coordinate 139,136,598 of NC_140955.1, read as the reverse complement.
TTGTCAATGTAATGGGTACAACCTTCTTGCGGGAAACAATTATGTGCACAAGGTAAGTAACCATATCTTCATCTTCCACAAGCATCTCTCTCTCTTAAGGTTCTCATTCTCTTCCACAAACTCTAGAATCTCCTTGCTACAGGTACTTCTCTCCTCGAAGTATCCTTATTGCCTAAGGGCAGCAATAGGGCTTGGGAGAGAAACTCTCTTCTTCTTCTCCTTTCACTTCTTTCACACCTTTATCTTTGAACATACTAAGTATATCATTGATGAATAACCATAATCCACATAGAGGTAATTTCTTTCAATTCCATTCAGTGCAATCTATTAGGGTCAACAATTGGATTAGTCGAAAGATTCACTTTCAGCAACGCATAGTGTTTCTATTTGGTCTTGAAAGGCTCAACGAAATACTTGTCCCACCAGATCCCATCATACTACCTATTATTGACTATGACTTATCTTTTGATGTGAATGTGGTTATTTTATTATGAATCAAGAGGATTTGTACTCACAACTAATCCCAATCGCTAGACAAAACATATACATTATAGTAAGCACAAAGCTACAGTTCCAAAGAGAAATCCGCAGCTTATTTGGACAACAAAGATTAAATATCATTAACTCATCCATTAACCCTTTAATCCTACCCATGATACGATATGATCCTAATCTCGATGTTTTCATTTTTGTTTTGTTTTGACCATCTTTCATGAGTTCTCTCCATCACCTGCGTGTTTGTAAGGAAAAGTGAGCGGCTTCTTTGGCTACATTTCTTCTTTAGCTCTAGAAGCTATGTTATCTACATCTTAGCTCTTTCTCATAATCCTTGAGCTTCCTCACAAACTCTCACAATAAGAGGCCCAGTGCTTTCCTGGCAAGACCGCTTACTTCTTGACATATTTTTGGTGAACCTGATGTGAAACTGCCAGGGTGAGAGTTTGTGTATAACCATGGGTGATCATGTTGAGCAACAGGTTATTCATTTTGACCCAACAACAATGCAAATGTTTCAAGAATTTGCAATGTTCATGCAACAACAACATGCCACTGAAAGAAGGGAGATTTCAGCAACGAAGGCCATACAAGCGGTCGTCAACAGAATGGATCAATTCAATGGCAAAGATGTAACCAAGTACTTACGCGAGTATGTCAAGGAGATGGAGCTGCATTGCGTATTAGAAGGTGAGATGATTCAAAGCTTTGAGCTAGTTGTTGCTCCAGAAATTAGGGAGCATGTTAGGGCAATTAAAGATGGGCATAGGAGAAATTGGGAAGAACTCAAAGTAGCTTTAAAGGAGGAATATTTCATGGAGGACTCTGAGAGAGTAACCAAAAGGACATTCTTAGAATGGGTAGTCAAGCCAAAGCAAGGACTATCAATAACAGAGCTACTTAGGGAATTTGAGCGGCACTATGCACAACTCACAAGGATAGAAAGGGCCACACTAGATGCAGAGAAGACATATATTTTCTTACAAGCTGCAGGTAAAGAGTTTCAAGAAAATTTGGAGGTTCTTCTTGAAGATAAAGATGCTGAGCAAGGACTAAAGACCGACTGGAATGAAGTTGAAGGTGCTGTCTTGTTGCTTGCCAAATGACAAAGAAGAAGGGACAAGATGGTAGTAAACACTACAAGTCCTTCAACCTCAACTTCTGACAAAATGGTAAAGCCTACTTTTATCGCTCCTAAGTTTGATGAGTCCATGCTAGATGAGCTTGTGAAGGGAATGTGTGACTTGAAGGTGAAGCTTGCAAAGCTTGAAGAAAAAGGCCAACCATCAGGGCCACTTCCTAAGCAAAGACAACATCCCAAAGAAGGGTTTCTTAATAGATGTATTTGGTGTGATAGTACAGACCATGTAAGAAGGCATTGTGATGATTTTAGTGATGCTTTGTCAAAAGATGTTGTCTTTTTTAAGGATGCTAAAATCCACTTAAGAGAAATAGATCTACCCTTGAGAACTAACTTTGGGAAGGGGGGAATGCAAACCTTAGTTCAAGATATGGCAACTAACCGTGCCAGCTCTTCAGTTGAGGCAGCTACTTATGGAGTAAAAATTGAGCATTTTTGTGATGAAGAGGTGATTGACCATCATGGTCAAATTTGGCCAAATGTCATGCAATTAGCTAAAAAGGGAAAGCTTACAAAAGAGATTCTACATGAAGCAGGTGATTGCATAGAAACAGGATGGAATGGTCCAGTGGACTCATTGTCAGTGCATGCCTACATTACAAAATGCCAACAAAATGAGGCAATTGTAGAAGAGAAGCGCAGATGTGAGAATGCTGAAGAAGGACCATCAAAAAGAGCTTCTAGAAGTGGGGGAAGAAGCGACTCAAAGCCTTCTCAAACACCCTCGACAGAAGGAGCATCTCTACCTGAAGTACTCATGGAGGAGTTTACAACAGGAAAGAAGAAAGAGCCAACAAATGAGGCATTGTGTAAACTCCTCAAGGTGCTGTCTTGTTGCTTGCCAAACAACAAAGAAGAAGGGACAAGATGGTAGTAAACACTACAAGTCCTTCAACCATGAGGAGAATTTTACTCTGGGAGCATTTCTCAAATGATGATGAAGAGGTTGAAGATATTCCTAGGAGCTACTATTCACGAAGTCATTGGGCAAGGGCTACTACAGAAACTTTGGTCAAGGTAGGTTATCTTGAAGAGCCATTTGTTGCCTTGATTGACCATGGTTCAGAAGTAAACATAATGTCAAAGAGTCTCTACAACAAGTGAAAATGGCCGATGGACACAGATCATGGCTGGATGGTAAAAGTGGAAAACAATTCATCCGGTGAATTGTATGCAGCATGTCCAGGTGTGAAGGTGACAATAGGTGATGTAAAGATTGACCAAAAATTCTTTGTACAGGATACATCTTCATATCATCTCATCCTTGGAGAGCTCTACATTGTGGGAGTTCGAATGGAAACAAAGGTAATGGACGATGGTTCAACATATGCTAGGATACGCAGCAAAGATGGTAAACGAGCTGTCCAATTCCTCACAGTTTGTGTAAACCATGAAAGAATTAGTGACAACCTCAGAGAACATCCTCTACCAAAGGTAAGAAAAGAGTTTCATGATCATAGAGAAATGATGGGTTTTGGCCAAGTACCATTGTAAAGCAGGATTGTAGTGGTACAGAAAGAAAAAGGGTCTCGCCTGATCCAAAAATAGGTGAAACTTTCTCAATGAGCTCCTTGGTAACAAGGAATGGATCAGTATGTTTTACAAAACTTGAAGATTTGAAGAGATGTGAGAGGCAATATGTGCATAATGTACAAATAGGCATGAAAGAGAGTGGGTTGTTAAAGCCTACTGAAAATGTTTTGGGTTTGTGTGAACAAGTGTGTTTTGTAGATACTATGGGTGAGCTTGATGCTATAATGAGGTCTAGTTTGCATCTTGAAAATGAAGCTGTGGAAGTTTGCTCTATGGAAATGTATCAAGTAATAGAAGCCTTTAAAGAAAGCCAAACAGTTGGCCCAAAAGTCCATGTTGAAACTAAATACATGAGTGTAGCAAAGAAGGTGAAACCAGTAGCTTCACCCTTACCACCCAACAACAGGGAAAAGATTGAGCAGGATTCTTTACAACCAAGTTTGAGGAATCCTAAAAAGATCGGGCATACCTTCACAAAGGAGTCTTTTCAAGAGTTGCAGATTGGTTGCGAGGAGTTTCTAACACAGGAGGAGACAAAGTGCTTCAAAGAAATTCTTTCAAAGCATGGTAAGGCTTTTGCATTTGAGCCACATGAGATAGGATGTGTTGATCCTTCTATTGTAGCTCCTATGGTAATTTTCACAATACCTCATGTGCCTTGGAATCTGCGGCCTATTCCGGTTCCAAAGGCTCATTTGCCAAAGTTAGTAGAGCTACTGAATGAGAAAGTCAAAATGGGAATCTTGGAGCCTTCTTGTGCTCCATACGCAAACAGGTGGTTCATAGTTCCAAAGAAGAATGGTTCTCTACGCTTCATCCAAGATATGCAACCAGTAAACAAGGTGACAATTAGAAATGTAGGTACAGGTCCAATTGTGGATGCGTTTGCAGAGGCGTTTGCAGGGAGGGCAATCTACTCAATGGGGGATGTCTACTCAGGGTATGATCAATTTCAGCTTACAATCGAAAGCAGAGACTTGGCAACCATGAGGACACCTTTGGGTTTGGTAAGGATGTGTGCCTTGCCACAGGGAGCAACCAACTCGGTTGCACATATGATGAATGAGATGAATAAGGTCTTATGTGACTTTATTCCTCAAATCACAATGCCTTTCATTGATGATTTGCCTATCAAAGGATGTGAAGAAAGTGACAAAGATGAAGCTTTGGATCTCAAGGGATGTCGTAGGTTTGTGGTAGATCACATAAATGATTGTGATAAAATTTTGTCTAGGTTGGAAGAAGTGAATCTTACATTGTCAGGGAAAAAGTCTATGTTTGGTGTCAATGGAGTGCTCATTGTGGGGCACATGTGTGGGCTATATGGTAGGAAACCTTGTCCAACAAAGGTAGATGCCATCCAAAGAATGAAAGAAATGTGTACTAGCATCACTGAGGTTAGAAGGTTTCTGGGAGCATGTGTCTTCTATGTTATTTGGATTCCACATTATGCACATGTAGCTGATCCTCTTTATCAGCTGCTTAGAAAGAATCAGAAGTTTAAATGGATAGAAGCACATGTAAAATCCATGAAAAAGCTAAAGGAGTTGCTCCGGTCAGCAACAACTTTGAGAAAGGTAGACTAAGAGTGTCAAAGACCAGTAATTGTGACAGTAGACACCAGTCCTACAGGGATTGGATGGGCAATAGGGCAAGATGACAAAGAAGGACACATGTATGTGGTAAGATTTGGAGCAAAGGTACTAAGTGCTCGCCAAAGAAACTATCCACATATAAAGAGAGAGTTATGAGGTATGGTTACAGCCTTGAAAAGTGGGAAAGAGTACCTAATTGGTGCATGTGTGGTTGTAGAAACGGATTGTCTACCACTTCTTGGGGTGATTAAAAGCTGCTCAACACCAGACCTTGCTATGTTGCGGTGGATTGCCTACATTAAGTCCTTAAATCCCGAGTTTAAGAACATTGCAGGTGAAGACAATACAGTGGCACATATGCTATCAAGGGCAAGGTATGAAGATGAGTGACAAATGATTGACGAGGGAGATGATGTAGGCACAAAGTTCTATTCTATCTCATGTCAAAGGTAACAATGTCTGCATGACTAATCTACTTGAATCATTCTTGAAAGAGCTTTATGAAGGTGATTGGCTTCTTATTGGAAGCTACTTGAGTACTCTAACAAAATAGGATGATTGGTCTGAACAAGAATTCAAGAGGATACGCAAGAAAGCATATGGGTACTTTTTGAGGGATGGTTACTTGTGGAAGCATCCAAAACAAAAGGGTGCTACACCACAACGGGTTATATGCAAAAAAAAGACTCAAGTAAATCTCATGGAAGAGTTTCATGAGAGTCTATGGGCTGGACACAGGGGTGTGTGGGCAACCTTCTCCAAGTTTAAAGAAAAATATTGGTGGAAGGGTATGTATAAAGATGTATCTCAATTTGTAGAGTCATGTGTAATTTGTCAAATGTATTCAAATGTTCGACATCGTGATGTATTGCACCCTACATATCCACTAGCCATGTACTTTAAATGGGTTGTGGATCTAGTCACAATGCCTTTAGGACTCTGGCAGATGAGATACTTGGTTCTTGCACGAGAAGACCTAACTAATCAGGTTGAAGGAAGAGCATTAAGAGATAAAACCACAGAAGCTGTGTGCAAATTCCTTCTTGAAGAGGTGATTTGCCGTTATGGTTGTGTGGAAAAAATCACTGCAGATAGAGGTGAACTGGATGCCAAACAAGCAAGGGAGTTCTTTTCTAGATTAGGAATCAACCTTTCTCTTACTACAACTTACAACCCTGAAGGAAATGGAAAGAGTGAAAGAGGACATCATCCTATCATCAAAGATTTGGCCAAGGCTTGTGAAGAAAGAGTTGGTAAGTGGCCAAAACTGTTACCATATGCTTTATGGGCTGATCGTACAACACATAGCTCAGTAACTGGCTACATGCCTGCGGAGCTAATGTATGGTCAAAATCCAGTGATGCCGATTGAAGATACAATTCCCACATGGAATGTACTACCTTGGCAAGAGGGGCTTAGCGGGGAAGATCTCCTTGCACTGCGTATAAGGCAACTAGAGAGAAGATGTGGAGACATTGAAGCTACAAAAGGACGACTAAAAAATGCAAGGTTGAAAAACAAGGACTACTTTGATAAGCGACATCGACTCAAGAGCAAAGCAATTGACAAAGGTGATTGGGTTTTAGTGTATGATAGTAGCCTTGATAACCAGCACACAGTCATGTGTAAGTTCTCCAAAAGATGGTTTGGACCGTATGTTGTAAAGCATGTGCATGAAAATTCTACTTACAGTTTTTCTGAACTAGATGGTACAGAAGCAAAGATTCCCATTGCAGGAAAAAGGATCAAAATGTTTAAGAGAAGAGGAGATAATGATCTAGAAGATGTTGATGAGGAAGAAGAGCAAAACACAGGTGAAGATCAAAGTGAACATGAAGCTCTGGAATCATCGAGTGAAGAAGAAAGCAAGGAAGATGTACAAGAGGTCTGATCTTACAAAGAGACAATGTGGCACATACCGGAGGATGTGCAGGTTTAGAGGGGGTGGATATCGTGTTGTTGCACGTATATAGTGGGAACGGGCATTAAACGATTTATCTTGTGACTTTTTGACGCATAAGTATACTTCATATAATACTCATATGCATAAATAAAAGTTTTCTACCATACCTTAGTATTACCTTTGAAGTAATATAAATGTACATTACTATTAGAAAGTACTACAAGAGAAGTATCAATGATTGTGCCTCTTTTTGTCTGGGGGAAGAGCATTTGTATATTTCTTCTAATATCTCAGCTATACCCTACCATATATAAATTATTTTCTTCTTTTCATATTTATTTAATAATATAACCCTTCAATAATGCATACCTTTTTGGATACATACAAGAGGGAAGGGCCTACTAGAAGACTTTATGAAAAGGAAGATCCAAAGCTTCTTGGACCATACCAATTTGAAAATCCCGACCTAAGGGCGTGGAGAAAAGGCCAAAACCAAGTCAAAATATTTTAGTAGGCCAATTTTTCAAGCATGTCAATCCGAGTTACAGGTCAAAAGTTACGGAGAAACCAATGAAAAACCCTCTCACAACTACACTGCAAGAAGAGATGGTAAACAGGTGAATCAAGTGAAAAGAGGTAATCTTGGTCTTTTTCCACAAAATAAGATATTTGGAGATGAAAGACACAAGCATGTGAATGTGACACCTCAAAGATGCCTTGAAGGACAAGACACACAAGTTGGGACCCCCTGTTGGAGCCACACAGAAGATGCCTAGGTGTGCCCACATACATCATGCACCCACATGGAGCCTCAATGACCAAAGATGCTGAATTTCATGATATTTTGAGTCCTAATATTGCCCATTTTAATAAATATCCAAAGAACATTTGATTTGGGCTATCTCTTTAGCCTAATCAAGTGATTATGTAAAACATGGCTCCCTCACCTATAAAAAGGGCAACCTTCTCTTCATTGGGGGCAAGTTGTGAGTGAGTAAGAATAGCTCAATTCCATAGTGACACACTCATCTTAGTGCCACACTTTCTCTTGAACAAAGGCTGAAGTCTTACCTCATCTTCTCTCTCCATTAAGGTGGTGGCGATTGCTCTCATCTAAGATATATGTTGCTAGTGAGGCGGTCCGGGGCGGGCAACAAGAAAGGCGATCTCTAAACACCCCTCAACGCTCCCGTGCTACTCAATTGGGGCTGGGGCAACCACAAGCACAACAGAACAACAAACCCACAGCCAAACCTGTTGAGATGTCGAGCTCTACACCTTGAGCTGGCATCCACTACAGGTCTTGGCCGCTTACGGCATTTACTCACTGGCGCGTTAGGTGACCGACACGGAGGATCTCTGCCAGTGATTCTACAACTGGACTACACTTATAGTGCCAGCCTAGTACGCTTCTAGCGAGTTCATACTTAGTGACCGCATGTACATATGTGCTACTTTTCAACTTTAGCACTTAGTCATTTTGTACTCTCTTTTCTGTGAAGAAGAAGAAGAATCTTTCCATCTCTGTGTGCTTTGTGCTTGTCTTGTGTAGCTCTCTTGCATCCTCCTTCTTTACATGGTATCAGAGCCTGGTGCAGGCAAGAGAGGCTAAGAGAGCAAGAGCATCACAATCCCTTCGTTCGTAGTATACAGAGATTTACTGTACAAGTGCAGTGGTTGTATGTAGGCTTGATTGTGGACACTCGTTGAGTGTAGAAAGCGTTACAGGTACCACGATAGCAGGTTCAACAGATTTGCAGGTTTTTGGAGATTGCAGCTATTTTGTCTTAGTGCTTCAAGATGTCTGACGGTTTCAGTCAGATTGTTACTGAGAAGCTTGAGAAAAATAACTACCCTGCATGGAAGTTCAGAATAACAAATTTTCTAAAAGGAAAAGGTTATTGTGACTATGTAGAAGGAGACAATGAAAAGGAACCAGAGATTCCCAAGGAGACAATACAGGTGGCAGGGGAAACCAGTCTCAAGGCAGGGGGAGTCAAAGAGGTCATGGTGCAGGATCAAGCAGGCAGCAACATACTCCAGATAGCAGAGAATGTTGGACTTGTGGTGAAAGAGGTCACATGTCACGTGACTGTCCAAAGGGAAAAGCAAGTGGAAAGAGAGAACAGGGAAACTATGCATCTACTAGCAGAGATGCAGATGACAGCAAAAACGAGCGCATGTTTGTTATGCAGCATGTAATGAATACAGTGACTGCAAAGAATTCCACCCAAGATGATGTTTGGTATGTGGATTCAGGTGCCTCTAATCACATGACGTCTCGTGGAGAGTGGTTTAGAGATATGCGCAAACCAGATGTGTCAGACTATGTGCAGACAGGAGATGACACAGCTCACCCCATTGCTCATGTAGGGGACATACCTCTAAATACGAAGAGTGGGAAATCAAAGTACTTAGCAGATGTACTTCATGTCCCAAACATTACAAAGAATCTTGTTTCTGTTGGACAAATGGTTGAGCAGAGTTTGCAGGTTAGATTCAATCCAAATGGCTGTTATGTAGAAGATTTCCAGAATGGCTGTAAGTTGATCACAGAGGGAAAATGTGTGGGCAGAATGTTTATGCTGAATGTAAACATGCCTGAGGTAAAAGCTGCATTATTTGCACAGGGAACAGGTGTTGTGGCTGATGTTGACATTTGGCACAAACGCATTGGCCATGTCAATGAGCAGAGATTGCCCAGCATGCAATCAAAACAGATTGTAAAAGATTTGCCCAAATTCAAGGTGGATGGTATGCATAAAATGTGTGCAGCATGCCAGTTTGGAAAACAGTCAAAGGGCTCATTTCCACATGAGCGCAATGTATGTAAAAAGCCACTTGAGGTGGTGCACACAGATGTTTGGGGTCCAACCGATACTGCAAGTATACATGGTTGCAGGTATTATGTCTCTTTCATTGATGACCATACAAGGAAAGTATGGGTCTACTTCATGCGTAACAAAAGTGAAGTGTTTGGTCACTTTCAAGACTTCAAAGTCATGATTGAGAAGGAGACAGATATGCAAATCAAGACATTGAGGTCAGATGGAGGGGGAGAGCACTTCTCCAATGATTTTTCAGATTTTCTGCGAATGCATGGTATACGCAGGCAGTTTACATGCAGATATACTCCACAACAGAATGGGGTCGCAGAAAGGAAAAACAGGCACATTGCAGAGGTTGCACGTGCATTGATGAATGAGAAAAACATGTCTCATCATTTCTGGGCTGAAGCCGTAAATACAGCTGTGTACATTATGAACAGGACACCTACAGCTGCGGTGCATGATGTAACACCTGAGGAAAAGTTTACAGGTACAAAGCCTGATTTGACACACTTGAAAGTGTTTGGCTGCATTGCTTACGTGCATGTACCAAATGAGTTGCGTAAGAAATTGGATCCTAAAGCAGAGAAATGTATTCTTGTGGGATATTCCCTTGAACAAAAGGGGTAAAGGTGCTACAATCCTACTACACGAGAATTACGAGTGAGCAGAGATGTAGTCTTTGATGAGATGAGCAGCTGGTACAGTAATGCACATGGCACTATTGGGGCTGATGTAAAAGATGATGTGGTTGTACAAAATGTGAGGCCAAGTCACAAGTTTTGAGTGGACCCTAAGATTCCTCTTCTCGTGGCTCTGTTGAGAAACCATGGAATGGTAGACTACGTACGCAGGTTACTCCACCAACAGGTACAGGGAATGTATCACGAAAATGAAAGGAAAAGGTTGATGAACCTCCCTTTATGGATGATGCATCATTAGGTTTTTCACATGTAGACATGGATTCAGATGGTTCTGAACAAAGTCTTGATGAGGAATTTGGAATTCCGGCTGTCAGGACACCTGGTGTAAGGAAAGTACAGGAAGATGCTAGAGGGCAAAGGAGTGACCCAGGACCGTGTAGATCTAATAGAGTCAGAAATCCAGTTCAGAAATTGACTTATGATGGGTATCTAGCGCATCACCAAGCCTACATGGCTAAGGTGATACAGGATGTGGAGCCCACATGTTTTGAGGATGCAGTTGGAAATGTGCATTAGGATGATGCAATGAATAAAGAGATGGCTGCATTGGAAGCAAACGACACATGGGAGTTGGTGCCATTGATAAGCGGCAAGAAAGCTATTGGCTGTAAATGGGTGTATAAAACCAAGCATAAGGCTGATGGTAACATTGAGCGTCACAAGGCAAGGCTGGTCGCAAAGGGTTATGCACAGACGTATGGCATAGACTATGAGGAGACCTTTGCTCAAGTGGCAAAGATGACAACTGTGAGAGCTGTCATAGCAGTGGCTGCATCTAGAGGATGGATTATGCATCAAATGGATGTAAAGAATGCCTTCTTGAATGGTGAGTTGCAAGATGAAGTGTATATGGATCAGCCACCTGGTTATGTCGATCTAGGTTATCCAGATTATGTATGCAGACTTCTCAAAGCTTTGTATGGTTTGAAGCAGGGCTCTAGAGCATGGTATGACAGGATTGCCAAGTATCTTGTCAGTATTGGTTTAAGGAGAGCTCATGCTGATCATTCACTCTATGTACGTGAGAGTGATGTGGGGATTGTGGTCATTACCATATATGTAGATGACCTTATTATTGTTGGTGACAATGCTATGGAGATTGACCATGTGAAGGGTCTTCTCAAACAGGAGTTTGAAATGAAAGATTTAGGCGAGTTGCGCTACTTTCTTGGCATTGAGGTGATCAGGACTCCAGAGGGTGTATGGCTATCACAGAGACAGTATACTTTGGACATGTTGTCAAAGTATGGTATGGATAATTGTAAGCCAATTTCTATTCCCTTGGATGTGAATGCAAAGCTGAGTGCAGAGAAGGGTGATGTTGTTGAGGATGTCAACATGTACATGAAGATTGTGGGTAGTCTAATCTACTTGACTATCACGAGGCCAGACTTGAGCTACACAGTAGGCTTGGAGAGTCAGTTCATGCAGCTTCCGAGGAAGCCACATTTGGATAGAGTACGACGCACACTTAGGTATGTGCAAGGTACTCTTGACTACACATTGTTCTATGCAGTAGATGCACCATTAGCATTGTATGGGTATACAGATGCAGATTGGGCAGGTAGCATTGTTGATAGGAGATCTACAAGTGGCTTCATGTTCTCTTTTGGGAGTGCTGCTGTTACTTGGAGCAGCAAAAAGTAGCCTACGGTTGCTTTATCGAGCACAGAGGCCGAGTACAGAGGTGCAGTAGTTGCGACGTGCGAGGTAGCTTGGCTACGCACATTACTTGAGGACTTGGGAGTGCAGGTGGACCAACAGATTTTCATCCATTTTGACAACCTCAGCAGCATGCAGTTGGCTAGGAACCCAGTGTTCCATGCCAGGACCAAACACATAGAGGTCCATTACCACTACGTTCGAGAGCGAGTGTTGGCGGGCGACATCGACTTGGTCTACGTGAGCACAGAGGAGCAGATAGCGGATATCTTTACCAAGTCCCTCGGAGCTGAGAAGCTTCGACGTTTCCGGACTATGCTTGGACTCTGCGACATGCAGATCTCAAGGGGGAGTGTTGAGATGTCCAGCTCTACACCTTGAGCTAACATCCACTACGGGTCTTGGCCGCTTACGGCATTTACTCACTGGCGCGTTAGGTGACCGACACGGAGGATCTCTGCCAGTGATTCTACAACTGGACTACACTTATAGTGCCATCCTAGTACGCTTCTAGCGAGTTCACACCTAGTGACCGCATGTACATATGTGCTACTTTTCAGCTTTAGCACTTAGTCATTTTGTACTCTCTTTTCTGTGAAGAAGAAGAAGAAGCTTTCCATCTCTGTGTGCTTTGTGCTTGTCTTGTGTAGCTCTCTTGCATCCTCCTTCTTTACAAAACCCAAACAAGATAGGGGCACCACCTAGTTATGGTATGCGAACTAGGACGCAAGAGAGATTTTGGTACAACCAAGAAGATACACCACACAACACACAGAAGCAGCCTCACACCAAGACACACACAAAATGGACCAGAGAGAGCTAGAGCAAAGGGAAGAGAGAGAGAAAAGGATTTTGCGTAATACCTTATTTGTGACTTGCAAATGGAGATGGTTCGTTATGATGCTATCGTAAAACTTGTACAAAAAATCACTCTATGCTTAGTGATTGCTAAACATTGCCAACACACACACACACTGTCTTAGGGTGTGGGAGACCTCTCACCACAATACCCTCTTACAATGGACACAAAATTGGCAATTAAAACACACTAAAACACTTTCCAAAGAAAGATCAAATGATAGAACTCAAAATACACAAGTCACCTTGAATTCACCAAACCGTATTTCACAAATGGAAGGACGAAGATTTGAACGTCGAATCACGCCTTTGATGCACCAAACTTCAATTTATTGATGATGAAGGAGCATATACAACAGTGGTTTTGAGATTTGTGGAACTCACGCTCTCTCACTTGCAATGTGTAGCTTGAAGGCTTCTCTCACACCAAGAGTGAAGCTCACAAGTGGTTGCTACACCTAAGTCTCTCCTCACGCATAGAGTGTTGGGGTGCTATGTGAGATGTTGGAGGTTGTTTTACAAGAAGGAGAGGGGCCTATATATAGGTTGGAGACCCCTCATTAAGATTATTAGAAATCCTAATTTACAAGATAACAAATCAGGATTATGATTTTTTTTTAATATCAAAACATTGCGGGCCTTCTTTGTCTGCTTGAGTCATGGATGTGGGCTCAAAAAAGAGCATTATTGATGGTAGATAAGGTGAAAGTAAAGTTTTCAGTAAGCAGAGAGAGAGAGAGAGAGAGAGAGAGAGAGAGAGAGAGTTACTTTGTACATGTCTTGAGGTGAGGTGTCTTTTATGGTTAGGTCAATGCTATTTTGTGTTAGTATGTTAGTGGTTAGTGTTAGTAATCACTAGAAAGTTAATGATATATTTACAATGGGTAGAATGGGGTGGACGGTTGAAGTAAGATGGTTGAATGAAGTGAGAAAATCCTTGTGATGGTGAAGCTTGAAGAAGTTTTGGACTTGTGTAGGTTCTCAAAATGACTATCGATCTTCTTCTTCGTCTTCTCTTCTTTACGCCACCGCCGCCAAGGTTGATTATCGTGATGAAAATGGTAATTCCGTTGATGAGATCTCTTGATTTGAAGAGGTTAAGCATGGTACACATACTGAATTTATGTATATATATAAGGAGTAAGATGGAATTGTACTTTGGAGATAATAGAGAGAGGCATAGAGATGGTGTATGTACATGGAGAGCTCGTATGAGAGCTATGGGAGTAAGTGGGGAGGTTAATGGTGAAGAAGGTGAGAGAAACCATTGAAGGTGCCGGTTTGAGTGAGGGATTGAGAGGAATGTGTGTGTGTGTGTGTGTGTGTAGAAGTGTGGAAAGAGGTGAGAGAAGACTATGGGCTACTTGTGAGAAAAGTGGGCAGACTGGTGGCCACTCAAAAAATCATAGCTCACCGGCGGTTGCTCCACAAATCACCAAAATTTTTGAGGTGATTATTCAGCTTTTGTTCCACATTTTCTCTTTTGACCACCGCTCCAAATTCGGAGTGGAGATGGGTGCCAAAATTCTCACCAAAAAGCCTGTTTTTTATGTCTGCAAAAGTCTTTTAGTGGCCCTCTCCTTTGTTGAATTTGTACAATGCATCCAAGAGTGAGCCCCTCCTTTGTCATATCATAATACAAAGCATCCAAGTTGCCCTTGACACGTGCATGGAGGAGGGTTATTGGTGAATAAAGAAATATATACATGGTGGGACTAGTGTATGGACTATTCATGGATTTTAGCTCAATGAGCACATGGTGTTAGAATAATGAGTAAAAATAAATTAAAAAAATATGGAGGAATTATGGATATGGAAAGATATTGGAATCATATGATATGGTCCCTCTTTGTATTATTTTGGGTGAAAGAGGAAAAGGTATGCAAGTAAATAATATAATAAACGTGACCGATGAGTAGAAATCAATTTTTTTTGTTTTCACGAGGGTGAGGGTGAAAATGTGGTGGTGATTTGTATAAAAGAAAAATATGAGGTTAGAGTATGTACACATTGGCAAAATATACTTATGGTGTAAGAGGATGAAAAAAGGCATACACAGGTTTAATAAAACACACACCTAAGTATAAATATTTAAATAAAATACCAGAATAATTATAAAAATCCTTTTATTTAGGCCATACATATAATGCAATATTTACACACAAATGGGCCATAATATATTTTATTTTTTTGATTTTATTTATTTTTTTGACGCAACTAGCCCAGTGACTAGCTAGATGAGGATTTTAAGAAGATATGGGAAAAGCCCCCTAACTCACACACGCCTATTTACAGTGAAATGGTAGGGATAGCCATAGCGTTTGGGTGAATTTGGTAGGGTGGAGTAACTTACTATGGCAATTATGGAGAGCCGAAAAACGGCTATCACTAGTTTTACTTTCATTTGCATATCTAGTCCAATACTTGTCTCTAACTCTATCTCTATCTCTCATTATCTATCTCTAAAACCACCACCACACTTAGATCTATCTCTAATTCTATCTTTACTCCTCCTTTCATCTCTCTTGTTGTGTCCTAATTGTTTCATTGGAAGGTATTCAAGCAGCGACCTTGTCAATGTAATGGGTACAACCTTCTTGGGGGAAACAATTATGTGCACAAGGTTAGTAACCATATCTTCATCTTCCACAAGCATCTCTCTCTCTTAAGGTTCTCATTCTCTTCCACAATCTCTAGAATCTCCTTGCTACAGGTACTTCTCTCCCCGCAGTATCCTTATTGCCTAAGGGCAACAATAGGGCTTGGGAGAGAAACTCTCTTCTTCTTCTCCTTTCACTTCTTTCACACCTTTATCTTTGAACATACTAAGTATATCATTGATGAATAACCATAATCCACATAGAGGTAATTTCTTTCAATTCCATTCAGTGCAATCTATTAGGGTCAACAATTGGATTAGTCGAAAGATTCACTTTCAGCAACGCATAGTGTTTCTATTTGGTCCTGAAAGGCTCAACGAAATACTTCTCCCACCAGATCCCATCATACTACCTATTATTGACTATGACTTCTTTTTTGATGTGAATGTGGTTATTTTATTATGAATCAAGAGGATTTGTACTCACAACTAATCCTAATCGCTAGACAAAACATATACATTATAGTAAGCACAAAGCTACAGTTCCAAAGAGCAAAACGTAGCTTATTTGGACAACAAAGATTAAATATCATTAACTCATCCATTAACCCTTTTATCCTACCCATGATACGATATGATCGTAATCTCGATGTTTTCATTTTTGTTTTGTTTTGACTATCTTTCATGAGTTCTCTCCATCACGTGTTTGTTTGTAAGGAAAAGTGAGCGGTTTCTTTGGCTACATTTCTTCTTTAGCTCTAGAAACTATGTTATCTACATCTTAGCTCTTTCTCATAACCCTTGAGCTTCCTCACAAACTCTCACAGCAAGAGGCCCGGTGCCTTCCTGGCAAGACCATCTACTTCTTGACACCGTGCTGCTCAAATGGGGCTGGGGCAAGCACAATCAAAGATAACAACAACCCACAGCCACAAACCAATACAAGGAAAGGGGCACCACCTAGTTGTAGATGCGAACTAGGTCGCACGCAATGTCTTCTTGTAATCAAACACAAAAAGGTAGGGGAATGCAAGATAGCCACACACACCAAACACAAACATTCACCACGCCAAAGAGAGGTAAAGAGCACAAATCAACTTGAGAAACTCAGTCTTAGCTTTAAAGACTAGATTCACACAAAGCTTGATGAGAAATAGAGAGACACACAAAACTTGACCTTGTTTCCAATACACAAATTGTCTTAGGGTCACGGGAGCCCTCTCACTGAGCACCCTCTTACAATTGACTTTTTAGGCAAACAATTCAACAAGCCCTCAACCCTTCAAGCATGAAATAGCACAACAGACTTAAATAATAATATACCTTCAACCACCTGATGAGCCAACTTATCAAGTTAATTTGGAGAGAAGAGTCGTAGTTGAAACATACAATTGCACCCAAAACTATGAATCTTATTTATTGACAAGAGTAGGCTACAAGTGTGATGCAGAGTATGGTATCACTCCACTTCTCTAGATAGCATAACTAACTTCAAGCTTCACCATGCACCTATGTGTAGTGATGGAATAGAGCACTCACAATGCACACACTCTACACAACTGGGCTTGGAGAGTGGTGTGTTATGTGTTGAGAATGGTGTGGTGTGGTGTGATCATGTGATGATTTACAAGGGAGAGAAGGGCTCTATTTATAGGTTTTAGAAGCCCCGAATAGGATTAAACCTAATCAAGTTTATTCAAGGATTATGCATATTTTATTTTATTTTATTAAGGGTGGGTCTCTCTTATCCTTTGAGTCACATGGATGTGGGCTCAAGGGAAGATAATTATTGAGGATGAAAGGAGAGAGGGATTGAGTGAATAATTTGGGAGTGCCTACTCTAGTAGAGGGTGCATTTTAGAATAAGGTTAGTGGTTAGTAGTTAGTAATTATCACTACAAAATATTTACAAAATCATTCACCAAATGGTGAGATATATGATGAGAAAAGTTAGAGAAGGGATGAGCTTGTAAAGAGAGGTTGAAGATTTGGAGAAGTTGACATTCACCTCTTAACAACACCGGAAGAAGAAGCGGTCAGCATGGCGAAGTAGCGCGTGTCGATGAAGCCATGTTATTTTCAAACCTTGGAAAATTCATGATAAAAGCCTTCATTTACAGAGGTTAACCTTGGATTTTTTCTGATTTTTTGAAGTTCTTTACAAATCTGAAGAGAGTATGGTCATATGGACATATATGTAGAGAGAAAGGGGGACACATAGGGTGTAGAAATGGAGGATGAAGTCTATGGAGGTGTGAGAGAAGTGGCAATGGTGAAGAGGGTGAATTAGAACATGGGAGTTGCAGGTTTGGGAGTGGGAAGGAGAGGGAGGAGTGTGTAAGAGTGAGTAGGTATGTGGAAGGGTGAGAGAAATAGGAAGATTTTTTGGGTGTATGAGGTGGCAGTTCTGAAGTCGGCCATAAATTTCATGTAAAATCTCCCTTGTCTCCAAATTTTTAAAAAAATTATGGAAAATAATTCAGCTCACGAGCTACGTTTTGTCCTTTATTTGCGTAGCCTTTCTTTTATAGCACTCATAAGCTACCTCCCGTTTCCATTCTAGTTCTGCGAGTGTGAGAAGTCGATCTTCCCATGCTGCTTCTTCTCCTTGTGCCACCTTAACATGAAGTTGCATTGTTGGAATGTTGAGCTCGATGGGTTGCAAAGCTTCTTGACCATAGACTAGGTGGAAGGGTGTGAACTCTGTCGCTTCCTTGTAGGTAGTCCGATAGGCCCACAATGCTCCATCCAAGAAGTCATCCCATAGCTTTGTCTTGTTCTTTACCATCTTTCGGATGATTCTTGCCATGATACCATTAGCCTTCTCTACCAAACCATTTGACTGAGGGTAGTAGGGTGTGCTATGCCGATGTAGAATGTGAAGCTCATCACAAACTTCCGTAAGCAAGCCCTTCCTAAACCCTGGACCATTATCAGAAACAATCTCCAAAGGTGTGCCAAATCTGCAACAAATGTGAGTGTACACAAACTTGCTAACTGTCCTCTCATTCACTCTTGCCACACTTTGAGCTTCTACCCTCCTAGTCATGTAGTCTATGGCCACCAAGATATACAATTTTCCATTTTTAGTCCTGGGCAATGGACCCATAGCATCAATGCCCCATTTGCAAGGACTAACTGACGTGGACCATGTAACAGACGCTGGTTTCCATTAATCTGACAATTGTGGCAGCTTTTACACCAATGTTGAACATCAATGTGCAAGCTTGGCCAAACATATCCGACAAGAAAAATCTTTGTTGCAGTGAGTTCCTGTGCAAAATGAGCACCACACGCTTCCTCATGCAAAACTTCAAGAATGGCTGGAATCTCCTTTGTTGTTGGTATTCTCCTACAAACTTGATCTTTTCCCCTTTGGTAAAGGGCACCTTCCAAAAAAAAATATGAACTTGCCTTATTAATGAGCCTCCGCTTTTGAGCCGTTGTGAAGACCTCTCGAAATTCGCCCTCTAAAATGTAGCTCACAATGGGAGCCAATGACTCCATCCCCTGGTATCTTGGTTGCTTTATCATTGTTGCTGCCATGATGACCTGCACTTCACTCTCAACACATGCAATTGCTTTTTGTGCAAGTAAATATGCATCTTCATTTTGTTTCCTAGGGATATGATATAGCTGCACTTCTTCAAATTGATTAAACAACCTACAAATGGCATGAACTTTTGTCCTTAGGTTTTCATTCTTGCATGCCCAAATGCCTAAAATCTGCTTCACAATGAGAAGTTCATCTCCCTTTACCATAAGACGTCGTATACCTTGGCCAATGCACATTTTTAAACCATGAAGTAGTGTGTCGTATTCTGCTTCATTGTTGCTAGTTGAACCTGGTAGATTGACCTTCTCTTTCATGACCACCTCTCCACTTGGGTTGAGCAATACTAGCCCTCCCCCTGCTTTTCCTGTGACTCGTCGAAAAGCTCCATCAAAAAACAAGGTAAAATAATTAGGAATACTTTTAGGTGGTGGCAATGGTAAGGTCTTTACTTCAGGCACCTTAATCTCCTTCTCATGTACCCTATAAGTAAGCTGGATCCTTGCCAATTGTGCACGCACACTATCTTCTACTTTGAAAGAGTATTGAAAATCTTGCATCTCCATAATCCACTTTGAGATCCTAGTACTAAGATTCATTTGAGATGACACCCAAGGGAACAAATTTTCTGTAGTGAGAATTACAAAAGGTTTTGGTAGCAGGTAGGATCTAAACATTCTCACCGTAAACATGAGAGAAAGCATCATGAGTTCTGCTTCTGTGTAGCCTCTCTCCAAAGCATTCATGACCCTACTAGCAAAGTAGATGGGTCGCATCCTGGTACTGTGGGGATCTTGTTGTAATAAAACTGCACCAATCGTTTCCTTCCCAACACTAGAGCTAACAAAGAATGTGTACTCCCAACAAGGAGGCATGAGTGTTGGTAGCTCTGACAAAATGACTTTAATGTTACAAAAGTACTCTTCAAGCTCATCAAACCATGCAAATTCTACTTGTTGTGTCAACTTTTGCAAAGGATGAAGCAACTCCAAAGCTAAGTGAATAAAGTGTGACATATACTTCACCTTTTGAATGAATGAGATGACCTCTTTGAGATTCTTGGGTGATGGGAGCTCAATAAGAGCCTTTGCCTTTGAAGGATCCACCTCAATGCCTTTATAGGAAACCTTGTGACTAAGCAAGATCACTTCATCCTCACCTATGTGACATTTGTCGGGGTTGAGTTGACCTCCCATGTCGTAGAGCTTCTTTAAACCTTCTTCTACCCTTTGTAGATGCAATGATTTTGAGCTATAAATGCAAAAATCATGAATGAACACCCTAATTGACTTTCCAAAGAATGCTTGAAACACCATGTTCATGAAACGTTGGAATGTTGTAGGAGCATTTGTCAGACCAAATGGCATGACTCTAAAAGCATAACAACCCCAAGGAGTGATGAAGGTTGTTTTTAACTGATCTTCCAATGCGATACCTATTTGAAAGTAACCTGAGTATCCATCACACACAGTGTACTTCTCATGACAAGCTACCTCATTTAGTATCTCATCCTGAAATGGGAGGGGAAAGTGATCTCTTTTTGTTGCCTCATTGAGTGGATGGTAATCCACACATACCCTCAACTTTCCGTTTTTCTTAGGAGTGACAACAACGGGAGAGACCCACTCTGAATTCTCCACTGGATAAATGAGACCTGCTGCTAGAAGCTTTCTTACCTCCTTGAGTAAAGCCTGATCCTTGATGACTCCTAGCCTTCGTAGCTTCTGAGCCTTAGGTGTGGCCTCTGGCTTCAACTCAATTTTGTGTCGAACAACATCTACTCCACGCACATCGTTGTAGTCTTTAGAAAAAAGCCTAGGAAATTTCCTTAGCACACATTTGAACTCCTCTCTTTCATCCTTTGTAAGTGTTGTAGACAACATACCTTCTAACATTCCTTCATCTTCCACATTTTGGTTCTCTTGGAAACCTACCTCTTCCAAACTTGGGCAAGAGCTCTCATGGTTGTTTGGCTTAAACCTTACCCCCATGACTTCGATGGAAGACTCCTCTTCAGTAATGCTGCCGCTACTTTATTCTTCTGAAGTGTTATCGGTCCAATATTTTTCCGTCTCACTTTGAGACGATTCTTCATGGAGCTCCTCTTGGCATTGCTCCTTCATGTGAAAGACAACTTTCTTATGATTTTCATTCCTGCAAATTAATTTTCCACTGTCCCAATCCTGCAAAGCTCGCATTTTCATTAGCCATGGTATTCCTAGGATAAATGGATAACCACTTTCCTTGGTCGACATAACATAAAAATCCACCGCCTTCTTAATGCCAAAGGCCTCTACAAAAACATTTTTACAAATGCCTACACACCTAGCTTTGCTATTGTTTGCCATCTTCACTTTGATTTCAGGTGTCTCATGGATGTGCATGCCTAGTTTTTGCATGAGTCCCTCTGTCATGATGCAAATTTGTGCACCCCCATCCACTAGACCTTTCCTAACCAATCTTCCTTTGATGTAACAGTCTAGCACAGGTGTAATATCCTCATTCATTTCAACATGTGCAATTTTTACAATAGGAACACTCTCTTTTATCTTTCTCCTAGTGTTAACTGCCTTTGTTAAATCCCTCCTAACTTGTGGGCATAATGCAAGAAACTGAGGCCATGAGATATCAGGACCCTTACCTCTCATGTCTTCCATTAGGTTGTATGGAGCCATACCATGTCCAAGAGGGAAGTCTTGGAGGTTGATACGACGTCGACTCCTCTTAGCTTCCTTGGTCTCCTTTGCCTTCTTTTCTCGTCCATGGTCACTTTGTGATGTAACCCCTTCTTTCTCCTTAGCTTTTCCTCAGCCATGCTTAATGCCATTTTCTTCCATGTCAACCTCTCTTGAATTTGTCACCTCTACCACATGCACATTTGGGTCTGGCAAAGGTGGAACTCCTTCCACTCCTTGTGGAGGTGCTCTTGCTCCATTTGGCCTTTGTAGAAGTCGTGGTTGCTGACTAGTTCCTTCACCTGAATTCATCACTCGGTAATTCATGTTAGGTCTCCCTGGCTCCCCACGGGGCCAAGGACAATTATACATCCCATGTCCAGACTTACCGCAATTCCAACATTGCAAGACTCTCCTAGGTCGTGGATCTCGCTCTTCAGACTTCTTTGCTTGTCCCTTTGGACCTACAGCTCGTGCAAGGTGAATTGACAAGCTTCTTAAAGATTCATTTAACTTCTCAATCACTTCCGCCGTTACCTCAGGAAGCTCCTTAGATGTTGATGCTTGTGACTTACCTTTGGGCCTAAGACCTTCTATTGGAACCTCCTCCCTTAAGCAGTTGAGTTTCCTATATTTCTCAGCAACCCTAGTTTCAACTGCATCAAAGGTAACAGGTGCACCCACCTCAACTTTTACCTTACGGTCAGGAAAGAGTCCGGCTATGAACCTCTCCTTCTTTAGAAATTCTGCACTAGCACGAGGGTTAGCAACATTTCGTATCCATAGAGCCCAAAGACGTAGAAACTCTTACTTGTACAAGTAGTAGTCATCTAAGTCTTTTTGCTTATGAGAAACAATGTCTTGCCATAGTTTTTGAGTGTTTTGGGGATCAAAGAAGTATTTCTTGAAATGATTCAACACTTCCGTGTAATTCCCCTTAACTTCCTCATGCAAAGAGTCAAACCAAGTACTAGCATCTTTCCTAAGGACTACCTCAAACATTTCTACACATTCCTGATCAGTTACTATCCTCTTGATACGGCAAGACATTTTGAAATTTGCTAAGAATAATTCTGCATCCTCCCCAGGCTCTCTAAAGAACAAGGGGTAGCCACTCATTTGCCTAGTTGTATCCATGTTGCCGGTTTTACTCAAAAATTTCTTTTTATTTTTTTATTTTTTGTGTTGCAAAATCAAATTTCAAAGTAGAATGAAAATGTAAGCGTCAAAGCTGGCAAAATGAACGGATTGACTGAGGCATTGATAGCCGTTACTTACCTAGGTTCAAACATACGACGGAAAACACGTTGAAATTGTAACTTTTTGCCAACTATTACATGCACATCTTGTCTAGCCAAAGGAATGAATGTACTATACAAGTCCTCTTGATTCATTAACCTAGCTAAAACAAGATAAACACATGTACATCAAAAGAGACATTATAGTCTACAAGTGGGAGTATAATAGGATTTGGAGATTGTAGAATATCTCTTAATGCTTCAACATCAAAGAGGAATACAATACGTTGTTGAAAAAAGATTTTTCTATCAATTTGAACATTTATCCTAATCCCTTGCACCCAATGAAACTGATGAAATTGAATTTCATGAGTAGGATTAGGAGGTGGTGGATTGTTCATGTAAACACAACTAGTTTTTGAAGACTTACCTTGTGTATGCTAACACAACCGCTTGCTCCTCATTGTAGGCACCAATTTGAGGCGGTCCGGGGTGGGCAACAAGAAGAGCGGTCTCTAAACACCCTTCGAGGCTCCCGTGCTACTCAAATGGGGCTGGGGCAAGCACAATCAAAGATAGAAACAACCCATAGCCAAAAACCAATACAAGAAAAGGGGCACCACCTAGTTGTAGATGCGAACTAGGACGCACACGATATCTCCTTGTAATCAAACACACAAAGGTAGGGGAATGCAAGATAGCCACACACACCAAACACAAACATTCACCACGCCAAAGAGAGGTAAAGAGCACAAATCAACTTGAGCAACTCAGTCTTAGCTTTAAAGACTAGATTCACACAAAGCTTGATGAGAAATAGAGAGACACACAAAACTTGACCTTGTTTCCAATACACAAATTGTCTTAGGGTCACGGGAGCCCTCTCACTGAGCACCCTCTTACAATTGACTTTTTAGGCAAACAATTCAACAAGCCCTCAACCCTTCAAGCATGAAATAGCACAACAGACTTAAATAATAATATACCTTCAACCACCTGATGAGACAACTTATTAAGTCAATTTGGAGAGAAGAGTCGTAGTTGCAGCATACAATTGCACCCAAAACTATGAATCTTATTTATGGACAAGAGTAGACTACAAGTGTGATGCAAAGTATGGTATCACTCCACTCCTCTAGATAGCATAACTAGCTTCAAGCTTCACCATGCACCTATGTGTAGTGATGGAATAGAGCACTCACAGTGCACACACTCTACACAACTAGGCTTGGAGAGTGGTGTGTTATGTGTTGAGAATGGTGTGGTGTGGTGTGATCATGTGATGATTTACAAGGGAGAGAAGGGCTCTATTTATAGGTTTTAGAATCCTCGATTAGGATAAGACCTAATCAATTTTATTCAAAGATTATGCATATTTTATTTTATTTTATTAAGGGTGGGTCTCTCTTATCCTTTGAGTCACATGGATGTGGGCTCAAGGGAAGAAAATTATTGAGGATGAAAGGAGAGAGGGATTGAGTGAATAATTTGGGAGTGCCTACTCTAGTAGAGGGTGCATTTTAGAATATGGTTAGTAGTTAGTAGTTAGTAATTATCACTACAAAATATTTACAAAATCATTCACCAAATGGTGAGATATATGATGAGAAAAGTTAGAGAAGGGATGAGCTTGTAAAGAGAGGTTGAAGCTTTGGAGAAGTTGACATTCACCTCTTTACAACACCGGAAGAAGAAGCGGTCAGCATGGCGAAGTAGTGCGTGTCGATGAAGCTATGTTATCCTCAAACCATGGAAAATTCATGATAAAAGCCTTTATTTACAGAGGCTAACCTTGGAGTTTTTTTGATTTTTTGAAGTTCTTTACAAAGCTGAAGAGAGTATGGTAATATGGACATATATGTAGAGAGAAAGGGGGACACATAGGGTGTAGAAATGGAGGATGAAGGCTATGGAGGTGTGAGAGAAGTGGCAATGGTGAAGAGGGTGAATAAGGACATGGGAGTTGCAGGTTTGGGAGTGGGAAGGAGAGGGAGGAGTGTGTAAGAGTGAGTAGGTGTGTGGAA
Source organism: Adiantum capillus-veneris (assembly GCF_014529385.1). Lineage (NCBI taxonomy): Eukaryota > Viridiplantae > Streptophyta > Polypodiopsida > Polypodiales > Pteridaceae > Adiantum > Adiantum capillus-veneris. The sequence continues at coordinate 139,111,790 of NC_140955.1, read as the reverse complement.
GGGTGAGAGAAATAGGAAGATTTTTTGGGTGTATGAGGTGGCAGTTTTGAAGTCGGCCATAAATTTCATGTAAAATCGCCCTTGACTTAAAAAATTTTGAAAAAATGCTGGAAAATACTTCAGCTCATGAGCTACGTTTTGTCTTTTGGGAGTATCCTCAAATTCAGATCATAGGAAGGTGCCAAAATTCGAGCAAAGAGCTGTCCCTGCAGCACCCAATAAAGCTTGAAGTGGGCCACTATTTGATTCTTTTGCCTTTGTATTCTTCCAAGTGAGCCCCCCATACATCAAATATGACCTAATATTTCCAAGGAGCTTGCACACATGTATGGTATAGGATAAGTATCAAATATAATATATACTTGTGGGGTAAGAAGATAGGCTAGCTAGTCATGAAAAATGGACACATGGGATGCATGGTGGCAAAAAATATATAAAATAAAAGGAGGAAAATCATGAGGGAAGGGACCCTCAATTATTTTCTCCTTTGAGTAATTCCTGAAATTTATTTGAAGATAAAATCTATGAGCTTGTGAATATTTAACTGGGAGGGATGGAAGAAAATATGACGGAGCCGATAAGGTTATTGGTGAATTTTTACAATGAAGTCACATAAAGGTTTTTCAAGGCTTGTGTGAGTTGAGCTTCACGGATAGAATGATAGTAAAATATGTATCAGAAATGACACGCGATGGAAGCTAGCATACTTAGGCCTGATAACGCACACCTAGGAATATATATTTATATAAATACATTAAAAAAAAACCCTTTATACTTAGGTCCTTTATTTGATAGAAAATATTTACATATAAAGAGGACCATAATATTATAATTTTTTTTTTCTCCTAGCCCAATTACTCGCTTAACGATTTAATAAAAAAATGTGATAAAAACCATAAACACACACACACTAATTACAATGAAAAAGCGAGCCTAGTCATTGTGCTAGGGTGTTTTTGTGGGGTGAAGTGGCTTCTTAAAATTATTTTATGAGAGCCGAAAAATGGCTATCAATATATATAATGGATATATGATAAAAAATGATCAATTTTAGCTGTGTATGTGCAAAGTGACATGTAACATTTAATGGCCTAAAATCTTATGTGTAGCGGAAATTAGCATGAACATAGTGAGCATTTCATTAGAGTTGATTCCTAATGAGAATCACAAGAGTGCTTGGGTGGAGAGAGCAACAAAAAGCATAACACCTAGTTAGATAGCATCGACAATACTTTCAAAAGAGAGAGCAATTAAGCTATTGACAACAGTTGAGGACCGGATTTGCATGGAGCCGGTCCCCCCTCCAAAAGGCTTTGTATTATGGTTTCTCCCATCAAGAGAGACATTGTACAATACAATTCTTTGTGTTCCTTCAAGACGAGCTAGTGCAATGAAGATGGAAGCTTCATACACCAAGCAAAACACTTAATCAAACACAACTTGAATTATCCCCGTTCTCAGACCCAAGACCTCACACACCTTCGAAGATGGTGAGAGCTAGCAGGGTATGAGAGTAGATTGAGAGGAAAAAGAAGTATCTTACGAGAAAGAAGTACATCTCCTCACATAATCACTCATATTAGCATAGCTTAGCTTAGTAATTAGCTTGGTAGAGAAGATGAGCATGCATTGAAGCTTGGCTCTTGGTTGGATTTGCATCCACATGCCAAGAGAGTGTTGATGTAGGCTTCTATCTCACAAGCTTGGAGTAGGTGATGAGCTCTCCATTAAAGCTTGGGAGGAGATAGAGTATTTTCCCTTCACACATGGTCAAGTGTGAGAGTGTGTGTGTCAATGCCAAGCAAAAATCAGCCCCCTCTCTCTCTTGGGCGAGCCCTAGCTGCTAAGTTAGTCTGGCTTTTGCCTCATTGGACCTCCCCAGGTCAAGCCAATAGGGATTAAGCAGCATAAGTGATAGCCTTCTAACATGTGTCCCCCTTTCCCCTTTTGTGAGAGCTTTAGATAATTAAATAATTAAACTAAACTCTCATTGGACCCCTTTGCCTCCTGGCCAATAGGAATCAAGCAAGCCATGGGGCTCCTGAATTCTCATTGGACCCCTTGGGAGACTGCCCAATAGTCTTCTAGGACACTTAATTCTTATTGGTTTCTTTTATTAAATGTTTTTAAATTAATTAAACTAGATTTACTCTAGCCTAATTCTCATTGGTCCACTTCAAGGGTCTTCCAATAGGAATTGGGCATACCTTGTGGGCATCTGGCCTAGGGAGTTGACATGTGTCCCTCATTCCCTTTGTGTAAAGGGAGCCTGTGTGTGTGTGTGTGGCTTTCTCTCTCATCCCCTAGCTTTGGGGCTCGCCCCCTCCCATGTAGGGATGTAGAAAGACTTTTTGGGCACACACTAAGCATCCAATTTTCCCTAAGGTTGACCTTTGGACACAACCTTTGAATTTTGGAACCTTAGCATTTTGGAAGTCTTAATGGGCTGAACCTTAGGGTCTTTTTAGCCCGTTGTTTCACATGGCTCTTTTGCAGATGGCCCCCCCTTTGGATCCCTATTTTCCCTCCTTTGGATCCCTACTGTGGCCGGTCTGCTAACTTAACCAATATTCTAGCTTTTTCTCCCTTGGCACTTCCCCACATTAAATGATCAGTTTAATATGAGAAAATCATTTAGGAGAATTAGATATTGATTATTATGACATTACCTCTCTCTTGAAATCATAGTCGTCCTCGACTATGGTGTAGAGAAGATAAAGCATATGCATGAGTCCTTTTCTTAGCGGGTAGAGGATCCCTATGTTACCCTACGACATCATTCCATAATGGATGACTAGTCCATTTGGCGCTTGAGAGCCTGAGGCTGCCGCAAGCATGTCTGCACATTAGTCCTATCAGTCTTCCATAGTAGAGTGACAAGCTCTACTTGGTGTTCGGGAGACGTCGTCTCCGCAAACTTGATCTAAGCATGCATACTACTTCATTTTTGTGCACAAATAAAGAAAAAGAGAGTCTTATAAGACAAAAATTTTTGTTTATTTTTAACATTTTGTACATTTGCTTACTCTTGGGAAGCATTGTAAGCATTGACAAGGTTTAGGTTATCCTTTAATTGTATGCCTTGCATCCATCTAGCATCTTCAAAAGGATAATTCTTAAACTTAATAGGATATCGTCGGATAGTCTTACCGCCTCTTAATACCTTGTCTTCATGTCGGAGAATGGACTCGGGCTGCAGCACCTCCTCGTGGTCCTCGATCTCCGGTGGGTCTTCAATAGTTGGTTCTTGAGGTGGCTCTCCTTTGTAAGGCTTTAAGAGGCTCACATGAAAAGCATTGTGTATGAGCCAATGATTGGGCAACTTAAGTTGATAGGCCATCTCATTGATTGGCCTAAGAATCTGGAAGGGACCATAGTACCTTTTTGCTAGTTTAGCATAGTACTTTTGGTGGCCCGTAGGATTCTTGCCCGTCGTGTGCCTTAATCGAGCCTTGGGAAACTTTAACAAGACCCAATCGTTTTCTTTAAAGGCTTGGGCTCTTCTGTGCTTGTCAGCAGCAGCCTTTTGCCTTTGCTGTGAGATAGAGATAGCATCCTTAATCTTTTGGAAAGATTCTTGTAGGTCTCGGCTATACTCATCTGCAGCGAAGATCTTCCCATGTACCTTAAGTAGCAAGGGACTTTTTGATCTTCCCTCAATTAACTCGAAAGGTGCTTTTCCTGTAGAAGTATGTACAGTGTTATTGTAAGCATACTCTACTAAGGGTAAGTACTTCTCCCATTGGGATCTTTGATCTACTTCCGTTACATAGGCTTTTAGTAGATCGAGAATAGTTAGGTTAGCTATTTCACTTTGGCCATCAGTTTGTGGATGATAGGCCGAAGAGAAGTTTAGCCTTGTTCCTAAATTCTCAAAGAGACCCTTCCAGAAATTACTGGTCATTCTAGGATCTCTATCCGACACTATGGACATTGGCAAGCCATGGTACTTGAAAATTTGTGAAATGAAGAGGGTTGCCATTTGATGGGCTTTGATAGTCTTTTTGACAGGTATAAAATGAGCTTGTTTACTGAACCTGTCTACTATCGTCCATATTCCCGTATTCCCGTGGATAGACTTAGGCAATCCAAAGATAAAATCCATGGATATGCTCTCCCATGGTGAATTAGGGATTGGCAAGGGTTGAAGCAATCCAAGTTGCTTCCCTCTATCAAATTTTGTCTTTTGACATACCACACATTTGGAAACATACTCATGTATGTTCACTTTCATGGTAGGCCAATAGAAATATGTTTCAATTCCCTTTAGGGTAGATTGAATCCCTCTATGCCCCGCATATGGGGGAGCATGAGATTCATACATTACTTTCTCACGTAGTGAGTTAGTAACGCATAGTCTATTGCCATAGAGAAGATAACCATCTTGTAAAGTAAATGGTTCTTCTTTCTTCCCTAAGGCAAGGGCTGAAATCACATCTCTAAAATCGGGATCAATAGCATACTCATCTATCATTAAAGATAGATCATTGTGAGTTGCTATGGAAACCGCATTCACTCTCGGTCGTCTTGAGAGTGCATCGGCTACTTGATTATGCTTGCTAGCAATGTGAGCAATATGAAAATGAAATTGCGAAAGGAAATTTGCCCACCTCATTTGTTTGTCGGAGAGCTTGGTCTGCGTCATGAAGTACTTAAGACTTTGGTGATCCGTTCGCAGAATGAAAGGAGTCCCCAATAAATAGTGCTTCCATGAGTCTAAGGCATGTAGAACTGCAAGGAGTTCTTTTTCGTATATGCCTAGAACTTGCTCAACAGGGTCGAGCCTTCGACTCTCATAGCCTATGGCGTGCCCTTCTTGGAGCAAAACAGCCCCAAGGCAATCACTACAAGCATCACATTGGACCTCAAATGGTTTTGAGAGATCCGGTAGTGTAAGCACAGGTTGAGAGATAAGCTTTTCTTTAAGCTTTTCGAAAGCATTGTTCTCCTTAGCAGACCACGTATACCTAACATTTTTCTTTGTTAGGTCATGTAATGGTCCCGCAATTTGTGAGAACTTTTCTATGAAGCGTCTATAGTATGCACACATACCTATAAAGCTTCTTAGTTCATGAAGATTCCTGGGTTTAGGCCATCCTTTTATTACCTCTAACTTGGATGGATCCATTTGGATTCCATCTTGAGAGATAATGTGACCTAAATATTGAATCTCTTGCAAGAAAAATTCACTTTTCTTTCGATTAACATAAAGTTTATTCTCTCTTAAAACTTGAAATATTACCTGGAGGTGTTGCTTATGTTCCTCTAATGAATTAGAGTAGATGATAATATCATCAAAGAACACTCCAGTGAAGGTTCGATGAGGTCTGAACAGCTTCTCCATCAAGCGGTTAAATGTGGCTGGTGCATTAGTCAAGCCAAAAGGCATGACAATGTATTCGTAAAGACCAAATGTAGTACGAAATGCGGTCTTTACAATGTCTTGATCAACTATCCTTATTTGATGATAGCCACTTTTTAGGTCAATCCTACTGAAGTAGGTCGATCCTTGTAGCTTATCAAATAGGTCTTCTACCCGTGGAACGGGAAACCTATTCTTGATAGTGATCCTATTTAGTGCTCTATAGTCGACACACATACGATATGTGCCGTCTTTCTTTTGCACTAATAGCACAGGTGAGCAAAATGGAGATGAGCTAGGCCTAACCATGCCCTTCTCAATTAACTCAAACACTTGCCGCATAATCTCCTCTTGTTGAGCTTGAGAAACTCTATAAGGAGGTTTGTTAGGCGGTGAACTTCCTGGAAGAAGTTCAATTGCATGGTCGTCATTACCTCGTTTAGGAGGTAGCTCAGAAGGGATGTCGTCAATAAAGACATCTTGAAACCCCTTGAGAAAATTGGATAGCTCTAATTCCTTTTGGTTGCTTTTATTTTCTTTTGCTAAAGCATTAGGTTCATTTTGAGAATCTTTAACAAAAATCATGTACACGGAAATAGAGCTCTTTATTGACTTGTTGAAAGCTGGTGTATGTACAATGGGGATGGTGTTACCCATCTCCCTAGCATCTATATACATGTCCTTTTCCCTGAACTTAAAGGAGATTCTCCTTTCAGGAAATTTAACATGGGCAGCCAGACGGTCAAACCATGGTGCCCCTAGGATTACATCCTCATGCTTGAGAGGAGAGATAAAGAAATCCTCTTTGTCCACATAGCATTGGACATGAAGCCTCAATTTCCCGATTAAGGGAGTGGCTGAAGCTTCTTGCCCCTTGAAGGCACTGTCTGCGGGTAGGATATCTCCCATCTCGTAGGATTGTATGCCTAGCTTGGTGGCTAACTCCATAGATATGAAATTGTGAGTAGAACCAGGGTCAAAGAGAATAAAAGCATCATGTTCTCTTACCTTTCCCCAAGCATGGCATAGAGGAGATCCTTGGTGGTGAGTTTGGTGAATCTCCTCCTCTTGGATTTCAACCAAAGAAGCTCTAGGAGGATCTTGGCGGTTGTTCTTTTGGGGACAAGCGCGGTACGCATGCCCTTGTTCGCCGCACTTGAAACACCAGTTATCTTTACGATAACGCTCAAGCTCTTCAGGAGAGAGTTTATTCTTTCCTTTGTAAACTCCCTTCTCTTTAGCTTTGTTGGAATTGCCCTTAGGAGACTTTTGGACATTGTCCTTCCCCTTAGGCTCATTGGAACCTTTGTTTTCCGGGGGCTTATTATTTCTTTTACCCCCCGTTTGGAAATTGATTCGCGAGGCCACCATAGTATGGTGTATTACCGCCGATATGGTACGTGGCCTTTGGGAGTTGACATACTCCGCCATTTCTTCGGTTAAGCCCGCACAAAATTGTTGCTTTTGCTCTCCAAAATCCAACTTTTTGAAGACAGTGGCTTTGAGTTGTAGGTCCCAAAACTTGTCTACATATTTGTGGATGGATTCATTGGGAGAGAGCTTTAAGCTTCGCCATTCGGTGAGTACTTTGTCTTTGGCATCGGTGGCCAAAAACTGCTTCATAATGGAAGCTCTTAAAGCCTTCCATGTTCGTGGAGCTTCACCGTTGGCTCGTAGGCTAGACCACCATTGTCTGGCGGACTTTTGAAAGTGCATAGCTACATGGCGTAGCTTAGAGGACTCCGTGAAGCCCTCATCTCCAAACGCCGCATCGAATTGCTGGATAAAGGCCAAAACTTTGTCTGTAGCACCGAAGGTGCCATCATAGGTAAGGAAAGAGATGCTCTTCCCTCCCTCTTTGAATTTCTTCAGCTTGGACGACCTCTTCCATGCGGCATAGGATTTCCTATGGCCTCTTCTTTTTGATGGTTCAAAAGTTGCACCATCACTTTCTTCAGAAGATGAAGAATTTGAAGAAGGTGGAGAAGAGGGTGACCTCTTTCTCGCCTTTTTCTTGTCTTGATCTTTGTCGTCTTCACCATAGCTTTCATAAGAGGAAGAGGATAAAGAAGATGGAGAAGAGGGTGTCCTCTTTCTCGCCTTTTTCTTCTCTTGCTTTTTATCATCCCTCTTTGATTTATGGCGTGGAGAAGAGTGTGATGGTCTTCTCCGCTTTGGTGGTGATGGAGAGCGTTTAGCCCGCCGTCTTCGTGGAGCTATCTCCGCCGAGGTGGCGGGAGACTCGCTTCTTTCTCGTTCCTTCAGTGGAGGCTCTTGAGTTCTCCTTTGGGAAGGAGATGCATCGTCAAGAAGTAAGTTCTTGAGCCCTTCATATGGATTCTCTTCTTCTTCCCGAATCGGAGAGAGACCTCTTTTGGTAGTCTCACAAGGAGGCTTCCTAGGTGTTCTCTCGTCATGGTGATGAGCTTGGAGAATCCCGTGAGCACGAAGCTGCCGTTGCACTTCACTTTGGAGAGATGGATTGCCCATGGCTTGTTGAAGCCTAGAAACAAGATAATTAACAAGCATTGAAGCATCATTAGTAGCTTGCTCATGAGCAAAATCAAAGTTATCAACATTAATTTCACTCTCTTTAATATTGTCATCCATTCTAACAACTTTTAGGTGTAAACTTTTTAGGTGTACTTTGGCACTTCAAGCCCTAGTTGCTACTCCTCTTTACCCCTTTAGAAAAAGCACTCAAGCTACTGTACCCGCGGCTCGAATACCATTAATTGCAAGGAATAGAAGAGAGGGTCTTTCGACACCAAAACAGCACCGGCTCCTGTCAAGCTTCTAATAGCTCAATAGTGGTTAAGCCGTAGGCAAGCCCCGTAGGACTCCACTATTAAGACCATAGCTCTCGACGGTGATGCCCCGTTAACTGCACAAAGGCAGGCGCACTGCAAGGTTGAAAAATCCCTATTCTACTTACTCACAGGCAATTAATAATACCAACCATTTGTAGCTAGCTTGAGGACCTCCCTTCTTGAGCAAGAAAAGAGAAACCTTGAGCTCTGATACCAATGTAACATTTAATGGCCTAAAATCTTATGTGTAGCGGAAATTAGCATGAACATAGTGAGCATTTCATTAGAGTTGATTCCTAATGAGAATTACAAGAGTGCTTGGGTGGAGAGAGCAACAAAAAGCATAACACCTAGTTAGATAGCATCGACAATACTTTCAAAAGAGAGAGCAATTAAGCTATTGACAACAGTTGAGGACCGGATTTGCATGGAGCCGGTCCCCCCTCCAAAAGGCTTTGTATTATGGTTTCTCCCATCAAGAGAGACATTGTACAATACAATTCTTTGTGTTCCTTCAAGACGAGCTAGTGCAATGAAGATGGAAGCTTCATACACCAAGCAAAACACTTAATCAAACACAACTTGAATTATCCCCGTTCTCAGACCCAAGACCTCACACACCTTCGAAGATGGTGAGAGCTAGCAGGGTATGAGAGTAGATTGAGAGGAAAAAGAAGTATCTTACGAGAAAGAAGTACATCTCCTCACATAATCACTCATATTAGCATAGCTTAGCTTAGTAATTAGCTTGGTAGAGAAGATGAGCATGCATTGAAGCTTGGCTCTTGGTTGGATTTGCATCCACATGCCAAGAGAGTGTTGATGTAGGCTTCTATCTCACAAGCTTGGAGTAGGTGATGAGCTCTCCATTAAAGCTTGGGAGGAGATAGAGTATTTTCCCTTCACACATGGTCAAGTGTGAGAGTGTGTGTGTCAATGCCAAGCAAAAATCAGCCCCCTCTCTCTCTTGGGCGAGCCCTAGCTGCTAAGTTAGTCTGGCTTTTGCCTCATTGGACCTCCCCAGGTCAAGCCAATAGGGATTAAGCAGCATAAGTGATAGCCTTCTGACATGTGTCCCCCTTTCCCCTTTTGTGAGAGCTTTAGATAATTAAATAATTAAACTAAACTCTCATTGGACCCCTTTGCCTCCTGGCCAATAGGAATCAGGCAAGCCATGGGGCTCCTGAATGCTCATTGGACCCCTTGGGAGACTGCCCAATAGTCTTCTAGGACACTTAATTCTTATTGGTTTCTTTTATTAAATGTTTTTAAATTAATTAAACTAGATTTACTCTAGCCTAATTCTCATTGGTCCACTTCAAGGGTCTTCCAATAGGAATTGGGCATACCTTGTGGGCATCTGGCCTAGGGAGTTGACATGTGTCCCTCATTCCCTTTGTGTAAAGGGAGCCTGTGTGTGTGTGTGTGGCTTTCTCTCTCATCCCCTAGCTTTGGGGCTCGCCCCCTCCCATGTAGGGATGTAGAAAGACTTTTTGGGCACACACTAAGCATCCAATTTTCCCTAAGGTTGACCTTTGGACACAACCTTTGAATTTTGGAACCTTAGCATTTTGGAAGTCTTAATGGGCTGAACCTTAGGGTCTTTTTAGCCCGTTGTTTCACATGGCTCTTTTGCAGATGGCCCCCCCTTTGGATCCCTATTTTCCCTCCTTTGGATCCCTACTGTGGCCGGTCTGCTAACTTAACCAATATTCTAGCTTTTTCTCCCTTGGCACTTCCCCACATTAAATGATCAGTTTAATATGAGAAAATCATTTAGGAGAATTAGATATTGATTATTATGACATGACATCATACGCGTATGATGTGTTTTTGGCCAAAATGGTACTTTTTGGTTCCAGATTGGTTTAGGGCAAAAATGGTACTTTACGTTTTTTGCCCTACTTTGCGTCTTTTTAGTTTCCAATTGGTTTTTCAACTCCAAATCTCATGATACTTTGTACATTTGATGTTGTTAGCATGTAGAAAGAGGCTATGCATTCATGTGTTCAAGATGATGTGAAAATCATGCTGTGAGACATCATACGTGTATGATGTCTATTCTTGATAAAAAGTGTTTTTTTGTGCAAAGCATGGTTTGTGCTAGTGCCCTAAGCCCTGCTAACTAGTTTTCAACCTTAAAGATCATCAGTTTAGTTAAAATCCCCCTTTGTAGGCATTTTAGTCTCCGAAGTCGTCTTTTGGTGTTCGAGTTAATTTTCCTCGATCTTTCTCCTCGAGAGTTGCATCCCGAGCTCATTTGAGGTGTTGGGAAGTCGTCTATGTGGTTGGACTCAACTTTGGTTCCTTCTTTTCCACCTTTAGCCATTTGATTGCTCGAAAGCGTCTTTTTCACCATTGGTAAGTGAAACGGCTTTCTTTTGAGTTTTGCTTGTACACATGTGTCATTGATGACTATTTGAAGTTGCTTGTGAAGTTATGCCAAAATGATGCTTTGTGTGTCTGCTGCCGAATCGGTTGTTTTGACCCACTTTTGGTGGTCCAAACCTGGAGATACTCCATGGTTGCATTGTCCTTGATGTTGTCAAGCTTCTTGTGAAGTTTGGTGTCGTTTCGACAACTTTTTCATGTTTGCCGCTTGCAGGCTCTCTTGACCTAGGGTTTTTCCAGTTGGTCTTTCTCGTACTTTGAGAGTTAAAAACTCATCTTCTACACTAGGGTAAGCCACCTATTGGTTCTTGCATGGTTTGGTTAGGCGGTTGTGCCTCTACCTAGAATTCTACCCCTTTCCCGTCTGCTCTTGTTTCTTTGTTCACCTGTTTTTTGATTTTTCTTTTACTTTTATTAAGAAAATCCTAAAAAATAAAGAAAAAGAGAAAATTGAAACCAAAAAATTCCAAAAATACACCATAATTAGTTGGTAACCCCGTGTATATGTATATACACTTATTTATGGTTTCTCTGCTTGGATTACCACTTCTTTCCACTTTTTGGCCCCAAAAACACACATATTTAGTCGGCTTTACAAACTTGGAGACTCAAATTCATCATTTGATCTCTTATTATTGAAAAAAAAAGTATATAAGGGCATAAATATTATCAATATCCGTAATCAAACATAAAAAAATCGAAATCATGTAAGACACTACCCTTGTAATATCATTTTCTTTGTCCTTATTGCTTGTAGTTCCTGTATACCTGTATACCTCCCCCCCTCCTAGTCTGAGTTCTCCCGGACGACTATGAAGTGTCTGAGGGTGAAGCCTTGTAGTTTTTGTGGTCATGCTTGGTGAATTCAATTGTAGAGCAATGAAATAGAAGTATTTACAATAATGCCGCTCTTTGTTTGATTGTCAGGCTTTTGGGCAATATTTGGGTTGTCTGTAGCACTGGTGTTGTAGAATCAGTACCTGGGTTCTTGTGGACATTTGTGTCCTTTTTTATAATCCAAATCTGGTTCCGATTGGCCTGTGCTTGCCACAAACTCTTTGCTATCCAAATCTGCTTCACTTGAGGTTGTGATGTCTTTGTCCTTGAATACTGAGGATTCTCTATTGATTGTACTGAAGGGAGTTCCTGTTTACAAATCTTTGGAATCCAAATTTCTTTGCTATGGATTTGTGATGTCATCAACTTCTTTGGAATCTAGATCAGTTTCACTGAATTTGGCTGTCTGAAGTCATTCTGTTGTCTGGTGTTGAACACTTTCTTTTCCACCTTTGTTCTCTCTGGCACAACCTTCTTTGGCTTCCATACCAACTTTGAGTCTATCTGTATCCAAGGTGAGCTGTGTGTGTATTTTATATCTTCTCTACCCATATCTGAGATTTCTTCTTTGAGGAGCATTCCGGTTGTGTAGACATGGCTTTTGGTTGCCATCACTCCTTCTTCACCTCTTTAGGTCATTTACCCTTGTCATTGGATTCTTCGACTTGCACCTGTACGGTTGCTTTGGAGAACGGAATGGATTGACTTTCCTTCTCATATTGGATGTTAAATGAATTTGAGCACCAATTAATCATCGCATTGTACTGTTTTTGCCATGGTTGCCCTAGTAACACCGGATGTTGCGTAGCTTTGTCTTCAACCACATAAAACATATGTGGTTACACATATTGATTTATCTGTATGTGCAGTATTGTGCATCCGATTGCCTTAATTGAGTGTGCTGAATAACTCTCCAACTCCTGTTTGGCAGTTTGCAGCTTAGTGTCATGTTTCAATTGTTTGTACAAACTGACTGAAAGTAGGTTAGCTTGTGCTCCTGAATCCAATAGTGCTCTGGCATTAATCTGGTTTGGCCCCACTTTGACCTCGATGATGGGCTCTACTTTGTCTTCACCCATCTCTGATACACTGACTGCGTTTATTCGTAAGGATCCTTCATTGTGTTGTCGCTGATGCAGAAGTCTTCTTTTCTCCATTCTTTCTTTTGCTTCCGCTTGCGCTTCCTCAACAATCTTTTTCTTTTTCTGAAGTCGCAGTTTATCTTGATGTATTTTGAGAAGCATGTCCTGGGTTAGTGGAAAATGCTACTTCTTCAATGTGTATCCACTAATCCAGTTTGGCATTTCTTCTCCGTCTAATGTAGAAATCTTGACGGCCCCGCTTGGTGATAGATCTTTAATCACGAGTGGTCCCCTCCCTCGCTTTTTAAGTTTTTTTGCATGTTGTTTTAGAGTGTACACTAGGACAAAGTCCCCAATCTTAAACTCTTTACTTCGTACATGCTTATCAAAGAACTCTTTTTGTCGCCTTTTCTAAGCGTATATTGAAGCCACTGCTTTTAAGCAAAGCTCATCTAGCTTTTCAAGGACGTCTATTCTATCTGAAAGCTCATGTCCAGTCCAGTCTAATTCCTTAGCTACTCTCAGTGTTGGAATTAAAAATTCTATTGGTAAAATAGAATTCAAACCAAAAACCATGTTATACGGGGTCGTTCCTATCGATGTTTTATATGCTACCCTATACGCCCATAATGTCGAATGCAATATTTGGTTCCAATCAGTTCTCGACTCAGATACAATCTTTGTAAGAACCGTGCATATGGTTTTGTTCGTCGCTTCAGCTTGTCCATTGGCTTGTGGATGATATGGAGCTGATTTGCGATGTATTACCATGAATTCGTCTAGAAGGATTTCTATCACTTCATTTATGAAGTGTGTGCCTCGAACACTCACAATTTCTATTGGTAATCCATATCGTACAAAGACATATTCATACAGAAGTGCCGTGGTCCTGGCATCTGCTTTTTGAGTTGCTTTTGCCTCAACCCACTTTGTTAGATAGTCCATCGCCACAATGATGTATTGTGCATGAGTCCTATATGATGGAGGTGAGATAGGTCCAACATAATCAATCCCCCATTTTGCAAAGGCTCTTGCTCCCATCATTGGTCTAAGCGGCATATCATCTCTTTTCAGTGGTACTTTTGTCCGCTGACAATCATCACATCGTTTTACGTATTCCTCAGCGCCCATGTGTAATGTCGGCCACCATATTCCTATTGCTAAGACAATTTTTGTTGTCTTATCATCTGAGAAATTGTCTCCACCTACTCCTCCATGAGCCTGCTCTAGGATTATCACATACTCTGACTCTGATGCACATATCCTAAGCTGGTTGTCCTTTCCTCTCTTATAGAGTTGATTTCCTATTAATGCGTAATCTCACGCTTTTGTCTGTACAGCTCTCTGACGTGCTTTTGAGGTTCCCTCTAGAAAAGTTCTGTTTGTGAGATATTCAACAATATAATGACTCCATTCAGGAGCGATCATTATCTGATACAATGTTGAATACTTAGTGGGCGGTTTTGACGAACATGTAATACATATCGTGACATATTCATGTACACTCTCTTTCATTCCTGGCCAGTAGACTCCCAGTTGTAACAGATTCCTCTACGTGTTTCTTCTTGAACAATGAAATTCACATTCATAAACATGTGCTTCTCGCAAATATATGTTATATTCTTCAAGATTGATGCATAACCTTCAAATTTTATCGGTTCCTAAGTGATACAACCTTCATGCAATCAACTGAAGATTTTTAGATTCTTGAGCAATAACTTGTTTCAGGTTGTATTCTGTTCGATCAAACTCTCCTCCATAGGATAATTGATTAACAACATCCTGAGACCACTTTGGTATCATCTCTATGTTGAATAAGTACGCATCCGGCATGTCCTCATCTACACCTATAGGGTCTTTCCATTCGTCAACCTTGAAAGGTGATCAGCTCTGAGATGTGTCATTCCTTTCTTTACTACTACCGTGAAGTCGAATTCTAATAAGATGATGAACCATCTTACTATTCGTCCCGTATTGCATGGTTTGTTCACTGTTACCATATACATGTGGTAGTGATGTGTGTGAACACACTAGGACCGCCGGGGCATTTTTTCCCTCTTTAGGAGGTTTTTTCCCCCGTGCATTGTATATACGCCCATCACTCTAGGGGTATCTATCTTTCCATAGCACACTAAGTAACACAATCTCTATTGTGTGCCTTGAGCTTCCTTTGTCTTCTCCAAGCTGTGTGTGTTTCTCTGCAACCCTAATTCCAACAATTGGTATCAGAGCAGGTCACGTCCTCCCGGAATTAGTCGCCAGCTGCTCCAGCACACGCCTGCTCACTTTCTCCGATTTCGGCCTCCGTTTCCACTACAGACAGTACTGCACAGGCTATTTCGTCATTTTGTGCAGAATTTCTGTCAGTGCCGTTTTCTGCATAACAGGTGCCTTATAGTCTTCTACGGTTTGTGCTATATAGAACAAGTTGTTCCCGCTCCATTTCTCCTATTTTCGGGCAGTTTTTACATCAGGTGCAGCATTTACCATGGCTGACAACAACAACACAGATGTGTTCAAGATGTTTGCTGCCGAGGACAGGTTGGATGGGGACAACTACCCTATGTGGGCTTATATGATGCAACATGTTCTTGTGTCAAAGGGTGTCTGGAACATTGTGCAGGGCATTGATGTACGTCCTAGTTTTGAGGATGTAGGCGATATTGAGTATGTTGCAGGTCTTGCTGCAAGGATTGCAGCTGTTAGAGTTGTTTTGCCTACGGCAGAACAAGCTCGTTGGGATGTTAAGGATGAGCAGGCTCATGTATTGATTGCGTTGTCTGTGAAGCGCACCATTGTTCCTCACATCCGTTCAGCAAAATCTGCAGAACAGGCTTGGGATATTTTAGCAGGTCTTTATGCAAGCCGCAATGAGGCTAAAATTGCTTTGCTCTGTAAAGAGCTGGACTCGAAGATTATGCATGAGGAAGATGATATGGACACTTTCCTTGCTAGTGTCAAGGATATCAATGAGCAACTTATGTCTGCAGGTGAAGTCATTTCAGACAGTTCCCTTGTGCAGACTGTTCTTGATGCCTTACCAGATTCCTATCAGACTTTTGCTAGTACTTGGAGACTGATGACCCACGAAAATCCTGAAGTAGTCAAGTTTGATGCATTATGCACATTACTGTTGCAAGAGTCACTTTCCAGAAAAAACAGGACTAGGCAGCGTGCAGTTGAACAGGCTTTTATTGCTTCTCAAAGAAAGGGTGGTAACAGTAATGCAGCCACTTCTTATGGTTCTGCTGCGAGTGGCAAAAATTATGTTCCTAATGCTTCTGCTGGCAGTACTTCGTCTGGCAATGATCACTTGATCAAATGGGTGGTTCCACTACAAACGCTGGCTCCATTACAAATGCAGCCATTGTTGAGTCTTTTGTGAAAGGAGACTGTGTTTCTGATGTTGATGCAGAATGGGCGTTTAGCGCAGAGTGCACTTACAATCCTGCTGTCCATATCCAATTCAGGGAGTTGGAAAGATTGTGCTCACTCCTGCTAATGGCAGTTCCTTCACACTTGTTGATGCACTTTATGTACCTGGGATCAAGAAGAATCTCTTGTCTGTATCCGCACTTGCTAGACTTGGACTTGTAGTCAAATTTGTGGATGACAGATGTACAGTTCATGATCTTAGTTTTGGTGATGAAATTGTTGCATCTGGGATTTTGTGCCATGGGCTGTATAAGCTCACTTTGTATGAAAAGTGTGGACAAAATTTTGCAAATGCTGTTGCAGATTCAAGGACTATTTCAGATGCAAAACTTTGGCATGCACGTTTTGGTCATCTGAATTTTGCCAGCTTGCTGCGTTTGCAAAAATCTGATATGGTTGCTTCTTTGCCACCTCTTGAAGCACCTGTCAAACATGTTTGTGAAGGCTGTATTTTGGGTAAGATGCAGCGTTCTAAGTTTCCAAAGGATGGTTCAGTTCGGGCCACATGCAGGTTGCATCTTGTGCATAGTGATGTTTGTGGCCCCATGCAAACTCCGTCCTTGGGCAATTACCTATACTTCGTGACTTTCATTGATGATTACTCCAGGCATGCATGGGTATTTTCGCTTAAAGCAAAGTCCGAAGTTTGTATGTGCTTCAAACAATTTCTGGCTATGGCTGAAAATGTCTCGAAATGTACTATGGCCCTCCGTTCCGATCGAGGGGGGGAGTATATGTCTCATGAATTTAATGCATTTCTAGCTAGTCGTGGGATAAAACACCAATGTACAGTGCCTTATACGCCTCAGCAAAATGATGTTGCTGAGAGGAAAAACAGGTCACTGACGGAAATGGCATGATGTATGGCCAAAAGTCAAGCTTTACCGCATTCTTTTTGGCTTGAGGCCATCATGTGTGCCACTTATATACTAAACAGGTGTCCTACAAAAGCTTTGCAGTCTATCACTCCATATGAAGCATGGCATGATAGAAAGCCTTCTATTGAGCACATGCGTGTTTTTGGCTGTTTGGCATATGCTTTGGTGCCACAAGTGCAGCGCAGAAAATTGGATGATAAGGCTGTCAAATGTATTTTTGTTGGTTATAGTGTTGAAAGCAAAGGTTACATGTTGTATCATCCACAAACAAAACGTATTCTGGTTTCTCGGGATGTAGTGTTTGTGGAAGATTCTGTTCAGCCCTTGCTGTCATGTACTAGAGACAGTAATGTAAGCTCACACGACATTTATGACACTTTGTTGCCTCTTTTCAGTGGTGGAAATACGAATGTAAGTTCCAATGAGGCAAATGTACAGCCTATGGGGGTTTCTGAAAATGTTTTAGATTAGCCTATTACTGATGCAGATGTACATGATGTACTTGATGAGGAAAGGGCTGAAAATGAGCAAGCTAGAGGTATGCCAAAATGGCTGGTGCACACTTTGGGTGACAGTAAATTGAATGCACCTTTGTCTAGTCGTACTCGTTCAGGCTCTCGCCATGCATCTTATGCATCAGATTGTTATGCTTTGGCTGTGTCTAGCTTACATGATGTTGAGGAGCCTCTGTCTTTTGATGAAGCACAGAATTCAGAAAATTGGATGGCTACCATGCAATCAGAATATGATGCACTTATAGAAAATGACACATGGACTTTATGTGATTTTCCTCCTGGCAAAAAGGCCATTGGTACGAAGTGGGTTTACAAGTTGAAACGCAAGCCGGATGGTGAGATTGATCGCCATAAGGCTGGACTTGTTGCAAAGGGTTATGCACAACAAAAAGGCATAGATTATGAAGAAACTTTTGCTCCCACTTGTCGTATGACTACTGTGCATTGGCAGCTCATTTTGGTTGGGATGTACATCAATCAGACATTGTTACTGCTTTCTTGAATGGTGACATATTTGAGGAAGTTTATGTAACGCAGCCTCGCAGTTTTGTCATAAAAGGACAAGAGGACAAAGTGTGCAAATGTAACAAGGCTTTGTATGGGTTGAAGCAATCTCCTCGTGCTTGGTATGAGAAAGCTGACACTCATTTGGTCAAACAAGGCTTTCATAACAGTCCAACAGAAAGCACATTGTATGTAAAGCGTGAGGGTGATGTATTTCTCATCGTGGTTCTTTATGTTGATGATTTGTTGATCACTGGACCAAATGAGAGACATATTGCTGAATTTAAGGCTGATTTGAATGCTAATTTCAAGATGAAAGATTTGGGGCTGTTGCATCATTACTTGGGTATACAGTTTAAGCAGTGTGATGGTGGTATTGCCTTGTGTCAGAAAAGTTACATAGAGACATTGCTATGTAAGTTTGGACTTGAGGATTGCAAACCTATTGCCACTCCCATGGAAACAGGTTTGAAGTTGAGTCTACATGATGCTGGCGATCCTGTTGATGTCACTCTTTACCAAATTGCTGTTGGCTGCCTCATTTATGTATGCAACACGAGGCCGGATATTCAGTTTGCAGTCTCACAGGTCAGCAGATTTATGCATAGCCCAGGATCTAAGAATTGGCAAGCTGTCAAGAGGATTTTCCTCTACCTTAGTGGCACTTGTTTTATCTTGGCTTGTTTTATCCCAAGGGGGGATCATTGCCGCTAGACTTACATGCTTTTTCGGACTCAGATTGGGCTGGTTGTTTTGACACGTGAGTGTCCACATCAGGTTTTTGTTTCATGCTTGGAAGTTCATGTATATCATGGTTGAGCAAGAAGCAACCTACTATGGCCACTTCGATTTGTGAGGCTGAGTACAGGGCAGTCTTCACAGCTACGGTTGAGTGTGTATGGCTCAGAAGCCTTATGGCTGATTTGGGTGTTGGACAGGACACTGCCAACACTATCTACACTGACAGTCAGAGCGCACTGGCAGTTGCGAGGAACCCAGTTTTTCATGTACACACAAGCACATTGAGGTGCATTACCACTATGTCAGGGAGAGGCTCTCAGCATGAGATATCAGCTTGGCTTATGTGCCAACACAGGACAACCTTGCAGATCTTCTCACAAAGGCATTGTCTCGTGAGAAACTTGAATCTTTCCGCAAAGCTTTGGGCTTACTCCCCTTTGTGGACTGATCCTGTCCTCAAGGCATGGCACTTCCCTTTACTCATGTGCCAGCTCTCGTTCACCGCATCACTCCAGGGGGGATTTGTTACCATATACATGTGGTAGTGATGTGTGTGAACACACTAGGACCGCCGGGGCATTTTTTCCCTCTTTAGGAGGTTTTTTCCCCCGTGCATTGTATATACGACTATCACTCTAGGGCTATCTATCTTTCCATAGCACACTAAGTAACACACTCTCTATTGTGTGCCTTGAGATTCCTTTGTCTTCTCCAAGCTGTGTGTGTTTCTCTACAACCCTAATTCCAACATTCACTAGGTAGAGCAAGGCTTGATGATCTGTGAAAAACACAAACTTATTAGCTAGAAGATAATGCCGAAATTTCTTCATATCATAAATCATTCTTAATCCCTCTCGCTCCGTTGTTGTGTAATTCCTCTCAGCATTGTTGAGCGACAGTCGACTAACATAATAGATTGGAAAATCCATGTTTCCTTCTTCTGGCTGAGCCAAGATGCATCCTATTGCATATGCCGAAGCATCTATATGCACATGAAAAATCTTCTCCCAATCTGGTGATTTCAAGACTGGAGCAATGATGAGCGCCTCTTTCAGTTTCTTGAAGGATTCCTCACACTCCTCTGTCCATTCGTAATTCACTATTAGCCTGTAAAGTGGTTGGCCTATTATAGCATACATGTAAATGAATTGTCTATAATATCCACAATGTCCCATAAAGCTCTGCACTTGTTTCGTGTTGGCTGGTCTAGGCATATTCACTATTACTTTTATCTTTTCCATATCCGTGGATATTCCGTTATGTGAGACAATATGTCCCAGAATTCTTCCTTGTCGGACCATAAACACACACTTCTCAGGATTAAGACAAATGCGATATGTCCTACATTTCTCGAATACCCTTCTTAGGTGTTCTAGATGCTCATCTCTCAGAAGAGAGTGTACACACAAATCATCCATGTATATTTCTAGAAACATCCTCAAGTACTCTTTGAAAGCATGAGTCATCAGCCTTTGGAATGTTGCGGGAGCATTAGTTAAACCAAAAGGCATAACTAGATATGCATAAATTCCACACTCCGTTGCAAAAGCTGTTTTGTTTGATCCTCTGGCGCAATGGCAAGCTGATTATATCCTGAAAATCCATCTAGAAAGGAATATGCTCTTTTCTCCGATACACATTCTAGAACATGATCAGTTATCGGCAAGGGATAATTGTCAGTGATTGTCGCAGCATTTACTTTCTTTAGATTGACACACACTCAGAGTTTCCCATTTTTCTTAGGCACTACCACAATCGGAGATACTCAGTCCGTGTGTTCAGTCTCATATATGAATTCATCTTCCATTAGCTTGTCTATTTCCTCTTTGATTCGCTTAGCAAACGTGTCATTATACGTGTACGGTCTCTGTCTGCTAGACTTAGCATCTTGTTTGAAAGGAATTGTATGTTGGCATATTGATGGGTCAACTCCTTTCAAGTCCTTGTACGACCATGCAAACACATCCCTGTATTCTCTGAGAAGACTCAAAAGTCTCACTTCTTCTTCCGGAGAAAAATCTGTAGCTATGTACACCGGTCTCGGTTCCTCTCCTGGAGCTGCTAAATCAATCTCATTAGCGTCCTCCGGTCCAGCATAGGATTAGTTCTCCTTTCTTTCTTTGATAGGCTGGGTTAATATCACCTTCCTATCCTCTATCGTAAATTTCCTGTAGTGAGAGGGAACATCCATGTTTCCCTTGACATTGGCATTTGCGTCCTCACCACTCTCGATTTCAGTCGTCCAAACTTCTTTCATAGTTTTCTTTAACTCTCTGTACTTGTTTCGGCGTTCTAATTTGGACTCTTTGTTTTCCTTGTTTCTAATGTTCTTTTCCGCTTTATCTGTTTTGGTTATCGTTCCACTGGGTTGAACTCAATTTCTTGAGCTTCGTTTGTCTTTTTGTGAGCTCGTTTCCACATTTCCTGTCATTCTTCCGGAAATCTTGTCCTTGACACAATCGTCCTCCTTTACTAGCATTAGAAATTGGTTTTTCCCTCTTATCCTAGACATCGGAGTGTTTCTAACTCCTTTCATTTTTCTCTTTTCTCTATAGCGTTTCTGGCTTTTTTTAGTCTGATTTGGGAAGTTGTAGAATTTGACATCCTTTATGGTTTCCTCATTCTCGCTTGAGTTGTCTGTGGACTCGTTGTCAGTTTCATTTCCCCATTCTGGATGATCGGGAATGTCGTGAAACATCTCCTCTTCATCTCTGTTGTCTGGTGTATCAATCTTTTCAGTCTCCTTTTCGAGTACAACTCTCATCATGAAGTACGGAACCACATGATATCCATCTTTATCGCAGAACTTTGTTGTGGGACCATCTTGAATTGCACAAACATTTAGGGTTGCTAGAATGTGTGTCCATTCTAATGGTTCAAGTGCATCCTCTGGAAAGGGTTCACCTATATAATTTTCGTCTTCAATTGCCCTTTCTAAAACACATTCTTCGCGCTTCAGACTTCCATAGTTCGAAGCTCCACACATCCATAGCTCTTTGGGTTTGCCTAACCAAGCTGGAAACTCTGATCCTGCCAAAGTAGCTAAATCAAACTCTTCAACTGGTGTTCGGTTCACATCCTTGTAGATATGGTCTTTTAGGTTCACACGAGTAGTGGTTTCCATATGTCTCAAGTATAAGTGGTCGTAACCCCAATCCTAGACCATTTTCAAATGTCTCGTGAACGGTATTCCAAGTATAATATCATAGTTATTCTTCTTGCCAAAGTCAACAATAACCAAAGTATGCTCGTATTCAATTCCGCAAGAAGTCACTACAACTTTCTCTAATAGTCCCAAAGGTCTCTCCATATGTCCGTCCACTAGTTGGAGTTTCAACCTCGTTTTCCTTATCGTTGGTTTTCCCCATTTTTTCCAGATTTCTTTCGTAGCAATGGCTACTCCAGCCCCGCTGTCAAGTATTGCCATCGTGTTAACTCCCTGGAATTCAACTGGTAAGGTTGTATTCCCCTCTTCGCCTTCGCAATACTCTCCGACCTTGTTCAAAGGTAAAGGCTTAGCGTTTTTTTGTGGCATACTCAGCTCTCGTATGCCCTCTTGCAGTTTTGCAATTGGTTCTTTTATCCCAAATTTCTCCAAGCATTGTCCTACAATTACCCACATGCTAGGTCCTAGTCTCAAAAGCTCAGTTAGGGTCATAGTGCATGTCACTGGTGTTGACAAAATCTCTATCAATCCTTGCGAGTCTATAACTTTTTCTGAAGAGATTCCTCGTGAGGGAAGCGCTCTAATCTCATATTTTGCTTCGTATTCTCCTAAGTATGAAGATAAGGTTTTTAGCGAACGAGTTTTACTCTCTACTATTCTAACAGAGCCTCCATCTCCCCTGTAAGAATGCAGATCTAGGTCCACTTGAGATCCTGCCTCAAATTCCTCTATGGGAGGATTCCTGACGTCCTTTTCTCCATTAGTCTGATTAGCTTGACAACTCAGCTCATTTGCAAAGTTTGCCTCTCTCACTTGTTTTCAAAACTCATTGTAATCCTCATCTCTTCCCTAAGACCTCTGTATCACAGAATGAAAACTCTCTATTTCTTGATCTGTGGTGTTCATCACTATACGTTAATCCCCATGCATTTTTTAAGGCTTTTGTGCACTGTTAGGCTTTTCAACTACCTGGGAGAGGATAGTCTCCTATTGAATTGGGTTTTCCACTCCACAATTCATTGGTTCTCTAGGTGGTTCTAACAAGGCTTGTGTAGTCTCAATCATTTTTTGACACATTTCGAGTCTCTGCTTTTCCAATTCCGTGTTTGGATAAGTCAACCACCGTTGTTCTTGTGTTTGGTTGTCCTTTAATCTCACTTCGTAAGCTCTCATCCCCCTGTGTACTTTGTCGACTAACACTGATCCCCCTGAGCTTATACTTGTTGTCTCTTTGACGCTCTTCAGTTTCGACTTTTTAGAGTCCATTTCCCGTATTCCGTTTTGACTCTCAAGTTTCTCTAATCTGTCTTTTGTTTGTTCTAATTCCTCAGCTAGAATTGCATCTTGCTGTTCTTTTTTCAGCTTCATGCGTGCTTTCCTAGCTTTCCATGTGTTTCTATGGCTTCGTCGTCCTTGACTTGCCAATTCCGTCTCTGACTTTCCATTCTCTAGTTCTTTGCTTGAGCTATAGTCACAACTTGTGTTGGTATCTTGGTTTCATTTTCAGACCCACTGCTAGTAGGAATCGACTCTAGCATGTTCAATGTCATCTTTTGCACTTTGTTGGGATTCTTTGAACAATCCTCAATGAAGTGAGTGACTCCACACTCTATGCAATATGCATTTATTATAATGATCTCTGTGTGTGGACAAACATTCATCAAATGGTCACCTCCACACTTATAACAGGGTCCCAATGCAGGTCTTGGTGTCCCTTGATTTGCTCTCTATGGGTAGGCTGGTCTTTGGCCTGACAACCCCCCATGAGCTATGAACATAAGTGTTCTTGCGTCCAAGTTATACCTCTCTTCTTCTGAGCCATGTGCGGTTGTTGGTGGTCCAAAATTTCCTATCATGCTCCAAGGTTCTGGTTGTTTTGGTTCTTCGGGTGGGTAATACACAATAGGAGCCATGGGTGCACTGGAATCTTTGTAATAAGTCTGAACAGGCACTAAAGCTCCTTCTTCCTGATTCTCTAGGGTGGGTGCATATCTAATACCCAATGGTCTCACTCCTGGTAAGGGTGGTTGTTGCCCCAATACCGACTGTGGCCTTTCTATCCCCATAGGTCCTAGTACATTTCCCGTTGGGTATCGAGGTACTGGATGTACCTGAGGTGGTTCTATTTGAGTTGGAGGTGCATACTGATGCTCCTTCACATAACCCTTGTTGTAATAGCACTCTTCGGTTGAATGATTCGTCCATTTTTGTTCGATTGCACACCATTTCGTTGGTTTTGGCATTGGTTTAGGGTATGGTGCTAATCTCCTTATAGCATCTTCTATCATTTGTTCCATGTTCAACACTGTTGTTGTTTGGACATTCTTCTTAGTGGTGGTCTCCATAGCTACGGATGATGAGCTATTGGATGCGACATCCGTATCCGTTGCCACCTCTCCATAAACTTGCTCAAAACTTGTACAAGCTTTCAGGTGCAAGTCTTTCTTGAGAGTGTCATTTCTCATCCCTTCTATAAAGAGGACATATAGTCTGTCATCTTGTGGTCGTTCCTGTACTGGACATCTCTCTATGTATTGTTTGAAGCGAAGCGAAGATTCTTTGACCTTTTCTTGCTCCTTCTATTTGAAAGCATATATTTGGGATACCGTGTTGTGTTTGATCCCTCTTTTTGAAAATTCCTCGGCAAACTCTCGCAAAAAGTGGTCAATGTCATGGAAACCTTCACCATTCAGTGGTTGAAGCCATGTCAATGCCGTTCCTTCTAAAGCAAGACCAAATCCTTTGTATTGTGTGTGGAAATCTGTTATCTGCTCAGCTCTTAAGACTTGCTTAAAGAGTGAGACATGTGCATATGGATCTCTTGAGCCACTATATTTCTTCGGCATACACTTGGCCACTTGAGATGGTCTCATGTGTCTATTGTCTACCACCAATCTCATTGCTCCTGTATCCCGACTAAAACTGTCTCTTGTGTCATGGACTTCATGGGCTGCTCTAGTTGGCTCCCTTGCAACGAATCTACTACTAGGAGGCAAATGTGATGGTGTTGTTGCAAACATCGGACCTACCGTAGTATGTGTAGAGAATGGAACTGCACTACCTTGATTCGTAGCCATTGACTCTCTAGAATGTAATGTTCCCATTGGGCTTGGCATAGAATAATGAGATCGACTGAAAGATTCAGTTACATTAGTCCTCTCTCTACCTGTTGCCATCGGTTCTGGCATGACAGTTGTAGGTGATGGTCTCAGTGGGCTTGGAGTGACATAATAATGTTGGAGTGGTCCCCCAAAGTATGTGTATCCTTCCAACTCCTTTTTATCGATTGTTGCTGCATATCGTCTTCCATACTTATCGTGTGCGACAAACTTCGTTTCTGATCCCTATGTGTAGGTAAAGACATAAAGTCTTTTCCGCTCTGTCAACTCATCAACGTAGGGTTCCTCGCATCTATAATAGAGATCTTCCTCTCCATTATTATACTTGTATAACCCCACATAGACATTGTCTGTGTTGATTCTCAAAGTTTCGTTTTCTCATCTTAATCTAGCATTAGGGAAGCTCATTGTTGGTGCTTTCTCTTCGGGTTCTTCATCTACTTTGGCTTTTGTGCCCATCAATCCCCACTCGTCCACAATGTTAGGATTCAGGACTACCAAGTACATGATACCTTCATCATCTAGGTACCTATCTTCCCTATAGCTCACAGGCACTAAGTCCTTGAACTCACTTGGTCTATCTTCTATTTTCACACAGTAGCGGTGCATACCATCTTTGTAGATCTTGGCACCTTGCTTGTTGTCATATTGATACTTGATGAACAATATCTTCATTGCGGATGAAGGGTTTGATGGTCCTGCTGCCATGTTTTCTCTTCCGTTTAAGTTCAAGTATCCTAAGTGTTCAGTGAAAATCTCGTAAGATCTCTCTGAAGAAGTATCGGAAATACTTCCTTCAAGGATCGCCTCTAACGGTCGCACTACACTTTGGTTTACACTCTCCTCGGTTGATATAACACTCGCTTGTTCTGTTTTTCTCGGTTGGTTATTTTGGAAGTATCTACCGCATCTCAAATTCATCAATCCCCCTAGAGGAATCTAACTTTTCAGTCTCGGCAGTTTGTTTTATCCCCGTTTTGGTGATCAAAAGTAATTGTAACTGAATGATACTTGGTCAAATGGTTGGTTTTGTCAATTAGAAGACTTCTGTGATCTCAAGTGAAAATTTTGTATCAACTTTGCTAAAAAAGACATTATACGCGTATGATGTCTTTTTTCCCAGATTTTGGATATTTTTGCTTTGCTCACTCCCAGTAGCACCCTTATGCTCTGTCCACTCACAAAATTCAATTTGAACTCTAGTTATACAAGTTATGGCCAGATTAGGCTTTTCTGGACAATTTCCCGATTTTTGACTTACGTGGGGTCAAATGTGATCCAAATGATATGAAACTTGAAATAGAAGCTCTAGACAACTAGTACAAAGGATCTGTGATAGCAAAATGTCAAAATTTGCCCAGAATTAGGTTGGAGACATCATACGCCTATGATGTCTTTTTGTCCAATTTTGGTCCAAACTTGATATTTCAGCTATTCACTATGTTTGCAACAATGTTGTCAAGTCAAAATTCCAAAATCACATCAGCAAGTGCAAAAAGACACGTATGATGTCTTTTTTCACAGATTTGCCCAATTTTCAATTTTAAGCTTCTCCAAGTGTTTATCTTTGAGTTTCAAGTGTTTTTATCAAGTTTGAATGCAAAAATGAGCTCTGAATCAATTTTCCCTATTATTTGCGTTTTTTTGCACTCTGACTTGGTATTTTGAGTTTCTAGAAGTGTTAAAGCCCTTGTTTTATGTTGATCTGAGAGTAAAACCCCACTTCTGAACACTCTGGTCATGTCAGATTTTCAGTTTGGTCTCTATTTAGCCCATAAGACATCATACGCGTATGATGTCTAATGTTACATATTCCAATTTTTTGGCATAGAACTCTTCCAAGAGCTCTCTTAAGTGCTCAGCAACACTCAGTTTCACAAAAAATCTCTCTGCACTTTGTTTATGCAAGTTTCACTACCAAATAGACAGTTTAGTGATCTAACATGCAAACAAAGACATCAAGCAAATAAATCACTGATTAATAGCTCTCGATCAGGATAAAATCAAGTCCTAACTAAGCTACTTCTAATCATAAAATGGATTTTGCAATGGTGAGTATAAAGAGATTCACTGCCACACACGGACTAGCAAATAGCTCAATCTCACTACCACTCAACACCAACGAAAATCAATCTAATCTAAAGCAAAGAACTGTCAAACACGAAAGACCCAAGAATCTACAAGTTTCCTAGTACCTCTCAAAGATTCTCGGAGTCCACTACTCCTAGACCTCTCTATCTAAAATATACAAAGTAAATGAACAATTCACCTCGTATGATTAGTCTAAGGTCACCTACTTAGGGCTCTCATCCCCAGCAACGGCGCCAAATGTTGGGCGGTTACGCCGCTAGCGGTGGCTATGATAGCGAGAACTCAACCGACAAACAAGAATGTCAGACGAGGATGGAGCTTGACCCGCAGGCACATGGAAACAAATAGGTGGGTGTCAAATCACCTACTCGACCTTCTAATGACAATCACTACCAAGGAAATCAAACCTAAGTTCTCAAATACGCAAATGACCGAAATCTGTACTACAAACAAATGCTTTCCGAAACATGATCTAAAGTTATCGAATCAGCCTCAAACTCAAACGGGGGTCTCTACACTAGGTAAGGACAATACCCTATGAATCTACAATATAATCTCAACCTGTAACCACTCCATGCGGTAAACGCGTATGAAGACAGGCTGAAAAATTCAGGTGATCGAATTCCGACTCCGATGATACTAATGTGTAGCTCTACTCGCTGCGGTTCTATCGATATATGGCACGCTCAATTCTGACATACAGATAGGGAGAAAACTCACATAGAAGCTCATGGGAGCTCACCTCGCTGATGGGGGATTTTCACAAGCCAAGCTCCCATACCCCTCTTCTCTCGTCCCCACCCCATGAAAACCCCCTCTTAAGGAGGGAGTGATAAAAGGCATTGGAAAAAGTAAGAAAAAAAATAAAGTATGATTATGTAAATATATAGGAAAGGTAAAATAGGCCACCTCATGCCTGCGGGGTAGCCCATCCCCACCTTGCCTCCTTTTTCTTCACTATTGCCCCGCTGGGTGTCCCTTTAGCTCTCCTCCACTCAAAATTTCAACCCCCTCTCTCTTCCCCTTGTCCTTTCTCCTTTCTCTCTCCCCTCAAGCTACCCCACCTCTCACCAATAATGCACCCTAACTCACATGCAACTTACCCTATCGTCTAAAATAGTATACCCCACCCCCTCTTTCTCTCTCCTATCATATCCCATGACCCAAATATCCCCCTCTCTCTCTAAAGGGCGCCATGTCTCTTGTGTTGTAGCTAAATAACCTCCCCCACACTCACACACACTCAGTTTCACTGAAAAAGGTGCCCACAGACCCATCCCCACCTGGTGGTTACCTGATTTTTCTTGTGTTCACACACATCTGCACACAGATTCACCTCTGAACACACTCCCCTCTCTCCCCTCTTGTAATTACTTTATTCTCCATGTCACCTCTCACTTTTTTTCATCAACCCATCTCTCTCTTTTAGTCTCTCTCTCATGAGACTGCTGTTCTGGCACATATACACACAGCCAGACAAGTGGGGCCCACAGTCACATGGCCTATGTAGATAATGATTTCTTCATTTCTAAATTCTAGAATTTCTCCCCCCTCCTCCCCTATATAAAGAGGGGTCACCATCACACTAAGGACACACAACATCACCAAAGAGTACACTATGCACTGTGTGTGCCTAGTGCACACACACACATCCACACCATCACCATCACCGCAATCACCATGCTCGTCTTAAGCATGACCTCTACACCCTTGGGCTATGGAAGATGAAGGGAAACTAAATGAAGGATGATGTCCGTAACCCTCGTGCGAGTCTTCGCCATCAACTCCCACCTATCCGCCATGTGCTCTACCACGCTCTCCCTTCTCATTCCCCTATCATATGCTCCCCATTTCATCGCCTTATTCTCTAAATAAAGCTTGAGGTTTTGTGAGTATGTTTTCTTGCACTGTTTTGCCCATGTGAGGTGTGCGGAATCGCCACCTAGTCTTGTGTTTGGAGTGAGCTTGTGTATGTGTGAAGGGTGTGTGGATTTGCCATCCTTTTGTCGTGCCTAAGTACTAAGCCGCTATACCCCCTCCCTCACTCTCACTCTCTCTCTCTCACTTGATCTGATTCCCTTTCCTCTTCATCATTGCTCCCAAGCATCCATCTCTCTTGGAAGAAAACTTTGTTATGGTGGTGTGTTGTTTGCGTCCTAGTCGTTGAAGCTAGGTGGTGCCCCCTGTTTGCTTTACCATGACAGGCTCGAGGCGCGCCATTCGGTCCCCGGTGTTTTAGAGGCCGTCAGGGTTCGAGGTTCGCTTTGCTCCCGTCATTTGGTGCCCCCACTGAGGATCTTTTCATGAAACCCTTCAGTTTACAAGACTGAAACCCCTAACTTATTGTGAATGGATGAATGGCTAGCAGGATTTGCTAATTGGACGACAGAAGAAGAAGAGCTCCAAGCACAACTAGACGAACTCCGCATCTACATCGAAGCTCGAGTGCCAGGCGTAACGGTAATCGATTTGTAGTGGGAGAGTCAACCAACACGCCAGACCCAGTGGATATACATAGGCCAAGTGCCAAGAAGAAGAAGGAGAAGGTCGAAACCATGTCCGCAACCTACAACCAACCCACAACAACAAAATGGAAGGAGCTCTACACAATAGAGAATCAACACTATTCTACTTTGAGAATCGGGTAACTCAAGTCACCGAGGTAATTATCACAGTCAGTTTTCAAGTCGGACCTGATGCTGCAGCACAGATAACGGAATCATTGGCTCACACTCTCACTAGAGAAACTAGGGATCTACTGAGTTTGTTTCAAGAAAGAACACCGCTCTCTCCCACAAACTTGGACAGTGACTAAGCACCTCTAAGCTTCACATGAATCAGTACAACCTACCTCAAGACAGATCACACATACCAACATGTGTACGCTCAATCAAGGTAATACTGGATTTGAAGGCTCATTACCAGCACGTCATTGACACCATGCTGGGTGGGGAGCGATTTTTTGAGGTTCTGGCATCAGATCAACCATTTGTCTTACCTTTGGTACAAGGCAACGTACCGTTTGAAGTTTTAATCTATGTCCTAGTATAAGAGGGTATACACGCCTCCTTGTAAAGAAGAAAAAAACTTTTGCAAGTTAAGCAGTGTGTCTTTCTAGCTCTCTCTCAGTAATCATGGCAAGTGTAGCATTTCCAACATTTAAAGGAAAGAAGGGGGAGGATTTGGTAACAGACTTCCTAGATGACTTTGAAGTAGCATGTGTAGTGAGCAACAAAGATACGGATGAATCCCAGGTTAGAATCTTTAAGCATCTCATGAAGCCAGAAGCTAGATCATGGTACAATGCACTTCCACAAGCAACCAAGGATGACTGGGAACCCTTAAAAACCGCTTTTAAGAGGCGCTTTGGGGGAGGTACCACTTCAGAAAAGTTGTGGGACAAGTTGAGAGACTTGAAGCAGGAGGGTCTTTTAGAATATGCCACCTATGAGTCCAAATTTGTGGATTTGTGGGAACGGTGGGTTAAGTCACTAGCAAGGGGGGAAGCCGCATCCGATTTTCTAAAAAAAGATCGGTTCACGCATGGCTTATGGCCGCTTCTCAAGGAGAAGATGAAAGGTAGATTCCCGGCTACGTACGAGTTAGCCGTTGAGATTGCTCGCCTTAAGGACAAGAAGCTGTGAATGAAAGCCAAAGAAACCGAGTCAACAGAAATAGCAACATCACGTCTCCCAGCAACTACGACAACCACCATTCCACCACCACCACCGGCTCTTGGGGTAAGAGATGACCAACAAGATATGTTGGCCCATATTATTGACCAACTGCAGAATTTGTATGTCCACTTAATACAACAAGGGAGGAGTCAAGAAAGAGATCAAGACCCTGGAAGAGCACGACAACAAAACAGGGAGTATCATTGCTACAACTGCGGAGAAGACGGTCACGGTATGTACTACTATCCCAAACCACGACAAAACTATAATAGAGGAGGTAGGAGGAACCAATTGTCACCCCCTAGAGAAAGAACACCCCCACCCCGACCACCAACCCCACCAACAAAAATTCTACGTCCACCCCAGACACCACTACAAGCATCCATCCCACCTCTGTCACCAACCCCACCACCTGATCGCCCTGTAAACATCATAAGGCTAGAAGAGAAAGGAAAAGCCGTAGTAGTGGATCCACCCAGAGCAAAGGAGAGGGACAAGGGTAAGGAGAAGGTAACCTTTTTAGAAACACTTGAAGCCATGACTGTGAAAAGAGCTAGGAGGGAGAAAGCTACACAATCAGATGATGAGAGAATCATGAGAGGAGAAATTAGCAAGAGGCCATCCAGGCCACGACGGAAATTGGGCATCACCGACTTCCAGCTAGGGGAAAGTTCTAAGCCCTATGATCTAACATTGGATGTGGCAGAGCAAGGACCGAAGATTACATGGCCACAGCTGCTACATCTTGCACCAAAAGTAAGGCGACAATGGTCTAAAATGGTAAGTACAAGACGCTCCAAAACAAAGGTAGCCGGAGCAATTTCGGGATGCAACATGGATGACATTCTTCCAATTGTCGACGTAAACATAAAAGGAAAGAGGGTTGGAAACACCTACATTGATGGAGGTGCACAAATCTGTGTAATGAGCGAAGCTATGATGCTTCGATTAGGGCTCGAGGTTGATAGGCCTTCTCCATGCAAGGCAAAGATGGCAAACAACGCAAAAGTAAAGTGTGTGGGTGTGGTAAGTGCCGTGAAAATCAAAGCTTTCAACACTGAGGTAGAGGTAGATGTTTTTGTAATGCCTACTAAGGGGGAGGGCTATCCACTAATTTTGGGAAGGCCATGGTTAATGGCCATGAAGGCAAAACAGGATTAGGGTACTGGCCTTCTACGCATGACCGGTAAGAAAGGGGAGACAATCTACTACGCCATGAGGATTGGCAAGCAGAAGCAAATGAATCTGGAAACATCGGCAGATGAAACCACTAGCGAATCTTCCAGTTCTGAGGAGGAGACCACATCCACCGACGAAAGTGACAGTTCCATTGATGTGATGGGTATCATTATGAAGGATCCACAAAGGCTAAGCACAACTGGTGATCCATCACCAAAAGGGAAACCCAATGAAGAGGAGAGAAAATCACCTGGCCTAGGAGGAAGTAGGTTGAAGGGTATGTTGTCTACGAAATTAACACTTGAGGAGAAAGATAGTTTTTTGTAAAGGTTGATGGGATTTTCTAACCTGTTCATTGACAACTATGAAAGAATCACAGGCATTACAGCGGTGGAACATCATATTAAGCTGAAGGAAGGGGTAAAACCAGTTGTGCAAAAGCTACGACGACTGGGGGTCATACAAGAAAAGGCATTCTTGCCCGAGGTAAGGAAACTGCTGGAGGTGGGATTCATCTATCCTGTAGAAAACTCAGAATGGGTGTCACGCGTAGTGGTGACGCCTAAAAAGAATGGTAAGTGGAGGGTCTGTGTTGACTAAAAACCACTAAATGAAGCTACAAAGAGAGACCACTTTCCTCTCCCTTTCTTGGATGAAATTCAGAATGAAGTAGCGGGTTTTGAATGCTATACCGTCTGTGATGGTTATTCTGGATACTTTCAAATACGCATAGCCTTGGAAGATCAGCTAAAACCCACTTTTATCACGCCATGGGGTTGTTTTGCATACAAGGTTATGCCATTTGGTCTCACAAATGCACCTGCCACATTCCAAAGATATGTCACATATGTTTTTCAACCGTTCTTTGGAACATCCATAAGAGTGTTCATTGATGATTTTTGTATATATATCTCCCGTATTTCACATTTAGAAAAGGTAACTGAAGGTTTGGCCAGGTTGCAGAGCCTAGGTGGGCAATTAAATGTGGATAAATGCCACATTGGGGAGAGTAAAGTCATTCTACTAGGCCATGAAATTTCAACAAAAGGTATCAACGCCGACCCAAGCAAGGTGTCCGCACTCATAGCCCTACCTTCACCAACGACCGCACGTCAACTGGTCTCTTTTCTAAAGAAGGTGAGGTACTTAAGTAGATTCATACATCTACTATCACAACTTGTTCTACCACTGCAACAACTCACTCAAAGATCAACTTTCACTTGGGACGAGGAAAGCGAACATCACTACAACAAGGTAAAGGAGGTCTTAGCCACTCTGCCAACTATGTCACCACCTAAGTGGGATGAAAAATTCTATGTCACCTCAAGTGTTGGTGATGGCTCATTGGGGGCTGTGCTACTCCAAAAGGATACGACGACATCTTTCATGAGGCCAATCTACTTCTCTAGTCGAATGATGACAGCACGAGAGAAAGGTTTCACCCATGTGCAACACTTAGTCCTAGCTCTTAGATTTGCAACTACAAAGTTTAGGTCATGTTTGCTGCCTAAGCAATTTGTGATTCTAACCACGGATGAAATATTTCCCTATGTTGTACAACACATGGATGTGTCTGCTAGAATTACTAAATGGCTAGTTCGTCTGCAAGAGTTTGACTACACGGTACAGGTAGAAAGCACGACAAGGGCAAGTTTGGGGGGACTCATGACCTACCAAGTCTTTGAAAGGAAGGAGAAGAAATCTAAGGAAGGAGAAGTCCGATTACCTCCAGTACCACCGATGGTAGAAGGAGCATACTCTCTCTATTTTGATGGAGCCTACAAGCGAGCGTCCGACAAAGGAGTTGCAGGCATAGTGGTCTTTGATGACAAATGGACAAAGGTATTTTCGTTGGGCCAATTGTTAGATTCACATTCTAGCAATGAAGCTGAGTATGCATCACTAACCAAGGGTCTACAATGGTGCGTCTCACAAGGTGTACAACGCCTTAATGTATTTGGGGATGCTCTACTTCTGGTAAGGCAAGTAAATGGAGCATGGATATGCAAGAATCCTAGTTTAAGGACTCACTTAAGTGGTGTAAAAACCTTGTTGGGTAAGTTTGAAGAAGTTCAAATACACCATATCCCAAGGGCTCAAAACCAAGAAGAAGATGCCCTAGCAAGTGAAAGACTACAGGAAGTGGTGGTTGGAGCAATAAAACTAAAGCTCCCTCTATTTCAAGGCAGTGATGCCTTGCCTGACATCATGCATTTTTTGGAAACAGGAGAATGCCCATCAGATTTAACAAAGGGACAAAAGCAATGGCTGACGCGGAAGGCCACAAGGTATCGACTCATCAATGACGGTTTGTACTGTAAGGGTAAGGACCAAATACTCAGGAAGGTCCCTCTCTCTCAGGAAATCACGGGAGTAATTTCTAGTTGTCACGACGGAGTTTGTGGTGGTTACTTTGCCCTAGACATAACAAGTAGAAAAATCTTGCAGACAGGCTTCATATGGCTTAGCCTCAACCGTGATGTACACCATTGGTGCAAAACGTGTAAGTTGTGTCAAAAGGCCAGCACTAGGTCACTTATGCCTGAACCACATACACCTATTCTCTCATATGGCCCATTTGAAAAATGGGGTATCGATGCCATTGGGCCATTACCTAGGGCCAACTCAAGAAAATTCTACATTATCATGGGGGTCGACTACATGACTAGATGGGCAGAGGCTACAGCCACCACTAGAATCACAGCGGTAGAGGTAGCTAAATTTATCTACGAGCACATATGATATAGGTTTGGCACACCTTTAGAGATCATCTCTGATAGAGGGCCAGGTTTCAGAGTAGACTTGGTAGGAGAATTAATGCAAAAACTGGGCATTACAAAGATGCACTCTTCACCATATTACCCTCAATGTAATGGCCTAGTTGAAAAGGTAAATGGAATGGTTTCTAAAATTATTACCAAGCAAGTAAACAATCATCCCGGAGACTGGGATAAGTATCTACTACCAGCTTTATGGGCCTACAGAACTTCATTTCGTACATCCTTGGGATTCACACCGTATCATCTAGTATTTGGTAAGGAAGCAATCTTGCCCATTGAAGTGCAACTACAAAGTCTCAGAGTAATGGCAAGCCAACTTCAACAACCCAACATGCATTTGAGAGATCACATCATCAACTTGGAAAGACTGCAGCTGGACAAAGAAGAAGCAATAAATTATTATGCAGCACAAGCAGAGCATAGACGGCTTAGCTTTAACGAGCATCTCCGGAAAAAAGAATTGAAGAAGGGAATGTTGGTGCTCCACTACGACAATCGCTTGGACACGCGCAAGGATAAGAAACTCCTGCTTTGATGGGAAGGCCCTTTCATCATCAGGAAAAAGTATGCCAATGGAAGCTACCAGCTTATGGAGGCTGATGGAAAACTTCATAAAACCAGGGTAAATGGTTGGCGACTTAAACCTTATTTTCTTCGATTTGACCAGGCTCCACCAATCGACATTCCAGATGAGGACACACCAACAGCCGCCACCTCCGACAATAATGATCAAACAGATGAGCTAGAGACGTGAATGCATCTAGCCAAAAGAGGAGGGCTAATGATGGGGGCTTCTCACAAGCCAAGCTCCCATACCCCTCTTCTCTCGTCCCCACCCCATGAAAACCCCCTCTTAGGGAGGGAGTGATAAAAGGCATTGGAAAAAGTAAGAAAAAAAATAGATTATGATTATGTAAATATATAAGAAAGGTAAAATAGGCCACCTCATGCCTGCAGGGTAGCCCATCCCCACCTTGTCACCTTTTTCTTCACTGTTGCCCCGCCGGGTGTCCCTTTTCTTTCCTCCACTCAAAAGGTCAACCCCCTCTCTCTTCCCCTTGTCCTTTCTCCTTTCTCTCTCTCCTCAAGCTACCCCACCTCTCACCAATAATGCATTATAACTCACCAATAATGCACCCTAACTCACATGCAACTTACCCTATCGTCCAAAATAGTATACCCCACCCCCTCTTTCTCTCTCCTATCATATCCCATGACCCAAATATCCCCCTCTCTATCTAAAGGGCGCCATGTCTCTTGTCTTGTAGCTAAATAACCTCCCCCACACTCACACACACTCAGTTTCACTGAAAAAGGTGCCCACAGACCCATCCCCACCCGGTGGTTACCTGATTTTTCTTGTGTTCACACACATCTGCACACAGATTCACCTCTGAACACACTTCCCTCTCTCCCCTCTTGTAATTACTTTATTCTCCATGTCACCTCTCACTTTTTTCATCAACCCATCTCTCTCTCTTAGTCTCTCTCTCATGAGACTGCTGTTCTGACACATATACACACAGCCAGACAAGTGGGGCCCACAGTCACATGGCCTATGTTGATAATGATTTCTTCATTTCTAAATTCTAGAATTTCTCTCCCCTCCTCCCCTATATAAAGAGGGGTCACCATCACACTAAGGACACACACCATCACCAAAGAGTACACTATGCACTGTGTGTGCCTAGTGCATACACACACACCCACACCATCACCATCACCGCAATCACCATGCTCGTCTTAAGCATGACCTCTACACCCTTGGGCTATGGAAGATGAAGGGAAACTAAATGAAGGATGATGGCCGTAGCCCTCGTGCGAGTCTTCGCCATCAACTCCCACCTATCCACCATGTGCTCTACCACGCTCTCCCTTCTCATTCCCCTACCCTATGCTCCCCATTTCATCGCCTTATTCTCTAAATAAAGCTTGAGGTTTTGTGAGTATGTTTTCTTGCAATGTTTTACCTATGTGAGGTGTGCAGAATTGCCACCTAGTCTTGTGTTTGGAGTGAGCTTGTGTATGTGTGAAGGGTGTGCGGATTCGCCATCCTTTTGTGGTGCCTCTCTCTCTCTCTCTCTCTCTCTCTCTCTCTCTCACTTGATCTCATTCCCTTTCCTCTTCATCATTGCTCCCAAGCATCCATCTCTCTTGGATGAAAACTTTGTTATGGTGGTGTGTTGTTTGCGTCCTAACCGTTGAAGCTAGGTGGTGCCCCCTGTTTGCTTTACCATGACAGGCTCGAGGCGCGCCATTCAGTCCTCGGTGTTCTAGAGGCCGTCGGGGTTCGGGGTTCGCTTTGCTCCCGTCATCGCGTAGAAACGGAATGCGTGCACGCTTGGTATCATTGCGTAGCTCTCGCCGTTGCTAACACAATGGCGGTGTCGCTTCTTCAATGGCGGCTCCGTAGCTCGCGTAGCAAGAGGATAAGACTCTCTCACTCTCACTCTCTCCGACACAGTCACGACGCTTCAAAACTTATCCTGATTAAATCCAAAAAACTTGTCTTTAGGTTTACAATAATTGGCTCTTATACTTCAGCCTTGGAAGTGTGAACACATCTCTAATCTAATTACATAAGCCGGTGTAACTACTTGGAGAATACAAGCTGGAAACTCAATTGAGTTTCGCTAATTACAATGAATTAGCTCCATCAAAAATGAAATGTCAAAAAGACATTTATTACAATAAGTGTTTACAAAAATATGAGTGTGAGTAAAAATGTCTAGGTGTAGTCCTCCGCTCAACAGTGGGCTACGTCCATGGGAAAGCAGTCACTCAATGTCTTTAGTACTTCAAAACAAGAAGTAGTTTACAAAGGGATTATACCCTTAATAGAGCTCCCACCTTGCTTCACTCTCACCACCTCACTCCCACCTTACTGCATCAACTTCACACTATGAAATGTGTGTAGAAATGGCCTTCTTTTATAGGCCAAAAGGGCTACCCTCTCTCATGAGAGCAACCATGTGTAGACGCCCTTGTGTAGATAAGTCCAAATCGGACCCTCCAATCCGCCCATGTTGTGTGACCGTGCTTGAGAAGACAAGTCCACTTTTGAATTCGGCACCAGCCATTGAATTCGGTCACCGGCCACCGACCATTGACTTTCGACCACCGGCACTGGCCATTGACTACCGGCCACCGGCCAGCCGGCCAATGGATCGGTCGTTTTTCGACCACTTTCCGGCCACCGTCCGGCCATAATATTCCGGCGGAAAGGAATATTTCGGCGAAGCAAAAAAAAAGTCCCCTAAAGTTGCTTTTGAACTTTGGCCATGAAAATTTTGGTTTTCGGCGAGTAATTTTATTTTCCGGCGAGTTATTTTTCTTCACGCACGATGGCTTCTCCTCATAACGGGGGCCTTACAAATGTGCATTTTTACCACAGAAAATTACGAGGGGTAATTCAGGCTCCATACTTAAGAATCTCCCACTTGGAGACTGATCTCCAAACCAAACCTGTGATTGCTTTCCATCCTGGATTCTTATCCTTGAATACCGATTTTCGATGAGCAAAAGCTCAACTTCTCCTTGTTGACCACCTTTGTCAACATGTATGCAATATTTTCACTTGTATGCACCTTACTTAGCTTTAGCTGTCCCTCTTCCAAAAGAGTGTATATGAAGTGATATTTCACCTCAATGTGCTTTGTCCTTGAATGAAAGGCTGAGTTCTTCGCAAGATGGATAGCGCTTTGGCTATCACTGTACAAGACATAATTGTCTTGTTTGAATCCAA
This sequence comes from Adiantum capillus-veneris, assembly GCF_014529385.1. Classification (NCBI taxonomy): domain Eukaryota; kingdom Viridiplantae; phylum Streptophyta; class Polypodiopsida; order Polypodiales; family Pteridaceae; genus Adiantum; species Adiantum capillus-veneris. Next base: position 139,073,478 of record NC_140955.1, on the reverse strand, counting down.
GCTCTTCTAAGAATCAGTGAAGACACAGAATTTCTTTGCTTGCCTCCGTCATTGCTGCTTCCATGGTAGAAAGTGAGACCACTTTCTGCAGCTTTGAAGCCCAGCTTATTGTTGTGCCTCCAACCGTGAAGACATAGCTAGTAGTGCTCCTTCGAGTATCTTTGTCACCTACCATATTTGCATCAGCATACCCTTCTAGAAAAATATCAGTTCCTCCAAAATACAAAGCATTTGTTGTTGTCCCTTTTAGATACCTAAGTATCCACTTCACAGCTTTCCAGTGCTCTTTACCTGGGTTGTCCATGAACCTACTTACAACTCCCACTGCATATGCAATGTCTGGCCTTGTCGAGACCATAGCATACATAAGAGAACCCACCACTGCAGCATATGGAATTTTAGACATGTAAGCTATCTCCTCTTGTGTCTTTGGACACATATCCTTGGTTAGTTTAAAGTGACCAACCAAAGGTGTAGAAATTGGTTTTGCATTTTGAATTGCAAACCTTTCTAGTACCTTCTTGATGTAATCCTCTTGAGATAGCTTTATTGTCTTCTTCATCCTGTCCCTTGATATTTTCATACCAAATATCCTCTTTGCAACACCTAAATCTTTCATTGAAAAAGATTTAGACAGCTTCTCTTTTAGGTCTTTGATGTCTTGCATGTTAGCACTTGCAATCAGCATGTCATCAACATAAAATATTAGGATGACGAACTTCCCATCTCCCAAATTCTTTGTGTAGACGCAGTGATCTGAGTTGCATCTTCTGAATCCATGATCTAACATCCATCGATCGAAATTCAAGTACCATTTTCTTGATGCTTGCTTTAATCTATACAAGCTTTTCTTTAATTTGCAAACCATTTTCTCCTTACTTTTTACTTTATACCCCTTTGGTTGAAGCATATAAATTTCTCCTCTAAGTCAGCGTGAGGGAATGCCGTATTTACATCCATTTGCTCAAGATTTAGATCATGAGCAGCCACAAGGCTTAAGACAAGCCTAATTGAGTTCATTTTTACAACATGAGAAAATATTTCATTGAAGTCAATACCTTTCTTTTGAAAAAACCCGTTTACCACAAGCCTAGACTTGTACCTTTTCTTCCCACCTTCTTCTTCCTTCACCTTATAAATCCATTTGTTCTATAGTGCCCGCTTACCTTTAGGAAGCTCAAGCAACTCCCATGTTTGATTGCCATGTAGTGAGTCCATCTCCACTTGCATGCTCTTCATCCATTCTTCTTTGAATTTATGATGCATTGCTTCTTCGTATGATTCCGGCTCTCCAGAATCTAAGATCAAGAGATGGTTGAAGGAAGGAAAAAACCTTTTTGGAGGTCTACTTGCTCTTGTAGATCTTCGGGGAATAGGTTGAGACTCCTCATTTGGTTGACGTTGTTGCAGATTGTCACGGCTTGCAGTCCTTGAGTCTTCACCGTCCTCAAGCTCCATGTACTCATCACTTGTTTGTTTTGTTTTTTTTCTTTCCAAGTAATCTTTGTACACATTTTGTTTGTTAAAAATTACATCCCTACTCCTTAATATTTTACCATCTTCAGGATTCCATAGGCGATACCCAAAGTCACCTTCTCCATAGTCAATGAGGAAACACTTTTTGGACTTTGCATCTATCTTTGATCTTAGGCTTCAATCTATGTGCATGAAAACCGCACACCCAAACACTTTGAGAAATTCATAATCACCGGTTTACCTGTCCATGCCTCTTCTGGAACTCCCCCATCCAATGCCGCTGAGGGTGACCGATTGATTAAGTACACAGACGTACTTACATCTTCCACCCAAAGCTCAAGCGGTAGGCCTGCATGTAGCCGCATGTTTCGTGCTCGCTCCATGATTGTCCTATTCATTCTTTCCGAAATCCCATTTTGTTGAGGTGTCCTTGGGGTTGTCCTTTGCCTCCGAATGCCATTGCTAGCACAAAAGCTTTCAACAGCTTGGCTGCAATATTTGCCTCCATTGTCGGATCTGAGGCACTTAACCTTGGTACCTGCTTCATTGTCTACAAAGGCTTTCCACCTTTGAAATATGGAAAACACATCGGACTTATTCTTCATGACATAAACCCATGTTTTTCTAGCCACATCGTCTATGAATGTTACATAGTACAACGAGCCACCAAGTGATGGTGTACTTGTAGGACCCCAAACATCAGAATGAACCAACTCAATTTTTTCATTTTAACTTTAATTTCCTAATTTTTGAAATTTTACACTCTTTTGTTTACCATAAACACAATCTTCACAGAACTCTAAGTCCACTTCTTTAAGACCTGGCAGAAGCTTCTTTGTTTGAAGGATTTGCATTCCTTTGGCACTCATATGCCAAAGCCGGTAGTGCCACACCGCATTGTCAACTTCTATAGTTACTGCACAAGCTGAAGGTTGCATGCTGATAGTACACAAGTAAAGTGTCCCGACCTTTTCTCCCTTGGCAACCACCAAAGATCCCTTTGAGATCTTCCACCGTCTGTTTTCGAATGCAATGTTGTGACCTTCATCGTCCAATTGTCCTGTAGAGATCAAATTTCTTCGAAGAGAAGGAACATGCCTTTAAGCTTCCATTCATTTCCGTTAACAGTTTTGATAGAAATTGTACCTTTACCGACAATCTCACAAGTATACATATCCAAAATTACCTTTGGTGTAATCTTGGAATGAAGCCTCGGAATCTACTATCCAGGAATTAGACACATTGTCTAATGAGAGAATTAGAGCATCTTGATCTACTTTACCTACCACATTGGCCTCCGATGTTGGCTTGTTGTCTTGAGACTCAGTCTCCTTCTTCTTCTTGGACCAGCAATCCTTCTTGACGTGGCCTTTCTTGCCGTAGTTCCAACATTCAAGAGTTGAATTTGTGCATGACTTGCTCCGTCTTGAGCGGTCATGACCCTTTTGGTTTTTGAATCTCTCCTTAGGTCTTCCTCTTGTTTCCACTGACAGTGCAACACTTGATGATTCTCCTGTGCTTCTCCTTTGTATTTCTTCGCTTAGGAGAACACCCACAACATCATCAAATTTAAGAGGATTTGTGCTAGAAATAGAATTACTTACAGCCATCACAAGGCTGTCCCAACTATCTGGTAGAGATGATAGTATAAGGAAAGCTCGCACCTCATCATCAAAATTGATTTTCACCGATCTAAGTTGACTTATGTTTGTGTTAAAGTCATTTAGGTGTTCTGCAACTGAACCATTCTCTGCCATCTTTAGATTGAACAAGCGCTTCATAAGAAATACCTTATTGGATGCTGATGGTTTCTCGTAAAAGTCGTCAAGTGACTTCATCAAGTCCTCCGTGGTCTTCATCTCTGAAACATTGAAGGCCACCATTGACGCCAAGCTTAACCGGATTGTTCCCAGTGCCTTTCGATCAAGGACAATCCATGCTTCATCTGCCACTGTTGCGGGCTTCTTCGTAAGACCCCTAGTGGCAAATAGAGGTCCTTCTGGTAGAGATAGTCTTCAATCTGCATCTTCCAATGTTGGTAGCTTTTGCCGTTGAACTTCTCAATCTTGAGCTTCCCTTCCTCCTCCATAACTCCCACTCAATTCAAGGAATCCTTTCCTTGAAATAATTTAGCAACAAGCAAACCTTGCTCTCATACCAGTTGTTAGGAAATATGACGTACCTAAATAGATATTTGAGTAGATTACTTAATGGAGAGAGATAGATTTCACACACAAGAGATTATAGAGTAGAGAGAGAGAGAGAGAGAGAGAGTACACATGATATACGTGGTTCACCCAATGTGGGCTGCGTCCACGGGAAAGTAGCCACTCAATGGCTTTAGTACTTCAAAACAAGAAGTAGTTTACAAAGGGATTATACCCTTAATAGAGCTCCCACCCTGCTTCACTCTCACCACCTCACACCCACCTTGTTGCATCAACTTCACACTATGAAATGTGTGTAGAAATGGCCTCCTTTTATAGGCCAAAAGTGTTGCCCTCTCTTATGAGAGGCAACCATGTGTAGCCGCCCTTGTGTAGATAAGTCCAAATCGGACCTTGCAATCCGCCCATGTGTGGCCTCCCTTGAGAAGACAAGTCCACTTTTGAATTCGACCACCGGCCATTGACTACCGGCCACCGGCCAACCAGCCAACCGATCGATCGTTTTCCGACCACTTTTCGGCCGCCGTCGGGCCATAATATTCTGGTGGAAAGGAATATTCCTGACGAAGGAAAAAAAAAGTCCCGTGAAGTTGCCCATGAATTTTGACCGTGAAAATTTTGGTTTCCGGCGAGTTATTTTTCTTCACGCACGATGGCTTCTCCTCATAATGGGGGCCTTACAAATGTGCGTTTTTACCACAAAAAATTACAAGGGATAAATTAGGCTCCATACTTAACAGGTACAACGTAAATTTAACTTGGGTCAGAACCAAGAAAATAGGGCCCTTTGGAGATTCTTGGGGGCCCTATTCGCCTGGTTTTGACTCTAGTCACGTCACGTATTATGACATTAGCGCACGGGACAGAAGAGGATACATGTGAAGAAAAACGATACATGCTCTTGTACAACACCCGTGCTCATCACTATGCACCAGAACTATCAGGAATGTTTAATGTAGAGTTTTCTATACAAAGGATCATTGATTGCTCATTTGAGTACCTACAAACCCATTTGCAACAGTATGAGGCAGTCGTTTGTGAAAATTTCATGACAATTGATGGTATGAGATATGTGCACCCAATAGACCTTGACCCTGACAAGAGTGCGGCAAGGAGACTGAATCGCGTCTAGAAAAGTGTCCCTCCAATGCACTGCTTGTACAAGACAGGTGTATAAAGCAAAAAAAAGTGTCGCTTAGTGGAATTCAACCATGGGTTTGTTTGTTACTTGTACTTGTAGACGGATGGTGAGTCAGAGACTTCCCAGTCAACTTTTGGTAGTTGCCCATTGGCGCCGGAGGCAGAGGTAGAGGATGTGGAGGTGCAGTTTGACCCAGAATAAGAGCAGGTAGAGGTATTAAAGGAAACATTTGATGCGGTCTTAGCTCTTGCTTCTCTTGAAAATGCAGCATTAGGATGCAAGCAAGAAAGCCCAAATAAGGAAGTGACTTTGCCTCTGAATTGTGCTCCCAGCTTTGCTATGGCGGGTGACACCCACTACATTATGATCACAGATATCATGCACGAGATGAATATACGGGAGGACTTCTTCCTAGCTGCAATTGCAAATTTTTGTGAGGCAGACATGGGATTTGTGGATAATGATGGAGTGGACCAACATCTTCTTGCTGACATAGTTGTCTACGACTCACATTTCACTTCAGGGTGGCAACTGATCAAAGATACATTCAATGAAGCGAAGTTGGGAGAGACCAATTTTCTAACAAATGAGTAGTTCCAATCAACAACAACTTGGAAAACATGGGTAGGCCCGTGCCACCCAGAGCTGAGGTACTCAATAGTCAGTCTATTCACTTGTGGGGAAGGTTGATGCTGAAAATAGACGAGAATCAGATGGTAATTTTTAAAGGGATTTAGATGGTATTGGAGATGGCCCAATGATGAAATATACTGATCAAACTTTTTTTTGACAGGTGCTAGTGTATGACGATAGTTTCCTTAGAAGAGCGCGAGGCTAACGGCAAGGGCTTTTCACTGGACTACAAGGCAAGGATGCGGCCTTGTCTCACTACATCGGGCGTTTCAACCACAAAAGGGTTTATAGAAACAATTCAAGTACTTGGTAATTGTACTCATCTCACTTACGGCCCATCAATGTTTTAATATTGTTTTGTAGATCCTAATATACCATAAGGAATACTCCCAGGACAATACAAATTTCCCACTGTTTGCAATGAAAGTTATTACAAGATTGTGTGGTGTACACCCCCTCCCACTAAATACAGAAAGACTAATTCTGATTCAGAAACAATTTTCTCTACGCGTCTTTGGCATTGGGTATGGGTGCCAAGCACTCAGAGCCCCCTATTTCATGTCATACACGGCTCAGGATCTAGCTGTAGGGGTTGAAGACCCGGAGAGAAATAGGTCCATACAACAAGCGTCTATTTATGAGGGAAATAAGACGCCTGATTCCCGTGGGGATGCTGCCTCCAACAGAGGAACGAGATTGTCTACGGAGCTTTCACATCAAAGAGGTACAGAGTGAGGAAGAAGGAGGTGCATCAAAGAGGATAAAAACGATGGGCTCAGGTCCATCTTTTCCCGCTCCTGACCTCGTGACTGCCGCCACCTCACATGGCGCTCCCACGCATTTGAATTTCCCCAAGCCATTTTTTTTCTTCTCTTTACGGATGTTTTGTAAAGACAGTGTAATTTTGAACTCTTAAGAAGCTTTTTCTTCCATAAGTCGTCTCTAAGGCTCTTGGTGTAACTCGAATAGGATATTGGCCTTATCCTTTCCTTCTCCATATCTAGTGTGTTTAAAGTAACCTGTTCTTTCCATGTAGTGGGTTTTTTCCATGCCTTGTGTGGACCATATTCATAGTGAGCCGTATGTCTTGGCAAAATATGGACCGTGTTGAACAGTATGTGCTGCATTGAAATAAAATTAAATGGTGAGTAGAGTACAAATTTAAATTTTGTTTGTATAAGTACCATGCTACCCCACCATGTAATGTGATATGTTGCCCACCCCACCCTGTAAGGTAAGCCTTCTTCCAATCTAGCAAGGCGGCTTGAAATGATGTGAGCTTACTTTCATCCCATTAATGCTGCTCAACGTTGTCATATTGTGCCACGTATATAGTGGGAACGGGCATTAAACGATTTATCTTGTGACTTTTTGATGCATAAGTATACTTCATATAATACTCATATGCATAAATAAAAGCTTTCTACCATACCTTAGTATTACCTTTGAAGTAATATAAATGTACATTACTATTAGAAAGTACTGCAAGAGAAGTATCAATGATTGTGCCTCTTTTTGTCTAGGGGAAAATCATTTGTATATTTCTTCTAATATCTCAGCTATACCTACCATATATAAATTATTTTCTTATTTTCACATTTATTTAATAATATAACCCTTCAATAATGCATACCTTCTTGGATACATACAAGAGGGAAGGGCCTACTACAAGACTTTATGAAAAGGAAGATCCAAAGCTTCTTGGACCATCCCAATTTGCAAATCCCGACCTAAGGGCATGGAGAAAAGGCCAAAACCAAGTCAAGCTCTTTTAGTAGGCCAATTTTTTCTTTTGAAGCATGTCAATCCGAGTTACAGGTCAAAAGTTACAGGGAAAAGAGTGAAAAATCCTCTCACAACTACACTGCAAGAAGAGATGGTAAACAGGTGAATCAAGTGAAAAGAGGTAATCTTGGTCTTTTTCCATAAAATAAGATATTTGGAGGATAAAATACACAAGCATGTGAATGTGACAACTCAAAGATTCCTTGAAGGACAAGACACACAAGTTGGGACCCCCTACTGGAGCCACACAGAAGATGCCTAGGTGAGGCCCACATACATCATGCACCCACATGGAGCCTCAACGACCAAAGATGATGAATTTAATGATATTTTGAGTCCTAATATTGCCCATTTTAAGAAATATCCAAAGAACATTTGATTTGGGCTAACTCTTTAGCCTAATTAAGTGATTATGTAAACCATGGCTCCCTCACCTATAGAAAGGGCAACCTTCTCTTCATTGGGGCAAGTTATGAGTGAGTGAGAATAGCTCAATTCCAATATAGTGTCACACTCATCTTAGTGCCACACTTTCTCTTGAAGAAAGGCTGAAGTCTTGCCTCATCTTCTCTCTCCATTAAGGTGGTGGCGATTGCTCTCATGTAAGATATATGTTACTAGTTTTTCTATCATTTGCATATCTAGTCCAATACTTGTCTTTAACTCCTTCTCTATCTCGCATTATTTATCTTTAATACCACCACCACACTTAGATCTATCTCTAATTCTATCTTTACTCCTCCTTTCATCTCTCTTGTTGTGTCCTAATTGTTTCATTGGAAGGTATTCAAGCAGCAACCTTGTCAATGTAATGGGTACAACCTTCTTGGGGGAAACAATTATGTGCACAAGGTTAGTAACCATATCTTCATCTTCCACAAGCATCTCTCTCTCTTAAGGTTCTCATTCTCTTCCACAAACTCTAGAATCTTCTTGCTACAGGTACATCTCTCCCCGCAGTATCCTTATTGCCTAAGGGAAACAATAGGGCTTCGGAGAGAAACTCTCTTCTTCTTCTCCTTTCACTTTTTTCACACCTTTATCTTGGAACATACTAAGTATATCATCGATGAATAACCATAATCCACATAGAGGCGATTTCTTTCATTTCCATTCTGTGCAATCTATTAGGGTCAACATTTGGATTAGTCGAAAGATTCACTTTCAGCAATGCATAGTGTTTCTATTAGGTCCTGAAAGGCTCAATGAAATACTTCTCTCACCAGATCCCATCATACTACCTATTATTGACTATAACTTCTCTTTTGATGTGAGTGTGGTTATTTTATTATGAATCAAGAGGATTTGTACTCACAACTAATCCCCATTGCTAGACAAAACATATACATTATAGTAAGCACAAAGCTACAGTTCCAAAGAGCAATCCGCAGCTTATTTGGACAACAAAGATTAAATATCATTAACTCATCCATTAACCCTTTTATCCTACCCATGATACGATATGATCGTAATCTCGATGTTTTCATTTTTGTTTTGTTCTGACTATCTTTCATGAGTTCTCTCCATCACGTGTGTGTTTGTAAGGAAAAGTGAGCGGCTTCTTTGGTTACATTGCTTCTTTAGCTCTAGAAGCTATGTTATCTACATCTTAGCTCTTTTTCATAACCCTTGAGCTTCCTCACAAACTCTCACAGCAAGAGGCCCGGTGCCTTCCTGGCAAGACCGCCTACTTCTTGACATATATTTGGTGAACCCGACGTGAACCTGGCAGGGTGAGAACTTGTGGGTAACCATGGGTGATCATGTTGAGCAACAGGGTATGCATTTTGACCCAGCAACAATGCAAATGTTTCAAGCATTTGCAATGTTCATGTAACAACAACATGCTACTGAAAGAAGGGAGATTTCATCAACAAAGGAAATACAAGCGGTCGTCAACAGAATGGATCAGTTCAATGTCAAAGATGTAACCAAGTACTTACGCGAGTATGTGAAGGAGATGGAGCTGCATCGCGTGTCAGAAGGTGAGATGATTCAAAGCTTTGAGCTAGTTGTTGCTCAAAAAATGAGGGAGCATGTTAGGGCAATTAAAGATGGGCATGGGAGAAATTGGGAAGAACTCAAAGTAGCTTTAAAGGAGATACTTCATGGAGGACTCTGAGAGAGTGACCAAAAGGGCATTCTTAGAATGGGTAGTCAAGCCAAAGCAAGGACTATCAATAACAGAGCTACTTAGGGAATTTGAGCGGAGCTATGCACAACTCACAAGGACAGAAAGGGCCACACTAGATGTAGAGAAGACATATATTTTCTTACAAGCTGCAGGTAAAGAGTTTCAAGAAAAATTGAAGCTTCTTCTTGAAGATAAAGATGCTGAGCAAGGACTAAAGACCGACTGGAATGAGGTTGAAGGTGTTGTCTCATTGGTTGCCAAACGACAAAGAAGAAGGGACAAGATGGTAGTAAACACTACAAGTCCTTCCACCTCAACTTCTGACAAAATGGTAAAGCCTACTTTTATCGCTCCTAAGTTTGATGAGTCCATGCTAGATGAGCTTGTGAAGGGAATGTGTGACTTGAAGGTGAAGCTTGCAAAGCTTGAAGAAAAAAGACAACCATCAGGGCCACTTCCTAGGCAAAGACAACAGCCCAAAGAAGGGTTTGTTAATAGATGTATTTGGTGTGATAGTACAGACCATGTAAGAAGGGATTGTGTTGATTTTGGTGATGCTTTGTCAAAAGATGTTGTCTTTTTTAAGGATGGTAAAATCCACTTAAGAGAGACAGGTCTACCCTTGAGAACTAACTTTGGGAAGGGTGGAATGCAAACCTTAGTTGAAGATATGGAAACTAACCATGCCAGCTCTTCAGTTGAGGCACCTACTTATGGAGTAAAAATTTAGCATTTTTGTGATGAAGAGGTGATTGACCATCATGGTCAAATTTGGCCAAATGTCATGCAATTAGCTTAAAAGGGAAAGCTTACAAAAGAGAGTCTACATGAAGCAGGTGATTGCATATGTCAGTGCATGCATTAGAAAATTTTGGAGGTCATTTGGAGGGCCTTGTAAGAAATTGTATTTCTCTCTCTAGAAACTTTTTTTAAAATGCACTTACACCTTGTGAGTACGTCCAAAAGGACAACCAGACACTTTAAAAGTAGATTTATATTCCCAATCGTCCTTGAAAACGGTCACTTTTTTATTTAATGCGAGAGTCTTTTTCAGGAGGCAGGTGCGGCGCATTCAAGGTAGCTTACGTCATCATTGATAGTTAAAAAGTCACAAACTATCAAATAGTGATAGATTTTGAGGCTTTTGACACCACCAATGCGTCCGGAACGCCAAAATACCCTAAAAACTAATGTCTACTTGTTTCATTCCGACATCCGGAGAGGCAAAAAATATCAAAAAACCCCAAAAAATTGGCTTTTTACTTAAGGCGCGCGAGGAGGCATTCTAAAATGCTAGAATGCCCCTCTGCGCGCCGTTAGTACAAAGCTCCTTTTAGTGATTTTTGGACAATTATCTTTCAAGAAAGCCTACCCATATTTCTCTATTGCACTTTTGCACCATGCTCTCTCTCTCTCTCTCTCTTTCTCCCTCTCCCTCTCCCTCTCCTTTCTATAGCTTAGCATATTTAAAGAGAGAGAGAGAGAGTGAGAGACTCCCATTACTAACGGCGTGCGTGGAGCATGTTTTGACCTCAAAAAACACCTCCTCGCGTCGTTAGTATAAGGTAACAGAAAGACTCTCTCTCTCTTTTCCCTGCCTTACTTTCTCTCTCTATAACACTCACACATACACACATAAACGCATACACTAGTGGATGCACAATACTAAAGGCGCGCATAGAGACATGCACACCGGTTGTGCCTCTCTACACACGCCTTTAGTATAGAGAGAGAGAGAGAGAGAGAGAGAGAGGGAGAGAGAGAGAGAGGGGCTGTGTGTGTGTGTATGTTATGTTTGTGTGTCTATGTATTTGTGAGTGTGTGTGTCTGTGTGTGTGTGTGTATGTTATATTTTTGTCTCTGTGTGTTTGTGTGTATGCTATATTTGTCTGTGTGTGTGTGTGTGTGATCAAAATGCACTTTGTAGAATTGTAACAATGGGTGTGCGTGCTCACTCTTATAGAATCGAAATTATGATCTCTAAGGCTAAGATGATGAAGAAAAAACCTATGTGATAGATGGAAGCCTTTTTAGAGATTTTTTGAAATTTTCCTCTCAAAAAGCTTCCTAAAAGAGGAAAAAAGGGGCTTTTTACTAACGGCGCACGATGAGGCATTCCAAAATTTTGGAATGCCCCCTCGCGCACTGTTAGTAAAATGTTCTTTTAGGGGTTTTTGACATTCTTTGCCTCTTTGGATGTTGGAGCCAGGCAATTGGACATTCATTTCTAGAATATTTGGGCGTTCCGGACGCATTGACAGTATCAAAAGTTTCAAAATCTTCCACCACTTGATAGTTTTGTAACTTTTTGAATTCTAGTGATGACGTAAGCCGTATCAAATGCACCGCATCTACCTTCTGAAAAAGGTGCTCGCATTAAATGAAAGAGAGTGATCGTCTTCAAGGACCACTAGATTATTAAATGAGGAGAGGGACACCTTTTATATTTTTGTTAATATCAATCTAGTTTTCTACGTAACGTAGGCTCTTCTCTCATTGGAGGAGCTTATTTTCGTTTCTCTTCCAAAAGGCCCTCCAAAAGACCTCCGAAATCTCCTAATGCCTACATTACAAAATGCCAACAAAATGAGGCGATTGTAGAAGATACGCGCAGAGGTGAGAATGCTAATGAAGGACCATCAAAAAGAGCTTCTAGAAGTGGGGGAAGAAGCGACTCAATGCCTTCTCAAACACCCTCAACACAAGGAGCATCTCCACCTGAAGTACTCATGGAGGAGTCTACAACAGGAAAGAAGAAAGAGCCAACAAATGGTAAGACAAAAGGCCCAACTTATAAACTACAATCTGATATTGAGGTTGCTACAGATTTAAAGAAAGTCTTGGAGGAAAGGATCTTGAATAGCAAAATTGAGTTTACTCTGGGAGAAGTTCTTGGCATTGCAAAGCGTGAATTCCATGAGAAGATCATTGACATCATCAAGAGAAAGAGGCAAACTCTTGTTGAGGTTGCTCATCCACAGGTTGACGGAGAAACCTTGAAGACACAAGGGATGCAGTTGCAAAATAAGGAGCATGATGGAGCTATGGTAGGATGCTACCAATCTTGTGGGAGAGTGAAGCAAGTGCATTTCTCAAATGATGATGAAGAAGTTGAAGCTATTCCTAGGAGGTACTATTCACGAAGTCATTGGGCAAGGGCTACTACAGAAACTTTGGTCAAAATAGGTGATCTTGAAGAACCATTTGTTGCCTTGATTGACCATGGTTCAGAAATAAACATAATGTCAAAGAGTCTCTACAACAAGTGCAAATGGCTGATGGACACAGATCATGGCTGGATGGTAAAAGTGGCAAATAATTCATCTGGTGAATTGTATGCAGCATGTCCAGGTGTGAAGGTGACAATAGGTGATGTAAAGATTGACAAAAAATTCTTTGTACAGGATACATCTTCATATCATCTCATCCTTGGACAACCCTACATTGTGGGAGTTCAAATGGAAACAAAGGTAATGGATGATGGTTCAGCATATGCTAGGATACGTAGCAAAGATGGTAAACGAGCGGTCCAATTTCTCACAGCTTGTGTAAACCATGAAAGAAATCGTGACAACCTCAAAGAACATCCTCTACCAAAGGTGAGCAAAGAGTTTCATGATCATAGAGAAATGATGGGTTTTGGCTAAGTACCATTGTAAAGCGGGATTGCAGTGGTACAGAAAGAAAAAGGGTCTCGCCTGATCCAAAAATAGGTGAAACTTTCTCAATAGGCTCCTTGGTAGAAAAGAATGGATCAATATGTTTTACAAAACTTGAAGATTTAAAGAGATGTGAGAGGCAATATGTGCATAATGTACAGTGGGTTGCTAGAGCCCACTGAAAATGTTTTGGGTTTGTGTGAACAAGTTTCTTTTGTAGATACTATGGGTGAGCTTGATGCTATAATGGGGTCTAGTTTGCATCTTGAAAATGAAGTTGTGGAAGTTTACTCTATGGAAATGTATCAAGTAATAGAAGCCTTTAAAGAAAGCCAAACAGTTGGCCCAGAAGTCCATGTTGAAACTAAATACAAGAGTGTAGCAAAGAAGGTGAAACTAGTAGCTTCACCCTTACCACCCAACAACAGGGAAAAGATTGAGTAGGCTTTTTTACAACCAAGTTTGAGGAATCCTAAAAATATTGGGCATACCTTCACAAAGGAGTCTTTCCAAGAGTTGTAGATTGGTCGCGAGGAGTTTCTAACGCAGGAGGAGACAAAGTGCTTGAAAGAAATGCTTTCAAAGCATGGTAAGGCTTTTTCATTTGAGCCACATGAGATAGGATGTGTTGATCCTTCTATTGTAGCTCCTATGGTAATTTTCACAATACCTCATGTGTCTTGGAATCTGCGGCCTATATTCCGGTTCCAAAGGCTCATTTTCCAAAGTTAGTAGAGCTACTGAATGAGAAAATCAAAATGGGAATCTTCGAGCCTTCTTGTGCTCCATACTCAAACAGGTGGTTCACGGTTCGAAAGAAGAATGGTTCTCTACGCTTCATCCAAGATATGCAGCCAGTGAACAAGGTGACAATTAGAAATGTAGGTACAGGTCCAATTGTCGATGAGTTTGCAGAGGCATTTGCAGGGAGGGAAATCTACTCAATGGGGGATCTCTACTCAGGGTATGATCAATTTCAGCTTGCAATGGAAAGCAGAGACTTGACAACCATGAGTACACCTTTGGGTTTGGTAAGGATGTGTACCTTGCCACAAGGAGCAACCAACTCGGTTGCACATATGATGAATGGGATGAATAAGGTCTTAAGTGACTTTATTCCTCAAATCAGAATGCCTTTCATTGATGATTTGCATATCAAAGGATGTGAAGAAACTGACAAATATGAAGCTTTGGATCTCAAGGGATGTCGCAGGTTGGTGGTAAAGCACATAAATGATTGTGATAAAATTTCGTCTAGGTTGGAAGAAGTGAATCTTACATTGTCAGGGAAAAAGTCTATGTTTGGTGTCAATGAAGTACTCATTGTGGTGCACATGTGCGGGCCATATGGTAGGAAACCTTGTCCAACAAAGGTAGATGCCATCCAAAGAATGAAAGAAACATGCACTAGCATCACTAAGGTTAGAAGGTTTCTGGGAGCATGTGTCTTCTATGTTATTTGGATTCCACATTATGCACATGTAGCTGATCCTCTTTATCAGCTACTTAGAAAGAATCAGAATTTTAAATGGACAGAAGCACATGTAAAATCCATGAAAAAGCTAAAGGAATTGCTCCAGTCAGCAACAACTTTGAGAAAGGTAGACTATGAGTGTCAAAGGCTAGTAATTGTGACAGTAGACACCAATCCTATAGGGATTGGATGGGCAATAGGGAAAGATGACAAAGAAGGACACATGTATGTGGTAAGATTTGGAGCAAAGGTACTAAGTGCTCGCCAAAGAAACTATCCACAGATAAAGAGAGAGTTATGGGGTATGGTTACAGCCTTGAAAAGTGGGAAAGAGTACCTAATTGGTGTATGCGTAGTTGTAGAAACAGATTGTCTACCACTTCTTGGGATGATTACAAGCTGCTCAACGCCAGACATTGCTATGTTGCGGTGGATTGCCTACATTAAGTTCTTAAATCCTTAGTTTAAGCACATTGCAGGTAAAGACAATACAGTGACAAATATGCTATCAAGGGTAAGGTATGAAGATGAGTCACAAATGATTGACGAGGGAGATGATGTAGGCACAAAGTTCTATTCTATCTCTCATGTCAAAGGTAACAATGTCTGCATGACTAATCTACTTGAATCATTCTTGAAAGAGCTTTATGAAGGTGATTGGCTTCTTATTGGAAGCGACTTGAGTACTCTAACAAAACAGGATGATTGGTCTGAACAAGAATTCAAGAGGATACGCAAGAAAGTATATGGGTACTTTTTGAGGGATGGTTACTTGTGGAAGCATCCTAAACAAAAGGGTGCTACACCACAACGGGTTATATGTAAAAAAGAGACTCAAGTAAAGCTCATGCAAGAGTTTCATGAGAGTCTATGGGCTAGACACAGGGGTGTGTGGGCAACCTTCTCCAAGTTGAAAGAAAAATATTGGTGGAAGGGTATGTATAAAGATGTATCTCAATTTGTAGAGTCATGTGTAACTTGTCAAATGTATTCAAATGTCCGACATCGTGATGGATTGCACCCTACATATCCACTAGCCATGCACTATAAATGGGTTGTGGATCTAGTCACAATGCCTTTAGGACTCTGGCAGATGAGATACTTGGTTCTTGCACGAGAGGACCTAACTAATCAGGTTGAAGGAAGAGCATTAAGAGCTAAAACCACAGAAGCTGTGTGCAAATTCCTTCTTGATGAGGTGATCTGCCATTATGGCTGTGTGGGGAAGATCACTGCAGATAGAGGTGAGCTGGATACCAAAGAAGCAAGGGAGTTCTTTTCTAGATTATGAATCAAGCTTTCTCTTACTAAATCTTACAACCCTGAAGGCAATGGAAAGAGTGAAAGAGGGCATCCTCCTATCATTAAAGCTTTGGCCAAGGCTTGTGAAGGAAGAGTTGGTGAGTGGTCAAAACTGTTACCATATGCTTTATGGGCTGATCCTACAACACATAGCTCAGTAACTGGCTACATGCCTATGGAGCTAATGTATGGTCAAAAGCCAGTGATGCCGATTGAAGATACAATTCCCACATGGAATGTACTACCTTGGCCAGAGGGGCTTAGCAGGGAAGATATCCTTTCACTGCATATAAGACAAATAGAGAGAAGACCTGGAGACATTGAAGCTGCAAAAGGACGACTCAAAAATGCAAGGTTGAAAAACAAGGACTGCTTTGATAAGCGACATCGACTCAGGAGCAAAACAATTGACAAAGGTGACTGGGTTTTAGTGTATGATAGTAGCCTTGATAACCAACACACAGTCATGCGTAAGTTCTCCAAAAGATGGTTTGGACCGTATGTTGTAAAGCATGTGCATGAAAATGCTACTTACAGTTTGTCTGAACTAGATGGTATAGAAGCAAAGATTCCCATTGCAGAAAAAAGGATCAAAATGTTTAAGAGAAGAGGAGATAATGATCTAGAAGATGTTGATAAGGAAGAAGAGCAAACCACAGGTGAAGATCAAAGTGAACATGAAGCTCTGGAATCATCCAGTGAAGAAGAAATCCAAGAAGATGTACAAGAGGTCTGATCTTACAAAGAGACAACGTGGCACATACCAGAGGATGTGCAGGTTTAGAGGGGGTGGATGTCGTGCTGTGGTACGTATATAGTGGGAACGGGCATTAAACGATTTATCTTGTGACTTTTTGATGCATAAGTATACTTCATATAATACTCATATGCATAAATAAAAGCTTTCTACCATACCTTAGTATTACCTTTGAAGTAATATAAATGTACATTACTATTAGAAAGTACTGCAAGAGAAGTATCAATGATTGTGCCTCTTTTTGTATGGGCGAAAAGCATTTGTATATTTCTTCTAATATCTCAGCTATACCCTACCATTTATAAATTATTTTCTTCTTTTCACATTTATTTAATAATATAACCCTTCAATAATGCATACCTTCTTGGATACATACAAGAGGGAAGGGCCTACTACAAGACTTTATGAAAAGGAAGATCCAAAGCCTCTTGGACCATCCCAATTTGAAAATCCTGACCTAAGGGTGTGGAGAAAAGGCAAAAACCAAGTCAAGATCTTTTAGTAGGCCACTTTTTCCTTTTGAAGCATGTCAATCCGAGTTACAGGTCAAAAGTTACAGGGAAAAGAGTGAAAAATCCTCTCACAACTACACTGCAAGAAGAGATGGTAAACAGGTGCATCAAGTGAAAAGAGGTAATCTTGATCTTTTACCATAAAATAATATATTTGGAGGATAAAAGACGCAAGCATGTGAATGTGACACCTCAAAGATGCCTTGAATGACAAGACACACAAGTTGGGACCCCCTGCTGGAGCCACACAGAAGATGCCTAGGTGGGGCCCACATACATCATGCACCCACATGGAGCCTCAATGACCAAAGATGCTGAATTCCATGATATTTTGAGTCCTAATATTTCCCATTTTAAGAAATATCCAAAGAACATTTGATTTGGGCTGACTCTTTAGCCTAATCAAGTGATTATGTAAAACATGGCTCCCTCACCTATAAAAAGGGCAACCTTCTCTTCATTGGGGCAAGTTATGAGTGAGTGAGAATAGCTCAATTCCATAGTGTCACACTCATCTTAGTTCCACACTTTCTCTTGAAGAAAGACTGAAGTTTTGCCTCATCTTATCTCTCCATTAAGGTGGTGGCGATTGCTCTCATGTAAGATATATGTTACTAGTTTTTCTTTCATTTGCATATCTAGTCCAATACTTGTCTTTAACTCCTTCTCTATCTCTCATTATTTATCTTTAATACCACCAACACACTTAGATATATCTCTAATTCTATCTTTAATTCTCCTTTCATCTCTCTTGTTGTGTCCTAATTGTTTCATTGGAAGGTATTCAAGCAGCAATCTTGTCAATGTAACGGGCACAACCTTCTTACGGGAAACAATTATGTGAACAAGGTTAGTAACCATATCTTCATCTTTCACAAGCACCTCTCTCTATTAAGGTTCTCATTCTCTTCCACACACTCTAGAATATCCTTGCTACAGGTACTTCTCTCCCCGCAGTATACTTATTGCCTAAGGGCAATAATAGGGCTTGGGAGAGAAACTCTCTTCTTCTTCTCCTTTCACTTCTTTCACACCTTTATCTTGGAACATACTAAGTATATCATCGATGAATAACCATAATCCACATAGAGGCGATTTCTTTCATTTCCATTCTGTGAAATCTATTAGGGTCAACATTTGGATTAGTCGAAAGATTCACTTTTAGCAACGCATAGTGTTTCTATTCGGTCCTGAAAGGCTCAACGAAATACTTCTCTCACCAAATCCCATCATACTACCTATTATTGACTATAACTTCTCTTTTGATGTGAGTGTGGTTATTTTATTATGAATCAAGAGGATTTGTACTCACAACTAATCCCCATTGCTAGACAAAACATATACATTATAGTAAGCACAAAGCTACAGTTCCAAAGAGCAATCCACAACATATTTGGACACCAAAGATTAAATATCATTAACTCATCCATTAACCCTTTTATCCTACCCATGATACGATATGATCGTAATCTCGATGTTTTCATTTTTGTTTTGTTCTGACTATCTTTCATGAGTTCTCTCCATCACGTTGGTGCACCTAAAGTTGGTCGGAGCTAAGTAATGGTCTATGCCAGTCAAAGGGCGCAGTCAAGTGCGGTGCAGAAGGCTAGGGCAGGTGCCAAGGCCCTAGGAAGCCAAAGGATAGCGGGAATCTATGCTTGAAGCGGCTTTTTAGGCCAAAAGTTCTATGCAATACTCTAGATGAGATGACAGGTCAAGATGTTAGAAATGCCAAAACCAAGTCCTAAAAGGTAGTGCTTAGTGTGCTTCAGAAGCCGGTTCAAACGGCTCGTCAAACGGACCCCCGGGGCTCTAGATATTGCAGTTTAAAGAAAGGGTGTGCAGCAGATCCTCGACGGGCAAGGCAGATGAAGACAGCTGGCCCATGTTGATGTCAATGCATATGTGTGTAGTGCTCAAGTTATGGAGCATGCCTGTCTTCTCGGATTGTGAGTCAGAGCCCTGGATAGCAAGTTATGGTCATTTGAAGATTTTCCAGGGGCCAGGTTTGTGCTCATTTGACTGCACGGGGAAATGTGCCATCTGGTAGTTTTTGGGCTTCACCAGGGTTTTAGAGAGTAGCATGCATCATGTGGGTCAAGCAGAAGTTGAGGTTTCGTGATTCTGAGCCCTGAGCATCGAGTTACAATGTGGAGAGAAAACGGAGCATTGGGAGGTTGAATGCTTGCAGATGCTTTTCCCGGTTTTTGGCGGCCTTGGACGGCGGACTAAGGAAGGTCAAAGTGCGGGGAGGGCTGCATGGCACTGGACATGCATGATAGAGTTTCGGCATGGCTTCACGGCACGGGGTTCCGATCAAGGAACAGATTGCAGAGGCTGGGAAAAGAAGGCGAGAAAAGAAGTTTTTTTATACAAATATGTTGGGAATTTTCTTTTGGAACTTATGGCCATGGGCTGTGAGAATGCCATGTGGCCTGGGAATGAACCCACATGAGGTGCGAGGGGCCGGGGGCTCGGGCTACTTAAGCTGGGCCGTGAGGCCCTCATAGTGTCACAAGGGAGAGAGAGGCTGCTTGGGAGCTCCTGGCCATGGCGTCCGCGCATGGCGCTGTTGTGGTGGTGCTGCAGGTGGTGGTGCGGTGGTTTTGGGCGGCTCCGCCCACTCAGAAGAGATGGTGACGTGGCACCCCGCCCATGGGGGGGCCGTTTCCCGCGGACTAAATTCGGTCCAAACCTTTTTTGAAGGCAATGTGAACCCCTAGGGGGCAACGACGGCGCCGTCGTTGCTCCCTAGAGGGTGCTTGTGTGTAGAGTAAAGTGTGAAGCCTCGGGATGAGAACCAAGCTAGTCAACGTCAAGCTGAGCCTCCCAAGGGGAGTGCCACATGTCGGCCTACTATGAAAAATGCCTAAAACCTCAAAAACGAGCCCAATAAAGGGGATAAACCTTTTGTAACAAGGGGCTTCTGAGTTTTTTTTGCACTGTACATGTAAGGAGGAGAGAGAGAGAAGCATTGTAATGGGGTTTTGAAGCTATGAAGGAACAACCCTCTTGGCCAATTGTGTCGTGTCGCTCCCCCCTTCCCCTTTTCTCTTTGCCGTCTCGTCTAATGCCAGCCACGGTGCCGTTGAAGCGTGTGTATGCCCGGATCGTTGGTGCTTTGTAAAAAGAGAGAGAGAAAGATTAAGTGTGTGTGCAGAGGAAGGTAGAGCGTGTGCAGTGAGGTGTAGGCTCATTTTGCGATCTTGGATAGCGCGTGTGCGCTTGGGAACTGTACAAGTGAAGCGGATTATGTGCAAATTGTCGTTTTGAAGGTGTTTTCGAGTGGATTGGGGTGTTGTGTTGACCCTGGGCTATAGAGAGGCACTACTGGTCGTGCCGGGCGTCGTCCCCCATTCCCCCTCTCCATCTTCTGGTGCCCCCACGGAGGAGCACACTGATTGCTCCTAGTTGATTGAAGGAAGCGGTTTTTTGTGTTGGAAGCCATGGCAACGAGAAGGTATGGACCGATTTTTACAGGAGAAGAGAGCCCTGACGAGTGGATGTCAGATTTTGAGCTGTATATGCTATCGTTGCGTATGCCGAATGAGGATAGTAAAATTCAAACCTTCCCGTTGGTGATGCGCGGAAAGGCCAAACTGTGGTTCGAAGCTTTGGAGATTGAGCCGAGACAGGCATGGCCGGCTCTACGGGCAAGATTTTTGCATGATTTTCATAAAGAAGCTTCTCGAGTTGAGATGTATGCGAGGCTAAAGTCTCTAAAGCAGGATGTAGGTGAAGAATTCAATTTGTTTTTGGGTCATTTTGAAGAGTGTTGGGCAAAGTTAGCGGCAACCATGCAATTGGCTAATGGAGACTACTTTAAGCTCGACAAATTCATGGCGTGTCTGCATCCCAAGGTGAGAGAAAAGGTCGATTTCGAGAGTCCAGAAAATTATAATGGTGCGGTAGCCATTGCATAGTCGAAGAGCAGAAAGATAAAGAAGAAGATAGAGCAGGGCGTGTCAGGCTACGAGACGATGGCCCATGTTCAACCGCAGAGTCCAAGAGAGGCTTCACATGAAGAAAATTAGGGAATTCGAGGTGTAGCTGTTGTGCCGCAAAATTGGGTGCGCACAGTCCAAGATTTGCTTGAACAAATGCAGGAGTTGCGGCTCAATGTCATGGATAGAGGACATCCAAGAGGAGCAAGGGGCAGGGCACGGCCACTGCCTGGTAGGTCTTATAATTGTGGGGAAGAAGGGCACTATGCACCCGATTGTCCTCAACCACAGAGAGAACGAGGAGGTATGTACCTGCTTTTTGGTAGAGGTCGAGGGCAAGGACAGTACAATGGCTCAAGGGAGCAAGTAGTGGAGAATCGGTTTTTTGGGTACAGGGCAATGTTCAACAGGTTTGTCCAATCTACAAAAGAGAAGAATGGTGCAAAAGGCCCATAAATTCACACTGGTGGGTGAGGATCTCATGAACTATGGGCGTGACGGAGTGCTTAGAAGGGTACTGTACAAAGAAGAAATAGGGATGGTGCTGGAGCAATGCCATGAAGAGAGCGGGCACCAGGGCAAAGATTAGGTTCTATTTCGAGTACTTAGAGTAGGATTTTGGTGGCCTTCCATGGTGAAGGATGCACACTACTAGTGCAAGACATGCCACGAATGTCAGACTATAGGTGAAAGACGACTAGTAGCGGAGTCACAGGGTGTCATCATCGCACAAAGTGCTTTCGAAAAATGGGGTCTGGATGCTATAGGCCCTCTCCCAAAGTATACTAGTGGTAAGAAATACGTGGTGGTAGCCATTGACTACCTTACAAGATGGGTCGAGGCCAAAGCAGCGAAGGAAGTAAATGCCAATGTGGTGGCTCAATTTGTGTTTGATAACATATGTTTCCGTTTTGGTGTTCCATGGGTGTTAGCTTCTGATAGGGGTCAGGGGTTTAGAAGCAAGCTCATGAGCGCACTAGTGGAAAAGTTAAAGATTCAGCACAGGTTTTCCTCGCCTTATCACCCCCAATGCAATGGTCTAGTCGAGAGTGCTAATGGTCAAATTGTCAAAATGCTAACGAAGTATGTGTATAAGCAGGAAGCTGAGTGGGAAGCAAATCTAGAGAAGTGTCTATGGGCATACAGAACGTCCTATAAAGTGGCCACAAACCTCACTCCATTTGAGCTTGTCTATGGTAAGGAGGCAGTGTTACCAGTGCATGGGCAGTTAGGTGCTTTAAAGGGTATGTGGCGTGTCAATGCCACTCAACAAGGAGTTCTACAGGATCGAATAGCCAACTTAGAGGCTTTGCAGATGGACAGAGAGGCAACAGCGGACTACTATGTGAAGCAGAGAGAGAAGCGGGTTGCCAAGTTCAATCAGAACCTACTAGACAAAAAGATAGAGGAAGGAGACTTGGTCATGAAGTACGAGAGCTACCTAGATTTCACATTCCTGAAGAAGTTCAAGAAGAAGTGAATGGGTCCATATAAAGTGAAGAAGGCCTTTCCAAATGGGACCTATCAGCTGGTAAGGGCAAATGGGTAACTTCTCAGGAACAAGGTAAATGGTGTGCAGCTCAAACTGTATTTTGAGAGGGATCTAGTGCCTGAAGTGCAGCAAATTATAGTCAAGGGGGGTGGGCAACCCACCTAAAGCATGCAGTGTGTGAAAAGAAAGGAAATGAGGCTTTGTACATAACCTGTACATATAGTTACGGTTTTATGAGTGCTTTCTATCATCGGTTTGGTGTGCAAATTTCAAAGTTTCGTACATATGCTTGTAGTCGAACATAAAAATTCGACGAGGGGGTTGGGCAATGATGGTGCATCTAAAGTTGGTCCGAGCTAAGTAGTGGTCTATGCCAGGCAAAGGGCGCAGTCGAGTGCGGTGCAGAAGGCTAGGGCAGGTGCCAAGGCCCTAGGCAGCCAAAGGATAGCGGGAATCTATGCTTGAAGTGGATTTTTAGGCCAAAATTTCTATGCAATGGTCCAGATGAGATGACCGGTCAAGATGTTCAAAATGCCAAAACCGTGTCCTGAAAGGTAGTGCTTAGTGTGCTCCAGAAGCCGGTTCAAACGGCTCGTCAAACGGAGCCCCGGGCTCTAGATATTGCAGTTTAAAGAAAGGGTGTGTAGCAAATCCCTGACGGGCAGGGTAGATGGGGACAAGTGGCCCGTGTTGATGTCAATGCATATGTGTGTTGTGCTCGAGTTATGGAGCATGCCTATCTTCTCGGATTGTGAGTCGGAGCTATGGATAGCAAGTTATGGTCATTTGAAGATTTTCTAGGGGCCAGGTTTTTGCTCATTTGACTGCCCGGGGAAATGTGCCATTTGGTAGGTTTTGGGCTTCGCCAAGGTTTTAGAGAGTAGCATGCATCATGCGGGTCAAGCAGAAGTTGAAGGTTCGTGATTCTAAGCCCTAAGCATCGAGTTACAATGTGGAGAGAAAACGGAGCATTGGGAGGTTGAATGCTTGCAGATGCTTTTCCCGGTTTTTGGCGGCCTTGGACGGCGGACTCAGGAATGTCAAAGTGCGGGGAGGGCTGCATGGCACTGGACATGCATGATAGAGTTTCGGCATGGCTTCACGGCACGGGGTTCCGATCAAGGAACAGATTGGAGAGGCTGGGAAAAGAAGTTTTTTTATACAAATATGTTGGGAATTTATTTTTGGAACTTATGGCCATGGGCTGTGAGAATGCCACGTGGCCTGGGAATGAACCCACATGCGGTGCGAGGGGCCGGGGGCTCGGGCTACTTAAGCTGGGCCGTGAGGCCCTCATAGTGTCACAAGGGAGAGAGAGGCTCCTTGGGAGCTCGTGGCCATGGCGTCCGCGCATGGTGCTGTTGTGGTGGTGCTGCAGGCGACGGTGCGGTGGTTTTGGGCGGCTCCGCCCATGCGGGAGAGATGGTGACATGGCACCCCGCCCATGGGGGGCCGTTTCCCACGGACTAAATTCGATCCAAACCTTTTTTGAAGGCAATGTGAACCCCTAGGGGGCAACGACGGCACCGCCATTGCTCCCTAGAGGGTGCTTGTGTGTAGAGTAAAGTTTGAAGCCTCGGGATGAGCACCAAGCTAGTCAAAGTCAAGTTGAGCCTCCCAATGGGAGTGCCACATGTCGGCCTACTATGAAAAATGCCTAAAAACTCAAAAACGAGCCCAATAAAGGGGCAAAACATTTTGTAACAAGGGGCTTCTGAGTTTTTTTTGCACTGTACATGTAAGGAGGAGAGAGAGAGAAGCATTGTAATGGGGTTTTGAAGCTATGAAGTAACAACCCTCTTGGCCAATTGTGTTGTGTCGCTCCCCCCTTCCCCCTTTCTCTTTGCCGTCTCGTCTAATTCCAGCCACGGTGTCGTTGAAGCGTGTGTACGCCCGGATCGTTGGTGCTTTGCAAAAAGAGAGAGAGAAAGAGTAAGTGTGTGTGCAGAGGAAGGTAGAGCGTGTGCAGTGAGGTGTAGGCTCATTTTGCGGTCTTGGATAGCGCGTGTGTGCTTGGGAACTGTACAAGTGAAGCGGATTATGTGCAAATTGTCATTTTGAAGGTGTTTTAGAGTGGATTGGGGTGTTGTGTTGACCCTGGTCTATAGAGAGGCACTTCTGGTTGTGCCGGGCGTTGTTCCCCGTTCCCCCTCTCCAACGTGTGTGTTTGTAAGGAAAAGTGAGCGGCTTCTTTGGCTACATTTCTTCTGTAGCTCTAGAAGCTATGTTATCTACATCTTAGCTCTTTCTCATAACCCTTGAGCTTCCTCACAAACGCTCACAACAAGAGGCCCGGTGCCTTCCTGGCAAGACCGCCTACTTCTTGACAACGTAGTGGAAAATTTTATCTAGTGATTTCCACACGTTCGCCTTGTGATTTTGGATTGCCCCACCATCAGCATTGTCTTTAACCACTTTGTGTAAATGTTTCCATTTAATGAATAGGTTTCTCCTCTCATCTCTATCTGAATCTTTGAGGCTAAACCAAAGAAACCTTCTGGCCTTCACGCCGCCTATCGATGCTTTCCTAGGTACCTTGTAACGACTTTGAGACATCTTAGGGTCCTCTTCGATTTTTACATTACCTCCATGAAAACCAATGTCTGAGAGCACTCCCTCTAATGCTTGGATCACTCTTTTTGACTCACTCTCTATCTTTAATGTCCATGCAAAACATATGTACAAATGAACCACCTCTTCAATTATTTGATAGAGTGCATGAAGTGTACAGACATGAACTCTACTTAGAGGAATATCAAGCACTAGCCTAAAAGTTTTATCTTGAAGGTGTATGTTGGGAGCTCTATTCCATTGCGCACTCTCAAGAGATTCTGCATCAGCCATGCAATATAAGCATGGATTTGCCATAGTTTCACCATGTGTTATGTTGTACATACACTTAAGAGTCTTTAAGTCACCTCCCATGTGCCATTCCACTATATAGTCACCAAAATCCTTCCACTGAAAGTACGACTCCGTTTCTTTGCTCGCTGATGATAGAAGGAATTTGGGTTTGACTAAAACCCAATCAAGGATTTCAAAATCTTCCTTATCAACCTGCAATGAAAAATACAAACAAAAAATTAACAACCAAATAATCAATAGTTTTGTTATTATAGAGTGAACTAAGTATATCTGAAATGATCCTAGAGTTAGAATGTTGTTTTTGGATTGCAGCTGAAGTATTGTGGATCCTCTTTTTTTATTGATGGATCCAGAGCTCTGTTCATGAGGATAATGGCGACTCTCTCTATCTTCTTGTTCTTCAAGACCTCGCACTCATTGAGTTTCAAAAAAAACTTGAGAACCCTACCGCACTCCTCTCGACTGATGTCAAAGAAGTGAACTGCATACCTTTGCAATGATTCAAGATCAACAAAGAGGTTGTTGTGCTCGTTAAACTCTACCTCTCTTCCGACATTTCCTAAGAACATTGCTTCAATATGGAATGGTGACCCGTGTTTCTCAAACACCTCATCATTTACGTGCCGGTGAGCATCCTTTACATGTGATGGATTTGGCATCAATGATCCTCTCTGTAGTTTATTTTGAAACTTTTTAGCTAATGCTTTGAATAGTGCCCTGTATCCCATCTGCAAGATGCCACTCTCATCAAGTATTTCTTGCACTTCCATTGGTTCCAATTGATTCTCATTCATGAAGAAGGTACGGAGCCTCTCTTTTAACTTATGAAATCATCTCTTCAACTACTTATCTTGGAGCTAGACGGTTGTAATGTACTCCGGCATTGAAGCCTACACCGTTTCACTTTGGATGTAGCAAAGACTTGCAAAAAAAGAACCATGTGTTATGATCATGTATAGGAAAGTGTATCCATTTCTTAGTGAAGCACATTGAAGATACAAAAGCAAAAATAAACTTTGAGTTACCTGAAAGCTTGTATTTGTTTTTTCAGGTGACCACTACCAATCTTCATGTTCTCTATGTTGAACATATCTCATTTTCTTTTTTGACTACCAAGCACGGTGTCTTTATCTCGCAAACTTTGGTGCAAAAAGGTATCACATAAAATGCACAATTTAACATTTTTATTTTCTCTCTCTAAGCCGACGTGGAACTTCTTACAGGCCGAAAAGTGAGTCCAACTTTCTCATGATGAGCTCATGAAAATCCAAAATCTTTTCGGGTTCATGAGGGATGCTTGGCGGTTTGATAAGGTCAACTAACACACCTGTGTCAATGATATTATCATTTTGTCTAGCTGTTTTTGTAAACATCTAACATGTAAAACAGAATAAACTCGTGAGTACTCAGGAAGAGCTAACTTATAGGCCACTTGACCTATACATTTGAGAATGGTAAACGGTCCACAATAGCGTGGTGAAATATTATCAACTTTTCCCATCTTCAAAATTTCTGAATGCTCCGAAACTTTGAGGAAAACCTTCTATCCGTTTTCAAAACTAGAAAAACAATGATGCTCATCTGCGTACTTATTATATCGATCTTGAGCTTGCGTAACATACTATCGAGCAACTCAAAGAATATCAAAATGGTCTCGGAGAAAATCCTTTGCTTGTTGTATCTTCTCCTTAGCCAACCCCACCGTAACGCGGTGATCTATGTTGAAAACCATATAAAAGCATAAATGGACTAAACCTTGTAGTCACATTCTTTGAACTATTATAAGAAAATTCCAATATAGGCAAGTAGACTTCCCAATTGGTTTTCTTCTTGGTAACGTATGCTCGTAACATATCCTCTAGCACTTGATTAACACTTTTGGTTTGACCGTGTGTTTTGGATTATCACCCATACTAAGATTAAGTGTAGTTTCCAACTTTTGAAACACAACTCTCCAAAAGTGATTATCAAACTTTCAATCTTTGTCTCACTAATGATACTAGCTGAAACACCATAGAGTCTATATATATGCTCTACAAATAACCGTGCTAATTCCAACGTCTTAACCGTAGTCATAGTAGGAATGAAATAAACCCATCTTTGTTAGACGGTTTACAATTACCCATATGGCATCATGGCCACGATTTGTAGTAGGTAGTCCTACTACAAAATCCATAGAGATACTCTCCTACTTACCTTGTGGAATCTCTAAAGGATGTAAAAGGCCACCTACCTTGAGGCACTCTACCTTATTAACTTGACACTATTGGCAGTTTAGTGCGTACTCTTGAACATCATGATGTAGGCCTGGCCAATAAAATTGTCGTCAAATTAAGGCATACGTTTTATGAATATCTGGATGACTAGCTCTTGGACTATTGTGACACTCAAATAATATTTGGCGCCTAGTGTCTGAGTCATTTGGCACACATACTCTACCCTTGTGGAGTAAGTAGCCCTCATCAATGGAAAAGTTATTCCATTGCTTAAGCTCTTCCTGAGTAGGGGTGTAGCTCTATGTGTTGGAGCTTTTATTTGCATGTGCAAAGACATGTTGATCTGGCTGTGCAAAGACATGTGAGTGTAAGGAATCCCTCCTTAAAACTGCACTCCATACTTTAGTATATGATTGATCTTCTGCACACTTGCCACGTAATGACTCCAAAAATTCATTCTTTATTTTTGTGAAAGCAAGTGAATTAATATGAGGCATCTGACTTAGTGCATCCGCTACTACATTATATCGATCCTTGCGATATCATGCTTACAAAGGATCTCTGACCATCTAGCTTTACGTCCCTTCAAGTATGTTTGAGTAGTAAACCATTAAATATTATCATGGTCAAAAGGTACTTCAAACTGGACACCATATAAATAGTGTTGCCGCTTCCGTAAAGCGTGAATTATGGCATAGAGATCTCTCTCATAGACTGAATAATTCTGTTGAGATCTATCCAAATTTTTACTCTCAAAGGCTATAGGTCTTCCCTCCTAGAGAAGTACCACACCAATTGCTTTATCACTAGCATCAGTTTCTACCACAAACGGCTTAAATGGGTCACCAATGATTGCTAGGATGGCAGTGGCAATAGCTACCTCGAGATGTTCAAAACTGCATTGCTGGGCTTCTTTCCAAGAAAAGGTTTTACCTTTTTCTTTGAGTTGATTCATCATAGTAACAACAATTTTGTCATAATCACGATATATTATCGATAAAATCCAACCATGCCTAAGAAGGTTTGAAGCTCTTCAACCGTGTTGGGATGTGGCCATTGAAGAATGACAACGACCTTGTCAATGTCCATTTTGATGCCAAAATAAGAGATCACATGACCGAGGTAATGTATCTCTGTTTTAAAGAAATCACGATTGCTTTGCTAAGCATATAGAGTGTGAGTTTGTAACTGTTCGAACACTAATCATAGGTGTTCTATGTGTTAATCTTCAATCTTACTGTCAATCAGAATTTCAGCAAGGAAACCACAACAAATTTTCCAAGATAGGGACATAAGACAATATCCATGAGTGTCATAAATGTACATGGAGCATTTGTTAAACCAAAAGGCATAACCAAAAATTCAAAATGCCCGAACCATGTTCTAAAGGCAGTTTTAGAGATATCTTTCAAAAGGATACGCACCTAGTGGTATCTTGAACAAAGATCTATCTTTGTATAGTATCTTGCCACATGGAGTTGATCAAACAACTCATTCACTCGAAGTAGAGGATACTTGTTCTTGATGGTTATGGCATTTAATCCACGATAATCTACGCACACGTGCATAGTACCATCTTTACCATTTACCAATATAATTGGTGATGTCCAAGGGGAAGTGCTAGGTCTAATGAAACCACAGGCGAGGTAGTCAGCCAATTGACTCTCAACCTCCTTGGCCTCAACACTCATACAATATGGTGGTTTACTCATCGATTTAGTGCCCGATAGGACATCTATGCCATGTTGCACATCACGTGTAGGGGGTAAAGTTGGCGGTAAATCACTTGAGAATATATCACTATACTCCATGAGTAAGTGAGTCATCTTTTGCCGTGCAAAAGAGAAAGTAAACTACAACTACACTGGGATGGAGAATCTTGTAATTCTTGTGTTGATTGTCTTACAACAGTTGCACGTTGCTCAACAGAATTAAAATTGAGAGCACTTTGCTCTTTAGAATTGTTAACACTTTGCTCATCATTAAAGTTCATCACACTTTGCATACCATAACTAGAATTCACAGCACTTTGCTCTTGAGAATTCACAAGACTTGGAGACAAGCAGTAACACAAAAAGACTTAATCTATTAAATCTACTTTCTGTAAAATAGAAAGCTCCATTGTACATATAAGAGGTGAAGATGGTATATTTTTATCACGAAGCAAAAGCACATGTTTTCCATTGGCCATAAAGGATAAGGAGTTGTGTTCATAACTAGTGTGCAATGTGTTTCCTAAATCATGCAGCCACTCCCATTCTAAAACTACATCATCACCATCCATGTTCATAACTTGAAAGTCAAGGGTCATCGTATGATCTTGAACAATAAGCTCAACCCCTTGAACTACCATGTCTCATACTTCTTTATCATTTTCAAACATCTATTCTACCACATACTTGTGGGAGAAGTGTGTCGTGTAAGCTTCAATTTCTTGACTAGCTTATAGATCAGGAAGTTATGAGTTGCACCATCATCCACTAAAATACAAACACATTGTCCGTTAAGAGTGGCATGCATGCAAATCAACTCATGGGGGCCAAAGGTGGGCTACCACATTGAATCAAACACACAACACTTGTGCTTTTATTTCATATGAAGAACTTCTACAACAAAAATACTTAGGAGCTGAATCTAATGTGAGGCGTTGCACCGTGTGCATGGCCTTTTCTTTACCTTGCAAAAGCGGACAATCCTTCTTGTTATGTTGGTTCAAAAGACATGTAAAACACAAATTGTGTTTCTTTGCACGCTCAAAATCAGTAATGCTGAGAGACCCATGTGGAGTATCTCATGATTTCTTAGGCTTCTTAGCCTCTTGTGGACGTGGAGAGGTAGATTGTCTCTTATTCCTCTTGGGAGATCTACCTCGCCATTGCTCTTAGCAACAGTATTCTTAGAGAAGGGAACGTTTTTCTTCCTCTCTTGGTCATCATCATGTCTTTGGGCATGACCGATGGATTCTTCGAAAGTTTCTGGATGTTGAGTCTTGACATTGAAGCGTTCCGGGGCGGGCAACAAGAAGAGCGGCCTCTAAACACCCTTGGAGGCTCCTGTGCTAATCAAATGGGGCTGGGGCAAGCACAATCAAAGATAACAACAACCCACAACCAGAAACCAATACAAGAAAAGGGGCACCACCTAGTTGTAGATGCGAACTAGGACGCACGCGATATCTCCTTATAATCAAACACACAAAGGTAGGGGAATGCAAGATAGCCACACACACCAAACACAAACATTCACCACATCAAAGAGAGGTAAAGAGCACAAATCAACTTGAGCAACTCAGTCTTAGCCTTAAAGACTAGATGCACACAAAGCTTGATGAGAAATAGAGAGACAACACAAAACTTGACCTTGTTGCCAATACACAAATTGTCTTAGGGTCACGGGAGCCCTCTAACCGAGCACCCTCTTACAATTGAATTTTTAGGCAAACAATTCAACAAGCCCTCAAACCTTCAAGCATGAAATAGCACAACAGACGTCAAGGACAATCATATTAGGGATGAAATTAGCCATATTAACCATAATGTAATGGGAAATATATTAATTAAGTTTAGATTAAGTTGAGATAACTATGAGAGCTGCATTAGACTGTCAAAATCTAAGAAAATTATCTTATAAGTTTTTGAGTAATTTTCATAATTAATTAAGCAGAATTATCCTATTTTTAGAGAAAAATAAAGGGGAAAATAATCAAATTGTTTCAAAATTCTTTGAGTTATTTATCAGAGGTTAACTACATGTTAGGGAACCCGTGATAATTATATTCACCTCAGATAATTAATTTACCTAATTATTCTAGAAAAATTACACTGTTTTTAGGACAAACTAAAAGAGAGAAAATAGCAAATTGATTCAAAATGCTTCAAGATAATTATCAAAGAGTAATCACATCTTAAGAAACCCGTGATAATCATGTTAACCTTAGATAATTTGTTTACCTGATTATCTTAGTAGAATTACACCGTTTTTAGGACAAATAGAAAGCGGAAAAATAGTAAATTGATTTCAAATGCTTGAAATAATTATCAGAGATTAAATACATCTTAGGAAACCCATGATAATTATGTTAACCTCAGATAATTAGTTTATCTAATTATCTTAGCAGAATTATACTATTTTTAGGACAAATCAAAAGAGGGAAAATAGCAAATTGATTCAAAATGATTTAAGATAATTATCAGAGGTTTAATACAACATAAAAAACCCATGATATTTATGTCATCCTCAGATAATTAGTTTATCTAATTATCTTAGCAGAATTACACTGTTTTCAGGACAAAAAAGGAGAAAATAGTTTATTGATTCAAAATACTTTAGGATAATTATCAGAGGTTAATTACATCTTAAAAAATGCATGATAATTATGTAAACCTCAAATAATTAGTTTACCTAATTATCTTAGTAGAATTACACTATTTTTAGGATAAATTAAAATAGGGAAAATAGAAAATTGATTCAAAATGATTTAAGATAATTATCAAAGTTTAATTACATCTTAGGGAACCTGTGATAATTATATTAACCTTAGATAGTTTACTTTATTACACTGTTTTTAGGACAAATAAAAAGGGGAAAACTAGCAACTTGATTCCAAATGCTTGAAGATAACTATCAGAAGTTAAATATATCTTAGGAAACCAGTGATAATTATGTTAACCTTATATAATTAGTTTACCTAATTATCTTAGCCGAATTTCACTATTTTTAGAATAAATTAAAAAGGGAAAAATAGCAAATTGATTCAAAATGCTTTAAGATAATTATGAGAGGTTTACTACAACATCAGAAACCACTGATAATTATCTTAATCTCAAATAATTAGTTTACCTAATTATCTTAGCAGAATTACACTGTTTTTAGGACAAATTAAAAGGGGTAAAATAACAAATTGATTCAAAATGCTTTAAAATAAATATCAGTGGTTAGCTACATTTTAAGAAACCCATGATAATTATTTTAACCTCAGATAATTAGTTTACCTAATTATCTTAGCAAAATTACACCATTTTTAGTACATATTAAAAAGGAGAAAATAGCAAATTGATTCAAAATTCTTTAAAATAATTATTAAGGGTTACTTACATCTTAAAAAATGCATGATAATTATGTTAACCTCAAATAATTAGTTTACATAATTATCTTAGCAGAATTTCATTGTTTTTAGGACAAATTAAAAGGGGAAAAATAGCATTGATTCCAAATGCTTTAAGATAGAGGTTAATTCTATCTTAAGGAACCCGTGATAATTATGTTAACCTTATATAATTTGTTTACCTAGTTATCTTAACAAAATTACACTATTTTTAGGACAAATAAAAAGAGGGAAAATAACAAATTGATTCTAAATGCTTAAAGATAATTATCAGAGGCTAAATACATCTTAGGAAACCCATGATAATTATGTTAATTTCAGAAAATTAGTTTATATAATTATCTTAGCAAAATTTCACTATTTGCAGGACAAATTAAAAGGGAAAAAATAGTAAATTGATTCAAAATGATTCAAGATAATTATCAGAGGTTAATTACATCTTAGGAAGTCCATGATAATTATCCTAGTCACAGATAATTATTTTAAATAATTATCCTAGTAGAAAACCACTATTATTGAGGATCAATTAAAGGGGGAAATTAGTAAATCATGTGCTATAATTAC
Source organism: Adiantum capillus-veneris (assembly GCF_014529385.1). Classification (NCBI taxonomy): domain Eukaryota; kingdom Viridiplantae; phylum Streptophyta; class Polypodiopsida; order Polypodiales; family Pteridaceae; genus Adiantum; species Adiantum capillus-veneris. The sequence goes on along the minus strand of NC_140955.1, from coordinate 139,040,252 downwards.
ATACTATTTATCAAAGCTAAATTATAGGATAAAGATGCCGTGGTAATTATGTCAAGGTTAGAAAAGTAGTATAGATATTTATCTAAGTCAAATGATACTAGTTCTAGCTAAAAACTAAAGAGGGAAATTAGTAAATCATACTATTTATTAGAGCTAGATTACATGATGAAAAGGCCGTAATAATTATGTCAAGGTTAGAAAATTAGTATAGATATTTATCTAAGTCAAAATATACTAATTTTGGTTGAAATTTCAAGGGGAAAATTAGTAAATCATGTTATATGGTTACATTCTATTTATCACAATTAGCTTACATAATAAAAAGGTTGTGATAATTATGTCAAGGCTAGAAAAGTAGTATAAATATTTATTCAAGTCAAATTATCCTAATTTTAGCTAAAAATTGAAGATAGAAATTATATAATTAAGCTGAAAAATACTAAGATAATTACCAGAGGTCAAGAATATCCTTATCTACTTGTGGTAATTATACCATAGTTAATTAATGAGGATAGAAAGTTATAATTAACCAAAATTTCTATTTTTAGAAAATGATTAATTAAAATAAATAGACTTTGTGGTCAAAAGTTTTTAGGAAAATTATAGTAAGTGTAAACCTATGATATCAAGTTGTGGAAATAAAATCTTTAAGATAAAATAAATAGAGTAAATATCAAGCCCAAAATAAGTAGATTCCAAGCTTAAAAGTCGATGGAAAAATTAGGAAAAAGATATAGACAATTATAAGAAAATTAAGAGATCTTAGAAAACCCTTACGAAAGCGGTGAAAAAATTTATCATGCCTATATAGACAAATAAGAAATTACTAGGTCAAGAATTTACCCATTAAGACTATAAATTTAACCTTGAATGGGTTACGGTTGAATACAAAGGTTAAGTCTAGATTTCAAATAATTTACCTAATGATTAGACGTCCTTTTTATAAGGATAATAAGTTATGGCACCTAAAAGGACCCGAGCAAATCCTACATCTGATGATGAGGACATAGCTCCAAAGCGAACTAGAGCGTCGCATGACGACGAAGCCGGGCCTAGTAGTAAGCCAATAAAGGAGAGTCTTCAGGCGCCAGCACAGTAGCAAATGCCCGATCAGTCTCAAGTGGGTTTCCCATTATTTAATTAAGTCTTTAAATAGTTTAAGATAGTTTATAAGTTAGTATTGCATACGTAAGGAGTGAGTATGAATCATAAAATGAATAATTGAACAAAAACGGAAGGTAACTTCCAACGTGCATTGTTTATAATGTAGGAAAGAATTGTTTGAGTTAAAACTGATTGAATTAGGAAAGATATGATTGGTCATCCTTAAGACAGCTTGTCTCAAGACACCTCTGACTCCTTGGTATATTTTGATGATAATGATGGCTTTCCAGCCCCATTAATAAGTCGGTTACCCCCATGAACGTTGAGTTTCTACTCCGTGTCATGTCTTGATGTTTCTACATAAGTTAGTTAAAAGAAATAATTATTTTAATTGTGACAAAAATGTGGTAGTGATTAAATAACATAGAAACATGTGCGAGTGCGGGGTGGTAAGTGGGGATTGACTAAGGTTGTCAATTATGGACGGGTGGACTTGATTAGTCAGGTAACTATCCATCCCTGCGCACTAAAACGTTTAGAAAACTTCTTCACTTAGAAGAGGAGTCCGCTCTCACATCTGTTAGGGGGGAAAAAGCGTTGGTTGAGGATACCTTAGCCCAATTGTGGCAGCTATAGGGCCAAATTAGTTTTTTGGACTTTTAATACATTGTCTCGTTTTCGCTTTGCGAGACACGATTAGGTCTACTTCTAAGGCTATAGACCCAAGCCATTGTCAATGGTAAAGGTTTATTCCTTGGATTTTTCTTCTTTAGAGACTCTGATTTTTATCAGACCTAAAGACCTGTCAAGGATCCCATCTCGATCTTGGTATTGGCGGGTTGGGGATCTTACAAGAAAACTCAAGAAAAATGTAAATACCATGACAAGGATTCAACCATGACATGAGTTGAACGAAGAAAGAAGTATAAAGAGTTGAAGAAAGATCTAAAGGAGATGTATACCACTGAAATTGAAACCACCGAGAATGAAGGTAAAGATGTAATGAGTGTTCCATTCCATTACAAGAAATATACTCTCCAAGACTGAGACATCATAGTCAAACAACCTATCAAGGAACTAAGAAAACAGGGCGAGTCCTACGAAGGACTAAAAATGCAAAAAAGATAGATCTGGCTGAACCAGGAGAAGAGCCTCGACCTGCCTACAATGCAAATGACCTGACGGAAGAAGAAGAAGAGCTTTTGTTAAGCTTACTAAAACAATAAGGAGATACCTTTGCTTGGTCTTTTAAGGATCTCAAAGGGGACCCAAAAATCTGTCAACATACTGTACCTATGAGAGATGATGCAAAACCAAGCAGACAGAGGCCATATACTTATAATGAAATATTTTCCAGAAAGACCAAAGAAGAGATAGAAAATCTCAAGGAAGCCGAATACATTTATTAAATTGAACACACAGATTGGGTGTCTCCAATTGTGGTAGTACCCAAGAAAAATGAAAAATTAAGAGTGTGTGTCAACCTCAAAAAGTGAATGCAGCCACCATTAGAGACAACTTTCCTCTTCCAATCACTGAGCATGTTTTAGAATGAGTTGTAAGAAAAGAATCTTGGGATACAATCAACTTTTGGTTAACCCCAAAGATCAACGTAAAACTTCCTTTGCAACTGAATGGGGTATTTTTGCCTATAGGGTTATTCCTTATGGGTTAACTAATGCTCCTGCCACCTTTCAAAGATTGATGAGCCATGCTTTTAAGGGATACCTTTGGAATTTCTTGAAAGTATATATGGATGATCTATGTGTACATTCATCAATCCGGGTTGATCATTTAGAATAACTCAAAAAGGTATTCTAAAAATGCAGATTTTATAGAATTTACTTAAATCCTGAAAAGTACAGAGTTATGGACAGACAAGGAAACATTTTTGGACATATAGTATCTAAAAATGGCATACTACTGATATGGATAAAATTCATGTTATTGTTGAATTGCCTAGACCGACAACAGTCAAAGGGGTTCAAGCTTTCATGGGACATTGTGGATATTATAGACGATTCATTTACATGTACGCTATAATTGCAAAACCCATGTACAGCTTGATTACACTCTTTGAATGGACTAATGAGTGTGAAGAATCCTTCATGAAGCTTAAGCGAGCTCTCACTTTAGCCCCAACATTGAAAGCACCAGATTGGAATAAGATATTCCACACACACATAGATGCTTCCAATTTTTCCATTGGGTGTATACTAGCTCAACTAGGAGACAAAAAATTTGATTTTCCTATTTATTATGCTAGTAGACAGTTGAATATGACAGAGAAAAACTATACAACCACCGAAAGGGAAGGATTAGGAATGATCTATGCCGTAAAAAAGTATAGACATTACCTATTAGCTAACAAATTTGTGTTCTTTGTGGACCAACAAGATTTATTGTACTTGGTCAATAAGCCATGCAACATAGGAAGAATAATGAGATGGTTCATTATTTTGTTCGAATTTGATTTCACTATATTTGTGAAAAAGGGCACCACTCACCAAAGAAAAAATCATTTATCAAGGATTATTTAAGGCGAACCATGAAAGGGAGTAGATGACGATCTACCAGATGCATATCTATTCTATGCGGAAATGATACCCCGATGATCGGAAAATATGGTATCATTGATGACAATAGCTCAAGTGAATTCTCAAATAAACAGCCAGATTAATTGAACAATTGGCTATATATCAATTACTAGTTGAAAGGCTATAGAAAAGAAATCGTGATGGAATATTGCTTTTGTGTATTAATCCTGAGGAGAAAACCCAATACCTAAGTCAAGTACATATTACCGTAGTGGGACTTTACTTTGCAGAAGACCAAACTATGCAATGGATCTTGAGACTTGGAATATTTTGGCCAACCATGAGGAGCGATGTTCACTCATTTGTAAAAAAATGTCCTCAATATTGCTAGAAACAAGCATCCATACCTCATGTGACATTGCTCCAAATATCACTCGTTCCTAAGTGGAATAACTATCTAGCTACTTACGTATCAAGCCGAACATTTCCTGAGGATATGAGTAAACGCTGCCAAAAAGTAATTGAAACTAAATCACGAGACTATTCTCTTATTGAAAACCAATTGTATCAAAGAGGAAAGGATCAACATCTTTGTCTTTGTGCAAATGAAGACGAGTATATTCTCATTATAGAACAAGCACATGCTGGATTAATTGGAGGTCACTTTTCTAGTGAAATCACCGCAAGAGTAATCTTAATGACAGGCATATGGTGGCCAACACTTTTTGTAGATGCCAAAGAATATGTTCGAAGGTGTGATGCATGTCAATGAGCAAAAATGCCAACCAATGTAAATAGCATGCCTTAAGACCAATGATGGGGGCTAGATCGTTTTGAAAATGGGGTATAGGGTCTTGATGCCATACTGCTGATAGAATTTCTATTGCCAACACTAAAGGTAGCTAAGGATCTTGAGTGCAGTGGACATGAATTGTCAGAGAGGATTGAAGATTTAGAAAATCTTAACGAGCAAAGGCTAGCAGCTGTAGCTCACATCTACGTACAAAAGAGGAAACAAAAACAAGTTTTTGATTCCCATCTAGTTACAAACATCTTCAAAAAAGGGAACTTAGTTTTAATATACTCCCTTAAGCAACACATTCCTAAGTTTAAGAAAAAGGGAAATGAACCGTTTATCATTGAAGACCTATCTCCAATTGGAGCAGTTAAGTTGTCCACCCTAGATGCAGAACCGATGGCTAATTAGATTAGTGGATGCCATTTAAAGAAGTACAATTTTCCACTAACCAATGAATTGCTAGAAAAGATGCATGCAACAAAATAGAGAAAGATGAAAGGAAAGAAAGTCATTGATGAATCCCAAGAGGAAGCTTGGCTTTGCATACTCAAAAGGAAAGCTGCTCTCAAAAAATAACAAATACGTATTCCCATCAACACTCTGGAACTAGATGAACGACTATGGGAATTTTAGAAGGATGCAGTGTCACCAGATGTGATGAATGGCTAGATGGAATGGACCTTCGCATCAAAGTACAACTGAACAATCATATCACCAACGCATTGGTTGATACAAGAGCTCGAGTAAATGCCGTCAGTTAAACCACGTACAAGAAAGCAACGAATTAGTCTTTGACATAAGGGATATTGGCTATTAAAGGATGCATCAAGAAGGATACAACAAGAACTCAACACCGGCACTATGAGTAGTCAACTTAAATGTGGTAGTACATGGATGTTCATACCCTCATCAGTTTGTATGCTTACCAAATGAACACATGAATGAAACTATGATTCTTGGAATCTCATGGATGCGGACGTGCAAGGTAGTACCAGATTGGGATATCAATTAACTCAAGCTATCACCTAAAGGCGGATAACTCATTGTTTCAACTGCACCAAGCAAAGAGGAATGGAAAAGAGGTTACGAGAAGACGAAACCACGAAGCAATCAATCTTATTCACCCTCTAGAAAACCAAGTGCTACAAGTAGCATGCAAGGAGTCAAGCATATCTGAGTACAAAAGCACAACTCAAGGACAAGCCTTTTCAAATTTTGGTGTCCAAAACATTATCTACTATACAAAAGAAGGTTCCAAGGTTCGAAACACAAAGAAGAGCATCTTCGAGCAGGGAACCTAAAATAAGATGGATTTGAAGGAAAAGGAACACTTATCTTCTCGGCAAACTTTAAAACCGATGACGCAGTGGAGAGTTAAGTCTCAAAACACTCAACCACAACAGTTCATCAAAGAAGAACCAAGATACAAATGGCGAGTTAAAGCTCAACAACCGTCATCATTGATACTGACAGCTCACGAAATCAGCATGCCAAATCATCTTGACAATACAATAAAGCAAAGAGTACACAAGCTATAAATTTGCTCTTTGGGAAACAACAAAAGAAAACCTTAGAAACCCTTGAGTTAACTACCTCAAGACCCAACTATTGAACATCATAATGGTTTGAATTGCATTAATCTTTGAAGCATGATAGATCCAAACAAGGCTATGCATAGACACAATTGTTCAACCCATGCACATAGTCATCCCCGAGTACACCATCTAGGAGGGGTGGAAGGGAACTAAGTATTTAAGGGCAATGATTGAAGAGGGAGGAAAAAGTTAGATGTTAACGTGTGATTTTTTGCAAAATTACCTAATAATGCCCTTATAAAATCATCAACAGGGAAAATTTAACTAATAACATCTCCCCGATGAGTGTAAATAGTGTATATAATATTAGAAAATCATCAAAAATGGCCTTTTTTTATTTTCATCATTTTTTCTTGATATTGGCACTGAAAAATGGAGAAATCCACCAAAAAACAATAAAGTAGTGTTTCTCAATGGATTTCCAAATAATTACTTTGCTTTTTTAGCGCATTTTATTATTTTCTTTGATTTTTTTTAAGAAATAGGTTAAAAATTAATAATAAATAGCAAATGAACTCAGATGGAGAAACTCAAGATATGCTGATGATCAGAAGGACAAGGTGGACAGACACAAAAAATTTCAATCGAATCAACAGATGGAAGCGGGAAGCCTAAATTAGGCCGCAAAGACCTACTTTCGCAAATTCTTACAGAATGAGCTAACGGAATCCGATTGAAGATTTTTTTTAGTTTAGCATAGATTTCACAGCCCAAAACTTGTGATGTTTAGCATAGATGTTTTTAGTTTAGTATAGATATCCAAAGTAGCCCAAAATCACCTCATTTCCACTAGTAGGGAGCTTTTTGCCTTCTTCGCGTACGATTTTCGGAGTGTACAGTCGTCCATTTACAGCACTATTTCACACGAGACATGAGAGGTAAGTTCTAAGCTTATCAATGAACAACCATATATGGCCGGGTAGCAAGAATAGGCTCAAGGAAAAAACCCTAGAAACCCAGTTGTGCACGAAGCTCTACGACACAACATTGACCATAACAGCCAGTTAGCTCAACCGAATTGGATGAGACTTGAACTGTAGCATGCCCCTATATAATAGACCACTTTCATATCACCAGATGACCATTTGGTTGGCATCGGGGGGCGGGGGGCGTGGAGAGGGGGTCCCAAGTAAATAATCTAGGTTTTTACAATATGCCGGAAATGGATTCTGACTCCACAGGAAGCTTATAGACTGGGTCTATACACAATGTACCTAAATGGTTTCATGGAAACAGTCAAGGCAAGCTCTCCAACAGCAAAAAATAGTGCAAAGGCTACAAAGCATCAAATTTGACTTATGAACTTAAATTGACTCCAAATGGGCCAAAACTGGATGAGTAGTATCAGGACTATGTAGCGGACAAGTCCATAGCTTCAAAATTGTCTAACCAACTCCACATGCCACCTAGTCATAGAAATTGATGATTTCAAAGTCGACAAGAGTACGAAGTGATGTCAATATGACCGAACTTTACCAAATTCATTTTAGGACTTATTTTAGATGTATTGAATATGTTTAGGTCATCAAATTGTCAATTCTTGCAAAAAATGTGACTGCTGTAAATAATCAAGATTATTTACTTTTGTGCTTACTTGGCTTGAAATTGATCTCTTCACTTCACCTATCACTTCTACAAATCTATTGCATGTCACATGTCAAGTATGAGCCAAAATGATCAAAAACTTTGAATTTGTCAAAAAACGCATCAAAGTCTTTTCAATCCAATTTTTGAGTTGAGTGTCACATGATCCAAATCACCCCGGATCTCACACACAGACTCTACATCGTGCCTAGAACCAAGTTGCAATAAAAAATATACAATTTGATAAAAAAGTTAATAATCGCGATAATTTACTTTTTTGCCAAAATGGGTACAATCTAACACCATTTTCATATTGTGCACTCAAATGAGCCCACACATCACTGAGAGTACCTAAATGCCGTATGTTTCAAGCCTATGATGTCAAAAATGCAAAAGGATAGAAAAAATCCCTAGCTGTAAATAATCACGATTATTTACTTTTGTTGCAATTTTTTCTTGAACCATATGATTTTGATCTCTACATGTTTTTATGTATCTATGCATGCTCCAAAATGGATTTGAAGAAAAATGGACATCATTTGTCAGCAATTTAGAATCAAGACATTTTAGAGCGGAATTCGGAAAATTTTCTAACTTTGACACTGTATTCACTTTCCTGGAGCAATGCAAGCGGCCGAGAAGGAAAAGAAAAGAGTGTCCTAGAAAGAAAAGATGCAAGAGTTTCCACCATACCAATTAGATCCAAGCTTAGTGAAGACATGTCGCAAAGGCAACTTACTTGTCTAAAGAACAACTTAAAGAAAACAACACCATAGCTTTCACTGGCAGATTCAAGAGAAAAGAAGAACACCAGGTCAAATTGGAAATGCTACTGAAGGAGGTATATGATGTAGCAGCAAAGCTAGACACCAAGGAAGCCAAAAGAAGGCTAGGCCTAAGAGATTTCTACTACCAGGAACCATGCGGCTTGGATTTCGAAAAGGCATATGAACTACTATCCTCAATCAAGGAAGATGGTTCAGCTCAAAACATTGATCAACAAGGGAAAAAATTTGAAGTGGTGATCACTAAAGAAATAGTGGTTGAGGCATTGAAGCTGCCAATAGAAGGTATATCTATGCGGGCAAGAGATAGAAAAACAACACGTACTTTTACCAAAGATACACTACAGCCACGTTTTTGAATATCATCCAAAGGAAAGTGGAGGAACCAGCTCGCCTCTACCATCAAAATTTCCACTTCCTCTCAAAGAGACCGCCACGATACACAACTCCAAACCATGCGGTTGCGACTACTTTCACTCAAGTATTGAAGTCGACAACCAAGCAAGAAATAGATCATGCATAGTATGTGCTTACAACACTGAATGGCACAAAGAAAGAGGGAAATATCACCTATCTGGGTGCTTTAGAAGTGCTAGCAAGAATATCATATCATGCTATTGGAATGGCCGACAATTTTCCGCGAGTCCCATATCAAAACACCTGGATTGTGTCAGCTCAACCCTCTCCAAGGACCACTCGATCATCAAAGAGAGTGTACATGTTAGATGAGGAATCTGCAGAAAGTTCCCATGAAGCCCATAGCAGTGAAAGCTCTGACAACGAAGAAAGAAGGGCAAGGATTGTAGCAATGAAAAAGAAAGCAATAGCAGCTTACCAAGAGGAACCACAACAAAAGAAGGCCAGATTTGAAAGAGAAAAGAAAACATACGAAAGGAGCCACCAAGTTGTAGGTGAGGACCCCGAAAGATGGAGTCCAAGAGATATAAAGGGACCAAGAAGCAAGAACCGTTCAAGGAAAGGACCAGAGGATCGCAAATATTTTCTTGAGCGGATGTATGTGAAAGCAAAAGCTTTAAAGCTGAAAGAAGCTTAAAGAAAAGAAACGGAAGAAGCGGCTGAGCAACAACGACAAGCGGAAGCTTCTCAACAAAGTGAGTCGCATCATGACCACAAGGAGATGTCTCCACGGCACTCTTCACCAACTACAAAACAAGAAGACCAACCCATGCCAAGGCCAAGCCACTCACTAGCGAATAAATCTAAGGAAGTTGATGTAGCAAAGGAAAAAGAGCCTAAACAACAGGCCTAAGCAAGTTTTGAACAGACAAAGGGAACAATAAATATTGAAGTTGGACCTTCTATAGCAACACAACTAGAATCAGTCGAGGCATCCATGAAGCCTCAAGAAGCAAAAGCAGTCAATGCATCCGCAAAGCCTTAAAAAGGAGAACTAGAACTACCTCTACGTCCAAAAGTAGAAGCTACAACACCAACAAAAGAGCCACAAACTGAAATAGCCCAAACCTCTAAAGAGCCCTAGTCAAGCCTGAAGATTGGGAAACAAATGATGAAGCTATCATGCGAGTGAATGAATATGCCAATCAAATGCAGCTGATGACATATAAGTTGCGAACAACAGCACTTAGCCGCATTGCTAAGGCTAAAGAGCTAGAACTAGTCATTGATGCTCTACAAGGAGAGCTAGATGATAGAATGAACATCTTTGCAGATCTTCAACGATAGATTATAGAGCTTAAAAATGAAGCGTCCATACATCAGATTGCAAAGGAGAAGCAACAAAAAGAGATGGAAGAGCTAGGACAGCTCGTGACAAAGTTATCAGATGCATGCAAAATCAAAGATCAACAACTGGCAAAAGTAACCAACAAACTTTTAACCACTACTCTATTAGTACAAAATATCCAAGTGAAGCTCGATATAGCTATCGCCTCTTTGCAATACTTCGAGCCTCAATCAAGGGAACAGATGAAGTCTACAAGACTTTAGAAAAGAGGAACAAGGACCTTGAGCTTGAGGTGAAGCTGGAACAAATGCAAAGACGAGACCTTGCATTGATGCGGGTGCAAAGAGAAGAGAAATTGCTCAAAGCAATAGAATAATTGAAGAGAGTCAATCAGCTACTAAGAGAGGGACAAACAGAAACACCATATGAAGCAGGAACCTCTGAACAACCAACCATCGAAATACCCTCAGCCTCTTTTGCTAATATGGAAACACAGCCGTCAGAAGGGCTTGCAAAAGAATCGGATTTTCAAGTACCAATCACGGAAGCCAAGCAAGTGCCAATGGTCCATCTTTGTAAAGCTGAGAAAGATGCACTAAAAGAGCAGATTGTCCAAGAAGCCGATGTTGAATGGTGTGGGATGGGTGTCCTATCTTATTGCAGACATAGCGAGAACCACAAATAAATTGTCAATCCATGGGACGAAGCTGACTCAACTAGTGAATGGAAGCTACAAGAGGTTTTCAATCTCTTGGAAAACAACAAATAACTTGCATCTAACTTCGGCTACACTCAAATGACAAAAATCACCAAAAGCCAATCACTCATCGACAAACAAATCACATCCATTACAGTATCAAATGACATCCAAACGTAACAAAACTTCTAGGATATGTTTACAATACCTAAGCACACATGCTTATGGTGTCAAATCTCACTTTAGGTCAAGTGCAAAAATCACAATTATAACAACAGTAAGTTTTTGACCTAGTTGTTTTTGACCCAGAATGCATCTAAATGCTTAGCAATGATGCCCCAATACTCCATCTATACTTAGTTTTTATTTTGGAGTGTAAATTTTTACTTATGATGAAATTAGGGAATGGATTGGCGATGCCAAAAGCTACAAAATACCGTGAAATGCTTACGTCAATACGTAGAGCTCTTACCTGCGGTTGCAACACAATAGACGCGACTGCAATGTGACAATCGCGGAACTAAAAATCCAAAAATTACAAAAAAACAAAAAATTTACATTTCTCTCTCTTGTTGCTTTCCATACGCATTTCACATATTGTACATGCCCCGTTTGTGTGTATTTATGCATGATTAAGCATACTTTAGTGTAGATACGCCCAAAGAGTTAGATCGTGTCCAATTTTACTCAATTTGAGCTAGATTGCACTGATAGACTCTTGCACATATTTTGATCTTGGTCTACATTTAGTCAGTTGAAAAACTTTAGATCCCATTCACATATGAGATCTTAGTCATTGATCACATGCTTGCATATGATTAGTGCTTGGTTTGATTCGCTAAGTGATTTTTTACCAAGACTTGGACCGAGAGACTATAGTTAGATCTTTTTCACATGTAGTGATCCTAGATTAGCACTTGCCTAGCCGTGATTTCCATATTTTTTCACGCTAACTAGTGCACTTGCTTATTGACCTCTTTGACACTAGATTTGACTGAGATCAACCAACTTTGGCGGTCATGGATCCAAAGGCCTTGTTTGATAGGTTATTGTGGACTTATGGGGAGAGAGACAGATTGTCTATATACACACAGCAGAGGTATATCCAACTTCAATCCACATACCATCAGACACCTAGTGTCCAGGTGCTTAAATATCGAGCACACCCAACCTTGCGAGATCACATTCTTGATGGTTTTGGTACATCGCATAGACACATGATGGAGGATATTCTAGCGAGTTTTCTGATAAACCTTTGTGAGGATCTCCCAGATACCCTTGAGCTACCACAAACTATATCTTTATACTTGTTTGATGGTGGACCCTTTTAAGACAACGAGCATCGGAGGATGTACATGAGTGATAGAGCCAAATTTTGAGAGTACACTCCCTACAATACAGTTAGTGCTATCTCATGAGGTTCATTACGAGGTACCTATAGGAGTATTTATGATGGGGTAGCATATATGTTGTTATCTAGAGGACTCTATTTCTACTCTCCTTGTAGTACAATTGAGCCTTTAGTAGACCCTATAACCACACCATCTACAAAATCGACATGACTTAGATCACCTCCAAGATTCACATCATCCACACCATCTACTAGACAAACATCTGTTAAGATAATGACAGAGGTGAGGGAAAATATAGAGCATAGTATCTACACACTGACCAATACATAGCTAGAGTTACCATGCATAGAGATAGCCACATCACATTCCTTGACTGCTATTAGTACACAGGCTAGAGAGGCTACAGAGACTACACCACAAACCATGAGAACACCAGCCACTGAGCTTACCAAATCACATGCATAAGAGATGATAACGGGATAGCTATCACCACCTGCAGACACCATGCAAGTACCACTTGATGATAGAGTTTCCACAAAGATCAGGTAGCACCATATTGATCTTGTGCTACATTAGGCTAAAGAGAATTCATGCCTTACTTTGTTGACCTTGATAAACATTCTTATGTCAAATGTACATTCTCAAATGGCATTGATTCTTCAATATGGCAGGTAGTCCAAGTTCAAAAACGTCACCTTGGTTTGACCGAGTTCTTTGTTGATGAGCTCAAAGGCATGTCCCTTCCAATTAGCCTATACAATATTGTGGACAAAGCACATCCTGATGATTGTTAAGACACCCAGGTACATACTAGGATAGTTTAGCTACATAGATTGGAGCACACATTGACCTATGTTGATGATTGTGGACATAGATATTGACCTATGTTGATGATTGTGGGCATAGATATTGACAAGAGCACACCACAGGGCGTTTTGATTCAGCAATGGAATATGTTGTTGGAGATCCTCATGATAGGATTTATATGGACACAAATAGTAAAACATGGCCAGGATCCTGTATTGATGACCAAACATAGTCCATAGAAACCTACTAGAAAAACTTCCCCTCCAGGTCACCTCCCAAATCTCCATCACATAGACAAATCTTGCCTCAAAGCACAACTGATCAGTTGAGGTCTAGAGTGATTGAGATAAAGAAGATGAATGCCTAAATTGACAATACGATGAGTACACAAGAGTGCACTATCGTACAGCCACCTAGAGTGACTATTCCAGAGGTTGATACTTGTTCTAGAAAGTATGATTCCAACATCAAGACCTAAGACAATAGAGATGGATAGCGTGCAAAATTTTGCACTTGTTGATCATTGAAAGGCACCTATCATAGAGGAGGATGTCCTACTAGAGCCTACATTTGATAAGATTGCTGACATACATGACCATGATAGAGTTGTGTCACATAAGGCTATAGTTTTGATGAGCGACACGAGTCCTATAATGAGAGATGAGCTACAACTGCTAGCAACTACACTGCAGACAGATAGACCCGTGCTAGTCCTTTGTGGTGAGAGTTTGCGATCATGCTTATTTCATGATTTGAGTCTATTGAGCTAAGCACTTTGTTCAAGATCCTCCACACATTAGCTAGTGTGAATATGCCTAGCCTAGGCATGCCAAGATCTTGTAGAGACAAGTATGATGTGATATACTTGAACATGTTTGAGGTTGACTTAAAGACCATAGATCCTTACCTTATGATGAGTCCCTAGATACTAATACTCATCCTACATTGGTAGAGTTGTGTAGACTTGAGCAAAAGTAGACATATGTTGACAAATGTGGGAATTGGTACACACGAGAGTCTATCACATCTGATGAGTTACCCATGAGTGTGAGTGCCATGCTTATGCTTGATTGAGATCCTCAAGAGCGATTATATATATTCATTGATCATGCCATCTATGTGTTGACCACCGGATTGAGATACACACTCAGACCATTGATCGAGTGTGCATATTATCGAGATGTACCTACAACATCTCCATCCCACTCAGGTCAGAGATCACCTCCTAGACCCATGAGTGATTGTGAATCCTCCATGAGAGACTCTTAGGACTATGCCAATGTTAGATGTAGCTCTAGAGCTTAGCCTACCATAGAGTGATCTTTATAAATTAGATTTGCATGAGACTGGTGACATAGAGTGGACATTTGTTTCTTACCATCTTGATACACACCAAAGTGACACATAATTGAGAGATTCCTCTAAAAAGCACCCACATCATCTAGATGTTTCCATAGATCCATATGTCCTTGCAAAGACACGACCAGATTCACCATGCATAGAGCGGACATATACGACTTGTGAGACATTGGCACATTAGGTTCCTATAGACGACATTGATGAGACCACAATAGAGTCCACATTACAAATATCAGAGCCATTGGAGCCTAGTTTGGCCACATAATGCCAGTGTAGTGGTACTTTAGCAGGGCACACAAGGGATTGTAGCCGTAGATCAACTCATAGAGCTTACCATAGGAGCCGACAAGTTTATGTTCCCTGCAGAGAGCTTCAAAATAGAAGTTTTTCTAGTGACTAGACACTTGTGTGGATATCAAGACATAGAGAACATGATGGTGCATCACAGGGATGTATAGCTTTAAGACGGTCACTATAGGCACAAGGATTTTATGAGTGACATAGATAGGTCTGGGTTCTTAGTGGTCGTAGAGTAGCACACCCCACAGTGAAAACTCATAGTTCTTTTATGCTTCCTATTAGCAGCAAGGTAACTCGAATAACATTTTTTGGAGCTCTCATTGTAAAAACATTTATTATTTTGATGAATCGGGAATATTGTAGCTCCTATTTTGTGAATAAACCTTGTAATTGATGAGCCGGGGCTACAAGATTCTAAATTTTATCAACCTGTCTTTACCTATCTTTAGTTAGAGCTCCGAGATTACTAGTTTTGACCACCAAAAACCTTGGCTAAGATGTAAAAGCCAATTTTTGTAAGTTATTTTCAAGTTTTCGATAATGAAATACACAGCGTGAGCTAACGACGCTCACTTCTCTCCTTCCCGTGCTTCCTACTCTCTCCCCGATTGTCACATTGCAGCCGCATCTGTTGCGTTGCAACCACAGGTAAGAGCTCTACGCATTGACGTAAGCATTTTAGAGTACTTTGTAGCTTTTGGCGGCCTAATTTCATCATAAGTAGAAATTTACACTTCAAAATTAAAAAACTAAGCATAGGCAGGATATTGGGGCATCATTGCTAAGCATTTAGATGCATTCTGGGTAGGAAACGACTAGGTCAAAAATCCACTGTTGTTAATAATCGCGATTTTTGCACTTGACCTACAGTGGGATTTGAGACCATAAGCATAGGTGGGGTATTGGGGCATCATTTCTAAGCATTTAGATGTATTCTGGGTCAAAAATGATTAGGTCAAAAATCCACTACTGTTAATAATCGCAATTTTTACACTGGACCTAAAGTGGGATTTGAAACCATAAGCATGTGTGCTTAGGTCTTATAAACATTTCCTAGAAGTTTTGTTATGTTTGGATGTCATTGGATTTTGTAACGGGTGTGGTTTGTTTGTTGGTCGAGCGATTCGCTTTTGGTGATTTCAGTCACTTGAGTGTACCTTGAGTTAGATGCGAGTTGTTTGTTGTTTTCCAAGAGATTGAAAACCTCTTGTAGCCTCTATGCACTAGGCAAGTCAGCCTTGTCGCATGGAGTGACAATTTAATTGTGGTTCTCGCTACATCTGCAATAAGATAGGAGTGATGTTAGACACCCATCCCACATTTGGCACCGTTGCCAAGGATCGAAGAGACCTAAACTAGGAAAAAACACAAGCATCTTGTGAAGTTATCCTTTAACTTCCTCTAGGATCTCCTAGAGTAAAAACTTTCTTTAAGAAACCGCATAGCTTAAGATTGTTGGCTTTTGTTGTGTAGAGGTAGCTTGGAAGTAATTGTACTTGCTGAGTGCCTTTAAGATTGTAGGATTGTAGAATTAGAGTAGAGTTTTGAGAATGATTGATAGACACGACAAGTCTTAAGATCAAGGCTCAAAAAACCATAAAAACAAGAAAATGAGTGTTTGTGAACACTTTCCACAACCCCATTGCAGTAGAATCTAGGAGTAGGGTAAGTAGAATCTGAGATGGATTTCAGAACATTGCATGAAAAGACTCCAAACGACTCAATCCGACTGGAGAGTATGCTTAAAAGTTGTATGAACCAATAGGTAAGCTCAAGGACACATTGACGTAAAAATTTCAAGAGTTTGCAAAAACTCAAATTATTTACTTTTCTTGAAATTTTAGGCCAAATCAAGTTTTGACATGATACATAAGCTTAAAATAGCTCATGAAAAGACTGTCCATTGAAAAAGTGCAAAAAAGTGTTCATTTTAGGCCTAAAGTAAATAATCGTGATTATTTACTTTCAGCTCAAAACTGACCAAGGTTAATATCACTGACTCTATGCATGTGTACAAACAACTTTTGTAAAGGCACATAGAATTTGAATCACCAAACTGACAAAAAACTGGGTAAAAACTAAAGTTTGTATTGACTTTCGAGAACTTGAGTGTAAATTGGGAAATTTTTTGTTCAAACTCAATGAAACTTGATTCATAGGCTTATATTGATGTGATAGACATGTGTATATGCTTAGTTGACCAAAAAGATACAAAAATTTTTCAGAAGTAAATAATCGAGAGTATTTACATCTGGCCCATTTTTCAACCTTTTTGACAAAGTTAGCATACCGCTAGCTTTATCATGTTGTAATAAGACCCCAAATTGAATTTGGTAAGATTTGGATCATTGGATTGAAAATTGTGACCAAATTTATAAAGTCAGTATGTAGATACAAAGTTGATGACCATTTGAACCAAAAATTGTCCAAACTTGATGAAACTTGGCTAGGGAGCTTAAGTTGAGATACTTAACAGATCTATGTCAAGATTGAGATAAAAACTTACAAAAACATAGCTGGAGTAAATAGTTGTGATTATTTACATCTGCTTCCAAAATTGATACTCTTGAATATTTGAGTATACCACAAGGTCAAGCATATCAAGTAGACCACACAAATCAATTTTGGTGAAATTTGGATCACAAAAGTGAGACTTAAGCCAGATTCTTGAAAACTGAGTCTGCGGACACGAAACAGTTGCTAAACTTGAACAGATTTTGTCCAAACTTAGTGCAACTTGTCCCAAGGAACTTAACTGGTTGTATACTTGGCAAATCAAGCCAAAAAGTGTAAAAAAATGAGAAAAGTAAATAATCGTGATTATTTACTATTGCTATACAGGGACATCATTTTTTACTTTTGAACTTGCATAGTGTAAGACCGATATACTACAAGGCCACTAGGAAATTTTGGGTTCAATCAGATCCAAATTGGTACATGTTCACTCAGTTTTTAGGTTGTAGATTAGTCCTTTGATGTTTTGCAAAAGTGGAATTTGAAAGTCTCAACTACTGACTCAATTAGCTCGAATTGGAGGGATACATATAGACCAGTCGCAATAGTTAGCAAAAACTATACAGTCTTTCTGAAAAAATAGCTAACTTGATTAAAATTAATACAGGAATCAGGTTACAGACAAGGAATTGGTAGCTCGACGAAAGTTGCACTCAAATCAAGTGGAAAAAGTTGACAACAAGTCAATCCAACGGTAAGTACTCTATCTAGGGCATCACAAGTCTTTATGAACCTTAGATCTCGTCATATACTAGCTAATCAAGGCATATTTGAAGAGACCGCTAGTAGAGTATCCATCAAAGAGATTGTGAATCAAGGCAATCCCTTGCACACTATCCTTGAAGAAGTCTTAGACAGTTTTTAAAATGCAACATCTAAAATGTCTTCCTATTCGACTCATTCAAAAACTGGAACTACAGTGCGCTATAAGCATATACTCTCTTCTTATAAGACTAATCGCCATGGAGCTCAGGTTTACCTGAATCCTAATGAAGAGTATGCTATTCGCATTGATGACCATGGTATTGAGTTTGAAGAGGAGATCAGGGAAAACAAACACGGAAAAATGTACATGGATAGAAACGAAATTCAATATTTACAAGTCAAAAACCCTGACGTGATAGACAAATGGGGTTTAGAATTAGATACCATAATTGGAGATATGGCAGCTAAAGAAGGACCAACAACTTTAGAACTGGAGGGATACGATCAAGTTGATTTGAAGCCTTTAAAATGGCTTAGTATGGATAATCCTAGAATCAAAGTCTATTGTTGGGAGGATAGAAACGCCAAAGCTCTTCTATGGATTTTGCATGCCAAATCATGATAAGCAACACCCATGAAGATCATCTATATCTTCAAGATGAAAGATAAGGGTTCAACAGATCTACCAACCTACTTGTTTAGGGATTGTTATAACAACAATTTTGTTATGATGACTCCTGAGGAGGTAGAACAACCAAATACCATGGGTATTCCATAAGGGATTGGATATTGGACCAAGGACCAGAAACTATTCCAAGAGATGAACACCATGAGAGATCTTCTGAGAGTAATGTTAAGAAACCAGAAACCCCATCATCACAAAGAAAACCGGGTGACCCTAAAGCCAGTCAAGGGCTATATGAGTCACTATTTCCAATAGACTGGTTTGAAGCACTCGAGACAAGATCAACTGCGAGAAGACCAGGAGTTGAACCAAATAGACATGTCAGTCAGAAAATACAGTGGATATGGGGATCCCTATGACCACTTAGCAATCTTTAAACAAGTGCTAAGAGCTGAAAGCATATTTGATTTCCATACTCAATTCGAGGGGTTTGTAATGACATAAGAAGGAAAAGCATTGGCATGGTTCTGAAACATTCCCCCAAGGTAAATCATGGACTTAAATATGTTAGCTCAAGGACTTTTAGCTGCTTGTTCCAAAACGGGGATCAAACACAATACAGTAGCTCAAACCTACAGCTTTAAACAGAAACAAGGTGAGTCTGTTAGGGATTGTGCAACTCAAATAAAACAATAAACATTGCAAGATGCCCAGAGCTAGAGATACCTGCAAAAGAAAGACTAGTCCAAAAATCTGTCAACATACTATACCCATGAGAGATGATGCAAAACCAAGTAAACAAAGGCCATACACATATAATGAAACATTTGCTAGAAAGATCAAAGAAGAGATTGAAAAGAAAAAGGAGTCTGAATTCATTTATGAAATTGAACATACAGATTGGGTGTCTCCAATTGTGGTAGTACCCAAGAAAAATGAAAAGCTACGGGTGTGTGTCAACCTCAAGAAAGTGAATGCAGCTACCATTAGAGACAACTTTCCTCTTCCTATCACTGAGCATGTTTTAGAATGAGTTGCAAGAAAAGAAGCTTACAGCTTCTTAGATGGATTTTTGGGATACAATCAACTTTTGGTTGACCCAAAAGATCAGCATAAAACTGCCTTTGCAACGGAATGGGGTATTTTTGCTTATCAGGTTATGCCTTTTGGGTTAACTAATGCTCCTTCCACCTTTCAAAGATTGATAAGCCATTCTTTTAAATAATATCTTAGGAAATTCTTGGAAGTATATATGGATGATCTATGCGTACATTCATCAATCCGGGCTGGTTATTTTGAACACCTCAAAAAAGTACTCGAAAAATGTAAACTTCATAGAATTTTCTTAAAAGTGCACATTTATGGGTAGACAAGCAAAAATTCTTGGACATATAGTGTCTAAAAATGGCATAGCTATTGATATGGATAAAATTCATGTTATTGCTGATTTTCCTAGACCAACAACAGTCAAAGGGGTTCAAGACTTCATGGGACATTGTGGATATTATAGACGGTTCATTTACATGTATGCTATAATTGCAAAACCCATATATAGCTTGATTACACACTTTGAATGGACTGAAGAGTGTGAAGAATCCTTCATGAATCTTAAGAAAGCTCTCACCTCATCTCCAACACTGAAAGCACCAGTTTGGAATAAGATATCCCACATACATGTAGATGCTTCCAATTTTTCCATCGGATGTATACTAGCTCATTAAGCAGGAGATGGAAAAATTGATTTTTCTATTTATTATGCTAGCCGACAGTTGAACATGGCGAAAAAGAATTATACCACCACCAAAAGGGAAGGATTCAATGCCATAAAAAAGTATAGACATTACCTATTAACAAAAAAAATTGTATTCTTTGTGGACCACCAACCCTTATTGTACTTGGTCAACAACCATGCGACACAGGAAGAATAGTGAGATGCTTCATCATTCTTCTGGAATTTGATTTCACTGTAGTTGTAAAAAAGGGCACTACTCATCAAAGAGCGAATCATTTATCAAGGATTGTTTTAGGAGAACCACCTAAAGGAGTAGACGATGACCTACCAAATGCATCTCGTTCTCCCTAGAAACGATACCTCGATGGTCAAAAAATATGGTATCATTGACGACCATAGCTCAAGTGGATTTGCAAATACCACCTTCTATTACAATTGGATTAATTGAGAAATCGGCTATGTATCAGTTACTAGCTAGAAGTGAAGGGGATCGGGGAGCACCACAGACGGAGAGTGAGAGAGAGAGAGAGAGAAGGAGAGAGACACGATGTGGGTGGGGAGACTCCAAAGAGTGAGCCGCCCCCTATACACTTATGCTATGTATAAGGTATACAAGTCAGTGGGCGGCGCCAGTTGTTGGGGTATAGGCGTCTGTGCCTTGCCCGACCGCCCAGAGTCTGGGCGCCCACTGACTTGTATACCTTATACATAGCATAAGTGTATAGGGGGCTGCTCACTCTTTGGAGTCTCCCCACCCACATCGTGTCTCTCTCCTTCTCTCTCTCTCTCTCTCACTCTCCGTTTGTGGTGCTCCCCGATCCCCTTCAATTGGTATCAGAGCTATGGAGACTGTGGAGAGCACGACGGCTTTGAGAGCTTCGAGGCAATAGCTCGCTCGCTCTCGACGATGGAGTTCGATCGCGGAGTTTCACGGAGAGCGATTTTAGCTTGAGGAGCATTGTCTTTGGAGCTTAGGAGCTTGGTGTGGTCAAGCTTGGTCGAGGAGGCGGTTGCGGCTTCCTTGGTGAGAGGCGCTTTTGAGCTCAGTGGAGCTCGTTAGAGAAGTGCTCGGCGAAGGAGAGCTTGACATTCGAGTGCTTGGATGCTGTTGTGGCAGAGCTCTTGTGTTGGAGCTTGCATTGAGAGGACATTGCATCACGCAGAGTGGAGCAGGAGCACGTTTAAGATTGCGCGCAACTCGTTTTTGCCATTTTCGGGCTCTAAAACGCAGTTTTTTGCGTAGCTCCGTCATACAGAGTCAGATCTACATGATCCAGGAGTCTAGTTCAAGGTTTTGGCACGCCCTGGACGCGATGGTGATGTCTATTTGCTGAAATTATGCTTTGAATTACAGCAGGTACAGCAGCAGGTTTATTTGTGCACTTTCGGGTCCCAAAAACACTGTTTTTGGTACATCTCACACACACGGAGTATTTTCTGCAGCAACTAGCAAATTCATAGGTGTACTCAGGTTTTTGGATATGCATTTGTCCAGAGAGACACTCGTGCGACAGTGAGCTATGTTGCCATGGTCTTGGCGGTTTATGTATGCCATATATGGATTTGTGTATTTGTTTATGGCTGAGATTATTTGAGTGGTACTCCGGCAAGAGCGGGTATGCTCATATGTATGACTTTGTGAGGTGATTCCGGTCGAGTTTATTCCCGGATTGGCCATTGTGGCATATATTATTGTCTCTTTGAGGTTTACTGTTGAGATTTTGCTCTAGTTACAAAGGAGACTCTTCCAAAATTTTGTCAGATATTTATGCGCGATTGAGTCATATTGACTTGTGATTTTGTGCAAGGCTTTGCACGGTTATTGGTGCAACTTTGCATCAGGTTTTGAGCCATATTTGCAGACTTTTGTTGATGCGATTCGAGCCAGTTTAGGGCTGATTTGGTTGACATTTGCTACTCATTGTTGATTGCTCTTTTGCGAGCATTATGGCTGATTTCTCATTTGACTTCCAACGTTATGGTCTGACACAGTTTGATGGTGCAAATTTTGTTGCTTGGAAGGAACATATGCTTGTTGCATTGGCGGATTTGGGGCAGGATAAACCCTTGCATGGTTTATCGGCGAAGCCCAAGTCTATGCGTGATGATGATTGGCAGGATCTTGATGAATTAGCAATGTCTACGATTTGTTTGCATCTGGTTGAGTCTGTTGACTGGCAGGTCTCGAGGGAGACTACAACTCATGCTTTATGGCAGAGTTTACATGCTATGTACGCGACATCCATGTCTACAGGGAAGTCTAGTCCCACTTCTATGTCCATGGGAGAGATTGATCCCACACGCAAGTCTCAACGGCATAGAGACTTGACATGTTGGCATTGTGGACATAGAGGGCACATTAGGCGTCGATGTTTCAGGCATTTGAGAAAACGGAGGCGACAGATGCGTGATGCAGATTTGGGCATGACAGATGCTAGTGAGATCAGTACGGTGGTTATTGAGTATGCTTGTGACGGTGATGTCACATTTACATCTAGCTTGTCTTCAGATGATCTTATGTCTACGGATTGCATATCGGATTTCACATTGTCTTCACATTGGTTACTAGATTCAGATGTGACTTTCCATGTCACGTCGCATCGTGAGTGGTTTAGCACGTTTTCTAGTGGGAGACTTGGTTGTGTGCACATGGCTGATGGTTTTTTGTATGACATTGAGGGTGCAGGAGACGTATGTTTGTCCTTGCCCAGTGGTATGAGATTTACCCTGCGTCATGTGCGTTATGTGCCAGATCTGAGACGGGATTTGATCTTAGTGAGACAGTTACGGGATAGTGGATGTCAGATTTTGCTACGAGAGCGAGATTTTGTGATGCATTTGGGTTCGCTAGTGATTGCGAGAGGTGCCAGGAGTGGTACAGGTTACCCATTGCATGTCGATCACGTGAGAGACGGTGTTGTCTCTGTGATCATGCAGCCAGGTAGACAGCGAGAGAGCAAGCGAGTCTCTTTTGCTTATGGGTTGCAGGATGCTTTGCATGGAGTGCAGAGTAGTGAGCTCGTTGTGCACACAGTTAGGGCACGACTTGAGCAGTCACACAGAGAGGTGAAAAAGTCAGACATGCATGCTTTGCTAGTGACTGAGCAAAGCAGAGAGTCAGTTGTGCGAGATACTTCTATGCAAGATAGACAAGTAGAGCGGGCTTGCTCTAGTGCGTCACGACAGGAGGACGTTGTGCAAGAGTCTATGCATACGGAGTTAAAGCATGAGAGCTCTAGTGAGTCACAACAGATTGAGTGTTCATGTTTGCAGTGGATGATTGTAGAGGAGGCTGAGACGTCAGCAATTATGCAATCATTCCTTTCTATGCTCGACAGTGAGCATGGGGATATAGTTGTGCAGGATATGTCTTCCAGCAGACACCTAGAGCAGCTAGTTTTCTCTGAGGTTGCACGACAGGTTGATGCGTCTTTTGCAGATAGTCAGGAGATGCATGTGGCTGACACGCCTTGTCAGTCAGAGATGCCTATTTCCAGGGATATATATGTTGATGCATGCTCCGTAGAGCTGGCAGGGCCCGCTAGCATTGCATCGGCATTCGGTAGTCTCATGTATGAGATGTTGATCTTGAGACCGCATATCGCAGCTGCAGTGTGAGCATTTGTAGTTGGGGTTGTCAGTCGTTTGTTGACTTATGATGGCATAGTGCACGAGGGAGATATACAAGTATTGAATACATACTTGCAGTACGTGTGTGGTACGTCTGGTGGTGTATGGACTTACACGGGAGCAGGACAACCGGATGCACACGATCACAGCCAGCCAGTGGGCATCGGTTGAGAGAGGTTTTCTCTCACCTTTTGTAGTCTTTAGACTAGGTTCCCTTGCTTAAAGGCACAGACGCCTATACCCCAACAAGAAGGTTATACAAAAGAAATTCATATGGAATATTTTTGTTATGCATTAATCCTAAGCAGGAATTCCAATACCTAAGTCAAGCACATATTACCATAGTAGGACTTCACTTTGCAGAAGACCAAACTATGCAAAGGATCTTGAGACTTGAAGTATTTTGGCCAACTATGAGGAGTGATGTTCAATCTTTTCTAAAAGACTGTCCTCAATGTCAAAGAAAAACACCCATACCTCATGTAACATTGTTCCAAATGTCACTTGTTCCTAAGTAGAGTATCTATCTAGTTACCTACTTATCGAGCCGAACAGAAGCAAGAGACTATGCTCTATTGGAAACCATTTGTATCGGAGAGGTAAGGATCAACATTTGCATCTTTGTGCAAATGAAGACAAAGATATTCCCATTACACAACAAGCACATGAGAAAGGGGGAAGGGGGATCAAACCCAGCACACAAGTAAGTTGTCTCTCTATAGCCCAGGGAATATACGGCACCCCTAACCACACAGAAATTCACACACACGCACACATCGACCACAGACATTCACACACAAACACCTCAAGACCACAAGCCCATCAAAAACACAATCATATCCCAACATCAGTTGATGCATACAACTCCCCAATCGCTAAACGCACTCACACAGGGAGACGACACACGCCTCGACCACATATATAGTTTGCCCGCACAATCTCTCTCCCTTCCTATTTGCATACACACAGAGACCAAACCCGGAGCCACCGCTACCACGGGCATACGACAAAAGACACGAGGCAGATAATATTGATGGCAAACTCGACAAAAAACCACAACCCAACTATGTATCACATAAACCCAATCAAATACAATGATGGCAAATTCGATAGTTGCCGACTTCATAGCATGATGCTTTGTGCGGCTTGATCCTCTCCACATTGGCGATGTCTTTCCAATCTTTCTCAAAGCAGCTCTGCAGTGGCCCCTTTGGTGTTCATACCGTTGCTCTCGGCTCTTGTTTTGCACTTAGCCAAAAGTTTCTCCAAAGGCTCTCAACACCTCACTCCACGCTGCCCTTGCAGCCCTTCATCACCTATGGCATCACCCTTATAGAAGGGGGCCCCTCTTGGTAACCTTTGACTCCCTCTGCAGGTCTTGGTTCCACCTTTTTCACTGTCTCCGCATGCCTTCTTGCCTCCCCTCTCGGCCTGCTCATCTCAGCCTTCTTCCTCTTCAAAAGGCACCCCCATGTAGCCCTACATATGGTATACCTCGTCCAAGACTCTCAAGGGCAGCCCTTCCCTTCTTTCTCCAGGTTGCGCCCTCCTCAGAGCCGTCTCGTTGTCTCTTGGCTACTTTAACTCAAGCCCCCCCATGCACTGGCTCATCTATGGCTGGTCACCCCTCTATAGCCGGCCTCTTGCAGCCCTCTCTTTCTGCAGGCCTTCTCATGCTTCAACTCCACCGTCTATTAGCCCTGGCAGCCGTGACGTGATCATGGCCTGCTCACAGCCTACGGTCCCTCCTCTGTTTCAAGCCCACACGGCCCCGTTCATTTGCTCCTTCACACGCCCGCCCCCCCAGCCCTGACTTGGCGGCCTTTTTTTGCGACCTAGCCCTTCTCACGTCCCATTTGGCCTCTCCTCCTCTCTAGGGGGAGCTTCTTACTTTATGACATTTATAGATGATTCCTCGAGGAAAGTATGGGTTTACTTTCTCAAGCACAAGGATGAAGCGTTTAGTGTTTTCAAAACGTTTGTGACACTTGTGGAGAATCAGAGTGGCAAGAAGCTTAAATGCTTACGCACTGACAATTGTGGAGAGTATGTTTCAAAGGCCTTTCAGGACTTTTGTGAGTCAAAAGGTATAAACCGTGAACTTACTGCTCCTTACAATCCTCCTCAAAATGGTGTTGTTGAGACGATGAATAGGACCATAGAAGAGAAGGTCAAAAGTATGTTGTCTAATGCACAACTGCCAAATGGGTTTTGGGCTGAAGCTGTATCAACAGCTGTTCATCTTATAAATAAATCTCCTAGCAAGGTTTTGCAGAAGGATTCAGTGGCAGAGATGGTATGGTCAGGCAAAATGCCCTTATACAAGCATCTGAGAGTCTTTGGATGTGAGGCATATACTCATGATCCAAAGGAATTTAGGAACAAACCTGAGCCAAAGAGTAGAAAGTGCATCTTTTTAGGCTATGGTAATTCTGGTGAGATGCGGTACAGACTTTGGGATCCCGAATCCAGAAAGGTTATCCGCAGTAATGATGTTCACTTTAATGAAGCCAAATATCATTCTAAACCAGAGAGGGTTGAGGAGATTAGAAGAGTTGTCTTCCAAGAAGATGGACCTGCACGTGCAAGACAAAATGTCAGGGCTCAAGAGGAGCAAGGAAAGGATAGAGTGGAACCACAGGTTGTGGGTGATCCTGAGCCACCTATTGTGCATAGATCTGGACATATCACGCGACCTCCTGATAGGTTTGTTCCATCTATGAACTATGTCATGTTGACTGATTGCAATGAGCCTTCATGTTACAAGGAAGCAGTGAAAATGAAGGACTCCGGGAATTGGCAATTGGCCATGCAGTCAAAGATGACAGCTCTGCATAAAAACCAGACATGGAAGCTAGTTAAATTACCACAGGGCAAAAAGTCTCTACCTTGTAAATGGGTTTACAGGTATAAGATCACCGCTCATGATAGCCAGCCAAAGTACAAAGCAAGACTTGTTGCCAAGGGCTTTAAGCAAGAACAAGGCATTGACTTTGATGAATTCTTCTCTCCGGTGGTCAAGCTGACTACATTGAGATGATTTCTTGCATTGGTTGCCATATTAGATCTGGTGTTGCACCAAATGGATGTCAAGATAGCGTTCTTGCATGGTGATTTATATGTGGAAATTTACATGCAGCAGCCAGAAGGGTTTGTTGAGAAAGGCAAGGAAGATTTGGTATGCCAGTTGTTAAAGAGTCTTTATGGCTTAAAACAATCACCGAGGGCATGGTACCATAAGTTCCACAAGTTTATGCTTTCTCAGGGCTACAAACGTAGTGAGTTTGATCACTGTCTATATACAAAGAAGGATAAGGATGGCAGTTGGTTGATCCTTATTTTGTATGTGGATGACATGTTGATTGCTGGCAAGCACTTGGAAGAAATTTCAGCTTTGAAGTCAAATATGGCAAAATCGTTTGACATGAAAGACATGGGTGAGGCAAGTCATATACTTGGTATGCGCATTGAGAGAGACAGATCAAAGAAGTTGATTTGGTTATCTCAAAGAGAGTATATTGACAAGGTTTTGCAATGTTTCAATATGGAGAAGGGAAAGGCATTGAGTGTTCCATTGCCACCATATGTGAAAATTAGCAAACAAGATTGTCTTGTGTCTGAGGAAGAACAGGCTGAAATGGATAAGATTCCATATGCGTCTGCAGTGGGTAGTTTGATGTATGCAATGATTGCTACTCGCCCAGACATTGCATTTGTAGTGGGAGTAGTAAGTCGCTACATGTCAAACCAAGGCAAGAAACATTGGGAGGCAGTGAAAGGAATATTGAGATACCTGAAAGCTACAAAGAGTATGCGTATATGCTATGGGAGTCAGGAGCTAAGTGTAAAGGGTTTTCAAACTCAGATTATGCAGGTGACTTAGACAACCGAAGGTCGACCTCAGGGTATGTCTTTACATTGGCTGATCGAGCAATATCATGGCGTTCTAGATTACAAGATTGTGTTACTCACTCTACTACAGAGGCTGAATATGTTGCAGCATCAGAGGCATGCAAAGAATCAATTTGGCTTAATCGACTAGTAACAGATTTGGGAATCAAAGAAGAGATGCTTGTGTTATATTGTGATAGTCAAAGTGCTATACAATTGGCTCACAATCCAGTTTATCACTCAAAGACAAAGCATGTGGATGTGAAGTATCACTTCATCAGGGAAATGCTCGAGGATAAGCAAATTCAGCTTGTCAAAGTTCACACCACAGAAAATCCTGCTGATCTACTTACAAAAGGACTTCCCTCAAAGAGCTTTGCGCATTTTCGCAAGCAATTAGGTGTAGGGTAGTACATCTCTTGTATATTAGCTTGTATAGTAGCTTCTCTCACACTTAAAGTACCACATTGGACTTTAAGTGGGAGGTTGTTGGGGTATAAAGCCCAATGTGGTCGCCCAGGTAAGTGGGCGGGCCCCCAGGCATGTACACATATTCTTTCGTAAAAACCTAATAAGAACTCACTATGCTCTGTACATTACAACGAGAGAGTTCACCATATCGTCGTGCTCTTCTTCTCGCACTCTCTCTCGCATCACACTTCCGCTTGTACTCCTTCAGATCCTCTCCGCACTGGGGATCTCGTTCCAAGCTTTCTCAAAGCAGCTTTGTAGTGGCCCCTTTGGTGCTCCTATCGTTGCTCTCGGCTCTTGTTTTGCACTCAGCCAAAGCGGATCCAAAGGCTCTCAACACCTCACTCCATGCTGCCCTTGCAGCCCTTCATCACCTATGGCGTCACCCTTATAGAAGGCATCCACTCTTGGTAACCTTTCACTCCCTCTGTAGGTCATGGTTCCACCTTTTTTACTAGCTCGGCCTTCCTTCTTGCCTTCGCTCAGCGCCTGCTCATCTCAGCCTTCTTCCTCTTCATATGGAGCCCCCATGCATCCCTACATATGGTATACCTCGTCCAAGCCTCTCAAGGGCAGCCCTTCCCTTCTTTCTCTAGGTTGCACCCTCCTCAGAGCAAGTGAAACAGAAGCAAGAGACTATGCTCTTATTGGAAACCATTTGTATCGGAGAGGTAAGGATCAACATTTGCATCTTTGTGCAAATGAAGACAAAGATATTCCCATTATAGAACAAGCACATTAGAAAGGGGGAAGGGGGATCAAACTGAGCACACAAGTAAGCTGCCTCTCTATAGCCCAGGGCATATCCGGCACCCCTAACCACACAGAAATTCACACACGCACACTTTTCTGTAAAACTCTACTACTAGGATCTCCTTTGAGCATCATCGACCACATAGACTCACACACAAACACCTGAGCACCACAAGCCCATCAAAAACACCATCATATTTCAACATCAATTGATGCATACAACTCCCCAATCAGTAAACGCACTCACACAGGGAGACGACAGACGCCTCGACCACATATACAATTTGCCCACGCAATCTCTCTCCCTTCCTATTTGCATAACACACAGACAAAACCTAGAGCCACTGCTACCACGCGCATACGGAAAAAGACACGAGGCAGATAATATTCATGGCAAACACGACAAAAAACCACAACCCAACTATGTATCACATAAACCCAATCAAATAGAATGATGGAAAATTGGATAGTTGTCGAGTTCATAGCATGATGCTTTGTCCAGCTCGATCCTCTCTGCAGTGGCGATCTCTCTCCAAGCTTTCTCAAAGTAGCCCCGTAATGGCCCCTTTGGTGCTCATACCGTTGCTCTCGGCTCTTGTTCTGCACTAAGCCAAAGCTTCTCCAAAGGCTCTCAACACCTCACTCCACGCTGCCCTTGCATCCCTTCATCACCTATGGCGTCACCCTTATAGAATGCGGCCCCTCTTTGTAACCTTTGACTCCCTCTGAAGGTCTTGGTGTCACCTTTTTCACTCGCTCGGCTGGCCCTCTTGCCTCCCCTCTCGGCCTGCTCATCTCAGCCTTCTTCCTCTTCATATGGCACCGTCATGCAGCCCTACATATGGTATACCTCGGCCAAGCCTCTCAAGAGCAGCCCATCCCTTCTTTCTCCAGGTTGCACCCTCCTGAGAGCAATTGAAACAGAAGAAAGGAGACTATGCTCTTATTCGAAACCATTTGTATCCGAGAGGTAAGGATCAACATTTGCATCTTTGTGCAAATGAAGACAAAGATATTCCCATTATAGAACAAGCACATTATAAAGGGGGAAGGGGGATCAAACCCAGCACACAAGTAAGCTGCCTTTCTATAGCCTAGGGCATATCCGGCACCCCTAATGACACAGAAATTCAGACACACGCACACTTTCCTGTAAAGTTCTACTACCAGGCTCTCTTTTGAGCATCATCGACCACACACACTCACACAAACACCTCAGCACCACAAGCCCATCAAAAACATCATCGTATCCCAACATCAATTGATGCATAGAACTCCCCAATCGGTAAATGCACTCAAACAAAGAGACGACACACGCCTCGACCACATATACAATTTGCCCGCACAATCTCTCTCCCTTACTATTTGCATACATACACAGACAAAACCCAAAGCCACCGCTACCACGGGCATACGGCAAAAGACACAAGGCAGATAATATTGATGTCAAACTTGACCAAAAACCACAACCCAACTATGTATTACATAAACCCAATCAAATACAATGATGGAAAATTGGATAGTTACTGACTTCATAGCAAGATGCTTTATGCAGCTTGATCCTCTCGGCACTGGCGATCTCTTTCCAAGAATTCTCAAAGCAGCTCTGTAGTGGCCCTATTGGTGCCCATACCGTTGCTCTCGGCTCTTGTTCTGCACTCAGCCAAAGCTTCTCTAATGGCTCTCAACACCTCACTCCACGCTGCCTTTGCAGCCCTTCATCACCTATGACGTCACCCTTATAGAAGGCGGCCCCTCTTGGTAACCTTTGACTCCCTCTTTAGGTCTTGGTTACACCTTTTTCACTCGCTCGGACTGCCTTCTTTCCCCCACTCTCAGCCTGCTCATCTTAGCCTTCTTCCTCTTCATATGGAACCCCCATGCATCCCTACATATGGTATACCTCGTCCAAGCGTCTCAAGGACAGCCCTACCCTTCTTTCTCTAGGTTGCACCCTCCTCAGAGCAATTCAAATAGAAGCAAGAGACGATGCTCTTGTTGGAAACCATTTGTATCGGAGAAGTAAGGATCAACATTTGCATCTTTTTGCAAATGAAGACAAAGATATTCTCATTTTAAAACAAGCACATTAGAAAGGGGGAACGGGGATCAAAGCCACCACACAAGTAAGCTGCCTCTCTATAGCCCAGGGCATATCCGGCACCCCTAACCACACAAAAATTCACACACATGCACACTTTTCTGTAAAACTCTACTACCACGCTCTCCTTTGAGCATCATCGACCACACACACTCACACACAAACACCTCAGCACCACAAGCCCATCAAAAACACCATCATATCCCAACATCAATTGATGCATACAACTCCCCAATCGGTAAACGCACTCACACAGAGAGACGACACACGCCTCGACCATATATACAATCTGCCCGCACAATCTCTCTCCCTTCCTATTTGCATACACACACAAACGAAAGCCAGAGCCACCGCTACCACGGGCATACGGAAAAAGACACAAGGCAAATAATAGTGACGGCAAACTCGACAATAAACCACAACCCAACTATGTATCACATAAACCCAATCAAATACAATGATGGAAAATTGGATAGTTGCCGACTTCATAGCATTATGCTTTGTGCAGCTTGATCCTCTCCGCACTGGCGATCTCCTTCCAAGCTTTCTCAAAGCATCTCTGTAGTGGCCCCTTTGGTGCTCATACCGTTGCTCTCGGCTCTTATTGTGCACTCAGCCAAAGCTTCTCCAAAGGCTCTCAACACCTCACTCCATGCTGCCCTTGCAGCCCTACATGACCTATGGCGTCACCCTTATAGAAGGCGGCCCCTCTTGGTATCCTTTGAATCCCTCTGTAGGTCTTGGTTCCACCTTTTTCACTGGCTCGGACTTCCTTCTTGCCTCTGTTCTCGGCCTGCTCATCTCAGCCTTCTTTCTCTTCATATGGCCCCCCCATGCAGCCCTACATATGGTATACCTCGTCCAAGCCTCTCAAGGGCAGCCGTTCCCTTCTTTCTCCAGGTTGCACCCTCTTCAAAGAAATTGAAAAAGAAGAAAGAGACTATGCTCTTATTGGAAACCATTTGTATCGGAGAGGTATAGATCAACATTTGCATCTTTGTGCAAATGAAGACAAAGATATTACCATTATAGAACAAGCACATTATAAAAAGGGAAGCGGGATCAAACCCAGTAGACAAGTAAGCTGCCTCTCTATAGCCCAAGGCATATCCGGCACCCCTAACCACACAGAAATTCACACACACGCACAATTTTCTATAAAACTCTACCACCAGGCTCTCCTTTGATCACCATCATCGACCACACACACTCACACACAAACACCTCAGTACCACAAGCCCATAAAAAACACCATCGTATCCCAACATCAATTGATGCATACAACTCCCCAATCGGTGAATGCACTCACACAGGGAGACAACACACGCCTCGACCACATATAAAATTTGTTTGTACAATCTCTCTCCCTTTCTATTTGCATACACACACAGACAAAACCCACAGCAACCGCTACCACGGACATACGCCAAAAGACACGAGGCAGATAATATTGATGGCAAACTCGACAAAAAACCACAACCCAACTATGTATCATATAAACCCAATTCAAATACAATGATGGAAAATTGGATAGTTGCCGACTTCATAGCATGATTCTTTGTGCAGCTTGATCCTCTCCGCACTAGCGATCTCTTTTGAATCTTTCTCAAAGCAGCTCTCTAGTGGCACCTTTGGTGCTCATACCGTTGCTCTGCTCTTGTTCCACACTTAGCCAAAGCTTCTCCAAAGGCTCTTAACAACTCACTCCGCACTGCCATTGCTGCCATTCATCACCTATGGCATCACCCTTATAGAAGGCGGCCTCTCTTGGTAACCTTTGACTGCCTCTGTAGGTCTTGGTTCCATCTTTTTCACTGGCTTGGCCTGCCTTCTTGCCTCCGCTCTACGCCTGCTTATCTCAGCCTTCTTCCTCTTCATATGGCGCCCCCATGCATACCTACATATGGTATACCTTGTCCAAGCCTCTCAACGACATCCTTTACCTTCTTTATCCAGGTTGCGCCCTCCTCAGAGCAATTGAAACAGAAGCAAGAGACGATGCTCTTATTGGAAACCATTTGTATCGGAGAGGTAAGGATCAACATTTGCATCTTTGCGCAAATGAAGACAAAGATATTTCCATTTTAGAACAAGCACATTAGAAAGAGGGAGGGGGAATCAAACCCAGCACACAATTCAGCTGCCTCTTTATAGCCCAGGGCATATCCGACACCCCTAACCACACAGAAATTCACACACGCACACTCTCCTTTGAGCATCATCGAGCACACACACTCACACACAAACACCTTTGCACCACAAGCCCATAAAAAATTCCATCATATCCCAACATGAATTCATGCATACAACTCCCCCATCAATAAACACACTCACACAGGGAGACGACACACGCCTCGACCACATATACAATTTGCCCCCACAATCTCTCTCCCTTCCTACTTGCATACACACCACGGGCATATGGAAAAAGACACGAGGCAGATAATATTGACGGAAATCTCGACAAAAAACCACAACCCAACTATGTATCACATAAACACAATCAAATAAAATGATGGCAAATTGGATAGTTGCCGGCTTCATAGCATGATACTTTGTGTAGCTTGATTCTCTCTGCACTGGCGATCTCTTTCCAAGCTTTCTCAACGCAGCTTTGTAGTTGAAGGAGTACGAGCGGAAGTGTGATGCGAGAGAGTGCGAGAAGAAGAGCACGAAGATATGGTGAACTCGCTCTAGTGTAATGTGTAGAGCATAGTGAGTTCTTATTAGGTTTTTACAAAAGAATATGTGTACATACGTGGCGGCCCGCCCACTTACCTGGGCGACCACATTGGGCTTTATACCCCAACAACCTCCCACTTAAAGTCCAATGTGGTACTTTAAGTGTGAGAGAAGCTACTATACAAGCTAATATACAAGAGATGTAGAGAAGTGATGTACTACCCTACACCTAACTGCTTGCGAAAATGCGCAAAGCTCTCTGGGGGGAAGTCCTTTTGTAAGTAGATCAACAGGATTTTTTGTGGTGTGAACTTTGACAAGCTGAAGTTGCTTATCCTCGAGCATTTCCCTGATGAAATGATACTTCACATCCACATGCTTTGTCTTTGAGTGATAAAATGGATTGCGAGCCAAATGTATAGCACTTTGACTATCACAATATAACACAGGCATCTCTTCTTTGATTCCCAAATCTGTTACTAGTCGATTAAGCCAAATTGATTCTTTGCATGCCTCTGATGCTGCAACATATTCAACCTCTGTAGTAGACTGAGTAACACAATCTTGTAATCTAGAACGCCATGATACTGCTCCACCAGCCAATGTAAAGACATACCTTGACGTAGACCTTCGGTTGTCTAAGTCACCTGCATAATCTGAGTCTATAAAACCCTTTACACTTAGCTCTTGAATCCCATAGCATATACGCATACTCTTTGTAGCTTTCAGGTATCTACAAGCTTCGAGATTGTATCAACCGGTCTCTACCTATCTTTAGTTAGAGCTCCGAGATTGTTAGTTTTGACCACCAAAAACCTTGGCTAAGGTATAAAAGCCAACTTTTGTAAGTTATTTTCAAGTTTTGGATAATGAAATACACAGCGTGAGCTAATGGTGCTCACTTCTCTCCTTCTTGCGCTTTCAACTCCCTCTCTGGTGTCACATTGCAGTCACATCTGTTGCGTTGCAACCGCAGGTAAGAGCTCTACGTATTGACGTAAGCATTTCACAGTACTCCATAGCTTTTGACTTTGTCGACCCGCGGCCTAATTTCATCATAAGTAAGAATTTACACTTCAAAATAAAAAACTAAACATAGACGGGGTATTGGGGCATCATTGCTAAGCATTAGATGCATTCTGGGTTGAAAACGACTAGGTCAAAAATCCACTGGTGTTAATAATCGTGATTTTTGAATTTGACCTAAAGTGGGATTTGAGACCATAAGCATGTGTGCTTAGGTCTTATAAGCATTTCCTATGAGTTTCATTATATTTCGATGTCATTTGATGCTATAACAGATGTGATTTGTTTGCCGATGAGCGATTGACTTTTGGTGCTTTCAGTCACTTGAGCGTAGCTTGAGTTAGATGCAAGTTGTTTGTTGTTTTCCAAGAGATTGACAACCTCTTGTAGCCTCTATGCACTAGTCAAGTCAGCTTCATCCCATGGATTGACCATATTTAATCGTGGTTCTTACTACATCTGCAATAAAATAGGAGTGAGGTTAGATACCTGTCCCACACTTCCTAGAGTAGATAAATCAGAGCAGAGGTGTCCAGTAGAGGGACCTTGACAATAGACGAGATGTTCATGACGATAACAATAGTGTCCATCTACTACAAGACAATCTAGACCTAGAGCTAGACAGAGGAGCTAGACATTCACAATAACATGTGTGGAGAGCTTGACATACATTTGTTGAGACACTGCGGACATTGAAGATTTGGCTACGGAAGATCCAGCCACCTATCACACCCCAGGTTGACACTAGTTAAAGATCACCTCATATTTCTAGTAACCATGCCATTGACTTAGATCTAGGTAGGAGCTAGCCATTGAGGAATCTTGAGTCACAGAGTTCATTGAGGAATCTTGAGTCACAGAGTTCATTGACCACACAGTCACAGGATGATATCATCCCTAGACCCATCAATTTTGCTATGGATTCCACAATCCATATGGAGCTAGGTGCTAGCCAATTGATAACTAGAAGACAGAGAGCTACAAAATTTTATTGTTTAGATGAATTCCTCTTATCCCTCCTATTTTCACTAGACCCTTGATTTGTATAGATTGACTATGGTGCGTTAGACACATGCACGTATACTAGAGGTACTTTTCTCCCTTTGGGTTTTTTCCCCCTAGGCATCCACGTTTGAGACCTTAGTATAAGATTTCTTCTTATTTGTATTTAGGCAATAAAACTCTTATTTCTATGTTGACAAATCTTTCCAGGCTGTAGTGTTTTGCAACATAGATGGACTTCAGCTTTCACATAGCATGGATGTCTTGAGCTTGAGCATCGTATGTTTGCTTCCACAACTATCAAGAATATGCATCACATACCTCATGTGTACTAATATCCAATTATTCATGTTTGTGGACATTTATAATCATTGATTATGGTTTTTCATGATTTGATTGACTGTATTTAGTTATGTTTTGTTATTTGCCATTGAAGATATATAAATTTTACTTTACTTTAGCTAAATGGCCTAGAGTTTATTCTTATCAATGATCCTTGAGGTTAGGAGTCCGTGACTTTAGGTTAACTCATTTACTTGACTACTAATCCTAGTTGGTAAAGTTATTTGAGTGTTTGAGACCTTAGGAGTTTTTTAGGCATAGAGAGGCTTGCTCACTTAAAATAGCAAAGAACACTAGTAAGAATACAAAGGAAATGGGAAAAAAAAAAATCCCAAATGTAAAATTTTAAGTTGGAAGAGAAATCTTGGCTTGATTTGACACTTTACTCACATGTATTTCCTAGGGTACTAGAGCCCTAGAGGTTCCCAATGTGGGCGCATTTCTTTAAGAAGTAAAAAATCTCGGGCACATAAAATAAGCACACACGTAAACTGAATTTGTATCAATGTGAAAGAAGCAAGAAAAGTAAAATAAAAAGACTTCCATTGAGCTTCAACTAAAAAATTCAAGCCTTTATTTGGAGTTGTGTGAGTTAGTTAGATAATCGAAGCTAAATAACACAATTATGGAATCTTACATTTAGATACTTTTTCTAACTTAGCTAGGGCTAGAGTAATTGTTTTAACCCTTGGTCATAGATAATTGATAGACTCATCCCATAAGCCCCAAACTCTTGATTAATTAATTTCAATGAGTGCAATTTATTTTTACTTAATGGCAGTGTACCATTTCATAATTGTTGCATTTACTCATTACCACATGTTTTTTGCCTTTTCCTTATACTTCATTACCATATGATTTAGCTTGCTACCTCGTCTTTGTTTTGTAAGCACATTCTTTCTTGAGCATCTACCACAACATGGATTTGTTAGGGACTATATATCTTAGGAAGGGGGGAATGTTAGCAGCACCGATGAGAAGCAGCATTCAACCTTAAATGATGCTAATTCTAGCATACAATGCTTCATTTTTTGAGAGACATATCGTTTTCATATGCACTTTTGATGTATTCATGGGCTCTAAATGAGTTTTAGATTGTATATTTGATGCTACCATGATGCCTAGGAGCTATAGAGATGCACATAGTTTTATGCATCTCATGTGCAAAAAGACATATTTTTTATGCCCTAGGTATAAAAATGAAAATTACGTCATTTTTCACTTATCCTCTTGAGAGTGGATCTTTCATGGAAATCTTGTAAAGAAGGTGGAGGTGATGATGATTCTAGTGGAGCTTCCTTTTGTGCTTCCACTCTTTCTATGACATGCAATGGAAAGCTAAGTGTTCCTAGTTTTCTACCTCTCTATCATTTGTGTTAACTTTGTGTGGTGAAGTGTTAGTTAGTCTATAATTATTTCTTCCCTCTCTCATTTATCTTCTCCTTTGCTTGATTTAAGATATCTTTAATCATTTGATATATGTCTCTGAATGATTGATAGAGTGTGCACCGTTGTCGTTTTGATTGGTGAGATTAGA
Source organism: Adiantum capillus-veneris (assembly GCF_014529385.1). Lineage (NCBI taxonomy): Eukaryota > Viridiplantae > Streptophyta > Polypodiopsida > Polypodiales > Pteridaceae > Adiantum > Adiantum capillus-veneris. Next base: position 139,002,617 of record NC_140955.1, on the reverse strand, counting down.
GTACATTGGAGAGTAGGAATTGAGTAGCACTCTCTATTAGCATTTCATTCTTTCCTCTTATCTCTTTTGATTAGGATCATCTTCTCATTGTATCCAACACCAACCATTGGGAATTTTGGCAAGGTGAAAGCATTAGTTCTTTGTTGCTTTTTAAATCCTTGTTGCACAACTAGCCTGTAGGAACCTTCTCATGATGGCACCATGATTGCAACTGCTCTTATGCTTTTGAGCACTTAGATTCTTCAAGCTTGATTGTAGACATTGCCTCGCATCGGGAAAGATTAATGAATATTCATTAGCTCATGATGGCAGAATGGACAAGCCCATATGAGTGGAAAGGTTAAAAAAAGAATAAAAGTCCCACAAGCAAAAATATGAGAGGTAAAATTATCAATGCCCATGTAATTCGTGAAAATTTACAGAGTATTTTCAATTTGAAACTAATTTTAGAATACACCAATATTGAGGCAAATTTAAATAAAATTTCAGACCCCCCCCCCCCCGCCCCACCACACACACAAAAAAATCGCAAACATCCTTGATTGCATGCCGTAAATACATGCCATAGATGATTTAGTATGTTAAGCACTCTTTTATCATCGAATGAATCCGCAATAAATATTTTTAAACATGTGTACAAATGATGAGACCTTCATACTTTTATCAAACAATGTACACTTTGATTGCAGTGAGTCCTTACGTACATATGAAGTGCTAGTTCTATCATCACCCCTCTTTAGAGAACGTGTCAAGACCTTTGACCTCTGCTCTACTGAAGTGATATGAGTTGGAAAATTACATGTTCATCAGCTTTTTAGATAGTTCACAAGTCCAATCAAGTAGGTAAGCGGTAGCCTCACCGTAATACCATCTCTCATTGTGCCATAGAGGGTAGATTTGGCAATGTTATTATAGTACAAGAGGTTGTCAGTGAGAACCTTTACCATCATGTGTAAGATCCTCAACATTCCTTCACAATAGTCCTTACCGTATACATGTAGAGAAGAAAATATTAGTTGGACAAATCTTGGATAGTGGATCAGGGGTTGCCATTGCTATGAAAATTGATTTGGGAGAAATGTGGGAAACCTGCCCTTAGAAGAACTTGAATGAAATTGTAGCTAGTTGATGGCTATATTGCATATTAACCTATTAGTATTTTGGAAAAAGTGGTGATGAATTCTTGTGGAATCAAATATGAACATATGTTTGTTATAGTAGATTTTGGTGGTGAGAATAACTATGGTGTTATTTTAGAAAGTCCACTCATGTGCTAGTTGAAGATGGTTCAGGATTGGGGCCATGATTATATCTACTTGTGCCACATAGAGACCACTACATTCATCAACCTAAGTGACCACATCTATAAAGATGTACTCTGCAACTCCTACAAAATATAAAGTACTTCCATTGTTGAACTCTAAGTCTCACCTATGGATGTGTACAGATTTAGATTGCAGCAATTCTATCAAGGAAAAAAGAAAGCGAGCAAGACCTTTTGAAGATCCAGACTATATACATTTTCTTGAAGAAAAAATGGAACCCTTGGAGTGGACTCAAATTTTGAACACCTTAGATGTGTGTCTCAATCAGATCACACCTACCATGTTTTGTGATGAAAATGGCTTAGACTTAGCTCCCTTTTGCATGATCATAGTTAATCCAGACATAAATCACCAAGAATCAATCAAGATTGGTGAAGTAAAACAAGAGTTGGACACTAAAGTGCAATGTTTGTGTATCAAGGATGAGATTTATTGAAGCCTCTGACATTCCTTTGTACTTGAAGGAATCACATGTCAGAATGGCTTTATTTGTCATGGGAAAATAAAAACATATCAAAATTTGATGAGAATGGGAACTTGCTAGCCTAGTATGAAATTTGATGCACACATGTGTGTTAAGAAGTGCAAGTCATGTGTAAGAAGCACCCCTAAGGAGTACACTACAATGTTCCAATTGAAGCACCACATTGAAGTAAGTATATTAAGGATTTTTTGAACCAGGTTCCTTTCCCTTTGAGCATGTCCAAAACAAGGATGAAAAAATTAAAATTGAAGCACACTCATATGAATTGATTAGAAATAAGTTATACAAATGTTGTAAAAATAATCAACTCAGACTTTGAGCATCAAAAATTGAGTATATACAGATCTTGCAAAAAGCACATTCTAAGCAAGCGGGAGGTCAATTTTCAACTTAAAAAATGTCTAAGGCTATAATGTTTATTGGAATTTGGTGGCCGACACTCTTTATGGATGTTAAAGCATTTGTGAGGCAGTGTGATGAGTGTCAAAGAACAAAAGTTCCAATAAAAAAGGATGAAATTCCAATGAGACCCGTGATAGGAGCATCACGTTTTCCAAATAAGGTCTAGAATTTGTGTAGCACCACTGGCTTACAAAACTCATGAAAGTAGATTATAGTATCTATAGACTATTTAACCATGTCAGTTGAATATAAAGCCACACAAAAAATTGATACATGCTCCGGTATGAAAATGTTTTCATATGTACGGTTTACCTATCATAGCTGTTAGAGTTCGATGGGTCACATTTTCTTAACAAAATAATTGAGACTTATAAAACCATGCCGATGCATCAGAGTACAAGCATTGGGGAGGATGAAGGAAATATGAACCCATATATTTTGTAAAGCTAGGAGAAAAATTAATACCTATTCATGTGATGATAGCCGTTTTTTGGCTACTTGAAATTGCCATAGTGATCTACCTCACTCTATCAAAATCACTCAAACCCTGTGGCTATCCTCATTCTTTCACTGTACATAGGAGTGTGTGAGTTAGGGAACTTTCCCCATATCTCCTTAAAACTTTCAACAGTTAGCTAGTCATTGGGCTAGTTGAGCCAGAAAAATAAATAAAAACAAAAAAGTATATATATTATAGCCCATTTGTGTGTAAATATTTCATGGTATATAGGGCTAAAAAATAAGGATTTTTCATAAATATTTTGGTATTTATTTGAATATTTTTACCTAGGTGTGTGTTATTTACCTAAGTATGTTACGTACATTGACTTACTGTTATCATAATTCTCTTACACTTTACTTACTTTTTATTAATGAAGACTCCCTCATTTGATTCCCTATATTATTTTTTCATTTTACATTTATATACAATTGACACTATTCCAGATTCATGAATGAGTGTTTATATACTAACCTTTTTTTCCCATAATATCCATATATCACATTTAAGAATAATCATAATACATGCATATTTTCAAACCCTCAAGAATCTACTTGGTCATTATCTCATGCAAGGAGGGGCTCACTCTTGGAAGGATTATGAAAATTCAACATAAAGAGGGCCACTGAAGACTTTTGTAGGAGGAAAGCTAGGCATTTTGGTGGGATTTTTGGCATCCCCTCCACTCCAAATTTGAAGAAGTGACCACAATGGAACATTTATCCCACAAGCTAAATAATCACCTCAAATAATTTCATAATTTTTGGAGTTACCACCTATGAGATATAAATTTTTTGGTGGACTCCAGTCGGCCCACTTTTTCTAAAAAGTCACCCTAGTCTTATCTCACTTCCCTTCACACTTCCACACACACACACACACACACACACTCATTCCTCTCCATCCCTCACTCCAACATGCACCTTCCTTGGTTTATCTCACCCTCTTTTAACCTCCCCTCTCACTTCCATAGCTCTCATATGAACTTTACATGTACATACACCATCTCTATGTCTCTCTCTCTCTATTACCTCTAAGTCACAATTCCTTTTACCTCTTCTCTATACAAATAAAATTCAGCATGTAAAAGCTTGATTAATCTCTACAAACTAAGGGATTCCTATCAACCAACATTATCACTTTTGACATGGTGTTTAACCTTTGCGGCACCACGCAAGAAGAGAAGAAGAAAAGGAGGATCGGCAATCATTTTTGAGAACCTACACAAGTACGTTCAAAAATTCTTCAAAGCTTCACCATCACAAGGATTCCCTCACTTCATTCAGCAATCTGACTTTAACCATACACCTCATTCTACCCATTGTAAATATAACATTAACTTTTTAGTAATTACTAACAATAACCACTAACATACTAACACAAAATATCCATTGACGTTGTCGAGGAATATGTGTTCGCTACGTGAGCCGGGTAGGCGTCGGGTCTCTGGCTGTGGGAGGTGTGAAAGAGAAAGAACAAGAAACACTGACATCTCTGGCAATCATCGCAATCATCAATTAATTGAATATTACCTTGAGTACAACCTAGACCTTAGCGAAGGCAGGGTGTTAACAGCACCGTCCGACTTCGATCATCTGCTTACTAGGAGTTTAAGCTCCTCTTTACGGGATTAACCGAGCCATTAATAAAATCGGACTTAACAAGATGCTAATTCAATCTCTAACGGATGACGGTGATGGGAATTCCCTCATGTCTCTTCATTTGCTTCCGTTGCCCTTAGATTTAGCAAGCTTCAACTCTGTCAGTTATTCCGCAGCTTCCTGCTCCTTATGCTTTGCACTGGCTTAATTTCTGCTCACAGGATTTAACTTCCTCCTACTCTTCAATTGCTCCGATTTTCTTAACCCTTGCTGGGCCTACCTTGTGCTTTCCTTCTGCTTCTTTATTTAGGCCGACTCCTTTTCTTATGCTGAGAAAGAGCCCCTTGATTTGCGTCACAGCACGAGAGCGAGATAGTCGTATCCTGATTCAAATCTTCCCTTGCCGGCTTGCTAGCCGAGGTCGAGAGTGAGAGAGATATCCTTTGCCTTGCCTCTCGATGCTTTGTAGTAGCCAACAATGAGCCGAGAGCGAGAGACCTTGCTTCTATGCTCCCGGAAGACGAGAGAGGGAGTGCTTTTGCCTTCTCTCTGCGAGCCAAAGAAAACCCGTTCCTCCTTGTTCTTCTTCCTCCCTTATTGCCTTCGATGCTTTGCCCTCCAATTCCTTGCTTTCCCTCTTTAACACGAAAGAGCAAAAGAGAGTGGGAGAAGCCCTTTCTTCATAACATCCTCGCTTCTTCCCTTTTCATGTCGAGGACAAAAGAGAGAGGCTTTCCTTGTTTTTTGAGGATGAGCCTCGAGCTTCCTCTTCCTCCTCTCTCTTTTTCTGCTTGCCCAACAAAGAAACCTCCGTTCATGCCCTCGTTTTTGCCTTTATAATAGCCTCTGCCCAATTTTTTGCCCCACCACGCAGTCACGACGCCGTGATTGACGTGGCGTGGAAGCACATGTGATGATGTGGAAGCTCGAATGCGGAGCAGTGCAGAATGCGGAAAAAATCGCTCCAAATGTCGTCGCCATGCTGAACTGATCACCATTCGCTTCCTGCTCGCCACCATCCGACCCTACTGCAGTCATTGTGAGCTTCTGTCGCCATCCCTGCGTTCCTCCTCGCTGCTTCACGCTATGCCCTTTTTTTCTTTTTTGCTTGGCTTCACACTAACTTACTTTTATTTGGGTGGCCACCCCTTGGTTGCCTTTGGGAGGCCTTTGGGTTGGCTTGCGCAGGCTGCCATGCCCTTGGCCATTGTGAGGGAATCACCTTTGGCATGCATTATTGGGCAAGAAACCGCCAAGCACAACATCTTTCTCCATCATCCCCTATCAAGCCTCACATGTCCCACAATCATTACGCTCTTATGAGACGACATTTCGGATAATGGCTCATCAGGAACTTTTTGTACTTCGTGCATACATAACCATGTTTGGCATATATGCCAGAGTCAAGACTCCCATTAGCCGTAATTTGAAAATATCATCAGGATTTCGTTTTCCCCATCAGCCTGCCCTCAAGATGCAAGTACAGGGGAGTGGCTTTGGAGAAAGGCATTCCTTTTGCATATGATTATTTTCTCTAGAGCTTCCTTGTGGCAACCAGGCTGGGTTTATCTTGCAATCATTGTTCTGCATAGAATGACATTCCAGAACTTGGTCGATGTCAAAAATTCCCAGATGGAAATCCGCCCGAGCCGACCAGGCTAGTAAGGAACCGGCCCCCGGTGAACTTTAACGGCCAATAACATGGCAACCGGAACTCCGATTTGCTGATATGAAAAGACCGAGGCGCTCCACAAAGTGAGCACTTCAGGCACGTGCATCATTCATTTTATTTCTATCACCTCAGTTGCAGTTGCCCAATCTGGTACAGATCTGCAATCGACTTGAACTTTAAACTACCATTACTTCTTCAGTGTAGCTCCAATCGACGAGCCGTAAAGACAGGCCGGTAGAGCACTTCAAGCACTGAAATTTTAGATCATAATCTCCCATTTGTGCTCACTTCATGATATAACCAGAAACGTCGCGGGCCCTGCAAAATAGCAAAAACAACATACTACAAACATGAAACGAACAAATCTGCATACCTCGAATCACACAAAGCATAATCCGAGTTGTACACGAGCAGAGAGAGAAAGAGGGCGTGATAGAACAAGAGAGCACGTGCAAGCAACCTCCTAGAGCAGAGTGCTATGCCGGCACGGCGAGAGAGAAGAGGGGAGAGGAGAGAAGAAGTACACAGACACTGGGTGCAATCTCCCCCCGTGCAAGAGTGACCATTTCCCTCTTGCACGTATTTGTTTTATAGATTTCTTGAATGGTCATATTGGTTATAGACTGGCCGGCTGGTCATAAATGGCCAAAGCTCATAAAACAGCGATTGAATAATAAAATGTACATAAAATATGATATCCTTTTGCAATAGCTTAGCTCGGTCAAGCATTTTCCACCTGTCACAGCTGCAAGAAATAATAAGATATTAATTCCATAACATACCTCTCCGTTGGAAAGCAACTGTCCTCAGTTGCGAAGATAAAAATCTACAAACCATACTTGTCAAAAATAGTGATTAGTATTCTGTGTCAAAACAGCACGTTGTAAAATAAAAATTTTATGAAACAAAACAACATTGCTTATGCCTGCCGTCATCCACATACCACCTATTCTAGTGTCCCATACCACTAGAATAAGCAGTATATGTCATACCCTGATGAATCAGGATATCATTGGTCACGCTCATAATTCAATAATCATTTCTCATCAATCTCAAATCCAATTTCATAAATACTGTCATGACAAAAAAGCATCGACATATACCAATTCTCAATCGAAATCCAAATCCAAAATATCTTTCATTTTCTATACCCGGGTAACAAAATCACACCAGTGACAGTGGTGGCCAGCCACTGCAGCATGATTTTGTGATCGGTGTTGCCTAAATCGGCGAATCTACACCAATAAGACTGTTGCCTAAATCGGAGAATCTGCACTAATGCTACCTAAATCAGCAAATCTGCATTTGTTAAAAAAAATGTGTATCTATAGTTTGTTGTTGTTGTGTTGCCTAGATCGGCGAATCTGCACCAGGATGAGCATTTACACACTGCCTAAATCGGCGAATCTATGTGGTTGTGACCAATGGACTAGACAAGGCATAAAGGAAAAGATTTGCCATCTATTTGACACCAAATTATTGTATGTTCCAGTAGCAAAGCACTTACAAATTGTGGCTCGATATCCCAGAGCACCCCATCTCATATGAGGAGCTGCATAGCTAATGAATACTCATGTCAATAAAAATTTCATACAGTGGAAGTAGTAAGTTTTTACCGTAGCAGAGTTGGAGTATTCAGTTGACAAAACAATGCAGATTAGGAAAAATGAAATTAAAGAAGAAAGAAAAAAATACAATGTATGATGTACTGGAGGGACATACCTGGAGGACATGCTACATCAGAAAATGTACATAGCTGTGTGTGCTTGCATAGAAATCTATAATTGATAGAATGACAATTTGGATTAGGGGATCACACAAAAATAGAATACGCGTACAAGTTGGAGAGGGTTGGAACCGTAGTGTTTTGAAGGGAGCAGAAGACACATCGAAATGTGGTCGTAGTTGTAGACAATAGAGTTAGCATACTTAATGAATGAAGTGCTGAGTAAGAGGTTAGGTTAGATAATACCTCTTAAGTCCACGAGTCTAAGTTCTTTCTATACAAATTATACGAACTTAACATATAAAAGTAGGAAAGGATTGATCTTTCTTGAGAGGGTGGTCTACAGTACGGGGCAAGGGTTGAGGTTGAAAAGTTAGCAGTGTCACTACTTGTAGCTTTTGAATCGTGAAATAAATAATGACAATTGTGTATACTTTGGCAATCTCTATCAAAGCAAGCCATAGAAAGTTAGAAATATAACAATGTAAAGAAGTTTTGGACTATCATTTGTAACAAAATGTAATAGAGAATGAGTATTTGTGCCCATCAAAGATAATAAATTTACGTTTAAAAGCTTTAGTAAAGCCTTACCATGGTCATATTCGATCGTTATTTCATTTCAAATTATTTTTAGTTGAAGGTCAGCAAATATGTTGTGATATACCATAGACTCACTAGCACAAACAATTAGAACATACCAAGGACTAGAAAATGGTGTTCAATTTGTGAGTACTTTTACTAGGAAATCTTGAATATTACAGCTTGAGAGTATGCAAAGCCAAAACAAAATCACAACAACGACATACTAATAAGATTTATTTATTATTATTTTTGTTAGATCTGGGTGAGCACGGATAGCCGAATAACAAGTCGAGTATCCCTCGAGACGAGACGTGATAAGTCTCATTGTAATCTACAAAGCCATACCAAATGAAACATGATTTCTTGCCTTATGGGGGCAATCTACCAGAGATTTTGCCTACCTTTTGTTAGCAATAGATACACACGATTGTCAAGAGGGCTTTTCACTGGTCAAATTGCATTGATCGTAAACCTGCACAAGTATATTGGGTCTTGTACAAAGCTTGTGGGCGTGTAGGTAAGAGAGAGGGTAATTGGTTATGCATCATCAACGTTGAGAGAGAGAGAGAGAGAGAGAGAGAGAAATGAAATGAAATGGTATATTAACCATCTATCACAGGGTTATGGGACCTCACTTATACAATCTGGGTACAAATTGAAATGAAGCAAAGTAAAAAAATTCATCAAGCAGTATCGTCAATGCTCTGACGTCATTTGAGTCTTGCAGCAGCCGCTTCCGAGCTTCCTCGATGTCCGCCTCTGTAAGCAGTCCCTACCACGTTTGCTTCTTATTGTGCTACCCATCGTAATATGCAAGCACAGCTTGTATTGCCAGTGCATTGCATGATCTTGTGCTGCGCCATGCGATGATGCGACCAGAATTTGGTCCCAAAAAGAGAGATGTGGTTGCATGGGTACGTGGGGGATGGGTCTGGTCCAATCAACTTCAGGTTGGTGAGACAGAGAGAGAATGAGTCGGACTGGAGTTGATTGGTAGGAGAGAGCGAGAGAAGAGTGGCTCCTGCGTTCAATACTAGGCGCTAGTATGCATAATAAAGATAGCAAAAGAGTGGTGACCCTTTCTGCTGCATGCAACGGCTACTCTGTCGAAAGTGTGCATGGAGGTTGTAGAGAGTTAGGGATTTGGTTGAGGAGACAGACAGCGAGAGAGAGAGAGAGAGAGAGAGAGAGAGAGAGAGAGAGAGAGAGAGAGAGAGAGAGAGAGAGAGAGAGAGAGAGAGAGAGAGAAAGAGAGTGGGAGGATCCCGTGTATTGCATGTGTGGGTTGGCAGACGAACAGAGCCGTAAGGGAGTGGTTGGAGATGCCATGTGTGTGTAAGAGAGAGGGACAATCAAACTGTGGGCAGCATGGGAAAGAGAGAGTGGGACGGCAGCCTCAAAAATATGAGCGCCAGTGAAGAGAGAGATGGTTAGAACAGTATGTTGATTGTGTGTTCTACATTCATGAGAAGGGAGTTTGGGTGTGAGGTGGGCGGCGTGTGATCAGGAGCACCACTGCTTTTTGTTGAGTGCATGCACCAACTGCAGGCCGCTTCAACTGCAACCCACAGTGTGTTTGACACCAGTGGCGCATGCAACTTGCTACGAGGGGTGCCGCCATGCAAAATGAAACATACTACAGTTTGCTCCCCTTCCTACAGACCGCCCTCAGCCTTCGATCAGTACTAGCGGCCAATGCAAAGGTGGGTTGATGAGTGGGGACAAAAGTGTGGATGGTAGTTGGCTAGCAGAAACCAAGCTAGCGTTTATGACAATTGGCTGAGTTTGAGGATGGTGACTACGGTCACTAGTTGATTGAGCAAAGAGAGAGCGTACAACTGTTCACTCGCAGTGAGAGAGAGATGGAAAGCATTTTATTATTATTATTTATTTATTTATTTATTTATTTATTTTGTCTTTGCATGCACTCTCGTGCCCATTCACTTGGACGGCTGGAGTACATGGACGCAAGGGATTGGTTGCTGCTTGTGCGAGTTACAGACCCAGTTTGGCATGCTTGAAAAAGTGCCGAGATTGGCAGGGGGCTGCAATGGAGATTCTTGCCATTTGTGAGGGCGCTGTAGACGTTGACGCCAGAGGTTGCTATTAAGTTGCATTTTTTTATTTTGTCTCATCTTCCTACATCTATGGATTCTCCCCATTATGACAAATGAGGTTTCTTGTCTATAAGTCGTGCTCGCACTCACTGCTATTCGCCTAGGTGGTGTGTGCAGACTGACGAATGTCAATAGCCCTACGAGAGAGAGAGAGAGAGTAATATATTTATTTATTTATTTATTTATTTATTTATTTATTTATTTATTTATTTATTTATTTATTTATTTAAGCTCACCTTCTTCTTTGAGTCGTCTCCTTCCTAACGGGCTTAATTTACCCTATCTTGCTCGTCTTGCCGTCATAAACCGTCATCTTGCTACGCTTTTAGAAGAAAAATCATTATTACTCTATGTTAATCCCCTGAATAAAGTACTCCCTATTTCTTCCCTATATAGCAACATCTCCAAGCTCTTCTTTTTATGAGTATTCTCATAAGATTCAATTTTAATATGTTATTATGTTTAATTATCATAATTACATTGCTAATCACCATATTACGACAACAAAGAAGGGATTCTCTTTCATTTTCAAGACTCCTATCTGTCTTGTTCAATCACACTAATTACTACAAATGAAAGCAAATAACAAACTCTACAAACATTAAAAAAAACCAAGGTACTTAGCTGTTGATTATCTTTAATCTTTGGAGCGTAGCCTACGCTCTGATACCACTGCTATAACCGGAAACGTTGCAGGCCCTGCAAAATAGCAAAAACAATATACTACAAACATGAAACGAACAAATCTGCATACCTCGAATCACACAAAGCATAATCCGAGTTGTACACGAGCAGAGAGAGAAAGAGGGCGTGATAGAACGAGAGAGCACATGCAAGCAACCTCCTAGAGCGGAGTGCTACGCCGGCACAGCGAGAGAGAAGAGGGGAGAGGAGAGAAGAAGTACACAGACACTGGGTGCAATCTCCCCCCGTGAAAGAGTGACCATTTCCCTCTTGCATGTATTTGTTTTATACATTTCTTGAATGGTCATATTGGTTATAGACTAGCCGGCTGGTCATAAATGGCCAAAGCTCATAAAACAGCGATTGAATAATAAAATGTAAATAAAATATGATATGATTTTGCAATAGCTTAGCTCGGTCAAGCATTTTCCACCTGTCACAGCTGCAAGAAATAATAAGATATTAATTCCATAACACTTCAAGCATAATCATTTTTGGCATCATTAGGGCATCTGTTGGCCCTTTTAAGCCGCATCTAGCATACATTAATCATTAAACTTGGCCTATTAACAAGCCCTGATCACTGACCATTTAATGTGTAGGCTTCAAAGAATCTTAGCTTGCATTTCTCTGCTCTTTTTCTCTTCATGGCAGCGGAGCTGCACAACATCCACTCCCTCTAAACCTGTACAGCCTCCAGTCTGTGCCAACAACACTTCAATCTTCATCTGCTACCTTAAGCTCTTTGCCATCATCAGACTCACGTAATTGGTAAACATATGAAAAAAAATGAAAGAAGGCTTATACCCTAACATCAATTGTCTAGCTTAATCATTAGGTAGCTGCCCATCAAAAATCTCTGAAACACATATGTCGTATCTTCAAAGCATTCAATTATGGATAACATGTTTAGTAAACCCCGTGAGACTCAAGTGCTCCAGTTAATGATGCACACGGCTTGACCATTAAGCTCTCTTTAAGGAACCCTGTCAAGCTCAAGTATGTCTTACTATGTCTGCACACGGAATGGCCGTCAAGTCCTTTACCTCAAGTTCTGGTAGCAGAACCAACTCAAAAGATGTAAAGATACTTCAGCAATTGTCCAAAGAAGTCATCTGGAAGCCAGCCATGTAATCTTATTGAATGCACAACCAAAACTATTCTGACTTAGCATAATCTAGAAACTAAAACCTTGTACCATGCAACCTGCTACATCAGATAGCTGGTACTCTTCAAATCAATAACTAGTAATTTAGTAGCCCCCTGGATCAAACGAGAACCCAATCATCCGTCCCACTGTGAGCATTTCTTTAAAAAAAATTGCACCATCCTCCAGGATCATAGGGAATATACAAGAATTTCCAATCATTACAACATAAACATAAATTAGCCCACAAATCTTCATATAAACCGCCTGGATCATGTGGCATATAAGTCAAGTGCCCCGAACCATGCATATATCTGTCACCTCCTGGGTCAAAATCTAGCTCAAAATCCCCTACATCATAGGGTAACATCATAGTCCATATAGCATCATGTAGCACTAGATACTACCATATCCCCTGTGCAACTAGCTCATCCAATTGTTGATCATCAATCACATGTAAAATCATTGGCAGTGCACCTTCAATCTCACTAGTATTGAAATTACGATCATGCATATCTGAATACATCAAGTCTCTGGTAAAATCCTCATTGGGCTCAAAAGATGCATCTGAAAACAATTCTCTATCTCGTAGAGGCTCAAAATCAAGTAGAGCATCATCCAACAGCTGCATAAGTTCATCATCTACTGAATCTGAACAAACTGGCCCATGCATGATTCTGGATTGATTGGTATCCTTAGCATCTGTATTTGAGAACCCTTCCAAAGCTTCGTCCAGTAAGAACATAAGGTCTAGTCCACCGCTCGAGAAGGTCACTCCATCTTGCACATCTCAGGCTGCTGTAAACTAAGATTTCCACATGTGACATGCATACTAAATGCTTCTGCTGTAAATTGCTCTTTAAGTCTTTCACCCTCATCCAAATATCTTTGCACTTCTATAGCACAAAGTTCAGCATGCACATTGAAAATTTCATCTACTTCCTTGTCTGTATCATCGGCACAATGAAACCAATCATATTCATCAACAAAAGATTTCACTTCACTATGCACCCCCTCTAAATCAACATCATCAAGTTCATGATCATTCTGCCATAGTGTGAGCCCTGTGTCACAGATACTCGATAGAGAAGAAGTTTGCTCCCTCTCCAAATCACCATCATCAAATTCAGGATCAGTCTGCCAGATCGGTAGCTCTAAGTCACAAAAGCGTGTCAAAGGAGTCTGCACCCCCTCTGAATCATCATCATCACGTTCAAGATCAGTTTTCAAATTTGGTAGTTGTGCTTCAGAAAGTCTTCTCAATGAAGGACTCTGCACCCCTCTGAATCAAGCACATACTCTTGCTTAGCCAAGTCCTCAAAATCTCGTACATCCAAATTCGGTAAATCTGGCATACCAAAATCCATGGTCCTGCTGCTCTCAACAACAGTCCCGCTTTGACCTATGACATCTGTATCATTAATCAACTTTTTGGAAAAACCTGTACCAGTACCATCAATCAACTCTATGGTAGAATTTGTACCAAAAAAAAAAATCTCTAATTCTGGTTGAGTAGCAAAAGTATCAGCTATAACTGAATCTTCCTGCACATCTACATGAATATGATTGCACTCATTCACCTGCACAATTTCTTCCTGAGCTTTAGTCACTTTGTTGTTTTGATCCCCTGATTTCTTCTCCTCCTGTACTATAGGTATATGTTCTTTGGAAAATTCACCTTATGTAGTTTGAGGCTGTAGAGACTCACCCTCAAGGACTTCTACTTCATGCAAGGCATCTGCAAACCCCAACTTTTCATACACAGCTTTGACTATGTCTTCATCATTAGCCTGTAAGAAAGTAGCATCCTACACTATAAACTCATCAATCACAGCTTCTAACTTTGATCATACTTGTCCTCAAATATCTACGTAGTCTGATAGACTTGAACTCTGTTTTTGATAGCTTTCATACTACTCATAACTTACTTGTACAATAGCTTCTTTGAAATACTCCCAGTTGCCAGTGCAGGCTCTAGTAACCTCTTGAATCTGCTCCTTCACATCTGAACTCACTAACTGCTCAAAGATTTGATCATCAACTCTTCTGGTATCCCTCTTACCTTGGTCTCTAGCTCATAACACTCTAGGTATCCCTCTAGATCGTATTCATCAAAGAATCATCTCTCATTGTATACTACATCTAAAGTTGCATCCAAAGATTCATCGATTTGATTTTTCTTCTTACGGCTTCTATTTCAAGCACAGATCCTTGAGCCAGTTGAAGCATCTTTGAAAAATCTGGAACTGCTGACTTATCATCAAAATCGTTCGCACTTAACTCTGCAATCATCTTCATCATCTTCTCTAAATTCTCCATCTTTACCTCCCACCCCAGCTTGTTTCGCGTCGGGTTCACCAAAGATGTTGGGGGATATGTGTTCGCTACGTGAGCCGGGCAGGCGCCGGGCCTCTAGCTATGGGAGGTGTGAAAGAGAGAGAACAAGAAACACTGACAACTTTGGCAATCACCGCAATCATCAATTAATTGAATATTACCTTGAGTACAACTTAGTCCTTAGCGAAGGTGGGCTATTAACAGCACCGTCACTTGGATCATCTGCTTACTAGGAGTTTAAGCTCATGTTTACAGGATTAACCGGGCCCTTAACGACACCAAATTTAACAAAATGCTAATTCAATCTCTAATGGATGACGGTGATGGAAATTCCCTCATGTCGCTTCATCTGCTTTGGTTGCCCTTAGATTCAGCAGGATTCAACTCTGTCAGTTATTCCGCAGCTTCCTGCTCCTTATGCTTTGCACTGGCTTAATTTCCGCTCACAGGCTTTAACTTCCTCCTGCTCTTCAATTTCTCCGATTTTCTTAACCCTTGCTGTGTTTGCCTAATGCTTTTCTTCTGCTTCTTTAATTAGGTCCATTCCTTTGCTTATGCTGAGAAAGAGCCCCTTGATTTTGTGTCACATCACGAGAGCAAGCTAGTTGTATCCTGCTTCAAATCTTCCCTTGCCGGCTTGCTAGCCGAGGTCAAGAGCGAGAGAGATAGCCTTTGCCTTGTCTCTCGATGCTTTGTAGTAGCCAACGATGAGCCGAGAGCGAGAGACCTTGCTTCTATGCTCCCGGAGGACGAGAGAGGGAGTGCTTTTGCCTTGTCTCTACGAGCCAGAGAAAACCCGTTGTCGGGGGATATGTGTTCGCTACGTGAGCCGGGCCTCTCGCTCTGGGAGGTGTGAAAGAGAGAGAACAAGAGACACTGATGCAACTCTAGCAATCACCGCAATCATCAATTAATTGAATATTACTTTGAGTACAACAAGACGGGTTGTTAACAGCACCGTCACTTGGATCATCTGCTAACTAGGAGTTTAAGCTCCCATTTACACGATTAACTGGGCCGTTAACGACACCAGACTTAATAAAATGTTAAATCAATTTCTAGCTGATGATGGTTATGGAAATTTCCTCATGCTGCTTTATCTGCTTCAAATACCTCGCAAATTCTACAAGCTTCGACTCTGCTCACTGCGTCAATCATAAAGCTTCAGTAGTTATCAATTATCCTGCTTTGTGCGCTGTGCACTGCCTCATGCTTTCCTCTTGCTTCTTACCTTGCTTTTGCCTTTTCCTGCTTTTTTTTTCTCTTGCTTTGGTTCAAGACCAAGAGTGCTCTCCTTCGTTCTTCTCAAGGCCCGAGAGAGAGAGAAAGAGAGCGAGAGAGAGATATTCTATGCTCCCCCCAAGCTCAACTCCTTCCTTGCCTTGCTTGCTTTAACCAAGCTCCTCGCCTTGCTTGCCTCGACCAAGCTTCCTATGAATCCCCTTTTGAACTTCCGTCTTCTTCCTTCCTCCTTCGCTAGGTGAGGACTAGCCGACGACGAGCGAGAGAGAGAGAGAAAAAGATCCTCCCTCCACTTCATTTTTTATTTCCTTCTCTTCTTCCTCCTTCTTTTTCTCTTCTCCTTCTTTCTTTTTCTTCTTCTTCTTCCTCTCCACGGCGCACCCTTTCCCTTCCTCTTCTTTTTCTTCTTCTTCTCTTCTCCTTCTTCTTTCTTTTCTTTCTCTCCACGGCGCCTAACATTTTCCTTCCTCTTCTTCCCTAACCTGGCATGAGTTCTTTTCTTTTAACTTCCCTCTCATTAAAAAATCAACTTCTCATGCTTTTCAAGAGGCAGTCGTTGCCCTCTCTCTTTTTCTCCCTCCTTTGCTTTTTCTTTCCACACACACTAAAAACTCCCTTATTCACTAAGTCGGTGCCATTCTTATTGCGAGCAGCCACTCGACTTAAGAGCACCACATTTGGGCATACATATCGACCAAGGCATTGCCAAGCTTCCTTCACTGGGCGGCCACATTAGGCGAGCATTGGCGTACATGCCGGCCAAGGCAATGTGGTAGGTATCAAATTTGGCGTACATATCGACTAAAGCATCGCCAAGCACCACATCTTTCTTCATCCATCCTCGACTGACAATATCATCATAAGACATCTCAAATAATGCCAAAATTACCTAGCTCAACAATGCTGACAACTGACACCGGACTCTGCCTGCCAAGCCGTAAATCCCTTTAGACTTCTCAAACTACATAAAATGCATACAAACCCTGCCGAGGCTGTAAATTCCCAAATGGCAGACCGACTGAGCGAGCCGACTTGGCACGGAATCGGCCCCCGGTGAATCTTTAACCGCCCATATGTTGGCATCCGGAACTCCGATCGTTGATTTGAAAATACCGACGCGCTCCACAAAATGCGCACTTCATGTCTGTGCATTCACTTCATTTCCGTCACCTCAGCTGCAGTTGCCCAATCCGGTACGGATCTACAATCGACTTGAATTTTAAATTGCCATAACTTCTTCACCGTAGCTCCAATCGACGAGCCGTAAAGACAAGCCAGTAGAGCATTTCAAGCACTGCAGTTCTAGATCATAATATCCCATCTGTGCTCACTTCAAGCATAATCATTTTTTGCATCATTAATTCATATGCTGGCCCTTTTAAGCCGCATCTGGCATACATTAATCATTGAACTTGGCCTGTTAACAAGCCCTCATCACTGACCATTAATCAAGTAGGCTTTCAATAAGCTTGATGTGCATCTTCTTGGCATATTTCTTAGCATGGGATCAGAGCCGCACGACATCCACCCCCTCTGAACCTGCACAGCCTCCGGTTTGTGCTAATTGCACTTCAATCCGCGCCTACTATAGGTACCTTTAACTCTTTTCCATCATCAGATTCACTTTACCACATCTGTCGTATCTTCAAAGCATTCAATCATGGTTAACTTGTTTAGTGAACCCCGCCAGACTCAGGTGCTCAAGTTAATGATGCACACGGCTTGACTGTTAAGCTCTCTTTAAGGAACCCTGTCAAGCTCAAGTATGCCTTACTCTATCTGCACACGGAATGGCGTCAAGTCCTAGTAGCAGAACCAACTCAAAAGATTTGAAGATACTTCATCAATTTTTCGAAGAAGTCAACTAGAAGCCAGCCATGTAAGCTTATTGAATGCATAACCAAAAACTCTTCTGACTCAGCATAAATTTAGAAAACAAAATCTTGTACCATGCAACCTGCTACAACAGATAACTGGTACTCTTCAAATTTGCAACTTTGCACTTTAATAGCCCCCGGGATCAAACGGGAACCCAATCATTTTTCCCATTGTGAGCATTCCTTTAAAAATTTTGCACCATCCTCCAGGATCATAGGAAAAATACAAGAATTTTATATCATCACAGCATAAACATAAATTAGCTCACAAATCTTCATGAACACCGCCTGGATCATATGGCATATAAAGTAACTGACAACAATCATAGCTCGCATGATAACCTCGTGGGTCATAAGGTAGTAGAAGATCATATTTCAAGTATATTGCATCTCCACAAACTTTCTCATAGCATAGCAACAAAAAGTCCCAAATTCCCATCATAGCATTTAACCCAGAGGAAAAATGAATTCAATCACTATGGTTTCCAAAATATCAATCTTCATTTGTGAGTCATTAAATGCCATCACTTCATTTGATAACACAAACGCTGCATGGCTGCCTTCTCTAGTAGGCACAGACTCCTCTAGAGCCTCATCCAAAAGAAACATAAGCTCTTCATCATATGTTGCAGGATGTTCTTCACTACTCTTGTCACAAGGAGCTCGAAATTCCTCTAGCTCATCATCAAGCAGATCCATAAGCTCCATATCTTCCTCCTTGGAAGAACCACCTAGTTTCTGAGTATTATCACATGAAACCTCATTGCTTGTTTCATACATAGGCACAAATTGTTCTGGCAGCTTCACACTCCCATTCAAATATCTTTCCACTTCAATAGCACAAGTCTCAGCATGCATTACAAAGATAGCATCAATTTCTCTTTCCATAGCATCATCATAGCAAACCCTGTCACATGTAGCAGTCATAGATTGATCATCATCATGCACCCCCTCTAAATGTGCATCTCCATAATCATAATATTTGTCTGGGTTTACATCAAATACATATGGATCAGCATCAAATTCATCGTTTACCTTTTCTTCGTTGCTCAAAATAAGCTTCTCTCAAACCGAATCTACTACTTCCAGCTCAACATTTTCTTTGGCTTTACTTCTTGCAAAAATATGCTCCCAGAATTCATCATAGTTGAGGATCTTCATCTGATCCCCTTCACCTTTACTGAAGACAACAACCTTACTTTGTTAAGTAATCTCCTTTATTTCCCAATCTAGAATCCTTGAGCTTTCGTAAATAAATTCCTTTGTAAAATACTCTCACCGTGTGGGATATGCTTCTGCCAGTTCTTGAACCTGCTTTTTAAAATCCGAGTTTACAACCTCCTCAAAAGCTGTAATCATTCGATCTTCTAGAACATTTTGGCTCTTCATCTCAGCTTCATAACATGCAATAAAACCTTTTGGATCATATCCTTGAAAAATATAATACTACTCCCAAACATCATCAAGTGCTAGCTCTACAGCATCATCAATCTGCTTTTTTAACTGCAGGGCTTTCACTTCCTTCAGACATCCCTGAACTAATTCCATCATTTTTGGCAAATCTGCAATTGGTAGATTTTTATCAAGTCCATTGGCACTGAAATCTTCAATAAACTGCTTTAACTGTTTTGGCATCTCCATCTTCACCTCCCAACCCGGCACGTTTCGCGTCGGGTTCACCAAAGATGTCGCGGGATATGTGTTCGCTACGTGAGCCGGGAAGGCGTCGGGCCTCTGGGTGTGGCAATCACCGCAATCATCAACTAATTGAATATTACTTTGAGTACAACTTAGTCCTTAGCCAAGACGGGCTTTTAACAACATCGTCACTTGGATCATCTGCTAACTAGGAGTTTAAGCTCCCGTTTATACGATTAACCGGGCCATTAACGACATCGGACTTAATAAAATGTTAAATCAATTTCTAGCTGATGATGGTTATGGAAATTTTCTCGTGCCACTTTATCTGCTTCAAATACCTCGCAGATTTTGCAAGCTTCGACTATGCTCACTGCCACAATCATAAAGCTTCAATAGTTATCAATTATCTTGCTTTGTGCACTTTGCACTGCCTCATGATTTCCTCTTGCTTCTTACCTTGCTTTTGCCTTTTCCTGCTTTTTTTTTTCTCTTGCTTTGGTTCAAGACCAAGAGTGCTCTCCTTCGTTCTTCTCAAGGCCCGAGAGAGAGAGAAAGCAAGAGAGAGATATTCTATGCTTCCCCCAAGCTCGACTACTTCCTTGCCTTGCTTGCTTTACCCAATCTCCTCGCCTTGCTTGCCTCCACCAAGCTTCCTGTGAATCCCCTTTCGAGCTTCCCTCTTCTCTCTTCCTCCTTCGCTAGCTGAGGACTAGCCGACGACGACAGAGAGAGAACCATCCTCCCTCCACTTTACTTTTTATTTCCTTCTCTTCTTCCTCTTTCTTTCCTTCTCTTCTTCCTATTTCTTTCCTTCTTCTTTCTTTTTCTCTTCTCCTTCTTTCTTTTTGTTCTTCTTCTTCTTCCTTCTTTCTTTTTCTTTTTCTTCCTCTCCACGGCGCACCCGTTCCCTTCCTCTTCTTTTTCTTTTTCTTCTTCTTCTCTTCTCCTTCTTCTTTCTTTTCTTCTTCTTCTTCTTCTTCTTCCTCTCCACTGCGCCTAACCTTTTCCTTCCTCTTCTTGCCTAACCTAGCATGAGTTCTTTTCTTTTAACATTCCCTTTCTTAAAAAATCAACTTCTCATGCTTTTCAAGAGGGGCAACGACGACAACGACGACGAGAGGGGCAACAACGGCGCCGTCGTTGCCCTCTCTCTTTTTCTCCCTGCTTTTCTTTTTCTTTCCACACACACTAAAAACTCCATTATTCACTAAGTCGGCGGCCATTCTTCTTGCAAGCGGCCACTCAACTCAAGAGCACCACATTTGGGCATACATATTGACCAAGGCATTGCCACGCTTCCTTCATTGGGCAGGCATTGGCGTACATGCTGCCCAAGGCAATGCAGTAGGTATCAAATTTGGCGTACATATCGATTAAAGCATCGCCAAGCACCACATCTTTCTTCATCCACCCTTGACTGACAATATCATCGTGAGACATCTCAAATAATGCCAAAATTACCTAGCTCAGCAGTGCCGACAACTGACACCGGACCCTGCCTGCCAATCCGTAAATCCCTTTAGACTTCTCAAGCTGCATAAAATGCATACAAACCCTGTCGAGGCGGTAAAATTCCCAAATGGCACACCGACTGAGCGAACCGAACTGGCATGGAATCGGCCCACAGTGAATCTTTAACCGCCCATATCTTGGCAACCGGAACTCCGATCGTTGATTTGAAAAGACCAATGCGCTCCACAAAGTGAGCACTTCATGTCTGTGCATTCACTTCATTTCTATCACCTTAGCTGTAGTTGCCCAATCCGGTACGGATCTACAATCGACTTGAATTTTAAACTGCCATAACTTCTTCACCGTAGCTCTAATCGACAAGCCGTAAAGGCAGGCCGGTAGAGCATTTCAAGCACTGCAGTTCTAGATCATAATATCCCACCTATGCTCACTTCAAGCATAATCATTTTTGGCATCATTAAGGCATCTGCTGGCCCTTTTAAGCCACATCTGGCATACATTAATCATTGAACTTGGCCTGTATAACAAGCTCTCATCACTGACTATTAATCAAGTAGGCTTTCAATAGGCTTGATGTGCATCTTCTTGGCATATTTCTTAGCATGGGATCAGAGCGGCACAACACCGTTCCTCCTTGTTCTTCTTCCTCCCTTATTGCCTTCGATGCTTTGCCCTCCAATTCCTTGGTTTCCCTCTTCAACACGAAAGAGCAAGAGAGAGCGGGAGAAGCCCTTGCAACTATTCCACACATGGCCATAAGCTACACAATACGTGCACTAGACACACTCATCAATGCAATGTTGGTTAGAACTTGCTTCTTCCCTTTTCATGTCGAGGACAAAAGAGAGAGGCTTTCCTTGTTTTCCGAGGACACGCCTCTCTCTTTTGTCCTCGACATGAAAAGGGAAGAAGCAAGTTCTAACCCCTTGTTTTATTTGGGTGGCCACCCCTTGGTTGCCTTTGGACGGCCTTTGGGTTGGCTTGTGCGGGCGGCCATGCCCTTGGACATTGTAAGGGCATCACCTTTGGCATGCGTTATCGGGCAAGGAACCGCCAAGCACAACATCTTTCTTCATCATCCCCTATCAAACCTCGCACGTCCCACAATCATTACACTCTTATGAGACGACATTTCGGATAATGGCTCATCAAGGACTTTTTGTACTTCGTGCATACATAACCATGTTTAGCATACATGCCGGCGTCAAGACTACCATTAGCCGTAATCTAACAATATCATCAATAAGTCGTTTTCCCCATCAGTATCTCCTGCCCTCAACATGCATGCACAGGTGAGTGGCTTTGGAGAAAGGCATTCCTTTTGCATATGATTATTTTCTCTAGAGCTTCCTTGCCGCAACCAGGATGGGTTCATCTTGCAATCATTGTTCTGCATAGAAGGACATTCTAGAACTTGGTTGATGTCAAAAATTCCTAGATGGAAATCCGCCTGAGTCGACCAAGCTAGTACGGAACCGTCCCCCGGTGAATCTTTAACGGCCAATAACTTGGCAACCGGAACTCCGATCGCTGATCTGAAAAGACCGAGGCACTCCACAAAGTGAACACTTCAGGCCCGTGCATTCATTTCATTTCTTTCACCTTAGCGGCAGTTGCCCAATTCGGTACGGATCTGCAATCGACTTGAACTTTAAACTGCCATAACTTCTTCACCGTAGCTCCAATCGACGAGCCGTAAAGACAGGCCGGTAGAGCACTTCAAGCACTGCAGTTTTAAATCATAATCTTCTATTTGTGCTCACTTCAAGAATAATCATTTTTGGCATCATTTAGGCATCTGTTGGCCCTTTTAAGCCGCATCTAGCATACATTAATCATTAAACTTGGCCTATTAACAAGCTCTGATCATTGACCATTAAATGTGTAGGCTTCAAAGAAGCTTAGCTTGCATTTCTCTGCTCTTTTTCTCTTCATGGCAGCAGAGCTGCACGACAACGTAACCATAGAAGACACCTCATCGCAAGACATGTACATAGTAAACTCTCTCTCTCTCTCTCTCTCTCTCTCTCTCTCTCTCTTTACTTTCTAGTTCACCCTATCTACCATCAATAATGCCTATCTCTTGAGCCCTCATTTCAAAAGAAAATTTAATCTTGATTTATTTAGAGTGTAAAGAAGGTTATGAAAAAACTTAAAGAGGGGTCTCCAACCTTTAAATAGGCCTCTCTCCTTCTTGTAAATGTCCTCCAATATCTCACAAAGTATCCCAACACTCTATGCGCGAGGAGAGATTTAGGTGTAGTCATCACCTTGTGAGATTCACACTTGGTTTGAGAGAATCTTTGACACTTGCAAAAAAGTGAGACAGAGTGTAAGTGCCCTCAAACCACTATTATACATTCTCTTCCACTATCAACGATTGAGGTTTTGGTGCTTTGAGGGCATGCTGGCTTCAAATTATTTATCCTTCCACTTGTGTAAAGCTCTTTGGCAAATGCAAGGTGACTTGTGTCTTCCAAGTTCTATCATTTGAGCTTGTTTGAGAAAGTGCTTAGTTTGTTTTGAATGTCAAATTTGTATCCATTGTAAGAGGGTATTGTGGTGAAAGGGCTCCCACACCATAAGACAATGTGTGTGTGTGTGTGTGTTGGAAACGTTTAGCATTGTGTGTGTGTTGGAATTCACTACACATTGTGGTGAGAGGGCTCCCACACCCTAAGACAATGTGTGTGTGTGTGTGTGTATTGGCATTCACTACGCATTGGGTTATTTTTGTATAAGCTCTATGGTAGCATTGATACGGACCATCTCCATTTGCAAGTTACAAACAAGGTATTATGCAATGTTCTATTTCTCTCTATCTTCACTTTGTTCTAGCTCTCTCTTGATCCATTTAGTGTTGGTCATGGTGTGGGATTGATTGTGTGTGTTTTGTTGCACCTCTTCTTGGTTGTGAAAAAATCTCTCTTACATCCTAGTTCGCATTCCATAACTAGGTGGTGCCCCATTACTTGTTTGGTTGTGGATTTGTTGTTCCTTTTTCTTGCTTATGGTTGCCAC
Source organism: Adiantum capillus-veneris (assembly GCF_014529385.1). Taxonomy (NCBI): domain Eukaryota; kingdom Viridiplantae; phylum Streptophyta; class Polypodiopsida; order Polypodiales; family Pteridaceae; genus Adiantum; species Adiantum capillus-veneris. The sequence continues at coordinate 138,978,787 of NC_140955.1, read as the reverse complement.
AGCCCCATTTGAGCAACATGGGAGCATTGAGGGGTGTTTTGAGGTCGCCTCTCTTGTTGCCCTCCTCGGACCGCTATCGTGCTGCCCCCCTTTCATGATGGGAAAAAGGGCAAGGGGATGCAAGTTTAGCTTCCTTGAAGTCTATATGTTTATTAATCAGTGACCAAGGCTTGATAATAGGAACGGCTTGATATAAATGTATGCCAGATGCGGATTTAAGGGGCTGGAACTTATTTTTTTATGCAAAAAGTGGGTATATCTAGAGTGATAAGCAATGGGAGTTATGGACTAGAAATGTAGTGCTCAAAGTTGTTACGAAATTGGGCACCTTCCTATTGTAGTGGTTAGTTGCAATTGGGATAGCGGGCGTAATGGTTAATTATGTGCTGTCTATTTCTTTTCCTAAGTGATTTAATGATGATTTTGTAGAGTGGAATGCAGGGAGTTGACGAAGAGGTGCAAGCAATAACTCTCGATCGTTTTATACTTGCACAGTGCTTTAGATTTTCATTTCAATAAGCCACTATGGCTTTGTAAATAATTGTAGTGGAAACTCCCCTTATGGGTTATGCAAGAACTAATGAGCTTCACTCATTTACAAAAGTGAAATGGTTTTAAAAGAGGGGCCTCAAATTTTGGCACCTTAAACTCACAAATAATATATAAAATACAAACTCCACAACAGAGGTTCTGTGGAGTTTGGGGCTAAGTTTAGACCTCTCTCTTGCACATTATCTTCTCTACTCTCTTATGCCATGCTTAATTTGTTGTGTACTCTCTAATCAAGTCTCTATCCGTTACAATTTTCTTACACACTCTTACAATCTTGTCTATGTCAATTCCATGTTCTCTATGTGTGTGTCATAGTCTAGGTGTGTGTGTTGTGCTTGGAAATTGGGAAAAGAGGTGGACAATTTGATGGTGATGTTGTGAGCATGTGTTGAATAGTTTTAAGCAACTGATCTTCCCCGTCTTCTCCCAACAATGGTATCAGAGCTACAGGCTTGATTTAATTGGCATCAGATTTCAACTTCAAGAAGAAAATTCCTCAAATCAACAAACTCCAAATTGAAATTCATCGAATTTGCAATACAAAGATTCAAGGATTTGTGAAAATTCAAATCTTAATCGATCGAATTTGCAAAAACAAATTTTTCTTGGTCATTAATTTGGTGGCAAATTGGCAACTAATTGGCAACCGGTTTTCAGTTTTGACTTCATGACGTTCAAGATATAGTATGTTGAGTCTCAAGCTCCAAGTTAATGCCTAAAAATTGCGGATTGTGAAAGCAAAGAGAGCAATAGTCGAAGAAAATAGAGGAGTTTGAACCAAGATGGTGATTTGGGCTTGACAACTTAGAAGGCGTTTGAGAGGAAGTCGAGACAAGAAATTCAGCATTGGAAGGCATGAAGGTAGAGAAGGAAAGGTGGAAGAAGCAATCAAGCTGACATTGGGTAGTAAGCACTCATTGTTCAAGGGATTATCAAAAACGTGTGATTTTTGGCTCACACCTGCCACCATGGGAAGGGCCACCTACACACTCCCAAGCCATGTTAGCAACCTGCACGAAATTGCTCAGAAATGTCATCAAAGGGGTCGCCTAGGACTGTTGGTTCATAGCTTGGTAATCCACATGGGCTGAAACCCTCCCTGCATGACGTGTTGTCTACTTCTACCCTTTTGTGCTTTGACAGCCAGTCTCTGCACGCTGCCATGCAATTCACTTCACACCTTTTTTGCCAAAAGTTCTCTCAACTTGGCCGATCGAAGGGCATAAAACTCCCAACTTGATCGGCCACCCATTCAATCCAAAGGGGAAATTGTCTTTCCAAAGCTCGTCTTTTCCACTTCTCGCAAGTCAACGGGTCGGCACTAGCACAGGAAATTCCCAAAGTTGCCAAAGATTTTGGAACGGAAATTGTCGGCTCTTCCAATTTAATACTTCCTTGAAACCGACTATCACAATGGAGCTGACAAATCACCTGCCAAGGATCCGGACATCGTCAAATTAATTTTGAAACAACACTATCAATTATTCGAATAACCTGCGAACTCTCTTTTACAACTGATATTGTTGTCTCCTCTGGGTATACGGGAGATTGGGCGCCACAAAACTTGACCAACTCGCTGACGAACTGTCTTACTGCTCACTTTTCTGGCAATTTCCTAGCGCATCACCATTCCGGACTTGATGCCAACGCAATTTCTCAGCTAAGTACATTTCATTTCTGTTAATTATTTTACTCTCTTTTGCTTATTCCTCATGTTACATCTGTAAATATCACCATATAGCCCTTTTAAACATAATTATTTAAAAACACAAAAAAGCAAACAATCATGGCACACCTTCCACAAGCACCCACAATTGTTAAACAGCTTGCCAATCTCCAACAATCCCTCACGTATGAACGCATACAAAGCCAAGAACTTGACGATAAATTATTACATTCTGCATGCACAAAATCTGCACCGGCACCCAAGAAAAACAATATTAGCAGAAAAGCCTTCACTTTCAAGGATTTTGATGACACTAAAGATGCTAGCACAGTTCTAGCATGGGTTAGTCAGCTAGATGACTATTTTCATGATGAAGACTTCCCCGAACCTGAAATGGTAAAATGTGCATCAAATCATCTCACTAGCAGCGCTGTTGCACTGTGGTGGAACGCCACCAAACAACACGGGAAAAGACCATGTACCTGGCATGCATTTAAAAAAGTGGTTTTTCCTCAATTTTTGCCCACACAGTACAAGCTAAATCACGACGTCAATGGGATTTAATAAAAATGAAGATGTGCAGAGTTACACTGATCGTTTTTGGAACTGTTTAATTCAATTGCAAGCTATTGAACATGTTAGTCGCAAGAAGTCAAAGTGTAAATACATATTAGGCTTGGCACTACAAATTGGTGCAAAGGTAGATATGTTCGAACCAGATTCTTTATCAAAGGCTATTATTTTGGCTCTCAACACAGAGAAGAAGAAAGGTGGACAACCCTCTCCCATTGAACAAACTGCTAACACTAACCATAACAAGAGACCTCCTTTCTCTACTAATTTTGACGGAAGCAAACATTCAAAGCTGTACCTTTTTCAAGAGACACACATTTGAAAATTCTCCTACAACTACTCAACCTTAAAGCAAGAACAACAACAATACCCAGCAACAAGGCAACCAAAATTCTTTCAACCAACATTCTGCTCCAAACTCTAATGGTAACAAAAAGGTGAAGTGTTTTAAATGTTTTCAGTATGGTCACTATGCAGATAAGTGCCCAAATGGTCCCGCTAAGGGCAATGGCCACTCCAATGGAGTCAACAAAAATCCAAGCCAAAAACACTTCAACAACAACGTCCGCCCAAATGGAGCTACTCTTAACCTCATCAAAGATGCTAATCTCGACAACAATGAAGTGGAAGCTAATTATGGTGAGGGATATGATCTTGACTATGATAACAATGAAAACCTATCCTCAGGTACTCTTATATATCCACACACTTTGTTTAAAGTGCAAGGCACTGTTAAGGGTGAAAGTGTCACAATTCTGTTAGATAATGGTGTAGCCACGATTTCATTTCTACACGCTTGGCATAACAACTATCTCTCTCTGAAATCTCATCACCTCACAAAGTCAAAACTATTTTTAATAATCAACGTTTTAATTGTAAAACCCAAGTCACTATTGAAGTTTGCATTGGTGAATTTACACAAGCACATACATTTCTGGTAGCACCATTGCATGGGGATAATAAATTTGTGACCTTTGCATTTAGAGCTTTCTATAAAAATTTAGAGCTTTTTAAATTCGGAGCTCAAGGAGCCCCATGCTTCCTATACAATATTGCAAAAGAAGAAAGTTATTTGCTATATATTTTAAGCTTCTTAAATCTTGTTACATGACAAAAAATATGATAGATAGGACCTAAAGGGTGTCAAAATGAAAATGACAATGAGACAAAAGTTTAATTGAGCAATATCCAAATCTATGACATAATGGAATATCAAGAAGATTCCTATGGGGAGGAGAGAATCTCCATAACAAGATTTTGAAGGTCTCTTGGAAACTTTTCTTCCAATCAAAAGCTAGTAGAGCGTTCAGTGTGCTTAATCTACAAGGATGGTAGGAAAGTGAATACTTGGATCCATAAAGTTTGATGACTCTGGTCATGCCTAGTAAAAAGAAAAATTCATATAATTTTTGTGCAAGAGGACAAAGCATGGAAAGGTTTATACTTGAAGGACATTGTCATCTCCACAAAAAATCTTAAGCAAGGTGGCTCAACTTTGACTTCTAGAATGTGGGAAGACTGGAATTCCATCAAAGAATCCTAAAAGTTTCCCAAGGACATCAATTTTGGCTATCACTATCTACTTCATGACTCCATTCGGTTGGGCTTCTTTGTTGACATTGAAAGAATGTCTCATATATGCTTCAAGAAAGGAAAAAAATCTTGGAAAGATGTATATAGAGACAACCATTGACTTAACAATACTGAATCGGTGAATGTCTTTCACTTGTCAAAAAGGGGCCAAGAACTTGTTCAATGTAGTTGGCATTAAGGATTGAGATCTTCAAACAAGCTACTCACACAAAATGTAGATCTTTAATAAAAAATACTTTATTGGAAAATACAACAGATTCAATCCATAAGAAATCCTCCTACAACTCAGGAATCAACACTTTGCCCAAAGAAAGACTCAACAAGAAATGGTAGTTCTATTAGAGTCTCAAGCAGTGGAACAAAATGATCAAATGCCTCTTGGCCTATTCCACAAAAATTAAGCATAGTTCCTATATGATTCATCATTTTTCATCAAGGGATTTGGACAAGGGGAAAAGACAAAAAGTTTTACATTGGCAATGGCATGTGTCCAAGATGCTCTTCTGCAATAGAGTCTTTACAACACGTACTTGTTTCATGTCAAGCTAGCTCTCATATGTTGAGAACACTTCAAAAATCACCTCTCTCCCTTTTGTATTGAAGAACTTCTTAGAGATTGCAAGAGACAAGACATTCCCTTATGGAACATATGGAGAAGTGTCTACTTGTTGTTGCTGACTTGATACTCATAAATTGTTGCTCTACATGAAAACTCCTTTTAAGTTTAAGCTCACCTATTCTTGTGGGACCTTAGAAGAGTATCTTAGCATCTAGTGTCTTAAATTAAAGATATGTCTACTCTTTCCCCCTCTCAATTTCATATTATTAAGTGGCAACAATGGCTACCTTGTACGGCTAGATGTTTCTCTTGTGTTAGGTTGCTGATGCTAGAAGGCTTTATCTAGTTTTCCTTCTCCCCCTCCATTCTTGCGTGACCTCAAAAGGGAAGCTCAACATCTAGTGTCTTAAATGAAAAATATATTTACTCTTTCCCCCTCTCAAATTCGCAAAACTATTAAGTGGCATCAATGGCTACCTTGTATGGACAGATGTTTCTCTTCTATCATGTTGCTAATGCTAGAAGGATGTAACTAGTTTTTTGGTCTTCCTATAATGCATTTTCTTTGTTGGGACTACCTCATTCCCTACCTATGCATTTGATGTAATCTTTTTATTTCTTAATTTATTTCTACACTCCTGTTGAAAAGAGCATAATGCTTTTTTTCATGTACTTATGTAAAAATCATTGCAAATAGAGCATGGAATTTTTTTTTAAAAACAATTGAGAAAAAAAATCCTTGAATGATAATTGTTACAACACCATAGACTTATAGACTTCGACAAACCTCTATTGGAGTGAATGATTTATTCAAACTCTTGAAGATTTTGATTTAGAACTTTGTATGCAAATTTCTAAGGGTCCGCTTGCTACAAACGGAGAACGCGGAAGACATACAAAATACCAAAAATAACATGCTATGGGGCCAAAAGAAAAGAAAAAATGACTTGAATGGAAAAAAAAGGATTGACCAATTATAAATCTAAAGACAAGGGTAGTGATCAGGGATGTAAGAGAAGATAGGAATGTGCACTGTCAATACTATGACGGTTGAATGTGTATTTTGGTTGCCATTTGTCACTTACGTCACTGCCCAAACAACAAGAAAGGGTAAAATACTAGTAGGCACGCAGAGCCTCTCTTACAAGGTAGCCTTGAAGTTTGAGTGGGAAGGAAAGAATGCCCCCCTCTAAGTGTGGAGGTCTACAAAGGGTTGAGGTAGGAATTGTTATAACTTTGAATGAGCTTGCAGAACTATCTTGGTGACAGTGATTTTGTTTAGTGTATTGCAAGAGCAACAAGCTACCAAATCATAAATTACGAACAAAGTATACTGGTTTTTCAAACATGGTAGGAAGCACACCAAGCCCACTCACCTAGGGGCAATATGACATGCAACACTCCTTTTGAATGTGGTTACATCCATAGTCCATAGATTCATAGTATTATCGATTGAAATTTTTTACTAATTAGATTATGCATTTTTGGCTCATGAATTTTCAGGAAGCACATGGTTGTAGCACCTCCGGCCTCGGTGGCGATTCAACCACCTTGAAGCACGAAGTCTCACCTAAAGTGCACGTAGCCTGTCTGCACATAAATGGTTTATGATCTCAATAGTGTCTAATTTAAAGATCAACTTCTTTTAAAACAACTTTTTCAACCCAAAAATTTTGTTTCCTACTACCTCTACTGAGTACTCACCTTAAGACACTGGTGCCTTAAGAGCACGGAGTGCGTCTGTGCGCACGCGGACGGACTTAGAGCTCATGGTAGTTGACCCCTCCCCCTTGTCTATCATGGTAGTTGAGCCCTTCCCCCTGCGTATCATGGTAGTGGACCCCTTCCCCAGTTGGACACATGGTGGGTGTTGACACACACCCACTTTTTTTGGTTTGGATGCAAAACATGCTTATAAGTTTTGTCTCGTGCTACATATAGTCAAAAACCTCAAGAGCATGGAAGACGTCCGCGTGTGTCCAAACAAAATCCTATCCGCTTCTGACTTTTGTCTCCTGTTCCAAAATACCTCAAGGCTTATTAGCCTCAAGAGATGAAAATCATCCGTGACAGACTCCGAGATCATTGTAGTGGATCCCTATCCGCTTCTAACTTGTCCACTGCTCCAAAATACCTCAAGACTTATTAGCCTCAATAGCACAAAACTCGTCTGCGTGCATAGACGGGATCTGAGCTCAGTATAGTAAACCTGTATATCCCCTTTTGCCCTGCACATCTTGTGAAACTCTCCCCGTGAGCTAATGTCCACAGTGGGCCCTCCCCCTCTCCCTATGCATCGCTTCCGCCATCTCCTTTTTCCTGAAGATGGTATGCAACCGACGAGCATGGTAGTGCAAAGAGGATGAAGCACTTTGGAATCTTCAAAGAAACGCTGGACTTCAAAGGTGAAAAATAGAGACAGGACCGACGGCGACAGTACCATGGGCCACAACTAGTTCATAGAGCTCACCATGGAAGAGTTCCAAGAAAAAGTCATGTCTCTTTTGTGGTCACCCTACTGCACTCGAGGTGGAGGCCGGCCACGTCCACCAGACCACGAGAGATCTTCAGCCTCAATCTGAGTCTCATGCTTAATATGAAATTACAACATTGCATGTACTCCCAACAACAGCATCAACCCATTAGCTATCTATAGCTGAAGCATTGTAAAAAATGGGTTAAGATGATTCATAATGAGAATGAGAGAGAGAGAGAGAGAGAGAGAGAGAGAGAGAGATTTCTGAGTGAAAGATGGTCTAGTTAAGCTTACCACAGTTTTTCTCCTGCTTAAATGCAAGCCTTACAACACCATGCTACTGCTAGTCGACGTAAACTCAAAGGCTATCCTGCTCTATTTAGAGGCTATATGCCACCAATAGGAACTTTGCTTTGCGCCTTAGTGGATTAGGCTGTGAGATGCTCTGCGTTTGATTGGTGCAAAGGAGAGTGGCCAAGCTGAGCCTTTGAAAGAAATGACTACACGAGTGGCGTCATCTAAAAACCTGGCCGGTTCCACCACCCTCAGTAGCTGGTCTCTCGCTATTGCTATGCACTCAAGGAATAAATAAAAGTACAAAATTTCATGTGTGTGTAGAACGTAAGGCTTTGCATCCTGGGTAAAGGAAATATGGGGTTGCGGCCAAGCAGTGAGAGGTTGGTCGTAATCTGCTTTTGCGATCACCAATACACAACAACTAGGTGACTACCAAACATTGGCTCATCCCGGGAAGCATTGATCACATAAGTGGCATTTTGTTCAAAAAATTTGTCTTCATGATTAGTTCATATCTTCAAGTTTAGTGCCCATGTGGTAAGAGGCTTAGTACGCAAATGTTGCAAGGGGAGGGTTAGAGGCATTACAATATATTCCTGGGTTGAGAAAAGATGGGGTTGCGGCAAAGCAATGAGATGTTGGCCTTAATTTTCTTTTTCAATCACCAATACACAACAACTAGGTGACTACCAAATCTTGGCTTAGCTCGAGAAGCATTGATCAAATAAGCGACATTTTGTACACAAATTTTGTGCTCATGATTAGTTCATATCTTCAAGTTTAGTGCCCATGTGGTAAGAGTATTAGTACAGGGTTGTTGCAAGGGCAAGGTTAAAGGCATTACAATATATTACTGGGTCGAGGAAAGATGGGGTTGTGGCAAAGCAATGAGATGTTGGCCTTAATTTGCTTTTGCAATCACCAATACACAACAACTAGGTGACTACCAAATCTTGGCTAAGCCCGAGAAGTGTTGATCATATAAAAGGCATTTTGTACAAGAATTAGTGGTCATGTTCTTACCGTTCTTCGTTGAAACAAATCTAGGATCCTCTTGACACCCTTGCTTCATTTACCTACACCAATACTCTATGACTAGTTGTATGTATCAGATGGTAGCGCCTCCTCCTCCTCTCTTTGCTTGTTATCCTTCGTACCATTCTTCCAAGCAACCTTAACCAAGGATTAGGAAACAAGGCATATGCACAACAAAACACCTCATTGTTCTTAATGATGTTTAATTTCATTATTAAAATCAAATGAAAATTTCTCTTTATGTATCAATACAATTGTGCACCAAGGATTGACAAACTCAATTGAAGTGCACATCGTGCACCCGTCAAACAATAGTATTTTATGCTTTAAATCATCAAAAATTCTTAATGATGTAAGCAAAAAGAAATAAATTTGATTTAGCTTGATTTTACACTTGGTTGTAAGAGGCAAAGCAAGTAAAATTCCAGGTAAAATAAGGATCTCAAAACAATTGTTGCTCACTAGTTAGCTCACATCATCTACTAACATTCACCACAAGAGATGGGATTGAGGCATGGCTATCCACTACACCAGAGAGGGAATGATCAACATGGAGTATCATGCTGCTACCTCAATATTATAAGACATAAAGATGCAAATTGTCAGGACTCATGTTTCTGTAAGTGAGACATCTTCTTTTTATGTTCAATAGTACTAAAAGCTCCAATATGAAGGTGAGTATTACGGAAAAGTATTTATACACAAATAGAGCTCCAAAAAATTATCATTAGAATAAATTATGGGGAAGAGATGTTGGTTTGTAATCAATGGTCCTAAAGTAAAACCATTGCATTGATGTGCTCAATGGAGAAGGTATAAAGGTTGAAAGAAAATTATTTGGATAGCATGGAAAATGGCCAATGTATCAATAGGAGAACTATCCAAGTCCGAGTAATAAAGGTTGCCCTGCCTATGGGTCATCTCTTCCTGCAAAAACTTAGCGAGTCTCTTTCTTGTCTTAAGTTACTTCCATCTTAAAAACATTAACAATAATAAATATTTCAATTTTTTAAAGCCAACAAGTGAGATTTCTCCAATGGTCTTTTGCTATCAATTTACACCCCCCATTTGGGTGAGCCAATTAAGGCTAGCAGGGGCTTAAATGTCTCGTTGTTGAAATAACTCCTTATCGAAGGCACTGACATATGCTACCAGTGTAAGAAAAAGAGTTTTTTCTTCTTCTAAGCTTACTGTCTTGGAGGCGAGGAAGGAGCATAAATTTCCTTCTTGTTTCCTTTAATTATTAGAGAAAGTTGGTGTAGTGAGAGGGGCCATGTCATAGGAGGGGCTTGTTTGGCCTTTGAATCTTGAGTGTCAAGAGAAGCCTTGAGATCTTGAAAGTTGACTCTTGTTTTGTCGTGAGCAAGTCTTAAGAGCGAAAACTATTTTTTTCCTTTCTTATTTGAGCTATCTCTTATGAGATGATATTGCAACTCAAAATGGAAGCAGGATTGACTTATGCCTAGTATAGAAAATTGGTACTAAGATGGTGACAAAATCATCCCTTTGAATGTGAATTTTCTCATGGAGGTCTTTTGAGAGGTCAAGATTCATAATAACCCAAGGAAATGGCGGCAGACAACCATCGTCTCTAGGATTTATAAGAAATGGTAGTTCTGTTGATCCTCTCCCTTGAAAAAGTTTCATCAGACATGTCCATCATAATTTAAATCCTTTAAATTTCCATTGATTAAACATCTTTCTATTATTTTACGTTTAATTTATAGTATTTATAGAGTTCCTTGCATGACAAGTTTTTGAAAACTAATGCATCCTTCCCTAGCATGACCTACCATTTGAGTAATATCTTGGGCAGCTTTGAATGAAGAAAATTAGAAGTATGGGCCAAGTTGGACCCACAACAAAAAAGATCTAAATTTGTTCAAAAAGCTCTAACTTAAAAGCTCCCAAAAATTAAGCATTCCATTGCATGGTCTTGATATGATTTTGGGAATGCCATTTCGCCATGAATTTGACCCGTTGATTAATTATAGAACACGTACTATGTCTCTCACTCATAATAATAAAAAAAGATTCATCCAAGAAACACTAGCACATCAAAAATTTCCACTCCTCTCTCACACTCAAGCCAAAAGAGTGATTTGAAAACAAGGGAAACATATCTAGTGTTGGTAAATCAAATTTCTATTGAAACTGAAACTTCACACAGCTCTACACACGATGAATTTCTCTCACAATTTAAAGATTGTTTCATGCATGATCTACCACCTAGAATTCCACCTTCACACCCAGAAGATCACAAAATAGATATTATACCGGATAGTGAACCTCCTTAGAGCACCTTATCGTGTAAATCCAACTACACACAGGGAGATACAAACTAAAATCACTGATTTACTTGACTGAGGCCTAATCAGACCTAGCAGTTCACGATACGCAGCTCCAATACTTCCTTCGCATTGAAAAAAGAAGGCTCAAAAGTGTTGACACCAATGTCTTTGTTAAGCTTGCTCCTTGTTTTTATGGAACTTTTAAAATTTCAGTTGTCATTAATGATGTTTCTTTTCGTTTAGACCTACCTACACATTGGCACATTCACAATGCATTTCACATCAGTCTTTTAAGACTATTTCGAGGAGCCCTACCTACACACCACATTTATCAAGACCCACCTTCACTTGTAGACCAAGAAGATCAACTCATCCCTGACAAAATAGTTGATCACAAGACCACCACTACATGCACTCGTATTTTTTATAACCGTTACCTTTTAACTTTCAAGGGCCACCCTAGAGAAGATGCCAAATGGATGCTTGAAAAGTTCTTTGGCAACTTCCCAGACCTTCTCCACAATTTCCATCACTCACGGTCCAGATAATTTCTCTATTGAGCAACTGAGGATCCTTGGTGGGAGGGATGCTACAAGACTAGGCACCCTTCTGTTGTAGTGGTTAGCTGCAATTGGGATAGCTGGCGTAATGGTTAATTATGTGTTTTCTATGTCTTTTTCTAATTGAGTTGATGATGATTTTGAAGAGTGGAATGCGGGGAGTTGACGAAGAGGCGCAGGCAATAACTCTCGGCCATTTTATACTTGCACAATATTTTAGATTTTCATTGCCACTATGGCTCTGTAAATATTTGTGGTTGGAACTCCCCTTATGGGTCATGCAAGAACTAATGAGCTTCACCATTTACAAAAGTAAAGTGGTTGTAAAAGAGGGGCCTCAAATTTTGGCACCTTAAACTCACAAATAATATATTAAATACCAACTCCACAAGAGAGGTGTTGTGGCGTTTGGGGGTAGATTTAGGCCTTTCTCTTGCAGATTCTCTTCTCTACCCTCTTATGCTATGCTTAATTTGTTGTGTACTCTCTAATCAAGTCTCTATCACTTACAATTCTCTTACACAGTCTTACAATCTTATCTATGTCAATTCCATGTTCTCTCTATGTGTTTGTGTGTGTGTGGTAAGCTCTACATTCTGGTGGCAGTAGATTATATGACTAGGTGGATAGAAGCACAAAGTGTGCCAAAGGTAAATGAGAGGATGGTGAGCAAGTTTTTCTACACGGGAGGGCTAATGATAGCTGTATTTTGGCTATCCGAAATTTCCATAGTGAGCTATCTCACCCTATCAAAATCACTAAAACCCTCTGGCTATCCTCGCCCTTTCCCTGTACATAGACGTGTGTGAGTTAGGGGACTTTCCCCATATCTTAAAACTCTCAACTAGCTAGTCATTATAGTTGAGCCAAAAAAATAAATTAAAAATATATTATGGTCCATTTGTGTGTAAATATTTCATGGTATATAGAGCCTAAAAATAGGGATTTTTCATAAATATTTTGGTATTTATTTAAGTATTTTTACATAGGTGTGCGTTATTTACCTAAGTGTCTTATGTACATTGACTTACCATTACCATAATTATCTTCCATTGTACTTACTCTTTATTTTATATATATATATATATATATATATATATATATATATATATATATATATATAGATATATATATATATAGTTTCATGCAAGCCTCTCTAAATTTTGGTGTAAAGCCACTCTGAGAGAAATCACAAAAATATCTTTCACCTTCCCTTTTACTAAATTACAGTTTTCCTACATGCATTCTTCTTTACTTCTTGTAAATAGTCCTAATTTCATAAAAACCAATGAATATCCCCTCAATCAATTCCCTATATTTTCTTTTTTCATTTTATATCTATATACAACTGACGCTATTCCAGATTCCATGAATTTTTTATATACTAACTTGTTTATTTTCTTTATATTTATATATCATCTTTGAGAATAATCCTAATCCATACATATTTTCAAACCCTCAAGAATCTATTAGGTCATGCTCTCATGCAAAAAGGGGCTCACTCTTGGAGGATTATGCAAATTCAACAAAAGAAGGGCCATTGAATACTTTTGTAGGAGGAAAAACATTCATTTTGCTGGGATTTTTGGTGGCCCCCTCCACTTCAAATTTGAGGAAGTGACCAAAATGAAACATTTATCTCACAAGATGAATAATCACCTCAAAAAATTTCATAATTTTTGGAGCTGCCACCGATGAGGCATGATTTTTTTGGTAGACCCAAGTCTGTTCACTTTTTCTCACAAGTCACCCTAGTCTTCTCTCACTTCCCTTCATACTTCCAAACACACACACACACTCTCATTTCTCTCCATCCTTCACTCAAACCTGACTTTCCATTTTTTCTCTCACCCTCTTCACCATTAACCTCCCCTCTCACTTTCATAACTCTCATATGAACTCTACATGTATATACACGATCTCCATGCATTTCTCTATTACCTCTAAATCACAATTACTTTAACCTCTCCTCTATATACATAAAATTTAGCATGTAAAACCTTGATTAATCTCTATAAACTAAGGGATTCTCATCAACCAACATCGTCACTTTCATCATGGCGTTCAACCTTTGCGGCGACGACGTAAGAAGAGAAGAAGAAGAAGAAGAAGATCAGCAGTCATTTTTTAGAACCTACACAAGTAAGTTCAAAATTTCTTTAAAGCTTCACCACCATCACAAGGATTCCCTCACTTATTTCAACCATCCACCTCATTCTATCCATTGTAAATATATCATTAACTTTTTAGTGATTACTAACACTAATCACTAACATACTATTTCAAAATATCCATTCACGTAACCATAAAAGACACCTCTTGTCAAGACATGTACATAGTAATCTCTCTCTCTCTCTCTCTCTCTCTCTCTCTCTCTCTCTCTCCTCCTTGACTAACTCTCTAGTTTCACCTTATCTACCATCAATAATGCCTCTCTCTTGTGCCCTCATCCATGACTCAAGCAAACAAATAAGGCCCGCAATGTTTTGATATTCAAAAGAAATCCTAATCTTAAGTTGATTAGCGTGTATATAAGGTTACCAATAACCTTAATTAGGGGTCTCCAACCTATAAATAGGCATCTCTCATTCTTGTAAATGACCTCCAATATCTCACATAGCACCCTAACACTCTATATGCGAGGAAAGATTTAGGTGTAGTCATCACCTTGTGATCTTCACACTTGGTGTGAGAGAAGCTTTGATGCTACACATTGCAAACTGAGAGAGTGTGAGTGTCCTCAAACCCATATTGTACATACTCTTCCACTATCAACGATTGAGGTTTTGGTGCTTCGAAGGCGTTTGGAAAAGGCACGTTTTAAATGGGATTTTGGTTGTTTTTTCTCTTATTTTTGGTATAATAATGAGCCTTATATACAAGTTTTGCCAAGCCTCCGGGGGATTCACTATGTTTTTTCGTACGGTACCATATGAGTGTACAAGAGGGGGGGTTTTGTATTTTGTACATAAACCTATACAATAGGGGTAGCCCCCCATTATTTTATACTCATAGTGTATACATAAGGGGGGGGAGGGGGGGGGGGGGGGGGGGGGGGGGGGGGGGCTACATAGGGGCTACATACCATTACCTAGTCCACCTTAAATACAATGTTGTTTAGACAGAGAGAGAGAGAGAGAGAGAGAGAGAGAGAGAGAGAGAGAGGAGGGGAAGAGAGAGCCATAAACTTGTACAATAGCACTAAAAGAGATTCCAAAAGGTTCTCCTCCCTAGAAAAGGAGCGTGCTTTGTACATTGAAAGGAGGAGGGGAACTTTGCATGCCTATTCTCTACCCATCCACTCCCTTTTATAGACTCCATAAGCTATCTTTAGGAAACCTCTATTCTTAGGATGTCTAGCTAACTGTTCCCCCCCTTGGTCCTACCCTTGTCCATACATTGCCCTTGACATGAAATGGTACCTCTCAACCAAAACTTTACTCAAGATTGAAAGGGATTTTTAATTGTCCAATTGCTAGGGGGAGGGAAAACTTGGTGGGATGAAGGGCTCCTATCACATAATCTACCCTTTCCAAGGCAATTTCTTTACCATTTGGCATTGATGTACTCTTGTGATTTGATATAGGAAAGTTACACCATAAATTGTATGTTGTGGCCTCTTGCTAACAAAGTTCATAGACTATTCACATATGAGCACATTTAGTTCACTCATGAATACATAGCTCACAATTTCTAGTGAGTCCACATTTAGTGCACACAGGCATCACATACACTCACAGAACCTACAATGCACATATGAACACGCAGTTCATCCATGAAGCACTTTTCATAACGTCTATTGAGTTCACATTCACTTGCCATGCAACTCACAATAGCCATGACATGCACATTTTACTCCTAGTTCACAAACCCAATTGAACTACAGAGAATCAAGATTACCCCTTGTTGGCACCTTGTAAAGGGGACGATCGATCCCTTATGGGTGGGACGGTGTTATCTATGGGACCCATTCCCATTGCCCAAATAGGACCATGTATGGGTGCCAAAGTTTGAAAATAATTGCCGCCAATGCAGCTAGCTTAATCTCTCGCCTTTGACAGTACAAGCTTGCTAGCTATGGCATCTATCGAAGCCACCAAATCCAAGAAGACCTCTTCTTATTTCTTGTTTTTCAAGGAACACGGAGAGCTAATCAAAGCTTGCCTTGAAGATGCTAATCTATTTGTCTCGGTCCCTGCCCTCATCAAAGCCTCAGTGAGCTATGGTGATCTCTTTGTCTCGGCCCTTACCCTCACCAAATCCCTGAACGAGCTATTTGTCTTGGTCCTTGCCCTAACCAAAGCTTGTGAGTGTCCAACACCAAGCTTTTCTTTGCAGGTTGAGATGATTGAGCCTGCAAATGCTCAAGTTGAGGAAAAGTGCATGGCAACATATGAAGCTAAAGATGCCCATGACAATGAGAAAGATGAAGGTAATGGATTGACAGGGAGTGGGAACTCACATTCCCTCTTGCAAGAGTGAAAGGAATCCTTAAGCTAGGCAAGTATCCTCATGTGATTTCAGACAAAGCAAGCAATTTGATAGTGCAGATAATCCAAGGATGGTTGCCTCTACGCTTAAGAAAAGCATAAAATGATACAGATCGAGGATGTAAAGAATGTTGTCAAAAGTGAACCATTCGTTGATGAATTCCTTGTGAAGGCCGTCAATGATGTGCTACATCAGGGTAAAGAGGACTACTCAAATAGCAGGGATGGTGCAAATGCTGCCCCTAATGAGAACTCAAAGGGACATTCAAATAAGAAGTTGAAGCCAAGGAAGAAACCATTGCTTGCTCCACCAGCCGGAACAAGAAGGTAGCAGATCTCCTCTCAGCTTCAAACCAGAGCAAGGTTAGCAATTAAATGCAGAATGAATTTCTCTTTGTGTAACATGTAGGGATAATTTCTTTTAGCTTCTTGAAATCTATTGGTTTATAAGGATGCAATGACAAATTTAGAGGAAAAATTGTACCTTGTTTAGCATTGGATGTTGCTTTACTATAATTTTATTTGCTGTATTTGGGAATGTGCTCACCCCTTAGCCCATCGTTCACACCATGCTTGTAGACACATCAACCTTTTCCAATTTAAGGGCTAGTCGAGTGATCTATATCGATTCATTGATTTGATTTGTGTCCCTCTTGATATCATAGTTGCAAGGAAACTTCACTTTGGGACCTATCAGATTGAAAACTCTGTTTCCAAAGTCCCTCGTTTCTTTTTTCTATTTTCCATTTATTTTGGAGAGTTTCAAATGTTTTATACACAATATACCTATATAAAGACATTTTGAAACCGTTCTAGTGAAATGAGCAAGCCATTTTTGTCTTTAATGGCCTTGTCGATCTTGTTCCTATTCCAGGTGACTATGGTTGATATTTCAAAGACATTTATGTGGATACTTTTTTCCAACTCTTTGTAATTATTACATAGTGTTTGTATGTTGCTCTTCTGGAAGCTTTGCATCAAATGTTTGTATGTTTCTTTTTGGAAGTTCTATGACAATGCTGGAATTCTTAGTCAGGCATGTCAAGATTCAACATTTACTTGGTGCCCTTTAGGTGTAATCACTTTCATTTCTTGTGATCTATGCATAGGATTTCATGTAAAAGGAATTCTTGGATTCTAAAGTAGAGGCCTAATAGAGGTTTTTTTGCTGGTAAAGGAGTCCCCAAGACAAAGTCGATTTGTAAACTTCTGACATTGCCATGTATAAGTCTAAAGGAGGCCATTTGGAGTAGAATATGTGGATATTTGGTTGTATTTATGACCTTTTAGCGTATGTGATGATGTAGAAAACATATTGTATATCCTCATAAACTCTTCTACTGAATGTGTTTGGATAGAAATCAGCAACAAAAGTTGTTGTGATTTATTACTCTACTCCAACTGCTTGTTTGTGGAAGCCTAGCAAGAAACTGCATTATCTGTAGCACTTTGAAGTTGGTGCAAGCATTGGCTCACTTTGTCCTACTACTAGGTGGAGAACATGTAGGAATATGAAGTAATGGTTCTTGCATTGGACCTCAGTTACTTAGGAGCTAGATCAATAAGGGACACATGTGGGGGTCCCATGGGTCTCCAATTTTTTTAACACACGATGACATGCATATGAATCCTTCAATCACAACGTTTCTCTAAAGAATCATCATGCCAATCTATGTACATTGCACTCTAATATTGATCACATCTTGATTAGGTGAGAAAGTACACATGTGGATAGAACTACCTTGCCTACAAAGGCAAAGACAATGGTAGTCTCCTAGTCTATATTTGACATGATATTGTAATTTCCTTTTATACTATAGTAGAAATAAAATGCAATCTTTTTTAGCATGGTTGTTTATGAGCATGCCATTATTTGTTATTAAGAGAACAATCTATCTCATATTTGTGCCTTAAATCCCATGTGGGAAGCCTACTAAGTAGGTGGCTAGTATCATGTCTTCTAAGATTGAGATTTGTATCAGTTTACAAGGATTGCTACTCGTTTTTTTGACAGATTACATTGAATCAATTGGTTTATTTTAATCTAGTATTCATTATATTTGTTGCTTTCCATGGTGTTTTGTTCTCTCAAATGAAAACATGCTACAATCTACACTTCTGTTCTTTTGCAATTCAACATGTATTTTTGCAAAAGCATTTGCTTCTAAAATTTTCATGTTACTAGTATACATAAAATAGTGGGCATTACATTCCGTATGAAATTCGTATGAGGGGGGGCGACTCATTGCAAGAACTTACATATCTTCTTCGTATGTAGGGGGTAGGTTAGCATGTAAGATATGGTACATAGGGGGGTTTCTCTAATTTGGATGCACGCAGGTGACATCCCCCCATTACTATTAGTGAATCCCCCGGGACCAAGCCTAGAGCAAAAAATTTGAGCAAACAAAATACCGAGTGAGGTGTACATCTAATGAAAAGATTGATTACAAAACATGACTTGTCCACATGTTTACGGAAGGAGCATGGTATATAGAAAAAAATTTAACTTATGCTCATATTTCCATTAAAGAGATGTTTTGGGTTTATGAAATAAAACCCAATCATCTAGCTTTCTTTGGGGAGAGTAAAGACTACTTGTACTAACTAATGCATATGTTGACATTGAAGAGATTCCCTTGAATAATAACTTGAAAGCCATCTCTCTATAAACAGTAAAAACTTTAATAGATAAATTTGTTGATATACAATAGAATCCAATCTACGATAAAATATATTTCAAAAATGTTTTACTTCAATTTTGAGTGAAATATAAACTAAAATTAGAGTATTCCATTGATACACTTTGTAATGATACTTAACGAAAGAAACGTGGACATGACCTAAAACCTCGCAAGGTATTTTGCATAAATTCAAAGAGTCTTTATTATCGTAATACTATGTGAGAGAGAAAATATTAATAATTTTTATCCATCATCATATTTTAAATGCCCAAAAATTCTAGAAACAACCATTGTATTGAGATGTTTCAAAACGCTGAAAGTAAAAATATCCATGTCTTATTATGAAGGAAAAAGCTTCAAAAACAGTTTGAGCTGGTCTAAATTTTGGTATTTGTTAGAATTTGATAATCTTGACCAGATCATTATGGCCGAAGCACCCCAAAACCTAGAAATGACTACCCATATGTCTCATATTGACACCTGGACATAGGGGATTTTGGACCAAAAAAAAGTATCAAAATTGTCCAAAAGAGTCCCGCAGTATATATCCATTGCATATGGATAGTTGTTCTATGGTTTTGGGCCATTTCAAATGCCACCATGTGGCCAAAATTGTGAAATTTTATCTTAAAAGTGTCTAAAAGGGTGTCACATTTGTGCAAGACCCTACGGGTAGTTTCAAGACCTTTTCTGGTATGGAATCCCATCTTCAAATATTAGAATGAGACATATGAGCAGTTATTAGGGTTTGGGGGCACTCAAGATGCTACAAGTGTGGTGAAAACTATCAAATTCTAACAACTACAAGAATTTAGAT
Organism: Adiantum capillus-veneris; assembly: GCF_014529385.1. NCBI lineage: Eukaryota > Viridiplantae > Streptophyta > Polypodiopsida > Polypodiales > Pteridaceae > Adiantum > Adiantum capillus-veneris. Next base: position 138,959,194 of record NC_140955.1, on the reverse strand, counting down.
ATGCGAAAATCCTTTTTGTAGCTTTTAACTTCATAATTATGTCTCTAAGCTCCTAATGAGACGTATGGATGTTTACCATTAAGGTTTTAGGACACAAGAAATACAAAGATATAGTCAAGATTATTAAATTTTAGATCTCTCTCATATTATCATACATAGAAATATTTGATGGATTACTTTGTGTAATTTATGTAAATATTTTAGGAAGGGATTATATCATTTTTAAGTCAAACGTCTCTTCCTTAGGTAATATATAAAGCACAAGGATACTTCTTTCTAAGTAAAAATTATCAAATGTACCTTTTGTTTTAAGCTTAAACTGCACTACATTTATACATGTTCTTTCATAAAACCATGTATATAACACTATCAAGAGAGTGTTTTCTATTGGTATTTGTAATGTCCTCTCGTTTGTAGAAATCAAGAATGTATAGCTTTTGAAAGTAGTTCATCTTTCATCTTTTGTGTGTGCACATTGTAAAATTGTGGTCAATGGCTATTTTTTGATAGAACTACTTGAAAATAATTTTTCTTTTAGAGAAAGATTGAGTTTGAAAACTCTTCGCTTTCAAGGGTCATGCGTCTTCTCTCCTCATTGACTTGTTAATAATTTTTTTAGTGATAATAACATGGTCTCTCATCTCTCCAAGTGTTTCAACCATGCTTTTTGTTATTTTCTTTATCTCTTCTATAATGGTGTCATATTAGAGTTTCGGTTATCTTCACTCAAAATTCTACGTTGCTCGCATTTTTTGCTTTGGTAATGAAATCCTCCTTCAAGGCTAGAACTCTATCATGAAGATATCTAATGAGAGCTTGAATGACTATAGTGTGAGAGAATAGTTTTAGCTAATTTTTGGGCAAGTAATAAACACCAAAGCCTCAAAGAAAGAAATTCAAGCATGTTCAATATGAAGAGATTTAGAGGATGTCTAATTTTAGGCCTAGCCAGATCTTGCATGAATGGTGAAAAACACAATAGGCAGCCATTGATCATCATAATCATAAGCTATTTAAGTTATAGGTACTGTAAATGGTGTAAGAGATTCTGATCATCATATAAGTGGTCTTGATATAGGGAGAATACGCCAATTTAAAGCTCATTTGCCTTTGTGACTATTGTCATACAAGCTACTAGAGCCACCATTGCCCATAGGATTTGTTAGAATTCATTGATGAAAGCCTAGAGCTCAAAGGGAGTAGGAAGCGTCTCTATAAAAGTCACAAATCTTATATCCCATCAACCGTCACATATATCAAATAAAGAGCCGCAAAAGATACCCGCAAATATCTTTGTGCCAATGTTCTAGGACAAGGATGGCAATATGATGAGAGAAACCATTTTCCCACAAGAATTGTGGCAATTACTCGGACAAAAACAGGTGTTGAAGGCAATGAAGAAGGTTCAATTGGATAAGTACTTTAAATTTCTACTATGGGAGCAGATTTCAAATGAGCACATGAATTGACGAGCTCCATTCAGTGCAATGGCAAGGCAATGCCTTCCCAACAAATATGGGGCCACGATAAAAGTAAAGATTAGTTTAGACATTATCATGGAAGCCCGCACATCCCAATGGGCAATCATAGACTCCTTTCCAAGACTATGCCAACAGACAATGCTCGCACCTCTCTCAACCAAAAAGGCCAAGGCTTCATCTACAAGGACCTTCTTTACTCAAAGATGGAGATGGAACTTTAGTAGTCAAATCTCCCAATTTTCAGACCAAGGGCCAGGATTCACATGCACTGAAGGGGGCTATATCTAGCAGGTCAAGGGTCTATATATATCATGGGTAGGTGGAGATGTGCATGTGCTAGTCCCCCATCTCTTAGATTGGTGTCATAACTTAGGGCATAGGAGCAACCATGGAGGAGAACCAAGGTAGAAGTGTGGAGCTTGGATGGAGTCTCTTGCATGGAGACTCTCTCTCTCTCTCTCTCTCTCTCTCTCTCTCTCTCTCTCTCTCTCTCTCTCTCTCTCTCTCTCTCTCTCTCTCTCTCATCAAAAGAATGGTGGATTTTTTAGGATGATAAGGAACTTGAGAACGGTCCCTAGCACACATGGAGGAGCCATTCTCCAACTAAGAGTGCACCAGATCTCAATAGATTTGATGTGATCTCAACAGATTTTTACTCAGAGTGCCCTCCCACGATTAAGGATTGGTGCTTGGTTGCCCTGCCCACATATTCTACTACAAAGTTTAAGGAGAAGCGAGGGCTTGTCATCTCCAAATTCTTGCCAGCATAGCTCTCAAGGATGCCAGATTTTGTAATAAATTTCATAGCAACATGGTTTAGGACTTTAAGAACAAGGAAATATGACCTACACAAGCTTCCACAAGGCAAGACAAGGTAGGATGCTCACAAAAATTGGGACTAGAATATACAAGGCATTCCATTGACGCAGAGGATGGCCAAAGAAGGGATAAATTACTCCTCATTTCAAGGGAGTAGTACCAAGGGATTATCACTATCGGCAAGGCCTATTCTCTCGTACAAGGGCTCAAGTTTGGCAAAGTGATACTTCTTGAAATATTTGTACAAGAAAAAGATTGGAAGCTCCAAATGTGAACATTGGAGTGAGAGACATTGCCCTGTCCAGGACGAGCTGCAACGCAGAGACAGAGAGGAAAAGAGAGATCCTACACCACCCGTTGCCCTGCAAGACGAGCGCAGTAATATAAAAGAGGGATAGTGGGAAAGCGACCAAGCCATAACCACGCAAAGACGTGCAGTAGACATAATTAGTTATTACAAGGTCATGTCATGCTCATCCATAGACATGGAGCGGCGCCTACCTTGCCTACTTCCTCTCTCTGCTGTGATCAACATAGCATGTCATACTGGGGAAAGCAAAGCGTGTCCATTTTCATGTAGCTATTCTGGTGAGCAGTAGAAGAGGCCATTGGTCCTTGCCCTGTTCTGTGCCTAGGAAACTTCATTCTAAACACAGGCAATAACAATTGCTTTGTAGCCCTAGCCACAGTCGACCACCTTGGCCTATATCTCACATGGGCATGGGAGGAGATGGGATCTACGGTGGGATGATTGAGGACCATAGATCTTGGGCTTTCGTGGACAATGTAAACTCAGGTACAATGTAAACTCAGGTACCCCAAGTTTACTTCGCCCCCTCCCCCCCCGGCCCCCGAGATTGAACCCACAACCTAGGGTTTGAGGGCCATGTGGCCTATCCACCAGGCTCGCGCACGTTGTGAAGGATTGGGGGGCTGGCCTCTACAACACCTCAAACCAACACCAAGAAAAGAGGATGAAGAGTATAGATCTCTCAAGATAATCTGGGCTGATCTTCTCTCACGAATTTGGATAGCCTCACTCGCACTCAGCCCCGACTAGCTTCTCTCTACACTGCTACAACTCCCACTATACTTGGATGCACCAAAGGAAGCAAGGGAACCAAGAAAACCAAAGTAAAAAATTAAAGAAAAACAATGGAAATCTCTGCACTTTTCCTCATAAAACCAAGAGCTTCACTTCTTTTCAAACGCCCTTCCATGTGCTAGTAGAGACTCCACAGGCGCTCTTATATATACACATAGCATGACCAAAACCCATCCAAATAAAGCTCACTTTGAAAGCCCACAAAGTTCAGAAAAAAAACTCAAAAAAAGTGAAGGAAAAATTGGGGAAAACCTTGCCCTTTTTCTTATGTACAAGCAAGGAATTGCAGCGCATAGTCTACCCTCGACTAGCTGCACCAAAGGGAACCACAAACAACATGGCTGCCATACCTCAAACCAAGATGAAGAGAGGTCAATATGCAGAGTTAAGCACCCACTTTCATCAGCCCATTGAGGAGAGACACACTCTCAACTCACCACACCAGGCTCTTGCAAGGCAAGAGGGGCACCTCTACACCAAAACCCCCACCCTTCACTGCAGGCTGCAGCAACACATAGTTTCTTCTTCACAGCTGAATATTACTCTTCACTCACGACCCCAAGCTGATAAAAGTTCAGTTTTTATTCATATTTTTAAATCACTAACTCACACTTTGAAGTCTCGACACTTCTATGTACAAAAACAGCAAAACTATGTATCCCGCACAACTGGCCCGCATGCGTAGAGACAACTAGCACACACCGCCTTTGTACACTTTGTACAAGCATGCTTTATTTACATATAAGGCCCCCAAAAGCATTGAAAAACATATCTCAAAGACTTTGGGGTGGTCCGCACCATTTCGCCAAAACACGTCACAACGTCACATGTGGAATGTACACGTTTCCATGGAGTTTTGACTTGCAAAGGTATTGGGCGAGCAAAAGTAAACTCTGGTATTTTTGTAAACTTGGATACCGGAGTTTACAAGAATACCTGAGTTTACTTTTGTGACAAGATCTATGGCCCGTGCCTAATGTCCAGTCCCAAAAGTGATGGGATCCATTGATCCCATCTCCCATGCCCATGTTAGATATAGCTGAGGGTCGACCACTACATGTATGGCATCGAATTTATGGGCAATATCCCCACAGTTTAGTTCAGCAATAGCTACAGTGCTACGGACTATATCGATAAGTGTGTATGATGGAGGTGAGGATGCAGCACAGAGAGAGAGAGAGAGAGAGATAGATAGATAGAGAGAGAGAGAGAGAGAGAATATTTACATATGGTCTTTGAGCATCTCCTTTGATTATGTTGTGTGCAGCTTTCAAGTTTGGCCTTATTCCTTTCATCCCAGCTTACCACAATCCCTCCAAAAAAGGAAAGAGGCTCCTCAAGTTGTTAATTTTGCCTCTCCAAGATCTGGAATCTATGTACTATGTCTTCTAAGGCTCGGTTCAGACTGTCAGACTACGCATGGCTTTTGCTGAGTTGGACCAATGGAAAGAGATGCCTTTGGAGAGGCCATTCAGACTACGCATGGAGTTGTTTCCCATGTTTTGAGGTGGCATGTTGAGTTGTGTCCAAGTGATGGCGAGGGTGTTCCGGGATGGAAGGCTGCCTATGGCTGAGAGACTTCCTTCTCAGCTAATTGGGTGGAGAGAAAACCTGACACACCTTACCTTTTTGTTAGAGAGCCCACCCTTAGCGATCTATGGTGTGTGAACAAGCATTGGACTTGCGCACCATCTCAAATAATTTCGAGTGAAAAAGATGAAAGTGCCATCTGTGCAGTCTCAACCGACCCTAATTGCACCCCTATAATTATACATCTGACACATTATATAGCCAGAGTACTAGCATATTTCATTGAAAGCCTTTCTTATGGGTAGGATTTATAACATTGTGATGAAATTATTTTGGATCATTTATAGCTTTAGGGAGAGGTGGATTCACTGGAGGAACAAGTGCAGTAGCTACAAGATGTGAAAAATGTGTGAGTGCGCAAATGCAGTGCGTGTGCGAAGAGTGAAAAGGGGAGAGAGAGAGAGAGAGAGAGAGAGAAAGAGAGAGAGTACACAGGATGTGGTTGGAGCTCCCAAATCTCATTGTATGAGCACCATGTGAGAATTAGTGAGAGCTCCTTATTCTTTGTATGTATAAAGAATAAGGAGATAAATGTGGACGATCGGACACTGACTGGCGGACACGGGCAAAGTACGGTGAGACACACCGCCTTTACCTAACATTCTCCCACTAAAGGCTATGTGTCGATAACTGGCGAGAAGACTAGCCTACAACTAGTATAGGTACAAGAGGTGAGAGAACACGGCTCTAAACCTATGCCCATTGTCTCACTCTGTAACCGCTCTAGCGTAGATGCAACATGCATACCACCAGGGGCAGAGCCATGATGACACTCCTGATGCAGGTGTCGAGGTGACCTGCATGGATCCACAATGCACAATTCTAGTGTCAGTCATCACACAACTTACAACTCCCACTGCAAATGCACCAACCACATAAGCAAGATCAAGTCTTGAGACTAAAAGGTCAGACATGAGAGACTCGAAAGCCGATGAAACATGTACTACATGTGCCAACGTATCCCTATCAGCAACCTCATTGCGATATGCATCCTCATCAGGAACCACTTGACTATGCATCACCATGTCAGCATTGTCTGGAAAAGGTATGTGTGCTGAGAATGACTGTAAAACCAAAAAATCAGCACCACTACAATCACACACAGCTATCTGAAGGAAAATGTTTCCCTCAAACATATCAGACACATCCTAGAATAATGCATCAGTCTCTGGCTCAACTGATGTCACCTCAACTGATGATTGACAAAGCTATGCATCCCCATAGATACCACTATCTGCGTGAATTTCACCACAAGACAAATGCACAACCTACTCTCCATGCAACACATTTGCAAAAGAGACACGCATTGTCTCTCGCTCTAAATATGGCTGCAAATACACAGAGACTACACCGCCTTGTGTCTGAGAAATATGCAAAGGATATACCAAACCACTCCTAGCACCTCTGTCTATCACCAGTAATCCCCTATGCATTTGAAATTATCTCTCTCTAAGCAATACACAATGTCCACTACTCTGCAATTGAGTCCTGGTACATAACGTACATCTCGTAGCATAAGCAATGCACCACTAGGTAAAGACATGCATACATATCCAACACCCTCTATGTCATATGTTGAACCATCAGCAAAATGCACACAATCAAGTCTCCCACTAGACAAAGATCGAAACAAATCATGACGTGGCATCACGTGAAAAAAAACATGATCGTCTAGTGGAAAACGTGTAGACAATGTGCTATCCCAAGACACAAAGTAGTGTAAAGGCAAGCTAGACTCAAAAGCGACATGCCTGTCATATGCATACTCTCTCGCATCTATCCTCATAGTAGCACCATGCATCTGCCTCATACGTTTAAAGAAACGGCATCAATATGTCCATCATGGTCGCAGTGCTAACATGTCAGTCGCGATCGTGAGCAAGAACCGCCTCTAACCTAAAGCGTCTCCATATCCATGCCAAAACTATGGCAAATAATGCTCAAGATCACAAGACTCTCCCACCTGAGAGCAAACCACTGTCTCAAGCAAAGAAGGTGAGCAAACAATCAAGCTCACTAGCTTCTACAATAGGCATACATATCTGGCAAAATTTTGGCAGAGTCTCCTTTGTAAGTGGAGCAAAAAACTCAAACTGTAAATCTCAATGGAGACAACAAATACAAAAATAGCCAATCCGGGAATCTACTTGGTCGAAATCACCTCACAAAGTCATACACTGAGCCAAACCGCTCTATCCGGAGTATCACTCAATGATGCCACAAATGACATACATATGAGAGTGAAAAATTGCTGCCAAAATGTGTCAATGAATGAACAATGTGCCAGAAAATCGTAGCATACAGAACCTGTGTACAAGTGGGAGTCGAAACTCAACCACTAAACCATCAGAGAGAAAACTATGGATACGCATAAACCATGGCAAGAATCTGGGAAAAATCCAACAGAGTTTCCCCTGGAAACTGAGAAAAACCTTAAAAAATCTCACCAAATACGCATGACAATAGACAATGTCTCAGTAGAAAAATCCACAAATGGTCTACATGCAATGCTAAAAGCCTGGCAAATTGGCTCACCCCTGACCGAGTAGCTCTATGATTGAGTACCTGTTTAAAAAAACACTACAAACCTATAAACGTGCTACCTGCAAGCTATGGCTAGCTCAAATTATATCCGCATAATGCATACATAGCATGAAACTGCACAAACCCGTGCTCAAAAAGCTCTCTGAAATGTCCCACACAGTCAAACAATGTGCATGAAACCGCATCCGTATGTGTAATGATCCAAAATTCACATACCAAAGTATCACTTGCATACGTAAAAACAAGGTAAATTCTCTCTCAAATAACACCACAATGTGCCATACATAACCAAAGATGCAAACCGCATCACTCTCTACATTGTAAGAATCAAACTACAAAACCTCGATATGTCAAGATTGTTGACAAGCTTCTGCAGAAAATACAGCACTCAAAATTTCAAAATTTTGATATGACCAACACGTCTATAACACGCCAAAACTTCAGGGTAGACTCCTGGATCACATGTATCCGAGTCCGGGTGTGAGAGATATGTCAAAAACCTTCATTTTTGGCCCAAAAAGGCAGCATAAACTTGTTGTTGTTGCACATGCTGTAATTCAGAAAAAAATTCAGAAAATAGACATCTCTAGCGCGTCTAGAATGTGCCAAAATCTCAACCTAGACTCCTGGATCATATCCATCCTACTCCATGTGACGGAGATATGCAAAAAACATTGTTTCAGGAGAAAAAACGAACTACAACACTTCTTGTTCTTGCTCTTTTTCTGTAAAATTCAGCAATGGCTTACTACACAAGATTTATACAAGCTGAATATACATATCTAAGCTGAGATCTGACAATGTCAAGCTGTATCCACCGTCGTCGAGCTCAAGCCGTCATAGCCGAGCTATGTCGCTTTCGTCTCGTCGGGAAGCAGTTGCACGCGCATCCCCAAAGCTCTGATACCAATTGTGAGTGTGCAAATGTGGTGCGTGTGCGGAGAGTGAGAAGGGGAGAGAGAGAGAGAGTACACAGGATGTGGGTGCAGCTCCCAAATCTCACTATATGAGCACCTTGTGAGAATGAGTGAGAGCTCCTTATTCTTTGTATGTATAAATAATAAGGAGGTAAATGTGGGTGACTGGACACTGACCGGCGGACACGGGCAAAGCACGGTGAGGCACACCGCCTTTACCTAACAAAATGAGCTTCTTGGAGTGGTGAGGTTGGTCACTGCCAATGAGCTGTTCACAAATGCACCATTCATGGTAGTGATAGGGTCCAATGACTGGCTCACTGAGAGCTCACTACAAGAGGTACTTCACATTAGCGACGCTCGCAATGCAACACTCAAAAGTGAAAATCCACGGTGTTGCTATGAGCGTCGCTATAGGCGTCGCTCTGGGCGTCCCTATTTTCTTTGTTGCATAGGGACGCCCATAGAGACGCCCATAGCAATGCTGACAAGGGTAAAAAAATAAACCAAGAGTGCCAAAAACTCATATCTCAGATCTGAGTTTCGGCGCTCAAGTGAAAGAGGTAAACCCGCACTCTCCCTCTCTCTCTCTTTCTATCCCACACACACACACACACACACACACACACACACACACGAGGAGAGGAAGGAGAGCCATGTATACTCCTTCCCTCTCCTCTCTGTCATGTTCCCTTCCCCTCTTTCTCTCTCTCTCCCTTTCTCACATACACACACATTGTGTCTTTGAGTGAGAGAGAGAGAGAGAGAGAGAGAGAGAGAGTAGAGAGTAGAGAGAGAGAGAGTACACACATGCATAAACAAAAAACACACACACACACACACACACACATGCAAAAAAAAGAATGCATATACACACACATTGAGAGAGGAAAAGAGAGAGAGAGAGAGAGAGAGAGAGAGAGAGAGAGAAAGTAAAGATATATATATATATATATATATATATATATAAAGCAAAGAGAAAGAGAGAGGAGAAAACAAAGAGAAAGAGAAAGAGAGAGAGAGAGAGAGAGAGAGAGAGAGAGAGAGAGAGAGAGAGAACCAAAGAGAGAGAGAGAGAGAGAGAGAGAGTAGGAGAAGACGAAAAGAGAGAGGTAAGGGGAGAAAACAAAGAGAGAGAGAGAGAGAGAGAGAGAGAAAGAGATTAAAAAAGTAGAGAAAATATGAAATGAAATGTTATATTAAGATTTAGGGTTAGGTTAAATTTAAAATTACATTTAAAATTAGGTTAGATTAAGATCTAAGATTAAGTTAGATTACATTAAACTTATATCTAAAAATTTATGCTAAATTTAAAATTAGGTTAGACTTAAGATTAGGTTAAGATTTAAATTAGATTTAAGATTATGTTATATTACATTTAGGTTTATGTTGAGTTTAAGATTAGGTTAGATTTAGATTTACGTTAGATTTAAAATTAGGGCAAGATTTAAGATTAGCTAAGTTACATTTAAGTTAGATTACATTTAGGTTTAGGATTTAAGATTGGATTAGATTTAGGTTTATGTTGAATTTAAGATTAGATTAGATTTAGATTAAGATTAAGACAACATTTAAAATTAGATTAGATTTAGATTTAAGTTAGATTACATTTAGGTTTAGGTTAGATTTAAGATCAGATTAGATTTAGGTTTATGTTGAGTTTAAGATTAGATTAGATCTAGATTTATGTTAGATTTAAGATTAGATTAGGTTAGATTTTAGGGTATGTCAATGAAGGCTTTGCCCAAAGAGCAAACACTAGATACACAACAATATGTATATTCCCATCAGAATCTGACACCTATTAACTCACCCACTAACCATATTCAATTAGCTCAAAATCACCATATGTTCAATTAGGTTAGATTCAAGATTAGATTTTGAATTTAGTTTTTATATTAAAGTCTACCTTTCGGATTACGAAAAAAAATTAGAGTTAGGCGAACGGTGCTCCATCTCTTCCTTTCTATGGATGCGACCTTAAGCTCGAAATCTTTCAACGACTTGAACTCAGATTGGAGGCCAACATGTAATGTGCTAAGTAATACCTCGAACAAGGATCTACTGTGAAGAGATGTTAAGATGCTGTGAATTGCTACAGCTAGAGAAGAGGCAAAGGGGGTTTGTCCACTACATGCACTATCATGTAGACGTGGGTGTGTAGATTTCTTGTACCCACAAATATAGGCATTGACCAATAAAGATGAGATTATAACCCTGGGTTCTGATCTTCGTGCACCTCTAGACCGAGGTGTGTGGGGATCGGACATGACTAGAGAATGTGAGGTAGTTTACAATGTGAACAAAGAGAGAGAGAGAGAGAGAGAGATAAAAGACGGAGGATGCCAATAGAAGATTAAATTTATGTCCAGGTTATAAAGTTTTTACATTCATTAAAAGTAGTGACGAGGATGTGGGGCCGTCCAGCCGAAATACCTATCTCTCAACAAGGATCTTATGTCCTTTATGTCCTTGTAATCAATGCAAGCATGCTGTGCGACGGACAAGACGCATTTCTTTGTAGCACATTCGCGAATTTGGCGAGTTTGATCCGTCTATTATAGATCGATTTGTTGTCAATTATAACTCGTCGGACTCTGACGTTGGCCAACAGGAAGCAATCTTGCAACCCAATAGACGTGTTTGCAAGCGCTTTGGTCAAGCAACATACATGAGGCCACAAGATGTAGCCTCTGACAGCTCGGAGGATGATCATGCAGACCACATTCTCAACGAGGCAATGTTTGAGCCGGAGATCGATGAAATGATCGAGACAATCATGGATTCAGAAAGGCTTATCTATGATGATATGAAAAGTGAAGCCGATACGCCATTTTATGATGAAGCATGTGTGTCTAGATTGAAGGCGCTCTTGGTTCTTCTCAACATGCAAGCAAAGTTTGGATGGAGTGACACTAGCATCACATTGCTTTTTAGGTGATCTTTTACAATGTGTTTACTTCAATAAAAAACTCTAGATGTATAATGATCTGATGGATTACTTACACAAGTGTATCGCATTTTTTTCTACTGTAGTAATGATTACAGAGTATAATTACAAGTAAAGAGATTGTAGCTCAGGAACAGCTTCGGAGACAAAAACCAAGAGACTAAGAGTAAGAAGTCAAAAGATGCTATGTAATGGGTCCTATTTATAGCCTCTTGAAGTTATTATGGTAACTGTTGTGGTATTTATTGATTGATCCACTGTTCAGCTTCTAGGAGACAGTTCCCGCCTATTGAGACTGTCTTCGCCATTTACATCCTTCCCTCCTTTCTTGAATTTTTGTACGACTCCAAAATTTCTTTAAAAATCCGCCGTTTGATTCTTCCGAGGTGTTGAGGAACCTCTTTGCCTGCTTGCTCGGTTGGCGGATGTTCCTCATGATAGTACTCCTCTGAAGTTGTTAAATCTCCTGGTATTGCTAGCTTTATACCATACTTCATGCTTGTTGAGTGCTTGATACCCCTATAGTTGTAATTCCAAGGGTGCCCAACCAAAGAAATTACAGCACCTTACTCGGAAAATCCACCGTTTGATTCTGAAATTGGCTGGAAAAACCCATCGTCTGATTCTTAGAACTGTTGGAAAAATCCACCATCTCATTGCTACCTAGTATCCCTTCACTGAACCCACTTCCTCTTGCTTTGGTCGTGTTGGTGTTTCAAAAGTCCCAGTGCCATCATTGTCCTTCTGGATAAGTCTGTAAATGGACTCCTACTCAAGTTGATTCCTCCTTTCTATGTTCATTTCCAATTCATAAAGCATGATGATAGGTTTTGGTGCGGGCCTCAAGATCATCAGTGATATTATAGTATGTGAGCCAATCTACTGGTTCTGGATGTTGAGGATAAAGTGCTAGGAGAAACCTAGGTAGCTCAGCTTCTCTATCTGGTAAAGCATACAGGAGGACAAGGAATCGGGTGCAAACTCCAAAAAATTGAGGATAGCATGGTTCTCTTGCTGCATCATCTTTCTAGTAACTCTGACCAGCTGAAACAGTCTTTGGAGAGCAGTTGCTTGTTCTCCTATTGTCATTTGAGTTTGAGGCCTCTTACAGGTGGTAGCCTGATCTTCAATAATAGCTTGTACACTCTGATCCAGAACTCCTCTGGCAATTTGCATTTGCAGTAAAACTTCTTTCAATTGACTTCTGACCTCTTTCATACATTTATATGTTGGCCTGTTCCCAGCAGGAGCTCTAATTCTATGGCTAGGGAATGATAATCTTCAGTAGACTGCCGCTGCCACTGTGGATTAGCTAGTTTGTCATCAGAGGTTAGTACCCATTCAGGTACTCTCTCTAGCAATTGAATTTTGCTAGGATGCTTAGGCTGTTGGCACAGCTCCTGGTCATGGAAAGCAGCTGATTTCCAATGTTGGACCATTTCTCTGGCGCCGACATATAGTCGCTGAAATTGTTCAAGATCATAAAGAAGAACATCATCCTCTAGATACATCCTAGTTATAGGATCTTGCTGATGTCTTAGTCTCTTGTTCGGCGTGATGAGTTGTAACGAATGTTGCTCATCACCTTTCAGAACCTCAGTCACAGCTTTACCTTTCTCCTTCTCATCCAAACTGTGATGTGACTGGTGTACTGGTGAATTCCCAGTGTTGCTGGGTTGTTGATCTCCAGCCTACTGATCACCCGATTGTTGACCCCTATACTAGTCTGGCTGGTATGTAATGGGCTGATTTCCCCATGTGGCTCCTACTCCACCAGCACTAGATCCTGAAGGTGGAAATGGAGGAGAGTCATCATCATCATGCCTTTCTGTTGGTTCATCCTCCTTCTCTTCCTCCTCTATTGCTTTATCATCATCCTCATCAAGGTTATTCTACTGTTCAATATAGTCCAGGATAGCCTGATTTGTTCAAAGCACTGTTGTATTCAAAAAGTTTATCCTGCAAATCACTTTGCATTGTTTCCATAAGCGCCCTGAGATTATCTATATTGAAAACAACATTTTTCTATGGATTCAGTATATCAGCCAAATTATTATAGATATATCTTTCAGTTAAAGTGGCTTTCAATGCAGTGTGGCTGGTCAACAATGAGTTGAAATCAACTTTCTTCATTTGTAGCATGTTTTTGAATCTGTCAGTAGCTCTCTTAGCCCGTGTCTTTTCTTCTTTAAGCATCCTCATCTCCGACTCCATCTTTGACAACTTATTTCTAAATTCTGAATGGTCCTAGCTGATTGTTTTTCAAGGACACTGTACTGCAAATACTGTGCTCCTCTATCGTGCTTCACCTTCTCAACTTGCTTCTCAGTCTCCCTCAGTTCGGCCTTTAACTTGGTCAATTCATCATTAGACACTGAGTCATCCAACATTTGTCTTATATCATTAACAATTGTGTTCTAGGACGACTAAATAAGTATTGAACAACCATCATTACCCATTGCTAGGTCATAGGCAACTGGATCATAAACTGTGACAGGAGCCATATATGGTAGTGTAGCATAATTAGGTTTGTGCACAGGTTGGTGTCCTTTGAGAGGATGAGTCTGCAGCTGTTGTAACCGGCCCTTCTTGGTTAAAGTCAAAGCCACTTCACTATAAGGGATGGAATCTTCACCAATTGGACTATAAGGTGATAATCCTTTTCCCTTATCAATCTGAACCACCGGCTGCTCAGCATTGGTCCTATCTAACTGGTCTTTTCCTGCACTGGTGGTCCTCATCTTTGCCCTGCTTGGTGGCTGGTTCCACAAGTGGTCTGGATTGGAGGCTGGTCTGGCTGTTCTGGCTGGTCAGTTGAAGTTTGGTCTGTTGGAGTCTTTTCAACAGACACTGTTTTGACCTGACTTTCTAGCTGCTTAAGGAGAGCATTGCTTTTGGCCAGTGTAGTTTTTGGTCTTTTAGAACTTCCAGCTTCCTCTTGCATGGCCTTCCTCTTTTTTCTAGTGAGAGCTAACTGGTTATCTGGGGCTTCTTCATCTGATGATAAATCCACATTGCTAGTTACTAGAAAGGGCTTCTAGCTCCAAGCCATCCTTACCTGGTTATGAGCGTCCGAAGAAGTTGCCTAGTAAAGGAACTGCCAAACATACCAAGCTTTGAAAACAGTTTGGGAATTCAACTTAGCAGTCTGCTGAAGCACATTATGTGACAAAATCTGACATAGATTTATTGAAACTATGGCGTCCAATCTTTTTGCCAGTAGCATAGCAAACAGTTTTTTTGACACATAAGTCGAGTTTTTTTTAGACTCACAACTTCAACCACAAAGCGGTAAGTAGCGGGAATGTCCAGACCCATTATTGGAACCCCTTGCGCATTGGCTTTGCATTTCTTCTTGGCAACATCATCTTCTTTCAGAGTTGCACTAATCTATTCTGCTATTGCCACAGATGGATTTGGCTCATTTGGCATCTTGAATGCAAAAGAAATATTTTCCGGTGTTACCGACACTTTCCTACCATATACCATAGCACTTCCTTCATCAACATTGAAGGAATCAAGAACCTGTCTAATGATAGTTGTGTCAAACTCAATTCTTGTGGCTTGCACAACCACATGCAAATCCCACAGTCGGAGTAATGCCTCGGCTTGCTCAGTAAACACATACCGTTGTATTTTACTGTGAGGGATAAGTGGAAGAGAGGATTTTGCAGTAGCAGTAAGTGCTTTGGTTTCCTCTATGATTTCTTGCATCTTCTCCAACATTTTCTTCCTACCCATACACCGTAAGACGATCAATCAGTATAAGAAGAAGATAGGACTTCCTTGAATCTTCAAACCCGTATCCTGGTGTGGCTGGTAAAGACAGCAATCAACGGTTTCCTCATACGAATAAGTTTGTGGTTGTAGTGATGAAACTTCAGATCTTGGTGATGGCGAATGGATAACAGTAGGCAGACTCGCCTTATTGTTATACGCATTCATGCCATAAAAGCTCCACTACTTATCGTTCCTAGAGTCATGTGTACCGCAAATGACGTGGCATACATGCATTGGCTAATACTTGCCATCTTCTTTGAAATGATTACTACTGATAGTTCGACTGACCCTTTTTCCCATAAAAACTGATATTGGTTTTGACACTTTACTGATTCTGGTACTGACATGGTTTTGTCGCACTGAGACTTTTTTTACCTTTTGATTGGCTCTGGAACTGGCTGTACATGAAAAAGGCTATAAATAGCTGATTCTGGAATTTCCTGGTCTTCAGTTCCTAGACTACCAATACCCTTATCCCTGGAAGTCTCTCTATCTTCTGCATAATAGAGCTTGATTTTGGCCCCATTATATACCTCTAGCAACAGTAATCCAGATAAATATTTCAATCTTATTGTGCCATTGGAGAACACCCAATAAACTTCATATGGACCTGCCCAAGATATCTTTAAGTTTGGTTTCTTAGTGCCTAGTTTTGATTGATATAGCAGAACTAAATCTCCTTTCTAAAACTCCCTGCTTTGATTCATTTGTCATGCTAGTGTTTCCTTCTTTGTTGAACAATTTCATATTCTAGCATAGCCCTCTACCTTAACTCATCCAGCTGTGTTAACTCCTCCAATCTTTGTTTCAAATTGTGATCAAAATCTAACCCATACTTGATTGCCATCTTGAGACTGGGTATGACAAATTCCATAGGCACTACAGCTTCAGTGCCATACACCATTCTAAATGGTATCAATCCCGTAGTGACCTTATAAGCTGTTCGATATGCCTGGAGAGCAGTTTGAAGTTTCAAATCCCACTGATGTGACTCTTTTTGCACAATCTTAGTGAGAATAGTCTTGATAGTCTTGTTGCTGCTTTCGGCTTGCCCATTGCATTTAGGATAATATGGTGTTGATTTTCGATGCTTGATTGAAAGCATATCCATGAGAATGTCCATAGTGTCGTTTATAAAGTGCGTATCCTGGTCGGACACAATCTCCACAGGACATTCGTATCGATAAACAATATTTTCAAATAGAAACATAGCAATGGATTTTGTCGTGTTGTCAGGAAGAGCCTTAGCTTCTATCCATTTGGTCACATAACAAGTGGCCATCAATATATACCTATTCTTCCTTGGAGTAATTTTCTTGAAGGGACCCATAAAATCTAGACCCCATTTCATAAAACACCCAGTAGTAGCTAAACCAGTGTTAGAGGAGTCATATCTGCTATCGTGGGTCTACCCATTCTTTGGCATATATCACAAGTTTTACAAAAGCTTCTTACATCAGATATTAAAGTCTACCACTACAATCCAGCCTACAGAATCTTTTTGGAAGTAATGTCAATAGAAAAATGTCCCCCAGAATCCCCATTATGTGCCTCTGAAATAACTTGCATTCTTCACTCCATAGGCACACATTTGCAAAGAACCCCATCAACTCCCAATCTGTAAAGTGATCAACCAATGATGTGAACTTCAGAATCTTAATAATCATAGCCTTGTTCTGATTCTGAGTCCAGTTGTCCAGGAATCCTCCCTTAGAAAGAAACTGATATACCTCATACAATTCTGGATCAGTTGATTTTGTAGCTGTTAAAAATGAAATAGTTTTGCATCCAGTGGATCTTCTCTTAAAGACACCTTAGAGTAGCCATCCATACTCCTGGACATGAAATCAACACCACAATGGTTTTTTCCGGGCTTATGGAAAATACGAAATTCAAATTCCATCAGGAACATCATCCATCGTATCAATCTGCCTTGAATAATGACTTTATTAATTAAAATTAATAAGGCCATGATGATCCACATAAAAATGAAATAGCTTGCCCAGCGAATAATGTCTGAATTCAGTAGCACTAAAAACTATCCCTAAGGCTTCTCTTTCATTATTTGTATAACCTTATTCAGCCTGACTGAACCGACTGGCAAAGTATACTGGATAATCAATTCTTCCTTTTGGCTGAGCCAGTATTTCTCCCATCGCCAGTCTTGAAGCATCGACATGTACATGAAAAATGACATCCCAATTTAGTTGTCGAAGGACTGGCTTATTGATAATAGCAGTCTTTAAATTCTAAAAACTCTCCTCACATTCCCCAGTCCAACTGAACTTGCTGGTCTTCTTTGTAAGTTCATACAAAGGTAATGCCTGGGAAGAAAACTTGTGCCCAAATCGTCTATAAAATTTGATATATCCCAAGAAAGAGCTTAACTCTGACGCATTTTGAGGTGCCTTGGCCTGTTGGACACACTGGATCTTGTCATTGGCCATTTCTATACCATTCCTGGACACTACATGTCCCAATAGCTGTCCTTTCCAGACTAAGAAAACATATTTGTATGGGTTCAAATAGATTCGCTTTTCTTGACAGCGCTGGAAAACCATTTCAAGAAAGAGTAAATGCTTCTCCTCTGTTGAATATATAGTGAATTCATCCGTAAACATGGCAAGGAATTGGTGAAGAAATTCACTGATTATTTCCATCATACATCGTTGAAAAGTGGTTGGTGCATTGCAAAGACCAAATGGCATCACCAAATACATAAACGCTCCCCACTCTGTAACAAAAGTGGTTTTACTTCGGTCCTCAGGAGCAATTTGTAATTGGTTATAGCCACTATAACCATCCATAAAGCTATACATCTCATATCCTGCAATTTCATCAAGCAACATATCTGTGAAGGGTAATGGAAAGGGATCCTTAATTGTTTGAGCGTTCAGCTTCCTCTAATCCACACACACTCTAAGCTTTCCATTCTTCTTGGGTACCACCACAATAGGGAACAACCAGTCACTACTAGCTACTACAGTAATGAATGCAGACTTTAGATGGTTATCAATCTCTTCCTTGACCTTCTTAGCGTAATTTGGATTTTGGTAAGGTTGCAGCCGTACAAGTCTAGCATCTGGTTTAAATGGTATTCAATGTTGACATACCTCTGGATCTACTCCTTTAAGATCAGTATGTTCCCATGCGAACACATCCTTGTATTGTTGGAACATATGTCGGGCCTTCTCTTTCATCTTAGGATTCAGATGTTTGTTGACCTTGATCAATCTAGGATTTTCCTCAAAATCTAAATTCCATTCCTCTATTTCCTGATCATCTGGAAGTACCAGTTAGGCCCTCCATCCTTTCTCTTGGTTGACTCCTCAGCGTAATCCCAAGACAGTCCCCTGAGCTCTGAACTGCTTTTGATTTCCAATAACTTCTTTAGAGTGTGCTTGTTCAGAACCCACTGGTGCACTGGAATCAATTGGTTCTTCTGGCCTTCCAGTCAGCTCAACTGGCCGTTCTCCAGAGTTTTGCTCAGTGAACTGGTCTGGAAATTTCTTTTTTTGCTTTTCAGCATGATCTTTGTCCAGTAACACTGCGTTGAGATCTATCTCGGTTAATGGAAAAATATTCATTGCTGCCAATATTATGTTGGAATTAGGGTTGCAGAGAAATGCACACAGCTTGGAGAAGGTGAAGGAAGCTCAAGGCACAGAATAGAGAGTGTGTTACTTAGTATGCAACGGAAAGATAGATAGCCCTAGAGTGATGGGCGTATATACAATGCTCGGGGAAAAACACCTCCTAAAGAGGGAAAAAATGCCCCGGCGGTCCTAATGTGTTCACACAGATCATTACCACATGTATATGGTAGCAAATCCCCCCTGGAGTGATGCGGTGAACGAGAGCTGACACATGAGTAAAGGGAAGTTCCATCCCCTAAGGACATCATCAATCCACAAAGGGGAGTAAGCCCAAATCTTTGCAGAAAGCTTCAAGCTTCTCACGAGACAATGCCTTTGTGAAAAGATCTTCAAGGTTGTCTTGTGTTGGCACATAAGCCAAGCTGATCTCTCCTGCTGAGAGCCTCTCCCTAACATAGTGGTAATGCACCTCAATGTGCTTTGTGCGAGCATGAAAAACTGGGTTCCTCGCAACTGCCAATGCGCTTTGACTGTCAGTGTAGATAGTGTTGGGAGTGTCCTGTCCAACACCTAAAACATCCATGGCGTCTGAGCCATACACACTCAACCGTAGGTGTGAAGACTGCCCTGTAATCAGCCTCACAACTCGAAGTGGCCACAGTAGGTTTCTTCTTGCTCAACCATGATATACATGAACTGCCAAGCATGAAACAAAAACCACTTGTGGACCCTCACGTGTCAAAACAACCAGCCCAATCTGAGTTCAAAAAAGCATGTAAGTCTGGCGGCAATGATCCCCCCTTGGGATAAAACAAGCCAAGATGTAAAGTGCCACTAAGGTAGTGGAAAATCCTCTTGACAGCCTACCAATGCTTAGACCCTGGGCTATGCATAAATCTGCTGACCTGTGAGACTGCAAACTGAATATCTGGCCTAGTGTTGCATACATAAATGAGGTAGCCAACATCAATTTGATAAAGAGTGACATCAGCAGGATCGCGAGCATCATGTAGACTCAACTTCAAACCTGTTTCCATGGGAGTGGCAATAGGTTTGCAATCCTCAAGTCCAAACTTACATAGCAATGTCTCTATGTACCTTTTCCGACTCAAGGAAATACCACCATCACATTGCTTAAACTATATACCCAAGCAATGATGCAATAGCCCCAAATCTTTCATCTTGAAAGTAGCATTCAAATCAGCCTTAAATTCAGCAATATGTCTCTTATTTGGTCCACTGATCAGCAAATCATCGACATAAAGAACCACAATGAGAAGTATATCATCGTCACGCTTTACATACAATGTGCTTTCTGTTGGACTGTTATGAAAGCCTCGTTTGACCAAATGAGTGTCAGCTTTCTCATACCAAGCACGAGGAGATTGCTTCAACCCATACAAAGCCTTCTTAGATCTGCACACTTTGTCCTCTTTTCCTTTTATGACAAAACTGCGAGGCTGCGTTACATAAACTTCCTCAAATATGTCACCATTCAAGAAAGCAGTAACAATGTCTGATTGATGTACATCCCAACCAAAATGAGCTTCCAATGCACATAGAAAACGCACAGTAGTCATATGACAAGTGGGAGAAAAATTCTCTTCATATTCTATGCCTTTTTGCTATGCATAACCGTTTGCAACAAGTCAAGCCTTATGGCGATCGATCTCACCATCCGGCTTGCGTTTCAACTTGTTGAAACACACTTTGTACCAATGGCCTTTTTGCCAAGAGGCAAATCACATAAAGTCCATGTGTCCTTTTCTATAAGTGCATCATATTCTGATTGCATGGCAGCCATCCAATTTTTTGAATTCTGTGCTTCATTAAAAGACAAAGGCTCCTCAACATCATGTAAGCTAGACACAGCCAAAGCATAACAATCTGATGCATAAGATGCATGGCGGAGCCTGAACGAGTACGACTAGACAAAGGTGCATCTAATTTAATGTCACGCAAAGTGTGCACCAGCCATTTTGGCATACTTCTAGCCTGCTCATTCTCATCCCTTTCCTCATCAATTATATCATGTACATCTGCATCAGTAATAGGCTGATCTGTAACATTTGCAAAAACCCCTATAGGATGTGCATTTGCCTCATTAGAACTTACATTCGTATTTCCACCACTGAAAGGAGGCAACCCCGGGGGATTCACCACTTATAATAAGGACATGTCACCTGCGTGCACCAAATTCCCCTTTTTAACCCCTATATACGGGACCATCCTTTGTAAAATGCACCTTTTCTCCGCTTTATAACCCCCCTATTGTAAACTCACGTGATACCATACGGTAAAACTTAGTGAATCCCCCGGGGAGGCAACAAAGTGTCATAAATGTCCTATGAGCTTACATTATGTTAGGAATTGGATCGTGCTAGCTATGGTGGAGTGGAAGAGAAACATGGTGCAAGTGTGTGAGTGTGTGTAAGCAAGGTTATCACTCAAGTGAATTAGGTTCCAATATAGAATTAGCTTGGAATCATAAACACAATCTTTAGTATTGACTTAGCTTACCACAAACTCACCATGGACAAGCATGTAGTGCAAATGAAGTTCTTGTTTATTGATTCAAGAAATGAGCTTTAAGTAGCTCTACAGCCTCGCTCCACAGTATGTGGGATAAATCCACTCTCCTCTCCTTGACTCACACCTTAGGACAAAGCTCACACTTTACAATCCTCCCCTTAAGGTTTGGACTAAGACAAGATACTGAAGATGCATGATCCACACAGGCTAACAAAATCCACATAGGATGGTGATATCCACACAGGAAAATAAATTCCACAAAGGATGGTGATATCCACACAAGATGGTAAAATCCACACAAGAAAGATACACAAAGGATGGTGATGTCCACACAGGATGATAAGCTGGTATCCACACAGGAAAAAGTATTCCCCTACAAGTAGAGAGTCTGCATCTTCAAAATGGGTCTTCCCAAACGCTGCCTTTGTCTTCGTCCTTTTTGTCTTCTACTATGTGAGCTGATCCTCTGTCAGGTCTTTTGTCTTCATTGCTTCTGTTGTTTCTTCTACTACTGCTTTCTCCACTGCTACTGCCTCCACTTGAGTAGAACCGAGAAGGAGGGTGTCCCTTTTTGTTGTGCAATCAGGCTTTACTGAAAAAACGAACACAATGCTAAAATACTGATGTAAAAGACCTACTGATACGTATGTTAATGCTGCCAATCTTTCTCTGGTCATTCTCCCTTGGTTGATCAATGCCTTTTCTTTTTCCATTGGAGTCACTCAATTTGCTGAATTTGCAATTTTTGACTTGGTCATGTGCTTTGCAGTCATTACTTATCTGACGAGAGCCTTTTTGAAGCTAAATTTTGACATACCAAATATAAAGGGCGGTCATACCAAGTGCAAAATTACACTGGCAGTGTCTAAACCCCGTTGCAAGTGGTAGATACAAGAGATGTGGGTTCGAAAGACTTGATGACTTTTATTTCAATCTTAATAAATGGACTTGAAATCTTTGTGAAGCTCCTCTTCACAAAGAGGTATGACTGGAATGAGCCTTTGAAGTTGCCTTTGGATACCTTTGGGTCAGCAGCTCTTGGCCAATCCTTTTTCAATTTTCTCGTGAGACAATGCCTTGTTAACTTTAAATCCAGTGTGGGAATCGGTGCCTAACAAACTCACCTTTTATTTTTATTTTTCAATGCAAAAAGAAAACGAAAACAACTGTCCACTTGCAGGCGAGGACGGTGGTGGGAGAATGTCAAGGGCGGTGAGCTGTTTTGAAAAGGTCGTGGGGTTGTTGAGACCATGTGCTTTGCAGTATTTGGCACCCTGTCCTTTATGAGCCTTGCAACAGTGCCTTTTGAGCTTGCCTCCTCTGTCGATTACCCCCCCTTTGGCCTGGCGATGCTCTTGATGCTCTGCAACTTAATGCTCTCGATGCTCTTGTGCAGAAGATAGCCGTCCAGAGAGGGGCCACCGGGTGCAGGGGTGAGGTTGCCAAGCCTGATGACGCTATGGCAGAGTATACGAGACGGGCATGCAGCAGGTCGGCAAGTCAGCACCCTGTGCTCTATAAGCCTTGCATCAGCGCCTTTTGATCTCGTCTCCCAGACTCCAGTTGATGTTGAGGATGCTGAGATTTAGCCCTGCGCAACTCGATGCTCTGTCAATTTGCGCTCGATGGAGCTCGGCAAGAGGAATCACCACTACACGGCACAAGCCTCCAAGGAGGAAGGGGAAGGTACTGTGTGTGAGGTGGTGGAAGGGCAGGGCAGGAGGGGACTCAGACTTGTGCTCATAGAAAAATTGATTTCAAGGTCCGGTTCTATAAGCCTGCACAATAGAGAGCGAGGGAGATTGCACAAACTTATTGGCCATAATTGCTCTTCGACAGTGTTTTTTGATTAATCTCCTTGGTCGTCGCCATCTGAAGCTTGAATCGCTACCTATGCCTCTTCTTTGTACCTCCTCAAGAAGCTAGAACTTCCAATTTGATGGTGTGAGGTCACACAGCATCTCAAGCTCTCTCTCTCTCTCTCTCTCTCTCTCTCTCTCTCTCTCTCTCTCTCTCTCTCTCTCTCTCTCTCTCTCTCTCTCTCTCTCTCTCTCTCTCTCTCTCTCTCTCTCTTCTCCTCACGTACAAGTTTTAGAAAAGGACACGCCTTGAATTCTAGAAAATGCATGGACCCACAAACATCACTATGCACAAGCTGCAACCTGCATGTGGCCTAAACTGAACCATCCTTTGGAAACTTAGAACGTTGCATCTTACCCAAAATACAGCCTTCACAAACATGTTTGACAGGTGCTTCAAGAGGAGTCAAAGAAGCAATCATATTAGATTTTTGCAAACGCAGAAAACTGGCAAAATTCAGATGCCCAAAACGTGCATGCCAAAGTTTTGCATCTAAAATAGCCCTTGAATCTGCAACAGCATTTGCAAAATTTTGTCCACACTTGTCATACAAAGTGAGATTATACATCCCACGACACAAAAGGTCAGATCAACAATTTTATCACCAAAACTGAGATCATGAACTGTACATCTGTCATCCACAAATTTGACTACAAGTCCAAGTCTAGCAAGTGCGCATACAGACGAGATTTGTCTTGATCCCAGGTACATCTGAGTGCATTAAAAAGTGTGAAGGAACTGCATTTGCAGCAGTAAGCACAATCTTTCCAACTCCCTGAACCGGATAAGAGGCATTGTTGGCACAAGTGACTAAATTCCCATGAGGGACAGACTCGAGAGAGGTGAACAATTCACGATGTGAGATAATGTGCTTTGTAGCACCACTGTCGAAATACCACACATGTGAATCTGTAGCAACTGACAAGCATGCATCATGGACAGCAGGATTGTAAGTGCACTCTTCACTAAAAGCCCATTCTGCATCGACATCAGCATCACAGTCTCCTTTCACAGAAGACTCAACAATGGCTGCATTTGTAGTGGAACCACCCTCTTTCTTAGCCTCTTTGGCCTTCAACTTAGGACACTGCTTGATCAAGTGATCATTAGCTTTACAATAATGGCAACGAATCTTCTTTTTTCCCTTATCACGAGAATTGCCGAACGAAGTGCTACCAGCAGAAGCATTAGGAACAGAAGTTTTTCCACTCGCAGCAGAACCATAAGAAGTGACTGCATTGCTGTTACCACCCTTTCTTTGAGAAGCAATAAAAGCTTGTTCAACTGCACGCTGTCTAGTCTTGTTTTTTCTGGAAAGTGACTCTTGCAACAACAATGTGCATAATGCATCAAACTTGACAACTTATGGATTTCCTTGGGTCATAAGTCTCCAAGTACTAGCAAAAGTCTGGTAAGAATCTGGTAAGGCATCAAGAACAGTCTGCACAAGGGAACTGTCTGAAATGACTTCACCTGCAAAAATAAGTTTCTCATTGATATCCTTGACACTAGCAAGGAAAGTGTCATCTTCCTCATGCATAATCTTCGACTCCAGCTCTTTACGTAGCAAAGCAATTTTAGCCTGATTGCGACTTGCATAAAGACTTGCTAGAACATCCCAAGCTTGTTTTGCAGATTTTGCTGAGCGAATGTGAGGAACAATGGTGCGCTTCACAGATAATGCAATAAATGCATGAGCCTGCGCATCCTTTACATCCCAACGAGCTTGTTCAGCCGTAGGTAAAACAACTCTAATAGCAGCAACCCTTGCAGCAAGACCTGCAACATCCTCAACATCACCTACATCCTCAAAACCAGGACGTACATCAATGCCCTGTAGAATATTCTAAACGCCCTTTGACACAAGAAAGTGTTGCATCATATAAGCCCACATAGGGTAATTGTCCCCATCCAACCTGTCCTCAACAGCAAACATCTTGAACACATCTGTGTTGTTGTTGTCAGTCATGGTAAATGTTGCACTTGATGTGAAAACTGCCTGAAAATAGGAGAAATGGAGCGGGAACAACACGTGCTATATAGCACAAACCGTAGAAGACAATAAGGCACCTGTTATGCAGAAAATGGCACTGACAGAAACTCTGCACAAAATGACGAAATAGCATGTGCAGTACTGCCTGTAGTGGAAACAAAGGCCTAAATTAGCCCAAATCAAAAATCTGAGCAGACTAAGCTCTACGAGCGTTCCCGAAATATTTACCTACGAACGCTCGCCAAACCTCACTGTAATCGGAGAAAGTGAGCAGGTGTGTGTTGGAGCCCCTTCTTTATGACTACTGTGTAGTCAAACTCAAGCAATAGTATAAACTAGTGAGCAATTCTTCTAGTGTTGCAAGGTTTGTTTACTAGATATAGCACTACTTGGTGATCCACGAAGAAAACAAATTTGTTTGCTAGAAGGTAGTGTCTAAATTTTTTGACATAATATATCATCCCCATACCTTCTCTTTCCGTAGTGGTATAATTTTTCTCTGCGTTGTTTAGCTACTGACTAGAGTAGCAAATGGGAAAATCTATTTTCTTCTCTCCTGGCTGGGCTAATATGCATCCAATGGCATAGGCTGATGCATCCACATGAACATGAGATATTTTTCTCCACTCAAGGGCTTGCAAAATTGGAGCATAAATTAATTGCTGCTTCAATTTTTGGAAATCTTGCTCACATTCCTCCATCCATTTGAACTTAGCAATGAGGGCGTACAACGGCTTTGAAGGGGATCGGGGAGCACCACAGACGGAGAGTGAGAGAGAGAATGAGACACACGACACAGATATGGGTGGGGAGACTCAAAGAGTGAGCAGCCCCCTATACACTTATGCTATGTATAAGGTATACAAGTCAGTGGGCGCCCAGACTCTGGGCGGCCGGGCAAGGCACAGGCGCCTATACCCCAACAACCTCCCACTTAAAGGCGACTATGCCTTTAAGCAAGGGAACCTAGTCTAAAGACTACAAAAGGTGAGAGAAAACCGCTCTCAACCGATGCCCACTGGCTGGCTGTGATCGTGTGCATCCGGCTGTCCTGCTCCCGTGTAAGTCCATACACCACCAGACATACCGCACACGTACTGCAAGTATGTATGCAATACCTGCATATCTCCCTCTTGCACTATGCCATCATCAGTCAACAAATGACTGACAACCCCAACTGCAAATGCTCCCACTACAGCTGCGATATCCGGTCTCAGGATCAACATCTCATACATGAGACCACCGAATGCCGATGCAATGCTAGCGGGCCCTGCTAGCTCTACGGAGCATGCATAAACATATATATCCCTGGCAATAGGCATCTCTGACTGACAAGGCGTGTCAGCCACATGCATCTCCTGACTGTCCACAAAAGACGCATCAACCTGTCGTGAAACCTCAGAGCACACCAGTTTCTCTAGGTGTCTGTTGGAAGACATATCCTGCACAACTATATCCCCATGCTCACTGTCGAGCATAGAAAGGAATGATTGCATAATCGCTGACATCTCAGTCTCCTCTGCAATCATCCACTGCAAACATGACCACTCAATCTGCTGTGACTCACTAGAGCTCTCATGCTCTAACTCCGTATGCATAGACTCTTGCACAACGATCTCCTGTCGTGACTCAGTAGAGCAAGACCTCTCTACCTGTCTATCCTGCATAGAAGTATCTCGCACAACTGACTCTCTGCTTTGCTCAGTCACTAGCAAATCATGCATCTTTGACTTTGTCACCTCTCTATGTGACTGCTCAAGTCGTGCCCCAACTGTGTGCACAATAAGCTCACTACTCTGCACTCCATGCAAAGCATCCTGCAACCCACAAGCAAAAGAGACTCGCCTGCTCTCTCGCTGTCTGCATGGCTGTAACAAGATTGAGACTCGACCATCTCGCACCAGTACTACGTGCAATGGGTACCATGTGCCAATTCTAGCACCTCTCGCAATCACCAGCAAACCCAAATGCAACACAAAAGATCGCTCAAGCATCGATACCCGACATCCACTATCCCGTAACTGTCTGACTGAGATCAAATCCCTTCTCAGATCTGGCACATAACGCACATGACGCAGGGTAAATCTCATACCACTGGGCAAGGACAAACATACGTCTCCTGCACCCTCAATTTCATACACAACACCATCAGCCATGTGCACACAACCAAGTCTCCCACTAGAAAACGTGCTAAACCACTCACGATGCGACGTGACATGGAAAGTAGCATCTGAATCTAGTAACCAATGTGAAGACAATGTGCAATCCGATATGCAATCCGTAGACATAAGATCGTCTGAAGACAAGCTAGATGTAAATGTGACATCACCGTCACAAGCATACTCAGTAACCACCGTACTGATCTCATTAGCATCTGTCGTGCCCAAATCTGCATCACGCATCTGTCGCCTCCGTTGTCTCAAACGCCTGAAACATCGACGCCTAATGTGCCCTCTATGTCCAGAATGCCAACATGTCAAGTCTCTATGCCGTCGAGACTTGCGTGTGGGATCAATCTCTCCCATGGACATAGAAGTGGGACTAGACTCCCCTGTAGACATGGATGTCGCATACATAGCATGTAAACTCTACCATAAAGCATGAGTTGTAGTCTCCCTCGAGACCTGCCAGTCAACAGACTCAACCAGATGCAAACGAATCGTAGACATTGCTAACTCATCAAGATCCTGCCAATCATCATCACGCATAGACTTGGGCTTCGCCGATAAACCACACAAGGGTTTATCCTGCCCCAAATTTGCCAATGCAACAAGCATATGTTCCTTCCAAGCAAAAAAATCTACACCATCAAATTGTGTCAGACCATAACGCTGGAAGTCAAATGAAAAATCAGCCATAATGCTCTCAAAAGAGCAACCAACAATGAGTAGCAAATGTCAACCAAATCAGCCCTAAACTGGCTCGAATCGCATCAACAAAAGTCTGCAAATATGGCTGTAAAATCTGATGCAAAGTTGCACCAAAAACAGTGCAAAGCCTTGCACAAAATCACGTCAATATGACTCAATCGCGCATAAATATCTGACAAAATTTTGGCAAAGTCTCCTTTGTAACTGAAGAAAAATCTCAACAGTAAACCTCAAAGAGACAATAATATATGCCACAATGGCCAATCCGGGAATAAACTCGACCGGAATCACCTCACAAAGTCATACATATGAGCATACCCGCTCTTGCCGGAGTACCACTCAACGGCACCTCAAATGACATACATGTGAGTGATGATTGCTTCCAAAATACCTTTCAATCGATGACCAAATGTCTGCCAGATAACTATAGCAACATTTTGCAAAACCTTGCAAGATCTGTCGCTATGCGCAATGCGAAATACGGCACACAAGGGCATACACAAGTGACTCCAAACTCCAACCAACTGATGACTGAAAATCACCTGTCAAAGTGGGAGTAAACTCAACCACTAAACTGTCAAAGAGCAACCTACAGATACGTAGAAGCTATGGCGAGAACCTGGATAAAATCCAATAGAGTTTCTTCTATAAATTGAGCCAAATCTCAAATAATCTAAGCCACAAACAAATACACAAATCCATATATGGCATACATAAACCGCCAAGACCATGGCAACATAGCTCACTCTCGCATGAGTGGCTCTCTGGA
Organism: Adiantum capillus-veneris; assembly: GCF_014529385.1. Lineage (NCBI taxonomy): Eukaryota > Viridiplantae > Streptophyta > Polypodiopsida > Polypodiales > Pteridaceae > Adiantum > Adiantum capillus-veneris. The sequence continues at coordinate 138,930,388 of NC_140955.1, read as the reverse complement.
CAAATGCATATCCAAAAACCTGTGTACACCTATGAATTTGCTGGTTGCTGCAGAAAATACTCCGTGTGTGTGAGATATACCAAAAACAGTGTTTTTGGGACCCGAAAGTGCACAAATAAACCTGTTGCTGTACCTGCTATAATTCAAAGCATAATTTCAGCAAATAGACATCACCATCGCGTCCGGATCATGCCAAAACCCTGACCTAGACTCCTGGATCATGTAGATCTGACTCTGTATGACGGAGCTACGCAAAAAACTGCGTTTTAGAGCCCGAAAATGGCAAAAACGAGCTGCACACAGTCTTGAACCTGCTCCTGCTCCACTCTGCATGATGCAATGTCCTCTCAATGCAATCTCCAACGCAAGATCTCTGCCACAACAGCATCCAAGCACTCGAATGTCAAGCTCTCCTCCGCTGAGCACTTCTCTAACGAGCTCCACTGAGCTCAAAAGCTCCTCTCACCAAGGAAGCCGCAACTGCCTCCTCGACCAAGCTTGACCACACCAAGCTCCTAAGCTCCAAAGACAATGCTCCTCAATCTAAAATCTCTCTCCGTGAAACTCCGCGATCGAACTCCACCGTCGAGAGCGAGCGAGCTATCGCCTCAAAGCTCTCAAAGCCGTCGTGCTCTCCGCGGTCACCATAGCTCTGATACCAATTGAAGGGGATCGGGGAGCACCACAGACGGAGAGTAAGAGAGAGAAGGAGACACACGACACAGATATGGGTGGGGAGACTCAAAGAGTGAGCAGCCCCCTATACACTTATGCTATGTATAAGGTATACAAGTCAGTGGGCGCCCAGACTCTGGGCGGTCGGGCAAGGCATAGGCGCCTATACCCCAACAGGCTTAGCTATTACAGCATACATATATATGAAACGTGTGTAGTACCCGCAATGCCCCATAAATGCTTTCACTTCTTTACTGTTCATTGGTCTCGGTAGTGCAGAAATTATTTGTACCTTCTCTTGATCAGTTGAAATTCTATTTTTGGACACAATGTGGCCCAAAATTTTACCTTGTCTTACCATGAAGATGCATTTTTCCGGGTTTAAGAAAATACGATACGTCCTGTACTTTTGAAAGAATTTTCCTAGATGAGTGATGTGGTCACTTCTTCAATTAGAATGAACACAAAGATCATCCATGTAAATCTCTAGAAATTGTCTGAGATATTCTTTGAATTCGTAGCTCATTAGTCTTTGAAATGTAGTAAGGGCATTGGTCAGGCCGAAAGGAATTACCTTGTAGGCAAATACCCCCCACTCTGTCACAAAAGTTGTCTTATGCTGATTTTCCGCTTTAATCGTCAACTGGTTGTAGCCTGAGAACCCATCCAAGAAACTATAGGCCTCTTTCCCTGCTACCCTCTCAATAACATGATCAATTATTGGTAGTGGATAGTTATCCCTGATGGTGGCTGCATTTACCTGTTTGAGGTTTACACAGACACACAGTTTTCCATTCTTTTTGGGTACCACCACAATAGGGGACACCCAATCAATGTGTTCAATTTCATAGATAAACTCGACATCCTTCAGCTTATCTATCTCTTTCTTAATTTTCTTGGCAAAAGTTTCATTGTACGTGTAAGGACGTTGTCCGCGTAGTCTGGCATCACTCTTGAGGGTTATCTGTGCGGAAAAATGTCAGGATCTATCCCCTGCAGATCTTTGTACGACCATGCAAAGACATCTTTGTATTGTTTGAGCGTATCGACTAGAAGTTACTCTTCTTCATCAGTAAGGTCCGTGGCGATGTATGCCGATTTAGGCTCCTCACCCGGTTCTACTAAGTTGATGCATTTGCCTTTTTTAGGCCCATCATATGAAGTTCCTAGCTCCTTGGGATCTCGTTTGGGTTTCTGCACCATGATTTTTCTATCCTGAATGGTATACTTCTTATAGTGGGAAGGTGCATCGCATTTTCATCATTTGATTCCTCGTCAGTTTCCATTTTTGTTGTCCAAACTTTCTTCAAGGCTCGTTTCAGCTCATTGTATTTGATTTTGCACTCCATTTTGGACAACTTTATTGATTTCTTGGAATTGCTTTCTTTCTTTGGTTTTTGTTTGTTCGCTACTTTTGATTTTGTTTTGGTTGAGTCAGGTTTCATGTATCTTTTTGATATCCCGTCCCTGAGGCAGTCCATCACTTCTACTAACCTTAAGTACTGTGTTTTGTTAGTTAACAAAGGTACTAAGTCCTCTTTGTGCTTGTCTCGGTTGTTTCTAAGTTTGTCTCGATATTTACGTTGTCTTCGAGAATTTTGGTTTGGTATATCATAGTAGATCACCCGTTGATCCTTTCGTTTGATGCTCTGACTTAAGCTATTAGACATCTCGTCGTTTGTGTTATCCTCTAGCAGCTTATCATTCGAGTCTTGAAAATCTTCTTCGTCCATTTGGTAAAGGTCTCTTACTGAGATTTCATCCACTATGCATCGGCACTCGGCAACCCTGTCCTTGTCAGGGACTTCCCGGCCACTCTAACTTCATATTTAGGTTGGCACCCATCATCTGGAATGGAATGATATCATATCCTTCCTTATCGCAGAATTATGTGAGGGTCACCTCGTTTACACAAACATCAAGAGTGGCTAGTATCTGTTGCCATCCAAAAGGTTTGAACATATCTTCTGGAAAAGGCTTGGGTATATATGCCTCGTCTTGTGCAGTCCTATCAAGAATGCAATTTTTCCTTTTTAAACTTTCACCTTTGGAAGCTTCTCCTGCCCACTGGTGAGCTTTGTTCTGTAGCCAAGCCTGTATTCCCCCCTCTGGGCTAGTTGTGGAGTTCAAGTCTTCTCCTAGGATTCGTTCTACATCTCTATAGCTATGATCTGCGACACTAATTTTTGTAGTTACATCCTTGTTCCTTAGATAGATATAGTCGTAACCCCGATCTTGCACCATTTTGAGCTGACGCATGAATGGTCTACCCAATATGACATCGAAATTGCTGCTCTCATCAAATTTCATAATAGCAAAAGTGTGTTCATATGGAATTTCGCAAGAGGTTACCACAATCTGCTCCAAGATGCCAATGGGTCTTTCCAGATACCCATCTGTCAATTGAAGTTTCATTCTAGGCTTTTGGAGAGTAGGTTTTCTCCATTTTTCCCACATGGCTTTGGTGGCTATGGCTATTCCAGCCCCGCTATCCAATCTTTCTATTGACTTAACCTCTTTGTATTCCATCGGCAGACTAGTATTTCCTTCTTCACCTTCACAATAATCCCCTACCTTGTTCACTGGTATTGGTTCATGTTTAGTTTGTTTTGAGGGTTGTGTCTTTAGTGTGTTTGGAGAAGCCTCGGGTGACGGAATTACCAGCCCTATTTTTTTCAAATTTCTCCTGACCTCATCCCAAAGATGCTGTCTGATGTGCAATAACTCTGACAGAGTTAGTGTACAACAAATAGGGGAGGACATCAGCTCGTGAAGAGTTTTAGTATCCATCATCTTAGGATTGGCTTTCCATTGAGATGGTACTTTCTTCACCTCCGGTCAAGTTTCATGGTTACCAATGAATGAAGGTAAAGTCTTCGATTACTGCGGTTTACTGTCTTCCAATATCATTGTACCTACATTTGCGGTTTACTGTCTTCCAATATCGTTGTACCTGCATCTCCATACAGTGATCTGATGTCATTTGGGTGGAGCTCATGCTCCAATGAATCTGTGGGATGGGAGCTGACAGAAGTGTATTACTTCCATCTTCTCTATTCCTGATCTATTCCCATAGCTCCTGAGGCCATTGTTCTTCTACTTCCAGAATTGGCAGTGGTGCTTGAGAATACATTCCATGTGTTGTATTGGCTACCACCCTTGTATCCAATTGTGTTTTGTCTCTACAGAATCTGGTCGGTCTTTATTTTCAATTCCCCACCCCTCTAACTCTTGGATCTTTTCTCGAACTAATACCTCAATTTTTGGAGCATTTGGAACTAATGGTTTCATAAGCGCTTGAGCGGCTTGGATGAGCTCCTTGCACATCTTTAGCCTCTCTTTCTCATAGCCAAGATGAGGGTACGTTAACCACCTATCCTATTGGGTTTGGTTAGGCTTTAGCCTTGCCTCATAAGCTTTTAAAATTGCATCCAAAGGTTTGAACACCTTGTCTACCAAGATAGACCCTCCTGATGGTAGATCCGATGGTTTTTTTATCTCGTTGTTTCCATTAAGGTCTCTTTCCCTTTGCAGTTGTTCCTATGTTTTTAGTAATTTGGTTTCCAATGCCATTTTTTCCTTTTGTCTTTTGGATTTCATCTTGTCTTGTTTGCCTTCCAAGATTTCCTAGGGGTTCAGACAGACAAATTTTATATCTTTCTTTGGCTAGCTGGGACGTTCCTTGCTGCCTCATGTGCTTGGGCTCTAGTGATCGTGTTTATCAAAATGTTCGGTTCTATTTTTGATCCACTTGAGCTTGGCACAATCCCTATTTTGTTCATGGTTGCTTTCCCTTTGTTTTGTCAAGGTTTTCTGGACAGTGTGGAATGAGATGGTCAGTCGTACATCCATCACAGAATCCAAAAGTTTTACCCGTTCTCCTTTGTTTGGACAAACTCTCACCCAATGATCACCGTCACATTCATAGCATGGTCCTATCGGTGGTGGAGAAGCTGGTGGAGCCCCCATCGGTTGTCCTGCTCTAGGAGGATAACCCCTAGGTTTGTAGCCCTATTTTTCCATGAGCATAAGCATATTCTCATCGACCAAGTAATGGTTTTTTGTTGGCTGTGCTATGGATGAGGGCTCGGGCCTCGCTTCAGGAATTATCCATGGATTGTGTCCCTCTAGACCATATGCATTCCCATCAAATCCCCTTTTGTAAGTATTGTCTGATTCTTCCCAATACGAGACTACTTGGACCATACTCTGATCAGAAGGTGGTTCTATGGGTTGAGAAATCCTTACCATAGCCCTATTTTCCTGCGGAAAGGGAGGTTGATGTCCCAACACGGGTTAATCTTTCTCCTACCCTAAGATTATTTGGCCCTACTTGGTACCTTGGAGGGGGTGGAAATTGTTTCCCTCCATGTTGTCTCTCTCTAACATAGTTTCGATTATAGAAACATTCATGAGTTTCATAGTTTGTCCATTTTTGTTTGGTAGCACACCACTTCAATATTTGTTGTGAGTTTACTCCTGGCCTTTGTTGAAGGTTGGACCACTCGGTTGGATGATCTCCTCCACATGTGCTGCATTTTTGGGTGGGCCATTGTCGTGTGTTTGGGTTCGTCCTATTTCCTTGGTTTATCCTTCTGATTACTTCCTCGATCATTTGATCAACGTCTAGCATAGTTGGGTTTTACCCTCCCAATTTTGTCGTGGACTCACCATGGTTAAAGAGTTGCTACTCGTCCCCTGATTTGTGTCTTCAGTCACCTCCCCATAGGCCTTGCAGTTATCTACCAAATACAACGCCTCTTTTGTGACTTGCTCAAAAGTTACATATGCCTTCAAGTGCAAGTCCTTTTTGAGTGTGTCATTTCGCAATATTTCTATGAAAAGGACTGACAATCTTTCATCCTGAGGTAGTTCTCAAGCAAGGCATCTTTCTATGTACTGCTTAAAACAAAGCAATGCTTCCTTCACTTTGTCTTTCTCCTTTTGCCTAAATGCATAGATATGGGAGAAAGTGTTATGCTTGATCCCCCTCTTTGAGAATTCCTCAGCGAATTCTTGGAGAATTTGTTTAATACTTGGGAATTCCAAGTTGTTTAATGGTTGGAACCAAGTCAAAGTAGTCCCTTTCAAAGTCAACCCAAAACCTTCATATTGAGTATGGAAATCAGTTACCTGTTCCACTCTCAACACTTGTTTGAATATCAAAACAAGGGCATACGGATCTCCTGATCCATTATACTGGGTACACATTTTGCCACCTGAGATGGTCACATACGTCTGGGCCTCTGCAACCATTCTAACAACACGTGGTCGGCCTAGAGTGGCTTCTCTAGGTTCATAATCTCCTCTTGGCACTACCAATGGTATCCTATCTGCTATACATTCGTCAAGTTGATCTCGTGGAATAGTCGGAGGGATTCTAGTGGTGTCAGTGACATTAGGAACAATACTATCTCTATGTGTGTTAATGGAAGCCCTAGACACCGTTAATCCTAAAGGCCCTGTTTTTGGGACTCGTTCATGTCCAAAAGACTCCTCCATCCTGGTTCTCGCAGGGCTCACAAGTACAGTCTCAGGTCTTGTGTGGGTAGTCATGGTTTTTACCTTTTCCGGATTTACATAGTATTGGTGGAGTGGTCCTCCAAAATATGTATATCTCTCTAATTCCTTTTGATCCATTTGAGAGTACTTTCGGCCATACTTGTGTATTATGACCACCTGAATACTTCTCCCCTCCGTGTACATGTAAACATAAAAGGTTTTTCGGTCAGCCAATTCCTTGATGCAGGGCTCGTCAGATCTATAATAGAGTGTTTGTTCTCCATTATGGAACTTATAAAGCTCCACATAAGTGTTGTCTGTATTAAGGCACCCTGTCTCATTGGTGCGTCTGAGTACCACATTTTGTTTCTCCATTTTGGGTGGTTCATCGATCGGCTCATTATCTACCTTGTCGTCTATAATAGAGTGTTTGTTCTCCATTATGGAACTTATAAAGCTCCACATACGTGTTGTCTGTGTTAAGGCACTCTGTCTCATTGGTGTGTCTGAGTACCACATTTTGTTTCTCCATTTTGGGTGGTTCATCGATCGGCTCATTATCTACCTTGTCGTTGGTTCCAGTCATTCCCCATTTATCCACAATAAAAGGGTTATAAACCACTAGGTACATCATTCCCTCTCGATCGAAATATCTATCCTCGTCATAATCAACATCTACAAGGTCGTTGAACTCACTCTTCTTATTTTCCAACTTAACACAGTAGCGGTCCATTCCATCCTTATAGATTTTGTCCTTAAGCACATTTTCAAATTGAAACTCAAATACAACAATTTTACATCAAATGCAGGCTGAGAAGGATTCGCACCCATCGAAGCTGTTCGCTTAGGGTTTGACTTGTTAGAATCTTTAGTCATGAGGCTATATGATCTCTCTGACAAAGTGTCAAAGAAGCTCTTGTCTGAATGGGTTCCAAAGGCTGCAATGGTCTTTGATTCACACCTTCTTCCATCGAGTGATTGCTCCCTTGGTCAAAGATGCTGGGATTCCTATTTTGGTACAATCTTCCTGATCGCAAATTCATGAAGAACTGGTACTACAAAGTCCAAAGTAGGCTACCTCATTAACTAGTTTGAATCTCCCGTTTGATCTTGCTTGCTGGGTAGTATCCTTTGGTACCTGCACCTTGTCAAAAATTTGCTTGATAGCTATGAGCTTACAGCCGTTCTTGTTAGTTCTTGCTTTCAATTGACAAAATTTAGCTAGGTTTTTCAATAGCACAAAATTCCTCACACAACCTCAACAATTTAGGTCCAATTTCAATTTTGAAAAAACCACCATGATACTGTGGACTAGTCCTTTGTGTGGTAAAATTTTGTTTCTATTCTGACTCAGAGGTACATGGATCACGATCCATGTTGGGAAGCCAAATGAACTTTTGTTGATACCATCAGGTTCAGCATGAATAAGCGGTCTTATGGTATTGGAACCTTTTTTTAGAAATGAACATCTAGATTAAAGGCTAGGTTGATTCTGTCACTTTTCTTGAGCTCCTGTCAGTTTGGGCCTTTGGGATGGTTTTTTGCATCCAAATTCAACTCTGGAAGGACCACTAGACACTCTGTGATGCCCTCTAGCTATGGTGCTAGTTTGGTGTCAAAATGTGTCAGGGAAACATGAATTGCGATCCATGTTCTTTAGTGTCAGTATGCACTGAAACTTGACCCACAGCTAGTCCTTGGCCTAGTGATGTTGGCTATGTGGTTTTTGAATGTTTTGGAGTTTTTTAGGTCAGCCAAAAGTCAATTTTAGGGCTTGTTTTTGTAGTTTCCCCCTTGATATGATTTTTGCCCCCTTTTACCCTCTTCTTGAAATTTTCTAATGAGGGTCCTTTGGGAGAAAGTGTCTCAATTGCTATCACTTTTCTTATTAGCTCAAAATTTCAAAAAGGTACATGGATCGCGATCCATGTTTTGCAAGATTTTGGACTGATACTTTGTGAGCTGGTCACACAAGGTATGGTGATGCTCTTCCGTAAATCTTTTTCGATTTGATCAATTTTTTCCAAGTGAAAAACAAGATTTTGTGTCTGTTTTATGGTTTTTTGCAAACAACTCCTTTCTTGGTATTTTGATCAGATTTTTTCACTTTTTGTCTATGGCTCCTTTTGAAAAAGTTGTTCAACTAGTAATCAGGAGTACACTGGTCAAAGCTTATTGTCAGATGTCTACCTGGAACATGGATCGTGATCCATGTTGGGAAGCATCTGGACATGACATTTGGTTTTGTTAGTTCCTGGCTTCTAGTTGATCCCAATTCTCAACCCTTTTTGAATTTGAACAAGTAAAAGTTCAATTTTTTCCTGTTTTCCCCAGTTTCCAAGATTTTGCTCTGCTCTCCACAATCTTTTCATTTTTGTGATCTTCTAGCACTCTATTTCTGACCAAACTCAAGGTTCGGATGCCTGGGAGCCTATTCTAAGCAAAGGAAACAGTTTTAGCACATTTTGCCAAAAGGGTACATGGATCACGATCCATGTTGGACAAGCAATTTGGAAGTTTCCTGCACAGTCTGTTTTTAGCCAATTTTTTTATCCCCTTTTTGAAGGTTTTGCCGGGTTTGGTTCAGTTTTGAAGCTCTGACCATCACTTCTTCAACTTTTCAGAGTTATGGTCTTCAACACCAATATAAGGTTTATGATAGTTTTTTCTTCAATCTTTTGTCCCCAAATTATGATGTAATTTGTTTCCTAGCCTACTCATATATACTAAAAAAAATGCAAACATAAATGAACTTAATAGTACAAAAAAAAAAACGAAGTGTGTGGTGGAACAGTCCTTTCCAAGCATGGAAAAATCAAAGAACGAAATACTATCTTGTACTTCACTCACAGCTTTCTTTGCCCTTAAGGAGCAGCATTGGTTAGTCTCGGACTCTAGTCTCTACCAAGCACTAAACCTATGTCTAGCTGCTTCACTGTCTATGTGTAAGCCGAACGGGTGTCAAAAGCTTTAAAGGGAGTTTTTTTTGTAAACTAAGTCAGTCACCACCTAAGGATCGGTTTCCCCGACAGCGGCACCAATGTTAGCGGGTCACCGCAACGGACGTCTATAGCATAGCTCTTTTGTACTAAGATAATGTTAATATGCAAGGAAGCGACCCAGGATGGCGCACAGAGACTTAATGAGAGTGTCAATCTCACCAAAGTGAACTCAGAGGGCTACTCATTATACGACAAAAGCAAATCAACCATTTCCTAGTTAGACAATTAGTATGCATCCACTCTCACCGCTCTAGGTCATCACGCCTTTTCGGCATGCAAACGAATTCGGAATGCAAAACTTAAGGAGAGGTATTATAACACCTAAGGGCACAATCCTACCAAGTTCTATCACCATATGGGAAGGTACATAAATCACAATTCATCACAAAAAATGTGAAGAAAACTGAAACAGAAGTACTCAAAAAGGTCCTCCTTAAGCATACAAACACTTATCCATGGTCAAAAAATAAAAAAAACAACCATTTTAACCTTGAAATCAATGCATTTAGCTCACAAGAAAAGTGTTGCGAACCACAGCAGGATTGAGAATGATTACACTTAGATTGTAGAGCAAGAGACAAGGAACACAATGTGCTATTTGGAAATGAATTCTGATTACCAGTCCAAGAGAAAAGAGGTTCACAATTTGTAGCAGTAAGAGGCTCCCACAGTGCACGTTTTTTAAATCTTCCAAGCTAATGATACCCCTTTAGTCCAAACTAAGGGTTTTGACTTAAAAGTTAAGGGAGCTTTCCCACGGCCATCCTGCCACTTACAAGGGTGTAGACTCAGAGAGGTTGAGAGGGTGTTTTCATAATACATCATAATTAAAAATCATCATAAGCTGAATCACACAGCTTTCTTTGAAAAATCGAGTGAGTGTTTACAGGGTTTGGTGTGCATATGCCTATATCCACCATATCCACTGTATCCACCAAACATAGATCCTCAAAATCTCTTGTAGCGTGCCAAAGTAAGTGAGTTCCGCCACCACAGGATCTGCATGAGAGGACTATCGTCAACTAGACTGTTCAAATTTTTCCATGATTCCAGAATCTTGAGTAAAATGCTTTTTGTCGATCTGTTCCACCCTAAAATGTCGACCTTTACACCATGCTGCTGTGTATGACTTATACTACAACCAACAAAGATTATGAATGGTCATTCAAACATCTAAAAGTTGATAGTCGTATGTTGGAAACTTACCTTGGTCACGCAACCCCGAGAGTACTCCCACTTCTCCTCAGTCACTTCTTCACCGCACTGTTGTGTGATTTTCAATTGGTTGTGCAACCATCTTAAGCTCATGAATGCTGGTAAGCTCTCTAGACCCGCCGAATAATGCATCGGCGGTCGTCTTCCCCGTCTCCACTCGATTCGTGCCCTTTGTCGCTCTTGCTTTGCATCCTTGTATTGTGAAATCCACTTTTGCATCACTGGATTATGAAGCATGCAAAATTGGTTGATTTTAGCCTCTAGATCTTCCGTCATCTTCTTCTAAACACTGAGATTGCACATGACAATCCTAGATATGCGCTCATCATCTATGGTTCGCCATAGAGTGCCCCGGGCTTTATCAAATTTATCTAGCCACTCTCCAATGTAAACTAGAGACTCTAATACCATCCAACCATCTGCCATGCTACCCTTTGGCCATGCCTTCTGACGTACATATCCCTTGAACGTTTTCATGAAACGTTGGAAAAAGAACATCTATCTGGAATATATTGTGCCAACTATTTCTACCTCATCAACTATGTGAACAATAAGATGCACCTGAATCATTAACATGGTAGTAGGAAAGTGTTTCTCAAACATGCACACAACCTCCACAGCATTTAGTTTGGTGAATGGTCTGGAGTCTACATTGATCTCCTTTTGTGAGATCCATTGCATCAACTTCGCAAGTTTGTAGATTGTGTTGCGGACGTCAGAAGACAAACATCCCTCAATGGCCACCGGTAAAATAAATTGCAAAACACCTTTAGCAATGATATTAGAGTCCACACACATTTTTGTTACATGATTACCACTATGATATATTCCACTTCAAACATATCTGACACATTTTATGCCAGTCGTGTGACTTCAAACCGATAAGCTTCCCGTCTTTAGTGAAACACGTTCAGAGCGAGTACATTACGCCAATGGAGGTCCGCACATATCAAATGGTCTCTTTTACTTTGCGTTCTTGGGCTCCTATCAAAATCCATGGCACTTTACGGAGTTTTATTAGTCCATCGAGTGTTGTCTGCAGCTAATATTGCTCCATACGATCCACGTTTCTAAGGTCTGTAGACGGCGAAGACAGTCTGAACAGGCGGGAACTGTCTCCTAGAAGCCGAACAGTAGATCAATCAGTAATTACCATGACAGTTACCACAGTAACTTCAAGAGGCTATAAATAAGACCCATTACATTGTAATTGGGCTGCTTGTCTTTTGACTTCTTACTCTTAGTCTCTTGGTTTTAGTCTCCGAAGCTGTTCCTGAGCTACAATCTCTTCACTTGTAATTCTACTCTGTAATCATTACTAAAGTAGTCAATTGTGCTTTAGTCTATTATACCTTGTACTCACTCTTCACAAACTCTGAATTTGAATCTAAAACACTTTTCCAGTCATTCAGTTTGTTTCTCGTCCCAGTAGAGTATCTCAATTCAGTTAACTATTCCAATTCAGTTTCCATATTCTATTCCAATTTCATTGACTGAGCTGACGACTTACCACTAGCTGTAAATTCTAACACTAAAATCATCTATCTAAAGAGATTGGCTCCAATTCCATTTTGGCGATCATGGTGGCTAGAGCTATTTGCTTGTTGACCAAGACTCTTCTCTCAGTTTGAATTTTCAGCTGAAGTTATGACACCCAAAACCAGTCGTGGTCGTAAACCATCCTACCACGTTGACCCTATCCCTGAGGAGTCAGAAAGAGATACTGATCCTAAGAATGAACCGATGACTGAGACTGAGGCTCGGGAAGAGCACAGTCATGCTGATGAGGCTAAGGACTCTCAGTACTCCAGTCAATCCAGAAAAAGAAGGGCTGAGAGGGAGGAACGCAAGCCATGACTTCTCGGACCACACATGGGGATGAAGGAGCCAAAGGCAATAAAGGTAGTCGCCATAGTTCCAGTAGAAAAACCAGGGAGGAAAAATAAACTGAGACTGAGGAAGAAATTGATTGGGATGCAAATATAGACTGTTACAAGAAATCTTTAAGAAGGAATTAGGTTCCTAAGGTGAGTAGAGGTAGAAACAATGTTGATTGACATGATTACACCTCTTCATTGAAAATTTATTTCCCAGTGTTCAAAGTGCTACAACGGGAGCACGGAGAGCCCTACAAAATACCAATACTATATACTATAGACGATGAAACACACAAATCTGCATACCTAGCAACCATCCTTGCACATAATCAAGCTGCACACGAGCAGAGAGAGACAGAGAGGGAGATAGAGTGAGAGAGCACGTGCAGGCGCACCTCCTAGAGCGGAGTGCTACGCCAGCATGATGAGCGAGAAGAGAGGAGAGAAGAGAAGAATAAGACGAAGCTGGGTGCAATCTCCCCCCGTGCAAGAGTGACCATTTTCCTTTTGCACGTATTTAATTTATACATTTCTTGAATGGTCAAATTGGTTACAAACTGGCCGGCCGGTCATAAATGGCCGAAGCTCATAAAGAGCACTTGAATAGTACATGAAATATATTTCCATATGTGTAGGCCTAGCTCGGTCAAGCCTTTTCCAGCTGTCAATTGCAATAATTAATAGAAATATCAATTCCATTACATACCTCTCCGTTGGAAAGCAAATGTCCTCAGCTGCGAAGATAAAATCTGCAAACAATACTTATCAAAAACAGTGATCAATATGCTGTGTCAAAAACATCAGATAATAAAAGAAAATTTATGAAACTAAACAACATTATCTTATGCCTGCCGTCATCCACATATTACCTATTCTAGTGTCCCATACCACTAGAATAAGGAGTATATGTCATACCCTGATGAATCAGGATATCATTGGTCACACTCATCATCAATCTCATACTGTCAAGTCTCATCACATAAACACTGCTAAATAATCACCAGATACCAAATTCCATTCCAATTCCACGATATAGTCCAAATCCAAAATATTTTTCATTTTCTATACCGGGTAACAAAATCATACTAGTTGTAGTGGTGGCCAGCCACTGTAGCATGATTTTGTGATCGGTGTTGCCTAGATCTGCGAATCTACACCAATAAGACGCGCTGCCTAAATTGGCGAATCTGCATTTGATATTGTTTAAAAATCATGAATTTCAATTTATCAATGTGCTGCCTAAATCGACGGATTTGCACCAAGATGAGTATCTACACACTGCCTAAACCAGCGAATTTGTGTGTCTGTGACCAATGGACTAGGCTAGGCATAAAAATAAATAAAAAATATAGCATTCATCACATGTGTGAGACCAATTTGGAACATGTTTGCGTAGGAGGATACTTACAAAATGTTTTTCACTACCTTAGCTCACATGAGTATATCTTAATGACAAATGATCATAATAAAAAATCCTTTAAATGAATGAGAAAGCAAAGCCGAAGCAGTGTGTGCGTGCATAGAGAGATATAATTGAGAGAATGACCATTCAAATTAGGGGGTCACACAAAAATAGAATGCTCGTACAAGCTGGAGAGGGTGGTATTGTGTTGTTCTCTTTTGGAATGGGAGCAATAGACAGATCCAGAGTTGTAGACAAGAGAGTTATCATACTTAACAAATGGAATACTGAGTAAGAGGTTGGGTGAGACAGTGGATCGGTACACAAAGAATGTCAGTTGGGAATCTTTTAGAATAGTGTTAGTGGAACATGACCTGAATGTGATAAGTAATACTATAAAAATAAAAGAAGGGGAGTTACGGTGTGATTAGTGAGCTTCATGACAACGTAAAACTACGTACCTGGAGACGGTTTGAAGAAGTGACGAGTATCCAAATTGTCAAATGCTAAATAAGTTCTTGAAATAAAGGGCAACAGTAAAATTCATCATTTGAGTAATGTCATGCAAGATAGAACAAACTAAAGTATAAATTCCATAAATTTCAAGTTGTACAGATGGGTGTCATATATCGGTGAGGTGGGCTATATATGTGAGTAAGTTTTTAAACTAGTGTTGTCGCAAAAGAAATTAGAAGCTAGTAAAATTGCACTAGTGTTATTGAAACTAGCTAAAATAGCAAAACATCGGTTAGATTCCATGCTTTCCTTCAAGTAAATCGGCAAAGTTTTACAAATGTTAGTGTGAAATACCTGCAAATATTTGAATTTTGACCTAAAAAACAAAAGAGCTTTAGGTGTGTCCTTAGTTTCTTCAGTTAGAATTTTTTTTTTTTTTTTTTGGCAAGCCCTAACTCGATTAACAAAACATTGCTATGATTTTTTTGATCCAAAGTTTGAGTTCCACCACTGCTCTCTCAAGAGAATTTCTTGTGAAAACATTTCGTAGGAACGACTGTCGATGGTCATCTTTGAATAAATACAACAAACATTGAAAATACCAAGAGATCACCTAACAGTGCTTCTTTCCACCTTAAAGATAGACACAGAAATCTCAAAGCCAAAATTAAAATAGGCACAGATGGGCAAGGTTGAAAACTATAACCCTCCTCACATGGGGAAAGTGCGTCTTAGCTTACAATCATGCCCCTTGAAAATTCAATAATGCCCCTTAGGAGCAGGAGGAAAAGGAATCATTCCGCTTGAAATTTAAGAGAAATAGTGTAAAAAGAAGAAAAATGCAAGTCATTCTTTTAAACTTTCCTCCTTCTGTGTATGGTTAGGAAAAATGATTTGTCTCGAACACTCCTTCCCACCACAAGCATGGAAAAATATTGTAGCGCTTCCCACCACTGACACGCAAGTTGCTCAACAAGAAATTTCTCAAGGAAAAGAACCCTACACAATGAAGGGTTCATCTTTTGGGAGCCCTTCAAAATTGACTCTTAAATCATATGAATTTTATAAATGGACAATCGTTATAGAGTCTTGTGGATGACTACAATACGTCTGATATAACAAGAGAAGAAAACCGTGGAAAGTAAAGTGTCCTGCTGGTAAAACCAACTATCACTGCATGCCAAGAATATGAGGGAACAATAAAATTGCGCAAGAAACAAACCCAAGGTGCACTAGTTCACCAAACTAGGGACAGGAGTGTGGTAGCATCCTCGGGAATTAGTTGGCGACGGAGGAAAAACAAGAACATTGGCGGATGTTGCGGAGCTTAAGATGCTCGAGGGTCAAAGAAGTAGAGTGCACCGCATGTAGCACCTACCAGTTGCAGAAAGTGTTGCCTGTACTGGGAAGCCGTTTGGTGGCACACGCAGCCATGGCGTTAGTCGCAAAGAACGAGAGAGAAAGCTGTAGCTTGATGCGACCCTCTCCACACTATTGGAGCCCATGGTTAGTTTGCGGCTCCCTTTGCATGGGGAATTGGTAGTGAAATCTTGGCCGATCCCGAAGTCTCGAGAGCTGCTCATGTGACGCATGGCGGATAAAGAGGATGCACCCAGGGGAGAGAGAAAGAGAGAAGATTGCAGGGTCATGGAGTACGAGTAGTCTAAGGTGATCGAGGGTCATGTGGGGCGGCTAGGAGCACTCTGAGTCACCTGTGCATGTTGTTCAAGGGCTGCAGAATGTATGAGTGTGTACCGAACGTGGGGCAGAGAGGAGGACATGCACGCACAGCGTGTGATAGTAACTGGCCGAGAGAGAGAGTGTGTGAAAAAGGTGGGATGGCTGAGATAGACAGAGAGGTTGGTGGGTGCCACAAGTAAACAAGCAGGGGATCGAGGGAGGGAGATATTTTGGTGGCTGAAGAGACAGAGAGAGATGGTTGGCACCGGTTCAGCGGCAGCGTCTGTAGGTGATTACTTCGGTGGATAATGAGAGAGAGAGAGAGAGAGAGAGAGAGAGTCACGGGCCATTCAAATGGTGGGTTGCTGCCACTAGTCCTATTGGGACCTCGTTAAAATCCTCTGCATGCAAAGGACTGGTGGGCACTGCATGGGTTGGTAGGCGTTGCAGTGCGAGTGAGAGTGGGAGAGAGTTTTCTGGACGTTCACTGAAAAGGGAGAGAGAGAGTTTCCAAGGGAGATCGAGGTTAAGAGAGAAAGAGAGAGTAGACGAATAGCTAGTCGACAAAGCCCTGCATGGCGGTTGGTGAGCCGTGGGGATGAGGGGCAGCTGGTTTGAAGCGGATTGCTGTGTGGTCGGTCAACTACTGCACACAACTCTTTGGTCATTTGCCTGCTGCGCTAAGCTTTACCCACCCACCATATAAGGAGAATAGACCTGGACGCCAACCAGTAATGGTGACCACAGAAGCCAAGCCTATGTCATCTCCTCTACATTCATTGCTTCGTGCAACGGCCTCATATTTGGATACAACATCGGCATCTCCGGCGGAGTGACAGCAATGCAAAACTTCTTGTAGATCTTTTTTTTTTCTCTTCTAATTCAATTTCGCTCATGATTGAATTTTCCTAGACCGTGAATGGTTCGGTTTCCTACACCTCTTACTACAGCACCTTCTTCCTAAAGATCTATTAGATTGTTAGTCATATAGTATGATCCCTTCTCTATATCTGCAATCGTTAATCTCTTCTCATTGCTTGTATTTAATAATTACTACACCTAAATAAATATGCAAGCATACAATCTTCCACATATGCTCATCTCTCTTATCTCTATATATCTAAACTACTAGCTAGCTATTTATATAGACATATGCAACTAAACACGCAATTTTCATTTGCTTCCCCATACATAGCTTCATATAGTGAATTGTAGACACTAAACAAATTTCCAATCAATCATGAGAATCCACAAACCATCATGAATCCAAGCATACTTGCAAACTAACGAGATTAAGAATTACTTGTGCACAATACCAAATAAAGACAATTATGTACAAGAGAAGCATAACTTATCTATGATAGTGGTAATCTCTATAGCTAGGATTGTCATAAACTAGAGATCGTAGCCATAGCTCTGATACCACTGCTACCACGGGAGCGCGGAGAGCCCTGCAAAATACCAATACTATATACTATAGATGATGAAACACACAAATCTGCATACATGGCAACCATCCTTGCACATAATCAAGCTGCACACGAGCAGAGAGAGACAGAGAGGGAGATAGAGTGAGAGAGCACGTGCAGGCGCACCTCCTAGAGCGGAGTGCTACGCCAGCACGATGAGAGAGAAGAGAGGAGAGAAGAGAAGAATAAGACGACGCTGGGTGCAATCTCCCCCTGTGCAAGAGTGACCATTTCCCTTTTGCACGTATTTAATTTATAGATTTCTTGAATGGTCAAATTGGTTACAAACTGGCCGGCCGGTCATAAATGGCCGAAGCTCATAAAGAGCACTTGAATAATACATTAAATATATCTCCGTATGCGTAGGCCTAGCTCAGTCAAGCCTTTTCCACCTGTCAACTGCAATAATTAATAGAAATATCAGTTCCATTACACAAAGGTGGAAAGAAAGATGACCCGGATGTTCATATCCAAGCCTTTGAACAATATGCTGATGTTGAAAAATATTGATGAAGATGACTGGGGAGAATACTTTCCTCAAACATTAAAGGAGGCAGCAAGGAAATGGTGCTACCATTACCCAACTTGCCAACTCAGATCATATAACAAACTACTCAAAGCTTTCCAATTAGAATATTCAGAGGACAGAGGAGATGAAGATATCCTCTGTAAACTAGATAAGATAAAGAAAAAAAATTTATCAGTCAGAAGTTATGTTGAGAAAATCAAGAAGCTCACTAGGCAGGTGCAGGAACTGCCATCAGAAAAGTGGTTGGGAGCATGGTTTTTGCAGTAAGAAGCTTAGGAAACAGGAGATGCCTGCACCAACAAAAACATTTAATGATTTGGTGCAATGAGCCTTGAAGCTAGAACAATAGGCTAAGAAGGAAAGGAGTCATAAGAAGAGGAGGTCCAGTAGTAGCAGTACTTCTACTGAGAATTCTAATTCCAGCAGGACCTCCAGTAGTCTGAAAGTAGCTCAGATGAAAAGAGCAAAGACAAGGTTAAGAAGGGGTCTTGGTCTAGAAAGATTTATGAGATGGCCCGACAGACTGTTGAAATTTAGCCAGACTAGACAACCAGTAAGAAGAATGGAAACCTGGTGTTGAAAGTGTAAATCCAAAGATCATGTTTCCAATGAATGTCCACAGTGTACTTACTGCAAAGCCTACGACCATCTATGAGACAACTGTGGCATTTGCATTCATCATTTCAAGAAGGGAAAAGATTTTTCTGTGGTGGCATTTACCAAAGCAGAACCAGTAAGAGGGGAGACTACCAATGTATCCCAAGAAGCGAAATCAGGTATCGGTGGTACTAGTACGGGGTACGATAGGTATCAATGGGATACTGTACGGGGTCAGGGTCGTGGTAATTTCCAGAGTCGAAGTTTGAATTGCTATACTTGTGGTAAGTATAGGCATTTCGCAGCTCAGTGTCTAGAAACACCTATTATTGCGGCTACTGAGGCGAAGGCCCCATAACCAGTTCCTTACCAACAGCTACACGTAGCAAAGGGGTGGTTATTGAGTAAATCCTAGATAACCCAGCGAAACCAGTCATTCCTAAAAGTAGCAAATGGGCTCAACAGAGAGAGGTGGAAGGCCAAGGGGAAAGAAAAGGTGGTTGATGAATGGTAGGAGGAGAGAGAATTGGCAGCAAGAATCACAGAGGATTTAGCCAAGAAGCTATTGAGCAGCAAGAGAATTCTGATGCTCGGGTCATTCATAGGATACTAGCCCAATCTTCAGGGAAAGTACAACCAGAATAGTCAAGGTCTGGAATGCATGAGACCATGTTGGCTGCAGTTCAGGGACTGATGGAAGAGTTAGGGACTGATAAGGGAGCTGAAAGCACTAGAACAAAAGAATGGTATTTTGCAGATACTACCAATTCTTCAAGTTCTGATAACAACTCTGATCATGAGAGGGAGGAAATTTCTGTCAAGATTTGTGACACAATTCAGAAACTCACGGTGGAAGTAGAGGACATTAGAAAAAATTTGCCTGAAGCAACGAAATTCATCAGACAACGAAGGAAGGCTGAGGTAGAAGCTAGAATGGTTGACTTGGCTACTGTCAGAGATGATGAAGTGCTAGTGATCCAAGTAGACTATAAAGTTAGGAAACAGTGGGAGCCACTATTTGGTGTCATACTAGATGGAGGAGCACGAGTAAACATCCTGGGGGCAAATCTTCAGCAAAGGATGGGAATTACAAATCTGAAACCCTCACCTTTCAAAGTTCAAATGGCAGACCATCGAGTAGTGCACGCAACTGGTATGATAGAGAGTATGCAGATAAGAGTGGGCAAAGAAAAGTTCAAAACTAGCTTCCTAGTATTATATGTGCAAGGCGCGCATGGGATGCTACTGGGGCACCCATGGCTGCAAACGACACAGGTGTTGTTCACAACTATGCTAATCAGACTCTAACAAAACAAGGTGCCAGTAGCAGAATTCATATTTAGACGAACAACACTAGGAGCTGCAATCTGAAGAGCTTTTCCAGAAGTATAAGGTGAAAAAATTGAGAGAATGTGTTACCATATACATGTGGTAGTGATGTGTGTGAGCTAGGACCGAGGGGCATTTTTTCCCTCTTTAGGAGTTTTTTCCCCCCAAGCATTGTATATATGCCCATCACTCTATGGCTATCTATCTTTCCATTGCATACTAAGAAACACACTCTCTATTCTGTGCCTTGAGCTTCCTTCGTCTTCTCCAAGATGTGTGTGTTTCTCTGCAACCCTAATTCCAATAATTGGTATCAGAGCAGGCTGCGTCCTCCCGGTTGCCAGCTGCTCATCTTTCACGACTATTTCATGGGGAAGCACTTGAGGGTGTCAATGATGATCTTCTTGATTCGTATCTATTTAACATCAAAATAGTATCGAGATGGAGCAAAGAGGTCATACCTCTACTCACAATCGACTCATTACAGATAGAAAGACAACCATCAATTATACATCAAACACGCAATCTCCAGCTTTTAGCAGGACGACTGTACAAACACGGTACGGATGGGATATTGAGACTATTTCTACAGCCCAAAGAGTCCACCTACTACCTCAAACAGGCTCATATACAGAATACAGGATTTCACAATGGAGAAACACAGACAATTCAACAGCTAAAGAGGCTGGGAGTCTACTGGCCAAACATGGAACACAGTGTCCATACATATGTAAAATCATGCGATAGCTGTACAAAACAACTTCCAGTGGAACATGCCACTTTGTTTAGAGTAGTACAAGCACCCAGATGGAGTACTCACATAGTTGAGTACTTAAAAAATAAAACCTTTCCAGAGAAATGGGGCAAACCAAGAATGAAAACTGTAGAAGAAGAGACCAAACACTATCTGCTCATTTCCAACCAACTATATAGGAAGGGAAAGGACAAACAGCTACGGCTGTGTGCTACAGAAAGTGAATATAACGTTATATTAGATCAAGCACACTCAGGACAGCCTGGGAACATTTCTCTGCTGATAAAACGAGAAAGCTCGTGCTACACTCAGGCATATGCTGGCCAACCCTAATTATGGATGCAAAGACATATGTCAAACAATGTGATGAATCTCAACGCACAAAACCACCCCAATGGAGAGATGAAATGCCACTGAGGTCAATGAACGGGGTACATGCTTTTGCCAAATGGGTCATTGACTTCATTGGTCCCATCATACCTCCGGGATACAGGACACATGCACAATACATCATAGTAGCAACAGACTACATGACAAAATGGGTGGAAGCAAAAGCAACCCAAAAAAACGATGCAAGAACTATAGCTTAGTTCCTTTTCAAACTCGTCTTTACGAGATATGGACTACCTATCAAAATAGTGAGCGATATGGGAACACACTTTTTAAACGACGTCATTTGATAAATTCATGGTAGTCCATCGCAAGTTGTCACCCTATCATCCGCAAGGTAATGGGCAAGCAGAGAGTACCAAACCTTATGCACCGTACTCACTAAAATAGTCAGTGACTCAAGAAATGATTGGGATCAAAAGCTACACACAGCCTTATGGGCTTACAGAGTAGCTTTTAAAACTTCCATCGGAACGACTCCCTTTAACCTGGTATTCAGGATTGATGCAATCCTACCATTGGAATTCCTAATCAAAACCCTAAGAGTGACAACACAATTGGGATGGATGGGCCATGAGCTATCGGAGAGACTAGACACCCTCGAACAATTAGATGAAACCCGAATTAGAGCGCTATCTGGGATATATGCTTAAAAAAAACAAATGAAGGCTTTCCATGATCAACACGTGATCGGCAAGAAGTTTCAAAAAGGGGATTACATTTTACTGTATAGCCTCAAACAACACTCCAAAAAACTCAAAAAGCAAGGGATGGGGCCTTTTGTAATACATGGCATATCACAAAGTGGCGTCATCAAGCTTGCAACATTAGCAGGAGAGGAGATGCCTAATCGGATGAGTGGATGCACATTAAAGAAATATCTTCTTCTGCTGACACCACAAGAACTCGCAACACTACACACAATAGATTAGCGCAGAAGACAGGCACAAGACATTCGGGAACAGGCATAGCAGGAAGCCAAAATCATAATATTAAAGCGCAAAGAGAAAGCAAACTTCTAGAGGAAAGCACAAACGAATGAGGCTATTGATACTGCTCCGATAGCATCCATACAAACGGTAGTTACATGGTTAGGATGAATGGATCTACGCATTAATTTACAACTTGCCGATGGCACCTCCGAGCGAGCATTAATGGACACTGGGACCAGAGCTAATGTGGTTAACTACTCCTTTTAGAAAAATCACGCGGGAGCCTCTAATGCCAAACACTATGGGGTTCGAGGTAGCAAACAAAGGCACTATGGACAATCTGGGCCATATAAATTTACCAATCACCATTAATGGAACAGTTTATCCGCATCAGTTTCATGTGGTCGACGATCAGCATCTTAATGAAGCAATTATTCTGGGAGTCCCATGGATGCACATAAGCCACATTAAACTGGTAGGACAATACCTTACTGCTCAAACAAGAGGGCCAATCTTTCGCCACGCCATTCGTACAAACAGACCATGTATGGGAACCTCTACTATCGCCACATGCACCAACTCAGCGATATTCCACCACCGTGGTCAAGAAAATATGGGTTAAAAAATCCATCATGCAAACCAATCCTAAGCAATTTTGGATACTCAAACGACAAAACAATGCAAGTCAGCTTACATTACCTACACAAAAATCAGACTTCACCAAATTGCCTACGGCTTTTGTCAGACAAACTAGGCCAATGCAATACCACCCTGGGCCACCCAACAATGTCAAGTGGGTATGGAAACCAAAACAAACTCGCTCACACGATGCCTCTTCTAGAGATCAAAGCAATTTCAGTGGCAACCAAAGCAAAGCCAACCAGTAAAACAACCAACAACATCAAAACTTCTGCAGGTCACCGTCAAACACAGGGCGCGTCTTCTCCAATTACTACTGTTCGGACCACGCAGCTTCAATGCGACCTCGCCACCAACATCCAATGAACATATTATTCAGCACCTCTCTCTTGCGCAGCATTATGTTTCCCCATGCATATCCTCCATCTTCATCATGGAGCCACACTATACGGCTATGCATAGACACATGCTTTGTTCCCATGCAGTCTAACACATGTTCTTCGGGGATGACTCACTCTAGGAAGGGGGAAAAATGTGGTAGGATTATCATTTGTATATTATTATTATCAACTTTTTTCTTTTTTATTTCCTTTTTTCTTCTTTAAAACAAGTTTTTCATAGCCTTACAAACTCTTAGTTGGCATAATCATGAGCCATACTGTCACCATCCAATAGCAAAATAAGAGTATGTATGTAGGGGACGTTACACTAATTTTGGCTAATTTTTGGCTGACTAATAATGATTGTAAATAACTTTCTTTTACAAAAAAGTAAAAAACGACAGATAATCAACAAAAATTGATAAGTCGAGCAGGAAAGTCGGAATTGACTTTTGAAAGCAAAAGCCGAAACTTCAAAGCAAGGAATTCGAACATGGAAAATATGGAAAGATTCGAGACAAGATGGATTTTGAGCCAACTTCTAAAGGATCAAAACTGCAGATCCAATGCCATTTGTCAACCAAGTGTCAGAATGATGAACGGTTCGAACCGCAGGTGATATGAACAACAATATATGATTAATGGAGGTAAGTATAAATGGGGCATTCCGGGTAGACTAGGAACATATAGTCAAATGGGGCAACATAAGCTCATTTGCATTCACAAAGAGAGAGAGAGAGAGAGAGAGAGAGAGAGAGAGAGAGAGAAAGAGAGAGAGAGCCAGAGGAGCATAGAGTTTTCCAAGTTGTTTCTGCTCATTGCGACCACCTCGATGGATCTTACTACACCAGATTTGACAGGTATGATCATTAACCTTGCAAGAGCATGTGTGTATGCCCCATACTGCTTCAACAGTGCCAAAACAACATATCAAAGCAGTACAAAGTCACAAATTGGCAAAATAACAGGGCCAATGGGGAAGTCCAAAACCCATCAAAAGCCAAAAATATTTCACCAGAAGACCCCAATAGCTGATAGAATCAGGCAGAACAAAAACAACAACAAAAGGTAGTGGAACATGGATAGTGATCCATGTTCCCCAAACCCTAAAATCAGAGAAAATTGTATAGGAGCACCCACAGATGGCCAGAAACAAACTCCTATAGCTAGATTTCCAAAATGCATCCCAACATGGATCGTGATCCATGTTCCTTTTTGCCAAAATTTGGGCAGGGTGGCTCACTAGCTGGGGAATGCAAAAATAGTAATGGTGTTGCAAAAATAATCACAAAAATTGCTCTTAAGATTATCAAATCCTCCTCGTTTGCTATCTTCAGTTTGCAAATGGTCTTTTGGTCAATTTCAAAAAGAAAAAGGGTGGGATCCCAGAGAAAAAACTCAGTGAGAGGTCAAATGCTGGGATTCTAGCAAAACTTATGAAGAGAGACTAAAGGCAGAGTTCTTGACAAGTTTGCAAATTGCTGCTAAAGCCAATTGGGAGACTTCACACTCTCCTTGGAGCCTATCAACAAGCAAATGTAACTTAAGGATAGTGGTAGAAACAAAATGAAATAAAGGATTACTTGCAAAATGGTGAAAATTGTCGGAATCAATTTGTCCTCTCAAATGGATTCAATTTCTGATGGAATTTGACAAGGAGCTAGGCAAAGCTATGAACTACAGACCTAAATCATTGGGAATCAAGACAATGATAGATCTCATGCAAAACATGTGTCCAAAAATGGTTGCAAGAAACAGATATGGTCAAAACAGAGAAAACATGGCCATAAACTAGGAAATGGGGCAAAGGGAAAAACATGTCCAAACTTGAAAATATTTCACCAGTGTACTAGGAAAACCTATAGGAATATATGTGCAAAAGAACTATATCAAAACTATGTCCAACATGGATCGCGATCCATGTACCTTTTTGCCCAATCAAAGTAAAAACCAGGCCATCTGACCCAGTATGTTCAAGAAAGCCAAGCCATGAAGTTTCAAGCCATTTGAATCCCAAATCCACTTCAAAATGCCAAAAATTTATAAGTCTGCAAAAGATTTTCAAAATTTAGCCCAAGTGTCAAACATTGATCCAAATCCCAAAAATTTTGGACCAAGGAATCATCTAGATAAACCCTACCATATGGTATCATCAGATTTTCAGAATGTTGCCCAACATGGATCGTGATCCATGTACCTCCAACCCTAAATCCAGAGAAAATTGCATAGTAGCATCCCCATATGCCCAGGAGCAACTTCCCCAAGTTATAATTTTAAAATTCTTTCCAACATGGGCCGCGATCCATGTTCTTTTTTGCCAAAATTCATTTGCTACATTATATCCTTGTGCATATAGTAATCCTAGATGCACTGGTGAAATTTGGTCAAATTTGGGATAGTTTGACAAAGTTATGCTGATTTTTTATTTTATGGTCAAGTTTACACTTTTTGACAGTTCTGATCAATGGCTAAAACCTATTTTCAATGCTAAAATTGACCACAAGATGCCTCAAAGGAAAGCACAAAGGGAGTGGAATGGCGTACCCTATGAGATAATCGATATCTCTTCAAATGAGAAAGCTCACATCACCGAACAGGTACTTAAAGCAATTCCGGCTAACATCTTCATCAGAAGGTTTCAAGCAGTAGACGGAGATATAGTAAAGGCCACAATCTTTCCACGAGAAGTGTGGACATTGCATCAAAAGCCAGAAGTGCAAGCAGAGGGTAGGTGCCTACAATTAGACAGCTTCTTATGATTGCCTCCTTGGGCTCATAAGCTCATAAGTTCAATTCAATACAATGGGGAAGCAACTCTGACCGACAAGGATGGAGCAGTAGTCAAGGTAAAAATCACAGCAAAAATCATCAATGAAGCCCTCCACCTGCCGCAAGGGACGCACAATCTCCTGCAAAACACAAAGGCAGTAGATAATGATAAAGCCTTCCTGAAGCAACGAGGCCGCAAGCTGACGGGTGCCATTGTGCCTTATATCCTCTGGGGGTGCACTATGTTATCATGTTAATGTATAACGTGAGTTCGAAAGGAGGGGTTTTAAAATAAAAAAAATTTAGGCAATTTAACAGAGATACATTAAAATAAGGGGTTTTTAAATTCAATTTTGGAAAAAAATCCTAAAATAAGGGGTCATTTTATTCATTCAGACATGTTAAAAGAGGGATTTTTTTAATACCCCGCGAACGCACGTTATATAGGGGGGTACTGAATGGTGAACCCCCCGAGCTTATCGCAACACTTCAAAGTGCAGAAGCCGCCCAAATATACAGAACCTTTGTTGCACATGGCTGTGGTAATGGCAATGGACTTGGCATAAGGAAGAGTGGTCAGTTGCGACTTCGGCAATTATCTTCTTGACAATATTGTCAAAACAAACCTAAAGGGGAGCCAAAGAAGCAAAGCTTACATGAACGGGGGACCAATGCTGACGCGTATTGCCTATTAGGCACTGGGGATGATCGATGATCTACCACCAGCTGAAGTGTAGATAGATCTGATCCACAGATCTAAATGAGTAGTAAGACCTGTGGTGGCAGGACCTTACACAAGGCCAAAACCAAAAGTTATGAAGATGAGGGAAAGCACACCTTTAAAAGATTTTGACAGCAAAAAGACAGAGTTAGATGCTCAGAGTAGCCAAGAAGTGGGGTCCCAATAGAGAGACACTCCTTCGGAGTACCAGTCTTTGGAGGAGGAGCATGACAACTAATACATGCTTGGATATACACGATTGCAAAAGAAAGTTGTGCATGTGGCAGAGGCTATTCCCATTACTCGTGCCAAAAGTACAATGGAAGAAGCTTAGGCATTTAGGGAAAGGCTCCAAAGGCCAACAAAAGCATGATGAGAAACAAACCCAAGGAATAGAATCCAATGGTGAGAAAGAGAAGGAAGATGCAAAAAACATTTCACTGCTACGCAGGCAAACAACTACTTTAGAAAGGATCAAGCAGCAGAAGAGATAGGAAGCTGAAGAAAAATGTGAGATTACCAGCGCCATCCAGTAGCAAATTCATAATGAACTCAAGCAAAAGATGGAGCAAAGGGAAAAAGAAGAATCAAAGAATCCATGCGTCGATGATCTCAAATCATCTGACGAATCTAATCGAGCAAAAAAGAGAAAAGTAACTTGCAAGGGAGGAACAACAAGACACATAGGACCAGCAAGGTCAAGACTTGGTTCTCCCAAGGACATTGGGGCACCTCCAAAGACTGGGGAAAAAGGGAAAGATAAAATTGAAGGCTTGCCAGAGCAAGGAGCGGAGGACAAGCAAACGGAACTAAAAGCAGATCAAGAAACGAAGGCCCCACAAACAAAGCCCACCACAACCTCTGCTGATCTAGAAGATACAAGACAAAGAGAAAATCAAACTGATGAGGCTGAACAATCGGATCAAGGCCAAAAAAGCCAACAAAGACCAAGATCGCCTCGATCACAAGCTGCAATGGAGGAAGGAGTGGAAATAGTTAAGTCCTTTGACATTGATGCTCACTTAGAGCAGATCAAGATACAGTTTCAATGTCAAAGGGCTCTTTACAATCTGCGCAAGCTACAGTTGGAAGATACAAACAAAGAAGCATCCCAGACGGCAGTAGATTCCTTGCAGCTAAAGCAAAAAATAGAGGCACTAGAGAAGGCACAATCGACGGTTGCAAAGGGAACAAGAAAATGCAGTCTACTATTACAAGGAGGTGCAACAATTTAACGAGGCAAACTCCGCACTGCAAGTCGAGTAGCAATGTCTCGAGGAGGAGCTAACCAAAGAAAGAGAACAAAATGAGAAGCTGCAAAGCTCGTATGCTATGGTTAGTAGATCTTTGACTCACCTCCTTTCCATACAAGAGACCCCCTCCTCCTCAACGACGACTGCAAGATCTGCCTCCTTGAATTAAGAAATTAAAGATTTGAAAGAAGACATGGCTCAAGAAAAATATGGCAGACAAATCATGACAGTAGGACATAAGACCCTACAACGAGCCAAGGATGAAGAAATCAAAGAATTAAGGAAGCAGTTGGCTGAGGCAAGAGGGGAACTAGAGACTTTGAGGGCCAGTTAGCCAAAGCATCAGCAGGCCCCCATAGAATTTGAGCAGGAAGGAGGATTTGAACATTCCATGTCTGAGGCCCATTAAGCAGAGGTGTCCACTACCAGCACGGAAGAAGGAACACAAGAATCTGCAGATCCAGTCACGAAATCCACTTTGGAGTCGGAAAAGGATAAAATTCAACACTGGATCTCAGAAGTAAAGGACCCCTCGCACAAAGCTTATATGCAGTATGAATTGAAGGTGTTGGAATCGACTACCCTCCTCATGATTACTCTAGATGAGGTAGTAAAGAATCTTGGGCATGAGATGATCGCCCTGCCCCCATTGATGCGGCAAGAGGCTAGGTTATGGTAGCAAAAAATGCTACCAAAACTAGAACCAAACAGCAAAGGGGACTACCAAGAGGTTCCTGTCATGGAACTTCAGATTGAGACAATTATTGATAATCAACCCCTCTGGCAAAAGAAATGGTTTGATCAGAGGCCAACATATGAAATCTATTATAGGAACGCTCCCCAGCATCTCAGGATCAACCCCACCTACTGCCCCATCAACAGACAGCAATCCTAGGATAGCTTTTACACTTGGCAAAGAAAAAGGCCGGTTGTGATGAACTACTCGGTAATCACAAAGCCACTCAATAACAACCCCCGTCAGAGCAATATATGGTTCAAACTCTCAAGGGGTGATCAACATGATGAAGGAGATCCTAGATCTCGCCTGTCAAATTCTTGTAAATATTTCCAAGATGCTCATTACCTGCATTACAACTTTCAGTGATATCGAAGCAATAGACCATCCCTGGAAAATCTTTGTCGAAGGCACACGAGGCATTTGCTGGAATATAGAGACCGAAATCCCAAGCAGGAATGTCATCATGGGATTATATGCAAGAGTCATGTTTCTGCCCTCTCATTACATGCACACCTTCGAAGAGGCATTCATGACAAGCTTCTTCGAAGTGGAATCTTCCATATTCAATCCATGACAAAAGATCTACCATCCTGTCACATTGCCTATCAAAGTACCCTCAGCAATAATCCCTGCAGAGAGCTGGCCACCAAAGTAGAGATTGAAGCAAGAGCTCAGAAGTTCAGAAACCTCACTGCAACGCTCGAGAGAAGGCAGTAGACTCGCTCAGAGATGGCTTGCACGAGGATGTGCAATTAATAGGAAGGGGGGACTGTTTGGTGGATACAGTGGATACGGTGGATGCACACCAAACCCTGTAAACACTCACTCAATTTTTCAAAGAAAGACGTGTAATTCACCTTATGATGATTTGTAATTATGATGTAATATGAAAACACCCTCTCAACCTCTCTGAGTCTACACCCTTGTAAGTGGCCGGATGGCCGTGGGAAAGCTCCCTTAACTTTTAAGTCAAAACCCTTAGTTTGGACTAAAGGGATATCATTAGCTTGGAAGATTTTAAAAACGTGCATTGTGGGAGCCTCTTACTGCTACAAATCGTAATCCTCTTTTCTCCTGGACTGGTAATCAAAATTCATTTCCGAATAGCACATTGCGTTCCTTGTCTCTTACTCTACAATCTAAGTGTGATCATTTTCAATTCTGCTATGGTTCGCGACACTTTGCTTGTGAGCTAAATGCATTGATTTGGAGGCTAAAATGGTTATTTTTTGATGTTTTGACCATGGATAAGTGTTTCTATGCTTAAGAAGGACCTTTCCGAGTATTTTTGTTTCAGTTTTTTGCACATTTTTTGTGATGGATCTTGATTCCCAGATGGTGACAGAACTTGGTAGGATTGTGCCCTTAGGTGTTGTGATACCTCTCCTTAAGTTTCGTTGCATTCAAAATTCGTTTGGATGCCGAAAAGGCGTGATGACCTAGAGCGATAAGATTCGACGCATACTGATTGTCTGACTAGGAAGTGGTTGATGTGCTTTTTTCGTAGAATGAGTAGCCCTCTGAGTTCACTTTGGGGAGATTGACACTCTCATTAAGTCTCCATGCCCCATCCCGAGTTGCTTCCTTGCATATTGACATTATGTTAGTACAAAAGAGCTATGCTGCAGACGTCCGTCGTGACGACCCGCCAACAATCAATTATAGAGGATTTTTGGTCGACTTGTTCAATGCGCAATGGTTCAGATGATCATGGAGGGTTGCAAAGCTACTGTGCAGAGAGGAGAGTCTGATTTCCTTGAGGTGGATTCAACTAAAAAATGGACGGACCTAAGAGACACTTTCGTACTACCCAAGCATTGTGAACAAGTAAGTCTGTAAATAGTTAACATCCAATTTTAGAAGTTATGTGCTTGGAATTTCTCATGTAGGTTATGTGGCTCTAGCAGGTGATATTTCAACCTACAAAGTCTGCATCAAACTGGTGGTACGTCGTAGAGGTAGCCCCTCGTAGTGCACGGACGTATGAGGGCTACCATGTGTCAATCACAGTGGCATCAATGGCGGAGATCAGAGAAGATGCTCAGTCAGAAGCCACTGAGGTGGTGCCAGGCGAGCATCAAGCTGCTACTCTACATGCAGAGGATCTACAAAATGAAATGGAGGACATCTGCCTAAACGGAGAGCTCTATATAGAGATAGGGAGTTATGTTGAGCTATGCAAGGATGAGAGAGAGACCTCTTAAAGCCATAAACATTGTATTTGAACAATTTTGCTCCGTTTTATAATATATATTGTATTCACGTGGCTTTTTTTCCATTCCTGTCTATATGCTATACTTGAGAAATTTAAATTGTGTTTAATCGTCATTGCTTCCACTCCAGGTATGTTCTCAGAAGCAGGGACACTCCTCGATGTGTCGTGACAGTCTGATATGCTGACGCAACACTGTACTCAGAGGGCGATGGAGACTGAGGCTGCAATCACGAAGGAGGTGATCCGTCTCTGCTCATAGACGTTGCTCGTCCCTCCACTAGATCTAGTCGATCAGGTGAAAGAGACGCTAAGAGGAGTCTCTTAGCGTCTCTTTCACCCGATCGACTAGATCTAGTGGAGGGACGAGCAGCATCTATGAGCATACACGGATCACCTCCTTCGCGATTGCAGTCTCAGTCTCCATCGCACTCGGAGCGCAGTGCTGTCACAGCTACATATAAAAGGGATATTGTTCAGGACATAGCTTTTACAAGATACATAGAATGCATACAGGAGACAAATTCACAAGAACTTCACAGAAATCTCTCTACAAAGGAATCCCTCCCCCTTTATGAGTCCTCTCTCTCTCTCTCGCTCTCTCTCTCTCTCTCTCTCTCTCTCTCTACATAGGAATCCCTCTCCCTGTTATCTATAGTATAGATTATAACTTGTCCATGTTTTCTTCTCCATTCAATATTAAGATTAAATATTTGTGTGTTTAATGCAGGTATGGATGATGATGAGTTTCTTTCTTCTTTGTCACCCTAGTAGAGGAGGTGGTACGAGGAGAATCATTGCTCTGGAGCACCATCACGTCGTTCCACTCCTTCAGCGTCTCCCTCTGTTTTGGAGCATTCAACACGCTCCGAAGCTTTGGTGTCGATGAGACAATCTTCACACTCCTCTAGGCACCGCCACTCTAGTGGTGGCGACGGCGGTTGCTGTGGGGATGCCGCTGCTGATGCCTCGACATCGCCTCGTGTTGGACGAGGCTCCTTACCTTCCCCTTCTTTGCCCGCCCCCACACCAACCATGGCATCACCATCTACACCAGGTTTTGCGCGGCTATCAACCGTTCCTGGCTACACACCATAGCTACTCCTCCAGGAGTCACCCCAGTCGACACTCCTCACTTCGGGGCCCAGAATCCAATGGAGACACTTGACATCCGTACCCCCATGGAGACATCGCTAGAGACCCCTGTCAAGACACCCAGGTTCACGCGTCATAGACGAGAGGGCCTGCCGTACTTGATCGACATCAACGGCGGCATCATCTTGGATGACGAAGGCAAGAAGGTGATCTCGCACATGTGCGGTTTTTGCTCTCAGGTGTTTAGACACTACATACTAAACACCTAGAGTGAAGTGCCAAATGAATTAAAAGATAGAGTCATCAGCATGCTGCATGACGAGTTTCTCGTATCAAGTCAGGATGAGCGCTTCAATGAAGACCTGATGAAGGTTCAATTGCACAAATACTGCAAGCACAAGCATTCTAAAGTACAAAAAACAATAAAGCATGGGTGGAACATACGAGATTGGCTGTCCAAAGAAGATTGGAAGAATGCAAAGCGAGCAGCACGCAAGAATCCTGACAAGTGGAAGCAAAAAAAGGAGGCAATCAAAGCGCAAGTAGTGGCAGGGAGCTCGCACCACTTGGGGAGCGGGGGGTGGGCATCATTTGAAGCCGATTTTGTAAGTGTTTTTGCATTGCTCTTAGGTTTGGTAGTTACATCTATTTGTACTTTAAATTTCTAACATAATGGATTCTTTGTACGTTTTGAACAGTGGTCGATTACAGGAAGTGACCCCACACCGTACGAGCGTGAGTACGCAAGCAGAAAGGGCTTAAACGCCCTGGTGGACATTTTGAGTTCTCGCGGAGGCATGGTTAGTATTTCACTTTACTCTTTTACATTTGTTGTATTTTAATGATAAGCTAAGAAAATAGATTGTTTTGTAATTATATGTTCATACTTACAGAAAGTCTTATTGTTTTTTGTGCAGAATTCGACAGATATGCCGGTAGGACGCGATTAGACGACGTCAGTCTAGCCGTAGCCAAATAGCATTAGTTTCCTTTTGTCATAGCATATATAATGAGATGACGTGTATACGTCTTTTTGTAACTATTGGAAAACCATGTATTTTCTCAATAATGACAATTGTGTTGTAACTATTCCATTTGCAAAGCTTAACAATCAAATGATTTTGCCTATGATGTGTATAATTGTCATTGATTTACTTTCGTCAATTTAATTTCGTCTAATTACTTTTGTCAGTTTTGTATCTTTATTCTACAAATAATACTATGCATGATGGAGTTAATGGTTATATTGTCTTGTGGGTGACTACTTTGGGTCTATACCTTGCACTTTCTTTCAAAGGTGAATCTGGGCTTATCTTAGATTCATTTATGTTTACCCTGCCACCCAATTTTTTTTACTCTCAGGCATCTCTATATAAGGTTCTGCTACGTCACTATAGAAGGACTATAATCATCGTTATACGCGTCTGATATAGCGACGCATATAGCGACGTTCCCGTAGCAATGTTGTTAGCGACGGTCTTAGCGACATCGGGGAGTAAAAAACCCAATGTATTTCCGTTGCTAAAAGCGTCACAAGTGCACATAACCTCTTGTAGTGGCTTTTGTCTTTCTTTTAATCTCTGCAATACTAGTCACAACCTATTGTCAATATCATATAGCCGATTTTTTGGAGGATAGGATAGGATAAGAGAATCAAATTGGCGAGAGTTTGAAAACAATAAGAATTGAGCTAGTGAGCCACACCATGAACATATTAGACGGGGGCATGTGGCAACTTTTTTCATTTTTGTACATCTATCAAAGGCTACTTCATTACAATAAAATTTGTTGTGTGAATTTAATATTGGTTGTAATAGGGTTCTCTCTCTCTCTCTAAAAGAGCAAAAAGAAACAACAGTGTGTTAAACATGCCTCTAGGAATCTAGAGGAGTACAATGTGTGTACCATCTACACATCAAGGTGGAATACAAGAAGATTGCAATATAAACCACCATGGAGGTACATAGCACCCTGTAGTGTGTCCCATCCATAGTGAATAATAATGATGAATGTACCCATAACCAGAGGGACCAATGTCTACATTTCTATGTTGCACTAGGGGAGCCTCCTTATGTATTCCTTTGGCTACGAAGATTATGCATCGGGGGGGGGGGGCTTCTATGTGTACTGGCACCCCCAGTTATCGATTGCACCACATATAAGGCATAGAGTCTAATACTTAGCTCATGCCCTTCTCTCTCTCTCTCTCTCTCTCTCTCTCTCTCTCTCACACACACACACACACACACACATACACACACACACACACGCACACACACACATGCATGCATTTTTATCCACGCATTAGTACCTGTGATATCTCTCATTCAGACGTGCCCTACCAATCTCACATCAGAGAGAGACCTTGCGAGTCTCCGTCTGGCCTATCCCATGCCCTTAAGTCTCATCCACTATTGAAATTGTCATGCACGCACGCACACACGCGCGGAGTGCAGTGCCTCTCTCTCTCTCTCTCTCACACACACACACACACACACACACACACACACACACACACACACACACACACACATACAAAGTATCCATGGCTTGCATTTTTGCCTACCGTCGAAGTCCCCTCCTTTGTTTCAATCATCGATCATTTACTAACATTTCCCTCGAGTCTTCACTACCTTGTGTGAAATGCCCTGAGGAACTGCTAGCATGAATCCTCCTCCCTACCTACCTATTTATAGACCCTTAAACTTGTAGGATTCCTTGACCACTAGCACTCGGCCTTTGGCCCAGGTCCTTGACTCCGAAGGATTGCCCTTGGCATGACATTACTCTCCCCTTCGAGAAGTGTTTTCGTGCTCAAAAACAAAAGTGGGAAACTTCTTCTTAAGGACACTAATGTTTTCCCAAGTGACACCTTCTTCAGGCCGATCTTTCCACTTGCCTAAATCTTGTTGATGTATGATGATGCATATGTAAATCATGATAGTCTAAGATTCGTTTAAATTCATGCGACTGGATATGAGATTCAACGCAATCAACCAAAATATGTTGGTTAATGTCATTGTCATCCCCATTGCATAGAGTTTGCATTCATAATCACAATAATTTTTTTGGTGTAAAATCAAGCTTCTTGCTTTCAAATACAATTGGGCTTCCCTCTTGTAAAAGGACTACTCCAATATTACGATTACTAGCATCCGTTGCTTAAATGAATGGCTTCAAAGGATCCACAATATCTAGAATAGGAGCTGTAGCTAATGCGTCCTTGGGAGCATCAAAACTTTGTTGTTGAGCGGAACCCCATTGAAGGGTTTTCCCATTGGCTTTCAGCTGGTCTGTCATCAACACAACAAAATGTGAGCATAGTTTTTAATGACCCTTCAATAAAAACCTGTAAATCCCAAGAAAATATGCAACTCTTCTATATTTCTAGTAGAAGGCCACCTCCCAATGGTATCCACTTTGGATTGATCCATGTGCATCCATGTGCATTCCATCATCTCTCCTTGGGAAAAGCACACTTCGACTCTTTGGCTTATAACTTGTTTTGCTACCACATGGACGCTGTTATATAACATTCATGCACCACCTCGGTGTGTGTTACCTCCACATTGGAGAAACGTGAGGAAGGCTCAATAGAAAACAACTACACCGTGTGCACTGCTCTCTTTTTGCCATGGGCATCAGATTTGCCCTTGGGACAATCCTTTTTTCCATGGCCACTTCCTAAACATTGAAAACATAACTTTTCTTTTTTCACCTTCTCAAAATCTTTTGGAGAGAGAGGTCCTCTAGACTCCTTGGGTTTCTTGGATGCCTCTGAATTGGCTACTATAAACTTTCTTTTATTGTGTCCATGTTGTGTACATGTATTACCCTATGTATTGTCAGGCACATGAATAATGTGATGCGTCTTATAAATTAAGATCATCGTGGATGTGAGCTTGCACTATGGACTCCTCAAGTGTTTTGGGATCCTGAGTCTTGACATACTTCTTAAGGTCGGTTGTCAGACCACGGAACCCATGCACTTGCTGAAAGGTATCTAACCCCTCTAGCTCGAGGATGACATCCCGATAGTGCAAGATATATTCCAACAATGATTTATGCTATCGCATGGAACACTCATCCCAAGCCGACCAATTTTTGTACGCTTCATTCGTGGGAAAAAATTCCTTTCTAGACACAGCCAGCCCAAGTCTGTGGTATGATGTTCTTCTCCTTGAGAGACATCCACCATTTTATAGGCAATGCCTTCTAATGTCATACTTGTCTGGAGTGCTGTGACTGCATGCGGAGTACTCCACAAATCGTGAATTCCTTTCCACTTACTGGGAAAAATGATAGGGTAGGGAATGGTCATTTAATGACCATTCCTCACCCCACTTACTGGGAAAGATGATAGGGTAGGGAATGGTCATTTAATGACCATTCTCCATAATATTGACGACCACATAATATTGACGACCACATGGTGACCAAAGGGACCGAGAGCCATGGTGGGAGTCAATATTATGGGAATGGTCATGAAATGGTCATTCTCGACTGTCAGGGTCACTGGGAGGGGGGACAAGTGAGTGTGGCTTGCACTCTGTACAGGTATGTATGTTAATGTATGACAATTGCATGTATTGTATTCTGACAAGGTGAGATCAACTGGAGCAGGAAGTCTGCAAAAGTTTATTACGTGCGTTGACCTGGCTTGCACTTATTGGAGGAGGAAGCTATTCCGTGCGCTGACTTGGCTTGAAGTGATTGAAGGGGGAGGCAATGATTATGGAATTATTGATTCAAGCTACTCAGGTGGCATGCAATGATTGGCAATTATGAGCTCGAATTCTGGCGAACTGAGTTGGAAACCATTTATTGGTTACAGACTGTCAACTACACTCTGAACACTGACTTGTCATGCATTGAGAGGCTTTGCAGGCTGGAGCTTTGCAAGGTGAATGAAGCAATTTTGCGCAAGATAGGAGAGGGGAAAGGCTAGGAGTAAAATGGAGGAAGAGTGGAGCGTCCCTATCCAAATCGATATCGTGGCTGCATACACTCAAGACGAAACCTACATACATTCAAGACGGATAGCTTCCTCTCCGGTTTTGGAATATCCAGATAATGATAGGAGGCCGAGAATGTTAGTTTTGGGGGGGGCCTTGCACTGCAACCCACCTCTCTCTCTCTCTCTCTCTCTCTCTCTCTCTCTCTCTCTCTCTCTCTCTCTCGCCCCCCCCCCCAGTCCAAGGGAGGATATGCAAACACATGTAAAGGGCACTCCTTTTCCAGTTATAGAATGATGAATATAAATAGTGCTAAAGTTTTTTTTAAAAATGGGGCAAGTTTTGTATGCAGGTGAGAATGGTGATGCAGCGAATGATCACAACCCAATGTCTATGGAGAGCTCACTCTCCCTATCCTTCTCTCTCTCTCTCTCTCTCTCTCTCTCTCTCTCTCTCTCTCTCTCTCTTTGCCCCTTGCATGGCCCTTATCTTGCCTGACACCATTGGGCCTTCATGTGCCCTTCCTTTCTCTGCCTCTGTACTAGTTCTGCCACCATCTCTCTCTTTCTCAACCATGGCAGGTGGCTTTGCTACGGTGATGGCCATTGATGTTGATCCATGGGCATTGCTAGCTTGCAGGATCAACGTAGTTGGCTCCTCCCCCTTTCTGTTGTGTTTGTTGGCTTGTGTGACTCTCTCACCCGCCACCACACATCAACTCTCTATTCCTAGTTGATTACGTCCAACACAAGAATGGCTTCTTGCATGTTGGGAGCAGGAGGAAAGGATCACGTGGGAGGAGCAACACCCACCATAGAAGCCTGCAAAGACGATGCCAATCTCACCTCTAGCATGCTTGCTTGTGCTTTTCCCTCTCCTTTTTACTTCATTTCTTCAACAATGGTCTTAGAAAAAGACCCTCTCCATAGCTATATAGAGATGCTTTAATTTTTGCTTAGTCAAACAAGAGCTAAGATCCTCTTTCAAGCACAGGGCTGCAGCCATCTGCGTATTTTCAATATGCAACATGCATGTGAACTCTCTCTCTCTCTCTCTCTCTCTCTCTCTCTCTCTCTCTCAATTTAGTTCCATGGAAATCTTCGCCACCACGCACACAAACCATGTGTTTGCTCTGTGTATACTGCTTTTCTTAAAATACAATACATCATGCAATTGAATTGTTCTTACTTACCTCGTAATCTCCAAATAGAAGTAAAAACAAACCCTTCAAATTTGAAGTAACAAAAAAAAAATCTCCTCATTGACAACTCTCCACCCAACCTTTGTTTATATAGGAAAAGGTCTAGCCCTTTTTGAGATAACGAATGTGAACCAGCCCTTGAGGCTCCATTGTCACTTGGAATTTTCATTAGCCTTCTGTCCCACACTTGCAACTTTTCCTTCTTATAAGCACCTCTGAGCCGATTCCTATCTGCTTGTCTCAATCTATGGCTAATCTTGGCACCTTTGTCCTTGTGTTGTGTAGTGCACACTTGAGATGTTTAGCCATCTAGCCTACTTACATACTTGCACTTGGTTTATCTTTAAGATTTAAGCCTTGTTCAAAGACCCTAACTAGTGTAAGATTTTGTAAATTCACTAACCTTTGATTGATTGTCACTTTGTAAATCCGTGAAGTTTTTAGCAGGTGTTTTAACACTCTCTCTCTCTCTCTCTCTCTCTCTCTCTCTCTCTCTCATGTGGCTTCGTTTTGATATCTCTATCACGCGCTTCCTTTTCCTCCCACAATTAATAAATATCTTACACATAATGAATAACATCAACTATAACAATTATCAGTAACTTTTTTCTTCCCCATTTGAGAGGCCATACATTTTTGCTAAATTCGACGCGGACACAGCTAAGGAAGCACCCCCCATTTGAGAGGCCATACATTTTTGCGCTAACACAAATAAGGAAGCACCTTCTCTGGAGCTTCAAAAATTTTGTTGACTGACTTCTCTCTCTCTCTCTCTCTCTCTCTCTCTCTCTCTCTCTCTCTCTCTCTCTCTGTCTCTGTCTCTCTCTGTCTGTCTGTGTGTGTGCGCGCGCGCGCGCGCACATATATATGTGGATCTCCCGAAGGCAGGGTTGAGTAATTGCGAGAGATGGCCAATGCTAAGGCTATGTATTTTACTCTGGAGATGGCGGACACGGAACGAAGCCTCGAGCAGCCGGACTTCAAGCACAAGTGTAGCAAAGAGGCGTCGTCGATGGGTAGCTGCCATAATCCATCTGGGTTTGCCACAGCAGATGCTTTTTCGTCTTCGCTTATATGGGCATGCTGCAAGACCAAGGATTTGTCCAGAGGGAGCAGGCTGCATGATGAGCTTCAGAGAAGAGGGTTGGTTGAGAAGAATTACTCAGACGCTTTAGTTACTATGTATGCAAAATGCGGT
Source organism: Adiantum capillus-veneris (assembly GCF_014529385.1). Classification (NCBI taxonomy): domain Eukaryota; kingdom Viridiplantae; phylum Streptophyta; class Polypodiopsida; order Polypodiales; family Pteridaceae; genus Adiantum; species Adiantum capillus-veneris. Next base: position 138,891,417 of record NC_140955.1, on the reverse strand, counting down.
GAGCTCCAGAAAGCACAAGCATGGCTTGACATGCATAACAGCAACAGTATTATCCCCTGGACTGCTTTGATAGCTGGCTATGCCCGACAAGGTAAGGGCCAGAATGCTTTAGAATGTTTTGAACAAATGCGGCGCGAGGGAATTTCTCCTGATGCAGTCACCTACGTGTGCATCCTGAACGCATGCGCTGCGATTGGAGCCATAGACAAGGGCAAGCAAGTCCACAATGAGATCTCGAGGCAGGGGTTGTTGGGGCATAATATTGTACTGGGCAATGCTCTTATAGACATGTACTCTAAATGCGGTCATCTTCCTCAGGCACAAGGTGTCTTAGAGAAGCTCCCTTCTCATGATGTGGTTTCTTGGAATACTTTGATCACAGGATACGCTAAAAGGGGACAAGGACAACAGGCTTTGGAGTGTTTTGAACGAATGCAGGATGAGGGTATCCTTCCTGATACTGTGACCTATGTTTGCATTTTAAAAGCGTGTGGGTTGACAGGAGCCATTGACAAGGGAAAGCAGATACACAATGAGATTTTCAGGCAAGGTTTACTCGAGCATAATATCTTACTGGGTAATGCTCTTGTGGATATGTATGCCAAGTGTGGTGCTCTTCCACAAGCGCAAAGTGTCCTCGAGAAGCTCCCTTCTCGCAACATTGTCTCATGGAATTCGTTGATCACAGGATATGCTCAAAGTGGGCAAGAACATCAGGCTCTAGGATGTTTTGAACAAATGCAACATGAGGGCATTCTTCCAGATGTGGTGACCTATATGTGCATCCTGACGGCATGCGCTGGGATTGGAGCCTTAGACAAGGGAATGCAAACCCATGATGAGCTTTTGAGGCAAGGGTTATTGGAGGATAATACTCAGCTCGGTAATGCTCTTGTGGACATGTATGCCAAGTGTGGCGCTCTTTTACAGGCACAAAGTGTCTTAGAGAGACTTCCTTCTCGTGATGTGGTCTCGTGGAATGCTTTGATCGCAGGACATGCTCAACAAGGGCAAGGCCGACATGCGCTAGAGTGTTTTGAACGAATGCAATGCGAGGGCATCCTTCCAGATGTAGTGACCTACGTGTGCACTTTGAGAGGTTGTGCGGGGATTGGAGCGATTGACATGGGCAAGAAAATACATGATGAGGTTTTGAGGCAAGGGTTGCTGGAGCATAATACTGTTCTGGGTAATGTTCTTGTGGACATGTATGTCAAGTGTGGTGCTCTTCCACAGGCGCATAATGTCCTAGACAAGCTCCCTTCTCCAAACATCATCACGTGGAATACTTTGATTGGAGGATATGTTCAAAACAGGCAAGGTCAACATGCTCTAGATTGTTTTGAACGAATGCAACAAGAGGGCATCCTTCCAGATTCAGTGACCTATGTGTGCATTCTTACAGCGTGTGCTGGGACCAGAGCAGTTGAAAAGGGAAAGCAAATACACGATGAGATTTTGAACCAAGGATTGTTGGAGCATGATATTGTGCTAGGTACTGCTCTAGTGGACATGTATGCCAAGTGTGGTGCTCTTTCTCAGGCACAAAGTGTCCTAGAGAAGCTTCCTTGTTGCAATGTGGTCTCTTGGAATGCTATGATTGGAGGATATGTACAAAAGGGGCAAGGCCAACAGGCTCTAGAGTGTTTTGAACAAATGCAACGCAAAGGCATCCTTCCAGATGCGGTGACCTATTTGTTCCTCTTGACAGTGTACGCTTCGACTGGAGCCCTTGGAAAAGGACAACAAATACACTATGAGATTACAAGGCAAGGTTTGTTGAACCATAGTATTGAGCTGGGTAATGCTCTTGTGGACATGTATGCCAAGTGTGGTGCTCTTTGCCAGGCACAAAGTGTCCTAGAGAATCTCTCCTTTCGCGATGTGGTCTCTTGGAATGCTTTGATCTTGGGATTTGCTCAAAAGGGGCAAGGCCAACAGGCACTTCAATGTTTTGACCGAATGCAGCATGAGGGCATCCGTCCCGATCTAGTGAACTTTGTATGCATCCTGAATATGTGTAGCCATCTAGGTCTTGTGGAAAGGGGTCAAGAGTTGTTCGATAATATAGAAGCCATATATGGTTTAAAGCCCAATGTAGAATGTTTTAACTGCATGGTTAACCTTTTTGGCCGTGCTGGGCACTTAGCAAAGGCAGTCGAAGTTATCCAAGGGATGCCTTTTCCTGCCAACTCCACCATTTGGCATTCACTATTGGGCGCCTGTCGGAATTGGGCAGATGCCAGTGTGGGGACTTGGGCATTTGAACATGCAGTAGAGCTAGATAAATGCGATGGGACAGCTTACACTTTGATGGTAAATGTGTATTTGGCAGCTGGCATGCAAGAGAAGGCCAAAGACATTGAAGCTATGAGAATAAAGAATAAAGCTTGGAATGTAGAAATTTAGTTCTTGGATTGATCCAAATAGGATACTAGACAAGTTTGGGTGTCGGTAAAACATGGGCGGTCTAGGGTAGAGGAGCCATATAGTTCATATAGATAGTGGGAACCTGCCCCTAGAGATAGTCTACACGGAAACTGCTTCTACGGATTACCTAGCGGAGTTACTAGTAGCAACTAGAGTATGTAATTGTACTGTCAGTTAGAACCTAGTATGAGCATCTATAAATAAGACCCATTACTTTCGTTTTGGGCCAGTCGGTTTTTCTCAAAGCCTATTTTGTATGTATCATTGGTTGTTGGCACTCTTGTATCATCTTGTACCTGAGCACTAGGTGCAGTATCAATTGTACTTCTAAAGTTGTACTTTTGAACCATTCATAAATGTGAATATCAAAATTCCAGTTGTCTAAGTTCATGTTATTTGGATTCAATCTTTCAATTTAATTCAGTTTTCTTTTTGTTTGATTTTTCTATTTGGTCTTTTGAAGTTTGATTTTGTTCATCCCATCTGATCTAATATCTGACATCTTACTTTGAAATTCGAAACCTTGAATAGTTGTCAACTAACCGGTCATTTCATTTTGGTGATCATGGTGATGAGCTTAAGCTCTTGACATATTTAGAATTTAGAGTCAATTAGTTACCCACAATGCTGCCACATCATTCACAACGTGAGGAAGGAGAGCTACTATAGTGTTTGCTTAAGGCAAGGACCATATCACAACAGATGAGGAATTGGAACAAGGCTCCGATGGAGAACCATACTCTCAGAATGAGGAGATTGATATCAATCCAAAGAGAAGAAGGACAAGAAGAAGAAGAAGAGTATTTTAACGTCGTAGGAAACTATCCCAAGAGACCTTAAAGAGCTATCCGACGAGGAGAGTTGAACTCAATACCTGTTATCAAGAAAGGATGAGGAGCATTGAGCTTCTCAACATTCAGTACAATCAAGAAGACGACATTTACTAAGAGTTGGGAGATGTTCTCATTCACATGGGTCTTCACATTTAGATGTGAGAGACAAAGCAAAGGTTCACATTTACTAAGAGTTGGGAGATGTTCTCATTCACATGGGTCTTCACATTTAGATGTGAGAGACAAAGCAAAGGTTCACATTTACTAAGAGTTGGGAGATGTTCTCATTCACATGGGTCTTCACATTTAGATGTGAGAGGCAAAGCAAAGGTTCACATGGATGTTAATGATGCTAGTAGGCCAAAAAATTTATCAAGGGATGAGTCTAGCACGGTTATAAAAAATAACGATAACTATGATAGATGGGAGGCAGGAGCTGACCTATGGAACAATTGCAAAATCAGAATGCATCATTTAGATTGAGGAAGGAAAAAGTGTTTACATGATAGCTCTGAAAATCCCACAACCAAACAAGCAAGAGAGGATATCAAAAAACATGGACAATAGAGCCAGTACTAGCAATATGGACAATGGAGCCAATATCAGCAGTTCAGTTGGAAGAGAATGCTATTAATTTTTGTTTTTGTTAGAGGTAGGGGTAGAGCTAACTTTACCGGACGTAACTTCAATTGCTATACCTATGGAAAATATAACATTAGCAGAGTAATGTCCAAATAATCTGAAAGCGCAAGTGGCAGAGGAAAAGGTGGCAAAGCCAGTTCCAATGCGTGTGATCACTAGGAGTACTGAAGTTGTCATCAAAAAATTACCAGATGAGCCACCGATTCAAACGAAGCAAAGTGAACAAGCTTAGAATGGGAAGAAACAGAGAACTGTCTGCTAGGCCAAGGGAATGGCCAAAGCGGTGAATGAGTGACATGAGAAAAGGGAACTGGCAGCTCACATCACTCACGATCTGGAGAAGAGAATGCTTGGCTGAAGCTGATAATTTGGATCTAGGGACAAAAAATGTTCTCCAAGAATATCCATAAAAGGATCCATCACCTAAGAGACAAAAGAGGGCAGCAAAGGCAGGGCACTATGAAGACTGTTTTCCCGAGGGGAGGTCATCCAAGTCAAATAGTAGTTATGGGAATGAGCACGATCAGATTTATATCTAAGTATGTGAGAGAATCTAGAAGCTGACTATTGAACTTGATGATATCAAAAGAACGTTATCAGAACCTACCAATATTATCGGAAGGTAGAGGAAGAGAGAATACAGATTGACAATATATTTATCTAAAATTAAATATGACAAAGTGCTAGTCATCTAGATCGACTACAAGATCAAGAAATAGTGGAAACCACTATTATGGTGATTATGGATGGCAATGTGGGAGTTGATATTCTTGGGGTTAAACTGTCATAATAATCAATATCTAATTCTCCTAAATGATTTTCTCATATTAAACTGATCATTTAATGTGGGGAAGGCCAGGGGAGAAAAAGCTAGAATATTGGTTAAGCTAGCAGACCTGCCACAATAGGGATCCAAAGGAGGGAAAATAGAGATCCAAAGGGGGGGCCATCTGCAAAAGAGCCATGTGTAACAATGGGCTAAAAAGACCCTAAGGTTCAGCCCATTAAGACTTCCAAAATGCTAAGGTTCCAAAATTCAAAGGTTGTGTCCAAAGGTCAACCCTAGGGAAAATTGGATGCTTTGTGTGTGCCCTAAAAGTCTTTGCACATCCCTACATGGGAGGGGGCGAGCCCTAAAGGTAGGGGATGAGAGAGAAAGCCACACACACACACACACACACAGGCTCCCTTTACACAAAGGGAATGAGGGACACATGTCAGCTCCCTAGGCCAGATGCCCACAAGGTGTGCCCAATTTCTATTGGATGACCCTTGAAGTGGACCAATGAGAATTAAGCTAGAGTAAATCTAGTTTAATTAATTTAAAAACATTTAATAAAAGAAACCAATGAGAATTAAGTCTCCTAGAAGACTATTGGGCAGTCTCCCAAGGGGTCCAATGAGCATTCAGGAGCCCCATGGCTTGAATGATTCCTATTGGCCAGGAGGCAAAGGGGTCCAATGAGAGTTTAGTTTAATTATTTAATTACCTAAAGCTCTCACAAAAGGGGAAAGGGGGACACATGTCAGAAGGCTATCACTTATGCTGCTTAATTGTAATTGGCTTGACTTGGGGAGGGCAAATGAGGCTTCAGCAAGAGTAATTAGCAAGAGGGCTCGCCCAAGAGAGAGAGGGGGCTGATTTTTGGCAAGGATTATCACACACACACACTCACACAAGCTCATGTGTGAAGAAAGAGAAGACTATCTCTTCCCAAGCTTTAATGGAGAACTCATCACCTACTCCAAGCTTGTGAGATAGAAGCCTACATCAACACTCTCTTGGCATGTGGATGCAAATCCAACCAAGAGCCAAGCTTCAATGCATGCTCATCTCCTCTACCAAGCTAATTACTAAGCTAAGCTATGCTACATATGAGTGATTATGTGAGGAGATGTACATCTTTCTCGTAAGATACTCCTTCTTCCTCTCAATCTACTCTCATACCCTGCTAGCTCTCACCATCTTCGAAGGTGTGTGAGGTCTTGGGTCTGAGAACGGGGATAATTCAAGTTGTGTTTGTTAAGTGTTTTGCTTAGTGCATGAAGTTTCCATCTTCATTGCACTAGCTAGTCTTGAAGGAACACAAAGAATTGTATGGTACAATGTCTCTCTTGATGGGAGAAACCATAATACAAAGCCTTTTGGAGGGGGGACCGGCTCCATGAAAATCCGGTCCTCAACTGTTGTCAATAGCTTAATTTCTCTCTCTTTTGAAAGTATTGTCGATGCTATTTAACTAGGTGTTATGCTTTTTGTTGCTCTCTCCACCCAGGCACTCTTGTAATTCTCATTAGGAATCTATTATAATGAAATGCCCACTATGTTCATGCTAATTTTCGCTACACATAAGTTATTAGGCCATTAAATGTTACATAAACTGAGACAAAGACTAGGGATTTAGGAGATGAATTCTGCTCCTTCCATAATCATACTGCTAGACGAGAATGAGAACTTTTAGATCAGAGTAGAATCATGGAAGTTTAAAACAAATTTTCTGGTTCTAAATGTCCAAGGTGCATATAGCATGTTCTTAGGGAGGCCATGGTGGAGGAGTGTAGCAAGCCAAAGACTGAAAATACAAGGGTCCAATATAAGAATCTAGATTAACACCAGCAGCTCGAGAAAAGAAATGTGCCTATAAGAGATGCAAAAATTATAGGACCAAGAAGATAGAAAGGATGTTGCATCAATGAACATCTGTTCCATACTACCTGAAATATATATGAACACAGTTCTTGATCTTCAAAGGTAAGAACAACAAAAACAACATTATCCAGATAAGTTGACTAAGTCAAATCTAGGGAAAAAACTAGTTAATCTAAATGGAAGGCCTTCAGGAGAACAAGAAAGCCAGACAATTGGGAAAACTAGAACAGATGGAGAGGACATGGGAGACACGCAACAAAATGCACATGCACCTGAATGCTACAGGGCACCAGTTGATCATGAGGGCGATTCAACTAGTACAAATGATCCTTACAATGAATCTATGGTATACATGCATAGGAAAAGAAGCTAAATCACTAGCCAGAGGAAAATGGGGTGTATCGTCAAACTTCTTATCATCTGACTGGTTATTAATAGATGGTCAAGAACTACAGAAGTGGAACTTAGGTTCAGAATAAGATCCTAAGGTAATAAAGGTCAATAAACATCTCAAAGTAGAGATTAGATAAAAATTTAGGTAGCTATTTTAGAAGTATTGAGACATTTTTGCTTGAGAACATACCGATCTAAAAGGCATCGACCTAGAGGTGTGCCAACCTTGGATACCACTAAAATTAGATGCACAACAAGTACGACTCCAACGGTACAGGATGAGTCCAAATTATGCAAATAAGGCTAAGGAAGAAATTGGTAATCTACTAAAGGCAGGATTCATCACTAAATTGGAAAGTAGTGATTGGTTATTTCCCATTGTATTAGTTTCACAAAAGAATGAAAAGCTCAGGGTTCTGTGTGGATGATAGAAAACTAAATGCTCAAACAATTAAGGAACCATTTCCATTGCTATTCACAGATATGATGCTAGATGAGACAACTAAACATGAAATGTATACTTTCATGGACGGGCATAATCAGTTGAATGTATCAATAGAAGATCGGGAAAAAATAACATTTATCATTAATGGGGACCTTTCATGTTTTTGGTCATGCCATTTGGTCTATGTAATGCCCTAGCAACCTTTCAACGATGTATAATAGAGGTTTTCATTAGAAAATTTCGGAGGTCATTTGGAGGGCCTTGTAAGAAATTGTATTTCTCTCTCTAGAAACATTTTTTAAAATGCACTTGCACCTTGTGAGTAAGTCCAAAAGGACAATCAGACACTCTAAAAAGTAGATTTATATTCCCAATCGTCCTTGAAAACGATCACTTTTTTATTTAATACGAGCGTCTTTTTCAGGAGGCAGGTGCGGCGCATTCAATGCAGCTTACGTCATCACTGAAAGTTGAAAAGTCACAAAATATCAAATAGTGATATATTTTGAGACTTTTGACACCATCAATGCGTCCGGAACGCCAAAATACCCTAAAAACGAATGTCTACTTGTCTCATTCCGACATCCGGAGAGGCAAAAAATATCAAAATACCCCAAAAAATGGGTTTTTTACTTAAGGCGCGCGAGGAGGCATTCTAAAATTCTAAAATGCCCCTCTGTGCGCCGTTAGTAAAAAGCTTCTTTTAGTGATTTTTGGACAATTATCTTTCAAGAAAGCCCCTTTTTAGAGGTTTTTGGACATTTTCCTCTCAAAAAACTCCCTAAAAGAGGAAAAAAGGGGCTTTTTACTAACGGCGCGCGAGGAGGCATTCCAAAATTTTGGAATGCCCCCTCGTGCGCCGTTAGTAAAATGTTCTTTTAGGGGTTTTTGACATTCTTTGCCTTTTTGGATGTCGGAGCAAGGCAATTGGACATTCATTTCTAGGATATTTGAGCGTTCCGGACGCATTGACATTATCAAAAGTTTCAAAATCTTCCACCACTTGATAGTTTTGTAACTTTTTGAGTTCTAGTGATGATGTAAGCCGTATCAAATGCACCGCATCTACCTTCTGAAAAAGGTGCTCGCATTAAATGAAAGAGAGTGATCGTCTTCAAGGACCACTAGATTATTAAATGAAGAGAGGGACACCTTTTATATTTTTGTTAATATCAATCTATTTTTCTACGTAACGTAGGCTCTTCTCTCATTGGAGGAGCTTATTTTCCTATCTCTTCCAAAAGGCCCTCCAAAAGACCTCCAAAATCTCCTAATGCTATGAGTTCTTTCACAATGTTTGGAAATCTTTGTGGATGATTTCACAATCTTCTCATCTAAAGACATGCATCTCCTATTTATGGAGATGGTATTAAAAAAATGCCGAGAAAAGAGGATCTATCTAAATATCTTTAAGTTAGCATTCATGGTTTGGAAGGGATAGCTATTGGAACATATTGTGTCCAAACATGGCATAGAGATGTCTGAAGACAAGATCCGAAGTGTCTTATAAGCTAGAGCACCAACAAATGTATCTGAATTGAGTTTGTTTCTAAGATATATTTACTTTTATCAAAGGTTTATCTATATGTTCACAACAAAGTTCATTCCATTATACAAATTAACCCAAAAGGGAGTTAAGTTTATCTGGACTCCAGAATGTGAAGCTAGTTTCCAGTCTCTGAGGGATGTGATTAGTATAAAACTAATCCTTTGCCAACCAAACTGGGAGGTTTTCATGTTCATATAGATACTTCTGGTATGAATATGGGAGCTATTTTGGCACCAATATATGTAAAAACGGATAATCCAATATACTTTGCAAATTCAGCATGACATAGCAAGAGTATTCAATAATAGAAAGAGAAGCAGTGAAAATGGTCTATAGTGCCACAAAATTCAGATATTATTTTTTTGGGAAATCTAGTTTATTTTTATGTGGATCATCCCGCTTTACTCTATCTGATTAATAAAGTGGTCATGGATGGTGTTCCTTCTAGAATTTGAATTTAAGATTTTCCATAAGCTTGACAAGACTCACAGTGATGCAAATTTTCTATCTATACGTACTAAAGGTCTCATTGACATCTTTGAGGAATAGATTGGGCATTGATGTAGTGTTAAGAAGATGTGTACCTATGTAAGCAAGGATGCAACTAATCATTGAGGCACACACTAAAAATTTGGCAAGAAAATTTTCTATTCACAACATTTATAAGAATATTTTGCAAGCAGGGTTATAATGGCAAAGTGAGATGTCAGATGTTAGAGCTTTTTGTAAAACTTGTCATATTTGCTAAATAAAGGGTAGAACCAATGCAACAGATATGACATCTTTGATCACAATTCAACCCTTTTTATGAATTGGATTTTGGATTTCATGGGACCATTCAAGAAAGTCACTCCCAAGAAGAACAAGTATATAGTCATGGCTACAAGTTATATCAAAAAGTGGACGGAGGCTAAGGAAATGACCAACAACAAGCCAAATCCACAGCTTGGTTCTTCCATCGAGCATTGGAAATCTATACCTTACTATCCTAGATGCACTGGATAGGTGGCTGAGAGCTACGTTGCATTTATACGCCCGTAAAATCATTTTTATATGTATAAAAGGTAATTAAATGCATATTTTTGTATTATACATGTTTATCCATGTGAAGTATATTTTGTATATACATAATCTTTTTTTATCCTACTTAAATCACTTTCAAATGCCAATCAAAATCTACACAAGGCAAGAAATCACTATTCAACCTACCGAAATCACTTCAAGTGTGAGTCAAGCTCGACATGTGACATGTAATTTTTACTTACCAAAGCTAAATGACTTCCAAATGTGAGGCAAACTCTAAATAAGGCAAGCGATTACTATTCTACCTAACTAAATCACCTCCAGTGTGAGCATTCCTCTACACTTGACAGAGAACCATGATCTAAGTCTACCTAAGTTACTTTTAAGTGTGAGCATGGCTCTACACAAAGAAGTAAATACTAATTTAAGTTTAAACGTTTTATTTATTGCTAAAATAAACTTTATTTCTAATTAATAGCTCAATGAACAAAAGATATATATACTTTTAGTTTTTCAAGTTTTAGAGCTCACCTTTGAGGTAAACTCAAGGAAAACTTTTCGCTAAAGATACCCACAATGGTAAAAGTCTCGCAAAGGATGACTGTATATAGAACTTGTTTTTTATGGAGCTATATTTTGATCAAATTACTTGGCTGAGGTGGCATTGTATACTATGCCCGTTTAATTGTGAGGATTGTATAATATGCTTGAGTAAAACATAATATATGTACAAATCCATTATGACTAAGATAATTCAAAATGAACCTCACACCTGGGATGAAAAACTTTAGGCAAAACTCTAGGCATATATAACAATATACAAGCTCACAACTAGAATGAGAACATTCAAAATGGTGTATGGGAATAGAAGAAGCTGTATTGGGGATTCGGTGTTCCTAGTCTCTGATCAACAATAGAACATGGTATGTATTATAACTCAACTCAGAAGAAGAGATTGGATGAGATTCTCAAGCTAAATGAAATTAGACAAAGAGCAATGCTAGAAAAGGAAGTGGTGCAACAATGAAGGGAACATTAGCATTTTAGTAAGCGAAAAGTAAGGGAATCCACAAAAGGAGATGTGGTTTTGCTATACCGGCCAAAGTTAGACCCAAGAAACCCAATATAAAGATAGCATGGTCAGGAACCTATGAGATGGATTGGGTTTTCTCTAATGGCACACTCAGACTAGACTTGGCTAGATTGATGTTTTCTAAAATCTATAATGGATAAAAAATTAAGCTTTATTATTGAACTCTAGCAGAACTCTAGCAGAGCCTCTAACACTAGTGATGAGGTAGCCAAAATCTTTGACTCTATAAATCCTCTATTGGACTTATTTTTAGTCGAATCTAAAGGGGTTATATTTAACAAGGAGATACAACCAGAGAATGGTAGAAAGGTTTCCAAAGTTGAGTCTCAAATACCAGATGACCAAGTGAGGTTTGAAGTAACTATAGCGATCACTAGCAAGGCATTAATTCAATTATTGTTTTGGATATCACATAGGTAATCATCATAAGAAGATACCAATGCATGATTTCTATGTCAATAACACTTTTTGTTTTCCGGAGGTGCACAATGAGTGGAGAAATTATATCTCAAGTTAGAACTACTATGAGGTCACCTCCTACACGCACAAAACCTGCTTCCATAGATCCTCATTCTATAACACCTTTGTATGCGATCACTGTATGCACACACCCCTTTGTATGCACTTGGTTTTCATTTCCCACCTTATCCAACTAGCGTTTCTTTTCCATTTGTAGAGTTCAAACATGAGAAAGCTTGGTGTGGTTTCTTCCAAGGAAATGGGGGCAATATTAAAAGAACAAAAAAATATCATAGAGAAGATTAAGCAAAGGAAACACCAAATATGGCAATCTCATATCAATCTATAGGGAAGTATTTCTTCTACGATAGAGAGGAAATTAATCCAAAGCTAGGGTATGATAGTCATTCTAGAAGTACCAAAAAATTCTACCGACTTAACTATCATAAAGTAGGTGGTTGAAACATTTAATGCCAACACAACCACAATAATCATAAAGGGTTGAAATATTTAGTTAACTGCCTGTTGATGCAATTTTCTGCATATTTAGATTACCCTTTGACTAGAAAGGCCAACCTTGCATAATTGACATCATCGATAGCTTCTTGGATGAAACACCCAAATCCAAGAAGGAGAGAAAGTCGAGCGAACAAGGAATTCCAGTATCAACAGTTCAATAAAAAGCAGCTTATAGATTTTTCCACTGAGGTAGTCGGCCTCAAGAATAATTTAGCTTATGTTTTTGAAAAACTCTTCACTATACTACTAATACCACAGTGTGGTAACACAAGCATCACAAGTCAAAACCCAACACCTGTTCAAATTCTAGTTCATATGATATTATTTTGAATAGGTTAATTACTTGTGTACCAAAAAACATAAGTGTAAAAAACTATCATGCTGAGACTAAGTGGAATAGAATTTTAGAAAGACCAAAGAATGGTTTTACAAGCACTAGAAGAGAAAATTGAAGTAGCAACACAATGATCAAGAAGCACACTCTAGACAAAAGTCTAGAAGGATCCTCTGAACAGGCTTCTAAGAAGCAAAAAATGAGGAGCAACTTTTGGGATTAGTTGAGTGCTAGAGTGAAGAAGCCAATACGTACATTGGGGAAGAAGAAGCCTGAATGGGCCACTACATAGATAGCTGGTACTTCTGCAACTATGGACATTGTACCACTAGGTACAACCCTCAAGATAGCAATCAATTCACTAGAAATCCCTGATCAGACATCTGAACAAGTGAGCATATCAAAACAAGAAACCATTGTTACCAGACAAGGCCCATCAATCACCACAACCTTTCTTCAAAGAGCTATAGACATGCTTCATGCATTACAAAAAATAGGCTAGTGGGAGGTGTGGTAATTGAAACCTCCCAAAAAATGATCATCCCATACAATGTTCGAGTCATCACATATGAAATAGAGAGCACTAAATGTCGACACAATCATAGATGGTTGTGGTGCCGCCATTCAAGCTGGCTAGAATGCTATTATCAGTGCTATGAGATAGATGATGGAGGTCTAGATAAGCATGCCACAAATTGATACCATTCACCTGCAACAATACTAGAGCAACAATTTTCAAAGTTGACAACTATATAAGGGATTTGTTGGAGCTTAAGAGAATCTAATAGAAGAAGAATATCAAATGGAGTAGCACACCAAAACAATCAAAGAGCTGCACAAAAAACGGAGAAATTGAAGGTGTTGAACTCCAACTTAAATGCTAAGAAATGGAAACTTACAGAAGAGTTGAACGAATAGAATTCATTGCTATATTAAAAGTAAGTAGCTCAAGAGAGTATGAAGGAAGTCCATAGTGTAATGAAGCAGTTGATAATGGACAAATACATTTATCAATCACTAATAACCATCATAGACTCAGAGGGAAATTTGATCGTTAAATCTAGAAGGCTTACAAAACCTGGTGGTCACTATCAAAGAAGATTTGGAGGACAAGAGCTCTACCTACAACAACACATTGGTACGGCCAAAAAAGTGCCGATGCTAGGAGATGAGGAAAGAAAGGCCATGGGCATCTACAACTGTATGTATTTTGGGGTTTTTTTTTGTCAAAGGGCTCTGCAATGGATCTAATCCAAAGTAGTTGCTTAAGGTGTCCAAAGTGTAGAGATTATGTAGCAAAAGGTGGCCTTCAAGGCATTCTTCTGGTTGGTCCAGACGGCTCATCAACCAAGAAAGGCTACAAGTGCAAGGTATTGCAATTTAAAGGGAAGAGTGCTTTGGAGATCCTCACCAGATTTTGGATGGGTGCAACGTGATGATCAGAGAATATGTGAGCTGATAGGGCTGTTGTGCTCAGTTTATGGAGCATGCTAGTCTTTGTGGATCCACAATTGGAGTCCAGGTGGACAAGATATGAGCAATCAAAGATTGGTTGGGAGACTAGATTTACACCACTTTGACTACCTCGATAAGAGTTCCCTCAGGTGTTCTATCATGCTTTGCCAAGCATTTTAGAGGTGGCATAAAGTATGTCATCAAGTACGAGAGAACTTACTAAAAATGTAGAAATCCCCCCAATCCCCCTATAAGGGGGGGTTTTTTATTTGGGAGCTTTTGTTTTCGAGCTTTTGGAATTGAAACATTATTTTTGAGCTTTTTAACACTCATATTACACTAACAATAAAAAGGCACCTTTTCTACTTAGTTTTGTTTGAACATCATATTGTGAGGAATACCAAACAACATGCCTACCATAGACTCAAAGTAACCTAGCAAATCAACGCAGGAAACCTCAAAACCAAACTAATTTTGGAAATGACTCCCTCGCACAAAGGGCACTCTATCAAATGGTTTTATAAAATGGATGCGCATGATTAGTGGATAGTATGAAGTATCAAGTGTTTCAAATGCAGTAAATTCCCCATGGAAGCTTGCATGAGGGTGGCCATTTTTTGTATCGGACAAAAGTGTCCTTGGTATAAAGAGGGCATGGCTGATTTAAAAAAAAGGAAAGGAGTGCATTTTGTTTAAGAGCTTCTAATTTTGTCCTTTTAAATTGTTTCAAATTTTTTAATATTTTTGCCATCATTTTGGTGCAAAATAGTATCCCAATGTGTTGTAATGGCTCTATCTCACTGTTGCCACATATTGCACCTGTATCCGACCCTCTATATGTCTAGAGCGTTTGTAATATCACAATATCAAGTCAGCACCAAGACACACTTTCTTGACCATCTTCATATATTTGACTTGAATACAAAGGTGAAGGTGGATAGTGTATGTCCTCATCATAAATCTACACTCATATCTAAAGGTTCCAACTTCTAGTGTAGTGTCAAATCTAAACGAGAAGCTAGGACATAAAGACTAACAAACTCTTCTTTTGTGACATTTATCCCCTTTGCAATAGACAAATGGTTAGGGAGCAAATATGGTGTCCTTGTAACTATCTTGTCCTTGTAATATCTTCTACTAAAAAACATGGAGCATTCAATTTAATAGAACAACTTTGCAACTCATTGTTGCACTTTAACTTAGACAATGTTACGCACATGCTGCAATGTTACATTTCTCTAGCTCTATTTTGCGATCTCAAAAGGGAAATTATCCAAGCTTAACATGTGTCCATTTTTGACAATCATCTAGAAGAGCCGACCAAATTGAAGGATAGTCAGATGATGTCGTCATCTTGATACTCTCATAGCTTTGTCAAAATTCCTTGGTGCCTACCCGAAAAGGTCAATCATCCAAGTGTAATACTTTTTGTCTGATATAATGCCAAATTTTTTCCTAATGCTATCAAAAATCATATGGCTCTCATCTAATAGACCTTAGTAACTACATGCATTGAGAGGTTCCCTACTCCCTTAGCGTGATCATAGTTGGGGAGATTCCCTATTGTTGCATCCAACAAAAACAAATCAACGCTTCTTCAACAATCCCTCACTTCATATCTAGTAAAAAGGACCCACTACTTCTTGCCATAGCTATGTTAGGTGTAACTTTCACTCAATGCATTCCAAGAGGAGAATATGTAACTTTCACTCAATGCATTCCAAGAGGAGGCAACATTTCACATAGAAATATCATCAAGAATATTTTTTAATTTCATGCGAGCACCACTTTTGACATACATATTGATCAAAAAATTAGCAAGCACAAAGTGTTTAATCAATAGCCTTTGACTAGCAATCTCACTTTGAATTTTTCGCCCATGAAATAGCTTCCTTGCCTGAGCCATGTTGATCATATCCTAGAACTCTTTGGTATGTCGTTCTCTTTCAACCAATGTTCTGGTTACAAGAGACAACACCAACCTGGAAACTACACTTGGCATACATACCAAACAAAGCCTTGCCAAGAATGACATCTTTCTCTAATATCCCCTAAAGCAATCTCATCATGAATTCTCTCATCCATGTCAACTTCTTGTGTAAGACCCTCGGTAAGACCACATGCCATTAAGAAGTGAGCGTATGTGATTGGATACTTCCCTTTACGTCCAATGAACAATAGAACTAAACATGACGTAGCCATATTTGGCATATCTTGCAATCAACATGTTCCTAAATAGAAATCTCATTGTGAATTATCTTACCCATGTAAGCGTCTTGCGTAAGGACATAGGTCTTCATGATGAAAGCATAGGTGAATGAAATTGGAGAAAGGACTTTTCTCTGCATCTAGATAAGATAGCCCAGAGCTTCCCTATCATAGCCATGCGGGGCATATCTTGCATTAAACCTGCTCCAAGAAAGGGCAGTACATTTCACATGTACATAGAGATCAAAGCATAACCTAGCATGACATCTTTCTTCAATAGACCCTGATCAAAAATCTCATTGTGAAGTCTTTCACCCATATGAAAGTCTTTCATATGGCCATAGATCCTCAAGGTGCAAGCATAAGTGAACATGCTTGAAGAAAGGCCTTCCCTTTACATCTAGTTGAAACATCCTAGAGATTCTTTGCCAAAGCCATGTTGAGCATATCTTTTAATAAATGAGATGAAGAGATTCCTTGCCAACATGTTGGGCATATAATACAATCAATGAGATGATGACTTGGAGAGGATGCCCATCAAGAACTATTCAGGCTTCCGATAGGACACCACATTTCGCATACATATTGACGAAAGCATTGCTAAGACTTAAAGGTGAAAGCCCTTCTTTCACATCCGATGAAAACAACACAGGGCTTCCATTCCATAGCCATGTTGGGTATACCCTTTGATCAACGCATTCCAAGTGATGACTCAACAATTTGACTAAATGAGGGTACAATAATTTCATGAGGGTACTACATTGACTAAATGAGGGTACTACATCCAACAATTTGACTAAATGAGGGTACTACATCCAACAATTTGACTAAATGAGGGTACAAAAATTTCATGAGGGCACTACATTTGACTCAACAATGTACTCCCCATATATGCATCTTATTGAAGTAACTAGCTCGCTGGTCATCCACGTGCACGCAGATGATCACGCTGCTTTTGAACACGCATTCCAAGTTATCTTTTGCAGGTCATCTTTGCATCTGATTGAAAGATCCTAGAGCTTCCATGCCAAAGCCATGTTTGGCATATCCTACAATCAACTCATTCCAAGTGCTGAGATTTTGAGAAGGAAGTTGCATCTTTCATGAGAAACCCACTGATGTGGAGCTTGCCGATCATCCGCACGCACGGATGATCAAGCTGTAGCGAATCTTTGCTCGTTTGAGTGCACTCCCTTTGCATTTAGGAAAAGGACTTCCCATTGCATCGAGTCAAGATCGCCTTGAGCTTCCTTTCTAGAGACATGTTTGACATATTCTATAATCAACGAGGTGAGAGGATGCAATTCAAGAATTGTTCATGCTTTTGGTAAAGCACCATATTTGACATACCTATTGACCAAATCACAGCCTTTAAAGTCATCCTTGCCACAATCATGTTTGGTCATCAGTGTGTGGAGCTCACTGGTCATCCGCACGCACGTGGACAAGCAGACTACTGTTGAGAATTGGGCCGATGCCGATTTTGAAAAAATCGTAAGAGATTTGTTTGTGCAAAGGATGTGAGAATTAAGTTCAAGAATTGTTAATGCTTTTGGTAGGGCACCACATTCTACATACATATCGACCAAATCACAAGCCTTTTAAGGTGTCATTGACACAAACCATGTTTGGTGTACCTTGCAATTAGTGCATCCTAAGTGATGACATTTTGGGAAGGAAGCCGTTGATCAATAGTGTGTGGAGCTCATTGGTCGTCCGTG
This sequence comes from Adiantum capillus-veneris, assembly GCF_014529385.1. Classification (NCBI taxonomy): domain Eukaryota; kingdom Viridiplantae; phylum Streptophyta; class Polypodiopsida; order Polypodiales; family Pteridaceae; genus Adiantum; species Adiantum capillus-veneris. Next base: position 138,873,663 of record NC_140955.1, on the reverse strand, counting down.
CACGGACGAGTAGGCTGCTCACGAGGGTGGTAGGACTATGCTAATGTTTCATTTTTGGGTGCCTTGCTTGTTAGAAAAGGAACGAACATTCTGCATATTGATATATTTGTAAATCGTTCAAATTTTTTCTCAACCAATCAAACTAGATTGGACCATCATGGAGGTCAAGTGGCATTGATAGAAGGGGGGACATGGAGAAGCCTTTGGTCTCCATAATCTCGTGGCTTATTAGAGCCAAGTACTCGGTACCTAGTGACATTATCAAAGTAGAGCTAGATGCCCCCCAACTAGTGGTTGAGGTGCTCACCAAATTAGTCTCCTTTATACAACACCTATGGAACCTTCCCAGGGACAGATATGTACGCATATTACTTGAGTCCTCCCGACATTTAGCCATGCAAGGACAAACAAGATGCTTGTAAAGGGAGATGAAGTCATGGTTTTGGGTCCAATATGGACAAATTGCCCCCCTTCTAGTACTCATTGGAGTGCATCCTGTTTGACTATTACACAGTCCCAGATCACTAGGCCCATCTAGCACAACCTGAATCAGCAAGACACAACAGAGCCCACATTCTCCTTGCATCAAAGCAAGCAACCAAGCTAGGGAGATCCAGATGCCCGTGACTATGAAGGAATACAAAACATCAATGGAGGTTGCATCAGAGGAGTCAGATCACTTTGTCCCAACATGCATGATGCCCGACCAGACTACCATGGAGGAGATTGATGAGATTCGTCAGCGACCAATGCTGAATCTGTTGTATTTTATCACTTTTAGGGGGTACATCCACACTATGTTGTCTTAGCCCCCCATTAACCTCACCCCCTACCCCCTACTCATATCCTACACAAGCCCATCTAGCTGCTTAGCTCACATCTAATAGCTTAGGATTCTATAGTTTGTTTGTTTCTTTTGTTACTCAGACTTTATATCAAATCCACCACATTGTAACTTTTTGGTCTCATAGGTCCTTTGGACTTTTGAAGACGTTAATATAACATTTGCTTTCTCTCTCTCTCTCTCTCTCTCTCTCTCTCTCTCTCTCTCTCTCTCTCTCTCTCTCTCTCTCTCTCTCTCAAGCATGCGCGCACACACACACGCACACACACACACACACACACACACACACACACACACACACACACACACACACACACACACACACACACACACACACACACACACACACACACACACACACACACACACATTAAGGTCAGATGTTGATTGCGTTCGCATAATCTACTTGACTTGAGTAGGATTCCGTGTTGATACTGCTGAGAGGGGAGTGCAGGAATCTTGAAAGAGATGTGGCATCTTAATTTTGTAGAAGGCAATGTGTGTGTTGGGGTATTTATGGATGGAAACTTGAGGGTGATGCTGACATAGGTAGGTGACCATATTTTGAAAGGCGTGCAATGAGAATCGCTAGATGGTATGAGAGGGAGGCAGGGTAGGTATACAGATGCTAGAAGATCCATTGAACGATATGGCTGCCCCTTGGGAGGGCAGGTGTGTGAGGGGTATCCTTTATTTAAATTAATGAGATACACCTATCCAGAAGCATAGGTGTGCATCTCAGTGGTTAGTGCAAGGCTCTTAGAATTTTCAAGGGCGGGCTTGGATCCTCAATCTTGTCATTTGAAGTTGTGCAAGTTAGGATATCCTGTTTACCAGGAATGGATGGAATACTCACCATTTCTCGGTAGGCAATATATCTTGACAATGTGCCCATTTATGTGGATAGATAGAGAATATTGTTTGTCCACATGCATATGGATGACATGCATGATTTTTTACCATGCCAATCTTTGAATTTATTACAAAACCAATTGACCATGCATACCTTTTCTGAATGTCCCTGCAAATAATGGATGGCGTGATTTCCTAGTACCATGTACTAAATATTCAATGATGAGAGTAGTCCTTTCTTTGGGCAAAGGGAAATTCACATTTTGTGTGACTGCATTGAAATACATTTTTTATTAAAGTACGGGTTTCACGAACTAACTAATCTTGAAATGCAAAGTATGGGCCTCTGTTTTGTTTGCAATCATGCCCGAAGACAATGCTTTGCTTTGGTAACGAGAGTAAAAAATGACTTCATGTCAATTTAGGAAATTTCAATTTTTTACTTTGCTTGGTGCTTTTTCCGTCATCTCTTTACTTTGAAAGGCCCAAGTGTCTCTTGATTACGTGTACAAAAGTTGTTTGGCAATGCAACGGTTTGAGTAGTGCATGAGTAAGTGTATGCCAAGGATTTCCACCGCCTGAGCCAATGTGGCAATAATGAGAGTGCTCTCTTCTCATGTAACCTTTTGGGTCTGCTATGTATGGCAAGAACTTTCACCTTTTTGGGCTTCTATTGTCTATGGTAGGGATGGTCACCACCCTAATGCCTATGTATATGACTCACTATGCCTTTTCAATTAGAGAATCTCTCACTTTTTTTAATAAAAATACAATCCTATTCGCTGGTGCAAGATGTGGGATGGGATCCCTCCCAAAATTCAAATTCATCAAGGTCTATACAAGCAATTTTGTTTTCTCAATTAACATGTACTTATCCATGTGAGGGGGAAGGTCAATTTCTTGATACATGGTGCAAAGAAGAGATGCCAACACTTGGTGGATCTTGCCATGACACACTAAAATTTTGTGGATTTGAACATATCATGTTACATTTTGCGTTGTAAGTCGCCTATGGTTTCAAGAAAAGAAATAATAGGTAACTCACAATGAAAAATGTAACATGATATGTTTTGAATAAGTAAAACATTTTACTTTCTTTTGTTGATTCAAATGTTGTATTGCAAGAGCACTCTACAATGATTTTTCCCCCATTTCAAGTGTGAAAACATGTCTGATCTCCATACAAGTTAATTTTCTTATTGATGGTACACAATCATGTTATAAGAGGCCATGAAAAATGCTTTATGTGGCTCTTTAAGTGAGAGATAGCTCTTTCATGTCTACCGCATATGCATGTGAAGTGTTAAACTTAAAGAGATACTTTTATTGGTACTTGAGTATTTTTTGGCATCTACAATGAATAGGTGGTTGCTTGTTACATTCACAGAGCGACCCAATTGCAATATTGAATTGATGTGCAAAGTATGATGTATTGGGATAGGTGAGCATAGAGGAAGGTCTCCATTGCATGTATATATAGATTATAAAAAGCCTCATTGATTGTGTAAGCATTTTCATGCATATATGACGCTTAGTTTAAGAGAGTTTTTGTATGGACATTGAACTTTGAATTCCCCTATTGTTAGACCTATGCATTGATGTTCATACATTGCCAGATGTTCAAGCTTACAATTGAGACTTTGTGAAACTTATGTATGTTTTTTGGTGTTTATCGTATGTAAAATGTGTGTCTTTTAGTTTAGTACTTTGTGCCATTGAAAAAGGATCTAGATTAAATGTTAAAAAGCTCGTAAAGATTGTTTTGATTACAAAATCTTGAAATTAGAAGCTCGCCAGAAAAACACACTCCTATAAGGGTACTTTTAATTAATGATGTAGGGGCTTTTTTCCCGGTTTTGCACAAGGAGAAGCCAAAAAGGAGAGCTCTTTGTAATGCCCTATAATGGAAGCAAGCAAGAACATCCCCCATTGAAGTTCAATTTTTTTTAGTGTCATCCCCTCATCCCCTTCTTCACTTTTTCTCCTTTGTATGGTTAAGCGGATTATGTGTGTGCATTTTCCCTCTGGTTCTTGGTGTTATGCAAAGAGAGAGAGAGAGAGAGAGAGAGAGAGAGAGAGAGAGAGAGAGAGAGAGAGAGAGAGAGAGAGAGAGAGAGAGAGAGAGAGAGAGAGGTCTTGTGTGCAAGGGGAAATACCAAAATTGAGTGTGTGGCAAGTTGTGCTTCCTACGAGTGTGTGTGTGTTGAGTTATGTGCAATCATCGGTTTGCTAGTGGAGTCCTATGTTTTTGAAGGTGTTTATGAGAGGATATGTGTGTGTGGAAAGATGTGCTTCCTACGAGTGTATGTGTGTGTTGAGTTATGTGAAACTGGCAATTTGCTAGTGGAATCTTGTGTTTGAAGGTGTTTATGAGAGGATAAGGTTGTTGTGATTCCGCTTGGGCTATAGAGAGGTATCATTGTGTGTTCCCCATTTGAACTCTTTATCTTTCGATGCCCCCAATGAGAAGAAATATGATTGCTCATTAGTGGGTTTGGAAAGGTTGTGTTTTGACAGAAGTGATGGCAACACAAATCTATAGGCCATTCTTTATCAGTAAATAAGGAGAATCTAAAGGAGTGGATGGCAGATTTTGAGCTATATATGCTATCACTGTGTATGCCAAATGAAGACAGCAAGATGCAGGCAATTCCATGGTTGATGCATATCAGAGAAAAGTTATGGTTTGATGCTTTAGAAGGTGAACCAAGGCAAGCATGGATGGCCCTGCGAGCTTGCTTCTTGTAGGATTTCTACAAGGAGGTATCCTCTGTCAACATGGATGAAAAGTTTAAGGCTCTAGTACATGATGTAGGTGAATAGTCGATATTTTTATTAATTGTTTTTAGGAGTGTTGGTGGGTAGAGTTAGCAGCTGCTCTATAATTGTGGTTGCATCCCAAGGTGCAAGAAAAAGTGGATTTTGAGAACCCTAATTAGCACTAGTTTGGTATCAAAAAGGACACTTTAGTGTCCATTTTTGAAGAATTTAAATAAATGGTACATGAAATCTAGAAAACATCTCAAGAAATGATTTTGCAAACTTATAAGATATTATTCAAAGCATTCATAAAGAATTATAATCCCTCACATTTGATCACAACATCAATAGTAACTACACTCATGAAAAGAACCTACGCAAAACAACACTCAATGTTTCAATAAAACTTGTACTCTAGTCTAAGAAAAAATGACCAGGATGAATGCAATAATCCGTGGTAACTACTTATATGCGTTTGGTATTTTTGTAATTTTCATGTGAGAAAAAAATCCTTTGTTTATAATCAAATATAGAAAGTCATGTGGATCAAATATGCAATGTTTACTAATTCAACTAACAATGTTTGGTATTTTTGTAATTTTCATGTGAGAAAAAAATCCTTTGTTTATAATCAAATATAGAAAGTCATGTGGATCAAATATGCAATGTTTACTAATTCAACTAACGATCACACAAAACATTAAGTTCATTTAAGTTTGCAATGTCTTATGAGGCATATATACTATATCTAATGACTCCATTACATAAGGTGATACTTTTTTGATAATTATGGAATCCAGATTTGGTGATTTATGTCATATCCCAAAAATTGTGCATGTTGTAATTTTGTTTTTTTGTTTATCAAAGCTAACCCTTAAAATAAAGTCCGCTTTTGTATTTTTCCATTCATATCACTTAATTGTATACAAATAGCTCATATGGACGCAATTGGGGGTTTTATATACACACTTTCATGATTTTTCATGGCAATGTTTTTTTTGCAAGAAATTATGCACTCTACAAAATTTTTGAGTTTAAATTACAAGATTCCTATGAGTTTGTAACCTTGAAAAATGATTAGTTAATGAGTATTGACCTATAGATACATTATAGACCTTAGGTTTTGCCTCATAACCTCATCATGTTAATGAAAGAGGCCTTGGAAGACCAAAATTTTCCTCTTTTTGTGAGCGTTTTCAATATTTAGTCCCATAGCTAGGTTATAAATCTCAATTTCTTGCTATTATAAGTTTTTTCCTATCCATACACCTTGAATCTATGCAAAATCTTATTTTGATTTCAATTTATGAAAATTTTATTAAAATTGCACTAAAATTCTATGATTATTCATCTTAAAATTTATCACCATCATCTTAATTTGGCATTAATCTTGGCAAAAGTAAAATTGTCTATATTCTTCACCTCATAATTGACCTAAGGTATAAACGTGACCTATAATTGTTTTTTCTAGATTCACCAAATAATTATGAAAAGTTGCTAGAAAAATACCAGTCAAATCACAAAGGGAAAGTGCTAGAGTGCAACCTTGCAGAGGGTAGTAGCGACAGTGATGATTCTTTTGACATCCCCTACCAGGTACTCAGGTCAGCCCCCTCACTAGTAGCTTCCATCACAACCAAAGAAGGCCAAAAGCAAAGAACAACAAGTCAAAACCAAAAAGTCCAACAAATCTAGATACCAAAGAGCCAAATTGTCCAGATGCAGGTATGAATCAAGAAGACAAAGATCTCGGATGACAAATTTCAAGATCGAATGCCAAGAAGAAAGCACTTAAAGCATGCAAGAACGGTGAAGAAAGTCACAAAGTCGCAAGCTTTTGCAACTCAGATTTGGATTCCAAAGAAGGCAATTCAAGCACCAAGAGGTCAGGAGTTCATTTGGATTCCAAAACGATTAAATTGTTAACTCCCAAGGTCTGAATCTTGTCGTCAACCAAGTGTACAAGAGCTGAAGCAAAAACCGCTAAAGACTCACAAAAAGACAAGGTGGATCCCAAAGAAGTCTCTTCAGACACAAACGAAGCAGGGACAAGTATGTGTTCCCAAATGAGGAGCATCAACAAAAAAACTAGTAATCATGAAGAAGTGGGTCCCAAAGGGAACCAGTAAACTTATTGTCACTGCACCGCTGCTTGAATTCTTTCAATTTCTCCTACGGTTATAGTACAATTAGAAAACAACCCACTGTTGAGGGACAATGCCAAATACAACAACCAGCCACAAGGCTAAACTGAATCCCAAACAGGCATCAAACAGATAAGTAAGCCTCTTAAAAAAGCTCTACAACCTTCAATCAAGCAAACGGCACAGGAGCTTCAATGAAAATCACATTGCTTAGAATAGCAAGCCTCGTTAGCAAATACCAATAAGCATATTGCTTATACCCACATCTTGCACCACATAAATATTTTCGATGCATTGACTGTGTATGCATAATAGGGCTACATTACAAGGCCTGTATAGGCACAATTTTTGATTTCCCGAGAACAACACATACCCTTGGCGATACCCTGTTGTCAAGGAGGACTCCAAATAGGCGGAGGGGAGGCATTCTAAATGCAAACCTAATATATGAATATTAGAGGGAAATGTCTTGTGAGTGGTATTGAATTTTTGCGTTTGATTGTGACATTTTTAACAAAATTCAGAGTATATGCCCTCATAGTAGAGTTACAATAGGAGTATGAGGATAAAAGCCATATGTGAGCCCCTAGGGACATGTGTACAATGTACATAGCGTTTAGATTTCTATTAACTTGATTTTGCTTTTTGAGTTGAGTTGATTTTTGGTTTTATTTAGTCGTCTTTTGAGGTTTTTTTTTGAGAAAAATAGAGAAAAATCCATAATCCAGACGAACAACAGATTTCTTCACAAAGCATGTCTCAAAATCCATATGCACAATCGGTAATGTTAGAGGTAAGAAAAGAATGCCGATCAGCCTTCAACAACAACAGGAGGCCAAAAATGACTGAGAATGATCATCAAACTGCGGGATGGATTACAAGGACAAACGATGTGGATATGCAACTAAACAAAAGGACCCATTGACGAAGGAAATTTGGAATGGCGGCCTCTACACCAAAACAAACTCCATTGCGCAACAAGGGAAATGAGATGAGGGCACCACCTAGTCTTGGAAGCGTGGACTAGAACCGCTACGCAAAGAGAGAGAGAGAGAGAGAGAGAGAGAGAGAGAGAGAGAGAGAGAGAGAGAGAGAGCTATCACTATGAATGAAGCATTAAACTCAATGTGTGTACAAGGAATGGATAACTTAAAGCACTACCATTCCTTCAAGCACTCCCAACACAAATAGCATGTAGATTACTAAACAACAACTCAAGATTTAGCCAAAATCACATCAAGCACTCTCACACACACATAAAAGATCTCTCTTAATTAACATAAGTGAGAGGAGGGGGGGTTACTAGCATAAAACAATTTGCACTCTAGAATGTGCAAGAATAGGGTGAATGAATGAGCTTTATGGGCTCATGATGAGTGATACAAAGACTCAATGAGGCTGAGGGAGACTTGAAATTACAAAGGGGGGGGCTTCTTTATATAGGCAAGAGAGTGATTAGGAGTGAGGTTAAGATCCAAGTGCAATTTGTACAAATGAAGCTTGATTAGGGACATTCCACCAATGAAGAAGCTCCTTCCAAGTGATTTGTTGACCAATTTGAAACTAATTGGCTCCATCATCACTTGTGTTGTCTTCACTCCTTCCTCCATAGCTTGAGTCCAAGAGCTTCCTTATTTTAAAATGTAAAGAATCTTCATAAAATCAATGCATATCTGGTAATAATAGGAAGGGGTTGAATGACAACTTATGAATTACAACAAGATTAAGCATGATTTGAGAGGTGATTAGAAGAGGAATTTGTGATGGTTTTATGAGCTTGAGAGAGAGGATAAAGGAGGGGAGGGTGAGGAGACTAATGGCTGATTTTTAGAGAAGGACTCAATGTGGAAAAGGAAGGGTGTGTGTGTAAAGGTAGAGGGGGTGGTCTCCACCACAGTTGGAAAAACTAGCGTCCACCATTTTTGCCATATTACCTAGACCGTAGCTGCAAAAATTATAAAAAAAATATGGTTAGAATCTCCAGCTCATAAGCTACAACTTTGATGAAGACAACTTTTCTTGGATCGGAGTGGACGTATTTTTTAAAAATCCAGCAAAATCATGTGTCTGTTTCCTTCCTTCACCAAGTATTCCACCTTGGTCCCATCTGTTTGAATCATTATATGGCTCCAAAGCCATGATGATATGAACCCCTCATGACCCTTGTATCATGGGTGCATGGCTCCACAAACACATCATATCTTTTCTTTTCACATTTGCATATTTTCCTTTCCCTTTACCACTAGGTTCTACCTTTCACCTCTTGTGAACTAGTCAAGGAAAAATTCCCATCTAGTCATTTTTTGAATTTTTCCAAGAGGTTGTTCTCACTCTTTCTTTTATTGTAAACCTCTAGAAGCAGGGAAAACCAACAAAATATAGTAAACAAAAAGTTTGTGATAGACTCGGATCATAGCCCCGGATCATAGCCCCCCCAAACCTGGCTAGAGGTATTTATGCCTCTAGCCTACTTCCTTTGATCTTGGGCTGACCTTATTCTGATGTGATAAGGCTTTAGACGCCATCTATTTGTCCTGGTCTTGTGCACTTTACCATCAATGTCTTGAAGTCTGTAAGAGCCATTTTTGAACTGTTTGGTGACCAAGAACGGGCCTTCGCATCGAAAAAAAAACTTTCCATCCTTACGAGTGTCGAAGCGATTGTCATATCGAAGCACTAGAGATCCCTTTTTGATGTCTTTAGATGCTAGCTTTTTGTTGAACTTTTCTCTGCGCTTCTCTGCTTCTTGAGAGTAGTGGTTGATGGATTCTTCACGATCCAATTGTAGCCTCTCTAGATCCATGATACTTTGATGTACTTTCTCCTTTTGAGAGTCTATTTGGATACCCAATATTCGAAGACTTGTTAACTTCACTTCAATGGCAAAAAGAGCATCCTTTCCATAAACCAAATGAAAGGGTGTGTACCCTAATGCGGTTTTGAAGGAGGTTCTATAGGCCCATAGAGCTCCATTCAAGTGCTTGTCCCAATCTTGGCGCCTGGCATGTACCTGTTTGGTGAGAATTTTGCAAATGATTCCATTTACCTTTTCCACCAAGCCATTGCACTGAGGGTAGTAAGGAGTAGAGTGTTGATGCTGAATATTTAGCTTCTGCATGAGTTCTCCTACCAAGTCCTCTCTAAACCGTGGTCCTCTATCAGATAGTACTTCAAGAGGGGTTCCAAAACGGCAACATATGTGGTCAAAGATGAACTGACTTACATCCTTAGTAGTAATTCTATTGGTTGGCATATCCTCAGGCCATCTAGTCATGTAGTCTACTCCCATAATGATGTACTCTTTACCTAACGGAGTGCGTGGTAGAGGCCTTATGGCATCAATTCCCCACTTCTCAAAGGGCCCATATACCTTTATTGGGTTCTGAGGTTCAGCTATGAGCCGTCGTGGTCCTGATTTCTGACATTCATCACATATTTGACACTAGTATTTGACATCACGATGAAGACTTGGCCAAGTAAACCCAACTTGTAGAATCTTTCTACTAGTGATGTCGTGTGCAAAGTGTCCTCCGCGCACATCATCGTGACAAGATTTTAAAATATCTTCAATTTCACTTTTCAAAGGCACTCTCTTAAGCACACCATCCTTACCAAGGCAATACAAATTATCATTTACTATGCGATACCTAGTAGCTTTCCTAGCTAACCATCGCCTTTCCCCTGCATTCAAGTGTTTAGGAGCCTCTCCTTGCTCCAAAATGTGCATAATATCTTCTAAGTCCTCCTTGCCTTGCTGAAGTGGAAGTTGGATGGACACTGCTCCCACTATTGACTCATTTAACTTCGATGATGCTAGGTGGTCTACATCCTTGTTGTGGTCTCTTGGCACATGATGTGTTTGTGCCTCCCTAAATCTCCTCATAAGAGCTTTGGCTTCTCTCATTTTAGTAGAGAGACTGGCATTTTTGCAAGCCCAGGTACCTTGCATTTGCCTTACCAAAAGCATGGAGTCACCAAAAGCATTTAATCTCTCAATTGAATTATCCAGGCACCAACAAAGGCCATGAATTAGAGCTTGATATTCTGCTTCATTTTTGGAGTGGACATCTTCTAGAGTGATCCCTTCACCATGAATCCTCTCTCCCAATGGAGATAAGACCACAATGCCTGCAGCTGCCTTATCCTTGGTTCTCTTGTATGCTCCATCAAAGTAGAGGCTATAAGCATTGACCAGAGCCTCTAGAGCTGGCGGTGGTGGAAGTTCCTTTCTCTTCAAATGGAAAACTTTTTCATAGCACTTGTTTGTTAGAATGTCGGCTAAGCATGCTTGAGTTGTTCTTTCAACCTGTATTGTATAATCAAACTCTTGAAGTCGCACCACCCACTTTGCTATTTTGTCAGAGATTTCCATATGTTGTAGTGCATAGGGAAACATATCCTCCACAGTGATAATTACAAACCTCTTTGGCAGCAAGTATGGCCGAAATTTGGTTACCGCAAACATGAGGGCTAACACTAGCTGTTCCATCAGGGTGTAGGCCTTCTCTGTGTTTTCCATGAGGCGGCTAGCAAAATACACATGCCTCATAAAGGATATTTTTGGATCTTTTTGTAGGAGGGTAGCACCAATGGCTTCTTCTCCCACACTAGGGTTTATAAAGAATGTTTCTTCCCAACAAGGTTGGAGGATTACAGGGAGTGACCCTAACATTTTTATATCTCTCTAAAATGCCCATCACTTTCTTTACTCCAAACAAGCGTCTCTTGACGAGTCAGCTGTTGTAGAGGAAATATAACTTGGGAGAGTAAGTGTATGAATCTACTCAAATATCTTAGGTTTTGCAAGAAAGAGATTAATTGTTTGATGGAAGTTGGGGAAGGTAGATTTAGCAATGATTCTATCTTTTCAGGATCTACCTCGATTCCATCAATGGACACTACATGCCCCAATAGTGTAACCTTGCTTTCCCCAATGTGACATTTGTCCTTGTTTAGTTGTCCACCCAGCTTAGCTAAACGAGTAAATCCTTCATCAATCTTGCCGAGATGCATACTTTTGGAGCTGTAAATACAAAAGTCATCTATGAACACCCTTATGGACTTACCAAAGTAAGGTTGGAAGACCATATTCATGAATCGTTGAAAGGTGGCTGGAGCGTTGGTGAGACCAAAAGGCATGACTCGAAATGAAAAACAGCCCCATGGTGTGATGAAAGTAGTCTTTTTTTGGTCCTCCCCTACAATGCGTATTTGAATGTAGCCGGAGTATCCATCACACACTGTGTATCGCTCATGGCCTGCTACTTCATTTAGAATCTCATCTTGAAACAGGAGAGGGAAGTGGTCCCTTTTTGTTGCAACATTTAGTGGCTTGTAATCCACGCACACTCACCATTTACCATTCTTCTTTGGCCTCACCACTACTGGGGAGACCCATTCTGAATCTTCTATTGGGTATATGAACCCTGCTTCTAAGAGTCTCTTCACCTCGGACAATAGTGCATTTTGTTGCACAACTCCTAATCTTCTTAGTTTTTGTACTACTGTCTTGCTCCCTTCTTTTAGATGAATATGATGCTTCACTGCAGTGACACCTGTAATGTGAGTGTAATTAGAAATAAACAATGATGCATGCTTCTTGAGAACATTTACATAACCCTCCCTTTCTTCTTCCTTTATATCCTTGGATAACATCTTCTCTAGGCTGGTATCCCACACATTCTCCATTTGGATCCTTGGGTTACCTTCTGATGAGGTAGTTTCTTTTATGGTGACGCCCATGACTTCGAGAGTGCTATCACTCTCTTCACTTGAACTCTCTTCCTCGTCCATGGATGAGGAGCATCCACTTGAGCTCCACTCATCAGTTGACGTCTCTAGTTCAAGGTTCTCTTGTCGCCCATTCTTCAAGTTATAAACCACCTTCCGACTATGGCCACCCACACGAGGCCTCAACTCCAAGTCTCCTGTTGCCCAATCTTGCCTAGCTCCTATCCCGGGGGATTCACTACTTATAATAAGGACATGTCACCTGCGTGCACCAAATTCCCCTTTTTAACCCCTATATATGGGACCATCCTTTGTAAAATGCACCTTTTCTCCGCTTTATAACCCCCCTATTGTACACTCACGTGATACCATAAGGTAAAACTTAGTGAATCCCCCGGGGCTCCTATACCCATGAGCCAAGGTTGTCCTAAAATAAGGTTGTATCCTTCTCCCTTCACTGGCATCACATAAGCATCAACCTCTGTAGTGATTCCAAAAACAGAAACTCTCAAAGCTTTCACTACACCCACACAAGTGACAGAGGCATTATTGGCCATTTTTGCCCTAAAGTTTGATGATTCCATTACGTCTAAACCCAATTGATGCATTAGCTTTTCTGTCATGACACGAACCTCTGCTCCACTGTCAATGTAAGTTTTTGGAATCTGTTGTCCCTTGATTTGAGACTCCACCAAAGGCAGTATATCCTTGAGACCATAGGCTTTGATTACACTTACTAGCTTACTTCGCTTTGCCCTCGTGCTCACCATTTTTGACCACTGTCGTCGCAGCTTTGGGGAGATATGAAGTAGTTGTGGCCAAGTAATCTTTGGTCCTTGAGAACTCACATCAGCTGTCAAGTCATAAGGTTGTGTCCGAGATCCCATAGGGAAATCAGAGATGTCAATTTGAGACCTAGTACGGGTCTTTCTCTTCTTGGATTCATCTTTAGTTTCCTGAGATGTACTTGCTTCATTGCTTGCATCTTTGCTTGTTTCTTTACTTACTTCATCTTGGACACGCACACGCTTGATAGGCATTGTAGCCACATCATCTATCTTCATCTTCCCTTTAACTATTTCTTCTTGGTTGCTTCTGCCCTTGACGACCTCCTCCATTCTTATGATGCTCACATTTGGTTGAGTAGCAGGGGTTTGAGCTTGAGCATGAGGTGGCTGCAAAATTTGAGGTTGCGGTTGCTCTTGTGCTTGAGCTCTAGCACGGAGAGGACTTACATGTTGTCGAGGACCTCTGACAGGGTAGTCATATCTTCTGGGATGAGGGCAATCATACATGCCGTGGCCATTTTCCCCACAATTGTAACACAACATTTCCCTTGCTTGACGTCGCATTGGTGGCTGATTCCCACCATTCCCCTCAATAGGCCTTCTTGCACCCTGCACAAGATTTACTCTCAAACCCTCTAGCTGTTTTGTGAGATTGTTTATTTGTTGGAGCATATCTTCTTGTTGACCTCTATTGAGGCCTGGTGCATTAGGCACATTTGAAGGTACGTGAGAAGCTTCCATAGTTTTGATATTGCCTCCCAAAGCTAGCTGGCCAGCTTGGGCTTGATAGAGAATCTTTTGATTCTTTTCCCTAGCAATTCTTAAGGCATCTTCAAAAGTATTTGGAAATTTGCTCTTTACCTTCTCCCTTAGCAAGGGGTACAAACATGAGATAAATTGATCCTTTTGGAGGCAATTGGGAGTTCGCTCACCAGGGTTTAATGAGTCTGACCATTGCCCCCAAAGTTTCAGAAAACCTTCCTCATAGGTTGCATAACCATGAGGGTCAACTTGATGAAGGGCCAGAAGCCGTTGCCATAGTTCTTCTGCCGAATTGGCTTGTTGAAATCTTTTTAGGAAAGCCGCCTTCAATCCCTCCCATTCAGCTCTTTGGGTTGGATCTAGAGCCTGGAACCATACCCTAGCTTCTTCTTTGAGCACCGAAGGAAAATCTCTCAATTTCAATGCTTCCTCATCCCTCCCAGAGACAAGAAAAGCCATCTCCAACTTATCCAAAAAATCCCCAGCATTTTCCCCACTACGGCCAAAAAAATTAGCGAAAGCCATGATAGGATGGTTGCCTTCCTCTCAATACAGCACAAAGATGAAAACGTCTAGGCCCAAATCATATCTTATTAAGGGTAGAATTAATGGATTGATAGATATATTAATCTCAGATAGATGACGAGGGCCTAGTAAGTTCCTTATGATGTTTTGGAGCCTAAGCTTTGTGCTAGCTATTATATGCACAGTTTGTCTAGCAAGAGGTTGGATAGGTCCATATAAATCCCTATGATTCATGGAGTATGCTTAAAGCAAGATGAAGATGTGAAGATTAAAAGATATATTATACTCCAAAATAGGAAATATTATGGGGTCAGGGGACAACAATATCTCTCTCAACCTCTCCAAAATAGAAGACCAATCTTTGTTGGAAAAAAATCTTTCTATCAATGCGCACATTCACCCTAATATTCTGAACTGATTGAAAGTTGTAGAAAATGGGATTATTCATTTGTGCATTAACTACAAACTTCCATGAAGCACTTCATTGAAGTTCAGCTCTCTTGGATCCCACCATTTGAGAGATGTGAAGAATTTGCTCACCAGTGATTAGCCTAGCTTTGGTGTGACCATCTTCAGCTTTGTAGAGTTCAAATGTTTCAATGGCTACCTTCTCAACCACCTTGAGCCTTCTTGCTAGTAGTAGTTGGAGTGCATCACCATATGTAGCCTCTTGCCAATACCGCACACCATTGATGTGTAGCTCCCCCTCCAAAAACTTATTAATACCCAAGTTTGAGAGTGCGTTCACCACCTAAAGTTGAGGCTTCAAAGGAAGTGTCTTCACACTAGCCACGAAGCACTCAACACAATGCTTTGACCTAGGGACTTGATGACTACAAGAGTTTCCTTGAAGCAAAGAAGGGTGTATGTAGTTAACTCTCTTTACCCGCATACGTGCCATTTGTTGATAAAGACGCTTCTTCTCTTTAGCTTCTTGGGAAGACCGTAGTGGAAGTCTTGGAGAATTTGATGGACCTTCCTTCATAGGATTGGCAGAGCACTGCTTGAGAACTCCTCTGTGGGGGCACCAATTTTTAACAAAGGAAATTGGGAATGGCCTCCGCTTCACCAAAAAAAACTCCATTGCGCCACAAGGGAAATGAGATGAGGGCACTACCTAGTCTTGGGAGCGTGGATTAGTACTGCCACGCAAAGAGAGAGAGAGAGAGAGAGAGAGAGAGAGAGAGAGAGAGAGAGAGAGAGAGAGAGAGAGAGAGAGAGAGAGAGAGCTATCACTATGAATGAAGCATTAACCTCAATGTGTGTACAAGGAATGGATAACTTCAAGCACTCCCAACACAAATAGTATGTAGATTATTAAACAACAACTCAAGATTTAGCCAAAATCACATCAAGCACTCTCACACACACATAAGAGATCTCTCTTAATGAACATAAGTGAGAGGAGGGGGGGTTACTAGCATAAAAGAATTTGCACTCTAGAATATGCAAGAATAGGGTGAATGAATGAGCTTTATGGGCTCATGATGAGTGATACAAAGACTCAATGAGGCTGAGGAAGACTTGAAATTACAAAGGGGGGGCCCTCTTTATATAGGCAAGAGAGTGATTAGGAGTGAGGAGGAGATCCAAGTGAAATTTGTACAAATGAAGCTTGATTAGGGACATTCCACCAATTTAGAAGCTCCTTCCAAGTGATTTGTTGACCAATTTGCAACTAATTGGCTCCATCATCACTCGTGTTGTCTTCACTCCTTCCTTGATATCTTGAGTCCAAGAGCTTCCTTATTGTAAATTGTAAAGAATCTTCATAAAATCAATACATATCTGGTAATAATAGGAAGGAGTTGAATAACAACTTATGAATTACGACAAGATTAAGCATGATTTGAGAGGTGATTAGAAGAGGAATTTGTGATGGTTTTATGAGCTTGAGAGAGAGGATAAAGGAGGGGAGGGTGAGGAGACTAATGGCTGATTTTAAGAGAAGGACTCAATGTGGAAAAGGAAGGGTGTGTGTGTAAAGGTAGAGAGGGTGGTCTCCACCACAGTTGGAAAAACTAGCGTCCACCATTTTTGCCATATTACCTATATCATAGCTGCAAAAATTATAAAAAAATATGGTTAGAATCTCCAGCTCATAATCTACAACTTTGATGGAGACAACGTTTCTTGGATCGGAGTGGACGTATTTTTTAAAAATCCAGCAAAATCATGTGTCTGTTTCCTTCCTTCACCAAGTCTTCCACCTGGGTCCCATCTGTTTGAATCATTATATGGATTCAAAGCCATGATGATATGAACCCCTCGTGACCCTTGTATCATGGGTGCATGGCTCCACAAACACATCATATCTTTTCTTTTCACATTTGCATATTTTCCCTTCCCATTACCACTAGGTTCTACCTTTCACCTCTTGTGAACTAGTCAAGGAAAAATTCCCATCCAGTCATTTTTTGAATTTTTCCAAGAGGTTGTTCTCACTCTTTCTTTTATTGTAAATCTCTAGAAGCAGGGAAAAGCAACAAAATATAGTAAACAAAAAATTTGTGATAGGCTCGGATCACCATCAAGTGTAAAGTTGCGTATTGAACATTTCATGTGGCTACAAGAGCGTATACATGAAGTAGATCTTCATACGGTAAATCTTCTATCTGGTATCTGACTTAATAAAGCCTCTAACAAACAAAAGGGACTAACAATATTGACAAGAACAAAAGGGGCAGAGATGACAATTGAGTTATCTATTGTGATAGATGTTTGAAAGAGCAACCAAGGGTCAAGCCAAAATTTGGTCATCACATCATTGGTTCTACATTTTTTGGCTGCCAAAAGATGCCAAAGATGTCCATCAGTCATTTTTGAGACTGAAATCCAAAAGTGCCAAGTACAGAGCCAAATCAAGCCAAACTTTGTCAGGAGGCTATGAATAGAGTCTACAAGCTAAGGGTTAAAAGAAATAAAAAAAATCTAACCCTTAGCCAAAGATTTTCAATTTTTCAAATCTAAAGCCATGATAGCCATCTACATATCTTGTACATCATGTATATGAGCTTTGGGGACAAATGGACCATGATAGCTCATTGGTGGTCATCTATTGCAAATCATGTAAGATAAAGCCCTTTTGATGCAAGTTACTAACTTAGGAAATTAAATGGGGTTTGTTGGGCTTTAATTAAGTCATGTATCAAGTAGAAGCAGTATAATGATTTACACATCACACAAAAGCTAACAGTGGCAAATACGGCTTTCATCACCTTGATGCAGGAACAAAGAAGTCCACAATGATGAAGAGCAGACATAAGGCTAATTAGAGGATCTCAAAAGCTTGTCCCTGATGAGGCAGATCGAATGATGGACATGGGTTTTGAACCTCAAATCAAAAAAGTATTTCCCAGATTGGGCCTGACAGAGAGACTTTGTGTTGAAGTGCAACTTGGCCTAAAGAAGGTGAAGTTTTAGCCATATAATTTCTACAGAATCCTTACAAGGTTGTCATTGGTTCACAAGATCTAAAAACCAATCACTCAATCCTATACATTGTAGAATTTGTTTCTGAAAATCACAAGTACTTAAAATTGACAGATTCGCTAGAGCAAGTGATGGATGGAGCTTTGTCTATCCATGATGATAAGAGATAAGCTGAACGAGATTGGGTTCTTTCTGAATTTAGATATGGAAATAGAAATATAATGACAAAAAAAATGTTGCATCTCAACATGGATATAAAGAACATAAAGGTCGTCATCAATTATGATTTTCTTGAATCATGTGAAGACTATGTACATTGGATTGAATGAACAGGACAAGCTTGTGCAAAGGCTACATCCTATACTTTCTTCACATCAGCAAAACAACAACGAAGAGGGCACCGATATCGAAAACCAGGTCATGTCAGGGATGACATGTACGCGGAGTGGGGGAGTGTTGATGGCAGGGTCAACAACACGCCATAACTCAACAAAGCCTTATTCTCTGAGAGTTATGGAATGCTAAGGATTATGGTCATAAACATCATTTGTAATAAGTAGCTAGTCTAGTTGCAATAGCCAGGGTACAGTGGCACTTCCAAATTGTAAATACAAAGCCATTTGACCCCTCAAACTCTATTTTAGGTTTAACCTAAGGTCACCTTAGTATATAAGGTACCTAGGTCATTTTGTAAGGACCACTTTATCATAATCAAAGTTTTAAGCTGCCGTCGACTATGCGTGAGAGAGGAAGAGAGAGAGAGTGAGCTTCATCCGGGTGCTACTACCCACTTGCTCATCACATTGGAGAACCAAAAACACCATTGCGCTAGCCTCGGCAAGAGCTACACAACAACGCCAAGCATTCCTCGCAAAATGGAGCTAACACGCTCGTGCATCTACGATCTATTTGCGGCTGTAAGTATATCAAATGATGTCTACTTTCTACCTGCAAGTAGTCATTAGAATTGTAGTGATAGAAGCTACACATAGGTACTCATAGATTTTTGTTTCAGGCAGTTTCAAAATTATGTTCTATCTTTATATGTATTCTCCGTAGATGGGTTTAGAGATAGGATTTTGCGTGTAGAGGCTTAGGGACAGGTGTATCCTAGTGAGGCGATGGTGTTCCTTAAGTTTCATACGATTCTAGTATGATTTACTGAGTTTCCTTCCGTTGTGTGTATGTGGCTAGGTGGTGTAGTTGAGAGTAGTGAGATTCTAGGTTGTGGTTTAGTTGGCCTTCCAGAGTCCTGTATTGTAGGATGGTCTCGTCCTGACAAGCTAAGGTGTTTTCCTCCATGTGCCTTGATTGACATTATTGTTGATCTAGGTTGTGTTGCATGCACTTTATGGTTGGTGTGATTTTCTTCGTCAACAGAGCTTTATGAGCACTCTTGAAATTATTTTCGACCTGCGAACGCTTGCCAAAGCTCACTAAAATCGGAGAAAGTGAGTAGGCATGTGCTGGAGCTGCTGGCAACTAATCTCAGGAGGACACAACCTGCTTTGATACCAATTGTTGGAATTAGGGTTGCAAGAAAACACACACAGCTTGGAGAAGATGAAGGAAGCTCAAGGCACACAACAGAGAGTGTATTACTTAGTGTGCAATGGAAAGATAGATAGCCCTAGAATGATGGGCATATATAGAATGCATGGGAGAAAAACCCTCCTAGTGAGGGGAAAAATGCCTCGGTGGTCATGAGTGTGCACACACACACATCACTACCACATGTATATGGTAACACCCCCCCTCCCCCCCATCATAATGGGTGTAGGCACACAAACTTATTTTCACACAAAAGGGTAAGCACACAAGTCTCCCAAACACAAAGGGTAGACACACAAAGCTTCCCATCACAGATGAGGGTGACACACAACTAAGTGCACACAGATTCATAGGGTTATTGTTGTTTGTAGTTTGGAGGAATTTCTCACCCACACAAATTTGCAACAGGTTGACTGATTATTTTTGTCGTCTTCATGTATAGACCTTGTTCTTCTTAATTGATGGAATTCACTTCATGTTCAAGAACTTGATTTTCATTGGTGTCATTGATCCAATTTTAGTGCATGAATGGACGTATTGGTTGATTGCACGAGAGCTCTTGGCAGGGCTGGTTGCATAGTGGCTGCACCAGAGTTGGGGTGATGCACGTGTAGGGGAACATAAGGTCCGCCCTTTTGATGGGCAAGAGAGGACCCCCACCCCCCGAAACCTTGCTGGAGCTCATGGGGTAGGGGCAGGATCCCATGAGAGAGAGAGAGAGAGAGAGAGAGAGAGAGAGAGAGAGAGAGAGAGAGAGAGAGAGAGAGAGAGAGAGAGAGAGAGAGAGAGAGAAGAGAAATCCAACAAGAGGCACCACCCTACAAAGGAAAAAATCACCATGCAAGGTTTGTGAAGTAGAGTCGGCTAGTGCAAGAGAACTTAATAAAAATGTCCCTTCTATAATGGGACGTTTTTTTGACAATGTAGGGGATTTTCTCCTTATTCTATACAAGGAGAAGCCAAAAGGAGAGATCTTTGTAATGCCCTATAATGAAGCAAGCAAGCACTCATTCCCCCATTGAAATATGTTTTTTTTTTGTGTCATCTCCCCATCCTCTTCTTCTCTGTTTCTCCTTTGTGTGGTTAAGTCGATTGTGTGTGTGCATTTGCCCCCTTGTTCTTGATTTTGTGCACACACAAAAAGGGGGGGAGGGGGGATTGTGTGCAAGGGAAAGTGGATAATTGTGTTTTGTATATGGGTGTGTGGTAATTTTTTCTTCCTATGAGAGAATGTTTTTGTTGAGTAATATGGAACCGTTAGTTTGCTAGTGGAATCATGTGTTTTTGAAGGTGTTCATGAGAGATAGGGGTTCTATGAATCCACTTGGGCTATAGAGAGGCAACATTGTGTGTTTTGGGTGTGTTCCCTATTTACCCTCTCTAACATTGGCAAAGCAGGAACTCATCAAGCATTTGAGAGCCAACCAAGATGAGTATGAAGATGATAAGGATGACAAAAAAAACAATCAAGACAAAGACACTGTGGAGGGGGAACCGTCACAAAATAAGCATGACAATGAACCCAGGGATGCTCCTAGATCTAGTCAAGGAGGGGCTAAGTCTAGCCAGGTGCCAGATAACTTCTAAGGCCAACCTGACCACACCCTAGATAACACTAGTGATTAGATAATAGGAGTTCAAGAGAACGCACCTCAAGACCAATAGATTGGAAGCCAATAGCAATCAACCCTAACACAAAGATAGGGCAAAGGCCATTTAGGAAGATCTATAATTAGACCATACTTTGGATTTTACAAATTGATGTTTGATCAAATGACTACAAAGAGAAAAGCAGCTTCATATCTGAAAAGTATCTTAAAGATGATGATATACAATGCACAATGTGTGTGGAGTGTAGGGGAGAAGAAGAGAAAACATAGAGTGTTAGAGGAGCTCAACATGAGGATTAACACCTCCCCACTGCTTGTTGTTCTATATGATAAAAAGAATAGATAAGGTTATTACGTTCAATGTGATGGGTGTCCTACTGATTGGCTTGAACCCTTTCAATCTCCCACTTGAAGTCCCATGTGTCCTATGTGTTACACCATGTACAACCATGAAGCATTCAAGTGGCTTCACCCTACACCCATCCAGTGAAGCATTAAAGTGGCTTCATCCTACACCCATCATCTCCATGTAATGTGTAAATTTTTCAAAGGATAGGCTCTTTGTGAGAGCATCTACATGTTGTCAATTGTATGAACCTTGACTAGCACAATGCCCTTGCTAACCAATATGTCGTGTATCACATGATAACAAATTTCTATGTGTTTTGACTTGGAGTGAAAATTAAGATTCATCGATAAGGCAATTGCATGTGACTATCCCAATGCAACATTGGAGTCTAGGTAATGGTAAGATCTCTGACTAGGCAATCTAACCACAAAGATTCCTTGTTGCTAGCAGATCCTACCACATACTTTTCCATTGTGGTGGAAAATGATGTATAATCCTACAGGCATGATCTCCATGATATGATTGCTCCAACAAAAAGGAAAACATAGCAAGATGTAGATCCTATACTATCCACACAACCCGCATAATCCGCATCTGTGTCAATATTCCCAAAGCATATGCATGTGTCTATTATATCTTTTAGACATCTCAAGGTGTGATTCACTACTTCCCAGTTCTTTTTGCAAGGATTTTTCATAAATTTTTGAACCATTACCACTGTAAAAGCAATCATTAGGACTAGTTTGGGGTCTTCTTCAACTCTTTTTATCTTCCCCAAGCCTAATGATAGTGATTAATAAGTGGAGCAATAGGAGGAAGCCATGTGGAAATAAATTTTGGGTTTGTCAATCCCTAATTTCTAGGGGTCAAACTTGGAGTCTAGGCTTCGGTTTTTTTTTTAATGTATAGGAAAATTGCTAAATCTTCAAAATATCCTATCTAGGTTTCATGAAAGAAATCGTCACCACAAAGGAAAAGTGCTAAGGACATATTTGAGGTCTTAATAGTCACACACTTAGCATGGGCCATTTCCAAAAAAATTTCTTTAAAGAGGGATACAATGATATCATCTGTTCCTTGTTGCAACACACCTAGTGTTGTTGCTTGTACCCTAGTCACGCTGACTGAATATTCGTCCATAATCTCTTTCATATGCCAAGAAAATGAGACCTTAGGGATTATAAGCATTGTACTCTTTTGGTACTTGCGGATTTCACGCAATTCACATGTGCGAGGTCTCTAGCAACGCTTCTTCTTGAGAGATGGTGGTGGTGGTGGAGACTTGGCAGTGCAAGCCCAGGGGGACATTATCATTGCAATACTTCTTGCTTCTCTCATCACATTGGCCTCATCTACAATTTGTTCCTCTTCTTCACTATCTTACCTTTTGATGAATGACTACTTTCACCTGCTACTTTAGCTAGGGCTTGTTTGGCCTTCTTTGGAATCTTTTGGGGCAGCTTATTGGGGCTCCTTTGGGTGGTCTTCTTGGCCCTTTCCTCCTTTGCTCTCTTTTTTTCTTCTTCTCTCTCCCTTGCAAGGCAGCTTGCCTCTTCCACCCTTTCCCTCCATCATTCTTCTTCCTTCCTCCTCTCATCTTGCAAGAGCTTCTCATAGAGTTCTTGAATCGTGCTATTACAAAACACCTTCTCTTCTGTGAGTAGTTGTGAATCTCTGTTAGGCCTCTCCTCATGACGTATCTTGTACTTTGTACTTATCTCTGTGTTTATGACCTCAACAATCTTTTGGTGTGGGCATCATCACTCTTGGAGTGCCTTGTAAGTCCTCTTTGCCTCTGCGATCATGTACTTATCTTCCTCTTTATAAAACTCTTGCTCCTTTAACCTCTGGATATATTGTTGATTCTGATCAAAATTTGTTGCTTTTGGAGCTCGCTCTCAGCCTGTAATCACTTTGCCTCATTGTTCAGCTACTATAGTTGCTCAATGTTGGGTACCGCTGACCTT
Organism: Adiantum capillus-veneris; assembly: GCF_014529385.1. NCBI lineage: Eukaryota > Viridiplantae > Streptophyta > Polypodiopsida > Polypodiales > Pteridaceae > Adiantum > Adiantum capillus-veneris. The sequence goes on along the minus strand of NC_140955.1, from coordinate 138,850,349 downwards.
TGAGCAGTGGGAGTGAATCGAGACAATCGAAGAACTGCTAAATTGTGATGTTGGCCAAGTTTTTGGGACATTGTTGGTTTCCCGGTTGTTGGTTTCTTGGTTGGTTGTTTACTATTTGCTGGTTTCCATTGCGAAAGATCAGAGTAGGGAGGAGGACATGAGAGAGAGAGAGAGAGAGAGAGAGAGAGAGAGAGAGAGAGAGAGAGAGAGAGAGAGAGAGAGAGAGAGAGAGAGAGAGAGAGAGAGAGAGAGAGAGAGAGAGAGAGAGAGAGAGAGAGAGAACTCACAAACTTATATACGACTTTTAAAAACTCACTTTGATATTTATAAGACCCAACTTTTACAAATTAAAATCTATCATTAACATGATCCAAAAAGTGCAAATTAGGAACTTTATTGCGTGAGAAGCCATGTGGGCCCTACTCTTCATTGATTTCTCCGCCACATTGATGCTCTCTTGTGTACATTCAACCCATGATATCCTTGCATTCTTCGCACGCTCACCACTTTCATAATATGGCACCTAAGAGACAAGTTGCACGTTGCCCTTTGCTTCTTCCTACCGGTTAGCACACTGTAAAACCAATTTAACATCTCATGAAACGCATTGCTGCAGATCTTGCCACCACCATGCTGGGTGCTCTTAAAATAGGTATCCTTTGCTTGATAGTGTGATCTTTTCATCCCTTGATTTCTCTAGGGTGCAAGGGATCCATGCTCGTCAAGAAAGTGTGGACCGTGGGGAACAAGATATTCATGTAATGTGTGATATGGGTTTTGCACCATGCACCGACCATTAGCTTTATGAGTTTACTAATAGACACCTTGAGTGATTGTATCTCATCTTCACTAAGGTGTGGCCCTCAAGGAACCTCATCATCTCATCACATGATTCCCACACACGCACTCTCTTCATTCCTAATGTTGACTCATTGCCAAGGTAGGTTGTTATGTCACACACCTGCTCCCATATCTGAAAAGAAGTATGGCTTTGAGCATCACCATAGTTTGAAAGCAAGTTTCTTGCCTTTGCACTACCCATACATATCTTATGAGGGTAACTTGTGTGGTTTCTGGGTTCTTGCGATCCTTTGAGAGGGTTATTGCACCTGAGTGAAGCCCCACTAATGACAAGGTCGGTTCAAGCACTCCTCTTGACACAACTCTGGATCCATGTTCCATGCATAATCTATGTGGAGCATTAGCAACTTTTCCTAGTTCTAAGTCTCAAATGCAAGTAGCACACATGTACTCAATTAAGGGGAATTGAAATAATGGGATGCCAATTTGGATCCTCCTTTGTACAAGATGGTGTCTTTCTTTGGTCACACTTCATGATGTCATTGAAACACAACTGCCCCCCACTTGCCTTTTGATTTTTGTTCATGGGTCAATGCATGCTAAGTTGGTACACTTTTTGTGGTTAAAACCAAAGCTTGAATGCTTGTTCCTTTTAGCACTTGTAAAACTTATAAATTTGAAATACCAAGGGGAAAATCATGAAGCGGACAGGAAAAATGGTCCAACTTACCTGCCACAAGTGCGTGCACGCAAGAGAGAGAGAGAGAGAGAGAGAGAGAGAGAGAGAGAGAGAGAGAGAGAGAGAGAGAGAGAGAGAGAAACTATATAAAAGCTCGAGAAAGACAACTCTGAAAAGAACAAAAGCATTGAGGATGTCCGGGGTGGGCAACAAGAGAGGTGACCTCTAAACACCCCTCATAGCTCCCATGCTAATCAATTGGGGCTAGGGCAACCACAAATTAGAAATAGCAACAACAAACCCACAGCCAAACAAGTGAAGGGGCACCACCTAGTTATGGTATGCGAACTAGGACGCAAGAGAGATTTTGTCACACCCAAGAAGATGTACCACAAAACACACACAAGCAATCTCACACCAAGGCACAAACAAAAAGGAGCAGAGAGAGCTAGAGAAAAGGGAAGAGAGAGAAAGAGAGAGTTACTATGCACATGTCTTGAGGTGAGGTGTCTTTTATGGTTAGGTCAATGGCTATTTTGTGTTAGTATGTTAGTGGTTAGTGCAATGGGTTAAAATTACAATGGCATATGCACTCAAGGTGCATTAAATTATTTACACAATGATAAAGAGTAAGAAAAGGATGAGAATATACACAATTTGATGAAAACCACAAGATGGAAAGAGAATTTTCCACCTACCTCCTCCAATGAATGAAGCGGCTGTAGAACTCTGTCGGTGTAGTTTTTGTGACCATGTAAAAGTTGAATTTTCCATGATCAAACTCCTCCTTTTGCAGAGTTTGATCTTGGTTATTTGCTAATTTTTTCTCTTTTTGTGAAAGCATGAAGAGGTTATGGTAATATGATTTTGATTCTAGAGAGATAAATTGAGCTATATGTGTGTAGAGATTATAAATTTTGAGCTTTGGAGTAAGGGAGAGATGGAAATGGTGAAGAAGATGAAAGAAGACATGAAAGTTTCACGTTTGAGTGAGGGATGGAGAGGAATGTGTATGTGTGTGTGCGTGGAAGTAGGAAAGAGGTGAGAGAAGACTATGGGCTACTTGTGAGAAAAGTGGGCAGATTGGGGTCCAATAAAAAAATCGTATCTCACTAGTGGTATTTCCAAAACTTTATCAAACTTTTTGAGGTAATTATTCAGCTCTTGGTCCATATTTTGTCTGCTTTCCACCACTTCAAATTCCGAGTGGAGATGGATATAAACAATACCACCAAAATGCCTATGTTTCTTCACAAAAAAGTCTTCAGTGGCCCCCCTTTTGTTGAATTTGCATATGCCTCCAAAGGTGAGCCCCTCCTTGCATTAGAGCATGACCTAATTGATTCTTAGGGGTTTGAAAATATTCATGGATGTGGATTATGCATAAATATAATATATGGATATGATGGAAACAATAGGCTAGTATATATAAATAATTTAAGGAATCTAAAATAGTGTGAGGTTATATATATATAAGATAAATATATGAAAACATAGAGAATCAAATGAGGAGGATCGTCATTTATTTTTATTAATGTATATTTATTTACAAGAGGTAAGAAAGATTACCTATAGGAAATAGGAATTTAGTGAAAGGCAATGACTGATGGTGGTGAGAGGTATTTTTGAAGTTTCTTCCTAGAGTGGATTCACATCAAAACTAAGAGAACCTTGCATGAAAATATTTCTATATAGAATATAGAGGATGCAAAATGGTAAGAAAAATTGTGGTAATGGTGAGTCAATGTACATAGCATACATAGGCAAATAACGCACACCTAAGTAGAAATATTTAAATAAATACCAAAATAATTATGAAATTTCTTATATTTGGGCCCTATATACAATGAAATATTTATACACAAATGGGCCATAATATTTTTTTATTTTTTATTTTTATTTATTTTGTTGGTTCATTTAGCCCAATTACTAGGTTGCTGAGGGTTTTAAGAGATAAGGAGAAAGTCCCCTAACTCACACACGCCTATATACAGTGAAAGTGTGAAGATCCGCAGTGTTTGAGTGATTTTGATAGGGTGAGGTATCTCACTATGGCAATTAGGGAGAGTCAAAAAATGACTATCATTAGCTCTCTTTGAGGATGATGGTATCTTCATATACCATCATTAAGCAAAGTGCTTGTGAGTCCTTGGCCAAATTTTCATTGTTTGGCCCCTTGGCATTTTGGCTCGAGCTACACTCATGCTTCATGTAACATAACTTACATGAGATGGCTGCCTTTTGACAGATCTTTCGTAGATCCTTTGGTGGAAGGCAACTCAAATAAGGCTTTAGGCAATATCCGTTTGCCTTTGTAGAATGCTCTCTACCATTCAAGTCCATAAGCTGATAGTAACTTAAATTGAGAGCCTTCTTGACTATGTATGGTCCCTGCCATCTAATTTCAAACTTGGCATCAAAACAGTTGTCAAGTCGATTGTCATACCTTAGCACAAGCTCTCCTTCCTTAATGACTTTGTCCTTGACTTTCTAGTCAAGCTTTTCTTTTGCTTGTATAGCTTTCCTCTTGTAGCACTCATAGGATGCTTCTCTTTTCCCCTCAAGCTTCACTAATGAAAGAAGGAGATCCATCCATACCTCTTGATCATCTTTTGTACCTCTGCTTTGAAGTCGCATTGTTGGAGTGTTGAGCATTAATTGGCTGCAAAGCCAATGGTGTGAACTCCATGGCTTCCCTATATGTGGTTCAATATGCCCATAAGGCACCATCCAAGAAGTCATCTCACAACTTTGACTTGTTTCTCACCATCTTTCTAATGATGCTTGCAATGAAACTGACGAACGAAATTTGGAATGGCGGCCTCTACACCAAAACAAACTCCATTGCGCCACAAGGGAAATGAGATGAGGGCACCACCTAGTCTTGGAAGCGTGGACTAGGACCGCTACGCAAAGAGAGAGAGAGAGAGAGAGAGAGAGAGAGAGAGAGAGCTATCACTATGAATGAAGCATTAACCTCAATGTGTGTACAAGGAATGGATAACTTCAAGCACTCCCAACACAAATAGCATGTAGATTACTAAACAACAACTCAAGATTTAGCCAAAATCACATCAAGCACTCTCACACACACATAAAAGATCGATCTTAATTAACATAAGTGAGAGGAGGGGGGGTTACTAGCATAAAATAATTTTCACTCTAGAATGTGCAAGAATAGAGTGAATGAATGAGCTTTATGGCTCATGATGAGTGTTACAAAGACTCAATGAGGCCGAGGGAGACTTGAAATTACAAAGGGGGGGGGCTCTTTATATAGGCAAGAGAGTGATTAGGAGTCAGGCTAAGATCCAAGTGCAATTTGTACAAATGAAGCTTGATTAGGGACATTCCACCAATGAAGAAGTTCCTTCCAAGTGATTTGTTGACCAATTTGCAACTAATTGGCTCCATCATCACTTGTGTTGTCTTCACTCCTTCCTCCATAGCTTGAGTCCAAGAGCTTCCTTATTTTAAAATGTAAAGAATCTACATAAAATCAATGCATATCTGGTAATAATAGGAAGGGGTTGAATGACAACTTATGAATTACAACAAGATTAAGCATGATCTGAGAGGTGATTAGAAGAGGAATTTGTGATGGTTTTATGAGCTTGAGAGAGAGGATAAAGGAGGGGAGGGTGAGGAGACTAATGGCTGATTCTTAGAGAAGGACTCAATGTGGAAAAGGAAGGGTGTGTGTGTAAAGGTAGAGGGGGTGGTCTCCACCAGAGTTGAAAAAACTGACGTCCACCATTTTACCATATTTCCTAGAACTTAGCTACAAAAATTATAAAACAAATATGGTCAGAATCTCCAGCTCATAAGCTACAACTTTGATGAAGACAACTTTTCTTGGATCGGAGTGGACATATTTTTTTAAAAATCAGCAAAATCATGTGTCTGTTTCCTTCCTTCACCAAGTATTCCACCTGGGTCCCATCTGTTTGAATCATTATATGGCTCCAAAGCCATGATGATATGAACCCCTCATGACCCTTGTATCATGGGTGCATGGCTCCAAAAACACATCATATCTTTTCTTTTGACATTTACATATTTTCCCTTTTCTTTACCACAAGGTTCTACCTTTCACCTCCTGTGAACTAGTCAAGGAAAAATTCCCATCCAGTCATTTTTTGATTTTTTCCAAGAGGTTGTTCTCACTCTTTCTTTTATTGTAAACCTCTAGAAGCAGGGAAAACAAACAAAATATAGTAAACAGAAAATTTGTGATAGGCTCGGATCATAGCCCCCCCAAACGTGACCATTTTTGAACTTTTGGAACTTTTCGGTGACCAAGAATGGGCCTTCCCATTGAAAAAGAAACTTTCCATCCTGACGAGTGTCGAAGCGATTGTCATATCGAAGCACTAGAGATCCCTTTCTGACGTCTTTAGATGCTAGCTTTTTGATGAACTTTTCTTTGCGCTTCTCTACCTCTTGAGAGTAGTGGTTGATTGCTTCTTCACGATCCAATTGCTGCCTCTCTAGATCCATGATCCTTTGATGTACTTTCTCCTTTTGAGAGCCTACCTAGCTACCCAATATTCGAAGACTTGTTAACTTCACTTCAATGGGAAAAAGCGCCTCCTTTCCATAAACCAAATGAAAGGGTGTGTACCCTAATGCGGTTTTGAAGGAGGTTCTTTAGGCCCATAGAGCTCCATTCAGGTGTTTGTCCCAATCTTGGCGCATGGCATGTACCTGTTTGGTGAGAATTTTGCAAATGATTCCATTTACCTTTTCCACCAAGCCATTGCACTGAGGGTAGTAAGGAGTAGAGTGTTGATGCTGAATATTTAGCTTTTGCATGAGTTCTCCTACCAAGTCTGCTCTAAACCGTGGTCCTCTATCAGATAGTATTTCAAGAGGGGTGCCAAACCGGCAACAGATGTGGTCAAAGATGAACTGACTCACATCCTTAGCAGTAATTCTATTGGTTGGCATAGTCTCAGCCCATCTAGTCATGTAGTCTACTCCCATATTGATGTACTCTTTACCTGACTGAGTGCGTGGTAGAGGCCCTATGGCATCAATTCCCCACTTCTCAAAGGGCCCATATACCTTTATTGGGTTCTGAGGTTCAGCTATGAGCCGTCGTGGTCCTGTTTTGTGACATTCATCACATGTTTGACACCAGTATTTGACATCACATGTCGTCGCAGCTTTGGGGAGATATGAAGTAGTTGTGGCCAAGTAATCTTTGGTCCTTGAGAACTCACATCAGTTGTCAAGTCATAAGGTTGTGTCCAAGATCCCATAGGGAAATCAAATATGTCAATTTGAGACCTAGTACGGGTCTTTCTCTTCTTGACTTCATCTTAAGTTGCCTGAGATGTACTTGCTTCATTGCTTGCATCTTTGCTTGTTTCTTTACTTAATTCATCTTGGACACACACACACTTGATAGGCATTGTAGCCACTTCATCTATCTTCATCTTCCCTTTAACTATTTCTTCTTGGTTGCTTCTGCCCTTGACGACCTCCTCCATCCTTATGATGCTCACATTTGGTTGAGTAGCAGGGGCTTGAGCTTGAGCACAAGGTGGATGCAAAATTTGAGGTTGTAGTTGCTCTTGTGCTTGAGCTCTAGCACGGGGAGGACTTACTTGTTGTCGAGGACCTCTGACAGGGTAGTCATATCTTCTGGGATGAGGGCAATTATACATGCCGTGGCCATTTTCCCCACAATTGCAACACAACATTTCCCTTGCTTGACGTCGCATTGATGGCCGATTCCCACCATTCCCCTCAATAGGCCTTCTTGCACCCCACACAAGATTTACTCTCAAACCCTCTAGCTGGTTTGTGAGATTGTTTATTTGTTGGAGCATATCTTCTTGTTGACCTCTATTGAGGCCTGGTGCATTAGGGACATTGGGAGGTACATGAGAAGCTTCCATAGTTGTGATATTGCTTCCCAAAGCTAGCTGGCTAGCCTGAGCTTGATAGAGAATCTTTCGATTCTTTTCCCTAGCAATTCTTAAGGCATCTTCAAAAGTATTCGGAAATTTGCTCTTTACCTTCTCCCTTATCAAGGGGTACAAACCTGAGATAAATCAATCCTTTTGGATGCAATTGGGAGCTCGCTCACCAGGGTTTAATGAGTCTGACCATTGCCCCCAAAGTTTCAGAAAACCTTCCTCATAGGTTGCATAACCATGAGGGTCAACTTGATGAAGGGCCAGAAGCCGTTGCCATAGTTCTTCTGCCGAATTAGCTTGTTGAAATCTTCGTAGGAAAGCCGCCTTCAATTCCTCCCATTCAGCTCTTTGGGTTCGATCTAGAGCCTGGAACCACACCCTAGCTTCTTCTTTGAGCACCAAAGGAAAAGCTCTCAATTTCAATGCTTCGTCATCCCTTCCAGAGACAAGAAAAGACATCTCCAAGTTATCCAAAAAATCCCCATCATTTTCCCCACTACGCCCAAAAAAATTAGGGAAAGCCATGATAGGATGGTTGCCTTCCTCTCAATACAGCACAAAGATGAAAACGTCTAGGCCCAAATCATATCGTATTAAGGGTAGAATAAATGGATTGATAGATGCATTAATCTTAGCTAGACGACAAGGGCCTAGTAAGTTCCTTATGATGTTTTGGAACCTAAGCTTTGTGCTAGGTATTATATGCACAGTTTGTCTAGCAAGAGGTTGGATAGGTCCATATAAATCCCTATGATTAATGGAGTATTCTTAAAGCAAGATGAAGATGTGAACATCAAAAGATACATTATACTCCAAAATAGGAAATATTATAGGGTTAGGGGACAACAATATCTCTCTCAACCTCTCAGCTCCAAAATAGAAGACCATTCTTTGTTAGAAAGAAATCTTTCTGTCAATGCGCACATTCACCCTAATATTCTGAACTGATTGAAAGTTGTAGAAAATGGGATTATTCATTTGTGCATTAACTACAAACTTCCATGAAGCACTTCATTGAAGTTCAGCTCTCTTGGATCCCACCATGTGAGAGATGCGAAGAATTTGCTCACCAGTGATTAGCCTAGCTTTGGTGTGACCATCTTCAACTTTGTAGAGCTCATATGTTTCAATAGCTACCTTCTCAACCACCTTGAGCCTTCTTGCTAGTAGTAGTAGGAGTGCATCACCATATGTAGCCTCTTGCCAATCCCGCACACCACTGATGTGTAGCTCCCCCTCCAAAAACTTGTTAATACCCGAGTTTGAGAGTGCTTTGACCACCGGAAGTCGAGGCTTCAAAGAGAGTGTTCCTAATGCACCAGGCCTCAATAGAGGTCAACAAGAAGATATGCTCCAACAAATAAACAATCTCACAAACCAGCTAGAGGGTTTGAGAGTAAATCTTGTGCAGGGTGCAAGAAGGCCTATTGAGAGGAATGGTGGGAATCGGCCATCAATGCGATGTCAAGCAAGGGAAATGTTGTGTTACAATTGTGTGGAAAATGGCCACGGCATGTATAATTTCCCTCATCCCAGAAGATATGACTACCCTGTCAGAGGTCCTCGAGAACAAGTAAGTCCTCCCCGTGCTAGAGCTCAAGCACAAGCACAAGAGCAACCGCAACCTCAAATTTTGCAGCCACCTCGTGCTCAAGCTCAAGCCCCTGCTACTCAACCAAATGTGACCATCATAAGGATGGAGGAGGTCGTCAAGGGCAGAAGCAACCAGGAAGAAATAGTTAAAGGGAAGATGAAGATAGATGAAGTGGATTCAATGCCTATCAAGCGTGTGCATGTCCAAGATGAAGTAAGTAAAGAAACAAGCAATGAAGCTAGTACATCTCGGGAAACTAAAGATGAAGCGAAGAAGAGAAAGACCCGTACTAGGTCTCAAATGGACATCTCTGATTTCCCTATGGGATCTTGGACACAACCTTATGACTTGACAGCTGATGTGAGTTCTCAAGGAACAAAGATTACTTGGCCACAACTACTTCATATCTCCCCAAAGCTGCGACGACAGTGGTAAAAAATGGTGAGCACGAGGGCAAAGCAAAGTAAGCTAGTAAGTGTAATCAAAGCATATGGTCTCAAGGATATAGTGCCTTTGGTGGAGGCTTAAATAAAGGGACAACGGATTCCAAAAACTTACATTGACAGTGGAGCAGAGGTTTGTGTCATGACAGAAAAGCTAATGCATCAATCGGGTTTAGAGGTAACGGAATCATCAAACTTTAGGGAAAAAATGGCCAATAATGTCTCTGTCACTTGTGTGGGTGTAGTGAAAGCTTTGAGAGTTTTTGTTTTTGGAATCACTACAGAGGTTGATGCTTATGTGATGCCAGTGAAGGAAGAAGGATACCCCCTTATTTTAGGACGACCTTGGCTCATGGGTATAGGAGCTAGGCAAGATTGGGCAACAGGAGACTTGGAGTTGAGGCCATGTGTGGGTGGCCATAGTCGGAAGGTGGTTTATAACTTGAAGAATGGGCGACAAGAGAACCTTGAACTAGAGACGTCAACTGATGTGTGGAGCTCAAGTGGATGCTCCTCATCCATGGACGAGGAAGAGTGTTCAAGTGAAGAGAGTGATAGCACTCTCGAAGTCATGGGCGTCACCATAAAGGAAACTACCTGATCAGAAGATAACCTAAGGATCCAAATGGAGAATGTGTGGGATGCCAGCCTAGAGAAGATGTTATCCAAGGATATAAAGGAAGAAGAAAGGGAGGATTATGGAAATGTTCTCAAGAAGCATGCATCATTGTTTATTTCTAATTACACTCACATTACAAGTGTCACTGCAGTGAAGCATCATATTCATCTAAAAGAAGGGAGCAAGCCAGTAGTACAAAAACTAAGAAGATTAGGAGTTGTGCAACAAAATGCACTATTTTCCGAGGTGAAGAGACTCTTAGAAGCAGGATTCATATACCCAGTAGAAGATTCAGAATGGGTCTCCCCAGTAGCGGTGAGGCCAAAGAAGAATGGTAAATGGCGAGTGTGCATGGATTACAAGCCACTAAATGCTGCAACAAAAAGGGACCACTTCCCTCTCCCATTTCAAGATGAGATTCTAAATGAAGGAGCAGGCCATGAGCGATACACAGTGTGTGATGGATACTCCGGTTACTTTCAAATACGCATTGCAGAGAAGGACAAAAAAAAGACTACTTTCATCACACCAAGCGGCTGTTTTGCATTTTGAGTCATGTCTTTTGGTCTCACCAACGCTCCAGCCACCTTTCAACGATTCATGAATATGGTCTTCCAACCTTACTTTGGTAAGTCCATAAGGGTTTTCATAGATGACTTTTGTATTTACAGCTCGAAAAGTATGCATCTCGGCAAGATTGATGAAGGATTTACTCGTTTAGCTAAGTTGGGTGGACAATTAAACAAGGACAAATGTCACATTGGGGAAAGCAAGGTTACACTATTGGGGCATGTAGTGTCCATTGATGGAATCGAGGTAGATCCTGAAAAGATAGAAACATTTCTAAATCTACCTTCCCCAAATTCCATCAAACAATTAATCTCTTTCTTGCAAAACCTAAGATATTTGAGTAGATTCATACACTTACTCTCCCAAGTGATATTTCCTCTACAACAGCTGACTCGTCAAGAGACGCTTGTTTGGAGTGAAGAAAGTGATGGGCATTTTAGAGAGATAAAAAAAATGTTAGGGTCACTCCCTGTAATCCTCCAACCTTGTTGGGAAGAAACATTCTTTGTAAACCCTAGTGTGGGAGAAGAAGCCATTGGTGCTACCCTCCTACAAAAAGATCCAAAAACATCCTTTATGAGGCCTGTTTATTTTTCTATCCGCCTCATTGAAAACACAGAGAAGGCCTACACCCTAATGGAATAGCTAGTATTAGCCCTCATGTTTGCGGTAACCAAATTTCGGCCATACTTGCTGCCAAAGAGGTTTGTAATTATCACTGTGGAGGATATGTTTCCCTATGCACTACAACATATGGAAATCTCTGAAAAAATGGCAAAGTGGGTGGTGCGACTTCAAGAGTTTGATTATACAATACAGGTTGAAAGAACAACTCGATCATGCTTAGCCAACATTTTGACAAACAAGTGCTATGAAAATTTTTTCCATTTGAAGAGAAAGGAACTTCCACCACCGCAAGCTCTAGAGGCTCTGGTCAATGCTTATAGCCTCTACTTTGATGGAGCATACAAGAGAACCAAGGATAAGGCAGTTGCAGGCATTGTGGTCTTATCTCAATTGGGAGAGAGGATCCATGGTGAAGGGATCACTCTAGAAGATGTCCACTCCAACAATGAAGCAGAATATCAAGCTCTAATTCATGGCCTTTGTTGGTGCCTGGATAATTCAATTGAGAGATTAAATGCTTTTGGTGACTCCATGCTTTAGTAAGGCAAATGCAAGGTACATGGGCTTGCAAAAATGCCAGTCTCTCTACTAAAATGAGAGAAGCCAAAGCTCCGATGAGGAGATTTAGGGAGGCACAAGTACATCATGTGCCAAGAGACCAGAACAAGGATGCAGACCACCTAGCATCATCGAAGTTAAATGAGTCAATAGTGGGAGCAGTGTCCATCCAGCTGTTGGTATACTTGCAATGCCCACCTCTCTATGTTTTTCCACCACAATATATGCTGCACAATTTGTAAGGCCCTCATATGAGGAGAAGCCAATGGTGCACATATATTTGGTGGATTCCAACTATGCACACTGATGAGATCTCTATTTGTGATCGTGGGTGGTACGGAGCAAATTCAGGGGCAACTTTGGGGGTACAACTCAATTATGGCATGAGAGATTTGGTCACCTAAGCATTGCTGTGCTAAAAGAGATGCAAAAATCTAGGATGGTAGCACACTTGCCTCAAATATCAGAGATGAATGAAGTCTGTGAAGCTTGCATGATGGGCAAGCAACAAAGAAAGGCGTTTCCACAAGAGAGTAGTAATCGAGCTCAGTCTCCTCTAGAGTTGGTACACGCAGATCTCTGTGGAAAAATGTCTACATCCGCTTTAGGTGGATCTTTCTATTTTTTGTTGTTAGTCGACGACTTTAGTAGAAAGATGTGGGTGTATTTCATTCGTGAGAAATCTAAAGCTTTTGGAAAGTTTAAAATGTGGCAAAAGCTTGTAGAAAATGAAACAGGAAAGAAGGTGAAGAAGCTTTGCACAGATCGAGGAGGAGAATTCATCTCAAATGAATTCAACAATTACTGCAACGAGCATGGCATAAAACGACACCTTACTACAGCTTACACACCACAACAAAATGGCGTTGTGGAGCGTCGCAATCGGACGGTGGTAGAAATGGAAAGGTGTATGCTCAAAGCCAAGGGTATGCCAGATTCCTTTTGAGCCGAAGCAGTAAGTACAGCAGTGTACATTCTCAATCGAATCTACACAAATGCTTTGAAAGGGAAAACACCTCAAGAAGCCTATTCTGGTAAGAAACCTTCAGTCTTGCATTTCAAAACATTTGTGTGTTTTTGTTATGCTCATATTCCTGATTCTCAAAGAACAAAGTTAGAAGCCAAAATCAAGAAGTGCGTATTTCTTAGATATAGTGAAGAGTCTAAGGCTTACAGACTCTATGATCCAGAGGCAAAGAAAATACTCACAAGTCGGGATGTGGTATTTGAAGAAGGGCCACATACGGTGGAGAAACCAGGTTCATCCACTTTCTCATCAAATGAAGAAATAACTCACCATGTGCCAGACCAAAGTCAGGTAAAAAATCAAGAGGAGGAGTTTTCTGATGATGACTCAAATAAATCTAGCCAACCTGTTGCAGCATCACAGGAAAAGACACTACCAAAGTGGGCTCAACAGCTTTTTGACGCTCGAAACCCTCAAGTTCACAATCCTCGTGAAGAGGAGGGGGGTTTGCGACGGTCAAAGAGAATAGAGGAGCAAAGGAGAGCCTCCGAACACATACATCGTCAACATGGTTCTCATGATAGAAATTGTTGGCTCTGTGAAGGAGCCAACCTCCGTCGACGAGGCCATGGTTGATCCAAAATGGAAGGAAGCGATGCAGTTTGAATACGACAGCATCATAAAGAATGACACTTGGGAAGTAGTGGATCGGTCTCCAAAGAAAAGAGTCATTGGCACAAAATGTGTGTACAAGATCAAACATAAAGCTGATGGCTCTTTGCAAAAGTACAAAGCCAGGTTAGTAGCACAAGGATTCTCTCAAGTCGAAGGGTTTGATGTTAGTGACACCTTCGCTCCCACAACTCGAATGACAACTATTCGTCTTGTGCTTGCTCTTGCTGCTATCTATTTATGGGTTGTTTACCAAATGGATGTCGTGTTTGCATTTTTGAATGGAATTTTCAAGGAGGAGGTGTATATTGAGCAACCACCAGGGTTTGAGACCCCCCATTCAAAACAGAAGGTTTGCAGATTGAAGAAGGATTTATATGGTCTGAAACAGTCTCCAAGAGCACGGTATGTCAGAATTGATAAGTTTTTAAAAAAACTTGGCTTTAGAAGAAGTGCTTCTGAAGCGAATTTATATGTACTTAGAGAGAATGGAAAACAAGTGATTATTATCTTGTATGTTGATGACTTGATAATCACAGGTGATCACAAAGAGCTCATCCAACAAACTCGTGAGAGTTTGAGTTCTGAATTCGAATGACAGACTTAGGTTTGTTGCGTTATTGTTTGGGGATTGAGGTTTGGCAATCCTCAAAAGGCATCTTCATCTCTCAACAAAAGTATGCAACAGAGATCCTAAAAGATTTTGGCATGATAGATTGCAAACTTGTGAGCACTCCAATGGAGGTAAATGCAAAAATCTCCATGGAATATTCTTCTCCCTTAGTCGACATTAAAAAATATAGAAAACTTGTGGGAAGCTTAATTTTCTTGTGCAACACTAGGCCGGATACTTCTTTTGCAGTAGGTGTTTTAAGCAGGTTTTCCAACCAACCAAGAGAATCTCATTGGAAGGCAGGTATGCGAATTCTTAAGTACATCAAAGGTACTTTAAGCCATGGCATTTCCTATGGAATTGGAACAAATACTCTTAGTGGGTATTGTGACTCTGATTGGGCAGGAGATTGTGACTCTAGAAAGTCAGTTTTTGGATTTTGTTTCTCACTTGGTTCTGGAGTGTTTTCTTGGATCAGCAAGAAGCAACCAACCATCGCTCTTTCTTCAATGGAAGCAGAGTATAAAGATGCTTGTTAAGCATTTTGGCTAAGGCGAGTCCTCATGGACTTAGGTGTTTCTCTTCATTCAGCAACAACACTTCAATGCGACAACCAGAGTTGCATGGCGATTGCCAAGAACCCTGTCTTCCATGCACACACAAAGCATATTGAGGTTTAGTATCATTATGTTCGAGAGCTAATTGAGGATGAAATTGTAGAGCTAGAGTATTGTCCTTCTGAAGATAATTGTGTAGATATCTTCACCAAAGCTCTAGGGAAAGACCAGCTACTTCGACATCTTCATCAACTTGGAGTTGGCACACGGCCAACATAGAGCAACTTCGGGTGTTCATTGAGGGGGGGTGTTGGTATACTTGCAATGCCCACCTCTCTAAGTTTTGCCATCACAATATATGCTGCACAATTTGTAAGGCCCCCATATGAGGAGAAGCCAATGGTGCACATATATTTGGTGTATTCCAGCTATGCACACTGATGAGATCTCTATTGGTGATCGTGGGTGGTACGGAGCAAATTCAGGGGCAACTTTGGGGGCCTCGGGGGCAGAAGCCCCCGATACTTTTTTTTTTCCTTCGCCGGAATATTTCTTTTCGCCAAAATATCTTGTCCGGACGACGGTCGGAAGACAATCGGAAAATGGCCGTCCGGTGGCCGGTGGCCGGTGGTCCATGGTCTTTGGTTGGTGGTCGGCGGCCAGTGGTCTTTGGCCGGTGGCCGATTTCTAGGAGGACTTGTTTACCCAAAAGCGGCTACACATGGGCGCATGGGAGAGTCCTACTTGGACTTGGCTATCTAAGGCCGGTTGCACATGGGCGTTTAGAGGCTCCCTTACAACTATATAAGGAGGCCATTTCATGAGTATTTTCGTAGAATGGTGTGCACACTTGACGCACACAGCACATCCTTGTGTAAGGATTATTAGTCCCTTGCATTCACTTGCTCTAGTTGTCTAAATCGCCATCTAAGCTCTACCTTGAGAGCGCATGGATGGATGACGCCATAAATTTGTATAGTGTGCTAATCTAAATTTTTTGATTTGCCACTAATCTACTTTGCATCGTGTCTCTCTCTACTCTCCTTGCTACTAGATCCTTATTGTATTTCGCATTTCTTACACCAGCTTCCAATTCAGCAAGGCAAGGAGGACTTAGAAGATATTATGCACATTTTGGAGCAAGTAGAGGCTCCTAAACACTTGAATGCAGGGGAAAGGCAATGGTTAGCTAGGAAGGCTACCAGGTATCGCATAGTAAATGATAATTTGTATTGCCTTGGTAAGAATGATGTGCTTAGGAGAGTGCCTTTGAAGAGTGAAATTGAAGATATTTTAAAATCTTGTCACGATGATGTGTGTGGAGGACACTTTGCACACGACATCACTAGTAGAAAGATTCTACAAGCTGGGTTTACTTGGCCAAGTCTTCATCGTGATGTTAAATAATGGTGTCAAACATGTGATGAATGAGAGAAAGCAGGACCACGATGGCTCATAGCTGAACCTCAGAACCCAATAAAGGTATATGGGACCTTTGAGAAGTGGGGAATTGATGCCATAGGGTCTCTACCACGCACTCAGTCAGGTAAAGAGTACATCATTATGGGAGTAGACTACATGACTAAATGGGCTGAGGCTATGCCAACCAATAGAATTACTGCTAAGGATGTGAGTCAGTTTATCTTTGACCACATATGTTGCGGGTTTGGCACCCCTCTTGAAATACTATCTGATAGAGGACCAGGGTTTAGAGCAGACTTGGTAGGAGAACTCATGTAGAAGCTAAATATTCAGCATCAACACTCTACTTCTTACTACCCTCAGTGCAATGGCTTGGTGGAAAAGGTAAATGGAATCATTTGCAAAATTCTCACCAAACATGTACATGCCAGGCGCAAAGATTGGGACAAACACCTGAATGTTTCTCTATGGGCCTATAGAACCTCCTTCAAAACCGCATTAGGGTACACACCCTTTCATTTGGTTTATGGAAAGGAGGCGCTTTTGCCCATTGAAGTTAAGCTAACAAGTCTTCGAATATTGGGTAGCGAGGTAGGCTCTCAAAAGGATAAAGTACATCAAAGGATCATGGATCTAGAGAGGCTGCAATTGGATCGTGAAGAAGCCATCAACCACTACTCTCAAGAAGCAGAGAAGCGAGAGAAAATTTCAACAAACAGCTAGCATCTAAAGACATCAAAAAGGGATCTCTAGTGCTTCGATATGACAATCGCTTTGACACTCGTAAGGATGGAAAGTTTCTTTTTCGATGGGAAGGCCCGTTCTTGGTCACCAAAAAGTTCAAAAATGGCTCTTACAGACTTCAAGACATTGATGGTAAAGTGCACAAGACCAGGACATATGGATGGCGTCTAAAGCCTTATCACATCAGAATGAGCTCAGCTCAAGATCCCAAGATCAAAGAAATTAGGCTAGAGGCATAAATGCTAGAGGCATAAATACCTCTAGCCAGGTTTGGGGGGGCTATGATCCGAGCCTATCACAATTTTTTTTTATACTATATTTTGTTGGTTTTTCCTGCTTCTAGAGGTTTACAATAAAAGAAAGAGTGAGAACAACCTCTTGGAAAAATTCAAAAAATGACTGGATGGGAATTTTTCCTTGAGTAGTTCACCGAAGGTGAAAGGTAGAACCTAGTGGCAAAGGGAAGGGAAAATATGTAAATGTGAAAAGAAAAGATATGATGTGGTTGTGGAGCCATGCATCCATGATTCAAGGGTCATGAAGGGTTCATATCATCATGGCTTTGGAGCCATATAATGATTCAAACAGATGGGACCCAGGTGGAAGACTTGGTGAAGGAAGGAAACAGACACATGATTTTGCTAATTTTGCTGATCCAAGAAAAGTCGTCTCATCAAAGTTGTAGCTTATGAGCTGGAGATTCTAACGATATTTTTTTTATAATTTTTGCACCTACGGTCTAGGAAATATGGCAAAAATGGTGGACGCTAGTTTTTCTAACTGTGGTGGAGACCACCCCCTCTACCTTTACACACACACCCATCCTTTTCCACATTGAGTCCTTCTCTAAAAATTAGCCAACCCCCTCCCCTCCTTTCTCCTCTCTCTTAAGCTCATAAAACCATCACAAATTCCTCTTCTAATCACCTCTCAAATCATGCTTAATCTTGTTGTAATTCACAAGTTGTCATTCAACCCCTTCCTATTATTACTAGATATGCATTGATTTTATGAAGATTCTTTACATTTTAAAATAAGGAAGCTCTTGGACTCAAGCTATGGGGGAAGGATTGAAGACAACACAAGTGATGATGGAGCCAATTAGTTGCAAATTGGTCAACAAATCACTTGGAAGGAGCTTCTTCATTGGTGGAATGTCCCTAATCAAGCTTCATTTGTACAAATTGTAATTGGATCTTAACCTCACTCCTAATCACTTTCTTGAAAGTGGTTTCGATGCACCAAAAACGTGACCTCAAAGGAGTGCCAATGCATGGACTAGATTTCATTTTTCTCTTAAAAAGTGTAATTCTTGGAAAATTCAATGATGGAAATAGTCATATCGATCGAAAATCGTTGAAGAGACTCCTTAAATTGTTTAGCTAGCCACCTACAAATGAAATTGTGTTTAATGAACTTTTGAAGGTGCTTATGAAACATATGGAGAAGCTCCTGATGGGAGCAAAGCGAACCCCGAACCCCGACGGCCTCTAAAACACAGGGGACCGAATGGCGCGCCTCGAGCCTGTCATGGTAAAGCAAACAGGGTGCACCACCCAGCTTCAGCGGCTAGGACGCAAACAACACACCACCATAACAAAGTTTTCATCCAAGAGAGATGGATGCTTGGGAGTAATGATGAAAAGGAAAGGAAATGAGATCAAGTGAGAGAGAGAGAGAGAGAGAGAGAGAGAGTGAGGGAGGGGGTATAGCGGCTTAGTACTTAGGCATCACAAAAGGATGGCGAATCCGCACACCCTTCACACATACACAAGCTCATTCCAAAACACAAGACTAGGTGGCGATTCCGCACACCTCACATGGACAAAACATTGCAAGAAAACATACTCACAAAACCTCAAGCTTTATTTAGAGAATTAGGCGATGAAATGGGGAGCATAGGGTAGGGGAATGAGAAGGGAGAGAGTGGTAGAGCACATGGCGGATAGGTGGGAGTTGATGGCGAAGACTCGCACGAGGATTATGGCCATAATCCTTCATTTAGTTGCCCTTCATCTTCCATAGCCAAGGGTGTAGAGGTCATGCTCAAGACAAGCATGGTGATTGCGGTGATGGTGATGGTGTGGGTGTGTGTGTGTGCACTAGGCACACACAGTGCATAGTGTGTTCTTTGGTGATGTTGTGTGTGTGTATTTAGTGTGATGGTGAACCCTCTTTATATAGGGGAGGAGGGGGGAGAAATTCTAGAATTTAGAAATGAAGAAATCATTATCTACATAGGCCATGTGACTGTGGGCCCCACTTGTCTGGCTGTGTGTATATGTGCTAGAACAGCAGTCCCATGAGAGAGACTAAGAGAGAGATATGGGTTGATGAAAAAAAGTGAAAGGTGACATGGAGAATAAAGTAATTACAAGAGGGGAGAGAGGGGAGTGTATTTAGAGGTGAATCTGTGTGCAGATGTGTGTGAACACAAGAAAAATCAGGTAACCACCGGGTGGGGATGGGTCTGTGGGCACCTTTTTCAGTGAAACAAAGTGTGTGTGAGTGTGGGGGAGGTGATTTAGCTACAAGACAAGAGACATGGCACCCTTTAGAGAGAGAGAGGGGGGTATTTGGGTCATGGGATATGATAGGAGAGAGAAAGAGGGGGTGGGGTATACTATTTTGGAAGATAGGGTAAGTTGCATGTGAGTTGGTGCATTATTGGTGAGAGGTGGGGTAGCTTGAGGGGAGAGAGAAAGAAGAAAGGACAAGGAAAAGAGAGGGGGTTGACCTTTTGAGTGGAGGAGAGGAAAAGGGACACCCGGCGGGGCAACAGTGAAGAAAAAGGAGGCAAGGTGGGGATGGGCTACCCCGCAGGCATGAGGTGGCCTATTTTACCTTTCTCATATATTTACATAATCATACTTTATTTTTTTCTTACTTTTTCCAATGTCTTTTATCACTCCCTCCCTAAGAGGGGGTTTTCATGGGGTGGGGACGAGAGAAGAGGGGTATGGGAGCTTGACTTGTGAAAAGCCCCCATCATTAGCCCTCCCCTTTTGGCTAGAGGCATTCATGTCTCTAGCTCATTTGTTTGATCATTATCGTCGGAGGTGGCGGCTGATGGTGTGCCCTCATCTGGAATGTCAATAGGTGGAGCCTGGTCAAATCGAAGAAAATAAGGTTTAAATTGCCAACCATTTACCCTGTATTTGTGAAGTTTTTCATCAGCCTCCATAAGCTGGTAGCTTCCATTGGCATACTTTTTCGTGACGATGAAAGGACCTTCCCATCGGAGTAGGAGTTTCTTATCCTTGCGCGTGTCGAAGCGATTGTCATAGCGGAGCACCAACATTCCTTTGTTCAATTCTTTTTTCCGGAGATGCTCGTTAAAGCTAAGCCGTCTATGCTCTGCTTGTGCTGCATAATAATTTATTGCTTCTTCTCTGTCTAGCTGCAGTCTTTCCAAGTTGATGATGTGATCTCTCAAATGCATGTTGGGCTGTTGAAGCTGGCTTGCCATTACTCTGAGACTTTGTAGTTGCACTTCAATGGGCAAGATTTCTTTCTTACCAAATACTAGATGATATGGTGTGAATCCCAAGGATGTACGAAATGAAGTTTTGTAGGCCCATAAAGCTGGTAGTAGATACTTATCCCAGTCTCCAGGATGATTGTTTACCTGCTTGGTAATAATTTTAGAAACCATTCCATTTACCTTTTCAACTAGGCCATTACATTGAGGGTAATATGGTGAAGAGTGCCTCTTTGTAATGCCCAGTTTCTGCATTAATTCTCCAACCAAGTCTGCTCTGTAACCTGGCCCTCTATCAGAGATGATCTCTAAAGGTGTGCCAAACCTACAACATATGTGCTCGTAGATAAATTTAGCTACCTCTATCGCTGTGATTCTAGTGGTGGCTGTAGCCTCTACCCATCTAGACATGTAGTCGACCCCCATGATAATGTAGAATTTTCCTGAGTTGGCCCTAGGTAATGGCCCAATGGCATCGATACCCCATTTTTCAAATGGTCCATATGAGAGAATAGGTGTCTGTGGTTCAGGCATAAGTGACCTAGTGCCGGCCTTTTGACACAACTTACATGTTTTGCACCAGTGGTGTACATCACGGTTGAGGCTAGGCCATATGAAGCC
Source organism: Adiantum capillus-veneris (assembly GCF_014529385.1). Taxonomy (NCBI): domain Eukaryota; kingdom Viridiplantae; phylum Streptophyta; class Polypodiopsida; order Polypodiales; family Pteridaceae; genus Adiantum; species Adiantum capillus-veneris. The sequence continues at coordinate 138,829,454 of NC_140955.1, read as the reverse complement.
TGCCTGCAAGATTTTCCTACTTGTTATGTCTAGGGCAAAGTGACCACTACAAACCCCGTCGTGACAGCTAGCAATTACTAACGTGATTTCCTGAGAGAGAGGGACCTTCCTGAGTATTTGGTCCTTACCCTTACAGTACAAACCGTCATTGATGAGTCGATACCTTGTGGCCTTCCGCGTCAGCCATTGCTTCTGTCCCTTTGTTAAATCTGATGGGCATTCCCCTGTTTCCAAAAAATGCATGATGTCAGGCAAGGCATCACTTCCTTGAAATAGAGGGAGCTTTAGTTTTATTGCTCCAACCACCACTTCCTGTAGTCTTTCACTTGCTAGGGCATCTGCTTCTTGGTTTTGAGCCCTTGGGATATGGTGTATTTGAACTTCTTCAAACTTACCCAACAAGGTTTTTACACCACTTAAGTGAGTCCTTAAACTAGGATTCTTGCATGTCCATGCTCCATTTACTTGCCTTACTAGAAGTAGAGCATCCCCAAATACATTAAGGCGTTGTACACCTTGCGAGACGCACCATTGTAGACCCTTGGTTAGTGTTGCATACTCAGCTTCATTGTTAGAATGTGAATCTAACAATTGGCCCAACGAAAATACCTTTGTCCCTTTGTCATCAAAGACCACTATGCCTGCAGCTGCTTTGTCGGACGCTCGCTTGTAGGCTCCATCAAAGTAGAGAGAGTATGCTCCTTCTACCATCGGTGGTACTAGAGGTAATCGGACTTCTCCTTCCTTAGATTGCTTCTCCTTCCTTTCAAAGACTTGGTAGGTCATGAGTCCCCCCAAACTTGCCCTTGTCGTTCTTTCTACCTGTACCGTGTAGTCAAACTCTTGCAGACGAACTAGCCATTTAGTAATTCTACCAAACACATCCATGTGTTGTACAACATAGGTAAATATTTCATCCGTGGTTAGAATCACAAATTGCTTAGGCAGCAAAAATGACCTAAACTTTGTAGTTGCAAATCTAAGAGCTAGGACTAAGTGTTCCACATGGTTGAAACCTTTCTCTCCTGCTGTCATCATTCGACTAGAGAAGTAGATTGGCCTCATGAAAGATGTCGTCGTATCCTTTTGGAGTAGCACAGCCCCCAATGAGTCATCACCAATACTTGAGGTGACATAGAATTTTTCATCCCACTTATGTGGTGAGATAGTTGGCAGAGTGGCTAAGACCTCCTTTACCTTGTTGTAGTGATGTTCGCTTTCCTCGTCCCAAGTGAAAGTTGATCTTTGAGTGAGTTGTTGCAGTGGTAGAACAAGTTGTGATAGTAGATTTATGAATCTACTTAAGTACCTCACCTTCTGTAGAAAAGAGACCAGTTGACGTGCGGTCGTTGGTGAAGGTAGGGCTATGAGTGCGGACACCTTACTTGGGTCGGCGTTGATACCTTTTGCTGAAACTTCATGGCCTAGTAGAATGACTTTACTCTCCCCAATGTGGCATTTATCCACATTTAATTGCCCACCTAGGCTCTGCAACTTGGCCAAACCTTCAGTTACCTTTTCTAAATGTGAAATACGGGAGCTATATATACAAAAATCATCAATGAACACTCTTATGGATGTTCCAAAGAACGGTTGAAAAAAATATGTGACATATCTTTGGAATGTGGCAGGTGCATTTGTGAGACCAAATGGCATAACCCTGTATGCAAAACAACCCCATGGCGTGATAAAAGTGGTTTTTAGCTGATCTTCCAAGGCTATGCGTATTTGAAAGTATCCAGAATAACCATCACAGATGGTATAGCATTCAAAACCCGCTACTTCATTCAGAATTTCATCCAAGAAAGGGAGAGGAAAGTGGTCTCTCTTTATAGCTGCATTTAGTGGTTTGTAGTCAACACAGACCCTCCACTTACCATTCTTTTTAGGCGTCACCACTACGGGTGACACCCATTCTGAGTTTTCTACAGGATAGATGAATCCCGCCTCCAGCAATTTCCTTACCTCGGCCAAGAGTGCCTTTTCTTGTATGACCCCCAATCGTCGTAGCTTTTGCACAACTGGTTTTACCCCTTCCTTCAGCTTAATATGATGTTCCACCACTGTAATTCCTGTGATTCTTTCATAGTTGTCAATGAACAAGTTAGGAAATCCCATCAACATTTGCAAAAAACTATCTTTCTCCTCAAGTGTTAATTCAATAGACAACATACCCTTCAACCTACTTCCTTTTAGGCCAGGTGATTTTCTCTCCTCTTCATTGGGTTTCCCTTTTGGTGATGGATCACCAGTTGTGCTTACCCTTTGTGGATCCTTCATAATGATACCCATCACATCAATGGAACTGTCACTTTTGTCGGTGGATGTGGTCTCCTCTTCAGAACTGGAAGATTCGCTAGTGGTTTCATCTGCCGATGTTTCCAGATTCATTTGCTTCTGCTTGCCAATCCTCATGTCGTAGTAGATTGTCTCCCCTTTCTTACCGGTCATGCGTAAAAGGCCAGTACCCCAGTCCTGTTTTGCCTTCATGGCCATCAACCATGGCCTTCCCAAAATTAGTGGATAGCCCTCCCCCTTAGTAGGCATTACAAAAACATCTACCTCTCCCTCAGTGTTGAAAGCTTTGATTTTCATGGCACTTACCACACCCACACACTTTACTTTTGCGTTGTTTGCCATCTTTGCCTTGCATGGAGAAGGCCTGTCAACCTCGAGCCCTAATTGAAGCATCATAGCTTCGCTCATTACACAGATTTGTGCACCTCCATCAATGTAGGTGTTTCCAACCCTCTTTCCTTTTATGTTTACGTTGACAATTGGAAAGATGTCATCCATGTTGCATCCCGAAATTGCTCCGGCTACCTTTGTTTTGGAGCGTCTTGTACTTACCATTTTAGACCATTGTCGCCTTACTTTTGGTGCAAGATGTGGCAGCTGTGGCCATGTAATCTTCGGTCCTTGCTCTGCCACATCCAATGTTAGATCATAGGGGTTAGAACTTTCCCCTAGCTGGAAGTCGGTGATGCCCAATTTCCATCGTGGCCTGGATGGCCTCTTGCTAGTTTCTCCTCTCATGCTTCTCTCATCATCTGATTGTGTAGCTTTCTCCCTCCTAGCTCTTTTCATAGTCATGGCTTCAAGTGGTTCTAAAAAGGTTACCTTCTCCTTACCCTTGTCCCTCTCCTTTGCTTTGGGTGGATCCACTACTATGGCTTTTCCTTTCTCTTCTAGCCTTATGATGTTTACAGGGCGATCAGGTGGTGGGGCTGGTGGAAGAGGTGGGATGGATGCTTGTAGTGGTGTCTGGGGTGGACGTAGAATTTGTGTTGGTGGGGGTGGTGCTCGGGGTGTGGGTGTTCTTTCTCTAGGGGGGTGACAATTGGTTCCTCCTACCTCCTCTATTATAGTTTTGTCGTGGTTTGGGACAGTAGTACATACCGTGACCGTCTTCTCCGCCGTTGTAGCAATGATACTCCCTGTTTTGTCGTCGTGCTCTTCCAGGGTCTTGATCTCTTTCTTGACTCCTCCCTTGTTGTATTAAGTGGACAGACAAATTCTGCAGTTGGTCAGTAATATGGGCCAACATATCTTGTTGGTCATCTCTTACCCCAAGAGCCGGTGGTGGTGGTGGAATGGTGGTTGCCGTAGTTGCTGGTCGATGCGATGTTCCTGATTCTGTTGACTCAGTTTCTTTGGCTTTCATTCGCAGCTTCTTGTCTTTAAGGCGAGCAATCTCAACGGCTAACTCGTACGTAGCCGGGAATCTACCTTTCACCTTCTCCTTGAGAAGCGGCCATAAGCCATGCGTGAACCGATCTTTTTTTAGGAAATCGGGTGCAGCTTCCCCCTAGCCAGTGACTCAACCCACCGTTCCCACAAATCCACAAATTTGGACTCATAGGTGGCATATTCTAAAAGACCCTCCTGCTTCAAGTCTCTCAACTTGTCCCACAACTTTTCTGAAGTGGTACCTCCCCCAAAGAGCCTCTTAAAAGCGGTTTTTAAGGGTTCCCAGTCATCCTTGGTTGCTTGTGGAAGTGCATTGTACCATGATCTAGCTTCTAGCTTCATGAGATGCTTAAAGATTCTAACCCGGGATTCATCCGTATCTTTGTTGCTCACTACACATGCTACTTCAAAGTCATCTAGGAAGTCTATTACCAAATCCTCCCCCTTTTTTCCTTTAAATGTTGGAAATGCTACACTTGCCATGATTATTGAGAGGGAGCTAGAAAGACACACTGCTTAACTTGCAAAAGTTTTTTTCTTCTTTACAAGGAGGCGTGTATACCTTCTTATACTAGGACATAGATTAAAACTTCAAACGGTACATTGCCTTGTACCAAAGGTAGGACAAATGGTTGATCTGATGCCAGAACCTCAAAAAATCGCTCCCCACCCAGCATGGTGTCAATGACGTGCTGTTAGTGAGCCTTCAAATCCAGTATTACCTTGATTGAGCGTACACGTGTTGGTATGTGTGATCTATCTTGAGGTAGGTTGTACTGATTCATGTGAAGCTTAGAGGTGCTTAGTCACTGTCCAATCTTGTGGGAGAGGGTGGTGTTCTTTCCTGAAGCAAACTCAGTAGATCCCTAGTTTCTCTAGTGAGACTGTGAACCAATGCTTCCGTTATCTGTGCTGCAGCATCAGGTGCGACTTGGAAACTGACTGTGATAATTACCTCGGGGACTTGAGTTACCCGATTCTCAAAGTAGAATAGTGTTTATTCTCTATTTTGTAGAGCTCCTTCCATCTTGTTGTTGTGGGTTGGTTGTAGGTTGCAGACATGGTTTCGACCTTCTCCTTCTTCTTCTCGAAACTCGGCCTATGTATATCCACTGGGTTTGGCGTGTTGGTTGACTCTCCCACTTCAAATCAATTACCGTTACACCTGGAACTCGAGCTTCGATGGAGATGCGAAGTTCGTCTAGTTGTGCTTGGAGCCCTTCTTCTTCTGTCGTCCACTTAGCAAATCCTGCTAGCCATTCATCCATGATTGATAGTGAGCGTCACTTTCAACATTGTAAACCAAAGGGTCTTACAAAGCCCTCCTCCGTGGGGGCACCAAATGACGGGAGCAAAGCGAACCCCGAACCCCGACGGCCTCTAAAACACAGGGGACCGAATGGCGCGCCTCGAGCCTATCATGGTAAAGCAAACAGGGTGCACCACCTAGCTTCAGCGACTAGGACGCAAACAACACACCACCATAACAAAGTTTTCATCCAAGAGAGATGGATGCTTGGGAGTAATGATGAAAAGGAAAGGGAATGAGATCAAGTGAGAGAGAGAGAGAGAGAGAGAGAGAGAGAGTGAGGGAGGGGGTATAGCGGCTTAGTACTTAGGCATCACAAAAGGATGGCGAATCCACACACCCTTCACACATACACAAGCTCATTCCAAAACACAAGACTAGGTGGCGATTCCGCACACCTCACATGGGCAAAACATTGCAAGAAAACATACTCACAAAACCTCAAGATTTATTTAGAGAATTAGGCGATGAAATGGGGAGCATAGGGTAGGGGAATGAGAAGGGAGAGAGTGGTAGAGCACATGGCGGATAGGTGGGAGTTGATGGCGAAGACTCGCACGAGGATTATGGCCATCATCCTTCATTTAGTTGCCCTTCATCTTCCATAGCCAAGGGTGTAGAGGTCATGCTCAAGACAAGCATGGTGATTGCGGTGATGGTGATGGTGTGGGTGTGTGTGTGTGCATTAGGCACACACAGTGCATAGTGTGTTCTTTGGTGATGTTGTGTGTGTGTATTTAGTGTGATGGTGAACACTCTTTATATAGGGGAGGAGGGGGGAGAAATTCTAGAATTTAGAAATGAAGAAATCATTATCTACATAGGCCATGTGATTGTGGGCCCCACTTGTCTGGCTGTGTGTATATGTGCCAGAACAGCAGTCTCATCAGAGAGACTAAGAGAGAGAGATGGGTTGATGAAAAAAAGTGAGAGGTGACATGGAGAATAAAGTAATTACAAGAGGGGAGAGAGAAGAATGTGTTCAGAGGTGAATCTGTGTGCAGATGTGTGTGAACACAAGAAAAATCAGGTAACCACCGGGTGGGGATGGGTCTGTGGGCACCTTTTTCAGTGAAACTGAGTGTGTGTGAGTGTGGGGGAGGTGATTTAGCTACAAGACAAGAGACATGGCACCCTTTAGAGAGAGAGGGGGGTATTTGGGTCATGGGATATGATAGGAGAGAGAAAGAGGGGGTGGGGTATACTATTTTGGAAGATAGGGTAAGTTGCATGTGAGTTGGTGCATTATTGGTGAGTTATAATGCATTATTGGTGAGAGGTGGGGTAGATTGAGGTGAGAGAGAAAGGAGAAAGGACAAAGGAAAGAAAGGGGGTTGACCTTTTGAGTGGAGGAGAGGAAAAGGAACACCCGGCGGGGCAACAGTGAAGAAAAAGGAGGCAAGGTGGGGATGGGCTACCCCGCAGGCATGAGGTGGCCTATTTTACCTTTCTCATATATTTACATAATCATACTTTATTTTTTTCTTACTTTTTCCAATGTCTTTTATCACTCCCTCCCTAAGAGGGGGTTTTCATGGGGTGGGGACGAGAGAAGAGGGGTATGGGAGCTTGGCTTGTGAAAAGCCCCCATCACTCCGTGGAGGGTAGTTTCCTGTGCAAAAGGTCCTTTCATTTCTTTTTTCTCCCTTTTTGATTGCTACCAGTAATTCTATTAACATCGACTACTATTTTTCCATCCTCAAAAACTTTGACAAAAACCTGCAAATACTTCTTGCCAAGCTTTGTTGGAAACCATGCCATTTTTTCGATGCTGCAATCAGCACAACTGCACATTAAACAATTATACATGTGAAAAGTTGAATCTGTGGTCTTGGGGCACAAAACAAACTCACATAAAATCGTAGTACTCTTGTATGCATCGCTAGAACCATTGCAAGAAGTAGTGTGTAAGTCATGGGCCCATGTTGAGCATGTGCAATCTCGTGCAACTCCATGTAGGCCAAAATTCTATCGTATGTGATTTATTGCTTCCCTTAAATAGGTAAGTTGCAAATGCACAATGCAGTAACATGTAATTCTTTCCTTGAGCTTGTACACAAAATATGGCTTTGGATACTCAAAACATCGTTGTTGAATTTGAACGTCTAGGTAAGAATCCTTGAACCTTTCAAATAGCTCCACCTAAAAAACAACACAATGATCAAAGCTAGAAACCAGGTAGTCCAATCACCAAAGTGTAGCAGTGCTACAAACCATGAGAGAACTGCTAGAAATATCCCAAGAGCTACTAAAAGCCTCCCAATGAGTGCTGAAAAAAACCTCCCAATCATAGCTAGGAACCTCCCAAGAACTGCTAGAAAGCTCACAAGAAAAGCTAGAAACCTCTCAAGAACTACTAATAACCTTTCAATTAGTGCTAGAAAACAGAAATCCACTACTAGAAACCTCCCAAGCATATTGATCACCATTTAATTGCTACTTGAAACCACCTGGTCAAAGCTAGAAACCACCTTGTCATAGAACTACCAATCATTACTCAATGCAACAAGCCACATAGTCGCACCCAAAAACTTGTCAACAAGCAGTAGAAACATCCCAATACCTACTAGAAAGCACCTACTTAGTGCTAGAAACCAGAAACAAGTCAAGAACTACCAAAAAACACTCATACAAACCTGTCAAGAGTTACTAAGAAACACCTACTCAGTGCTAGAAACCCAATAGTCCAATCACCAAAGCACAACACTACTACAAAGCAGTAGAGAACTACTAGAAACTAGACAAGAAATGCTAGAAACCTCTTAAGAAGTGCGAATAACCTTCCAAGCCATGCTAGAAAACAAGAATCTACCGTTAGATACCTCCCAAGCAGTATTGATAACCATCTAATTGCTATTGAAAACCACCTAGTCAAAGCTAGAAACCATAAGTCACATTCCTAAAATCTACCTTCTCATAGAACTACCAATCATCAACTCGGTGCAACAAACCACATAGTCACAGCTAGAAACCTGTCAACAAGCAGTACAAACCTCCCAATAACTACTAGAAAGCACCTACTTAAGGCTAGAAATCATAAACAAGTCAAGCACTACCAGAAACACTCGTACAAACCTAGCAAGGATTACTAAGAAACACCTACTCATTGCTAGAAACCCGTTAGTCCAATCACCAAATCACAACAGTGCTACAAAGCACCAAAGAACTGCTAGAAACCTGACAAGAAAAGCTAAAAACCTCTCAAAAATTGCTAATAACCTTCCAAGCCATGTTTTGTATAGACCAAAGATTACGGTCCACTCAAGCTGGAGTAGAGATCGAGATGGAGACATACCAGGGATATAGAACCTTGTAGCGTACTCTTCCACCCGTACTTCTTTTGTGAGCAATATTTGTAATTTTGAGTTATCTTTTTAAATTAAAATGATTTTCAAATTAGTTTTTAATTGTCAATTAATTTAACTTAACTTTTATGAATGCATGAGGTTCATGGCGAGAGAGACTGGAGCTTCTCGCGAGAGAGGAGGAGGAGGATAGGAGGATAGACAAGCAGTAAGCATGTGTTGCATCATCTTCACATTTTGGGGGACAGGACGACACTCGAACGAGTCCAGTACTGATACATAGCCGTAGTGGCATTTAGATATATGATCATGTACACTCATTGACATTGTATATATATATATATACATTGATGATCCATATATTCAGTCACATTTAGTCTACTTATATAGTATTGTGAAGTTTCTTCATGCATATTTAATTTGTTTCAATCAATTTTGTTTATTTGCATAGAGTCAAGGAAGAAAGGACCATACCATGATCATTCATACTTTCGATTTTGTGTTTGTGTAAATTTACTTCTAGTTTTTTGTTGTGGTGTATGTAGAACACTCTTGAGTGTGCATTTTTCGCTTCAAATCTTATTGTTGAGTGTGAGAGAGACAAGAACAAGAAGAGAATTTTAATGTCGTAGGAAACTATCCCAAGAGACTTTAACCTATTCAATGAGAAGAGTTGAACTCAAGACCTATTATTCAAGAGAGAAATTGCATAAACAATCTACCACACTTGGGTGATAGAGAGAGAGAGAGAGAGAGAGAGAGAGAGAGAGAGAGAGAGAGAGAGAGCCTTGTTTAAGTATAATATTCCTTTGGTAAGAAAATAATGGTTGGGATCCCAACCTTTATGTGTAAAAAAAGATAGAACAGTGTTGCTTAAGTGACATTGAAATCATTTGCATTGCTTAAACAACGCATCAAAACGGTTACTTATAACATCGCTTAAGTGACGGCTTTTAGCATCACTTGCACGATATTTTAGTGTCCCTATTCTCATCACTTATGTAACGCAAAAAAATGTCCCTACTTACAAAGTGGCCTAGTAGTGGGGAGTTAGGGAAGAGAGAAATTGTTGATTCAAGTCCCAGTGCCACCAGTCTCAGCAAGGATGATTGCCATGATGATGATGATGAGATGGAAGATGACGAGTTCAAAGAATATGAAGCGAGCATATCCACAAACAACAATTTAATTTCTCTCTTTATTGCCATGGGTTTAGATTTAAATCAAGCTTGCAGAGTAGTCCTCTCTTAGAGTCTCGATGTGGAACAAGAAAAACTCTATGAGCATATGTATAGACAACTAAACTAAAATTCCATCTTATTTGTAACTTTTTTAAATAGTTGGTCTTTTGAACTTTAAATTTTCAAGGTAAGCAATATTCAAATTCTATTGTTTATATTTATGGTTTACACTTTTTCAAAAAACAAATTGATGTTTTGTATGTTTTATGCAGGTCAAAAACAAAGGTGCTCATTATTTTGGGTGGCCCAAATGAGCACCTTTATTTTTGAGTAGCCGTGTAGCGGTAATATCCACGATAATAGGCATGGTACTAAACAGAATAATAGTTACAGATATATTTCCATGCCTACTACCATGCTTACTGTTCACAAACCATTGTCGCGGCTATTATCGCAAATATTACTGCACACACATTTTCTTTCTCTCTCCTTTCTAATTTGTTATTCCATGGTAATATATAGAAGTGGTTCTCTATTTCTCTTCTTATAGTGATGCCCTCTCATTACTAGATACATTATGAAAATTTGAAAACGTTTACCGCGACCTTTTACCGCGGTTGGTAGAGAGAGAGTCCAAAATGGGTTGGCCAAAGAAGCGAGAGGGGAGCGGGAGGACATATATTTTGCATTTCAAATATTACCACGGATATTACCATTATCATTACCGCAATTATTGCCGCGCTTATTACCGACCCCATTTTGGCATTAAACATTCAAATCTGGGTATTTCTCTTTATTTTTCTTGTGAAAAACATTAAAGAATATTTTTTAATATTTCAAAAAAATGAACAAAAAATGATAGAGAGGGAGCTGATTCATCCCATTACATCCCCACTTGCTTTAGGATGTTGCGACATGTTATATGCAAACAAAGAAGACATTATATGCGAGGGAGCCTCGATCTTAGTAGGCACAGCTCCACCATGTGCATCCACTCCAACGATGTGTACGTGGCTCCCTCTTTTGCAAGAACCCTCCCCATTCTCTTGCAAATGGGGAGAGGCATGGAAACTAGCATTTCTTAGGCTAGAAGTTTGAAGGATCCCTCTGCCTCCATTGTGGTAGCCCTCGTGTCTCCACATTGTGCTATCATGAAGTATCCATCGTGGCACCTGATCAAGGGCTAGGTTAGTTGGAACTGACTTTCAAACTTGCTAACTTCGTGTCTGATGATTGACTAGGCAGAGCTTATGAGGGGCAATGTCAGAATGAATTTGTGATGACAACTTATCGTGCTTGGAAAAATTACACACACACACACACACACACACACACAGATTATTTGAAGATTATATTGCATTGCCATCCCACATCACTCTGGACATAGGGAGTCCCTCTCTGCCTCCCCATGACGTGCACTATTGAGAAAGGATGTAGACCCCAAGCTGCTGCTGAGTGTAACGGCCAAACAATCCGTCCGTTGAACGGAGGTACTTGTCTCGTAAAGAGAGTGCCTGTTGGAGGTATGGATCTACAAGTGGTGGAGGAACCAGGATAGATGGACCGACACCTACATAGGTGTAGGAGGGCTATCCGTGCAAATATCAGAGAAAATCCTACACTCATGCTCATGAAAAACTAGATACAGATGAGCTTAATGTCTTTGTTTGGACTTACCGTCTCAAGGTTTGGGTCCACTGAGGCAACGCCCACCCTTGATGGGAGCCCATCTAGGACATGAACCAATCAAAAGAAGAATGTGATGGCTGCTCCCCACTAGATGGTCTCTTGTTTGACATCTACATTATATGCTGATAAGTATCAGGACCTAACACTATATCTAATCTACATATCGCTACATGTGTATATCCAATCCTCTCTTTACACCTAAATATACATATAGAGAGGGTAGATATAGATAGAGATTAAAGCTTCGGTTACTACTTCTCTTAACCTCAAAAAAAATGCACTCAAGTAACTACACATGTGGTTTAGAATATTGTTTTTTTGCAAAGAGTAGTGGAGTGGGTATAATAGTGCTAAGTTGGCACCGGTTCCTATCGCGCTTGCTAATAGCTCAATAATGGTTAAGTTGTAGGCAAGTCTAAAAAGACTCCATTATTAAAACCATAGTTCGTAATGGTGTCCCTCGAAACCTTGTAAATAGGCATGACAACCAAGATAATAAATCCCAGTCCCACTTACCCTATTACAATGAACAACTTCAAGTTTTCATAGATTAAAGGAATGCATCTCTTCTTAGGTAGAGAAGAATGAAACCTAAGCTCTAATCACTAACTATCTATTACTACACTCTCTTTATAGAAACGTAGAGAGGTGTAAGACAAGGGCATTGGAGTAAAGAGAGATCAATACGAGATTTTGTACTCCTATTTCTCTCTCCCTCTCTTTCACTACCTCTCTCTCTCTCTCTCTCTCCTTATTTTCCTTTATCTCCCTCTCTATCTCTTTCTCTCTTTCCCTCTTTCCCTCTCTTTCCCCTATCTGTCTCTCTCTCCCTCTATCCCTCTCTACCTCTCCCTCTCTTTCTCTCTCTATCTTCCTTTCTCTCCCTCTCTCTCTCTCACAGTGCAGCCGTTTTTTGACCTAGTAGACAGCAGTCCACTCTTTTGATCATAACTTCTTCATCCGAACTCCGATTTGGGTGATCTATAGCCTCAATCGAAGAGCACGAAGTCCTCTACGCATTGATGTAAAGACAGAAATTTTCAGAGTTATGGAAGGCATTTCTGCAGTAACATTTCCGAAGTGAACAGGTTCAACAAAGTTGATTCTCATCTCCTATTTTACATACAATGTCTTCTGGCACTCGCAAGGGCTCTTCTTCTTCAACAAGGGCCACAACCATTGTGGAAAATGATCCAAAATATCCTAAGTGTGGAGATAGCAACACAACCACCCAACCAACGACATCGGAAACCATGATCATGGCGTACTTGGTATCATTGCAAGAGACCGTAAACAAACAAGGCGAAGACTTACGAGCACTTGCAATGGAGAATGGCACACTAAGGGTACTTGTGGTTGAGAATGAGAATCTCAAGAGGACACTTGAGATGCAAACAACACGTTTGATGCAACTTGAAGAGGAAGTCAAGGAATGTAAACGCTCTCTTGTGGACTTGAATGCTTTGAAGGAGCGGATGAGCAAAGTAGAGCATGACCATGTATTGAAAGAGGAGAAATTTGACACTATGAGCCGGGATGTATGCGACATGAAAAATGTATGCACAAACAAGTCTTGGGCTGATGTATGTGGTAGCAATGTGGTTTCTAATTCCTCACTCATGCAAGCTATGGTTCAAACAAAGAATGTTGAGAATGTGGATGTGGAGGAGTTGAAGGAACGGGAGCGACGTTCCAAGAACATTGTTATTCATGGAATTCCCGAAGAGAAGTTAGAGACACCTCCTTCTCTTGCCATTGTTATTGAAGATTTCTTCAAAACCCACTTTGGCATGTCCGGAGTTATGGTCTATGGAGCACATAGAGTGGGGAAGCAAGGAGCTCCTCGCTCGGGAGAACGGCCAATTGTATGCACCATGCCGGATGAGACCAAGCGAAAGATTATCCTTGATAATAGTTGGATCTATTTGAGGGATACAAAATGTTTTGTATGTGAAGATCGCACTATTAAGCAACAAAATATGCGTCGCAAGGCATATGAGGAAAAGAATAATAAAAACAAGGAGATCTCTCATGAAGAAAATGTGCCCAAGGAGGAGGCAACAAAGGGATGCGTGACCTATAAGACCGAGTTACAATTGAAAATATGCTTTTGGAATTTTAATGGATACCCATGGAATGCGGGGGTTGGCATTGATGAACTAACAAGCAAAGCATATGTTGTACTTCTTGTTGAAACTTGGGAGCATGATACACAAAGGATTAACGGCTTGGAGGATTACAATGTACATTCATTGATGTGGTCAAAGAATCTCACACAACGAAGAGGACAAGGAGGGTTAGCATGTATGGTTAAGAAAGGATTGGAAGATTTTGTATCAATTGTGAAAGATGACAAGTACAAACGTTATGTATGGCTGAAAATTATGACACCAAAAAGAGCACCCAGTTTTGTAGCCGGTTGCTACATTCCTCATCATGATTCTCCCTTTTATGCTTGCATGGATAGAGATCAACCATTTTCTGATTTGGAAGAGGACATTGCTTATTTCAAAGGTAAAGGTGATGTTATTGTATTTGGGGATATGAATGCTCGCACAAAAACATTGCAACATGATACTCAACAATTTGATATTCCATATATTTCAAGGGAGTTGGAGGAAGTTCACTTGTATGATCGTACTTCAATGGATGAGAAAGAGCCGGATCACTATGGAAAGTTACTTTTACACATGTGTAAAAGTACGGGTATGCTCATTGCCAATGGTGTATCTTTGTGGAGTGGAACCAATGGATTTACATGTAGAAGATATAATGGGGATAGTGTGATTGACTATATGCTACTCTGTGAAGCCATCATGTATTGCATAAAGAGTTTTATGTTTGGTCAATGGACCCCGGAATCCGACCATCGCACCTTATGTATTGACCTTTCATGTGGAGAAGCAACTAAGCATGATAATCTCAGCCAAAGGAAAGAGAAGTTATCACTATGTATGGATTTCAAACGGGCACCAATGTACATTGAAATGGTTGAGCAAAAATTATGGATGACAAAGCTTCAATGTGATGCACCATTGAAAACTAAATGGGAATCTTTCAAGAAAGCTATTTGTTCTTGTGCGGAAGAATGCTTTGCCATAAAGCATCTCCATGGTATCAACAAAGATAGATCACGCAAAAGGTGGTTTGATAAAGAATGTCAAGATGCTCAAAAGTCCTTGATAAAGCTTGATGCAACAATGGACAAAGACAACTATCAAAGTCATTTGCATACATACAAGGCACTGATTCAAAAGAAGAGAAGAAGATGGGAAGTAAAGCAACAAGAATTTCAAGTCCAAGAAAAGGCACATGCATGTGGAAGATTTTGGAGAAACTTGAGAGGCAAGCGGGTTGAGAATTTTGGTAACTTGAGTCTAGTGGATATGTACACACATTGTAGGCAATTATATGAGCAAGAAAATACTGAAAAAATGCCATTTTATGGTTCATTCCCATGTATGCCGTCTTTTTTTACTATTGAGGATGTATGCGGTGGGCTTGAAAAGTTGGCCACTCGCAAAGCGGTAGATCTTCAAGGTATCAAGCCGGAGATGATCAAATGGACGGGAGATTTTACCCATGAGTGGATTTGTGATATGTTCAACCTTGCACTTCAACATGGTATGCCTTATGATTGGAGTACTAATTGGGTTAAGCCTTTGCATAAAGGAGGGGATGTAAAGAATGTAAGCAACTACCGGACTATAATGATTGGGTCTCTTATGGAAAAGTTGTTTGGGTGCATAATGGAGATGAAATTGAGTGATTGGGCTGAAGAGAATGACAAGCGTGCAAAGGGACAAGCGGGTTTTCGTCGATGCCATAGCACCATTGATCATCTTGTCACTCTTCGTGTTCTCATGGAGGAAAGTCGGTTGAAAGGCAAGAGATTGTATTGTTGTTTTGTGGACTTTAAGAAAGCCTTTGATATGATTCCACGTAACAATTTGTGGAGAAGGATGGAAGAACTCCAAGTGCCAAGTGAGTTTATGCTTGCGGTTTCTCGAATCTATGAGAAGGTGATTTGTCAATTGCGCATGGGAAGAGAAATTTCAGAAATTTTTGTAAGCACTATTGGGGTTAAACAAGGATTTCCATTGTCACCAACTCTCTTTGGTCTATGCATCGATCAATTGGAACAAATGGTACTTGACTTTATGCAAGAAGAAGGCATTGAAGAGGTCACTATTTGCAATGCGGTAATCATGCTTTTGTTGTATGCGGATGATGTAGTGCTTCTAGCACACACTTTAGAAGATGCACAAAAGCTTATGGTTGTCCTTGAGAACTTTTGCTTGCATAGTGGGCTGATTGTAAATGAATCCAAAACAAAGGTTATGCTTGTGAAAACCAACCATAAGGAGAAGCCATGCATTGTGTACAACAACGAGACACTTGAAGTTGTTGAGAGCTTTAAGTACCTTGGCCTTGAGGTTCCATCCAATCACAAGTGGCATGAATGTGCTATGCATCGTTTGGAAGCGGGAAAGAGAGCATATTATGCATTTGAGAACATGTGTAATGCGGGAAACATCAAGTGTTGGGTTCTCAAGAAGTATCTTTTTGATGCATTGGTGACACCGGTTCTTCTTTATAGAGTTGAAGTGTGGGGCGGGAGCATCTCAAAGTCTACTTGGAAAGAGTTTGAGAATGTCCAAAAGCGTTTTCTTACAAACTTTCTCCAAGTTAAGACACAAACACCATATATGCTCCTACTTCTTGAGTCCGGATCTCTTCCAATTGAGGTTATGGGCATGGAAAGAGTTGTGGAGTACATGATAAAGATGCGTCAAAACCCCTCACATTGACTTCCTACAATTGCATGGGAAGCAAGAAAAAAAGTTCAAAAGACGCAAAAAAGCAAGATCTTGAGCACGGGATGGATGCAAGACATAAAGAAGTGGTTTGGGAGATGGGATGCATTACACTTGCTACATGATGCTTCAATTGACTCTCAAGTGAATGAAGCTTTTCTACAACGCCAAAGTATTACGGTTTGGGAGAAATCCGGTGGGTCACGCTTCATACATTACACCACCTATATTTCCCCCAACTACAAAACCATGTTCGTCGCTGAGAGAGGAAACCGTACTCACACTTACATGCTTGAGCCTATTCCCTTGTCCGCGATACGCACTATCGCAGCAATTCGGCTTAGCTCCCATTTCCTTCGATGCGAGATAGGGCGTTGGGGCAATGGAGAAGAGTCAAATCGATTGTGCACATTATGCTCACTGCAAGTTCGAGAGTCTGAGTACCACACACTACTAGAGTGCTCAGCTTTTGATCACATCCGAACTTGCTTCTCTCACATTTTCAGCCATAACTTAGACCTACACACTTTCCTCTCCCAGCCAAAGTGTGGGCTCTCCATTGCGACTCTCATCACTACAATTTTGGAGCATCGAGAGTCACTCATCAGCCATACACATACTACATCACATGTAACTTTTGTCCCATAGGTCATATTTGACCTCCGAGGACGATAATAAAATCTATCTATCTATCTATCTATCTCTCTCTCTCTCTCTCTCCCTCTATCCCTCTCTATCTCTCCCTTTTTCCTCTTTCTCTCTCTCCCTCTTTCCTCTTTCCTCTCTATTCCTCCTCCCTCTCTCTCTCTCTCTCTCTCTCTCTCTCTCTCTCTCTCTCTCTCTCTTCCCTCTTCCCTCTTCCCTCTTTATCTCTTTATCTCTCTCCCTCTCTCTCCCCCCCCCCCTCTCTCTCTCTCTCTCTTTAACTTTTTAGTTTTATCTCTCTTTACCCTCTCTCCCTCTCCTCTCCACTATATCTATTTAAACAAAAAAAAAACTATTTTCACGAATATTCTCTCTCTCTCTCTCTCTCTCTCTCTTCTCCATCTCCTTCTCTCCATTAGTATCTCAGTCACACTACTTTTTTCTCTCCATTTTACTCTTTTTATCTTTTTTTAAAAACTATATTCTTGTTTCTACTCTAAAATTTCTTTTGTTTCTTCTTATTTTCTATTCTAATCACAAACAAAGTTTGACCTACTCTAATATTACTTTTTTCTATTTACCATTATAATCACAACCAAACCTAATCTAACCTAATATTACTTTTTCTTATTTTCCATTCTAATCACAAACAAGCTTAATCTACTCTGACTTCCATTTGCAAAAAAAACAAGCGTTTTTCAAAGTTTACAATGATCGTGGGGAGATTGACAAGCACAACTCTACACAACATTCATAAACCCTAATTCTTATTCAACCATACGGAAAAATGGAGGAGATATGTGCACTTATGGTATCTCTTTTTGTTTTAATCTTTATTCATGTGTGTGTGTGTGTGGTGGTAGTAGTAGTAGTAGTAGAATACAATAGGAAAAGAGAGGGGGAGGAATAGGTGTTTACCTTAAGTTGTAGAGACAGTTTACGATTAGGTTGAGTTTCCAAAGTAGATAGAAAAAACCTCCCTCTCCAAAAAAGGCCTCGCAAGCAGCACAAAATTGTGTGTGTGTGTGTGTGAAATAGTGCTTGTGTCTATTAGAGTGTGTGTATATGTGTCCGAGAGAGAGAAAGAGGGGAGAGATGGGAGAGGGAGAGAGGTAGATTAGGGAAAAAGGAGGGGGAAGTAGACTAGGAAATAGTCTTTCAAGATCTACTATGTAGTACAACTCAACCTTGTGTATACTCAAGGCTCTCTTGGTTTGCAGCCACCACTCTTCTTCTCCTTTTATCCTCATATGTCCTCAATCTGTTGAAGAGTAGAGAGACCTATTATTAGTGACAAAAAATTTGTTTTGCATAGAGACAATATTGTAAGAGTTTGTGTGTGTACATGTGAGAAGGAAAGAGAATGATAAAAGACAACAAAGCTGCAATCCGTTTCCTCCTCTTTTAGCAATACCCTTTTCTTTAAAAATCAATGCCTAGGAGGGAGTTGTGTGTGTGTGTGTCTCTCAAAAACTTCTTTTGTTTGGTGTGCATGAGAGCTAGAGGGAGAAGTTTCTAGAGGGTTGAGAAAGTAGTTTTCCATCATTTGTCTTTGTTTTAAAAGAAAAAGTATAGGTGATGGTCCTACATGTTTTCTTGTTAGTGCACCCAATACATTTCAGAACAAGTAAGAGATATTCAAAAAAGTATTTGGATACCCTATTTATACCCTTATAAAATGTGTAGAAAGAAAATGAGAGCTTTTTCAAGGCCTTCAATGGCTGCACTTATATCACTTTCTTTTTTGTGCATCTAGTGGAAAGGTAGTTTTAATGAGCCTTCAAAATACAACTAGGGCCGCCATCAAATTTGAGGGCTGGGTGAAAGTCACATCCAAAAAATTTCCTAAGCAAATAATAATAAGATATCCATCCAAAAAAACAAGTGTAAGGGTCAACAGCTTTCAAAAACAATAAGAGAGTGATAAAATTGTTAAGTTGATTTAAACTGGTATCAGTGTTTGGGAAAGGATTGCCTCAGCTTAGTCTTGATCCGATTGAAAACTGAGACTAGCTAGCTGCAAACCATGGTAAACAAGAGAAAAATCGATGAAATATGTGAGAAAGTCGTCCAAAAATTCTACAAATCTCAAAATTTCTGCTAGTATTCTCGGTTTTTTGTAAGGAAACTTGATCAGCAGCCGCTTAATAAAAGAGACTTTCTTGAACGTTAACATTGACTGGAATCAAGCTATAAAATGCAAGAAATGTAAAGCCATGTGGAGTTTTGAAATGAAAGGTGAAATAAAAAGAACTAATTATTATATGTGTGTGTGTATAGAATTTATTAGAATTATGCAAGGTGAAGCTTCACCTTAGCATTCTAAAACAATAGAATGAAAAAAAAAACATACATGTTTTTGTGTGTGTAAAATTTACTAAAATTATGCAAGGTAAAGCTTCACTTTAGCATTCTAAAACAATAGAATGTAAGAAAAGTAAAGACATGTCAAGATGTGAAATGAAAGGTAAGTCTCCATCATGCACTGAAAACAATGAAAGTCTCTCTAATCCAACACAACACTAAGGGTTTCTTTTAGAAATCCAAAAAGAGTGGAGAACCACAAGTTTTATCCTAACTTTGAAAGTGGTAGTGTGCTTTGTGTATGTGTGTGTGTGTGCTTTTTCTTTTTTGGTAAAACATTAAAACCTAGTGTGTGGGTGTGGATGTGTGTGTGTACATGTGAAAATCATACTCTTACCATTTTTGTGAATCAAATGAATTGGTATA
Source organism: Adiantum capillus-veneris (assembly GCF_014529385.1). NCBI lineage: Eukaryota > Viridiplantae > Streptophyta > Polypodiopsida > Polypodiales > Pteridaceae > Adiantum > Adiantum capillus-veneris. Next base: position 138,810,088 of record NC_140955.1, on the reverse strand, counting down.
AGTTTACAATTTATTGATACAATTTCATATAATAATAGTAAAACATAGTGATAATGGTCTAACTCACTCTTTATAGAACATGGGTATGTGTGCATGTGCGTGATGCATTTTTGTACATGAGGTCTTTTTTAGTTTATTGTGTGTGTGTGTGTGGCCCTCCCCCATCCCTAGGGAAAGGTCAACATGGTGGAGGGTGAGTCCACCATGTGGACCTCCCCCCCATGAAGAAATGCTACTAGCATATCTTTATCAACTATTGAATTCATTACATTTCAAAAATTCAAGAATGTTACTTGTAATTGTATTTTGATTAAAACCATTCTCCATGTATGCTATTGAGGTCTGTGATGCATTCTAAATAATTGGCATTACTTGAGATATACGCACTTTATCTTCCATTTTCTTAAGTCTATTGCTAAAGGCATGTATAAATGAGACATTTGGACAAGGAAGCATTTATTTTTTCGAAGCTATGGATGTTTCACAATTACCAATAAAAGGTTGAGTAAGTGAAATATAAGTGTTCAAACAAGTGGTATCAGAAGTTTTTGTGGTATTTTTGTGGTAATGATATCCAATGGGTATATGGTCCCCACATCTGTGTAATCAGTGTGATTTATAAGTCCTAAACTTTGCAACACAAATTCATTGTTAATAAACAACAAGTCATCCATAATCTAAATGAGATAAGGAAAGTTTTTAGTCTATTACTATAATTTAGTCGTGATAGATACCAAATGAAATCTAATTCAAACCATCCCAAATACAACTTACACCACAAATTGGGAACAATAATATGCCATAGGGATTCCCTTAATTTGTTTGACTACATTGAAACCTAATTTGGTATAGCAATTATCTAAGACAAATGCATTGATGCTAATAAAATCATCAAAATAAACAGATATCTCTTTTTGTTTTTTAGTGAGTATATGTGCTTCTAGATTTTTTAAACCCTTTATAACCTAAGGTATTTATTACTTTCAATATGTTTTTAAGAGACTCAATCAAGCTATTGGGACCGTAATGAGGAATAGCTTCATAGCATGATTTTATATCGAAAGTATGTATGCTAAAGATTGTTTTGGGTAAATTAATTAGACAATCATATTGATTTTGAATAATCCAATAAGCCTTGGTATGAATGTGTGTGAATGTATATAATTTTTTGTGTAAAGACTCAAGTGTATTATATAAGGACGTTATTTAATGTCTTTAATAACTTAATTATAAGTGATGTAACATTGGAAAACATGCATCCATGTGCATTAGTGATCCAACAAAAGTCATTTTTATGAATTTTAAAATTTCCCATTTGGTATGGAAATGTATAATACAAAGGAAAATCAGTATTATTATTTAGAGAGAATTTACAGATTGCTTCAAATATAGTATCTTCCTCTACCATGGAGTATTCGGACTCCTTAGAAGAGATATCCTTAATTTAGCGGCATTTCTAATGATATTTTTACAAATAAAAGTGGGTGTTTGGGTTGATTTAATTAATCCACAAATGAGAAGATGAGTACTAAGATAAGCAATCTCAACCAATAAATCTTTATTTCTATACCAGGATTTTTTATTTTGTCTATGATTAAGAAAAATGGTAGATATTTGTCTCATAACTACCTTTGTTATAATTATATGATGTTCTACAGACTCATTGATGCACATTAATTTACACACCTTTTGGCCAACAATCTCATAATTCATTAATGATTGCTTTGGAATTCAATGGTTCATATGGAATATGATTTGAGCCTTTACTAACCACTTCTTTAAGCAATGGATGTCTACATATCTCTTGGTTTGTAGTTACTACATGGCAATCATAGTTATCAAAAGTTTTGAGAAATGGATTGAATCTTTTTGAAGTGGAACAAATGCATTCTGCTAGTGGGAAGAGAAGTTGCAAAAAGTTTTTAAGGGTTTGTATAGTAAGGTGGATAAGTTTTTAGTGTATTTCCATGCAAACCCAATGTTTAATTCCTTAAATATTTTGTTAATATTAAATTCTTTCAAAACCTTTCTAAACATAGTTTCAGGGAATAAGAAATCAAAGAACTTATTAACAAATAGGGCATGAAAAAAATCTCATACTACGTTTCTTCTTAGTGGAAAAAGAGAAGATGATTATATTTTCTAGTTAAGAAGCAAACATGTTCATCATCATCATCATTGAAATCCAAAGCTTTTGAAGTTTCTCCCAATTCCTCTGATCCACAAAATTGTCTTGTCTTTTCGGTAGCAGATTTCATACTTCCAGGGGTATAAGGAAGCCTTTTGAATGAGTCTTTGTTTTTAGAAGGCTTAAGAATAGACTCAATGGTGCTTGCAATAGGAGTATTTAATATCATTGGGAGTAATGGAGTATTGGGACTATAGAGGACTAGGCCATGGGCTGCCTCTAATATGTGCTCATGAAACCAAAAGTATACAATAAGAGCAGTTCTTACCTCAATGGGAGTAGTTTCCACCCACCCAATGAATGCAAAGACTTGTGCTAGTCTAGAAGAGAATGAGAAAAATTTGGGTAAATTTTGGAAGACAAACCATAAAACATGCTCTAGCCAAAGGATAGAGGCTTGTGCAAGATGAGATAGGGTCCGACCTCTTGCATTGACATTTTAAAAGGGGTCTAAAGGTATTCCAACAATTCTTAAGGAAATTTTTTGGGTCCTTGGATTTGTCTTGGTTAATGGGCCCTTTTGTTCGTTCTATAAGTGCCAAATTAAAGCATTGAAGAATCTATATCTAAAAGCTTGATTTGGCTAAGATTAAAATAGAAATAAAAAGATAGTAAGTAATTTGCTTGGATAGTAGTGGCTTTACAATTCTCTACAAGATTAGGGGAGATGCTACAAATAAGGGCTAAGGATTCTAGTGAGAAAGCAACACTATGATTGATGAGCTCAAAATCCCATATCTTGTGGTCAAGTCGAATAGAGTCCAATTCGACTTGTCTAGGAGGAAGTAATGGAACTAAACTAGAGAAGGCTACAGAGATGTTTTTAGAAGGAGATAATTCAGAAGAATGAAAAGCTAGACTAGACAATGCTTCCTTCTGTTCAAGGTCCAATAATTTTCAATCCAAGAGAGGGTTGACAACTTCCACTTGAGATTTAAGCTCTATAGGAATAGATAGAATACCATTTATTTGTAAAAGCTTATTTACAATACTAGGTAGGGATGAAAAGTAAAAATTAAAATCACATAAATCTTGACAATCTATTAATGATAACAATATTAACAGCTTATTAAATGCCTCAAGACAATTAGTGGGGTTTTTTTGTGATGTTACGAGGAGAAATCCAATCATTTATAGATGCAATGTCAAGGGAAAATAGGGTTTTGTTTTCACATATAAATTTTTCAAAATCTAGGAGTTTCTTGTGAAAATCAAGGCCCTTAAAACAAGTTAAAATGCATTGTGTACCAATGGGAGAAATTGGAATAGGAGCTTTAGTAGTAGCATATCCAAGTTTAACCAATGATGGAATCCATTTCTCCTAAATAACATGTAAACAGTTAGCATATGATATTAGCCCGACCAAAGGCTAGTTAGGAAACAGGGGTGTGTGTGTTTTATGTATTTAATCCTAACCATAATTTGAGTCATATGATTAAGTACAATTTAGATTGACACTAAATTGACACTTAAGCATATGATATTAGCCCGACCAAAGGCTAGTTAGGAAACAAGGGTGTGTGCATTTTATGTATTTAATCCTAACCATAATTGGAGTCATATGATTAAGTACAATTTAGATTGAAGTTTCAATACAAAATAAATCATCTTTATGATCATAAATGACAAAAGAAAAAAGCATCAATCAATTTTACAAAGATAAATTCACAAAGAAATTGGATTTTGTAGGAGATGCTTTCTGCCACAAGCATTCCTAGCTGAGGGATAAGAGACTCACCTACCAACCAACCAAACAACACATAGTTATAATTAATCATGTATTGAATGGGTGACAGGTGTAAAGCACCCCCCAACCACGTGTTATAGTTTTCACATCTAGCAATGAGTAGCATCTTGCATTCTCCAATAATGAGGTAAATTATGCACAGAGAGAGAGAGAGAGAGAGCAAAAAAAAAAGCACCATTTAATAGAGATGAGTTTTATCTTCATAAGTAGAACTTCTCACAATCTCTTATTTTTTGTAATCACACAAGTTTAGAGCATCTCCGCCGGACATTGAATTCACAACAAAAATGTTATTGTGAATATGCATGTGTTTATAAATGTAGAGGGTGTGTCCATGGAACTTATTAATTTAAATCCATCACCACGTTTGTAGTATATAATCCCTATTGTATTTATCATAAAACCCTAAATTTCAATTTTGTATGGATGTCAAAAATAAACCAATATACATATGCACTATGTCAAAAAAAAAAAAATGTGTGTGTGAGCGCACATGCACGCGCGTGCATGCATGTCAATTAGAAGTATATTTAGTTATAATCTCTAGCTTTGCTTACTTACATTTGAATGAGTGACTGTGTGTGCACACGAACGCACATACACACAGGAGTATATACATGTGCATGCATTTCTGTAGGAATAGTGTCTTTTCAAGTGACGGTGTGTTTTAATTTTCTTGTGTGTGTGTGTGCGCGCGCGTGCGTGCGTGCACATGCACGCATGTACCCATGGGTGTGCGAATACATATGAAAATATTTGTACAAAAATTTCTTCACCAAATTTAAAATTGGTGACAAAACGATGAATTAAACAACACCTGTGAAGTTGTGGCAAGAAGTAATGCCATATTGCAAGTCACCTCCAAGAATGTGATGACAATTTCTTCACCAAATTTAAAATTGGTGACAAAATGATGAATTAAACAACACTTGTGAAGTTGTGGCAAGAAGTAATGCCATATTGCAAATCACCTCCAAGAATGTGATGTCCAAGGGGTAAATCACCTCCAAGAATGTGATGTCCAAGGGGTACCTTGATGAATGATATAGTGCTACAATTTTTACTTTGATTGGCTTTGCAACATATGTAGCTATCATAGAATTATGCTAATTTGAAAGTAAGAAAATAGTCTTTCAAGCTCTACTATGTAGTACAACTCAAGCTTGTGTATACTCAAGGATCTCTTGGTTTGCAGCCATGACTCTTCTTCTCCTTTTATCCTCATATGTCCTCAATCTGTTGAAGAGTAGAGTGACCTATTATAAGATACAACAATTTTATTTTTTCACAGAGACAATATTGTAAGAGTTTGTGTGTGTACATGTGAGAAGGAGAGAGAATGATAAAAGACAAAAAAGCTACAATCCTTTTCCTCCTCTTTTAGCAATACCCTTTTCTTTAAAAATCAATGCCTAAGGGGGATTTGTGTGTGTGTGTGTGTGTGTGTGTCCAAAACTTTTTTTGTTTGGTGTGTATGAGAGCTAGAGGGAGAAAGTTTTAGAGGGTTGGGAAAGTAGTTTCCCATCTTTTGTCTTTGTTTTAAAAGAAGAATGTGAGGGATCATGAGGGCCTGCCAATGGAAGGATTTTTGAAGGTGTTGTTAGGAAGTAGGAAGAGGGGGGCATTGTAATGTGTTTTTGGAGTTTACTAGAAGCACTAAGTAAATAATGGAGTGGTCTGACGAAAATAAGTAGTGCCTATTGTTATGTTAGTGAAGGTATTTGTAGTCCAAATGTGATCCAAAGTTGAATTGTAGATTGTTGTGTTGTGGGCTATATGTTGTGTCATGTTGTGTGTGGAGAGAAGGTTAGAAATAGCAAGGTATTCAGGGGTTTGGTAGTTATCATTGATGTTGAAGTCACCAAGTAAAATGGCAGGGGTGTGTTGGACGTGAGGTGTGAGTAGTGTGGTCAATGTTTGTAGGAGCAAGGAAAGTGGACTTGAGGGTCAGTGGTATAATGTTATTAAGGTTATTGGTGGACCATGTGGTGTAGTGAGCGGTGTTGTAATGCATTCTATTTCATCCATGGAAATGATATTGTGGTGTTGTAGATGTATGTTTTTCTTTGATGTGAAGAGGGATACTCCCATGGGGCCAACTGTTTGAGTGTGTGTGTAACCGCGTATGGCCACTATTTTAGCATGTTGTAGCTTTGATTCTTAGAGAAAAATAATATGGGAATCCATTAAGTTATTATCATGAATAAGGTTTGTGTAGTGTTTCTTAAGGGACACAATGTTAAGAGATTGTATTATCAAGTGATTTTCGGGAAAAGAGTGGAGGTCAAGCTGTGAAGGTTGCCAAGTGGCATGTGTTTGAGGCGTACCTCATCTAGAACTGTTTGGTCTACTTTAATATGGGTGGAAGTTAATTCTATCTGGAGATAAAGGTTGTTGGGATCTCTTACGTGGGAGAAGGAAATACACAACACTGTGACTTCAAATGTTGGTTGGATCAAAAGCCAAGGTGTCTAGTGTCAAGCCTTATGCGTGGTCTATGGTCCTAGTAGCATCTCCAAGTTGAATTGGGAATTGTGTTCTAGTACTAGTGTTTGGGAAGTTTTTTCCTATTTGAAACTCACTTGCTATTTTTTGGATTGGTGTCCATTGTCTATCTATTGATGTAATGTATAGTTGTTGGTTTTCATATCTAGTTGTTTGGCCTACTTTAGTGGTTTGAAAGTGAATCCAGATGGTTTTTGTCGTGGAGTTGTGTGTTACTAGTATACTGTCGGCTCCATTGACTAGGCCATCTAGAATGTCAATGTTTCGAGCACAAAGCTCTACAAATAATTAGGCCTGGTTCTAAGTGAAGGTTTTTGTGAAGACCTGCTGTCAATTTTGGATCTATTGGTATTTGAATAGTTTTGCTGCAAGTTTTTTCCCTTGCGTCTTGTGCTTCAATAAATAGTGGTGTCCCTATGGTAGTGTTGATATGTTGGTTGTGTAGGTCTTTATCTTTGTTCGCATATAGTAAAGGTGTGACTCCATGGATGGATGAGAAACTCTGCACATGTAATGCGTATTGAGGAACAAAATGTCTTTGCTGGTGTGTTTTGAAATATGTATCTTGTTGAGTATGTTGATGAATGTCTTATTAGTTTGTTTCATGGTGGTGATTGTTAACTCATAGCACTTTATGCGGTCATGCCAAAAAGAGGGTGAGATAGCTTCGAGAAATTGAGGTTTTCTAGAGAAATTCCAAAAGTCATGTACTGGACTAGTTTGGCAAAGATCGCCACACAAGACAACATTAGCACCACCAAATGGAAGGTTGTAGTTGTTTTTTATTCACGCAGGCAAGAGCCTTCCATAGTGAAGATGTTGGTTCCAATCAAGGAGACTTTGTAAAAAACGGCTAACTGTTGGTCTCACTAAAGCAATCGTAGTTCATTCAGCCTCTTAGGCGATAGGGAAGTGCTAGATGGTGTGAGTAGTGGCAAGTAGAGGGCCGAGGGGATAGTGGTTCCACCAATGTTAAAAGCAGCCTTGTGAGTGTATGCCATTAGCAAAGCTTTTGTAGTTGTTGGGTTGGTATGTGATCTGTGGTTATAGCAACGTAGAAGTCCTTGGACAATCAAAAGAAGGGTGAAAATTTTGCATGTGCCTACACCTCCAGTGAGGAAAGTTTGGATTGATTATGTGGGGAATATACGTTTTTTCAGCATAATATCATCCTTTGTTGGGCGTTAAGCAGTAGAATGCTCTTGTAATACATATCATTTGGTTGGAGCAGTGCTTTTATGGCTCGTATAGTGTGTGTATGCAGTTGGCGGTGTTGGATATTTAGGTCTTCTGTGATGTCAACATGAATATGGGAGGAAATATTAGATAGTGTTGTAGATGTCAAAGGTGAAATGGTACCCTGGGGCGGTCACTTATCAAAAGCTTCCTATATCACGTGCGTTCAAGAGGTTATTAATAATACCTCAATATACATACTATATTTACACTACGTGCTTATTTAAAAAACCCCCACCCCCTTCTGTATGTATACATTTTGATACATTTTGATCTTTTAATAATCCTCTCCGGTTAACTCACGTGATAACATACACATTCTAAAAAGTGACCACCCTGGGAATGGTGCCTAATGAGCTGTGTTAAGGTTGTCTTTCACTATTGTGGTTTTGCTATATTTAGGTCATTTGTATCAATGATAGGTTTATTTTGATTGTATACATCTTTCCATGTGAGTCCATTTGTTAGATGTTGAGTTTCATTATTTATTTGGATTCCTAAATCTTCCAATGCTCCTAGTCAAAGGCCAAATGCCAACAGCCAACAGAGGCCTACAATAACATCAAAGATTCATATAAGCAGACCCAATTGGAGAATCAACCAGATAATGAAGTCTTCACAGTCAAAGAAGGATAACCCAACCAACGATGCAAATTCAAAGATGATAAAATAGGTATGGCAAAAGAAACCTTCAATGACAAGTTGGTCCTTCACTAATCCTCTTTTTCAGGATTTAAGCTTACTTTTACCTGAAGACATGTTTGTAGTAAGCACAAGAATGTAAAAAGTCAAGTCACCAGGGTGCAAAAAACACTCTTTGGCATAGTCAGAGTCGAGCTACTAAGCCAAAAAATGAGCAAAGCATTAGACCCAAAGCTTCAAGTCATATTAAACTCTGTGCTAAGAGTCATAGTTATTAGGCTTACACTCAAGCTAGAAGAGTTGAGCATATCTAAGTCATGTCACTCATGCTGGATGAGATGAGCATAAGAGTTGAATTCTATTAATTTACAATTGGTGGAGTGTCGTAGAGTCCAACACTCACGCACAGTGCACAGTAAGATGAGAGCACATATCCTCGTCAACAAAAACCATTCTTAAAGGGGTGCCAACTTGCAAAGCCATGTCATATGCTTTTATAGCTACACCATCTTTATGAAGACCCCTCAAAATATTTCTTGCACAACAGATTATTTTCCATGCATTTCTATGTATGCATAAATAGGATGTCCCATTATTGGACATATGCATTAGACACTCCTTTTTTCTTCCACCTATGCACCTTGAGTGGACTACAACAGGAAAACCAATGTTCCATCATGCTACCCTCTCATATTTGTCGCCTTTTTAATTCCATATCTATCAGAAAATCACCCCTTGAGTACTTTATTAATATCTCCCATGCTAATAAGTACCCCAATAATGCACGTATCCCAAAGGCACTTTTTTCCGTTGGTTTTTTTCCCTTTGGTCATCCAAGTATTAGACCTTAAGTTAGAACCTCATCATTCTACTTCCCTTGTATATACTTTTCATAAATAAACAGTAGCCTCATCATTATATTATTACAACGAACAAATGCAACATCAACTCTCACATCAGACATATTCCAATCACGATGCTGCAACAAATTGAACCTTATCAACAAATCCAACAACAAATGAAGACAATCAGCCCATCAACAACCAATCAAAAACCTTCCCTTGCCTCCATGGACTCTTGCCCAAGGACGGGCACTAAAATCAAACGGGGGGAATGTTAACTGAGTCAACATCAGTTAACGGAAGCTGCTAAATACCAAAGACGTATGGATTCACATCAAAGATCAACACAAAGAAGCAGTAAAGATTGGAGTTACACATTTTCCGCATTTTCCCAAAATGGTCACGTATTGTAAATTCCCAATTTATTTCAAGCCATTGTAATATTTCTAATATGTTTCGGGCTCAATGGGAGTTCCAAGCTATAAAGAATAGGCCAATTATTGTGCCTAGGTTGCAGATTCAGTAAGTGGTGGAGCCCTAAAGGCCTTGGGCGCCCGGAAATCGCATATTTTTACCCTAGGTACATAAAGCAGTGTGTAAAAGAAATTAGGGTTCTCAAGCTCATTTGTTGAGAGCACTCTTTGGTGAGAGCTCTTGAGCTTTGTGGATATGGAGTTCTTGAGCTTCTCCTTGCTCATGAGACTTGATTGACACTAATCAATGATTCATTCTCTTTCACTATGCCTCTCTCATGCTTCTTATGATTCCCTATGATGCTTAGATTAGCTAGATCTTAACTAATTAGTGGTTAATCCCTCTCTAATCTTTTGTGATTGCGCTCTCTTGCTTGTGTGTGCATGTAGGTTTGATGGGAGTGTGGTGCTCGATATATCTATGTGTGTGTGCTTGCGGCGATTAGTGTGTTGCATGATAGGATTAGTGTTGTGTGTGATTGGGTTGATTAGAGGTGAAGAGAAGTGGATGTGGAGATTGGCCTTCATTGTGGCTTAGCTCCTCCATAGGCCAAGAAGATCACATCGTAGAGTTAACCATTTGTGTTTCCATGATTAGCTCACTAACCATGTGAGTATTTCCATGCCCTAGCCGGGTAGCTCATCCCTCTGTATTGACAATTTTGTTGGTCATTGGAGCTATTGCAATGATGGAACCCCCAACATAGTCATTTAATATCTAGGCCATGCCTATTTGCTACCCATAAAAACCATCAATGGGATTGGTTGCACCTTGTGCATAGAGCCAATAATGTAAAAGTGATCACCATTGTATACATACATAATGATCGGCCATCCACCAGTCTTAAATCTTCATAGACAGAGTAGCTGATGATATTATGGAAGCATATGCAATGATGGGTTGGTTGAACTGCCATCATATTTACATGCCTTGCATGCATATCAAAAAAATGGATTGGTAATCCCTTGGCTTCAATAACAGTCTCAACCTTGTGAGCTATTGCTATACGTAATGGCATGGATACATCACAATGAATCATTGCCAGACTCAAACTGTGAACTTATATCCACTTAATGCCAAACATGTGTGATATTATCCTTGATCTAAAGTGAGGTGATAGTTCCTTGACACATAAGAGAAGCCTTGCTTTGCATGAAGTCTGGCAAAGCACTTATCATTGCACCGTAAAGTAATCCTTTTCAAATAAAAGGTTAATGTACTTACCTTGTTGGCTCTTAGAGAGTAGTTGTCGTGGCTTGAAGCTGGCTTGTAGTTGTATATGATGAGAAATGGAGAGCTATTAAATGTACCCCACATGCCATCGTGGCGTGGATCATACCAACCTCCAAGATCGAGAAAATCAAATATACATTGTGCCAAGTTTCTTGAATTCCATATGCTAGTAGCATATTTTAAATTTTGGAAACTTCTATGCAAGATGACTTGAAGTGAAGCCTTGCTTCGCATAAGGTCATCAAAAAGATGAGATAGAACGCATCTTGAGTGCTCATAGCTAGCAGGTGCTCCTGTTGACATACATATTTCAAAGCATAAAAGAATTGGTCTTTTCAAAATTTCATAGAGAATCGGCCTTGCTGAATCGTGGAGCTTATTGAGAATCATGAGATTGTGCAATAGTGGTAGAGATAGCATCTATAGCTTAGCTATCAAGTGTCATCTATTTCCAAATACTACTTGATCAAAGAAACATTTTCTTGATAAGTTGGCATTGTGAAAATTTCTATAAAAGTTAATAAGTTCAAAAGTGAAACTTAAAGTTAACATACTTACGGACTACCTTTGGCATTGAAAGTCATAGCATCCCGTATGTGTGGTGGTACACATTGGATTCAACTCATAGCTATGGATGTCAATTTTATTTCCAATGTGCTTTTTGTACTTATGTTGCCTGCTCCCTAGCAAGCTGCAATGGCTTTGAAGTGATTATGCCACCAATGCATGGAGCAATGCTCCTGAAAACCTTGCTTTTTCCCTTCAAAAGAGATATTGCCCAACAAAATTTGTGGCCACTGAAAATATAAGCCTTGCTCTCGGTTCTAACCTCTTGGTTTACACTAGAGGTCTACACAAGCCTTGCTCGTGCCTAGGATCCATACCCTAGTTTCTCTGCTCTGGCTAGTTGTCTTGAGTTTTTTCTAGCAAATCCAAAAATCCGCAGTAGAGAGGAAGATGCCTATAGGTGTCTTGAATTGTCAGCATTGATCGACCCTGCCAAATATCTTTTCCTTATATGCCACAGGCCTTGCATGTACTTGATGAGCATGGTGCTATTAGAATTTTTGGCAAAATGCCTTGCACTTCTTGTTAATCCAATTTGGCCCATAGCCATGTTGATTCATCCTACTGAATCTCAAGCCTTGTTATAGAACTTTGAGTGCTTCTTGCCAATTATGGAAAAACATTCATGGCAGTGCACATATCCTTTACATGCCATATTCTCAATGAAAAATGAAAAATTGATTGCGTACCTTATGAATTCCTTATGCTGACTTGCCCTGCCATCCGAAAGAACACGTCATGGCTGTACAACTTCGATTAGGGAACTTGGATTCATTGTCGCTTGGCCCTGCCGCATGTAATTTCCCTTGCTGAATTCATAAGGAAATGGCCCTTGGCTGTTTGTTGCATCTTGTAGCCTTGTTATCTTCACATATTGTTACCCTAATTTTCAAAACTATTGAGTCTTGTCTACACTTATGGAAACACTTTGTTCTCAATCTCAACACCTTGACGACTCTATATTTTGCTTTGCACTGTCCATGTATACGGCCCTGAGGACCCGCACCATCTTTGCATGGTCGTGCTTGATTAAAGTTATGATCGATTAGAAGCAACTAGAAAGCTTTGCTTCATATGTAGCCCGTGTTCATCTTGTACAGTTCCACTGCTTCAGTGGTTTTAGTATACTTGTATATCAACGCATTCAATATAGGCTTGCGGTTATCTTTATGTCAAAATAAAGAATTAGGACATCCCAAATAGGTTTGAATCGAGGTGAAGTTTTTGAATTTTTTTAAAAAGTGGAGAAATGGGAGGCCTTCAATCCACACCTTTTGGTGATAATCCTCTAAATGTCTCGCTTTGATTGCCCAGGGCAAGTAGAAGATAACAGCGAGAGAGTATGTATTCTCGTAGGCACCTACCCTTAATTCAAAGTCTTTTTGCCATAAGGCCAAAGGGCTTTGGGTGCTTGGTGTGAAAAAGCAAGCTCCAAATGATGGCTATGTCACAACAGGACGTTGAGGGCACGAGAGAGAGAGAGAGAGAGAGAGAGAGAGAGGTATGTTGCTCCCCGACGCGAGTTGCTATGTCAAAATTTTCTCCCCCTGCCTTGCGCTCTGTTCGAGGTCGCTCTCGTGGTATTTTACAGAGGTTGACTTTCTCCCCTCCCTTGCTTCAAGAAGCTTTGCACACTGGCCTTACTCGATTTCAACCTCCTCACCTAGCAGGAGATAATCTCCACGGCTTTGTCTTCTCCTTGCCCAAAAACATGCAAAAGCATGCAAACCAATGAAAGAGGACCACACCCTTGCCCCCGACATTAGCCTAGCTCTGATGCCAATGTGATTCTGAGGGGATTGGAGCCTACAACTCTCCATCCACCCATGCCCTATATAGGCCCTACCTTGCTAATAATAGGGACCCATGATTGCAAGGCTCTATCATGGTCCTTGGCCTGCCCGGTCTTACCCTAGGCCTGACAGAGCCCATTGGTTTCCTCACTCGTGCACAAAGGGCTCATAGAGGGTAGCACTTGGCCTCAATATTTTGGTAGGTCAAACTCGTCCATCCCCAGTTTCAACAATTAGTTATCCTCTAGCAGAACTGACAACACATCCACTAGTGCCAAGGTCCGACCTACCTCTCTACCCTATGATATTGATGTGGCTTTCTTGGAAGCATTGGCGAACTTGCAGCAGATAAGGTATCAAAGGAGGCATTGATTTTAAAAAATTAAACCTAAAATAGAGACTCTCTTGAAGAATTCCTTTCATCAAGTGTCACTCTATGTCATGCTCTGGCTAGATGCAATTTTTTGGAGTGGAACCCTTGCTCCAAATTGGGAATTTTGAATGATGTGAGTTTCTACTGTGGATAGGTTGAGATCTATTAAAAGTTATTAAGGGCATGTAAATGTAAAAGAAACCATATTGACAAGTCTAAAAAGGGGGAAGGACTTGACTTTAAGGGAACGCATGGAGCAGGGCATGGTAAATTTTTGTAAGCTTTCCTTATAAATGTATATGTGTATTTTTACGTGCTTTTTGGTCAACAATGATCTATTCTTGAAGGATAAGATTGGCATATCTATAAGTATCATACAAGCTCATAAGGCTTATCGTAAAGAATTTCTTACTATTGGGAGCACACATTGCGCTAATTGTTGAAGAAAATTTAATTAGATTATCCATATTATTAGTGAAGTGCCTTTGATTGCACAAGCTTCTTTGCAACAGTAGTAGTATGTTACTTTGCAGGACACGAATATTTCTCTCCTTCATTGCGTTAATTGTTGAAGAAAATTTAATAAGATTATCCACATTATTAGCAAAGTACCTTTGATTGCACAAATTTCTTTGCAACAGCAGTAGTATGTTACTTTGTACGACACCAATATCTCTCTCGGTCATCCTTCTAAATTTTTTCTATCTATGGTTGCGCACATCATTGCCAACTGCGTGCACATGATTAAATTTCACAAACTACTGTTGCAATATTGTTGTGTTGATCTCAAGCAAAGCTAGAAGATGATCCCGGGAATGTAAGGGAGTAGCATGAAAAATTAATTTTATAAGTAACTGAAGAATGCCAGGTTGAAAAAGAACCAACTTTATTAGACCTCAAATGCATGGAGGAGAAGAACAAACTTAAATTATTGAGAGTTTACTATAGTAGATAGGATGAATCTAATTTTGCTTAATGGCAATGACACCTAGGCCAAGTTGGACATGTATGTAGAGAGTGATCCAACCGCTTTTGAATCTAAGAGTAGGTGTTCATCTTCTCTTGTTTTTGTGCCTATTCAAAAGTCCATTTTTATTGTTCATCTTACTTGTGCATCTGATTGAAAGTTGACCCGCAATGTGCCTCACAATCAATAAAGAAAATTAAGACTAGAAAAAATGTTTTATTTAATCTTTTTTTCTTTCTTTCTCTCTTATTTATTTAGCTGCAAATGAGTTGCTAGTGTATTTTGTAAGAATTTCTACATTTTAACACATTTCATTAGGATTTATGAGAGCTTAAGGCAGACTCTTCAGAAGAAAGTGTTTACCAACCACAAACATTAGCATTGTTTTCTACCTTCTTTATATAGGTGTAATTAAACATACTTGCATCTGTTTGAGAGCTGAGAATGGACCTTTTGCTTGCTTAAACTTCCCTTTTACAGTAAACTTAGAGCATTTAGTAGCTCAAGCTAGCATTTTTTCTACAAACCCCCAATGCCAAAGGCAAGCCCTTCAAGGGTGATTATCACAGACCAGGATAAACAAAGATTGAATGCAAACATGGGCTACCTTCCAAAGGGAAACATCCAAGTAGCAGGAAACTCTTGATATAATGATGTTTATGAGAGAAGACCATGATAAATCACCATGCACAAGCAAGAAACTCCATGAAGTTCAAAGAAGATCACCATGCACACTAGATCAAGAGACCTCCCAAGAAAGCAAAGAAATTTGTTCATCTTTTCCCCCTACATGTATAGTTGATTGCTCCTCCATAGCACCATGTCTAGTCCCGTCTCTACGGTAGCCCCAAATGCACCCATGAGCCTTTGCCCACAACCTCCCACCTGCCTAGTCCAGACCCTACACAACATTGCCACTCAATGGCTTGCTTGAGAAGGGGAATGTTGAGTAAGGAGCTCAAAACGAGGTGGATGCATGGTAGTTGGGGGTTGTGTTTTTGGGCCAACACATAAAAAAGGATAGAGATTTCCTTTTTTAATTGTTTGATGCTGATACTATTCCTAAGGAGCCTTGCTCATCCCTATCGTAGCCTCTCCCCTGATGATGGAAGCTAAAGCTCATGCCTATAACATGCTGGAATGTTAAAAGAGTAGCTTAGTGCTGTACAACAAATCAATGAGCTATGGCAAAGCAAGAAGAGTGTATGTTTTTCAAGAACTCCTATGGTTTTGAGGCAACAAACAACTTTAGCAAGAAGAGCCTGATTGGCATAGGGGGATTTGATGAGGTGTACAAAATTGAGCTACAAGATGGGTGTACGATTGCCATCAAGAAGCTACTGGAATTAAGCTATTAAGGAGGTAGAGTGTACGACAGAGATGGAGACTCTATGCAAGATTTAGTATAGAAACTTGGTCCCCTCGTTAGGCTATTGCAAGGCAAACAAAGATAGGTTGTTAGTGTATAAATACATGGAAGGTGGAAGCTTAGATGGTAGGCTGCATGAGATGGGTATGAAAAAGAGGTTGGCATGAAAACAACATAAGAAAATTGTGTGTGGGGCAGCTTGAATATGGATTTCTTTTGGTGCTATTCGCTTTCCATCTTTAGTAAACCATAGTAAAGGTCAAGGTCCGTTAAAGCTTATACTGAGTGCCCTTCCAGCTCTTTCCCTTTCCGGACACTTCATCCATTCCCCTTTTTGTTTTTGCAAAACATTACTTTGACACATTACATTACTAGGTGTTGGAGATCAATATTTATATAAAATTGAGAGCTGCTTCCCTTCGGTCAATGAGCTGATTATAAGGGAGGCTTTTACCTTCAACATGATGAAGAAACACAATGTTAGTTGTGCTTTGGGCTTACTTTTAGCCTAAGCCAACTCTACTAACATTACTTTGAAGTACATTGTAGCTTGCTTTTTCTCTTAAAACAAAGCTGATTTTTGTCACCGTCTCTAATTGACTATAGAGGCCATTTGATCCAGAATTTTCACTTGCAAGCTATGGTCTTTTATCCAATTGACAACAAAATTGTTACATCTTCACTACAACATAGTTGTCATGCCCCTTGATGAGATTAGGAGCAATTGTGCCTTGAGGTACATTTCCTTACCATCACCCTTTAATGCTATATGGCGAGTCAAATCACATGGCCCTTACCATGGGAATATTTTTGGACATGGCACTTCTCCAATGTTGTTGGTAGCACTTTTTGCTCATGGGCTTGCAGACATTTGGTCTTCAGAGCAAATCCACTATTCAACTTTTTATTCTCCTAATTTCTAGCTGCAACATTTTCATGAGCCATGCATATGTCATCTAACAATTTGATTCGTCTATGAATCTTGCCCTGCAAACAAGATGACACAATTTTCTAGCATGCAAGTTTGACTAATCGTTGGAAATTGTGGTCCATTGGTATCACAGAGCACTTCAATGGGATGTGGTAAATTCAAAAGCAACCGTAAATGATACAAAAGCTCATCCAATGTAAGGCTGGAATCCGGGTCCTTACAGAGGATGCAAGTAAGGAAGCCTTGTTGTGGGACTCATGTCTAACCTCACCATCCTATCTTATTGTAGTATTAGCGAGAACCACGATTAATTTGTCAAACCATGGGACAAAGTTGACTCGACTAGTGCATAGAGGCTACAAGAAATGTTGTCAATCTATCAAAAAACAACTAACAACTCGCATCTAACTCAAGCTACACTCAAGTGACTGAAATCACCAAAAGCCAATCGCCCATCGGCAAGAAAATCACATCTGTTACGGCATCAAATGACATCCAAACGTAACGAGACTTCTAGAACAAGTTTATAAGACCTAAGCACACATGCCTATGGTCTCATACCCCACTTTAGCTCAAGTTCCAAAATCACGATTATTAACAGCAGTGGATTTTTGACCTAGTCGTTTTCGACCCAGAATGCATCTAAATGCTTAGAAATGATGCCTCAATACCCCGCCTATGCTTAGTTTTCGATTTAAAAGTATAAATTCTTAGTTATGAAGAAATTAGGCCGTGGGTTGACGACGCCAAAAGATATAAAATAAATGTGAATGGCTTACATCAATGCGTAGAGCTCTTACCTACGGTTGCAATGCAACAAACACAATCGCAATGTGACAACCGGAGAGAGAGTAGGAAGCGTGAGGAGGAGAGAAGTGAGCGCCGTTAGCTCACGCTGTGTATTTCGTATCCAAAAACTTATTAAAAACTTACAAAAATTGGCTCCTATACCTTATCCAAGGTTTTTGGATGGTCAAAACTAATCATCTGAAGTTCTACCAAAGCTGGGAAATGACTGGTTGATACAATCTGGAAGCTTGTAGCCCCAGCTCATTAATTACAAAGTTTATCCGATATTCCTGATTTATCAAAAAAATAATTGTTTTACAAAGAGAACTCCAAAAAATGGTGTTTGTGTTAGCTTGCTGCTAACATTTCGTCCCTCCTCACCTGTGTCATCTCTTGACACAGCTTTATGGGCTGAAATAGTCTTTGGGTTGACGGTTGGCGAGGTGTCTTTAAGCGCGTCCAATGCCTTCTGATATCTGATTCTTCGTTCTTTGTCGGGCACTTGTACAAATTGCATTGTGACTTGATTCTTCAGCTCCAACCTACAAACCTAGATGTTAGGTTGCTTATCACCGACGCAAATATCTTCGTTCGACAGGTGAAGAAACCAGTGTAGAAAGATTCTTAAAAAGCTAGCATATTACTCGATGGCAAGAACATGCATCTGGCATAGAATTCATAAAGGACCTCCTCTGAAGGTTGCCCACTCAGATCATAGCATTAGCCTTTGTCTCCTTCCAAGAATGAGAGCCATGGGGCTCTTGTTTGCTTAAGCTCATAAAAAACTTGTATACATGTGAGAAGCATCCTGCAGATCTTATATAACATTTCACATGAGAGATTTGGCAGACTCTTGAAGAAAGACATGGCGCCCGTTAGGGTTTTCATCATGCATTCCTCTGTCGCTTGGCCTCTCTCTGGAGCTGGCAGTCTGGGGAAGTTAAGCCAAGTTGGCCTCTTCTTCTGCAGTGCTTCATGCGCTTGCCATGTTCTTACTCTAAGTACATGACAGAATGTTGGATCTCTTTGAAGGGCTGCAGGTGCTCTTGTGAACAGAATTAGGTATCTCGGATTCTTGTTCAGCTAATTTAACCTCCACTTTGGGTGGTCTTTATCTGCACCATCTTCTTGCATATCCTTGTAGAACCTTTCTTTCACCTGTAATAGTTCTACTTTGATAAGAGGGTACGGCAAGAATTGTTGGTGCCATTGAGCGTTGATCTGATTGGGAGTGAGTTTAGTGACGTTGACACATTGTAAAACTCTCAACTCCCAATCCATAGTGGCCTTACACTGCTCATCCACCTCTAAAGTGATCTTCTCCTTTAGTGCGTCTTCTTCAGCTTTTGACAGTTGGACCATTGGCACTGTGTCTACATATGTGATGTGAGCCTGAAAATCTTCATCATCACTCAACTCTGTTGTGGAATGCGTCTCAAACTCAACAAAAGAGACCGAGGGTATGTCTATTTGTGGCGGCTCTGAAGTGCTTGCCTCTTCCTGCGTGTCTGGTTTTCCATCTCTGAGGAGTTGATTTATCCACTTGAGTTCCGCTATCTCCTTGACGAGCTCCTCCTTTCTCTAAACCCGCATCACTGCCAGGTCCCTGCACTGTGATTGTTCAAGCTTTAATTCCAATTCTAGGTCTTTGTTTTTCTTTTCAAGTGCCTTATGGACTTTGTCAGTTCCTTTGATCGAGGCCACAAATGGATTTTCTCTGATTTGCCGCAAGAAAATGGCCTGATCATTGATCCTCTATTCAGAATATTGCAGAGAAGCATTGGCAACATCTAACTGCACCTGAATTTTTTGATCTGACAGAGAGGTCATAAGAAGTTCATTCGTAACTTCTGTGAGCTACTCGTCTTTTACTTTGTAGGCATCAGATAATTTGATGATTAGATCACCTAACTCCTCCATTTCTTTTTGTTGTTCATCTCTGGCCAAGTGATGTTGTTCCGCTTATGCCTTCAGCTATTGCACTTGCCTTTGGAGATCAGTGATGATTGTCGTCCTGTCTTCTAGCTCTCCTTGAAGAGCATCAATCACCATTTCTAGTTCCTTGGCCTTTGTGCTGCGGTTTAAAGCTGCTGAACGGAGTCTCTCCGTCATTTCTGCATCTGCCGTGCATATTCATTGACCTGTACTATTACTTCATTGTTTGTCTCCCACTCCTCCTACTGTGCCAGCTGAGATGTGCCTGCAGCCCTATGTGTTGCTTCTTGCTGCGTCGTAGCTGCTAGTGGTTCTTGTGTGGAGGTAAATGGTCGGTCTTCTTCTTGGCTATCCTGAGGCTTTGATGCCTCGGCAGTTTTTGGCTGAGTAGAAGTGGAGGGTGTTGTCTCAATATTTGTTGTCTTCTCAGGTGCCGGCCCTACTTCTTTCTCTGGCTCAGTTTCTTTCTTATGTGCAATGGTAGGCTCTTTTTTTGCATTTGATTCCTTATCAATTTCTTGTTCAAATTGGGTTGTCTTTTCCTCTTCTGGCTTTTGAGTCTCTTCTGTTGCCTGCTCCGGTTTTGACTTGGCTTTTTTTTCCTTTTGTCCGTCGGGGTGATCAGCTTCTTGTGTAGATTTTTTTTGTTGGGTGGACTCAGAATCTTTCTCTTTTTCACGCTCTGCTTCTTCATTGGTATCTTTGCATGCTGGTGATGGTGGTGGGCTAGGCATGGGATAGTCTTGTTGTTCTGGAGGCGGTGAGGTGGGTTGGGGAGATCCATGGCTTTGCTCTTGGCTAGCCGTCTCCTCGGCTTGCCTTTGGTCTTCTGCTTCCTTGGCCTTCTTTGTAACTTCTTTTGCTTCCTTTAGCTTTAGAGCTTCAGCCTCTTGGTACATTCTTTCAAACGGTTTTGTTGGATTATCTGCCTCTTTTCTGGTATGATGCTTTGTTCGAAGTCGTTTCAGTCCTATGGGTAACCATTTTTTTGGATCCTTCCCTTGTGCTTGCCTACTGCGCTGGTAAGCATGATTTTCTCTTATAAATCACGCTTGGTTTTGAGATGGTTCCTCTTGGTGTGCAGCCACAACTTTCCTTTTCATCTCTTCTCTCCAAGCTCTTTTTTCTTCATTGTCAGAGCTCTCGTTGTTGCTGTACCGTTCTGGCGAGCTATCACCTGACTCATCACCAGATTTCTATGACCTTTCACCTTACCTTGTAGCTTGTGGATAGGGTTGTGCTGCCAAGATCCATGTATTCTGATAAGGGGTAGAGGCGGTAGGTTGTTGGCCATGTCGATGGCATGATACGCTGTGCTAGTCAACACCTTTGGTGCACCCAAGTATGTGATTTTGCCTTCCTTCTTGGTGCCCTTCAAGGTTGTCAAGACATACTGCGCGTGGTCCACAGGCTGTCTTGTTGTCGAGTTAAGAAATTGAGTGAAGGTGGTGGCCACGGCGTGATTTGGTGTTGTATACCTTGGTGGCCTTTCTGCCAAAAAATGGAACTATTGATGGTACAAACAGACTGGCTCTTCCACCTGTTTGCGGATAAGATTGACAAATGTAGCCGCGGATATCTCCTTGGTAAATGTGCCTGCGGTTTTCTTGTCTCTTGCCCGCATGGTCATTCCTTTAGTGGGCAGTCTGAGTGCCTCTGCCACTATCTCTTTTGTGATCACTACCTCGACCTTGCTCCCTTGGGTGCCGGATATCTATGCGGTTCCGTCCTCTTTGATGGTGGATAGAAGCTCGTAAGCTTTCTGAAAGTCCACTCCGCAAGGTTCTTGTTCGTAGAAATTCCTGAGCCCCAACCTACGGTTAGCCTCTTTTGTCTCTGGCTTGGCAGCTACATCATAGACTTGTTTGGGCAGGAGTTGCAACTGTACCTGATGCCCCTCTTTACTCTTGAACCTGCTAGTGAAGACCATAGTGTGGTGCTCTTCTAGCTATTCTCTAGAAAGGTAGGATGCCTTTGCCGCTTTGACTAACTCAGGGTCTAGTTGATACGTGGGTAGTTCTTGTAGTTTCTCTTTCTGGTTTAGCTTCTTCTTGGCCCTCTCTGCTGCTTGCATTGCTCCTGTTCAGTGAGTAGAGTGCAAAGTTAGCAGATTTGTCAGAATTTTTGTTAGAATGTCCTTTTAGACTAAAATGTTGACAATTTGGTCCACTTTGCTTCAATTCAATTTTTGAACAAGCAAAGATGCATAAAAACATGCAAGGAACAAAATTGCATGGTCAAAACAAAAAATTTCAACCAAAGTAAATAATCGTGATTATTTACAGCTGAGAAAAAATTCCAACTTTCTGCAAACTTGGCTCTATAGGCTTGAAGTATATACCAAATACATGCTTTGAGTGAATTATGGGCTCCTTTGGATGCACAGGGTGAAAATGGTACCAGATTTTGGCTTTAGGTCTTTGAAATAGTAGATATGAAAGAAATTTGAGATTTTGAACTCCAAATTGATTCAAAATTGGCTAGTGGGCTTATCACATTATGTACTTTGGATGTATGATGACAAAATATCCAAATTCCCCAATTTTGATCAAAAAGTAACTAACCGCGATTATTAACTTTTCTAATTCCAAAATTTACATTTTTTTGATACAAATTGGTTTTAAGCATTGTATAGACATTGTATATGAGATATGAGGTGATTTGGATCAACAAAAGTTGTTCATAACCCCAATTTTGGCTTGCAAAGACTTCTTTGCATTTTTGGCAATTTTACAAGTAATGGGTGGTCATTTTGGCTCATACTAGTTTTTTGGCATGTACTAGGTGTGTACACATGATGGGTGAGGTGATTTGACAATTTCGAAGCAAAACGAATGCAAAAGTAAATAATTGTGATTATTTACAACAGTGACAAAAACTTTGCAAAACCTACAAATTTTGACCTAAACATGTTTCATACACCTAATACAAGTCCTAAATTGAATTTGGCCAAGTTTGGTCATGCCTTCATCACTTTGTGCTCTGTCGACTCTGAAATCACCATTTTTTAAGACTACTGTGTCTATTGGGTTGGTTGGTCAACTTTGAGGCTTTGGACTTGTTCGTAACATAGTCATGAAGCAACCTGTCCAATTTTGGCTCATTTGGAGTCAGTTTGACCTCGTATGTAGAATTTAACGCTTTGTACCCTTCGAGCCATTTTCTGCTTTTCAAGGGCTTTGCTTGATGGATTTCACCAAACCAATGATATACATTGTATATGGACCTCATTAACAAGCTATCTCTGGAGTCAGGTCGAAATTCTGGCATTTGCCAAAAACCTAACTTTTCTACTGGGGACCCCCTTGACCCCAGTTGAATGGTCATGTAATGGTATAGAAAGGTTCTATTATGTTAGGGCATGCTATGGTTTAAATCCCATCTAATTTGGTCCAGCTGGCAGGCCGCTATGGTTAGTTTTAGGTCGTAGATCTTCGTGCATTGCTCCGTTTCTAGGGTTTTTTTCTAGGGCTTTAGACTAGCTACGGGCCGTACAAAACGGATCATTGTTGAGTAAAGAACTTATCCCTCATGTCTCGTGTAAGATGGCGCTGAAAATGGTCAACTGTGGGCTCCG
This sequence comes from Adiantum capillus-veneris, assembly GCF_014529385.1. Taxonomy (NCBI): domain Eukaryota; kingdom Viridiplantae; phylum Streptophyta; class Polypodiopsida; order Polypodiales; family Pteridaceae; genus Adiantum; species Adiantum capillus-veneris. The sequence continues at coordinate 138,786,920 of NC_140955.1, read as the reverse complement.
AAAAAGTCGCGTGAAAGAGGCCAAAATCTCTCTCTACAAAGGTTCCAAGTGGAAATGAGGTGGTTTTAGCCTACCTTGGACATCTATAGCCAGACTTCCTGAACCAAATTTCCCCAGATTCCTTCGTTAGTCCTACTAGGTCGTGAAATCTATGTTAGACTCAAAAATTTCCCTGATCGGATTCCTGTAGCTCATTCTGCAAGAATTTTGCAAAAGTAGGCTTGGCCGCCTAATTTAGGCTTCTTGATTCCATCGCCTGGTTTCATTGAAAATTTTTGTGCTTGTTCGCTTGTCTTTCTGATCACCATCATGTCTTCCATTTTTCCATCTGAGCTTCCCTGCTATTTATTATTAATTTTGATCTATTTATTTAAAAAATCAAAGAAATAGCAAAATGCTCTAAAAAAGTAAAGTAAAAATCCAATAATTAATAAAATTCCTTGAAAAACACAGCTTTATTGTTTTTTGTTGGATTTCTCTTTTTTTAAGCCTCGTTATCAACAAAAATGATGAAAACTACTCAAAAAAGGACTATTTTTTATGATTTTCTAATAGTATATACACTATTTACACTCATCCAGAAGCTATTATCAGTGAATTTTCCCTTGATGATGAATTATATGGGCATTATTAGGTAATTTTGCAAAAAATCACACGGTAACATAGAAATTTTTCCTCCCTCTTCAAACATTGTCCTTAATTACTAAGGCGGTCCGGGGCGGTCAACAAGAGAGGCGACCTCTAAACACCCCTCAAGGATCCCGTGCTACTCAATTGGGGCTGGGGGCAACCACAAACATAGCACAACAACCAACCCACAGCCAAACCCAAACAAGATAGGGGCACCACCTAGTTAGAGAGCGAACTAGGACGCAAAAGAGGAGAATCCCTTAGCAATACAAGCGAGAAGGAAGGGTACACTATCACTAATTTAAATGCTACCAATACACACACCAAAAACACACACACAAAAAAAAAGAGAGATCTTTGTGCAAGAATTTAGCTTCAATTTTAATGATTGACGTGGGTGTATGAACAACTTAGAGGAGAGTCAAGAGACACGATTAAGTTTGATGATGTTGCAATCTACACATTATCTTAGGGTTATGGGAGACCTCTCACCATACAACCCTCTTATAATGTTTTCCCAAGCAACAAAAATAAACACAAGAGCTCTTGAGTCACATACAAGCAGATACTACAAAAGAATCTCAAAATGAAAACGTGTCACCTTAAACCAAACAAGATGAGGTTGCCAAGCGTAAATTGGAGAGACTCAAGAGGGTTTTCACCCGCGATTTGTACCCAACTTATTGATTAAATTGATGCGCAAGAGTACGTACAACTTTGATTGGAAGTTATGAATCACTCACTCCCTTGCAATGTTACAACTAGCTCAAAGAAGCTTTCCTATACACCACATGTAATGGTGCATAGAGAGCTCACTCTCACTCCCTAAAACTAAGATGGTGAATGGCACGCTCAAAGTAGTGAGCAATAGTGTAGGGATTTTGCCATTTACAAAGGGAGAAGGGCTCTATTTATAGGTGAGGAGAGCCCTAATTAGGATTATACCTAATCAACATTTTCATAGAAAACCATGTTTATGAAATTTTTTATATGTTCTTATGAGAGTGGGGCTCTCTTGTCTCTTGAGTCACATGGATGTGGGCTCAAGAGGAGATAATTATTGAGGTGAAATAGAGAAGATTCTAGAGAGGTGAATGATTTTTTTTGTGAGGTTGCCTACTCCACGGTAGAGTAGAGTGGGTGCAATTTACAAAAAAAAGGGTTAGCAGTTAGTGTTAGTAGTTTGAAGTTAGTAGGATGGGGTAAAATCACATGGCATATGCACTCAAGGTGCATTATATGATTTATACAATGATAAAAAGTAAGAGAAGGATGAGAATATACACAATTTGGTGGAAACCACAAGATGTAAATGAAATTTTCCACCTTCTCCTCCAGTGAATGAAGCCGTTGTAGAACTTTGTCGGTGCAGTTCTTGTGAACATGGGAAAGTTGAATTCTCCATGATCAAACTCCTCCTTTTACAGTGCTTAAGCTTGGTTATTTGCTGATTTTTTCTCTTTTTATGAAAGGATGAAGAGGTTATGGTAATATGAATTTGATTCTAGAGAGAGAAATTGAGCTATATGTGTGTAGAGATGATAATCTTTTAAGCTATGGAGTAAGGAGAGATGGAAATGGTGAAGAAGATGAAGTAAGCCATGAAAGTTGCAGGTTTGAGTGAGGGATGGAGAGGAATGAGTGTATGTGTCCACTGCATTCTTAATGCCAAAGGCCTCCACAAAAACATTTTTACAAATGCCTACGCACCTAGCCTTGCTATTGGTTTCCATCTTGACTTTAATTTCAGGTGTCTCATGGATGTGCATGCCTAGTTTTTGCATGAGTCCCTCTGTCATGATGCAAATTTGTGCACCCCCATCCACTAGACCTTTCCTAACCAATCTTTCTTTGATGTAACAATCTAGCACAGGTGTAATATCCTCATTCATTTCAGCATGTGCAATTTTTACAACAAGCACACTCTCTTTTACCTTTCTCCTAGTGCTAACTGCCTTTGTTAAATCCCTCCTAACTTGTGGGCATAATGCAAGAAACTGAGGCCATGAGATATCAGGACCCTTACCTCTCATGTCTTCCAACAAGTTGTATGGAGCCATACCATGTCCAAGAGGGAAGTCTTGGAGATTGATACGACGTCGAGTCCTCTTAGCTTCCTTGGTCTCCTTTGCCTTCTTTTCTCGTCCATGGTCACTTTGTGATGTAACTCCTTATTTCTCCTTACCTTTCCCTTGGCCACGCTTAATGCCATTTGCTTCCATGTCAACCACTCTTGAATTTTTCACCTCTACCACATGCACATTTGGGTCTAGCAAAGGTGGAACTCCTTCCACTCCTTGTGGAGGTCGTCTTGCTCCATTTGGCCTTTGTAGAAGCCGTCGTTGCTCACTAGTTCCTTCACCTGCATTTATCACTGGGTAATTCAAGTTAGGTCTCCCTGGCTCCCCACGAGGCCAAGGACAATTATACATCCCATGTCCAGACTCACCGCAATTCCAACATTGCAAGACTCTCCTAGGTCGTGAATCTCGCTCTTCAGACTGCTTTGCTTGTCCCTTTGGACCTACAGCTTGTGCAAGGTGAATTGACAGGCTTCTTAAAGATTCATTTAACTTCTCAGTCACTTCAGTCGTTACCTCAGGAAGCTCCCTAGATGGTGATGCTTGTGACTTACTTTTGGGTCTAAGACCTTCTATTGGAAACTCCTATATTTCTCAGCAGCCCTAGTTTCAGCTGCATCAAAGGTAGCAGGTGCACCCGCCTCAACTTTTACCTTAAGGTCAGGAAAGATTCTGGCTATGAACCTCTTCTTCTTTAGGAACTCTGCACCATCACCAGGGTTAGCAACATTTCTCACCCATACAGCCCAAAGACGTAGAAACTCTTGCTTGTACAAGTAGTAGTCATCTAAGTCTTTTTGCTTATGAGAAACAATGTCTTGCCATAGTTTTTGAGTGTTTTGGGGATCAAAGAAGTATTTCTTGAAACGATTCAAAACTTCTGTGTAATTCCCCTTAACTTCCTCAGGCAAAGAGTCAAACCAAGTGCTAGCATCTTTCCTAAGGACCACCTCAAACATTTCTACACGTTCTTGATTAGTTACTATCCTCTTGATACGGCAAGACATCTTGAAATTCGCCAAAAATAATTTTGCATCCTCTCTAGGCTCTCCAAAGAAAAGAGGATATCCAGAAATTTGGTGTTGGCTCTCCATTGAATTGATTCCAAAGTGACACACGTTTTTGTTTTTTCAATAATATTTTCTAAATTGCAATCTATTCTACAACAAAATAAAAATATTCACATCAAATGACCTATGATAATCAATAAGAGATAGGATGACAGGGTTTGGTGACGCGAGAATTTCTCCTACTCTTTGGGCACCAAACATGAACACAATACGTTGTTGAAAATGGATTTTTCTACTAATTGCAATGTTTACTCTAATGTGGGGAGTGAAATGGAAGGGGAAAACCTCTATTCCTGGGCCATTCTCCATGGTCTATGCACGACTTAATTCTTAAAACAAAACAAAAATATAGACGTCCAAACTAAGGTCGTACCTAATAAGAGGCAAAATAAAAGGATTTACTGAAGCGTTTATCTCGGCCAACCTACAAGGGCTCAAAATTCTACGAATTACTCGTTGAAATTGTAACTTAGTACTAACAATTATGTGCACCTTTTGCCTTGCAATGGGAATAAAAGGATCATAAAAATTCTCGTGATTCATGCAAGCTACTTGATTATGCTAAAGGTTGAGCCTACACAAAACATACACAAGCGGCTCATTAATTACAAAGTTTATCCGATATTCCTAATTTATCAAAAAATGATTGTTTTACAAAGAGAACGCCAAAAAAAGGTGTCCATGTTAGCTTGTTGCTTACACTTGCGGTGAGGAAGCATCAAGTCTTAGTTGGTTGCAAAGAAGGTCTTGGTGAATGGAAGAGGTGGGAGCATCACAAGGGAGCTTTACACCAATGTAAAAAGGCAAATTAGATGCAAGATGCAGGTGAAGAACAAAATCCAAACTCAAAACATTGGCACGCTAGTCATAACAACCCTCGAGAACATCAAGGAACTGGTATATTGAGGTTTCAATGTGGGATGGAAAAGCTTGTCTCGAGGGGCAATGATATCAACGAAGACAAAGTGTATGAGGATTGCTTCCTTGGTGTTTTTGCCATCATGTATGCGATAGAAGAGGATGTTTCTTGGTTTGGTTTCATGGTGGATGATACCATTAGATGATAGCTGGCAAGAGTGCAAGAGAGGCTGACAGAAGTGGATGTTTCCTAGTTTGATGTCATGGAGGATGATAACATGATAATGATAGTTGGAAACTATGCAAGACAGGTTGGCAAAGGAACCCTCATGACCATTGAGATAATCGAGGGGAGGGTGAGCATAGAGCTGGGCGAGTAGATCGTTGCAATCACAAAAGGTCATGACAAGATGGAAGCAGGTGTTTTCTCCCTCAAAGGTGGACATGAGGGGGAGGACATTGAATATGTCGTGCAACTCTTGAAACATGTCCACCTCCTCTTATCCAAGCTTGGTATATGCAAAAACCTCCTTAGGGATCATGTTTTGTTTTCTTTCACATGAGAAGTTATGAATCTTTCTCGTGGGGGAATGAAGAAGAGTCAAGTCTTGAAAGCTTCTTGCTACTACTAGGGCTAGGATATGATATGTTTACATGCGACTTGATGGTTTTGCAAAAGACCCACTGTGTGAGAGCTTTGTGGTTTGTACAAAGGAGAACAATTCCTTGCCTACCTTGTCCCTGCTCTTGTATAGTGTGCAAACTAGTGTGGCTCTCCAAGGTGAGACAATAGAGGTGTCAAGGAACCAATCATGCAGCTGAACTTGGCTAGTGTGCATTCAGACTTTGTCCTACACCCCTCTTGAAAAATGTGATGGTCAGCACAGAGACAACCTAAATAGAGCTGCAATGCAATATTTGGCTTATCATTTAGTTAGCTTGCAGTATTGGGTATGAACCATCTTTGGTAGCATCGAATAATTTCCATGACATGCATATACTACTTAACCCTCAAAAATAAATAAGCCATATTTTTAGCTAGAAAAAAGGAAAGGTGTTGGATGGGGGGAAAGGGGAACACACCCAGAACCAAAACAGTCTACCACGCTACAACTCAGGTTAAACAAAACACCCCAATCCACTGAGATTCACCTTTATAATCCTCTTTTCTGCTAGCAGACCACCGCCTTCACACCTCTCAAGTCAATCATCCTATTGTAAGATCACGATCGAACACATACGCACCGCATGACACACTTTTGTAGCTTCCCAACACACTTAAAGTCTCTTTCTCTCCATTTTCCACAAGACACCGTCGATTCGATGGGGGCACACTTGCCTACACACACACCCGACACCGTGGACACAAGCACAAGAGTAGTAGAACAGAGGAGGGAAGGGGAAATGACACAAAAAATGCGGGTAATCCTTGCTTTCCTTTGCTCAGAACAACCTAGTACAAACAACCTCATCGACACAGCCTCAACGGGCACAAAAGATTGATCATGGAAAAACTTGTAGGTCCTTTGCCGAGAGTTACATTTTCCTCCTTTCACCTTCGTTGTCGAGGCGTGCACATACGCACGTGAGCTCTCTTCTCTCTCAAGCTCTCATTGCCCGAAAGCCCTCTCTCTGCAATACCCTCCTTGAACTTGCTTCCCTCTTCCACACAACCAACAAAGCCCAAGCTCCTCCAAAAGCCCGCCTCCTCTTGCGGGAAAATAAACCGTTGTGCTCTCTTTTTTTCCTTCCTTCCTATTAATCCTTTTTTTTCCCAAAGGGACCGGGATGGCACCGTCGTTTCTCCTTTTCTCCCCTTTTTTCCTTTGGTTAAAAATGTGCTCCTTTTTTCTCCTTGAGACAAACCCTTCAACTTCTTTTTCCCATACACACCTTTGTTAGTTCTCACTTAAACTCCTTTTGCTTCCTTCCCTTTTTAACTTTGGAGCTCCACCTCCTTCATTTTAGGCCTTTCTTTTGGAATCTACAAGGAAGGAGTTTGTTCCATTCATAGGAGGAGCTTCTCACGAGATCGACACTTGCACCTGGTTGGACCTGCTAAGTAACTCCTTTGATTATACCGCATGGGAACTCCACCTGTCTGCACCAAAATCCCCGAGCTTCTCCACCATCCCGCAACATGGCCTCAGACAACATGCCCAAAAATAGAGAAAAGAAACACGTGAGCCCTTTCCATTGTAATTTCCTGCTAGCCCGAACTGGGCGCACTTTAGTGCACAAGACTCCGATCCATGAGCCACAAATTTTTGGTCGATCTCCCACAATGCATGCCATTTTTTCAAGAACCCCGGTGAGCAAGAAAAAATCCCTTGTTGGTGCGCCTACCGACACGGCCCATTTAGCACACAACTGGCCCGCTTGAAAACTTTGTTAGCCTATAACTTGCCCATTTGGATTCGGATCGACAATCCAAAAAGACCAGCATGCTCCACAACTTGAACTTATACACGTGCTTGCGCATTCTAGCTCGGGTCACCTGTCCCCATCTGCCCTATTCGTCGAGGATCTGCAAAACCTTCCAGCTTCGAACTAGCATATCTTTTACACCAAGGCTCCATTTGACGAGACATCTAGATGGGATTCTAGAGCCTCCTGAACACTACATTTCAAGGCACTTTCCTAGGACTTCGAACACTTTGACCTTCCATTCCAATTTGCTCTTTGTGGAACCCCCTTCACCTAAAAAACCACATTAGGCATACATTTTTCGCCATTACCTACTTGCCTAGGTCTCCCACATTGGCTTTAACCCTTTACCATGCACCTCTCTCTATACGCAACATTGCACTTAACACTTTCCATCACATATCATCTTTGGTTGCACCATCATCAGAAGGTGGATGGGGGGAAAGGGGAATATACCCGGAACCGAAAACAATCTGCCTCTCTACAACTCAGGGTAAACACAGCACCCCAATCCAACATTCACCTTCAAAATCCTCTTTCTTGCTAGTAAACCACCGCCTGCACACCTCTCCAGTCGATCACCCTATTGTAAGATCACGATCAAACAGATACGCACCGTATGACACACTTTGCAGCTTCCCATGCACACTTGAACACAAGAAACTGCCGGTTCGATGGGGGCACACTTGCCTACACACACACCCAACACCGAGACACAAGCACAAGAGCAGTAGAACAGAGGGGGGAAGGGAAAATGACACAAAAGATGCAGGCAATCCTTGCTTTCCTTTGCTCAAAACAACCTAGTACAATCAGCCTCGTCACACAGCCTCGACGGGCACAAAAGATTGATCATGGAAAAACTTGTAGGTCTTTCGTTGAGAGTTAAATTTTTCTCCTTTCACCCTTGTTGTCGAGGCGTGCACACACGCATGTTCGATCTCATCTCTCTCGAGCCCTCGTCGCTCGAAAGCCCTCTCTCCAAGAGATCCTCCTCGGACTTGCTTCCCTCTTCCACACAACCAACAAAGCCCAAGCTCCTCCATAAGTCCGCCTCCTCTTGCGAGAAAAAAACCCTAGTCCTCTCTTTTTTTCCTACCTTCCTATTAATCCTTTTTTTGCCAAGGGGGCAATGACGACGCAGTCCTTGCTCCTTTTCTCCCCTTTTTTTCCTTTGGTTAAAAAATGTGCTCCTTTTCTCTCCTTGAGACAATCCCTTCAACTTCTTTTACCCAAAGAAGGTTTCCTGGCGACAGCCCCACAGCTACACACCTTTTTAGTTCTCAGATAAACTCCTTTTACTTCCTTCCCTTTTTAATTTTGGAGCTCCACCTCCTTCATTTTAGGCCTTTCCTTGTGAATCTACAACCAAGGAGTTTGTTCCATTCATAGGAGGAGCTTCTCACGAGGTCGACACCCGTACCTAGTTGGACTTGCTAAATAACAACCTATGATCATACCGCATGGGAACTCCACTTGTATGCACCAAAATCCCAAGGCTTCTCCACCATCCCGCAACATGCCCAAAAATGGAGAAAAGAAACATGTGAGCCCTTTCCATTGTAATTGCCTGCTAACCTGAACTAGGCGCACTTCAGTGCACAAGACTCCAATCGATGAGCCACAAATTTTTGGTCAATCTTCCACACTGCATGCAATTTTTTCAAGAATCCTAGCGAGCTCAAGAAAATCCCATGTTGGTGCGCCTACCAACACGGCCCATTCAGCACACAACTGCCCCCCTTGAAAACTTTGTCAGCCCATAACTTGCCCATTCGAATTCGGATCGGCAATCCAAAAAGACCGACATGCTCCACAACTTAAACTTTATACACGTGCTTGTGCATTCTAGCTCGGGTCACTGTCCCCATCTGCCCTATTCGTCGGGATCTGCAAACCTTCCAACTTCGAACTAGCATATCTTTCACACAGAAGCTCCATTTGACGAGCCGTCTAGACGGGCTTCTGGAGCCTCTCGAAAACTACATTTCCGGGCACTTTCCCAGCACTTTGAACACTTTGACCTTTCATTCCAATTGGCTCTCTCTGGAGCCCCCTTAACCTAAAAAAACCACATTAGGCATACATTTTCCGCCATGACCTGCTTGCCTAGGTCTCCTTCATTGGCTTTAACCCTTTACCATGCACCTGTCTGTATACACAACATTGCACTTAACACTTTCCAGCATTGACCATCTTTGGATGCACCATCATTGCCCACCCCCAGCTTCTCTATCAAAGCTTTCATAAGTTTACTCTTGAATCCCTGTCCTCTATCTGACACGAGCACCCATGGAACTCCAAAACGACAATAGATGCTGTCAAAAACAAACTGAGCTACCACATGAGCATTTACCTCCTTCACAGCTTTGGCTTCGACCCACTTGGTAAGATAGTCAATCGCCACTACAATGTATTTTTTCCCGCTTTGCCGACTTCGGGAGTGGACCAATGGCATCCAGGCCCCACTTTTCAAAAGCATCTTGGGCAATGATAGCTCCTTGCAATTCGGCTATCAGTCTCCTCTCACCCATATTCTAACATTCATGGTAGGTTTTGCACCAATAGTGCACATCACGTACTATCGACGACCACCAAAAACCTGCTCTCAAGATTTGAAACAAAACCTGGTCTTTACCCTGATGCCCACTTTCCTCATGACATTGTTGCAGCACCATACCGATTTCTTCCTTATAAAGTACTCTTCGCAACACTTCATCCCGTCCATAGGTCATAAGATCCTCCCCTATTAGTGTAAAATTACGAGACTTCTACACTATCCTTCGCTTCTATAACTTGGACAATCTTTCAGAGCACTGACCGGTATTCAAAAATTCTTCAATCTCTTTCAAGGTCTCACGCCCAACATAGGTGGGTTGGGGCCACATGTATACCTACAACCTGCACTTGTACTTTGCTGCTTGCAAGAAGCTGATTTGCTTCTTGGTTCTACTCTCTTCTAGCATGCCTGAACTGAACTTCCTCAAAAAACTTCAGCAACTCCTTGATGGCATATAACCAATACTTTAATGATGAGTCCCATTTCACTTGCCATTGACCCAACAACAGCTTGATGACTAACATTGCATCACCTTTCACCACCAACCTCAAGATACCAAACTCGACACATTGTTTCAAACTTAAATGGAGGGTGAGATACTCCGCCTCATTATTGGTATGAACATCCTCCAAGTCGTAGGATTTTGAAAAGATGACCCTGTCATGCGGATCTTGTATCACCACACCTCCACCTGCCTTTTGTATTACCCTCATGTATGCTCCATCAAACCACATGGTGAAAGCTTCCGCTAAGTCAGGCTCCTCCTTGGTTTCATCCCGCACCACCCTGGGGTAGATTGGCAAATCAACAGCCTTGCTGAATAGAATATATGCCATGTGAGATCGACTTGTATGGTCAACTTTGAATTCAAACTCAAACTCTTGCAGCTCTATTACGCACTTCATGATCCGCTTCCCTGGCTTCAAGTGCAACATTACCTTCGGCATTAAATTATTGGCCGTTAGCACAAAAACATTCGCACGATGAGATACACCTTGAACGTCCTGTAGGCAAAAACTAAGCCATTACCCACTGTTGGGCTTTGGTGTAGGTCGCCTCCCCAGGACTTATCACTCTGCTTTCAAAATAAATAGGTTTATAGCTTCTTCCCACCTTTTGCAATAGTATTGTCCCAATGGCTATAGTGCCTACCTTCATGGCAACATAAAAAGCATCTTCATGATTGGGAGGACACACCGTAGACAGTCGACACAAGATTTCTTTCACCCTGTCAAAAGCTACTTGAGCCTCTTCATCCCATTTAAAACTGTGCACTTGCTGCGCCCTGTTTTGAAGGGGGGTATACATACTGCGACAACATCTAAAAAAACCTTGACAGATACTTCAGCCTATGCACGAACGACGCCAAAGCCTGTGCATTGGAGGAGGCTCCACTAGAGCCTTGACCTTTTCTAAATCCACTTCAATCCCATTTTGTGATACCACATGACCCAACAATGATGCTCGGGGTTGTGCTAATTTCAACTTCTTGGGGTTCAACTGACCTCCCTCTTCAACTATCCTCTAAAAACACAATTACAACTTTGACAAATGATCCGTCCATGAGCTATAACATCCAATGTCGTCCATGAAAACCCTAATGAACCTACCCAAATAGGGACCAAACACCTTGTTCATCCAATCCTGAAAGGTGGCATAGGCATTTACCAACCCAAAAGGCATCCGACGGTATGCAAAGCAACCCCATTGGGATATGAATGTCGTCTTCAGCTGGTCGTCAAGAGCAATCCCTGTTGGAATTAGGGTTGTAGTGGAAACGCACACATCTTGGAGAAGACGAAGGAAGCTCAAGGCACACAATAGAGAGTGTGTTACTTAGTGTGCAATGGAAAGATAGATAGCCCTACAGTGATGGGCATATATACAATGCACGGGGGGAAAAACCTCCTAAAGAGGGAAAAAATGGCTCGACGGTCCTAGTGTGTTCACACACATCACTACCACATGTATATGGTAACAAATCCCCCCTGGAGTGATGCGGTGAACGAGAGCTGGCACATGAGTAAACGAAAGTGCCATGCCCTGAGGACATGATCAGTCCACAAAGGGGAGTAAGCCCAAAGCTTTGCAGAAAGCTTCAAGCTTCTCACAAGACAATGCCTTTGTGAAAAGATCTGCAAGGTTGTCCTCTGTTGGCACATAAGGCAAGCTGATCTCTCCTGCTGAGAGCCTCTCCCTGACATAGTGGTAATGCACCTCAATGTGCTTTGTACGAGCAAGAAAAACTGGGTTCCTCGCAACTGCCAATGCGCTCTGACTGTCAGTGTCGATAGTGTTGGTAGTGTCTTGTCCAACACCCAAATCAGGCATAAGGCGTCTGAGCCATACACACTCAACCGTAGCTGTGAAGACTGCCCTGTACTCAGCCTCACAACTCGAACTGGCCACAGTAGGTTGCTTCTTGCTCAACCATGATATACATGAACTACCAAGCATGAAACAAAAACCACTTGTGGACACTCGCGTGTCAAAACGACCATCCCAATCTGAGTCCGAAAAAGCATGTAAGTCTGGCGGCAATGATCACCCCTTGGGACAAAACAAGCCAAGATGTAAAGTGCCACTAAGGTAGCGGAAAATCCTCTTGATAGCCTGCCAATGCTTAGACCCTAGGCTATGCATAAATCTGCTGACCTGTGAGACTGCAAACTGAATATCTGGCCTCGTGTTATATACATAAATGAGGTAGCCAACAACAATTTGGTAAAGAGTGACATCAGCAGGATTGCCAGCATCATGTAGAGTCAACTTCAAACCTGTTTCCATGGAGTGGAAATAGGTTTGCAATCCTCAAGTCCAAACTTACATAGCAATGTCTTTATGTAACTTTTTTGACACAAGGCGATACCACCATCACATTGCTTAAACTGTATACCCAAGTAATGATGCAACAGCCCCAAATCTTTCATCTTGAAAGTAGCATTCAAATCAGCCTTAAATTCAGCAATATGTCTCTCATTTGGTCCAGTGATCAACAAATCATCAACATAAAGAATCACAATGAGAAGTACATCACCCTCACGCTTTACATACAATGTGCTTTCTGTTGGACCGTTATGAAAGCCTCATTTAACCAAATGAGTGTCAACCTTCTCATGCCAAGCACGAGGATATTTCTTCAACCCATACAAAGACTTCTTACATCTGCACACTTTGTCCTCTTGTCGTTTTATGACAAAACCGCAAGGCTGCGTTACATAAACTTCCTCAAATATGTCAACATTCAAGAAAGCAGTAACAATGTCTGGTTGATGTACATCCCAACCAAAATGAGCTACCAATGCACATAGAAAATGCACAGTAGTCATAGGACAAGTGGGAGAAAAATATCTTCATAATCAATGCCTTTTTGCTGTGCATAACCCTTTGCAACAAGTCGAGCCTTATGGCGATCGATCTCACCATTCGGCTTGCGTTTCAACTTGTAAACCCACTTCGTACCAATGGCCTTTTTGCCAGAAGGCAAATCACATAAAGTCCATGTGTCATTTTCTATAAGTCCATCATATTCTGATTGCATGGCAGCCATCTAAGTTTTTGAATTCTGTGCTTCATGAAAAGATAGAGGCTCCTCAACATCATGTAAGCTAGACATAGCCAAAGCATAACAATCTGATGAAGCTGAAACCTCCATGTGGCCCTAACTGAACCATCCTTTGGAAACTTAGAACACTACATTTTACCCAGAATACAGCCTTCACAAACATGTTTGACAGGTGCTTCAAGACGCGGCAAAGAAGCAACCATATCAGATTTCAGCAAATGCAGCAAACTGGCAAAATTCAGATGACCAAAACGTGCATGCCAAAGTTTTGCATCTGAAATAGCCCTTGAATCTGCAACAAAATTTGCAAAATTTTGTCCACACTTGTCATACAAAGTGAGCTTATACAACCCACGACACAAAAGGCCAGATGCAACAATTTCATCACCAAAACTGAGATCATGAACTGTACATCTGTCATCCACAAATTTGACTACAATTCCAAGTCTAGCAAGTGCGGATATAGACAAGAGATTCTTCTTGATCCAAGATACATAAAGTGCATCAACAAGTGTGAAGGAACTGCCATTAGCAGCAGTAAGCACAATCTTTCCAACTCCCTGAACTGGATAAGAGGCGTTGTTGGCACAAGTGACTGAATTCCCATGAGGGACAGACTCGAGAGAGGTAAATAATTCACGATGTGAGGTAATGTGCTTTGTAGCGCCACTGTCAAAATACCACACATGTGAATCTGCAGCAGCTGACAAGCATGCATCATGGACAACAAGATTGTAAGTGCACTCTACGCTAAAAGCCCATTCTGCATCAACATCAACATTACAGTCTCCTTTCACAAAAGACTCAACAATGGCTACAGTTGTAGTGGAACCAGCATTTGCAGTGGAACCACCTTCTTTCTTCTTAGCCTCTTTGGCCTTCAACTTAGGACACGACTTGATCAAGTGATCATTAGCTTTACAATAATGGCAACGCATATTCTTTTTGCCCTTATCACCAGAATTGCCAGACGAATTGCTGCCAGCAAAAGTATTAGGAACAAAAGTTTTGCCACTCGCAGCAGAACCATAAGAAGTGGCTGCATTGCTGTTACCACCCTTTCTTTGAGAAGCCATAAAAGCCTGTTCAGCTGCACGTTGTCTAGTCCTATTTTTTCTAGAAAGTGAATCTTGCAACAGCAATGTGCATAATGCATCAAACTTGACAACTTCAGGATTTCCTTGGGTCATCAGTCTCCAAGTACTAGCAAAAGTCTCGTAGGAATCTGGTAAGGCATCAAGAACAGTCTGCACAAGGGAACTGTCTGAAATGACTTCACCTGCAGAAATAAGTTGCTCATTGATATCCTTGACACTAGCAAGGAAAGTGTCCATATCATCTTCCTCATGCATAATCTTCGACTCCAGCTCTTTATGCAGCAAAGCAATTTTAGCTTCATTGCGACTTGCATAAAGACCATCCAAAATATCCCAAGCCTGTTTTGCAGATTTTGTTGAACGAATGTGAGGAACAATGGTGCGCTTCACAGACAACGCAATCACTGCATAAGCCTGCGCATCCTTAACATCCCAGCGAGCTTATTCTGTTGTAGGCAAAACAACTCTAATAGCTGCAATCCTTGCAGCAAGACCTGCAACATCCTCAACATCGTCTACATCCTCAGAACCAAGACGTACATCAATGCCTTACAAAATATTCCAGACACCCTTTGACACAAGAACATGTTGTATCATATAAGCCCACATAGGGTAGTTGTTCCCATCCAACCTATCCTCAACAGCAAACACATCTGTGTTGTTGTTGTCAGCCATGGTAAATGCTGCACCTGATGTGAAAAATGCCCGAAAATAGGAGAAACGGAGTGGGAACAGCACGTGCTATATAGCACAAACCGTAGAAGACTATAAGGCACCTGTTATGCAGAAAACGACACTGACAGAAATTCTACACAAAATGACAAAATAGCCTGTGCAGTACTGCTTGTAGTGGAAACGGAGGCCGAAATGAGCCCAAATATTTGTCGACCTGCAAGCGCTCTCCAAAGCTCACTGAAATCGGAGAAAGTGAGCAGGCGTGTACTGGAGCTGCTCGCTACTAAGCCCGGGAGGACGCAACCTGCTCTGATACCAATTGTTGGAATTAGGGTTGCAGGGAAACGCACAAAGCTTGGAGAAGACGAAGGAAGCTCAAGGCACACAATAGAGAGAGTGTTACTTAGTGTGCAATGGAAAGATAGATAGCCCTAGAGTGATGGGCGTATATACAATGCACGGGGGGGAAAACCTCCTAAAGAGGGAAAAAATGCCCCAGCGGTCCTAGTGTGTTCACACACATCACTACCACATGTATATGGTAACAATCCCTATTTGAAAGTAACCTGCAAACCCATCCATAATGGAATACCTCTCATGTCCAACTACCTGATTCAAAATCTCATCTTGAAACGGCAATGGGTAGTGATTCCTCTTAGTCGCAGAATTCAATGGCTTATAATTGACACACACCCTTCATCTCCTATTCTTTTTAGGAGTGATAACCACCGAGGAAACCCACTCTGATTCCTTCACAGGGTATATAATACCTGCATCCAGTAATTGATTGATGTCCTGCCAAAGGGCTTCCTTTTGAATTTCACTCAATCTCCTTAGCTTCTGCGCCTTAGGCTTGTATCCTTCCTTGAGGGCTATTTTTTTCTCAAAACCCTTGAGTCCTCGCAAGTCTTTATACTTCTTTGCAAATAAGTTCAAAAAGGGTGCACACAACTGGACATAGCTTTCTTTCTCCTTCTTGGTCAAGTCTCCACTTAGCATATTGACCACCTCTTCAGTACCCATGGCATACACCTGTGCTTGCACCTCTTCTTCCACACAAGGTTCTTCCATAGTGACCCCAAACAAGTCAGGATGAATCTTGAGCATACCATCCTTGCTTTCTTCTTCCTCTGTATCTATATAGCCCTCATCATAGGCCGTTTCAGTCTTGTACTCATAGCTGGTGGTGTCCCCTTCGTCTCTCGTCGCCATAGGATGGAAATGGCTTTCCTTGGTCTTCAGATCCAACACCACTTGTCTTCCTTTCTCTTTATCAATTAAGGTAAACACTTTGCTTTCCCAATCTTGTTTGGCACCTATTGCCAACAGCCACGGCCTACCAAAGATGATAGGATATGCATTATCCCCATCTTTTATCACAAAGAAGTCGATCAGGCATTTTATCCCCATCACTTTCACTCTTACATCCTGGGCCACGCCCAAACACCTAGCTTTAGCATGGTTAACCATCCTCATGCGCACATTCGACTTGGCTACCACCTTGACCTATGTTTCCCTCAACGCAGCTTCCATCATGACGCAAACCTCTACTCCCCCATCTATATAGGCTTGAACCTGCATCTTTTTCTCGATGACAACATCCACCAAAGGAAGAACATC
Source organism: Adiantum capillus-veneris (assembly GCF_014529385.1). Classification (NCBI taxonomy): domain Eukaryota; kingdom Viridiplantae; phylum Streptophyta; class Polypodiopsida; order Polypodiales; family Pteridaceae; genus Adiantum; species Adiantum capillus-veneris. Next base: position 138,770,337 of record NC_140955.1, on the reverse strand, counting down.
CGTCGGGCTACCTACCCTGAGTGCCATATTTTGCACTGCCTGTACATTTCCCTTACCCCTTGGTAGTATGGTGCTAACGCTAGTCGACCACTATCACCTCAACGTTGGGTTCAATGCCAACAACTGTACAAAAGTAATATTAGCTCTTTGACTTTGGACATCACTCACCAAATCATACTATGGATGGCCGCACCCAAGCTGGAAATCCATTTGTTTAATCCTACGACGCCTTATTTTCTTGATAGTTTCAGGCTTCTCTTTCTCCTCGTATACTTTCTCCTTTCCCTTACGAGCTCTAGTCTCCCGCTCAGTCTCTATCTCCCTTTTAGCTCTATCTCTTTTGTTGGCCAACATTTCGACATCCTGTTTATCCACCCCAATGATGTTCACCCTAGGGACTTCACCGCTATCCGTTTGGGCTTGTTGCACTGGATTCTCAATTTCGTGCTGCCTCGGGCCATTAAATTGTGCTTGGCCTCTCCCTCTGTTCCAGGTAGAGGCCTTGCCCCGCCCCTTGCTCCTCTTGGCTGTCCCCGATCCATTACACTCAATCGTAGCTCTTGCATCTACTCCAATAGATCGTGAACCATATGTATCCATTGCTGCGAAATAGCAACCGTAGCCCTATTCCCTTGATTTTCCTCATGAGTTGACTCTCGAGGGCTTTGTGGTTGAACATGTGCCATTGCTTCATAACCTGCTACGCCCTGCTCTATCTTTTCTAAAAATTTTCTACTTTTCACCTTGCAATCGCCACTGCCCCATTGTAGTTCTCTCGGCTTTCAAAGTCCACTTTCTCTCTCACCTTCCGATGTAAGCATGCCATAAACTTATCCAATTTGAAGTACTCACCATTGGCTAGCTGCATAGCTGCTGCTAACTTTGCCCAACATGCTTCGAAATGATCTAGAAACAAGCTGAATTCCTCACCTAAATCCTGCTTAAGAGCCTTTAGCCTCGCATCCATCTCAACTGGAGAAGATTCTTTATGATAATCATGCAAAAATCTTGCTCGTAGAGCCGGTCATGCCTGTCTGGGCTCAATCTCCAAAGCTTTGAACCACAATTTGGCCTTTTCGCGCATCACCAACGGGAAGTTTTGCATCTTGCTATCCTCATTAGGCATTGGCAAAGACAACATGTACAATTCAAATCTGCAAGCAATTCATCTAGATTCTCTTCACTTGTAAAAATCGGACCAAAGCTTCGGGACGCCATCCTTACCGATGCGGAAACCTGTATTTTTTTCCTTCACTGACGGGAGAAATCAGCGTGCTCCTCAGTGGGGGCACCAAAAGATGGATGGGGGGAGAGGGGAACACACTCGGAACCCAAACAATCTGCCTCTCTACAACTCAAGGTAAACACAACATCCCAATCCACTGAGATTCACCTTCAAAATCCTCTTTTCTGCTAGCAGACCACCACTTGCACACCTCTCGAGTCGATCACCCTATTGTAAGATCATGATCAAACACATACTCAACGCATGACACACTTCGCAGCTTCCCATGCACACTTAAAGTCTCTTTCTCTCCCTTTGCCACAAGACACCGCCTGTTCGATGGGGGCACACTTGCCTATACACACACCCGACACCGAAGACACAAGCACAAGAGCAGTAGAACAGAGGGGGGAAGGGAAAATGACACAAAAAATGTGGGCAATCCTTGCTTTCCTTTGCTCAGAACAACCTAGTACAAACAGCATCATCGACACAACCTTGACATGCACAAAAGATTGATCATGGAAAAACTTGTAGGTCCTTCACTGAGAGTTAAATTTTCCTCCTTTCGCCTTTGTTGTCAAGGCGCGCACACACGCATGTGAGCTCTCTTCTCTCTTGATCCCTCGTCGCCCGAAAGCCCTCTCTCTACGAGACCCTCCTCAAACTTGCTTCCCTCTTCCATGCAGCCAACAAAGCCCAAGCTCCTCCAACAACCTGCCTCCTTGTCGTGTCTTATTTTCCTTCCTTCCTTAATTCGTTTTTTCCCCAAAGGAGCAATGACGATGCCATCGTTGCTCCGTTTCTCCCCTTTTTTCCTTTGGATAAAAAATGTGCTCCTTTTTTCTCCTTGAGACAAACCCTTCAACTTCTTTTTCCCAAAAAGAGTTTCATGGCGACAGCCCGACTATACACCTGTGTTAGTTCTCACTTAAACTCGTTTTACTTCCTTCCCTTTTTAACTTTGGAGCTCCACCTCCTTCACTTTAGGCCTTTCCTTTTGAATCTACAACCAAGGAGTTTGTTCCATTCATAGGAGGAGCTTCTCACAAGGTCGACTCCCGCACCTCGTTGGATCTGCTAAATAACTCCTATGATCATACCACATGGGAACTCCACTTGCCTGCACCAAAATCCCAGGGCTTCTCCACCATCCCGCAACATGGCCTCAGACAACATGCCCAAAAATGGAGGATTGCAAGGTCTTCGTAGAGCTATGTTCCATGCTGCAGCGCATGCAATGTATACTTGCACTCAAAGCGTAGCAACCTCACATCAAACGACTCGAACCTGGAGTGCATAGGCTAGGCATTGCAAGCCCCCAAAAACTCAGCAAAAATGCAAAATTTTGTCATGTATGGAGTGACTCAGTCGCTATCCCCCGTGATCGTAACAAGCATGACTACCTTGTGCCCGTCGAAACTCTATTTTTGAAGGCCTTTCCTTACTCAAATGAGGGGCACGTGCCCGTTGCATATGAGGGCCACTCACCGAAGCGCTCGAAGTGCCTATAATTTCTTTGGTGTGGGACTGCAAGGACTGTGTTTTTCGCAATGCATACGTCGATGCACTCCATGCACTCCGTGGGACTCAGCTCTTACCTGCGACAACATTGCCACATCTTTTGAATTAAACTTGAAGATGTGTATATATATATATATATATATATTGAATTCTTTCTCTCTCTCTCTCCTCTTTTCTCTCTCTAGAAAAATGCGCAAGAAGCAGAAAACATAGCCTCCGTTTCACCCTCACCGTTTTGCCGACCTAGTGCATGTGCGCATTGTCTGTCTGGACTTCTTACCGATATGCACTGCGATGCTCTCTGTCTATGCAAAACGGTGAGGGTGAAACGGAGGCTATGTTTCCTGCTTCTTGTGCATTGTTCTAGAGAGAGAAATGAGGAGAGGGAGAAAGAATTCAATGCTACATAACTATTTTTGCGAGGTGCAAAATTTCTAGGCCGGTGAGGAGATCTCTCGCCACTCCAAACGGAGTGGCCGCTGTTGAACCTGAAAGTGTGAGGCATTGCAATTTCGATGGGCCTAGAGAGATAGGTTTCACACATGCAAACCTATTGGCTAGAAAATATGAACAACAGCCCATCGATTGACACGTGCAGCTCATGCACGATAGTCGATGAGTGTCGATGTGCTTCTATTCTTTTTCTAGAGTCAAAGAGACCTGTAGAGGACGTACACTCAATCACATTCGCGCTTCAGCACCGGTGCCAAACGGCTATAAACGGCATTGTAGTGTGGACTGCTATTTTGATAGCAGCGGTGGAGCAAATGCACCGGGGCGCGTGGCACTACAACAAAAAAACGTGTTATCGACGCGGCCCGTCGCTATGCGCGTCGTTGTGAAACCAGTCGCTATTAGCGACGCGCATAGCAGGAAAAAACTTTTCTTGGGCAGAGGGCAGGTAGCCTGGCCTGTGCCTAGTTAAAAGATAGACACAGCCACAGCCGGACTTCCTGCCCTTTGCCCAAGAAAGCGAGCAGCACCAAAATATCAGCCATGCTCCCGCGCGCAGAAATTTCGGCAGAGTTCACTATAACATATGTGCGGTATTATCGCTCACATTACCGCAAAAAAACAAACAAACTTGAAATATAAAAATTCCCGTACGCGGCAAACACTGCGGCAAAGCTGGTGGTAATGGTCTAGCGGTAACTGATGCGGTAATGGATGCGGCAATATTTCCGCCAATATTACCGCGTGCTTTGCTGCAACAGTACCCTCGCATATTACCGCGTCAGGCTTATCGCGAGCATTACCGTGAAGGGATTTATTATAAAAAAACAGATGACCATTTGGATTGTCCTTTGCAGAACCATCCAAAAGGTCATCTATTTTTTTATTTATTTTAGTTATTTTACAAAATTATTATTAATTACAACAAAATATCACAATTGGACAATACATTGAGCCAAAAAAAGATTGATAATTTCATTTACATAAGTGGAATTACAATTGGGGGAGGTATTGAGCCAAAAAATGATAGGTATTGCATTTACATAAAGGGCAAAAAAAGCCCGCGTGTACAAAATAGAGTATGGTCATGTGGGATAGGGCAAACGGGGCGCGCATATACAAAATAGAGGATGCTCATGGGAGAGCTGGCGGTATTTCACGTGGAACTCCTTGACTCTGCACAACCATAAAAAAGAAACAATTAACACTTTGTTATTTAATATTTGATATAAAATCAACAATTTGATTATTTAGATAAGATTAAACTTACATGTTGTAGACTTCTACCCGCATTTTCGAACTCCTCTCGAGAGATCATTTGACTTTCAAACAACCAACACCAAGTTAGATACTCGGTATGGTTCTCTCTATATCTATGCACTTCTCTGGTCGGGCGACTCATGGTAATGTTATACTGACAAAAAATAGCAACCAATTAATTAAATGAAAAACATTAGGTTTTTTACAATAAAACTAATATTTTTACTTACATATTTGTCTTTCCAAGCCGTTTTTCCTCCCGAACCATAATGCGTAGGAGTCTGATGGGATCTGGCCTCAACTTGACGCGTATACATCCTCGCACCGGTTGCCCTTTCGTCCTCTTTCTCGCCCATAGCAGCCTCCCATTCCACATCGTGGACATTTCCTGGCCGATAGCTATGCTCTGGAGACTCCATTGTCTTCTTTGCCGCTCTCCTCACACTAGATTTTTTGTTCTTCAGAAATGTTTTGACATGCTCTTGCAACCATTGCCTTGAGAATTGTTGCCCCTCAGGGTTGGGGAAACGCATGTGCATGGTTGTCTCTATATATGTGAGGTTGTAGGGATCTTGCTGATCAAAACAATTGATATATGTGGAGTGGATTAATTGGTTGACGTGTGTGCGGAATCTCCTGCCCTGTGCTGTCCCGAGATCCACCATACCTCCTCTATGAACCTGGTAGTATAACCCGCGAGCATCTGGTGAAGGCATCTCATGGTCCTCATCTTCTGCTGGAGCAGGGCGCGGTGATTGTGGAGGAGAATCTGTAGTACTCTCCCCCCCCCCAAAACAACAACTAGCTCCGCTCCCTCGTCGAGATCGACCGGCGCTAGCGCGCGAGCTGCCCTGACGCTGACTGCCAGAAGAGCACCGACGTGAATCTGGGACAGAAGGTGGGATAGGTGATGGATAGGTGGACGCCCGTGGCGTCACACCTTGTGGCGTCGCACCCAACGGCGTCGGACCCTGGGGCGTTGGACCTTGTGAAGGAAAAGTTGAACCTGGAGCTGTAGCTGGAAAACTCTACAGGTATGGAGTGCCACTAGTTGGAGTAGAGACCTTTGATAATCCAAAAGCTGCTAGCTGCGCCGGTGAATAGCGTTGTGTAAGGGTCTGCTGTGAACCTAACCACTCAGCCCAAAGACGCAATGCCCTCTCCACATCTGGATTGGTCACAGGTACGGCAGTGGACCCACCTAGAGCGTCCCGAAACCAGCCGAACCCTGATGATGACTATTGAGGCGACGGTTGTGAATGATAGGTAGAGAGAGCGTCGGGATATGACATCCCGTCTACCACCTCAATGATGCGAAAGCGTGGTGTGAAAGAAGAAGACATGGTCTGTATTTATTACGACAAAGATTAAACTAGGGTATAAAATTTGAATATATGATTAAAAATTTACACATTGATTTTTTTCAAACATTGGATTCTCTATAGTATCCAATGTTGAAAGAATCCAATGTGGAAAGAATCCAATGTGTGTCTACAACCTATAAAAGAGTCTTGCAAAGCCTCGAGTGCTAATAAGATATTAGTGTGTGTATTGACTAATAAGAGATTATTGTGTTTATGATTAGTGTGATCGATTGCGTGATCACTTGGACGGTCATTGGGGCCTAATACGTCACCTACGACTTAAGCATGGAGGTATGTTTCTGTTTTTGTGTTGATTGTTGTTTAATTTAACATAATTAGTGTGTGTTTTAGTGTTGGCTTGTGTAATTGGCTTGTGCACACACTAATTAGTGTGTGCATTGGATTGTGTAATTGGCTTGTGCACACACTAATTAGTGTGTTTTAACATACACTAATTAGTGTGTGCATTGGCTCGTGTAATTGGACTAATCACACACTAATCACACACTAAATAGTGTGTGTATTGATCAATCACATTAGCCAATGCACACACTAATCACATACACTAAATAATGTGTGTATTGGCCAATCCAATTGACCAATGCACACACTAATCCAAAACTAATTAATGTGTGCATTGACCAATCACATTGGCCAATGCACACACTAATAGCACACTAATTAGTGTGTACATTGACCAATCACATTGGTCAATGCACACGCTAATCACACAAAAATTAGTGTGTGTTAATGAGCACTAATTAGTGTGTGCATTGACCAATCACATTGGCCAATGCACACACTAATCACACACTAATTAGTGTGTGCATTGACCAATCACATTTGCACACACTAATCACACACTAATTAGTGTGTGAATTGACCAACCCCATTGGCCAATGCACACACTAATTAGTGTGTGCATTGACCAATCACATTGGCCAATGCACACACTAATAGCACACTAATTAGTGTGTACATTGACCAATCACATTGGTCAATGCACACACTAATCATACACAAATTAGTGTGTGTTTGATTAGTGTGTGTTAATGAGCACTAATTAGTGTGTGCATTGACCAATTACATTGGCCAATGCACACACTAATTAGTGTGTGCATTGAACAATCACATTGGCCAATGCACACACTAATAACACACTAATTAGTGTGTGCATTGATCAATCACATTGGTCAATGCACACACTAATTAGTGTGTGCATGGCCAATCCCAAATTTAACATATTAGGTTATGCAAGTAATAAAATCTAACAAGTTTAGATTTTGCATGTAACTAATAATTAACAAATTTAAGTTTTGGTGTGTCTTTACTTACACTAATTAGTGTGTGCATTAAAATAATGCACACACTAATTAGTGTGTGTAAAGAACACATGCACTAATTAGTGTGTGTGTGTGTGCATGCGTGTGTATGAGTGTATGCATGTGTGTATGCGTGTGTGTGTGTATGCATGTGTGTGTATGCGTGTGAAAAAATCAAAAAACATAACAACAAAACTTACATGGAATTGAAGCGCTTGTTGGGAGAGGGTAGGAGAGTGGAAGAGTAGAGATGGTGGAGAGTAGAAGAGTAGAGATGGAGGTAGAGCTCAAGGTTGTGAGGTTCGCGTTCTCGGTTTTTGTGGAGAAGACGATGAAATTCGAATTTTAAGGCTTTGAACTTCGCGGGGCACGCGGGTGTCCCTATTTATAAAAAAATTTGAAATTTGATTTTCCGCTCCTATTACCGCGAGCATTACCGCGTGCCTTACCGCGCTTATTACCGCACCTATTACCGCGGTGCAAATTCGGGCCAAATAAACAGATGGCCACGTTCTGACATTATTACTATTGATCCTCACAATCTATTGGTACTATGTTTTTTATAAAATATATATAAAATGAAAGTATTTCTAGTACTTTGAAATTGATATTTTTACCTAAATGGTTAATTTACTTTTTACTGATATTTTATTAACATTCTTTGGTAATTTTATTTTAATTAGTGTATGTAATTTATTAATGTAGGTTGCTTGGGATGATTTTGGCCCGTCCACTGAACCGGATAGATCACGGTGGTTGGCCGAGCGATTACCATGCCCATACGTGCGGTGCAAATGCGCCATTGCTCGACTTCGACGGATATGCTTGAGCCATGTAGAAGATTATGGACTATGGGACGATCCTCGCAATCGTGCACGGATGGAAACAAACGATCCGCGAATTGTTGCGGCTATTGACGTCACCCCACATTGGCGTGTGGTTGGTGGAGGAGGGGAAAGGAGGGTGGAAGAGCGCATGCGCCAAGAATCCATTAGAGAGGGAGGAAGCACATCAAATCAGCCAAGTACTGCTGCTCCCTCTTATCCGAGTGACCACATCTCATCTCCTTACGTGGATGCAGAAGACGACCATTTGCATAGAATGGTTGAGGATCTCTTTGCACGAGAGGAGGAGCATGAACCAGAGTGTGCATGTGAAGAAGCTTCCAAGCGAACGAGGAGTGAGCTACTCGATTCGGCACACACCGCACTTTATGATAGATGCTCTTACTCCATTTTAAGGGCTTCTCTTGAAGTCCTTAACCTTCAGGCGATGTTTGGATGGAGCAATGCTAGTGTCGACACACTTTTGAGGTATGTTTACAGATTGTGAAGGATGCTTGTGGAGTGCATAAATTAGCTTCTAATGTACTTTCTTCTTGTGATAGGTTGCTAGGAAAGATGCTGCCAACTAGCAATCACATGCTAGAGAACAGACAAAAAGCCCGCGAAGTGGTGACTGCATTAGGGATGGATTATGATCGCATTCATGCTTGCGTGAACAATTGTGTGCTCTTTCGTAATGAGCATGCCGATTGTGACACATGTCCATCGTGTAGGGAGCCTAGGTTCAAAGAAGGAATGCAGAGCAACAGAATTCCACGTAAAGTTTTGAGGCATTTTCCACTCATCCCTTGCATCCAACACATGTTTAGATCGAAGGGTACGAGCGAGCTTTTGAGTTGGCATGCAAAAAACCGCTCCACAGATGGTATTATAAGAGTGCCAGCTGACTCACCAGCGTGGAAGCACATAGAGGACACATGGCCAGAGTTCAGGGATGAGCCTCGTCACTTGAGGATTGGGTTAGCTAGTGATGGAGTGAATCCATTTGGGCACCGCTCTACTTCATGGAGCACTTGGCCGGTGGTTGTTGTAAACTACAATATTCCGCCTTGGGAGGCAACAAAAAAGGGAAACATTTTACTATCACTTCTCATTCCAAGAAAGCACAAGGTAAAAAACATGGATGTATATCTGCAGCCTCTTATTGATGAGCTTCAAGAACTATGGAGAGGCATAGATGTCATTGACATTTCACGGCCACCAAAAGACCGCAATGCCGTCATCAAGTGCATCCTCATGTGGACCATGCATGATTACCCAGGATTTGGAGAGGTATCTGGTAAGTATGCACATGTTAATTGTACTCTTTGCTTTAGGTCTATCGTCTCATGTGTAACGTTTGTTTACCTCTTGGCAGGATTGGCAACATCTGGACATAGTGCGTGTCCCACTTGTGGCCCCTCCCTTGTGACAGAGAGACCTCCTCTTCTTGGGAAGGTGATCTATCCCAACAACCATCGCTTCCTACCTCCTTCACATCCTAGATATGCTCCCCCTATCAATGGAGTGCAGCCGTTCCATTGGAACATGGCTGATTGGGCGAAGCATTGGGAGGAGCATCATGGTACCTCACCGCCTCCCAATGGGTTGCCAAAGGGCATGTCGAGGTACTCAATCTTCTTGTTGCTCCTCTATTGGACTTCGTTGAAAATTCAGCACTTATTGGACCCTATGCATGTATTCAAAAATGTTGGGCAAGCTATATGGGATCACATAATTGGAAAGGATTCATTGGGTGCTAGGGAAGATTTAAGAGCCATTAGACGTCTCCCCCCTTCAACCACGCCCCGCATGGGGGAGTGGGGAAAGATGATTCTCCCAAAAGCACCGTGGATAATGTCAAAGGCAGACCAAGAGCGGACAAAGCAAGTTATTGCATCCATCAGAACTCCAACGGGATATGTGCGGTCACTCAAAGGTGCTTTCACAAAAACCAAAAAGGGTGGCTCCATTCAATTGTATGGATTGAAATCCCATGATTGACATAAAATCCTTCAGGTAAGAGTAGAACAATTTGTGGTGTCTATGTGTCCTTATATATAGGTTGACATTCACTAAGATGTTTTATTGCTTGTAGTTTTTACTTCCCATAACTATTAGTGGTTATGGGGACACTAAGGTGAAGGCTGCAATATTCAAAGTGGGTGAGATTGTGAGGTAATGGGTTTTTTTCAAGTACTATATCATGTTGTGCATGCATGAACTTTGGAATTTTTTTTCATCTACTATATAAAGTTTGCCCTGTAGATTTGTGAGCTCCAAGGAGATAGAAGTAGAAGCCATACCAGTAGCCCATCAGCTAGCAGTAGAGACAGTGTGTGCTATTGAGGATGCATTCCCACGTACAATCCTTATTAGCCAAATACACCTATTGCTTCACCTTGTTGAGGAGATTGCCATTTGTGGGGTGGTTCACTCTAGATGGATGTTCTTCTTGGAGAGATTCTTGAAGACTTTAAAGGATTTTGTTAGATTGAGGTCACAACCGGAGGTATGCAAAATAAATACAATATAGATAGCATTTAAACGCTATGGAGTTACTAATAAAAATATGTGGTTTTAATGTTTTCGGGCGAGCATGGCAGAAGGTTGGGTGGTGCAAGAGGCATTTGTGTATGTCTCACAGTATCTCATCACAGTGGATCCATCATTGCCTCGTCTGTGGAGTGAAGAAGAGGATCCTAGGAAGCACTCAACCATTCCCAGTGGAAAAGGCTCACTCTTGGTCATGGATAGAGAGTTTCATGCCATAGTCAAAAACTACTCTTTACTCAATGCCACTATCATGACCAAATGGGTCAATATGTACTTGGAAGCCCGCGTAGCTAGAGAAAGGGATAGAGATGCATGGAAGAGGTCCCATGGAGGTAGACGTGCACCTCCTTTTCCTAAAGAGCTTGCAAAATATCCTGACTTGATTCAAGTAGAGTGGATCCATAATGCCATGACCAATGCCAAAGCACAAGGAGAACAAATAAGCCCTAAAGAATGGGAGTATGCGCGAGGATGCTTGCGCAAGGTGAGTGTGTATATGTTATGTATGCATGTATGAAAATCACTTAATGAAATGCGATGTAACCTCTTATGCATTGTGATTGTAGGGTCTCATTTTCAACTCCATTTGGTCCAAAGGCCGACATTTTCGCACCCACAAGATAGATGAGCGTCGGACCACTAATGATTGTGGCGTGATGGGAAACTTTGACACAACAACAGATGAGGTCAGATATTGTGGTACTATAGAGAGAATAATCAAAGTGGATTTCAAATCTTCTCACAAAATCCTCTTTGAGTGTCGATGGTTTGCGGGTGAGGTCAAAAGACATGAAAATGGGCTCATTATGGTGGATTCCACCCAATTCCATCGGGGAAAAACTGACAACTTGGTGTATCCTAGTAGTTGCGAGCAGGTAATTTAGGCTATGTGCAATTAACTTAAGTTAAACATTTAAGTTATGTATATCAGCTTATTCTTAGTGTGTGACGTATAGGTCTTTTATGTGCCATGTATATTTCAAAGAAGACTTTGGTATGTCATTCCAGTCACGCCGCAGGGTAGATCTATCGTTGCAGAGACGGACATTGAGCCAGTAATTGATCCCATCATACCATCACCACAAGATGCAGAGGAAGATGTAGTAGAAGTTGAAGAAGGTCAGCCAAGCCTTGCAAATAGTCATCTTGAGGAGGAGGAAGAGGGAGAAAGCGATGATGATTCTACAGGAGGTGATGGAGAGGAGGAAGAATCTCTAAATTTTTTTATTGATTTGAATACTATGGGTCTAAATATAGATCCTAGTTCTTGTAGAGATCTTATACAAGATGAGAATTAAAAAAACTCTCCATTCTTTCACTTGGTGTAGTATATGATTAATTTGCAAATTTTTCGTTATGTGCTTATGAAGAGTATTTGTAATGGTTTTGTTGTGAGTTCAATGATTTATGTATAGAATTTTTAGAGTGAAAGAGAGATTAAGTGAAGTGAGCAAGCATTCTGGAGAGTGTAGGAGTTGTATTGGATTTAAATGGAAACCCGCGAGAGAGGAAGGGGGAAGGGGGTCCAGCCTGTATTAGCGGTAATGTTTGCGGAAATAATCGCGGATATTTGTGCGGTAATATGTGCGGTAAAGTGCCGCTTCTGCATCAAAACGATTCTCTCTCCTCATTTTGAATTCCTCTCTCTTGTTTTGTGGTAATGGCCCGCGGTAAACACCACGATCTCTCAGAGTGGTTCCCTTTGTTTTTACATAAACTTTTCAAAAAAAACCATATCATGTATACGCCTCCTACATGCTATCCATGTAGGATCTCACATGAGATTTAAGGCCAATGAAAGACAACCGTACCAACTGAAAAGCATAGCCATAACTTAAAAGCATAACCATAACGAACCATAACCATAACTTAAAACCATAATCATAACTTAAAACCATAACCGGCTATAACCACTTTGATCAAAACCATAATGCAGATAACCATAACCATAAACAAAATTAACAATAAACATAAGCATAACCAGAAAGAGAAACAATAACTGTCTATACAATGACAATGACAATAATCATAACCATAAGGGAAACAATAACTGTCTGAACACTAACTGTTTGTACAAAAAAGAGACACATAAGCGTGTCTGTGTCTCACAAAGCATATAGATGAAATCTGGTCCACTAATGACTAGGCGTCGCAACCTGCACATAGGAAAAATCACAAAATTAGTATTGATATTACTTCACATATACTGACTTAATTAAATCAACTCACACATATTAACGTCTCACCTCAAGCGATCAGCGAGAGTGTAAGGCCTCCTAGTCTACAGGCTCTCCTGAAGCTTCAAGATCATTCAGTACTTCATAGATACCTCTGCGATATCCATCTGACTCCTCCTCGCGTGATGGAGCTTGATGCATCGCAAGATTCTGTGTTTGTACAAAAATCAAAGTAATAAGAATACATGATTCATCGCGTTTTAAAAAACGCCATAGTTAAGATTGGATTAGAAACTCACAAACTCATAGCGAAAGTTGTCGAAGCCTCCGCTGCCAAGATGAGATGTCCTCCTAGTCATCTGTCGTACCTGCGCGGCCTCACGCTGCTGTCTGAACCGCGTGGCCGCTGTCCGCTCATCCTACCTGATCTGCAGCCACGTCTCGTGTGGGATGCCCGAAGGCTTCGGCGAGCCGGTCCTGAAAGCCTTCCGAGCTGCATCTCGTCGATGTTTGATGGTGTCCCGTGCAACACCCTTGATCCACCGCACCGAAACAACGGAAGAACCCGAAGCAGGCTAGTACTCTCTCAGGATGGTCTCCACTAGGTAAGTGACTTTTTCCTTTTCTTGCTGATCCCAAGACGTTAGAATGCTGGTCGAAAACTGCAGCTCCACGAGCTGGCGAATCCGCTGTCGCATCTCAGTCCCGACTCTATCCATGTCAACAGAACCATCTCCCTATACAGTATAGAGCTTGGAGGCACTAGGATCGTGTGCCCCCCAAGGTGTCCGAGGTGTGCCAAGAGGTGTGTCGAGAGGTGTGCCTGGGTAAGACGGGGGTCGTGAGCGAAGAGGGGTCGAAGCATCTGTGGATCCTCCTCCACAGCAACCACCACCTCCACCTGACGATCGCCAAGATCGGCGAGTGCGCCTGTGCTGCGGAGATGAGGACGTACCCGCCTCTGCCCCACCCCTAGGTGTCGAAGCGGCCATGATGGGAGAAGAAGGAATTGTACCCATAGGCGTCCTGAACCCCGTAGGCGTCCTCCCCCTAAGGCGTCGGACCCTCCGGTGTGAAGCCCGGAGGCGTAGTACTCGTGCCTCTGGCTACCCAGTACTGAGAAGCCTCTGCCATCTGAGCAGGCGTCATCCGTGTAACGAAGCCCAAGAATGCATCTGCACTCATGGAAGCGGGATCTGGAATCTCGTCTGCCATACTAAAGTCCTGCACAAAGAAAGTAAAATAAAGCGTCAGAACACAGTTGTTTAAATTAACTTTAAGCTTAATTTTAAATCAAAGTCTTCACACAAACACTTACAGGCCTAGGCCTCGATGAGTGAGGCATCATCGATAAGATCTTGCACCGTATCATCGTCTATCTCTAATTGCAAACATAACTCTGCCCCAACTCGTTCTGGCAGATTGTCTTCATCCATTGCATCTTCATCTACAAGTGTCAATTCTGGCTCGTTTGCGTCATCCCTCGTATATCTGTCAGCTTCCTCTGCCATACCTTCGTCCATCTCATCTAATGTCACAGTAGTATGGACGTCGTCTGACTGACTTTCCTCCAGGAGATCTTGCCCTTCAAATACTTGTTTATTTCTTGGAGCAACCTAAACCACAAACCACCATTGTCGCTCTCGAGGGTTCGGTACAAAGACCACTTGCTCGCAATGTTCGGGGAGAGCAAATGTGTCGCTCGCATCTGTCCAAGTCTTTGTAGAATCTATTTGCACAAGTTTGTTTCCATCTCTGCGTACCGTTGCATTGCGACAAGAAGTAATCACCTTGAACCACTTCACATCCAACAACCGCCTGAAGCTTACTTTCAGGATATCTGACACCAGACCACAGTAATCCAAGTTGCTAGTGCTCTCATTCGTGTCTCTAGCACTGGCCCTGCTCTTTTGCATGAAACTAACCATTACCCCACTGTCAAACGTGTTTCTTCTGCTGTCAATTTGTTGTGTTCTGAAATGCTTTCCATGCGACCACAGTGCCATGTATGTATGATACTTCCAGTCACATCCAATAGCCAGCTCTTCCTCTTCTAGAGATATGGGTTCTCCGATCTGTCGAGCTGCTCCCACTGTCTTGTCCAACCATGCCATTGTAGGGAATTCAGGTAGAGGAGCGAGATAGTCTGGCAAGGATAAGCCTCTAGTCGTTCGACTTCGCCTGAAATCCTGTCGCTCTAGATTGCGTCTCTCTTTCTCTTCTTCGTACCTTTCAAGCCATTTTTGCATCGGCGCTGAATTTAGTATACAGAACTTCATGATCTTTTCTCGCATGGCCAGGTTCATTTTCTTCGGCACCCCTTGCCCTTGCGGCTCCTCTCCCACCATTCTTGCATCCTCCTCATCGCTCCACAATCGAGGCATTTCTGGGTCAGAAACAGATAGAAATTCGGTCGTCAATACAAGGGACATGCAAATTGGACATGCATTGTATCCCGAAGTTGTTAGTCCTGCATATATCAAAGCATGAATCAGGCCAAGGCAAAGAGCTTGCGAATAGCGAGAATTTTGTAAATCAATAACCATTACCAGAAGCTTCTCCATATCCTGGCCAATCATGCATAGTCCACATAAGAAGTCCATGGATCCTTGCATGCTGTTGTCCTACTGGTTCAACCGCATCTGCTATGTCGATCCCATGCCATAACTCCTGGAGCTCGTCAACTAGTGGAGCTAGATAAACATCCATGTTTTTTGCTTTGAACTTACCAGGTACAATCAAGCTTAAAATCAAATGACCCTTCTTGATAGCAAGCCACGGCGGGAGGTTGTAATTGATAAGACACACAGGCCAAGTGCTCCATGACGAGCTTCTCAAGCCAAATGGATTGACTCCAAACATTGCCATGCCCAAACGCAAATTGCGTGGTTCACTCTTAAAATGTGGCCAAGTATCTTCAATGTGCCTCCAAGCCTTCGAATCAGCAGGCACCCTAAAACATTTCTACACATTCTTGATTAGTTACTATCCTCTTGATACGGCAAGACATCTTGAAATTCGCCAAAAATAATTTTGCATCCTCTCTAGGCTCTCCAAAGAAAAGAGGATATCCAGAAATTTGGTGTTGGCTCTCCATTGAATTGATTCCAAAGTGACACACGTTTTTGTTTTTTCAATAATATTTTCTAAATTGCAATCTATTCTACAACAAAATAAAAATATTCACATCAAATGACCTATGATAATCAATAAGAGATAGGATGACAGGGTTTGGTGACGCGAGAATTTCTCCTACTCTTTGGGCACCAAACATGAACACAATACGTTGTTGAAAATGGATTTTTCTACTAATTGCAATGTTTACTCTAATGTGGGGAGTGAAATGGAAGGGGAAAACCTCTATTCCTGGGCCATTCTCCATGGTCTATGCACGACTTAATTCTTAAAACAAAACAAAAATATAGACGTCCAAACTAAGGTCGTACCTAATAAGAGGCAAAATAAAAGGATTTACTGAAGCGTTTATCTCGGCCAACCTACAAGGGCTCAAAATTCTACGAATTACTCGTTGAAATTGTAACTTAGTACTAACAATTATGTGCACCTTTTGCCTTGCAATGGGAATAAAAGGATCATAAAAATTCTCGTGATTCATGCAAGCTACTTGATTATGCTAAAGGTTGAGCCTACACAAAACATACACAAGCGGCTCATTAATTACAAAGTTTATCCGATATTCCTAATTTATCAAAAAATGATTGTTTTACAAAGAGAACGCCAAAAAAAGGTGTCCATGTTAGCTTGTTGCTTACACTTGCGGTGAGGAAGCATCAAGTCTTAGTTGGTTGCAAAGAAGGTCTTGGTGAATGGAAGAGGGGGAGCATCACAAGGGAGCTTTACACCAATGTAAAAAGGCAAATTAGATGCAAGATGCAGGTGAAGAACAAAATCCAAACTCAAAACATTGGCACGCTAGTCATAACAACCCTCGAGAACATCAAGGAACTGGTATATTGAGTTTTCAATGTGGGATGGAAAAGCTTGTCTCGAGGGGCAATGATATCAACGAAGACAAAGTGTATGAGGATTGCTTCCTTGGTGTTTTTGCCATCATGTATGCGATAGAAGAGGATGTTTCTTGGTTTGGTTTCATGGTGGATGATACCATTAGATGATAGCTGGCAAGAGTGCAAGAGAGGCTGACAAAAGTGGATGTTTCCTAGTTTGATGTCATGGAGGATGATAACATGATAATGATAGTTGGAAACTGTGCAAGACAGGTTGGCAAAGGAACCCTCATGACCATTGAGATAATCGAGGGGAGGGTGAGCATAGAGCTGGGCGAGTAGATCGTTGCAATCACAAAAGGTCATGACAAGATGGAAGCAGGTGTTTTCTCCCTCAAAGGTGGACATGAGGGGGAGGACATTGAATATGTCGTGCAACTCTTGAAACATGTCCACCTCCTCTTATCCAAGCTTGGTATATGCAAAAACCTCCTTAGGGATCATGTTTTGTTTTCTTTCACATGAGAAGTTATGAATCTTTCTCGTGGGGGAATGAAGAAGAGTCAAGTCTTGAAAGCTTCTTGCTACTACTAGGGCTAGGATATGATATGTTTACATGCGACTTGATGGTTTTGCAAAAGACCCACTGTGTGAGAGCTTTGTGGTTTGTACAAAGGAGAACAATTCCTTGCCTACCTTGTCCCTGCTCTTGTATAGTGTGCAAACTAGTGTGGCTCTCCAAGGTGAGACAATAGAGGTGTCAAGGAACCAATCATGCAGCTGAACTTGGCTAGTGTGCATTCAGACTTTGTCCTACACCCCTCTTGAAAAATGTGATGGTCAGCACAGAGACAACCTAAATAGAGCTGCAATGCAATATTTGGCTTATCATTTAGTTAGCTTGCAGTATTGGGTATGAACCATCTTTGGTAGCATCGAATAATTTCCATGACATGCATATACTACTTAACCCTCAAAAATAAATAAGCCATATTTTTAGCTAGAAAAAAGGAAAGGTGTTGGATGGGGGGAAAGGGGAACACACCCAGAACCAAAACAGTCTACCACGCTACAACTCAGGTTAAACAAAACACCCCAATCCACTGAGATTCACCTTTATAATCCTCTTTTCTGCTAGCAGACCACCGCCTTCACACCTCTCAAGTCAATCATCCTATTGTAAGATCACGATCGAACACATACGCACCGCATGACACACTTTTGTAGCTTCCCAACACACTTAAAGTCTCTTTCTCTCCATTTTCCACAAGACACCGTCGATTCGATGGGGGCACACTTGCCTACACACACACCCGACACCGTGGACACAAGCACAAGAGTAGTAGAACAGAGGAGGGAAGGGGAAATGACACAAAAAATGCGGGTAATCCTTGCTTTCCTTTGCTCAGAACAACCTAGTACAAACAACCTCATCGACACAGCCTCAACGGGCACAAAAGATTGATCATGGAAAAACTTGTAGGTCCTTTGCCGAGAGTTACATTTTCCTCCTTTCACCTTCGTTGTCGAGGCGCGCACATACGCACGTGAGCTCTCTTCTCTCTCAAGCTCTCATTTCCCGAAAGCCCTCTCTCTGCAATACCCTCCTTGAACTTGCTTCCCTCTTCCACACAACCAACAAAGCCCAAGCTCCTCCAAAAGCCCGCCTCCTCTTGCGGGAAAATAAACCGTTGTGCTCTCTTTTTTTCCTTCCTTCCTATTAATCCTTTTTTTTCCCAAAGGGACCGGGATGGCACCGTCGTTTCTCCTTTTCTCCCCTTTTTTCCTTTGGTTAAAAATGTGCTCCTTTTTTCTCCTTGAGACAAACCCTTCAACTTCTTTTTCCCATACACACCTTTGTTAGTTCTCACTTAAACTCCTTTTGCTTCCTTCCCTTTTTAACTTTGGAGCTCCACCTCCTTCATTTTAGGCCTTTCTTTTGGAATCTACAAGGAAGGAGTTTGTTCCATTCATAGGAGGAGCTTCTCACGAGATCGACACTTGCACCTGGTTGGACCTGCTAAGTAACTCCTTTGATTATACCGCATGGGAACTCCACCTGTCTGCACCAAAATCCCCGAGCTTCTCCACCATCCCGCAACATGGCCTCAGACAACATGCCCAAAAATAGAGAAAAGAAACACGTGAGCCCTTTCCATTGTAATTGCCTGCTAGCCCGAACTGGGCGCACTTTAGTGCACAAGACTCCGATCCATGAGCCACAAATTTTTGGTCGATCTCCCACAATGCATGCCATTTTTTCAAGAACCCCGGTGAGCAAGAAAAAATCCCTTGTTGGTGCGCCTACCGACACGGCCCATTTAGCACACAACTGGCCCGCTTGAAAACTTTGTTAGCCTATAACTTGCCCATTTGGATTCGGATCGACAATCCAAAAAGACCAGCATGCTCCACAACTTGAACTTATACACGTGCTTGCGCATTCTAGCTCGGGTCACCTGTCCCCATCTGCCCTATTCGTCGAGGATCTGCAAAACCTTCCAGCTTCGAACTAGCATATCTTTTACACCAAGGCTCCATTTGACGAGACATCTAGATGGGATTCTAGAGCCTCCTGAACACTACATTTCAAGGCACTTTCCTAGGACTTCGAACACTTTGACCTTCCATTCCAATTTGCTCTTTGTGGAACCCCCTTCACCTAAAAAACCACATTAGGCATACATTTTCCGCCATTACCTACTTGCCTAGGTCTCCCACATTGGCTTTAACCCTTTACCATGCACCTCTCTCTATACGCAACATTGCACTTAACACTTTCCATCACATATCATCTTTGGTTGCACCATCATCAGAAGGTGGATGGGGGGAAAGGGGAATATACCCGGAACCGAAAACAATCTGCCTCTCTACAACTCAGGGTAAACACAGCACCCCAATCCAACATTCACCTTCAAAATCCTCTTTCCTGCTAGTAAACCACCGCCTGCACACCTCTCCAGTCGATCACCCTATTGTAAGATCACGATCAAACAGATACGCACCGTATGACACACTTTGCAGCTTCCCATGCACACTTGAACACAAGAAACTGCCGGTTCGATGGGGGCACACTTGCCTACACACACACCCAACACCGAGACACAAGCACAAGAGCAGTAGAACAGAGGGGGGAAGGGGAAATGACACAAAAGATGCAGGCAATCCTTGCTTTCCTTTGCTCAAAACAACCTAGTACAATCAGCCTCGTCACACAGCCTCGACGGGCACAAAAGATTGATCATGGAAAAAGTTGTAGGTCTTTCGTTGAGAGTTAAATTTTTCTCCTTTCACCCTTGTTGTCGAGGCGTGCACACACGCATGTTCGATCTCATCTCTCTCGAGCCCTCGTCGCTCGAAAGCCCTCTCTCCAAGAGATCCTCCTCGGACTTGCTTCCCTCTTCCACACAACCAACAAAGCCCAAGCTCCTCCATAAGTCCGCCTCCTCTTGCGAGAAAAAATAGTCCTCTCTTTTTTTCCTTCCTTCCTATTAATCCTTTTTTTGCCAAAGGGGCAATGACGACGCAGTCCTTGCTCCTTTTCTCTCCTTTTTTTCCTTTGGTTAAAAAATGTGCTCCTTTTCTCTCCTTGAGACCAGCCCTTCAACTTCTTTTACCCAAAGAAGGTTTCCTGGCGACAGCCCCACAGCTACACACCTTTTTAGTTCTCAGATAAACTCCTTTTACTTCCTTCCCTTTTTAATTTTGGAGCTCCACCTCCTTCATTTTAGGCCTTTCCTTGTGAATCTACAACCAAGGAGTTTGTTCCATTCATAGGAGGAGCTTCTCACGAGGTCGACACCCGTACCTAGTTGGACCTGCTAAATAACAACCTATGATCATACCGCATGGGAACTCCACTTGTATGCACCAAAATCCCAAGGCTTCTCCACCATCCCGCAACATGCCCAAAAATGGAGAAAAGAAACATGTGAGCCCTTTCCATTGTAATTGCCTGCTAACCTGAACTAGGCGCACTTCAGTGCACAAGACTCCAATCGATGAGCCACAAATTTTTGGTCAATCTTCCACACTGCATGCAATTTTTTCAAGAATCCTAGCGAGCTCAAGAAAATCCCATGTTGGTGCGCCTACCAACACGGCCCATTCAACACACAACTGCCCCCCTTGAAAACTTTGTCAGCCCATAACTTGCCCATTCGAATTCGGATCGGCAATCCAAAAAGACCGACATGCTCCACAACTTAAACTTTATACACGTGCTTGTGCATTCTAGCTCGGGTCACTGTCCCCATCTGCCCTATTCGTCGGGATCTGCAAACCTTCCAACTTCGAACTAGCATATCTTTCACACAGAAGCTCCATTTGACGAGCCGTCTAGACGGGCTTCTGGAGCCTCTCGAAAACTACATTTCCGGGCACTTTCCCAGCACTTTGAACACTTTGACCTTTCATTCCAATTGGCTCTCTCTGGAGCCCCCTTAACCTAAAAAAACCACATTAGGCATACATTTTCCGCCATGACCTGCTTGCCTAGGTCTCCTTCATTGGCTTTAACCCTTTACCATGCACCTGTCTGTATACACAACATTGCACTTAACACTTTCCAGCATTGACCATCTTTGGATGCACCATCATTGCCCACCCCCAGCTTCTCTATCAAAGCTTTCATAAGTTTACTCTTGAATCCCTGTCCTCTATCTGACACGAGCACCCATGGAACTCCAAAACGACAATAGATGCTGTCAAAAACAAACTGAGCTACCACATGAGCATTTACCTCCTTCACAGCTTTGGCTTCGACCCACTTGGTAAGATAGTCAATCGCCACTACAATGTATTTTTTCCCGCTTTGCCGACTTCGGGAGTGGACCAATGGCATCCAGGCCCCACTTTTCAAAAGCATCTTGGGCAATGATAGCTCCTTGCAATTCGGCTATCAGTCTCCTCTCACCCATATTCTAACATTCATGGTAGGTTTTGCACCAATAGTGCACATCACGTACTATCGACGACCACCAAAAACCTGCTCTCAAGATTTGAAACAAAACCTGGTCTTTACCCTGATGCCCACTTTCCTCATGACATTGTTGCAGCACCATACCGATTTCTTCCTTATAAAGTACTCTTCGCAACACTTCATCCCGTCCATAGGTCATAAGATCCTCCCCTATTAGTGTAAAATTACGAGACTTCTACACTATCCTTCGCTTCTATAACTTGGACAATCTTTCAGAGCACTGACCGGTATTCAAAAATTCTTCAATCTCTTTCAAGGTCTCACGCCCAACATAGGTGGGTTGGGGCCACATGTATACCTACAACCTGCACTTGTACTTTGCTGCTTGCAAGAAGCTGATTTGCTTCTTGGTTCTACTCTCTTCTAGCATGCCTGAACTGAACTTCCTCAAAAAACTTCAGCAACTCCTTGATGGCATATAACCAATACTTTAATGATGAGTCCCATTTCACTTGCCATTGACCCAACAACAGCTTGATGACTAACATTGCATCACCTTTCACCACCAACCTCAAGATACCAAACTCGACACACTGTTTCAAACTTAAATGGAGGGTGAGATACTCCGCCTCATTATTGGTATGAACATCCTCCAAGTCGTAGGATTTTGAAAAGATGACCCTGTCATGCGGATCTTGTATCACCACACCTCCACCTGCCTTTTGTATTACCCTCATGTATGCTCCATCAAACCACATGGTGAAAGCTTCCGCTAAGTCAGGCTCCTCCTTGGTTTCATCCCGCACCACCCTGGGGTAGATTGGCAAATCAACAGCCTTGCTGAATAGAATATATGCCATGTGAGATCGACTTGTATGGTCAACTTTGAATTCAAACTCAAACTCTTGCAGCTCTATTACGCACTTCATGATCCGCTTCCCTGGCTTCAAGTGCAACATTACCTTCGGCATTAAATTATTGGCCGTTAGCACAAAAACATTCGCACGATGAGATACACCTTGAACGTCCTGTAGGCAAAAACTAAGCCATTACCCACTGTTGGGCTTTGGTGTAGGTCGCCTCCCCAGGACTTATCACTCTGCTTTCAAAATAAATAGGTTTATAGCTTCTTCCCACCTTTTGCAATAGTATTGTCCCAATGGCTATAGTGCCTACCTTCATGGCAACATAAAAAGCATCTTCATGATTGGGAGGACACACCGTAGACAGTCGACACAAGATTTCTTTCACCCTGTCAAAAGCTACTTGAGCCTCTTCATCCCATTTAAAACCGTGCACTTGCTGCGCCCTCTTTTGAAGGGGGGTATACATACTGCGACAACATCTAAAAAAACCTTGACAGATACTTCAGCCTATGCACGAACGACGCCAAAGCCTGTGCATTGGAGGAGGCTCCACTAGAGCCTTGACCTTTTCTAAATCCACTTCAATCCCATTTTGTGATACCACATGACCCAACAATGATGCTCGGGGTTGTGCTAATTTCAACTTCTTGGGGTTCAACTGACCTCCCTCTTCAACTATCCTCTAAAAACACAATTACAACTTTGACAAATGATCCGTCCATGAGCTATAACATCCAATGTCGTCCATGAAAACCCTAATGAACCTACCCAAATAGGGACCAAACACCTTGTTCATCCAATCCTGAAAGGTGGCATAGGCATTTACCAACCCAAAAGGCATCCGACGGTATGCAAAGCAACCCCATTGGGATATGAATGTCGTCTTCAGATGGTCGTCAAGAGCAATCCCTGTTGGAATTAGGGTTGTAGTGGAAACGCACACAGCTTGGAGAAGACGAAGGAAGCTCAAGGCACACAATAGAGAGTGTGTTACTTAGTGTGCAATGGAAAGATAGATAGCCCTACAGTGATGGGCATATATACAATGCACGGGGGGAAAAACCTCCTAAAGAGGGAAAAAATGGCTCGACGGTCCTAGTGTGTTCACACACATCACTACCACATGTATATGGTAACAAATCCCCCCTGGAGTGATGCGGTGAACGAGAGCTGGCACATGAGTAAACGGAAGTGCCATGCCCTGAGGACATGATCAGTCCACAAAGGGGAGTAAGCCCAAAGCTTTGCAGAAAGCTTCAAGCTTCTCACAAGACAATGCCTTTGTGAAAAGATCTGCAAGGTTGTCCTGTGTTGGCACATAAGGCAAGCTGATCTCTCCTGCTGAGAGCCTCTCCCTGACATAGTGGTAATGCACCTCAATGTGCTTTGTACGAGCAAGAAAAACTGGGTTCCTCGCAACTGCCAATGCGCTCTGACTGTCAGTGTCGATAGTGTTGGTAGTGTCTTGTCCAACACCCAAATCAGGCATAAGGCGTCTGAGCCATACACACTCAACCGTAGCTGTGAAGACTGCCCTGTACTCAGCCTCACAACTCGAACTGGCCACAGTAGGTTGCTTCTTGCTCAACCATGATATACATGAACTACCAAGCATGAAACAAAAACCACTTGTGGACACTCGCGTGTCAAAACGACCATCCCAATCTGAGTCCGAAAAAGCATGTAAGTCTGGCGGCAATGATCCCCCCTTGGGACAAAACAAGCCAAGATGTAAAGTGCCACTAAGGTAGCGGAAAATCCTCTTGATAGCCTGCCAATGCTTAGACCCTAGGCTATGCATAAATCTGCTGACCTGTGAGACTGCAAACTGAATATCTGGCCTCGTGTTATATACATAAATGAGGTAGCCAACAACAATTTGGTAAAGAGTGACATCAGCAGGATTGCCAGCATCATGTAGAGTCAACTTCAAACCTGTTTCCATGGAGTGGAAATAGGTTTGCAATCCTCAAGTCCAAACTTACATAGCAATGTCTTTATGTAACTTTTTTGACACAAGGCGATACCACCATCACATTGCTTAAACTGTATACCCAAGTAATGATGCAACAGCCCCAAATCTTTCATCTTGAAAGTAGCATTCAAATCAGCCTTAAATTCAGCAATATGTCTCTCATTTGGTCCAGTGATCAACAAATCATCAACATAAAGAATCACAATGAGAAGTACATCACCCTCACGCTTTACATACAATGTGCTTTCTGTTGGACCGTTATGAAAGCCTCATTTAACCAAATGAGTGTCAACTTTCTCATGCCAAGCACGAGGATATTTCTTCAACCCATACAAAGACTTCTTACATCTGCACACTTTGTCCTCTTGTCGTTTTATGACAAAACCGCAAGGCTGCGTTACATAAACTTCCTCAAATATGTCAACATTCAAGAAAGCAGTAACAATGTCTGGTTGATGTACATCCCAACCAAAATGAGCTACCAATGCACATAGAAAATGCACAGTAGTCATACGACAAGTGGGAGAAAAATATCTTCATAATCAATGCCTTTTTGCTGTGCATAACCCTTTGCAACAAGTCGAGCCTTATGGCGATCGATCTCACCATTCGGCTTGCGTTTCAACTTGTAAACCCACTTCGTACCAATGGCCTTTTTGCCAGAAGGCAAATCACATAAAGTCCATGTGTCATTTTCTATAAGTCCATCATATTCTGATTGCATGGCAGCCATCTAAGTTTTTGAATTCTGTGCTTCATGAAAAGATAGAGGCTCCTCAACATCATGTAAGCTAGACATAGCCAAAGCATAACAATCTGATGAAGCTGAAACCTGCATGTGGCCCTAACTGAACCATCCTTTGGAAACTTAGAACACTACATTTTACCCAGAATACAGCCTTCACAAACATGTTTGACAGGTGCTTCAAGACGCGGCAAAGAAGCAACCATATCAGATTTCAGCAAATGCAGCAAACTGGCAAAATTCAGATGACCAAAACGTGCATGCCAAAGTTTTGCATCTGAAATAGCCCTTGAATCTGCAACAAAATTTGCAAAATTTTGTCCACACTTGTCATACAAAGTGAGCTTATACAACCCACGACACAAAAGGCCAGATGCAACAATTTCATCACCAAAACTGAGATCATGAACTGTACATCTGTCATCCACAAATTTGACTACAATTCCAAGTCTAGCAAGTGCGGATATAGACAAGAGATTCTTCTTGATCCAAGATACATAAAGTGCATCAACAAGTGTGAAGGAACTGCCATTAGCAGCAGTAAGCACAATCTTTCCAACTCCCTGAACTGGATAAGAGGCGTTGTTGGCACAAGTGACTGAATTCCCATGAGGGACAGACTCGAGAGAGGTAAATAATTCACGATGTGAGGTAATGTGCTTTGTAGCGCCACTGTCAAAATACCACACATGTGAATCTGCAGCAGCTGACAAGCATGCATCATGGACAACAAGATTGTAAGTGCACTCTACGCTAAAAGCCCATTCTGCATCAACATCAACATTACAGTCTCCTTTCACAAAAGACTCAACAATGGCTACAGTTGTAGTGGAACCAGCATTTGCAGTGGAACCACCTTCTTTCTTCTTAGCCTCTTTGGCCTTCAACTTAGGACACGACTTGATCAAGTGATCATTAGCTTTACAATAATGGCAACGCATATTCTTTTTGCCCTTATCACCAGAATTGCCAGACGAATTGCTGCCAGCAAAAGTATTAGGAACAAAAGTTTTGCCACTCGCAGCAGAACCATAAGAAGTGGCTGCATTGCTGTTACCACCCTTTCTTTGAGAAGCCATAAAAGCCTGTTCAGCTGCACGTTGTCTAGTCCTATTTTTTCTAGAAAGTGAATCTTGCAACAGCAATGTGCATAATGCATCAAACTTGACAACTTCAGGATTTCCTTGGGTCATCAGTCTCCAAGTACTAGCAAAAGTCTCGTAGGAATCTGGTAAGGCATCAAGAACAGTCTGCACAAGGGAACTGTCTGAAATGACTTCACCTGCAGAAATAAGTTGCTCATTGATATCCTTGACACTAGCAAGGAAAGTGTCCATATCATCTTCCTCATGCATAATCTTCGACTCCAGCTCTTTATGCAGCAAAGCAATTTTAGCTTCATTGCGACTTGCATAAAGACCATCCAAAATATCCCAAGCCTGTTTTGCAGATTTTGTTGAACGAATGTGAGGAACAATGGTGCGCTTCACAGACAACGCAATCAGTGCATAAGCCTGCGCATCCTTAACATCCCAGCGAGCTTATTCTGCTGTAGGCAAAACAACTCTAATAGCTGCAATCCTTGCAGCAAGACCTGCAACATCCTCAACATCGCCTACATCCTCAGAACCAGGACGTACATCAATGCCTTACAAAATATTCCAGACACCCTTTGACACAAGAACATGTTGTATCATATAAGCCCACATAGGGTAGTTGTTCCCATCCAACCTATCCTCAACAGCAAACACATCTGTGTTGTTGTTGTCAGCCATGGTAAATGCTGCACCTGATGTGAAAAATGCCCGAAAATAGGAGAAACGGAGTGGGAACAGCACGTGCTATATAGCACAAACCGTAGAAGACTATAAGGCACCTGTTATGCAGAAAACGACACTGACAGAAATTCTACACAAAATGACAAAATAGCCTGTGCAGTACTGCTTGTAGTGGAAACGGAGGCCGAAATGAGCCCAAATATTTGTCGACCTGCAAGCGCTCTCCAAAGCTCACTGAAATCGGAGAAAGTGAGCAGGCGTGTACTGGAGCTGCTCGCTACTAAGCCCGGAGGACGCAACCTGCTCTGATACCAATTGTTGGAATTAGGGTTGCAGGGAAACGCACAAAGCTTGGAGAAGACGAAGGAAGCTCAAGGCACACAATAGAGAGAGTGTTACTTAGTGTGCAATGGAAAGATAGATAGCCCTAGAGTGATGGGCGTATATACAATGCACGGGGGGGAAAACCTCCTAAAGAGGGAAAAAATGCCCCAGCGGTCCTAGTGTGTTCACACACATCACTACCACATGTATATGGTAACAATCCCTATTTGAAAGTAACCTGCAAACCCATCCATAATGGAATACCTCTCATGTCCAACTACCTGATTCAAAATCTCATCTTGAAACGGCAATGGGTAGTGATTCCTCTTAGTCGCAGAATTCAATGGCTTATAATTGACACACACCCTTCATCTCCTATTCTTTTTAGGAGTGATAACCACCGAGGAAACCCACTCTGATTCCTTCACAGGGTATATAATACCTGCATCCAGTAATTGATTGATGTCCTGCCAAAGGGCTTCCTTTTGAATTTCACTCAATCTCCTTAGCTTCTGCGCCTTAGGCTTGTATCCTTCCTTGAGGGCTATTTTTTTCTCAAAACCCTTGAGTCCTCGCAAGTCTTTATACTTCTTTGCAAATAAGTTCAAAAAGGGTGCACACAACTGGACATAGCTTTCTTTCTCCTTCTTGGTCAAGTCTCCACTTAGCATATTGACCACCTCTTCAGTACCCATGGCATACACCTGTGCTTGCACCTCTTCTTCCACACAAGGTTCTTCCATAGTGACCCCAAACAAGTCAGGATGAATCTTGAGCATACCATCCTTGCTTTCTTCTTCCTCTGTATCTATATAGCCCTCATCATAGGCCGTTTCAGTCTTGTACTCATAGCTGGTGGTGTCCCCTTCGTCTCTCGTCGCCATAGGATGGAAATGGCTTTCCTTGGTCTTCAGATCCAACACCACTTGTCTTCCTTTCTCTTTATCAATTAAGGTAAACACTTTGCTTTCCCAATCTTGTTTGGCACCTATTGCCAACAGCCACGGCCTACCAAAGATGATAGGATATGCATTATCCCCATCTTTTATCACAAAGAAGTCGATCAGGCATTTTATCCCCATCACTTTCACTCTTACATCCTGGGCCACGCCCAAACACCTAGCTTTAGCATGGTTAACCATCCTCATGCGCACATTCGACTTGGCTACCACCTTGACCTATGTTTCCCTCAACGCAGCTTCCATCATGACGCAAACCTCTACTCCCCCATCTATATAGGCTTGAACCTGCATCTTTTTCTCGATGACAACATCCACCAAAGGAAGAACATCCGTCGGGCTACCTACCCTGAGTGCCATATTTTGCACTGCCTGTACATTTCCCTTACCCCTTGGTAGTATGGTGCTAACGCTAGTCGACCACTATCACCTCAACGTTGGGTTCAATGCCAACAACTGTACAAAAGTAATATTAGCTCTTTGACTTTGGACATCACTCACCAAATCATACTATGGATGGCCGCACCCAAGCTGGAAATCCATTTGTTTAATCCTACGACGCCTTATTTTCTTGATAGTTTCAGGCTTCTCTTTCTCCTCGTATACTTTCTCCTTTCCCTTACGAGCTCTAGTCTCCCGCTCAGTCTCTATCTCCCTTTTAGCTCTATCTCTTTTGTTGGCCAACATTTCGACATCCTGTTTATCCACCCCAATGATGTTCACCCTAGGGACTTCACCGCTATCCGTTTGGGCTTGTTGCACTGGATTCTCAATTTCGTGCTGCCTCGGGCCATTAAATTGTGCTTGGCCTCTCCCTCTGTTCCAGGTAGAGGCCTTGCCCCGCCCCTTGCTCCTCTTGGCTGTCCCCGATCCATTACACTCAATCGTAGCTCTTGCATCTACTCCAATAGATCGTGAACCATATGTATCCATTGCTGCGAAATAGCAACCGTAGCCCTATTCCCTTGATTTTCCTCATGAGTTGACTCTCGAGGGCTTTGTGGTTGAACATGTGCCATTGCTTCATAACCTGCTACGCCCTGCTCTATCTTTTCTAAAAATTTTCTACTTTTCACCTTGCAATCGCCACTGCCCCATTGTAGTTCTCTCGGCTTTCAAAGTCCACTTTCTCTCTCACCTTCCGATGTAAGCATGCCATAAACTTATCCAATTTGAAGTACTCACCATTGGCTAGCTGCATAGCTGCTGCTAACTTTGCCCAACATGCTTCGAAATGATCTAGAAACAAGCTGAATTCCTCACCTAAATCCTGCTTAAGAGCCTTTAGCCTCGCATCCATCTCAACTGGAGAAGATTCTTTATGATAATCATGCAAAAATCTTGCTCGTAGAGCCGGTCATGCCTGTCTGGGCTCAATCTCCAAAGCTTTGAACCACAATTTGGCCTTTTCGCGCATCACCAACGGGAAGTTTTGCATCTTGCTATCCTCATTAGGCATTGGCAAAGACAACATGTACAATTCAAATCTGCAAGCAATTCATCTAGATTCTCTTCACTTGTAAAAATCGGACCAAAGCTTCGGGACGCCATCCTTACCGATGCGGAAACCTGTATTTTTTTCCTTCACTGACGGGAGAAATCAGCGTGCTCCTCAGTGGGGGCACCAAAAGATGGATGGGGGGAGAGGGGAACACACTCGGAACCCAAACAATCTGCCTCTCTACAACTCAAGGTAAACACAACATCCCAATCCACTGAGATTCACCTTCAAAATCCTCTTTTTGCTAGCAGACCACCACTTGCACACCTCTCGAGTCGATCACCCTATTGTAAGATCATGATCAAACACATACTCAACGCATGACACACTTCGCAGCTTCCCATGCACACTTAAAGTCTCTTTCTCTCCCTTTGCCACAAGACACCGCCTGTTCGATGGGGGCACACTTGCCTATACACACACCCGACACCGAAGACACAAGCACAAGAGCAGTAGAACAGAGGGGGGAAGGGAAAATGACACAAAAAATGTGGGCAATCCTTGCTTTCCTTTGCTCAGAACAACCTAGTACAAACAGCATCATCGACACAACCTTGACATGCACAAAAGATTGATCATGGAAAAACTTGTAGGTCCTTCACTGAGAGTTAAATTTTCCTCCTTTCGCCTTTGTTGTCAAGGCGCGCACACACGCATGTGAGCTCTCTTCTCTCTTGATCCCTCGTCGCCCGAAAGCCCTCTCTCTACGAGACCCTCCTCAAACTTGCTTCCCTCTTCCATGCAGCCAACAAAGCCCAAGCTCCTCCAACAACCTGCCTCCTTGTCGTGTCTTATTTTCCTTCCTTCCTTAATTCGTTTTTTCCCCAAAGGAGCAATGACGATGCCATCGTTGCTCCGTTTCTCCCCTTTTTTCCTTTGGATAAAAAATGTGCTCCTTTTTTCTCCTTGAGACAAACCCTTCAACTTCTTTTTCCCAAAAAGAGTTTCATGGCGACAGCCCGACTATACACCTGTGTTAGTTCTCACTTAAACTCGTTTTACTTCCTTCCCTTTTTAACTTTGGAGCTCCACCTCCTTCACTTTAGGCCTTTCCTTTTGAATCTACAACCAAGGAGTTTGTTCCATTCATAGGAGGAGCTTCTCACAAGGTCGACTCCCGCACCTCGTTGGATCTGCTAAATAACTCCTATGATCATACCACATGGGAACTCCACTTGCCTGCACCAAAATCCCAGGGCTTCTCCACCATCCCGCAACATGGCCTCAGACAACATGCCCAAAAATGGAGGATTGCAAGGTCTTCGTAGAGCTATGTTCCATGCTGCAGCGCATGCAATGTATACTTGCACTCAAAGCGTAGCAACCTCACATCAAACGACTCGAACCTGGAGTGCATAGGCTAGGCATTGCAAGCCCCCAAAAACTCAGCAAAAATGCAAAATTTTGTCATGTATGGAGTGACTCAGTCGCTATCCCCCGTGATCGTAACAAGCATGACTACCTTGTGCCCGTCGAAACTCTATTTTTGAAGGCCTTTCCTTACTCAAATGAGGGGCACGTGCCCGTTGCATATGAGGGCCACTCACCGAAGCGCTCGAAGTGCCTATAATTTCTTTGGTGTGGGACTGCAAGGAGTGTGTTTTTCGCAATGCATACGTCGATGCACTCCATGCACTCCGTGGGACTCAGCTCTTACCTGCGACAACATTGCCACATCTTTTGAATTAAACTTGAAGATGTGTATATATATATATATATATATATATTGAATTCTTTCTCTCTCTCTCCTCTTTTCTCTCTCTAGAAAAATGCGCAAGAAGCAGAAAACATAGCCTCCGTTTCACCCTCACCGTTTTGCCGACCTAGTGCATGTGCGCATTGTCTGTCTGGACTTCTTACCGATATGCACTGCGATGCTCTCTGTCTATGCAAAACGGTGAGGGTGAAACGGAGGCTATGTTTCCTGCTTCTTGTGCATTGTTCTAGAGAGAGAAATGAGGAGAGGGAGAAAGAATTCAATGCTACATAACTATTTTTGCGAGGTGCAAAATTTCTAGGCCGGTGAGGAGATCTCTCGCCACTCCAAACGGAGTGGCCGCTGTTGAACCTGAAAGTGTGAGGCATTGCAATTTCGATGGGCCTAGAGAGATAGGTTTCACACATGCAAACCTATTGGCTAGAAAATATGAACAACAGCCCATCGATTGACACGTGCAGCTCATGCACGATAGTCGATGAGTGTCGATGTGCTTCTATTCTTTTTCTAGAGTCAAAGAGACCTGTAGAGGACGTACACTCAATCACATTCGCGCTTCAGCACCGGTGCCAAACGGCTATAAACGGCATTGTAGTGTGGACTGCTATTTTGATAGCAGCGGTGGAGCAAATGCACCGGGGCGCGTGGCACTACAACAAAAAAACGTGTTATCGACGCGGCCCGTCGCTATGCGCGTCGTTGTGAAACCAGTCGCTATTAGCGACGCGCATAGCAGGAAAAAACTTTTCTTGGGCAGAGGGCAGGTAGCCTGGCCTGTGCCTAGTTAAAAGATAGACACAGCCACAGCCGGACTTCCTGCCCTTTGCCCAAGAAAGCGAGCAGCACCAAAATATCAGCCATGCTCCCGCGCGCAGAAATTTCGGCAGAGTTCACTATAACATATGTGCGGTATTATCGCTCACATTACCGCAAAAAAACAAACAAACTTGAAATATAAAAATTCCCGTACGCGGCAAACACTGCGGCAAAGCTGGTGGTAATGGTCTAGCGGTAACTGATGCGGTAATGGATGCGGCAATATTTCGCCAATATTACCGCGTGCTTTGCTGCAACAGTACCCTCGCATATTACCGCGTCAGGCTTATCGCGAGCATTACCGTGAAGGGATTTATTATAAAAAAACAGATGACCATTTGGATTGTCCTTTGCAGAACCATCCAAAAGGTCATCTATTTTTTTATTTATTTTAGTTATTTTACAAAATTATTATTAATTACAACAAAATATCACAATTGGACAATACATTGAGCCAAAAAAAGATTGATAATTTCATTTACATAAGTGGAATTACAATTGGGGGAGGTATTGAGCCAAAAAATGATAGGTATTGCATTTACATAAAGGGCAAAAAAAGCCCGCGTGTACAAAATAGAGTATGGTCATGTGGGATAGGGCAAACGGGGCGCGCATATACAAAATAGAGGATGCTCATGGGAGAGTTGGCGGTATTTCACGTGGAACTCCTTGACTCTGCAAAACCATAAAAAAGAAACAATTAACACTTTGTTATTTAATATTTGATATAAAATCAACAATTTGATTATTTAGATAAGATTAAACTTACATGTTGTAGACTTCTGCCCGCATTTTCGAACTCCTCTCGAGAGATCATTTGACTTTCAAAAAACCAACACCAAGTTAGATACTCGGTATGGTTCTCTCTATATCTATGCACTTCTCTGGTCGGGCGACTCATGGTAATGTTATACTGACAAAAAATAGCAACCAATTAATTAAATGAAAAACATTAGATTTTTTACAATAAAACTAATATTTTTACTTACATATTTGTCTTTCCAAGCCGTTTTTCCTCCCGAACCATAATGCGTAGGAGTCTGATGGGATCTGGCCTCAACTTGACGCGTATACATCCTCGCACCGGTTGCCCTTTCGTCCTCTTTCTCGCCCATAGCAGCCTCCCATTCCACATCGTGGACATTTCCTGGCCGATAGCTATGCTCTGGAGACTCCATTGTCTTCTTTGCCGCTCTCCTCACACTAGATTTTTTGTTCTTCAGAAATGTTTTGACATGCTCTTGCAACCATTGCCTTGAGAATTGTTGCCCCTCAGGGTTGGGGAAACGCATGTGCATGGTTGTCTCTATATATGTGAGGTTGTAGGGATCTTGCTGATCAAAACAATTGATATATGTGGAGTGGATTAATTGGTTGACGTGTGTGCGGAATCTCCTGCCCATGTGCTGTCCCGAGATCCACCATACCTCCTCTATGAACCTGGTAGTATAACCTGCGAGCATCTGGTGAAGGCATCTCATGGTCCTCATCTTCTGCTGGAGCAGGGCGCGGTGATTGTGGAGGAGAATCTGTAGTACTCTCCCCCCCCCCAAAACAACAACTAGCTCCGCTCCCTCGTCGAGATCGACCGGCGCTAGCGCGCGAGCTGCCCTGACGCTGACTGCCAGAAGAGCACCGACGTGAATCTGGGACAGAAGGTGGGATAGGTGATGGATAGGTGGACGCCCGTGGCGTCACACCTTGTGGCGTCGCACCCAACGGCGTCGGACCCTGGGGCGTTGGACCTTGTGAAGGAAAAGTTGAACCTGGAGCTGTAGCTGGAAAACTCTACAGGTATGGAGTGCCACTAGTTGGAGTAGAGACCTTTGATAATCCAAAAGCTGCTAGCTGCGCCGGTGAATAGCGTTGTGTAAGGGTCTGCTGTGAACCTAACCACTCAGTCCAAAGACGCAATGCCCTCTCCACATCTGGATCGGTCACAGGTACGGCAGTGGACCCACCTAGAGCGTCCCGAAACCAGCCGAACCCTGATGATGACTATTGAGGCGACGGTTGTGAATGATAGGTAGAGAGAGCGTCGGGATATGACATCCCGTCTACCACCTCAATGCTGCGAAAGCGTGGTGTGAAAGAAGAAGACATGGTCTGTATTTATTACGACAAAGATTAAACTAGGGTATAAAATTTGAATATATGATTAAAAATTTACACATTGATTTTTTTCAAACATTGGATTCTCTATAGTATCCAATGTTGAAAGAATCCAATGTGGAAAGAATCCAATGTGTGTCTACAACCTATAAAAGAGTCTTGCAAAGCCTCGAGTGCTAATAAGATATTAGTGTGTGTATTGACTAATAAGAGATTATTGTGTTTATGATTAGTGTGATCGATTGCGTGATCACTTGGACGGTCATTGGGGCCTAATACGTCACCTACGACTTAAGCATGGAGGTATGTTTCTGTTTTTGTGTTGATTGTTGTTTAATTTAACATAATTAGTGTGTGTTTTAGTGTTGGCTTGTGTAATTGGCTTGTGCACACACTAATTAGTGTGTGCATTGGATTGTGTAATTGGCTTGTGCACACACTAATTAGTGTGTTTTAACATACACTAATTAGTGTGTGCATTGGCTCGTGTAATTGGACTAATCACACACTAATCACACACTAAATAGTGTGTGTATTGATCAATCACATTAGCCAATGCACACACTAATCACATACACTAAATAATGTGTGTATTGGCCAATCCAATTGACCAATGCACACACTAATCCAAAACTAATTAATGTGTGCATTGACCAATCACATTGGCCAATGCACACACTAATAGCACACTAATTAGTGTGTACATTGACCAATCACATTGGTCAATGCACACGCTAATCACACAAAAATTAGTGTGTGTTAATGAGCACTAATTAGTGTGTGCATTGACCAATCACATTGGCCAATGCACACACTAATCACACACTAATTAGTGTGTGCATTGACCAATCACATTGGCCAATGCACACACTAATAGCACACTAATTAGTGTGTACATTGACCAATCACATTGGTCAATGCACACACTAATCACACACTAATTAGTGTGTGAATTGGCCAACCCCATTGGCCAATGCACACACTAATTAGTGTGTGCATTGACCAATCACATTGGCCAATGCACACACTAATAGCACACTAATTAGTGTGTACATTGACCAATCACATTGGTCAATGCACACACTAATCATACACAAATTAGTGTGTGTTTGATTAGTGTGTGTTAATGAGCACTAATTAGTGTGTGCATTGACCAATTACATTGGCCAATGCACACACTAATAACACACTAATTAGTGTGTGCATTGAACAATCACATTGGCCAATGCACACACTAATAACACACTAATTAGTGTGTGCATTGATCAATCACATTGGTCAATGCACACACTAATTAGTGTGTGCATGGCCAATCCCAAATTTAACATATTAGGTTATGCAAGTAATAAAATCTAACAAGTTTAGATTTTGCATGTAACTAATAATTAACAAATTTAAGTTTTGGTGTGTCTTTACTTACACTAATTAGTGTGTGCATTAGAATAATGCACACACTAATTAGTGTGTGTAAAGAACACATGCACTAATTAGTGTGTGCATTAGAATAATGCACACACTAATTAGTGTGTGTAAAGAACACATGCACTAATTAGTGTGTAAAGAACGTACACATGCACTAATTAGTGTGTGTGTGTGTGCATGCGTGTGTATGAGTGTATGCATGTGTGTATGCGTGTGTGTGTATGCATGTGTGTGTATGCGTGTGAAAAAATCAAAAAACATAACAACAAAACTTACATGGAATTGAAGCGCTTGTTGGGAGAGGGTAGGAGAGTGGAAGAGTAGAGATGGTGGAGAGTAGAAGAGTAGAGATGGAGGTAGAGCTCAAGGTTGTGAGGTTCGCGTTCTCGGTTTTTGTGGAGAAGACGATGAAATTCGAATTTTAAGGCTTTGAACTTCGCGGGGCACGCGGGTGTCCCTATTTATAAAAAAATTTGAAATTTGATTTTCCGCTCCTATTACCGCGACCATTACCGCGTGCCTTACCGCGCTTATTACCGCACCTATTACCGCGGTGCAAATTCGGGCCAAATAAACAGATGGCCACGTTCTGACATTATTACTATTGATCCTCACAATCTATTGGTACTATGTTTTTTATAAAATATATATAAAATGAAAGTATTTCTAGTACTTTGAAATTGATATTTTTACCTAAATGGTTAATTTACTTTTTACTGATATTTTATTAACATTCTTTGGTAATTTTATTTTAATTAGTGTATGTAATTTATTAATGTAGGTTGCTTGGGATGATTTTGGCCCGTCCACTGAACCGGATAGATCACGGTGGTTGGCCGAGCGATTACCATGCCCATACGTGCGGTGCAAATGCGCCATTGCTCGACTTCGACGGATATGCTTGAGCCATGTAGAAGATTATGGACTATGGGACGATCCTCGCAATCGTGCACGGATGGAAACAAACGATCCGCGAATTGTTGCGGCTATTGACGTCACCCCACATTGGCGTGTGGTTGGTGGAGGAGGGGAAAGGAGGGTGGAAGAGCGCATGCGCCAAGAATCCATTAGAGAGGGAGGAAGCACATCAAATCAGCCAAGTACTGCTGCTCCCTCTTATCCGAGTGACCGCATCCCATCTCCTTACGTGGATGCAGAAGACGACCATTTGCATAGAATGGTTGAGGATCTCTTTGCACGAGAGGAGGAGCATGAACCAGAGTGTGCATGTGAAGAAGCTTCCAAGCGAACGAGGAGTGAGCTACTCGATTCGGCACACACCGCACTATATGATAGATGCTCTTACTCCATTTTAAGGGCTTCTCTTGAAGTCCTTAACCTTCAGGCGATGTTTGGATGGAGCAATGCTAGTGTCGACGCACTTTTGAGGTATGTTTACAGATTGTGAAGGATGCTTGTGGAGTGCATAAATTAGCTTCTAATGTACTTTCTTCTTGTGATAGGTTGCTAGGAAAGATGCTGCCAACTGGCAATCACATGCCAGAGAACAGACAAAAAGCCCGCGAAGTGGTGACTGCATTAGGGATGGATTATGATCGCATTCATGCTTGCGTGAACAATTGTGTGCTCTTTCGTAATGAGCATGCCGATTGTGACACATGTCCATCGTGTAGGGAGCCTAGGTTCAAAGAAGGAATGCAGAGCAACAGAATTCCACGTAAAGTTTTGAGGCATTTTCCACTCATCCCTTGCATCCAACACATGTTTAGATCGAAGGGTACGAGCGAGCTTTTGAGTTGGCATGCAAAAAACCGCTCCACAGATGGTATTATAAGAGTGCCAGCTGACTCACCAGCGTGGAAGCACATAGAGGACACATGGCCAGAGTTCAGGGATGAGCCTCGTCACTTGAGGATTGGGTTAGCTAGTGATGGAGTGAATCCATTTGGGCACCGCTCTACTTCATGGAGCACTTGGCCGGTGGTTGTTGTAAACTACAATATTCCGCCTTGGGAGGCAACAAAAAAGGGAAACATTTTACTATCACTTCTCATTCCAAGAAAGCACAAGGTAAAAAACATGGATGTATATCTGCAGCCTCTTATTGATGAGCTTCAAGAACTATGGAGAGGCATAGATGTCATTGACATTTCACGGCCACCAAAAGACCGCAATGCCGTCATCAA
This sequence comes from Adiantum capillus-veneris, assembly GCF_014529385.1. Classification (NCBI taxonomy): domain Eukaryota; kingdom Viridiplantae; phylum Streptophyta; class Polypodiopsida; order Polypodiales; family Pteridaceae; genus Adiantum; species Adiantum capillus-veneris. Next base: position 138,732,381 of record NC_140955.1, on the reverse strand, counting down.
GTGCATCCTCATGTGGACCATGCATGATTACCCAGGATTTGGAGAGGTATCTGGTAAGTATGCACATGTTAATTGTACTCTTTGCTTTAGGTCTATCGTCTCATGTGTAACGTTTGTTTACCTCTTGGCAGGATTGGCAACATCTGGACATAGTGCGTGTCCCACTTGTGGCCCCTCCCTTGTGACAGAGAGACCTCCTCTTCTTGGGAAGGTGATCTATCCCAACAACCATCGCTTCCTACCTCCTTCACATCCTAGATATGCTCCCCCTATCAATGGAGTGCAGCCGTTCCATTGGAACATGGCTGATTGGGCGAAGCATTGGGAGGAGCATCATGGTACCTCACCGCCTCCCAATGGGTTGCCAAAGGGCATGTCGAGGTACTCAATCTTCTTGTTGCTCCTCTATTGGACTTCGTTGAAAATTCAGCACTTATTGGACCCTATGCATGTATTCAAAAATGTTGGGCAAGCTATATGGGATCACATAATTGGAAAGGATTCATTGGGTGCTAGGGAAGATTTAAGAGCCATTAGACGTCTCCCCCCTTCAACCACGCCCCGCATGGGGGAGTGGGGAAAGATGATTCTCCCAAAAGCACCGTGGATAATGTCAAAGGCAGACCAAGAGCGGACAAAGCAAGTTATTGCATCCATCAGAACTCCAACGGGATATGTGCGGTCACTCAAAGGTGCTTTCACAAAAACCAAAAAGGGTGGCTCCATTCAATTGTATGGATTGAAATCCCATGATTGACATAAAATCCTTCAGGTAAGAGTAGAACAATTTGTGGTGTCTATGTGTCCTTATATATAGGTTGACATTCACTAAGATGTTTTATTGCTTGTAGTTTTTACTTCCCATAACTATTAGTGGTTATGGGGACACTAAGGTGAAGGCTGCAATATTCAAAGTGGGTGAGATTGTGAGGTAATGGGTTTTTTTCAAGTACTATATCATGTTGTGCATGCATGAACTTTGGAATTTTTTTTCATCTACTATATAAAGTTTGCCCTGTAGATTTGTGAGCTCCAAGGAGATAGAAGTAGAAGCCATACCAGTAGCCCATCAGCTAGCAGTAGAGACAGTGTGTGCTATTGAGGATGCATTCCCACGTACAATCCTTATTAGCCAAATACACCTATTGCTTCACCTTGTTGAGGAGATTGCCATTTGTGGGGTGGTTCACTCTAGATGGATGTTCTTCTTGGAGAGATTCTTGAAGACTTTAAAGGATTTTGTTAGATTGAGGTCACAACCGGAGGTATGCAAAATAAATACAATATAGATAGCATTTAAACGCTATGGAGTTACTAATAAAAATATGTGGTTTTAATGTTTTCGGGCGAGCATGGCAGAAGGTTGGGTGGTGCAAGAGGCATTTGTGTATGTCTCACAGTATCTCATCACAGTGGATCCATCATTGCCTCGTCTGTGGAGTGAAGAAGAGGATCCTAGGAAGCACTCAACCATTCCCAGTGGAAAAGGCTCACTCTTGGTCATGGATAGAGAGTTTCATGCCATAGTCAAAAACTACTCTTTACTCAATGCCACTATCATGACCAAATGGGTCAATATGTACTTGGAAGCCCGCGTAGCTAGAGAAAGGGATAGAGATGCATGGAAGAGGTCCCATGGAGGTAGACGTGCACCTCCTTTTCCTAAAGAGCTTGCAAAATATCCTGACTTGATTCAAGTAGAGTGGATCCATAATGCCATGACCAATGCCAAAGCACAAGGAGAACAAATAAGCCCTAAAGAATGGGAGTATGCGCGAGGATGCTTGCGCAAGGTGAGTGTGTATATGTTATGTATGCATGTATGAAAATCACTTAATGAAATGCGATGTAACCTCTTATGCATTGTGATTGTAGGGTCTCATTTTCAACTCCATTTGGTCCAAAGGCCGACATTTTCGCACCCACAAGATAGATGAGCGTCGGACCACTAATGATTGTGGCGTGATGGGAAACTTTGACACAACAACAGATGAGGTCAGATATTGTGGTACTATAGAGAGAATAATCAAAGTGGATTTCAAATCTTCTCACAAAATCCTCTTTGAGTGTCGATGGTTTGCGGGTGAGGTCAAAAGACATGAAAATGGGCTCATTATGGTGGATTCCACCCAATTCCATCGGGGAAAAACTGACAACTTGGTGTATCCTAGTAGTTGCGAGCAGGTAATTTAGGCTATGTGCAATTAACTTAAGTTAAACATTTAAGTTATGTATATCAGCTTATTCTTAGTGTGTGACGTATAGGTCTTTTATGTGCCATGTATATTTCAAAGAAGACTTTGGTATGTCATTCCAGTCACGCCGCAGGGTAGATCTATCTTTGCAGAGACGGACATTGAGCCAGTAATTGATCCCATCATACCATCACCACAAGATGCAGAGGAAGATGTAGTAGAAGTTGAAGAAGGTCAGCCAAGCCTTGCAAATAGTCATCTTGAGGAGGAGGAAGAGGGAGAAAGCGACGATGATTCTACAGGAGGTGATGGAGAGGAGGAAGAATCTCTAAATTTTTTTATTGATTTGAATACTATGGGTCTAAATATGGATCCTAGTGCTTGTAGAGATCTTATACAAGATGAGAATTAAAAAAACTCTCCATTCTTTCACTTGGTGTAGTATATGATTAATTTGCAAATTTTTCGTTATGTGCTTATGAAGAGTATTTGTAATGGTTTTGTTGTGAGTTCAATGATTTATGTATAGAATTTTTAGAGTGAAAGAGAGATTAAGTGAAGTGAGCAAGCATTCTGGAGAGTGTAGGAGTTGTATTGGATTTAAATGGAAACCCGCGAGAGAGGAAGGGGGAAGGGGGTCCAGCCTGTATTAGCGGTAATGTTTGCAGAAATAATCGCGGATATTTGTGCGGTAATATGTGCGGTAAAGTGCCGCTTCTGTATCAAAACGATTCTCTCTCCTCATTTTGAATTCCTCTCTCTTGTTTTGTGGTAATGGCCCGCGGTAAACACCACGATCTCTCAGAGTGGTTCCCTTTGTTTTTACATAAACTTTTCAAAAAAAACCATATCATGTATACGCCTCCTACATGCTATCCATGTAGGATCTCACATGAGATTTAAGGCCAATGAAAGACAACCGTACCAACTGAAAAGCATAGCCATAACTTAAAAGCATAACCATAACGAACCATAACCATAACTTAAAACCATAACCGGCTATAACCACTTTGATCAAAACCATAATGCAGATAACCATAACCATAAACAAAATTAACAATAAACATAAGCATAACCAGAAAGAGAAACAATAACTGTCTATACAATGACAATGACAATAATCATAACCATAAGGGAAACAATAACTGTCTGAACACTAACTGTTTGTACAAAAAAGAGACACATAAGCGTGTCTGTGTCTCACAAAGCATATAGATGAAATCTGGTCCACTAATGACTAGGCGTCGCAACCTGCACATAGGAAAAATCACAAAATTAGTATTGATATTACTTCACATATACTGACTTAATTAAATCAACTCACACATATTAACGTCTCACCTCAAGCGATCAGCGAGAGTGTAAGGCCTCCTAGTCTACAGGCTCTCCTGAAGCTTCAAGATCATTCAGTACTTCATAGATACCTCTGCGATATCCATCTGACTCCTCCTCGCGTGATGGAGCTTGATGCATCGCAAGATTCTGTGTTTATACAAAAATCAAAGTAATAAGAATACATGATTCATCGCGTTTTAAAAAACGCCATAGTTAAGATTGGATTAGAAACTCACAAACTCATAGCGAAAGCTGTCGAAGCCTCCGCTGCCAAGATGAGATGTCCTCCTAGTCATCTGTCGTACCTGCGCGGCCTCACGCTGCTGTCTGAACCGCGTGGCCGCTGTCCGCTCATCCTACCTGATCTGCAGCCACGTTTCGTGTGGGATGCCCGAAGGCTTCGGCGAGCCGGTCCTGAAAGCCTTCCGAGCTGCATCTCGTCGATGTTTGATGGTGTCCCGTGCAACACCCTTGATCCACCGCACCGAAACAACGGAAGAACCCGAAGCAGGCTAGTACTCTCTCAGGATGGTCTCCACTATGTAAGTGACTTTTTCCTTTTCTTGCTGATCCCAAGACGTTAGAATGCTGGTCGAAAACTGCAGCTCCACGAGCTGGCGAATCCGCTGTCGCATCTCAGTCCCGACTCTATCCATGTCAACAGAACCATCTCCCTATACAGTATAGAGCTTGGAGGCACTAGGATCGTGTGCCCCCCAAGGTGTCCGAGGTGTGCCAAGAGGTGTGTCGAGAGGTGTGCCTGGGTAAGACGGGGGTCGTGAGCGAAGAGGGGTCGAAGCATCTGTGGATCCTCCTCCACAGCAACCACCACCTCCACCTGACGATCGCCAAGATCGGCGAGTGCGCCTGTGCTGCAGAGATGAGGACGTACCCGCCTCTGCCCCACCCCTAGGTGTCGAAGCGGCCATGATGGGAGAAGAAGGCATTGTACCCATAGGCGTCCTGAACCCCGTAGGCGTCCTCCCCCTAAGGCGTCGGACCCTCCGGTGTGAAGCCCGGAGGCGTAGTACTCGTGCCTCTGGCTACCCAGTACTGAGAAGCCTCTGCCATCTGAGCAGGCGTCATCCGTGTAACGAAGCCCAAGAATGCATCTGCACTCATGGAAGCGGGATCTGGAATCTCGTCTGCCATACTAAAGTCCTGCACAAAGAAAGTAAAATAAAGCGTCAGAACACAGTTGTTTAAATTAACTTTAAGCTTAATTTTAAATCAAAGTCTTCACACAAACACTTACAGGCCTAGGCCTCGATGAGTGAGGCATCATCGATAAGATCTTGCACCGTATCATCGTCTATCTCTAATTGCAAACATAACTCTGCCCCAACTCGTTCTGGCAGATTGTCTTCATCCATTGCATCTTCATCTACAAGTGTCAATTCTGGCTCGTTTGCGTCATCCCTCGTATATCTGTCAGCTTCCTCTGCCATACCTTCGTCCATCTCATCTAATGTCACAGTAGTATGGACGTCGTCTGAGTGACTTTCCTCCAGGAGATCTTGCCCTTCAAATACTTGTTTATTTCTTGGAGCAACCTAAACCACAAACCACCATTGTCGCTCTCGAGGGTTCGGTACAAAGACCACTTGCTCGCAATGTTCGGGGAGAGCAAATGTGTCGCTCGCATCTGTCCAAGTCTTTGTAGAATCTATTTGCACAAGTTTGTTTCCATCTCTGCGTACCGTTGCATTGCGACAAGAAGTAATCACCTTGAACCACTTCACATCCAACAACCGCTTGAAGCTTACTTTCAGGATATCTGACACCAGACCACAATAATCCAAGTTGCTAGTGCTCTCATTCGTGTCTCTAGCACTGGCCCTGCTCTTTTGCATGAAACTAACCATTACCCCACTGTCAAACGTGTTTCTTCTGCTGTCAATTTGTTGTGTTCTGAAATGCTTTCCATGCGACCACAGTGCCATGTATGTATGATACTTCCAGTCACATCCAATAGCCAGCTCTTCCTCTTCTAGAGATATGGGTTCTCCGATCTGTCGAGCTGCTCCCACTGTCTTGTCCAACCATGCCATTGTAGGGAATTCAGGTAGAGGAGCGAGATAGTCTGGCAAGGATAAGCCTCTAGTCGTTCGACTTCGCCTGAAATCCTGTTGCTCTAGATTGCGTCTCTCTTTCTCTTCTTCGTACCTTTCAAGCCATTTTTGCATCGGCGCTGAATTTAGTATACAGAACTTCATGATCTTTTCTCGCATGGCCAGGTTCATTTTCTTCGGCACCCCTTGCCCTTGCGGCTCCTCTCCCACCAGTCTTGCATCCTCCTCATCGCTCCACAATCGAGGCATTTCTGGGTCAGAAACAGATAGAAATTCGGTCGTCAATACAAGGGACATGCAAATTGGACATGCATTGTATCCCGAAGTTGTTAGTCCTGCATATATCAAAGCATGAATCAGGCCAAGGCAAAGAGCTTGCGAATAGCGAGAATTTTGTAAATCAATAACCATTACCAGAAGCTTCTCCATATCCTGGCCAATCATGCATAGTCCACATAAGAAGTCCATGGATCCTTGCATGCTGTTGTCCTACTGGTTCAACCGCATCTGCTATGTCGATCCCATGCCATAACTCCTGGAGCTCGTCAACTAGTGGAGCTAGATAAACATCCATGTTTTCTGCTTTGAACTTACCAGGTACAATCAAGCTTAAAATCAAATGACCCTTCTTGATAGCAAGCCACGGCGGGAGGTTGTAATTGATAAGGCACACAGGCCAAGTGCTCCATGACGAGCTTCTCAAGCCAAATGGATTGACTCCATCCATTGCCATGCCCAAACGCAAATTGCGTGGTTCACTCTTAAAATGTGGCCAAGTATCTTCAATGTGCCTCCAAGCCTTCGAATCAGCAGGCACCCTAAATGTTGCGTTAGTGGATCTATTCGTAGAATGCCACCACATCAAATTTGCAATGGAACCACAACGAAACATGCTTTTTATCCTAGGAATAATAGGGAAATGCCGCAACACTTTAGCTGGCACTGTCTCGCCAACTGCATCTTGTTTGTAGCGCATTGCGCCGCACTTAGGACACGGCAGACAATCTGCGAATTCATTGCGAAAAAGAATGCAATCATTTGGACATGCATGAATCTTGTTGTAGTCCAAGCCAACTGAGGTCAGAAGTTGCTTTGCGTCTGGCCTGGAGGGGGGCATTTCATTGCCAGCCGGGAGAAGTTGCTCCCGCAATAACCTGTTTAAGCCACATTAAATTAAAATTAAAGCTCTCCGAGCACATCACCGTTGCAATAGGAAAATATCTTTTGTAAATTACGTACCTAAACAAAGCAGTGACGCTTGCATCTGACCACCCGTACAGTGACTGAAGATTCAAAAACGCCAGACAAGTACGAAGCACAGATATTTTGGCGCCTTCATAGATTGGTTGACGTGCCAACTTTCTCAACATGTCTTCAGGAGATAGGCGCATGGCTTCTGGTGCTGCTTCGTTCGCGTTCTCCTCGCTTGTCTGGAAGAAGGCATCCAGCATCTCCTCCATGCCGTCGTCTTCTGTCTGTAAGCCCTTTTCTGCTTCCATTCGTGGCTCTATATTGGTCGGACCTTCACGCATAAGCTTTTTTCTATCTCTCTCAGATGTAGGTGCTATGTCGCGGAAATCAATGCCCGTTCCGTAGGAGTCGTATCGCAGATTCTGTACGGTTTCTCTAGCAAACTCTCCGTACTTGTGCACATGATCATTACATATCCTACGCTTGCACAGGATTTGATACTTGCAGAGCGTGCACAAGCATGCAATCTTTTCCTCCATGTTAGTTGGTGACGTTGCCATTTACAATGATTATGAATGTTGTTTTAATAATATATATATATATATATATATATATACTCCTCACAATGTAAACTACCTCGCATTCTCTAGTCTTGCCCAATCTCCGTACACCTCGGTCCAGAGGTGTACGGAGATCAGGACCACCGGGTCAAAATCTCGTCTTTATTGGTCAAATTCTATATGGGTAGACACATACGTGCACTCCCAGGTGTACATGGCAATGCATGTAGCAGGCAAAACCTCTTTGCCTCTTTTAGTTCCATAGTTTCTTCTCTGTCTACGTACCCTATCTCTCGTTCTTTCTCTCTCGATCTCGCTCTCGCTATCTCTCTTTCTCTATTTTCCTATTTCTCTGCCATAACTCCTGGAGCTCCACTTCCCCCTCTCTCTCTCTCTCTCTCTCTCTCTCTCTCTCTATATATATATATATATATATATATATATATATATATATATATATATATATATATATATATATATATATAACTCTCTTTCTCTATCTCTCTATTTCCTATCTCTCTCTCTCTCTCTACTTACCTCTCTCTCTCTCTCTCTCTCTCTCTCTCTCTCTCTCTCTCTCTACTTCCCTATCTCTCTAATGATCGAACGAGCGACTGATCTAGGGAGATCTAGACGCCCACGACTGCAGAGGACTACACAACATCAACAGAGGCTGCATCAGAGGATCTAGCTAGGTCACTTTGGCTCGACATGCACAACGTCCGGTCAGAGTACTGACCATGGAGGAGATCTACCTATCCCAACTAGCTCGTTTAGCCGTTTAGTCCACACCCAGCAGTTTAGGATTCCATAATATTTTATTTTGTCATCTTCTTACTCTAACTTTGTATCAGATCCATCACATTGTAACTTTCTTGTCTCATGTCTCATAGGTCACTTTGGCCTTTCGAAGACGTTAATATAACATTTCATTTCATTTCTCTCTTTAATTTTTTTTTCTTTAGTTTTAATTTCCTAAGCATACATTAATTCTCTCTCTCTCTCTCTCTCTCTCTCTCTCTCTCTCTCTTTGATTACCTACACACACACACACACATTTCTCTCTCTCTCTCTCTCTATCTCTCTCTCTCTCTCTCTCTTTCCTACACACACATTTCTCTCTCTCTCTCTCTCTCTCTCTCTCTCTCTCTCTCTCTCTTTCCTACACACACACACACACACACACACACCGCTCTCTCTCTCTCTCTTTCCTACACACACACACACACACACACACACCGTTCTCTCTCTCTCTCTCTCTCTCTCTCTCTCTCTCTCTCTCCTACACACACACACACACACGATGTAGAGGTAGAGAGAGAGAGAGAGAGAGAGAGAGAACGGTGTGTGTGTGTGTGTGTGTAGGAAAGAGAGAGAGAGAGCGGTGTGTGTGTGTGTGTGTGTGTGTGTAGGAAAGAGAGAGAGAGAGAGAGAGAGAGAGAGAGATAGAGGGGGAAGAAACGAAACCCGCACGCAGGGACCATTTTCGCTTGCTCGGGTCTTGGCCGAAACCTGCTGCGCAGGCATTATGTCCATCTCCACCCTCCCCAACCCCTCTCTCTTGCTCTCTCTCTCTCTCTCTCTCTCTCTCTCTCCTACACACACACACCGTTCTCTCTCTCTCTCTCTCTCTCTCTCTCTACCTCTACATCGTGTGTGTGTGTGTGCACACACACCGTTCTCTCTCTCTCTCTCTCTCTACCTCTACATCGTGTGTGTGTGTGTGTGTGTGTGTAGGAGAGAGAGAGAGAGAGAGAGAGAGAGAGAGCAAGAGAGAGGGGTTGGGGAGGGTGGAGATGGACATAATGCCTGCGCAGCAGGTTTCGGCCAAGACCCGAGCAAGCGAAAATGGTCCCTGCGTGCGGGTTTCGTTTCTTCCCCCTAATTTTTTTGGCATCGATATATGCGTGATAAATAAATCATTTCCACGCGTATATCGACGCTCATTACGACGCGTATAGCGACGCTCATTAATATCGTCGATATATGCGTGAAAAGGCATGGCCGTCGATATAAACGCGTCGATATCTTCGTTTAGTGTTGTAGTGTGGGTCCTATAGCTGTTTTTCACCGGACGCAAACCGACGAGGGTGCATGTGCATACCCTAAGAGACGTTGAAGGAGCCGATGGTTTTGGACAACCTCCTTCCCTTTTTCGCCGGACGGCACCCCCAAACCGCTGCATGTTAAGAGAGGGACGGGGAGTGAGAGCCTCAGGACCCGAGAGTCAAGATGGGGATCGTCCAGGAGAGAGAAGATTAGAGTCGCTAGAGAGAGAATAGTCAAAAAAAGAACAGTCCACTCAATTGCATAATTTGCATCTCTCTCTCTCTCTCTCTCGGGAGACTCTCTCTCCCTTCAGCGCATCAGTCTGAGCGGCTTGACGAGAGAGAGAGAGAGAGAGAGAGAGCAGTTGCCTATGGCAGCTCGCTTCGAGAGACTGCGGGCAATGGCAGAAGGCTTGAAGGAGTTCTCTACAGGCGTGCCATTTCCCGGGAGCCTGGCCTTGCAGAGCGCATCGGCTCTGATTCTGGTGATAACTGCCTTCATGGAGCTGAAGTAGGTGCAAGAGCGCAATCGCCAACTGGCGGAGCGTCTGCTACAGCGGGCTGTGGATATCAGCAACCTCATTGAACGCCACCAGCGACAGTTGAGGCGCGATCATACCTGCTCCTCCTTTATCCTGCGCTTCATTGACACCAATATGGAGGTCATCCGCGCCTTCGTTGCAGCGTTGACGCCCCAAAAGAAGCAGGCCCTGCCTCAGTGGGTGTGGTCCAAGGTGACGGTGAGCGTTGGCGCGGCTCTCGGGAATCCGGCGTTTGGGGAGCAAGGGGCGGTGCAGGATCTTGAAGCACACTGGCGCAGCCAGCTTGACTCCCTGCTTCTGGACTTCCAATCCTACCTCCTCAGAAGCCAGGCCACAATGGGCCCTCACCCAGGTAACTGGTACTGCTGCTACTGTTTTTCATACAATGTATAACATCATGAGCTTGCCATGGGAGGCACCGTGCACCTAGCTAGGTGCCGTTGGGGGCAGGGGACCGCAGGCCCCTCCCACCCGAGCTGGCAATCCCAATGTGGGAATTCGTCTAAAACTTCTTGTGCGTGCATGTACACCGAGAGGCAAAACAAAATAGAAGAAAGGAGAAATTACCCAAATGCCTCTGAAGTCTGCAGAAGTTTTTGGCCTAATTGTCTGGGCAATTACATTTCAAAAATGTTTGTCAAAGTCCATCCATTTGAGAGTTATCTGAGGAATTCTTGAAACTAGAAAGGAATTTTCCCTCAAAGAAATGTAAAACTGAACCCAAAAGCTTCTGATATAATCAAGATGACCCGAATTGCTGAAATTTAGGGCTTTTTTCGATCCGCATAGGCCGGGCCCATTGCATCGCATGCAAGACTTGGATAGAGGATCGTCAAATCAAGCTGGAGCAGGTCTTGTACATTGTATGCATATGATTGCATTCGGTAATCTCATGATCCCCCATGGCCTCAGATGCATGCATCTGGACAACCAGCTGTTTGATTGTTGTTCTTTCCCATATATGGGTCGTATTACCCATGCATCTACATTCGTCTCGGACACCATAGATTCATATACGCATTCATCAATATAGAACAATAAACTCATGCCTCATATGCATACATAGTGAATGGTTTCACTTTCAGTCTTCCAAGATGTGAGGTCATTTTAATGGCTTGATATGGAGCATCGTCTTCATTAATGCAGCATCTAATGCAGTGTCGAATGCATATCCAAGTATGTCTATGCTTGATGCATATACATCAGAGTACACGTATATACATAAGCATACATGTGAATGTATTTGTGTGTGCACTTGTATGCACAAGACATATTATGTGCACACACAACTTTTGCAACTGTCTGTGCCTGCCCTCAAACAATCACTAGTCTAGAAAGGCTATGCATGTCTTGGTGCTATAATTTTTGCTTGTTGACTAAGCTCTGATCGAACTTTAGCTGCGTTACCTGGTTTTAATTATCCTTTCCCAACTGGCATCAAGGTAATCTACTGCAGATCTTCAGGTCTTTTGGAGATGCCGACTCACAAATGCACTCGACGCGCCATGGGAATACTTTTGGGATCATTTTCTAGATGAGTATCCTCGATTGAAAGAGATTTTTGCGGAAGAAGGCCATGAATTGAGAGAAATTTTTCAGAGGTTGACGAGGCCGCGAAACAAGAACGTCGTGGATCCAATGGGGCTGAATAGGGTGTTTCAGCCCATTGATGAACCTGTGGAGAGGATTGTCCGTACTCATTTGCAAAGTCATTTCTCTATAAAATCTGCATGAAAGCCTCTGGTATGGATGATAGCATGCTTATGAGTATTGCTTATATACAGGTCTTGTGCTTTTTGGCTGAAAATTGATAATGCAAACTAAAATCATGCCATCTTTGTTTCCCAAAGACACCCACCAATCCAGCTACACAAGGAGAAGTTCAGCAGTGGAGAGGCTACTGGGTGCAAGCCTCGCATAAAGGCTCTATGGGACTTGAGATCTTTGTTACATATGACCAGCAGGTGTTGGGGTCTGGAGAAGATGAAGTAGGGAAATTCACCATTGAAGGTATTTACTTATTATAGGCTATAGCTAATCCTCAGTTAATGTGCGTGCGGGCACACACATCCTCCAAATCATCATGACCTGCAGAATGACTGCATTGCATCTTTGTTTCTGGTAAATTATGCATGCATTTTCTCTTGTTTTTACCAGAAACATGCAGAAGTAGTTTTAAAAAGCTAAATTTTTTTCATTTGTATATTCACAGGAGGGGTGGAAAATCTTCAAGGGATTGGGGTATCAAAAGACTTAGTTCCAAAAAACATGTCTATTTGTGCCCATACAACATTAATGTGTTGAAGCAGGAATGTGCATGGTAGCATGCTTTTTCACACTTGACTGTGTGTGTGTGTGTGAAGGTGAGGACTTGGTGGCCCACATGAACTGGACGAAGCACTACGTCGATGAGCACATTGTGAACTATGAGGGACGAAAGGTGGGCCGTAAGCGCATGGAGGGCTCTTGGAGCTTGTCTGTTGATAGTGTCGGGGACTGGAGCAGGGGTGACTTCCTCTCGGAGAGGGTTGAGGACGTCGGGGATGTGGGAATAATTAATCCACATCATCACACAATCAGCATCCTAATAGGCACAACTACCCAATTTCCTAGGAACCTCACATGACATCTGTAACCGGCCTATAACTGCCCATTCTTGTGTATATATAACTACCACTCTAGATCAATCAATACAGCGCATTGCCTATCGTCTTGGCCACGCTCTGCGTATCTCTCTCTCTCACCTTCTCTGTCAGTTCCTTTCTCTCACATGGTATCAGAGCAGCCAGACAGCAGGCTGATGCCCTGCTTCCATCGCCTGTGCTCACCCTTGCTTCCATAGCCCTCACGCGCTGCAAATCTGGCACTCTTGCCTACCGAACTGCAGGCTGCCGGAGCCCAACACCTGCTGCGCCCCTGCACTCCTGGGATGAGATTCATTCCCTGCTCGAGGGCTTCCACACACCCACAGCCACACTGGCGGTTCCAACGCCCTGCTCCATGCACGGGCAGCGTGCTGCAGACACGCTGGCGGCAGACCTTGCCTCCTTGGGCAAGCCACGACCTAAACATCCCCACCATCTTGTTCGTGGTGCAGAAGCCGCCCTCTAAATTCCCGGCGTTGGGCCTCCTGCCATCCTGCCCAACCGACGCTGCGCGCTCAGCTCTGCCCCTGCATCTTCCTTCAAGCAGAGCCTACTCTCCTCCACTGATTTAGATGACGAAGCTGCTGCCCAAACCCTGCAACCTTCCTCTTTCTCGGTGGAGCCAACCTATGTGGCAAGCGCAGCTGCTGATTCCTCCCGATATTGCAAAGAAACGGATGCCGGTTCTGATGGTAACGTCACCATCATCGAAGCCTTTCTTGGAAACCTGGTTCCTGCAGAGCCTAGTGTGGAAGTTCAACCCACCCAGGCCCTACCCATTTTACACTCTGCCCTCTCGACATGCCATGCTGCACATGCTTCAGCCAAGCCACCCACAAACCCTGCAGAAGAAGATGCTGTTGCACATCCTGCAGATGCCGATAGCGCTGCCCTCCCTCCAGCAAACGATGCTGCTGCGCTGCTATGCTAAGGCAGCACCCAGCCTTGCCATGCGTTCAACCTTGTCATGTAGTGGCTGTGGCCACGAAGCAGAAGATCCACTATCTTCCTTTGCCTCACTCATGGCTTCCGGCACAGCCCTCAATGCTTCTGAGAAGGATACCCTTGCTGCCGCAGTTACTGCAAGTGTAGCCATCATAGCAACCATGGCCGTTGTTGCGAACCTCGTTCCTCTATCCAGAAGCCACTTGGTCATTCACAACCCATCAATGGCCAGAATCCTGCACCTGCTGCAACATTGTACTCTTGCAATGAGGCCCTCTGCGTGCTCGGTGCCCTCCAAGAACCCAAAACTGCCACTTCGGTCATACCCTCTTCCATACAAGGGCGGCAATATACAGACCAACTTGCGCCCAAGCTCTCCTCTCAGGAAGCCCACTCTTTCTGTGGCAATCCCTCACATGCCCACATAAAGCCTCCATTGGGCGTCTGTACCATTTCAACACACCATAAACCTGATGCTACACAGCCAGCAAACCCCGCTCTTATTGCTCCCAATTTTGCAGTTGGTAGAGCCATGTGTGCAAGTTCTGAAGGTTGTCCTTCTGCACACACAGAACCGCTCATGGCTGATGACGCGGATGCGGATGACACCGCCATTCAAGCCTTCCTTGAGAGCCTTGCTGCTGAAGAACCTGCTTTGGTTAAATCCATCCTTGCCCGGCCCCTTGAAGTTGCTACCCATCAAGCTGCAAGTCATGCTCCTGAAGCCTCTCAACAACTTTCTCTCGAGGCAGCCATGCCTACATTCTGTCAAGGCTGCCCCGTTGCTGCCATCCGGTTGAGGCATTCCAGTCCTCACGTCGATGATCCTGCATCAACTGTCCCTTTCGCTGGCCCCAAACACCAATTTGATCCAGCCCTTGGAGCCTCTTTCTATGCTGCAAACTTTGCGCCACCATTGAAGTTTGTTGCAGCTGAAGATGATGCTGCCACCATCGAAGTGCTTCTTGCTTTCCCAAACACTTCTTTCAAGGCTCATATTGGGCATACAGGAAGTGCAAGTGTCCCTACAATGCCTTGCTATGATGAGACTTCTCTGAACGCTACTCCAACTGAACTCCTTCAAGCTACCTTGGATGCTTCTTCCAATCCAATATCCAAATTGGATTTATTTGATGCTTATATTGTTGTTCCTCTTTTCCCTGAGCATCATTTCCACCCTTTACCCATTGAGAGCCTCTTCCACACGGACTCGCAAGCTGCTACTACTCTCCTGAGTTGCTTTCCTAATTTGACACTTACCAATGCTCAAGCATTTCGAGTACCAGGCAAATATCTGCTTCCATGGATACCAATCAACTTTGATCCAGGAGGTGAAGCTTATCATGGTAGGCCACTGCTCCCTACCAACTCTCACTCTACCATGCTTGTGCTTCAAGTCTTACCCTCGACATTGACTCACACGTCTCAAGATGGATTCGTATTTTCATTTCGCTTGCAGGGGTGAATATGTTGTTTACAAGCTCGTGAAATCACTCATGGAGTGACCTTGAAGAAGCCTTTCAAAGCTCAACCAAAGCAGCAATCAGAGCTGCTAATCTTCTTCATTACGAAGTCGGACCTTGATCCAGGTTGAAGACCTCGGAAGTCACACCAACAATAATTGCATACGCATATTGTATTTTCCCAAAGCATGTAGATCTATCTCAAGATCACATCACAGTATGCACACATACATGCCTCTGTATGGACGATGTGTCTTACGGGGGCGTGTGGGAATAATTAATCCACATCACCACACAACTGTCATCCTAGTCAGCACAACGGTTCGCATCCCAATGCACGTGACTTGTAACTACCTCATCCTTGTGTATATAACAACCTCTCTGGTAGTTAATGTATCATCGCCTTCTTGCCCACGCACCTGCGTGCTCTCTCTCTCTCTCTATTCCTTTCTCTCACATTGTTGTGGGTAAATCCACACAGAGCCAACCCCCTGCAGACGTTGCATTCCTTGGGAACCAAGCTCCTGCAAGTCAAGGAATTGTGCATCAACTACGTCCACATGCTGCCCACCCAGAATTCTTGCAGCAGACCTCCCTCAATTGCAGCTCTCACATCCTCAACGATGGCCGTAATGGTATCCGTCTCCACCCTGGTCTCAACCTTTGCCGCTTTTGCCAAAGACGCACACACAAAACCTATCCAACAACAAAGCACGGCTTTGACGACAAGCCGCCTCGCAAGCCTAGTCCATCAACAAGCATTCCACACCTCTCCAAGGATGTGAGCAATTCCAAGCTTCGGCCTCTCCTTGCAGCTTCAATCAATACTGCTTCGAATCCATTTTCCAACGTGGATGTTCGAAATGCTTACATACATGTAACTCTCCCTCTTGAGCATAACTTCCATACTTTACCCGTTGAAACCCTCTTTCACACCAATGTCATGGATACCTTACCTTCAACACACACCAATGACATTTTATTAGCAGCTAGAGTGCCTCAAAGTGTCTTGCCAACACTAAATGTCTACCTATCCTCATGGTCTGCCATTGCCTTTGACCCTGGTGGACAAGCTAATGTTTACTCAAGCTCATGCTTCCAGCATCTCCCTCCAAGCTATCTTACCATGCAAGCGTTGCTAACACCATTCCTCCACAACCTCCAGCAAGCCATTTGCCACACCACCCTGGTACGCTTCACCTTCATCCACCTACAACAGGTGGCCATGGCCAAGCTCTACCAATTGCTCAACGGCCAATATACCTTATCCTCGACATCGAATCATACTCCCAAAGTTGGATTCATGCTTTCATCTCACTTGCGGGGGCGAATATTTGGAATTCAAGCTCGTGAAAGCACGCATGCGACAAACAAAACATTGAAGTCCTTCAAAGCTCATTCAATGAAGCAATCAGAGTTGTTGAACTTCGCCATTACAAAGTCGGACCTTGATCCAGGTTGAAGACCTTGGTACTCACACCAAGATTTCTATTAGAAAATATCCCAATTGCATAAGCATATTCTATCTACCCAAAGCATGTAGATTAAATCTCACACTATGCACCTACACATGCCTCTGTATGGACGATGTGTCTTACGGGGGCGTGTGGGAATAATTAATCCACATCATCACACAGTCAGCATCCTAATAGGCACAACTACCCGATTTCCTAGGAACCTCACATGACATCTGTAACCGGCCTATAACGGCCCATTCTTGTGTATATAACTACCACTCTAGATCAATCAATATAGCGCATTGCCTATCGTCTTGGCCACGCTCTGCATATCTCTCTCTCTCACCTTCTCTGTCAGTTCCTTTCTCTCACAGGGGATCATCTTCAGGTTTATTGGCTGCATAAGTCCTCCTGCCTTAATCGGCTGCGAAGCTGGACAGGTTTCTATGAGCAGTATGGGCGGCAACATGGCATGAGCACTTGTCTTGTCTTCACACCTTCCGGTAGGATCCACGGCGAGGGCATTGATTCCATTGGCCATTACACATGGTGTGGTAAATCTCTCTCTCTGTCACACACACACACACACACACACACACACACAGACACAAGAAGTTTGACATATTCCCACATTAACTCCCACATTGTGACCTTATTAAAAGCTACCACAACATCATGAGTTTTTTAAGGGGGCAGGGGACCTCCAACCCAGGTGGCCGAGCCGGCGATCCCTTGCCAGAATTGCACCTAGCTAGGTTTGCAGTACCTCCGCGGAATTTGCGGTTAAATTTCGAGCGCTAGGGCCCTACGTGGCACTAGCACTCGTCGTTGATTGAAAAAATGTTGAGTTTTTTAATGGCAATGGTTGCTGCCACATAGGTAACAGCGCTCGAAATTTATCATCGCCCCTCCGCGGAAGCTCATGATGTTGTACAGTGTATGAAAAACAGTGAGAAAGGAGTCCTTACAACATAAGAAAATGTCAAACTCTCCCTCTCTCTCTCTCTCTCTCTCTCTCTCTCACACACACACACACACACACACACCCATCTTCTGGATTATTTGATCAAGTATAAAAACTGACTGGTCTTAACCTGATCTTGCTTAGGAACCTTCCATAGCAGACAATATGATGGGAGGAAGGATGTCAGTCTAATAAAGCAATATTTTCAGAAACATAGCATTTTGTATGAGGGCCACATCGAAGAGCGTGGGTCCAGTGAGCTGGGCATGGCAGGCACATGGACCATAGGAGATCAATGCAATGGTGTATTCCAGCTTCAGTCGACCGATTGATAACCCATGATCATGCTCTCCTCCTCATGATATCATTCTCTCACATCCAGGCTATGTTGGAGATGTGAAACTCATATACTGTCCATGCATACCATGTGTTGAATAGATTCCATAAACCTTCGATATTTTGTTTACAGCTGAAACAATGAAATTTTGTTCCTTGTCTGGTTCAAAATCTCCACTATTTAGAATTATCTTGATCATTATCAGATGGCAAAACTATCGCACTCACTGCGTTCCGCAATTAATTTTGTACTTCACTTTAGGGATTCATTCAATTCATAAGAGATGGGAAAGGGGGGATGATTTGTGCAAGTCTCAACAAATATTGTGCAAATAATCTCTCCATTTATATTTCATAATAGATTTGTACCGTAGCGGGTATAGTTTAGTGGTAAAAGTCTCAATGATATCCCTAAAACTCTTACAAGGATTTGGTCGGCGTCCACAACCTTGACCCAGTGCCAATGCTCTCGCCCAAGGGCAAAGGCTATAGAGATGCCTGAGCGTTTTGCTAACTAAAATAGAGAAAAGATTGAGATGTAATTTCAAGAATTTTTTGATAGGCCAAAACTGTGAAAATACTCCTCTTACACATACATAATGGTAGCCTTTAAAAGAAAATTGATTACTCTAAAGATTCCATCAACCCCCAAAAACAAGAAGGCACCACCTCCTTTGCCTCCAAGTCCCACTCCATCACCGCCTTTGCCTTGGATAATCCATTAGGAAATTTCGGAGGTCATTTGGAGGGCCTTCTAAGAAAATGTATTTTTTGCACTCTCTCTCTAGAAAAAATGGCAAATAAAAGAGCTGGGTCTTTCATAGTAAAACTTCAAAAAGTGTACTTTAAGTAGATTCCTTACTCTTCTGAACATTTGTTCGTAGTGATTGAGGGATAATTCTCTTTTCAATTGCATTGAATGAACCTCGTCAATATGGAGGGAATGAGGCTAACATGGAGGGACGAATCCACAGCCGCTATTCACTTTCCATTAAACCTGCACATTTGGCTAATGGCGCACTCCTCAAATGGCACAAATGTTACCCAGAAACGAGCCAAATATCACCTTCACATTGATTTGGACAATGAGTACCAACCATTGATTAAGCGCAGTAAAACAAACACACATATACCTCCCGCTTCCATAGACACGCTCAGAGCTCAAGGAGCTAAACACATAGATATCTGGACGAGAGGCTCTCTCTACCCTAAGAATCCAATAACTAATGCGTCTCCACCGTTTGTCAATCCTACAAGCTTATTGACCTTTGCTAGTGATGGAGAAAAGGGCCTTCTGGGTTATTGTAAATCACTTACAAGAGAAGCTGAAACTTACAAGAGCATTCTCCAAGCTCAACAATGTGAGATTGTTCGCCTTTCACATTTACATTCTACAGATCAGGTTACCATTTTGCAACATTAAACAGAGGTACAAGAACTGAAAGGAAAAGTGCGAAGTTGTCAAATGAAGGACACCATCTTGGGTGGTCGTATGCGAAAGAAGAAATTGCGCAATCTTGAAACATTGCAGGTTGCATCAGGAGGTCTCAAGAAAAGAATCCGAGCATTAAGGTGATGCTTCTTGGTTGGCTACATTGTCTTAGTTAAGTAATCTTTTTGTTTTTTCTTGTTATGCATTGTTTTCATGTGCCTAAATAGTGTTAGTGAAGCAAATTTTCTGTTATTTACTTATGCATTGTCTTCATGTAGAGATTCAATCTATCCTGACAAGGAAAACATTGACCCCAAAGCCAATATAGGAAAGAGATTGAAGCCACTTATAAGTAGAAGCCTGGCAGCAGATATAGTACATGACAAGAAGTTTAAGGTTCTACAACGAAATGTAGTGGACCGCTTTATTTCAGAGAACTCAGTGCCTGCAAAAGAGATACAAGGCACACTTGATTCACTTGGTGTAAGCAAAAGAGGATATTCGGCTATCCAAAAGTCTGTCTCATCCATCTAATTTGTTAGGAAGGGTATAAAATCCAAACTTCTACCATCAGCTTCAAGTGTTTGGAAAGAGAGGCTTCAGCTTAACGAGGCACAGGGAGACTATCTTGGACAGCCCTTTCATATTAAAGCAACTTACAGTGGCCATGGAGCGAACATGGCATATGATAAGTTCAACAATATTTTTATGGACCTGCGGATACTACAGAAGAGAATGGTGGAGTTTTACAACATCACATTTGAAGAGTCACGTGGGCTATTACATTTTGTGTTAAAACTGGATGAGTGTGAGCTTGTTAAAGAGAAAAAGCTATAGCGTGTTACTATTACTTTAATGAATAGAGCCCTCTCAAAGTGTCCCAGTGATGATCCTTTATATTTTAGTGTTCAATCAGAATCTAACATATGGTGGCTTGGTGCGTTTGAGGTAAGTGATATTCTCAAGTAAGCTCAAATGTTCAGATCTACTTAAGTCTCATTTATTTTGTGTTGCAGGTAAAGAAAGAAGATCATGAGATTCTATATTGGGTGTTCCATTGAACTAATATTCCGGAGGTGATTGATCGACAGACTAAGCAGGGAGAGGTACTACGTCTAGATGGAAGGGGAGACTTTCAAGTTCAGTGACATCTTGTAGGTGACCTTAAAACACTAAAGTGCATGTATAATTGTGGAATGGGTGCAATGGCAAAGTCACCGTGTTTGTTCTGCATGGAGCCTGCAAAGGTCATGGACCCAAAGTGGTGGAGAAAAGCTCTAACACGTCACATTGAGGATCCTGCTTTTCGACCGGTTTTGAAAATACCACTTGTGAATGTCCACATTTGTACAATGCATGCCCTTTGTAGAATTGTGGAGAAATTGGTCTACTTATACATCGGGTTTGCTTGGAAGATTAAGAACTCCGCAGAACGACAAGTAGCCCTGCAGTGCTTAGAAATGGTACTGTCGGATATGGGGCTTCATGGTGGCAATGTGAAAATCCAGCGGGATGAGAAGAGATCAACTGCTGAGAAAGATGTCCCATGCAAACCATCCATCGGTGGGGTGAAGGCACGGAGATTTTTATCTAAGCCCCAAGGTACAAGAGATCCAAAGCTAACAAAACATGGAAAAATATATAACACATCTTATGTTCGCAAGGTAGAGTATCAGAGCTGGAAAAAGCTACATATTGCAGTCAAAGACCACTCTCTTCAATTTCACTCTTCAAAGGAACTCTCCTAAGCACACCATCCTTACCAAGACATTACAAGTCATCATTTACTATGCGATACCTGGTAGCCTTCCTAGCTAACCATCGCCTTTCCCCTGCATTCAAGTGTTTAGGAGCCTCTCCTTGCTCCAGAATGTGCATAATATCTTCCAAGTCCTCCTTGCCTTGCTGAAGTGGAAGTTTGATGGCCACTGCTCCCACTATTGACTCATTTAACTTTGATGATGCTAGGTGGTCTGCATCCTTGTTCTGGTCTCTTGGCACATGATGTACTTGTGCCTCCCTAAATCTCCTCATAAGAGCTTTTGCTTCTCTCATTTTAGTAGAGAGACGGGCATTTTTGCAAGCCCATGTACCTTGCATTTGCCTTACCAAAATCATAGAGTCACCAAAAGCGTTTAATCTCTTAATTGAATTATCGAGGCACCAACAAAGGCCATGAATTAGAGCATGATATTCTGCTTCATTGTTGGAGTGGACATCTTCTAGAGTGATCCCTTCACCATGGATCCTCTCTCCCAATGGGGATAAGACCAGGATGCCTGCAGCTGCCTTATCCTTGGTTCTCTTGTATGCTCTATCAAAGTAGAGGCTATAAGCATTGACCAAAACCTCTAGAGCTGGAGGTGGTGGAAGTTCCTTTCTCTTCAAATGGAAAACTTTTTCATAGCACTTGTTTGTTAAAATGTCGGCTAAGCATGCTCGAGTTGTTCTTTTGTATTGTATAATCAAACTCTTGAAGTCGCACCACCCACTTTGCTATTTTCTCAGAGATTTCCATATGTTGTAGTGCATAGGGAAACATATCCTCCACAATGATAATTACAAACCTCTTCGGCAGCAAGTATGGCCGAAATTTGGTTACCGCAAACATGAGAGCTAACACTAGCTGTTCCATCAGGGTGTAGGCCTTCTCTGTGTTTTCCATGAGGCGGCTAGCAAAATACACAGGCCTCATAAAGGAGGTTTTTGGATCTTTTTGTAGGAGGGCAGCACCAATGGCTTCTTCTCCCACACTAGGGTTTACAAAGAATGTTTCTTCCCAACAAGGTTGGAGGATTACAGGGAGTGACCCTAACATTTTTTTAATCTCTCTAAAATGCCCTTCACTTTCTTCACTCCAAACAAGCGTCTCTTGACGAGTCAGCTGTTGTAGAGGAAATATCACTTGGAAGAGTAAGTGTATGAATCTACTCAAATATCTTAGCTTTTGCAAGAAGGAGATTAATTGTTTGATGGAAGTTGGGGAAGGTAGATTTAGCAATGTTTCTATCTTTTCAGGATCTACCTCGATTCCATCAATGGACACTACATGCCCTAATAGTGTAACCTTGCTTTCCCCAATGTGACATTTGTCCTTGTTTAGTTGTCCACCCAGCTTAGCTAAACGAGTAAATCCTTCATCAATCTTGCCGAGATGCATACTTTTGGAGCTGTAAATACAAAAGTCATCTATGAAAACCCTTATGGACTTACCAAAGTAAGGTTGGAAGACCATGTTCATGAATCGTTGAAAGGTGGCTGGAGCGTTGGTGAGACCAAAAGGCATGACTCGAAATGCAAAACATCCCCATGGTGTGATGAAAGTAGTCTTTTTCTGGTCCTCCTCTGCAATGCGTATTTGAAAGTAGCCAGAGTAGCCATCACACGCTGTGTATCTCTCATTGCCTGCTACTTCATTTAGAATCTCATCTTGAAATGGGAGAGGGAAGTGGTCCCTCTTTGTTGCAGCATTTAGTGGCTTGTAATCCACGCACACTCGCCATTTACCAATCTTCTTTGGCCTCACCACTACTGGGGAGACCCATTCTGAATCTTCTACTGGGTATATGAATCCTTCTTCTAAGAGTCTCTTCACCTCAGAAAACAGTGCATTTTGTTGCACAACTCCTAATCTTCTTAGTTTTTGTACTACTGGCTTGCTCCCTTCTTTTAGATGGATATGATGCTTCACTGCAGTGACACCTGTAATGTGAGTGTAATCAGAAATAAACAATGATGCATGCTTCTTGAGAACATTTACATAACCCTCCTTTTCTTCTTCCTTTATATCCTTGGATAACATCTCCTCTAGGCTGGCATCCCACACATTCTCCATTTGGATCCTTGGGTTGTCTTCTGATGAGGTAGTTTCTTTTATGGTGACGCCCATGACTTCGAGAGTGCTATCACTCTCTTCACTTGAACTCTCTTCCTCGTCCATGGATGAGGAGCATCCACTTGAGCTCCACTCATCAGCTGACGTCTCTAGTTCAAGGTTCTCTTGTCGCCCATTCTTTAGGTTATAAACCACCTTCCGACTATGGCCACCCATGCGAGGCCTCAACTCCAAGTCTCCTGTTGCCCAATCTTGCCTAGATCCTATACCCATGAGCCAAGGTCGTCCTAAAATAAGGGGGTATCCTTCTCCCTTTACTGGCATCACATAAGCATCAACCTCTGTAGTGATTCCAAAAACAGAAACTCTCAAAGCTTTCACTACACCCACACAAGTGACAGAGACATTATTGGCCATTTTTGCCCTAAAGTTTGATGATTCCATTACCTCTAAACCCAATTGATGCATTAGCTTTTCTGTCATGACACAAACCTCTGCTCCACTGTCAATGTAAGTTTTTGGAATCCGTTGTCCCTTGATTTGAGCCTCCACCAAAGGCACTATATCGTTGAGACCATATGCTTTGATTACACTTACTAGCTTACTTCTCTTTGCCCTCGTGCTCACCATTTTTGACCATGGTCGTCGAAGCTTTGGGGAGATATGAAGTAGTTGTGGCCAAGTAATCTTTGGTCCTTGAGAACTCACATCAGCTGTCAAGTCATAACGTTGTGTCCGAGATCCCATAGGGAAATCAGAGATGTCAATTTGAGACCTAGTATGGGTCTTTCTCTTCTTGTCTTCATCTTTAGTTGCCCGAGATGTACTTGCTTCATTGCTTGCATCCTTGCTTGTTTCTTTACCTACTTCATCTTGGACACGCACACGTTTGATAGGCATTGTAGCCACTTCATCTATCTTCATCTTCCTTTAGCTATTTCTTCCTGGTTGCTTCTGCCCTTGAGGACCTCCTCAATCCTTATGATGCTCACATTTGGTTGAGTAGCAGGGGCTTGAGCATGAGCACGAGGTGGCTGCAAAATTTGAGGTTGTGGTTGCTCTTGTGCTTGAGCTCTAGCACGGGGTGGACTTACTTGTTGTCGAGGACCTCTGACAGGGTAGTCATATCTTCTGGGATGAGGGCAATTATACATGCCGTGGCCAATTTCCCCACAATTGTAGCACAACATTTCCCTTGCTTGACGTCGCATTGGTGGCCGATTCCCACCATTTCCCTCAATAGGCCTTCTTGCACCCTGCACAAGATTTACTCTCAACCCCTCTAGCTGGTTTGTGAGATTGTTTATTTGTTGGAGCATATCTTCTTGTTGACCTCTATTGAGGTCTGGTGCATTAGGCACATTTGGAGGTATGTGAGAAGCTTCCATAGTTATGATATTGCCTCCCAAAGCTAGCTGGCCAGCTTGGGCTTGATAGAGAATCTTTCTATTCTTTTCCCTAGCAATTCGTAAGGCATCTTCAAAAGCATTTGGAAATTTGCTCTTTACCTTCTCCCTTAGCAAGGGGTACAAACCTGAGATAAATCGATCCTTTTGGAGGCAATTGGGAGCTCGCTCACCAGGGTTTAGTGAGTCTGACCATTGCCCCCAAAGTTTCAGAAAACCTTCCTCATAGGTTGCATAACCATGAGGGTCAACTTGATGAAGGGACAGAAGCCGTTGCCATAGTTCTTCTGCCGAATCGGCTCGTTGAAATCTTCGTAGGAAAGCCACCTTCAATCCCTCCCAATCAATTCTTTGGGTTGGATCTAGAGCCTGGAACCATACCCTAGCTTCTTCTTTGAGCACCAAAGGAAAAGATCTCAATTTCAATGCTTCGTCATCCCTCCCGGAGACAAGGAAAGCCATCTCCAAGTTATCCAAAAAATCCCCAGCATTTTCCCCTCTACGCCCAAAAAAATTTGGGAAAGCCATCACAAAAGTGGGTTGCCTTCCTCTCAATACAGCACAAAGATGAAAACGTTTAGGCCCAAATCATATCTTATTAAGGGTAGAATAAATGGATTGATAAATGCATTAATCTCAGCTAGACGACGAGGGCCTAGTAAGTCCCTTATGATGTTTTGGAACCTAAGCTTTGTGCTAGCTATTATATGCACAGTTTGTCTAGCAAGAGGTTGGAAAGGTCCATATAAATCCCTATGATTCATGGAGTATGCTTAAAGCAAGATGAAGATGTGAACATCAAAAGATACATTATACTCCAAAATAGGAAATATTATAGGGTCAGGGGACAGCAATATCTCTCTCAACCTCTCAGCTCCAAAATAGAAGACCAATCTTTGTTGGAAAAAAATCTTTCTATCAATGCGCACATTCACCCTAATATTCTAAACTGATTGAAAGTTGTAGAAAATGGGATTATTCATTGGTGCATTAATTACAAACTTCCATGAAGCACTTCATTGAAGTTGAGCTCTCTTGGATCCCACCATTTGAGAGATGCGAAGAATTTGCTCACCAGTGATTAGCCTAGCTTTGGTGTGACCATCTTCAGCTTTGTAAAGTT
This sequence comes from Adiantum capillus-veneris, assembly GCF_014529385.1. Taxonomy (NCBI): domain Eukaryota; kingdom Viridiplantae; phylum Streptophyta; class Polypodiopsida; order Polypodiales; family Pteridaceae; genus Adiantum; species Adiantum capillus-veneris. The sequence goes on along the minus strand of NC_140955.1, from coordinate 138,706,832 downwards.
CATAGGGTTCGATGGCTACCCTCTCAACCACCTTGAGCCTTCTTGCTAGTAGTAGTTGGAGTGCATCACCATATGTAGCCTCTTGCCAATACCGCACCCCATTGATGTGTAGCTCCCCCTCCAAAAACTTGTTAATACCGGAGTTTGAGAGTGCTTTCACCACCTGAAGTCGAGGCTTCAAAGGAAGTGTCTTCACACTAGCCACAAAGCACTCAACACAATTTTTTGACCTAGGGACTTGATGACTACAAGATTTTCCTTGAAGCAAAGAAGGGTGTGTGTAGTTAACTCTCTTTACCCGCATACGTGCCGTTTGTCGATAAAGACACTGCTTCCTTCATAGGATTGATAGAGCGCTGCTTGAGAACTCCTCCGCGGGGGCACCAATTTATGACGAAGAAAATTTGGAATGGCGGCCTCTACACCAAAACAAACTCCATTGCGCCACAAGGGAAATGAAATGAGGGCACCACCTAGTCTTGGAAGCGTGGACTAGGACCGCTACACAAAGAGAGAGAGAGAGAGAGAGAGAGAGAGAGAGAGAGAGAGAGAGAGAGAGAGAGAGAGAGAGAGAGATCACTATGAATGAAGCATTAACCGTAGTGTGTGTACAAGGAATGGATGACTTCAAACACTCCCAACACAAATAGCATATAGATTACCAAACAATCACTCAAGGATTAGCCAAGATCACATCAAGCACTCTCACACACATATAAAACATTTCTCTTAATTAACATAAGTAAGAGGAGGAGAGGTTACTAGCATGAAACAATTTGCACTCTAGGATGTGCAAGAATAGAGTGAATGAATGAGCTTATGGGCTCATGGTGAGTGATACAAAGGCTGAATGGGGTTGAGGGAGGCTTGAAATTACAAAGGGGAATGCCTCTTTATATAGGAAAGAGAGTGATTAGGAGTGAGGTTAAGATCCAAGTGTAATTTGTACAAATGAAGCTTGATTAGGGACATTCAACCAATGAAGAAGCTCCTTCCAAGTGATTTGTTGACCAATTAGCTCCATCATCACTTGTGTTGTCTTCACTCCTTCCTCCATAGCTTGAGTCCAAGAGCTTCCTTATTTTAAAATGTAAAGAATCTACATAAAATCAATACATATCT